>NW_027072056.1:3912500-5112500 GCF_038088225.1 Cyrtonyx montezumae | reverse complement strand
GAAGCAGTTTTCTGCAGGGTGAGTAGCCAACAACATTAGAGTGGATGACAGCACGGTTACAGCACTCCCTAGATAAAGGAAAACAATGTGGATTCCAGACCCTGTACCCAACATCGATTGAAATAAAGATGGAACAACTCTTAGAGGGGAGGTGGGGAAGACAGAGAGCACGATGGGCTGCTGACTTATGAATTTAGGAAGAGGAGTGATTAACACCTTAACACCTCCCACCACCCAGCATTGTATGTCAGCTAGTCATCTTTCTGATCCTTGCCTTTCCAGGCACTGTGAAGGGAAGCTTTCCAGGTAGCTTAAGGTGTGGGTTCTCCTATTAAGCTTAAACTTTGAATGCCAGTGCTGCAATACACAGGCTTAAATACTTTGTGAGTTACTACTTCTTTTAAGGAGAGGTGTTGGGTTGTAAGTTGGGCGTTGAATGCAATTTCTGTGGCCGAGATAGCCTTCAGAAGCTCTCCTTCCCCCATTAAATTACATACTCATGCCAGGTATTTTAAAAATAAGTTTAATATTCCAGACCACAGGTAACACTGAAACATACCTGCACGTTACAAACAATTGCTGGTTCTGCATTTAATACTTGCTTTCTCTTTCGCAGCTCAGTGTGATAATCTTGCTTCCTTGAGGGGAAAAGTAGAACTCTTTGAAGCTGTTTGAAATCATTTCCTGTTCTTAAAGCTGAGACACAGTTCCTGCTTACAGACTTTACACTGGTTACGTGAGTGGCTGTGTATCTGCTACATATAGCAAGTACGGACAGCAGTATAGCTGCAGTTGCTGATGCTGCACACAGGTTGTGCTGACCAAGGATTCAGCCTAAATGGACCCAAGCTTCAGCATTTTGGATGTAGTCAGGTATCAACAAGGCACACACTTTAATTCTTCAATCACCTCTGCATGCTTTCTGGCTTTTTGTAAGCAGTGTAGTAGAGCTGCCATGTCCTCCCCTGTCATAGTGATCGAGCAGGCTGTGAGCAATGAAGCTGCTTTCTGAATGCAGTGTCTCACATTTTCGGCAGACGAGGATTTCACATTTTGGACACATTTTTCCAGAATGTGGTTGCCTTAAAGAACATATTTCCTCCCGTGCTGGCTTCAGCTTTTTGGAACCTTTCCTGTGTAAACATCTCTTCTTGTCTTCAAAACTCTGACTCCTTCCCTGAGGGCTGGAACAGTCAGTGGAAAGAAAGGTGACAAGTTTAACCTATGTGTTTCCTAAGTGAATGACACCAGCAGGAGCAATTACTGTTGATTTATGAATCCTTACTGAGGTTCTGTGACACTCTACGAGCAGGTGCAACGTATGACCTCCTGCAGAAAACAGGAGTGGATAGAAAAAGGAGAAATCTGGCTCTGGTGTTACGATGGCAGTGACAAGCCATTTGTTTTTTAAACATAGAATTATTACAAGGACTGTCCATCAGTATATAAGCAAAAACATAAAATAAAGAAAAAAAAATCAAGACAGCCAGCTAGATAGGCTCTTCAGTTCAATATTCACTTTTTCTTGTGAGTAATTATGACATGCTCTCATGTATGAAGATAATTTTCTTACAGTTATGTGCATCTAAATTAAAGGCTCCTGATAAAACAGACTCCATAAATACTGTTGAAAAGGTTCTTTTTCTTTGTGCATGCAAAAATAATTATGCTGGCTCATAGACAAGCTCTGTTTTGTACTGCCTTTGGGTAGAGGTTGAAGGGCTGGAAGAAAAGCAGTTTTGTTACACGTTTTATACAAAATAGTGCTGTTGCAGGTTAAGGTCATGGTTTATATTCACCAACAAGAGCTCACAAACCAGCACTGAACAGCAGAGATCTTTTGATTTGGCTACACCACTGTGAAAGTTCTGTAGGCCCCGACGGCCTGAATCTTTAAAAACACTGCCATGCAATATGTCTGCAAAAATGTCCAGCAAAATCTGAAGACTCCCCTTTCCATTAACATGATTTCCATGGGAGAAGGCTGCTATGTTACTGCTTTTTTTAGATAAAGCTGGGAAAATCTGTCACTTTCAGGTTACTATCAAGGCCTGCATAGCATGGTTTTACTGCTTTAGGTGACACCTGGCTCTAGAATGCATGCTTCAGTAAAATAGCAGAAAAAGAAAATTCACAACTCTCATTCACTATCTTGGATTTTCTTTGACACTTTCCAGTCCAGTTCCCATGAGTGCAACAAGATAAATTCCAAAGCAGAGCCCTTGGTATCAACTGTTTGGCAGTTGGACTGATGGAAAGAAGAATCTGCCTCCCCGAACCATTTGGGGCCTGTGTGTTTTAATCTTGTATCAAGCTTGTAACCAGTTGCTGTGACTGTCAGACTTAATGTAGTTAGCTGAGTAATTGCTGCGACTTGCATGTACTTCCTGCTAAGACAGTAATTTCATGATCATTAGCAAAGACAGACTCTTTTTAGGAGGTCTGCATAGAAAATAGCTTTTGTAATGGATGAGGAAAGTCACTTCTAGACTTTATCATGATACATACGCTTCGCTGAGCTCCTGTTAAGGAAAAGTAACATCAAGCACAAGTACTCAAGCAGAGAATTTCAAATCCCATGAGCGTGATGGAGCTATCACAAATCTAACAGACCACTGAGCAGTAAGCTCAAGTACATTTTCGACTCCTTGCTTGCTCTGGTGATAAAAGGAATGGTTTTCCATTAGTTGTCTTTTCTTTAATCTCTCCTCCGAAAAGCAGCAAGCATTAAGGCACTATTGTAGGGAAGATGTTGTAGCTGCTAAGTTCTACTGCTATTGGAACACTGCTTTTGGGTGCTGCAGCACTGCTGCTGTTTGTGGCACTCTGCAGCTTAGAGATAATCAGTGCAACAAAATCTGCTCTCTGAAAACAGGACCCTGGGCAGCACTGTGATGTGTGTGAAGAAACAGGGATACTGCCCCTCCAAAATTTTCTTGAGGAGGCATGAGAAATGACTAAAAGAAGAACATGCAGATACACAAAACTTGTAGACCTTAAATTCATACACATGCCTGCGAGTGGCTTACTACAGGTCAGATAAGTTGTTTAATTAGCTGCTAATGATTTCCTTGTTTGTGAAACTGGTACTACAGCAGAGGATACAAAGGTGTTTCTGACTCTTTGAGGCGCATTGGAAATGTTTATAAATAAATTTCTCGTTTAAATAAGCATACAAAATATAATCTCAGATGTACTTACAGTTTATTCCTAGGAGACCCAGAGAAGAGACTCAGTCCAGAAAATCTTCTCTTAAATATTCGTTCCCGCTTTTTACGGTTGTGTTTCCCATCTCCTGTGCTTTCTTCTGTAAGTTCCTTCTTTCCTTTCTGCCAGCTCATTTTGTCTGTTGTAACAGCAGCACCTGCTTAGACGAAAGCAGAAGTCTGAATAGCTTTTTGCAATAGTCTCTCCTTGACTGTGTCGCACCTGGCAAACCATCCATCAGTTTGCCTACAAACCTGCGAGGCTCCTGGCTGTGTGGAAGGCTCGCTGGAGGTCAGCAAGAGGTGCTCTCCATCAGATGGAACAAGTGTGCTTCGAAAAGCCCTGCAGCCACAAGGCAGATCCAGGTATTCTTCCTCAACTGCTATTCCACATGGTTATGGAAAGGAGGCTTGGGCACTGACTGCAATAAATGCTTCCCTTTCCGCGCACTCTTTCATGATTAGGCTCATTGGTGAAAAGCAAGAAAGGAGGAGGAGGCTCGAGTGATGAAGGAAGCAGGAGCTCACAAGACAGTTTTGCGCAGGGAACAGAAGCAGACAAACAAATGTTGTGAGAGGGAACAAACAGTGCAATGTGAAAACCAGGACCCTGGAAAGATGAAGAACCAACTGGGGATTTTAGTTAAGGCTTGGAAATCGTTTCCTCTTTCTTTTGATGATGCAGTTGATTAGTCTGCATTTCCGCATTGCATTGCTTTGTCTCCAAGAATTATCCCTTTAGCCTCACTGATCAAATTAGTCTCTCTGCTCTACATTTGATACTTAGTAATTGCATTAACTTTTGGTTGCTTGCCTTGGAGGGTACTGTCCACCCCCTCCCAATGACTGGAAGTGCTTGTCCATTTCTACATGGTATTTAATATTTCCCATAAATCTCCATGGATCTTCCTCTAAAACAAGACATGCAAACTTTGTAGGATCAAATCCAAAACCAACCATTTTCAACTGCATACTTTTCTGATTTTACCTTGTTTCCCTTCCATTCCTTGCTCCCAACTATGCACTGAAACCTGATTTTTAATACAGTTCTCCATAACTAGTTTTCATAGTAGGCTAAACACAGAAAATAGGGGCTCAGTGTGCCGGTGCTTTACAAGATCGGGCCCTAAAACTGTTTATCATTGTTGCAATTTTTTTTCCAAGAACGTATCTTGACATATTTACAAGAAAAACATGAATTCCTAGAATGAGCAAAAAGCAATACATCTTGCTGTCGTGCTTGGTAACAAGACCTCCAGCTTTTAACAAAACCAAGATAACTTGGAGCTGTTGCTTCTTCAGAAATGGCAGAGAATATTTTCATGAAATAAACTAAAATCTGTTCATTGAGCTGTACAAGGAAAGTGGCAGTTATTGATGAATGAAGTTGTGAATGAAGGAAAACTAGCCCCTTTGTAATTAAAGAATTCCATTTTTGATTCGTATCAAAATAATCTACAAGTTCAAGACCTGTACGAGGCATACAGTGGTGCTGAGGTGGAGCCTTGCAGAACACAGCAATTTTAGGCTCATAAAAAGCAGCTGCTGGGGAGGCAGGAATCTGTCTTACCTCTAAGAAGTGAGCTTCAAAGGCTTTTTGCTGCAGGATCTTTCAGTACTAATTCCTCTTGTCTAAAAGATAGAAGAAAATGTAACAGTGAAAGTACAGGTGTTAGTGTATGAAAATTGGTGACAAAGAATAGAAGATACACAGGAGGGATCTTTTCTAAAGCCAATAAAGTCAATAATAACAACGTATTGAATAGTATTTAATTTCGCTCCTTTAAAGAGGCAGTTATTTAGCTGTCTATCTAATGCAATGTTAATGATGTAGGTGGAATTCCTTCTATACTTTATTTAAATGTGTTGCTATGTCAGAAGATTGGAATACCCAGAATTTTGATGAATAATTTCTTTGTTTAGCTTTTCTTCCTGGCTTATATCTTGTGAAACTTGACTACTGCTGCCTTCGATGTACTGATTAATTGCCACAACTTTCATATTTTTAGCTTCTGCAATAGCGAGTTTTGGATTTGTTAGCTGAGGTAACCAGTAATAATGTTATCACTGCCAGCCCTGAGATTGACCTCTTTACGTGGCTGGTTCTTTAACTAAGTATCTCAGTGGCTCTTTAAAACAGGAATCCTGCTTGAAGATCTGGGAGACAGTCATTTTCCTTCAGGTAAAACAACAGAAGACAGTGTACAACACTTCAGGCACTTCAGGAACCTCTGTGTTACCTCTGTATGCTGTATCTTAAAAGCAAGGTCCAGGATCTGCTAAACTGGATGTCAAAACTTGATCCACAGTTGTACTGCTTTCATTCCTGGGCATCTGGAGCAGCACAGCGGTGTCTCTGTAACTGCTGCCATGTTTATATGATTTCAGAACAGACTATGAATTACGGTTGGGGTAAAGAAAAGCAAGGTACAAACAATACTGACAATTTTCCCTACCCAGGTCTGGCAGGATGTAGAAAACTTCTTTTCCAGAAACGGAGCATCTCCACAGCTACCCTTCCAGTCACAGCAGCACGCAGCAGGCTGGAGCCAGACGTCAGATCCTGAGACAAAGAACAGAGCAAGAGGTAAACTTTGTGGAAGAAACTGTCAGGCAAACATGCAGGGCAAAGGGTGCCAAACAGGAAGGGAGAAACAGGGAGATAGCAGAGGGAAATGGTACGATAGCAACTTGGGAAAGATTTCTGTGTCCCCAGGATGCAGCTTTTCTGATCCAGTTCTGTGTTGAGTAAAATTTGAGTTCTGACCGTGTTCTTTCTGCCACCACAGGGTGTCTCTGCATCTCCTCAGACACTGAAGGCTTTGGCAGCCATCACCACCAAGCTGTGCTGTGGTCCCTTTCAAGGGGACGTAGGGCTGAAAGGAAACAACCTCCATCTTAGCTGTGGATCGTCTTCAGGATCACAGTCCTGCTTGGGGTGGAATGGTGCTGCCTTTGTTAGTGGGAATTTCTTCATTTGCAAGTAATGCCATGGTACAGTGATGTACCTCATTTGGTTTTAAGGGCTCTCATCTAAAGGAGGAGATCCGTGCTGTGGCATGGGATGTGGCACACTGATCTACATCAAGCTCACTCTGCTGGTGCAGGGTTAGCAAGGTTAGAGGCATTCTCCCTGCACTGACACACCTTCTGCTAAAGCAGACAATCTCTCTGTGCCATTTTACTTTTATGCTCGTGTGCCCTGGATAATCTGACATAAATTAAGTTGCGTGCTTGTATCAGCTGTGGATCAGATTAATTCTAGTAGAAAATTTAAAAAAAAACACTCAAAATATACTAGCTCAACCACGAAACAGTGGCTGAGTAAATTTTTCCCACCTAATTGTGTATCTCTTCATGAGGCCCCATTCTTTTCTCCTGGCAATAAGTATGTGCAATCTGAGAATGAGGTCAGCATTTGCATAGTTATGGAGGTGATGGCCGCCCAGCCCTGGTTGTCATAAATGCATGAGCATAACAGCTTTGTGCCCTAGAAGGTGGGAGTGTTGCTCTTTAGACTTAAGCTCACCTCTCCAACCACTTCTGTTACTCAGATAGTGTTTTTATTGGAAATGATCTTACTCAGTAGTCTCTGCCCCGAGCACAACCCTCTTTCTGCAGCCTATTTCATGTGAAACTACTTGTGGAAGAAGGAATAGTCCAAATGAGAGTTTTCTGTGTTAAAAAAAAAAAAGAAAATGAGACATTCAGGACCCACCTGCACTCCTACCTGTGCAACCTGGGCTAGGGAGCTGCTTTGGCAGGGGGTTGGACTCAGTGTCTCTAGTGGTCCCTTCCAACCCCTACAACTCTGTGATTCTGTGAATTCAAGGGCTGGAATGAAACTAGTCACTTGGACTTGGACTTAGGAAACAGGTGACCATCCTAATACCTGGGCTGTGTACTGCTGCTGTGGGTGTTCTCATATTCCCCAGTTATTTTCCTTCTCCCCCCAAAAAACATTCAACTTATTGATACAGAGCTTGGGAACTGACTCTGATGCTTTGCCCTTCTACCTCAGCCTTTGACTGTTGAGGAACATGTCATCTTGCTCTTGGCTTCAAACATGCAGAGAACACAGGTTTCATTTGATGATGATGTTGTACTTTATTCCCAGCAGGCACCTCAAAAACTGGGCTCTATATATGTACGAGAGCTCCTCAGTGCTTTCTAGGTTAGCCCTTACCTTACTTGAATCTTTGCCTCTTTCTAAAGGCTCACGATAGCTCTCACTGAAATCAGTGGAAAGTTTGCAGTGTGGTGGAGCTCCCTTCTACATGTAAAAGGGAACAAGCAACCAGTGGAGGCAGCAAGGTTAAGTTCCCACTTCTTTTAAAGAGCTTTCGTCCTCTTTGGCTTTATGTCGGGTATGGCTTTGGTTCAAGCACACAGGAGCTCAATCTGCTTCAAAGGAAGTTTGGTCGTGTGAGGGAGCTGAGGAAATGTTCATTTTAATGAAGGAGATTCGAAGTGGAGAGTGGCTGCCCTGACCTTGGTTGATTGGGAGGCAAAGGCTGCAAGAAGTCAGGAGCACATGGGCTTGGCAGCTGATATTTTTCACTTTGGAGATCCCGGTAAGAAAACGCTGGTCGGTCCAGCAGCTTCAGGTTTTCCTGTACGCTATGGGTAGCAGTTATAACCCCGAGAACTGCTTTTTATTCACAAGTACTCACGACAGCGCAGAGCGAAGGGGAAGGAGGAAGAAAGGTGACACAAAGGCCGTCCCCCCCGCACCTGCTGCCGGAGCGAGCCCAGCCCCGCATCACCCCGCAGATCGCGGCGGTGCGGGCGGAGCGGCCGCGTTTCCATGAGTCACTCCAGGACTTTCCACCTCCTGCCGCGAGCTGGGGAGGGGGCACCTCCGTGCCGACGTCCTTCTCCGTGATGTGAGGCACAGGCATGCTCAGTAGCTGGTGCCTAGCCCTCCTCTCTCGGCAACAGTGCCTACAACGCTGAGAGACCGCGGGCAGCCGGAGCGGGGCCGGAAAGCCATCTTTGCGGGAGCGGAGGCAGCGGCGGCCGGGAGCGATGTGAGTGCTGCGGGGCGGTGTGTGTGGGTACGGGAGCCGCCGCAGCCCGCGTGGGTGCACCGGGGCTGGGGATGGGCTGTCCCTGCTGTGCGAGCGGCTGGCCGGCAGCGGGGAGCCGGACGAATAGCGGAGATGCCGGGCCGGGATCCTCAACAGGTGTGGGGCTGTGGAACAGTCTGAGTCACTGAGCGCTGCCGAGCCGTGTTTATTTTCGCCGTTTAATGAAACGCTCTCCAGCCGTGTGTGGCTGATCCGCTCAGCCGCACCGCGCCCACGAGCCCCCTGGCAGCAGGGTTTGTTGCTTCGTTTGTATTCCTTTAAATCTCTTCCAAATCTTTCGGTTCAGCGATAAGGAGAGCGTGGCTTTCTGCCACGCAGCGATGGAAGCCCCGAAGCCAATTCTGAAATCAGAATTGTGCTCAGTTAAGTAGAAATCGATCGGAACCGTGTTCATTCACAAAAAAAAAATCGGGAGTCTTGATGCACGATTTTACTCATCTCAATTCATGGCCCGTTCGCAGTCACTCGTAAGGGACGGCTGGAGAAGACATCCAAAACAGTCACAGGGAGTGCTGCACAGCAGAAAAGAGAATGTGCATGGGGCCAAAAATGTGGGCTTGGATGGTGATGGTGGGAGAACTTGGGCTCAGCTGACTCACAGAAGAGCAGAAGTGGAAACAGCCTTGAGTCTGCAAACGCATTCTGCAACGTTGGCTTCTCCCAGAATGCTATCTTAGGCAGTAAGCTTTTATCCACGTTGCCTAAAATGTTTTCCAAGCAGGGTGCTCTTTGGAAGTCAGAAAGCAGCTATTCAAAGAAAATCCTTGATGTAAACACTGAACTTGATCTGGCAAAAAGCGGGTTCATTGGTAGCTTCTGTTGCCTAGTTGTGTTTGTATCGAGAGGCAGATGATGACGTCAAATACTTTTGTTTGTATGTGAGCTGTTCCTCAGTGATGAATACAAGAGCTTGCTGTCGTGGCGTTACACAATTGAAACTGTTCCAGCAGGAAGCAATAAGTTGGATAATGTCTCTCTTAACCTATGTATGTTTGAGTCTTGGGGTATTTAGATTTGTAAGTAAAAGCAGAAAAAGTGAAACGATGCTAGTAGAACTTGGTTGTCCTTCTGTAGGGGACTCGCATCAACAGGAGTGAGATGAAAAAGAGAAAGCAGTTTTTGTCTGTTTAGACAATATAGGCTTTCAGTTTGATAACTGAATGAAAGCCAAAACAATTAAGCTGCTCATCATTGGCAGTGTCGGTTGGTTTCTGTTCCATTGCCAGGTATTGTAATAAAGACTTTTTTTTTCCCATTTTTGGAACATCTGCATGAATGTCACATCCCAGTAACTCGAGTTAGTGATAAATAAGAGAGATAAATGTGTATGAGATACCAACTTGTAGTAGCAGCTACTGCTGTAGTTCACAGGACTATAAATGCTAACTGCTAGTGGCAATTAGTAGAGGTTGCCTCTGCTGGTCCTATAGGTTACTCCTATAGGACGTTGCAGACATGGACACATTTCTTGCATGTGTGTATGGATGCACATTTGAGGTAGGATGCTGTGTCTTCTTTTGATGTGAAGTAGCATCAGAAGCTTTTTACAGTGAGGGTGGTGAGGCACTGGAGCAGGTTGCCCAGTGAGGTGGTGAGTGCTCTGTTCCTGGAGACACCCGAGGTCAGGCTGTTGGGGCTCTGAGCAGCTGGTGGAGCTGTAGATTTCCATGTTCATCGCAGGGGAGTTGGACCAGTTGGCCTTTAAAGGGCCCTTCCAACTCAGCTCTCAGTACAGAACTCTTTCGCTGGGTTGTGTGTATACAGCTGCACTGCCAGAGTACACTCCCAGTTTTCAGGGACTTCAGGCTCATTGAGCTTCTGAACCAGAGGGAGATTCTTTGTATTTCATGATTCTCAGTAGGTTTTGCTGTTGCTCTTTCATGAAGGTGTCCAGTTGCTCCATCTGCAGTGTCCAGCAGCAAGGCTGTGAAAGCTGCTTCCTATTGGTTTTGAGCTAGTAGTATCAGTTTCACTCCGATGGACTCTTACATTGGTATTCAGTGAACAGTGTTCACCACTTTCTCTGTGGCTCGTGACTGTGCACTCCAGCAGACCTGCACCGTGAGAATCTGTCCATGGTCTCTGTAGCAGTAGACAGAATCCAGGGCAAGTGAAATACATTCAGCTAACAGGCATCTTTCTCTTTGGTGGAGGCAGAGGAGAGAAATTTGTGGCATAAAAAGGTCAAATGAAAGAAGGGGGATGTAAAAGGGATCTACAATAAGAATAAAGAAGAGTTGGACCTTGCCCAGTGCAGCTGGGAGGGTTGTTCCAGATGTAAGGGAGAGGACAAAATTCTACTTGGAAGAGATATGAAGAGCAGTGAAGAGAGATAAGTAGTCAAAAATGGTGCTCAGATCTGAGGTGCTTGTAGCCATTGTTTAGCTCTGGAAAGAAAACTAACAGCAGCAGGTGAAGTACATGTTTTTGCTTCTTTTACAGTGGTCACATCTCAGTAGGTAATTACATCTAATAGCAGCTTATGGCATCGTGTCATCTGCTGTTTACAGATAGGTCAGTGACCAGACAGCAGGGTGCCTCTGATTGCATTAATCCAACATAAATGTGCCCTATTTCAGGGTACTATTTTTGCGAGACAAGCAGCAAATCAAAGCACCTGGCTTCCCCCAGGGCAGGTTTGCATCACTGGATCTCATTCCTAGGGCAGCAGTTAGGGCTTGTTAAAATAAATAAAATGAATAAAATTCTGCCTGCTTTGGAGCAGCAAGGAGAAGATCCTAGAGGGGGCAGCTGGGATTAAAATGGTCCCACCAATTGTAATGAAAGCGTTCAGGTAGAATTTCTGTTCAGTTTTTCTGAAAGGAGTGGCATAGCTATCTCCTCTGCTAGGAGTGTGGTACTTAGCCCTCCTCCTGTGGATGCAATTTTATGAAACTCAGCAAAATCTCCCTACCATGCCACTCCTTCATACTGATCAGCAGAGCCAAACCAATTCCGTGCAGCTCTCTTGGCGATCCCAATCCACTGCGTTAGGATTTTAGTGGGTTGCAGAAGTGAGTGTGCCCAGTGTTTACCCTAGGAAATTTATAGATGGGATGCAGTTTTTAAGTGCTGCAGCTCTTCTGTGCTGGTAAACATCTGTGTTTCCCTATAAATGCTTTCCAAAAGAGCTCCCATGGTGGCAGGAAGATTTTAGTCCCTGGTACTCTCAGGCGTTTGCATCTTATGGTCAGGTGCCTCAGAATCAGAGAAGCTAGATTGTTTTTGGTATTTTCAGATGCGTATTTCTTTGTACAGTAAGTCAAAGGGCTGATGGTTTGGGGGTCTGGTAGTATTGATTCATGCAGGGCTCTTCTTCGTGTGCAGCAGTAGAAATAAATGCTTCCAGCTCACGTTAGGCATTGTTCCTGGTGTGTGCACTTGCACTTTGAAATAAGGGTGGCCCAAACTAGTTACAGATTTTTCAGATATTTGGATGATGAGTGATTGAAAGTGTGAAAATCAAACTGAATGTTGTCTTGAGGGCCTCCATGATGAAATAAATACCGGAACGGAGACAATTGGAAATGATCTCTGGCAAGTAGAGGAATGTTAATATGTTTCACTTGAAAATAGGCTAATGGGAGCCAAATTTATTTAATTCAGTGATCCCTTTCCTTGAAATATGTTTGAGTTGACCTGCAGGTAGTTTGTATAGATAGTTCCAGCAGCAGATTAGTTTATAGGATACTTAAAGTGGTTGTATTAGCTGAACTAGTCTGCCAGAGGAGCTTTTCCCCTTTTTAAATGCTATTTACTCAATTAAGATCTTGCTGAAAAAATGGATATTTAGGCTGTAGAGCACCAGGCAAATCCATGTTTGTGTACGCAGGTATGTACTGCTCCCAGGAGGAACTGGCATAGTTCAAGAGAAGAGCTTGGTATTAAGTGTGCTTTTTCCCTTCCTCCCACTGCCCTTCAGAGGATGCAGGATGCATGGAAGATTCTGTGACAGCTTTAGCAAAATGTTTATGGTGTGCCCTGGAAGGGGCAGTACAGACTGTCTCAAATAAGTACAAATTGACTGCACAGCTCATCTTAGGCAATTACGACTTTACAGAGAGAATATCCTCTCACCTGCGTCATTCAGTACTGTCTACTGTCATTACTCGTAGCCATTACCAGGAATTAACTATGATGGTGTTTTTAATGATGCAATTGCTTTTTCTCTGTCTGGACTTGACCCCTCTAAATTCATTTCCCTTATCCACTGAGCAGTCATCAAATGATTGCAAGGTGGGTTTTTTAACTGTTCAGTTATGGAAAGCCTTATGTTTTCTGCGTAGTTGAAATAGATCTGTCTACACTCCGTAAGTGTTTTGTCAGTTGAAATTATATTGTAGGTGAACTAATTAGAATGGAAATTCCTGACCAAATGATCTGAAATACCTAATCAAATTCTTCATCTCTTCAGATGCAAAATTTAATGAGAAGTGTATGGGGGGGGGGAAGCAGGTCCTTTATTGCAGAGTAAATGAAAAATAAATTCTGAGGTGGCAGCTCACATCTGCTAGACTCAGTATCACAAGGTCACCTGAAAGACCTTAGAAAATCAAAACTATATTATGTCAGTTTCAGGTTTCTTTTGATGGTTTGTTTTTCAGTGGTTTCTAAATGTAAGTCAGTAATGATATTGAAATCAAGTGTTGTTACCAAATATTTATATAAATTTTTATTATGGCAAACAGCATGTGGAATTGAGATAGAATTGAGACAGCCTTTGCAAGGAGTCAGAGAGAAAGAACTGATGGGCAGTGGGAACATACCAGAGGCTGTGGTGTGTCCTGCTTCACCAAATGGTGTCCTTATGCCGGAGTCAAGTAGGAGAGGAAGTATCCACAGTTTACAAACCTCCTTATGTGGTCAACAAAAGAGATGAAGAGAGTATTTCCTGGCAGTACACAGTGGCTCAGTTGTACTGAGCTGTTGTTAGTGCGTAATACCGGATACGCTGGTTTGTATCAGATCCAGGTGGATATTTTATATGATTAAACTTTAAAATTTTAATTGGAGAATGAAATTGAAAAATCGAACAGCATTAAAAATGCAGTCATTGTTGGGAAAAGGTTTTTCTTATTTCACATTTCTGCATGTGGGGAAATATTTTACAAAACTTTGCATTCTCTGAAATGAAGTCTCAAGTTTTGGTTTTAAATGACCTCTTAAAGCACTGTTACTGTATACGTTAGGGGATGTTATTTGGAGAACTGTTTTTGGAGATTATAAAAAATCTGACCAGAAAATGTCCTGAGCAGCCCAGTTTTGTGGGCAGTTTCAGCAGAAGGTTGGACAGGATGATCTCCCCTTCCAACCTCAGCTCTTCTGTGATTCTGTTGGAAAAGGTCATTCACAAATGAGTGTGTTGGAGGTAATGAAAATAACTTTTGACTGTTTCCCAAGCGTTCAAGTTTTCAACTTATTCATCCAATATGGATGAAAATTACGGGTTGAGGGTTAGAAGATGGATTTTGTTGTGTTTCACTGAATTGTAAACTTCTGTAGAACGTGTAAGTTTTCCCAGCAGTACCACAGAAACAAAGCTGTACCTCAATTGGACAGCACAGCCGAGTACAAAGGAATCAGACCAAAGGTTACGCATTAGATCCTTCATCTTTTTTACTGTTACCCTTACATATGGTGTTCAGGAAGAGAGGAAGTGTTGGAGATGTTTTTTATAAACAATAAATAAAAAAAAGAAAGCAGATCACTGGAATGCATTATTAAGTTTGGCTTGAATGCAAGTGCTCATATTCCTCCTACAGAGGACAAAATCCAGATTCCCTGCAAGCAAGCTTCCTCATTTTTCATATTCAGTGCAATCTTTTTTAACTTGGTGTCTGCCTCTCTCTCTCTAAACCACCTCTTGCAAAAGCTTGGTAGAATTTGGTGGATGAGGAATTCTGTTCCTTTGTAAGTTTGTCTCAGTAGACTGCATGTTTGGTTACATGCTCATATCCAATTACGGTGTCTAGATCCATAACAGAGGAAAAGCGAATCTCACTGTCACATGGAGCAGGCTGGTTATTAGGTAAGGTTACCAAGACAGGAGTTATGACCCACAGGGTATGGCTTTCACAGTCCTGGTTGTAACAGCTCCATTCTTTACTTTCTTACTTGCTGGTTTTTTTAGTACCATGTTGTCTGTTAAGCTAGTACAAACACTGAGCATGGTGGTAGTCTTGCTTCAGGGGATGGCTGTGGAGATGGATACTTTGCCTGTCATTAGAATCCCAGAATTCCAAGTTGGAAGGGACCCACAGTGATCATCAAGACCAATTCCTGGCTCCACCCAGGACCACTCAAAATCCAAACCTGATGTCTGAGGGCAGTGGCCAAATGCTCCTTGAACTCTGGCAGCTCAGGGCCATGACCCACTGCCCTGGAGAGCCTGTGCCATGCCCAGCAGCCCTATCAGTGAAGAACCTTTTCCTAACACCGAACCCAACTATGTCCTGATGCAGCTCCCTGCCATTCCCTCAGGTCCTGTCACTGGAAAGTCTTACAGGGGCTTCATGGGCACGCTCAGCACGTAATGCTCCTTATGTCAATGCTGGTAGCTCTTTTTGGTCTGTCAAAAATAGGGCAGGTCTTCAGCTGAGTATCTTTCCTGTCTCCTCAGACCTCCTCCTTCAGTCAGGAGTTCGTGCTTCTTTGAAGAAAAGATAAAGAGTTTCCTAGTGAACTTCTTGGTGGAATTCATCTCTGAGCCACCAGAAAGCAGTGCACCCAAAGTGCTGAGCACTGCTGTGTAAGTAGGAATCTGCAAAGGAAAAGACTTTGCAATTGGCTCCGTGTGCTTCTCGGCTTCTCCTCCACAGCCAGGACCTCAGCTTTGAGGAGGTGGAAGTTCTGTAATGGGCCGGTTACCATTTTAGACCTGAGTCAGGCAGTGTGCTGACTTTATAATATATTTAGGTCGTGGTAAAGTTTTCCTAGAAACTATGAAAATCATTATCTTTGAGCTCACTTGTTGTCTTCTTTGGAAGGTTAATGGTTACAAATTACATTTGTTCATTTGAATTCACATATAAAAATAGCTCCTCTTTAATGTGCTAGTGAATCTGGCCCCACTCAGGGCCTTAATTACAGTGAGCTGCAGTAAGGCAAAGGGCACTGCTTCTTGAAGACACAAATTCATCTACTGTCGTCCTCCAGCTGCTGGCACAGATTATTGCATGGAAAGATTCCTATTACATGCAAAGGTGTTCTGTGCATAATTTTTGGAGTTTAGAAATGAGTTCCAACAGTAGACATTTCTTACTGCTCTGATCCTCAACAATGCTTATAAAGAAAAAAAGAAAAACCTCTCTCATTTAGGTTGGCAGTGGAAAAGCTTCTTGAATTGTGGTTAGGTTTACTGATAGCTGCAGAATGTTCCCCTTTCTCTTTTCTTCATGTGTCTCCAATAGCATCCATTTCCAGTGTGTGCACAGAGGATAGCTGCTTCTGACAGCTGTCACCCATGGTGACAACTCAGATAGGGAAAGGGGGAGAGAAGCAAAGAAACAAAGAGCTTTAATCAATAACAGCAAAAGGAAGGTTGTGACCTGATCCTGGAAAGGTGCAGAGCGCTTTGTGCTATCGCTGAGCAGCTAAAATGTTTTGCACTTTGTGTACCTGAAACATCCTCAGTGGGATCAAATCTTTAAAAACTGTGGACACGATATTTAGACTTGTCTATTTGAAAAAAATGCAAAGATTCCTACATAGGCTTCAGAGTGAGCTTCAATAAGCAAAACTCCAGCAAGGTGACTTCACATCCCTTATAAAGCGTAGGAGTAGTAGATACTGCAGGCTTGATTTCCTAGGATTGTTTTTGGACAAGGACTCGTATTTGCAGGGGACAGAACTGTGTATATGTATAGCTGTTTCTGCTTTCCATCGCAGATGGGCCAAATGGCAGAAGAATCCTTCTGGAAGGCTTTCAGTTTCTGGTAGTTTCCCACACTTCTAAAGCAGATTTAGTGATTGCTTGTAGACCATCGGCTTATGTGAGAATTTCAAGGCAGAATTCTCTGAGCTGGTGTCAGTGCTGTGGTTGAGAGCCATTCTGCTGATTGGGATCTAGGGAGAGCTCAGCCTGAGAGTGGGTACTGCCAGGATGAATCAGCAGTTATCTTCCTGGAAGTTCTCAACAGTCTGGATATCCCAAGTGTTCAGCAGAAATCCCACCGGGCTATAAATGTCTGCTTCTGAAACATTTGACTTCTTTCCAGAAAGGAGTGGTACAGTCATTCCCTGACAGCTGCCATACCTTGTCCTGCACGTCCATGAAGATCACACAGTAATATTTTTTCAGCAACTTTGTTTACTAGATGATATGCATACAGAAATATTTCAAGTCACTTAACATTTTGATACTTCTTTGCACTGAACAAATTCTCCTAGGGAGACTAGGAGAAGGGATGGAAAAGGCAGAATAAATCGTTTGTCATGGCATCTTTACACTGAACTGCACATTTTGCATGTCATCTCCCAATTGCCTAGTGTACATTAAGCAATACAATCTTTTTTATTTCACCTTTAAATAAGCAATATGTAGCCAGAGCAGCAAAGCTAAAGCTGAGACCCCTGCAGTAGCCTATTCATTACACTTGTTCTGACAGTCAGTTTTATCCAGTTAACTCTAAGGAGAGTGAGTGGATTTGATTTGAACACTGCGCAGAGACTGAAATGTTTTAGCAGTTGAATGAGCTCCTAACTGTAAGCATAACCGACAGGCGCTTTCTTGTTCAACTCCCACCTGGCAAAGCCAGTTATGAACTGTGCAGGCTCATAGTGCTTCCACTGCTGACTCCTAGAAAGGTGGTTGCTGGAGGCCTACTAAGACATAGTTTTAGAAATAATGCTCTTCTCAATCCTGAACCTATTCTCCCCATCATTCTTATCTCGTGAGGAGTCAGGGTAGTGACGTATACCATGAAGAACAAAGGGACTTTGACTTAGAACAGTAATTTCAGAATCAGACATTTAGGAAAGGAAGTGCATTGATTTAATGGGTCAGATAAAGGAGCATGGATGAATCAAGAGGTGGCCTGCACGTTGGGAAGGGAAAGACTTTTCTCAGGGAGAAGAGCAGAATTTCACACCCTTAAATAACTGTGAGAATAAAAGAGATACCAAGATTTTGGAGTGGCTTGCAGTAGTCTTGGAGAAGAGAATTCCAGAAACTAATAAGCTTGATGGCACTGAATGGTTGCCAGTACTAAAGCCCTTCAGAAGATGAAGTGCTAACCAGCAGAGGAAAAAGGAGTCCCAGAAATCAGATCTGCATGGGAAGTTAGATTTAAAATCCTTGGAGGATTCTCACTGGCTCTAGATCATGTAGCTAAATCATTCCATACAAAACTCTGAGATGCTGAGGTAGCGCAGCATAACTTTATGGAAAGTATTAAAAAATGTGGAAAAAATGTATTGCAGGATGTTGCTCACTCTGCTGAGTGAGCCTGAAAAATCTCCCAGTGCTGTAAAAGCATTTAACAAGTTAACTAGTGACTATCCACACGTTAATTTAATTTAAAACTGCATTAATTTTGTTATATTGTGTGGTGATACTGCTTGTGTCTGGTTTTGTTCTAGAGCTGCTCAACTATAGGAGTGAATCTGATTGACAGCAAAGGAAGCTGTTCCTCCTCCAGCCTGACTGGAGAAGTTGTGCTTTGGTGTCTGGATATATGTGACCACTTGCAGAACTTTGAGTTGAAAAGATTTTCTGAAAGGCTTATGTTTATTTCTGTAACTTCTGGTTTGAAACTGATTGTGGCTGTTGTAAATAACAAAGGAGACTGATAAATATTTCTTCATATCTTAAAAAAAAATTGACATCTGGGACCTAGGGTGAAAAATGGTGCAACAGATGAGAAATGACTCTCACTTCAAGGCTAGTAGAGAAGTACTGAGAGTAGCAGGCAGGGATAGCAACTCAGTGAGTGTATGAGGAAGAGGAGACAGATATAGGTGTCCATACTTGCAGCTTGCTACACCAAACAAACATTTTGTCTCTTGACAGCACCAGTCACGTAACACTCCCCGGCAGCCAGGTGTCTCAGGCCATGACTCATTCTCTGAATACAGTTCTCTGTTGTTTCACTGTGGTTCCTTCTTAAGCTGCAGATGGTCTAACTTGAAATCTGCCTTCTGCATCTTCTCCGCGGTGAATGTGACTTGTCTGTGTTTTCTCCCTTCAGCTGGGGCTGCTTGATGACAGCATTTAAATTCATCAGCCTCTGAGCATCAGCTACAGCTCCAAGGGATGGGAGGTTCCTAGCCAAAGTTCCCCTGGATATGCCCTTCCCCTGAGTCTGTGCTGTGATAGTAGCAGTGTGTGTTTCTGGGCTCCTACAGCAGAAATATATCTAGCAGGCAGCCGGTAGTGGTAGGAAACAGCACTGCTGTAATTCCCTGGTGCTGCCAAATAAACAAAGGGAATCCCTCTGCTATGAGCTACAATTTCCTCTAACTTGGTCCAAGTAGAGTACTCTGGTTTTATTGATCTTGGCTTTCTTATTGAGAGAATAAACTAGGCAAAGTTGGCTTTATTCTTTCATGCTGGACAAGATGGATTGCAGACTGAGGTCAGAAGAAAATTCACTTAAGAGTATTTGAAGAACTAAGATGTGGACCTTGACTCTTTTTTAAGCTGAGCACAACTTCTGAATTCCAGAAAGACCTTTATATTTTCTCCTCTGCCAACCTCTAATTTATAAATTCTTTTTTTTGGGAGCAGTTCAGAAAACATGAGAATTATTAAGGAGGAGGATGCTTCTTTAACTTCATACCTCAATCAGCAGCATCATAGATGCCTCAGTGTTTGCAGAAGTACAATCCCATGATTGCTGAAAAGACTTGAAATTTCAGGTTTTTTCTTTTCCAAACTCTTTTCATCAACTAGTAGAATTAGGCACTGCTGTTGTGCATGTGCAGAGGTAGAGAGATGGTCATGCTAAACCATTCTTTCCCAGTTCCTAGTTAAAGGGCTTTGGGGACAAAAGTTAACTAGCTTTTTTTGCATTATATGTGTACACTGAGAGTATAGTGAAGTGAAATAGGATCTTTGTCTTGCTAAAAGTGAAGGAACTTGATACATTTCCCTGTGTTATATTAATGCAGGAAGAATTACTGAGACAATACCATTGCTTCTGCTGCCCAGCTATGTCAGACAATGAGCAGGGCTGAACTGGGGTCACGTGCCTTTGAGATGGAGTAGATTGTTCCTGCTTTATTTTTATTATGAATACAGATAGACTAAGTGAAGAGAATGTAAGGGTAGGGTGGAATGTAGAACAAGCACAACTCACTGCTACATTAGGCATCACACTGTCTCACTGTATTGCACACAGAGGGAAATAAGTGCTGTCTCAGTCCTCCTGTCTTCAAAGTGGAAAAAAAGAGAAGATACTGTGGTTGGCTCTGCATTCCCTTAAGAATAAAGACTCAAGGATTATGTTTAGTTAACGTAAGTAATGTGGGAGCATTAGAAACTGAGAGCTCCCTATCGTTATTGCCAAAATTAGGTTCTTCTGGAAAAGTAAAGTCTTCCAGAGAATGTAATGTTTTGTATTTCCACATACAAGATAGATTTTTGCATAGAACTGCTTTTCAGATGAACGCTCAGGATGTTTAACTCAAGCGATAAGAAACCAGTAAGTGGTCCTTGCAAGAATTAAGAGAGAAGATCTTAATACCCTGAGAGAAGTGTGAGATTTCTGGGTGAGAAGATATTCAGAACAGGAACAAACACTTCTGCTCAGGAGCATGAAGTATTGTTTTCAAATTGCTGATGTTTTTTAGTGGCAGCTGTGTTGTGCAAATGAGTGTAGTGGAGACCCAATTTAGATGTTTTCATAATGCTGTCAAAGAGCTATCCTCTGCATGTGGACATTATGATGCAAAGCATGCTTTACTTGACAAGTCAATGTTTTGCTCTGTTTGGAAATAAAATCCTGAGAGGCTGGTAGTTTTGCATGTGTGTGAATTAATGGTTTGTGTTGTGATAGGCAGTTTGGTTTGTTTGTTTGTTTTTCAGACTATATAAAACTGAAAAGTGAGTTGTTGGATGGTACAGGAATTGAGCTACCCCTTTTGGGAGCCTCATTTCCAGTTCACTGAACTGTCCCAGTTCAGGCAGTCTAGGTGTCTTACCAGTACTGCTTTGCTCTACGTGGGATGTGTTGTTGGTGCTTATCTTTTTATCTACTCTTCGTAGCAAGTTTATAGGTATCCTTTATGGCAACCTTGTATGCATCCTTTGTAGCATGTTTGATAAGAAAACACTGACAAATATTTTGTCATTTTTCTATAGCATCAGAGAAATAGAGAGTAGACTTTTATATTTGTCCCAGAGCTTTTATGAATATCTTTCCTTTGCTGATGTCCTCCAAATTAGTCTCACAGAATTGAGTTGGTGTGGGACTCTCTCTGTCTCAATGTTCCAGAAATTGACACATTCTTTTTTTAAAGGTTAAGACTTCTGCCTTTTGTCTTTATTTTTTTTCTCTTGAAGTGCCAGGAAATAAAGCAGTCTGCAGCAACTTCTACTCAGTGTTTGGCTAAGAAAATGGCTTCAGGGTATTGGCTTCTGTTACTTGTGATTTTCTGTAGCTCCTACAAGTATGCCTGGTGCTTGGTGATGCATCTGTTAATAAATACCAGTTGATAATAGAGGAGCAGAAGGTTGTAATAGTGTGATGCTGGTAGGAGGAGATATTCTGATCCAGTGAGGCTCACATATGGGGAAATAGGTTATTGGGATAAAACATAATCATTTCTGCCTTGCTCTTTCTTGCTTTGGTTCTTTCTTCACCTTTGGTCTGTGACTACCTTTGGCTATGTTTGCTCTCCTGCAGCTGCTGTGCCTCAACGAACCTTTTGTTGAGGGTGTTTACTCCAGCAGTGTGTGCTTATCTTTCAGATTTTTCATCAGAAACCACATTCACCTTTTGTCATCAGGAATAAACTTGCCAGGCTCACTTGTAAATTGAAATTTGATTTCTTAAATGTTAATAAATAAAAAAAAAGAAGAAGAAAAACAATAGTCATGCTATGACATGTGAAGAGAATACAAGCTATGGACTAGGGAGAATATCTTCTCTTTGAAGAGAAAACATAAATTCCCTATGAAAGATCAAAGCACATCAAGTTAATGGATTAAGGTTATAAAAAATTACCTGGAGAAAATAATAGGTTTCAACATGAAAGAGGAAAATAGACAAGTGTTTTTTGCTGGAGATATGGTTAGATGGCTAGCTGAATGCTTGAGGTTATATGTTGTAGCTAAAGTGGGAATAGTGATTTCTTTCTTCATGCCTCACCCAGTCTTCTCTTATGTGGTGCCAGTGTACCTGCAGTGTTCTGTGCTGGTGGACTACAGACTAGTTTACCCTGCAATGCAGCCAGACCCTCTTAGGCTGATGCAAGACTGCTATAATAATTCTTAAAGTCACTTTAACAGCCTGATAAGGTCCTGCTAGAGTGAAAAATACCTGGAGTTTATGAAAGGGGAAAAAAAGAGAGAAACCCTCCCAGTAAATTAGGAGATGTTCATGGGTGATGAACACTGGAAAAACTTATATTCCTGTATCTAGAAATGAGCAGACAAGAGACCTTGACCTGATGATTTGATAGTCAGAGTTCTTGATAATAGGATACAACAAACTATAGAAGCAGTAATTGAAAATGACTGATTTATGCAGTATGTAAAGACCTGTCAGGGTACTGAGGCTTTTACCAACTCTGGGTATGAGGCTCATGCCCCTCTCACCTTTTTGAGGAGAATGGCACTGCTATAGTGCTTTCTGTAGCATGGGATTATGAACTTTATGCCTGGCATCTGGTTGTATCTTTTGCTTTTAGCATCTGAAATAGATAATTGGGATTGTGGAGCTTAACCAAGCTCTTCAGCAACTGATGATTGTGAGTTACATTCTGGGCCTCATAGAAATTTGTGTATATAAGGACTGGTATACGGGTGCCTTGTAGTTAGCAAATTCCTTAATTCCTTCAAAAGTAATAAAATAGGGTGTTGAATAAAGGCCTCATTTATTTATTTAACCACCTATCTTAGTGTAGTAGCCGAGTTTAGGTACTGGTTCTGAAACAATAGTTTTCAGCCTGTATTTTATCATGTACTTCTGCAGAGCAGTAACCACGGTGGGGCCCTGCTAGCACACTGCATTCCTGCCAGGCCCAGGTGACTGATCTCTGTGGAGTGAGAGGGTGTGCTACCCTCAAGGGCTATTCACAGGTTCAAAAGTGCACTTTCTTCCACCTCTCTCTGCTTCACAAAGTTGTGTATTTCTTTTCTTTCCTGTGTTGACAGTTTTACCTGTCATATTTCCATTTCTGTGCTGATGCATGGAAGATGATAACATACCAAACGTTGCTACTGCAGGGTGCTGCTATGGCATGGTGCTGGCATCACATGTAATTAGCCATTTTAATCTCTCTTCTTTTAATAGCTGGGAAAGAAACACATGGAATCTCTGAACAAAACAGTCTCGGTTTTCATTTGGAAAAGGAAATAAAACATGATTCATTCTGGAACCGTACGCTCCAAAGAAGGAAGATTTGAATTATTAACAACATATCTAAATGTGACGGTGCTGACACCTTCATTTCTTATTTTTACTGCCATGCGTTTCTTCACATGGGGTGAGAGAATTTACACTACAGGAGGTGTTAATGGTTTCACACTTTCTGCCTGTTTTTAGCTGTCTAATTTATGGAAAGCCATTACAAGGTGAGTCATTGCTTTCACAGGATTAGTGTGGCTGAGACAGAGTTTTAGGCGTTCCTTCATTTTTCATATTTGCTTGAAAGGAACAACAGACTTGCAATAAAACTGTTAGTGGTTGGTGTTATAGTAGAGTTCAGAGTCGCTGCTCCTCTTGATCACATACAAACATTGCAAGAGGATGCTCCTTGTCTGTAAGTTAACAGCTGAAAACAAAAAAAAATGTGGTAGAGACTCATCTGCATTATAGGTGCTGTGAGTTGAAGTGTCTCGCAATTCAGAATTTATTGCTTGATTGGATGGGAGTTAAATAGTTGCAAAGATTATTACAAATAGAAGCAATAATGGGAACCCCACTGTAAACAACTCTTAATCCTGCAACAGCTGTTGAAGGAGGACATTTACACTCTTCTTGACCTCGAGAGATTTGGTTAGATGTTCACAAGTTACAATAAAGATAGCACTCAAGCATAAGTATCAGGGCTTTCCCCAATATTGAATAGAAAGAGTAACTTTTCCATAGGTTGAAATACATTTGTGTCGTCTGTACCATCAACGTAACAAGAGAAATTCAGTGTGTAAAATACTCAGGCACTGAATAAGGTGTGTCTCTCATAGCCAGTGCTCTTTGTAATAACTAACTCAGAAAGGTGTGTTCAGTTTAGAAAGAGCACTCCAAGGGATACTGACAGATACATTTTAAAGAAAATCTGGAAGTGAATGACTTTTTAAACTACTGTCCTATAAGCCTCTTAACACTGCAAAAGGCATGTGTTACCTATGAGGATTTGTTCACCCAATTAGATGCTCTTAAATATTCATGTAAGTTTTTCTGCTACAGGTTGGGTTTTTTTGTACAAATCTATCTCTGGAAGCTGTTTGTTTAGTTATGTACAGATAAGAAGCCTGCATTTCACAGCATAGCACATACCATGTAGTTGGACTTTGTAGCTTCAGAGTTTGCCTTGCTGGGAAGTCTGTTGCACAGTTGATCAGTGTAGACCTCCTGCTGGATTAACTTAGAATTACTGTCCTAACAACGTTTTTATTTTGAGGTGCTATCTGTAAACAATAATTAAATGAAGCATCACTAGTTCTCCCTCTTTGCTTTCCAGTGGAGAGTTTTTGGGGAATGAAACTAGATAAATGATATTACAAGTATTTTTTTTTTCTTAAGAGTTCTTTTTCTCTCCACAGTTTTTTGTCTGTTCTGTAAGCATCTTTTTTTTTTCTCACAGCAATTACCCCGACCTAAGTAAAGACAAACCCCTTCGTAATGGTGCTTCAGGATTGTTATATTTGCTGCATAAATGCTGAAGCAGCTCTTCAGCTGCTCTAAATTGAAATAACTGAGAAGCAACAAGCATTTTTTTCAACTGAAAATTGTAGTTTTATATATAAGTATCATTTTTTTCGCAATGGTTATTGAAATACTTGGAAAAAAATTAAAAACATAAGTGGAATAGAAAATAGTATGTATAAAGTGAGCAAATGGTAAATGCTAAGCTGCAGATCATGTTAACTGCTGTATGTATGAATCTTTGTGTGCTGCTGTATTCTTTTGAAAGAGATGTTATAAAATAAATCCTGAATGCCCCTTATAAATAGAGTCAAATTGATCATATGAGAATGGTTAATTAGTAGTGTAGGCATGTAGAAAGTTCATTCATATTCAGTCATCCATTTTATTTCAGCTTGAAGTTAAACATTCTTCAGTTGCTATTTTACAATAAGAGTTGGGCAGATAGAAGCTCACTGGAATGATGTTGGTAAGAAAATTCAAAGCACTTCGGTTATTGAGCACTGAACAGTTTCACTCCTCCAGGAGGGTTTTTCTTAAATGTTTCCTAAATGTTGCTGTAATATCAGTAACTAGGCAGGCATGAGACCCAAATTATAGTTTCCAGCTGAGGGAAAGTCTGTGAGGGAAGCTCAGGAGATCTTGCTGACTGTCACCAGCCGTATGCAGGGGTGGTCCAGACTTCAAAAGCATTCTTTATTCTTGAACATCAACAGTTGCACCAGAAGACATCTAAAGCAGTAAGAAGGAGTTATACCCTCCTATTAGAAGCCCTTTGGACATGGTCTGATACAATGTGGAGTTGTGACTGTAATATTTTACTATAATTACTTTCTTAAATGATGACAGACTACTGCAATTGCTATCATTTTTTTTTTCAGTGGGAGTTAAACTCAGTGTTTGTGATTCAGGAATATTCATCTGTCAGAATGCTCTGAATTTACATGGTAAAACAGCTCCTCAGATTATGCAATTCATCAAGGCAGTTTTCCCAAGTAAAATGCCTGTGCCAAATTAGCCACTTTTTATTTACAAAGGTAGGAGGAGAATAATCTTACTGAGTTCAAGAAAAATCTATGAACTGTCTGCACATACACTCAGACAGGTAGGTAAATAGTATTTCTAGTTAGTTCCAGACATAAAATGGCATGTGCAAGATTGAAGGCTGAGCTTAATTTCTTAAAAAACAAACAAAAAAACCCCACCCAGAAGTACAAAATGGTATTTCAAACTTCTGAAAGGAAGGCGTTTTCAGAATATCAGATCCCCTAAATCTACCAATACTCAGGTATGCCAGAGTGTAACTATCTAAAAAGGGAGAGAACAGCTCTGAATTTCATAGCAGTTGTCTAATATGTACAGGCACTAAGATTTTTCATACTCAAACTGTTGTTATTCTATGTAGTCTATGTTTATTCTGCAGTTGATTCAGCGTATGCCACAGATACACTTTGGTTGGCCCTCACTTATGGGCACTAAAACTAAATATTGTAAAATGTACTTGTAAAGATATGATGTCAGTGTCTGTTGCTGTAAGCTTTAGGAAAACAAACCATCAAAACATCTGATACATATCTCCTTCAGGAAAGGCAAACAAATTAACAGCAACAAATTCAACAGACAAGATTAAGACAGTCAAAGCTGTTTCACATCTGAAATAGAGGTCAGTTTTTCTTGGAGATGAGGTAATGGTGAAGATGACCTCCTGAGGCCTTTTTCAGATAGATCTATCTTCCATTGCTCCATTAAAATAATAAAAAAAAATAGTAAAACATCAGTCAAAAGAGTGTCTCTTGCCAGAAACATTCCCAATTCTGTCAAAACCCATTGCTTACACTGGCAATTAACTCTAATGCCATGTGTTAGCTATGCATCTTACATACACCACTCTTTTTGCCTACCTCTTCTATAATTCTGAGCCACGACTACAATGATACCCTTTTAAAGCACTTACTTATTAAGTTTTGCTACATTCAGTGGCCATGTTGTTCTCTGGCAGTACAGCATATTCAGGGCTGTGCATTGTCAGATCACTAATCTCCCTCTTGGACTCCAGCCTATCTGCCACATGGCACTGACACACTTTCTGCCAACCTCCTGTTGCTTAGTAGCTGTAATGTGAAAATGTTGCAATAGGTGTGAGGTAAGAGGAAGAGGGCTGGGAGGCAGAGTGATCCTGGCTGTGTAAAAACACATCATTTCGTCTAATTAGAGGAAGAATTTTTTGTGCTTCCTCCCGGGTGCAAGTACATGAATTGACATGTTCTGCTCCACTCTGTTCTCTGTGGTATCCAGTAATGTTAGTTAAGCTTGTGGCCGTTTACTGCGTGCATTTATTTATTTACTTCTGTGATGACACTTTCTCTTTTAATAGTATCTCTTTGTTACCTAGGGAACTGGCTACTGCCATGTACTTTCTTCTTTGGTACTTCATGATGCCATGCACAAGGTTCCAGGCAGTATAGTGCCTGAAGTACTGTACATCTGAAACCTGCTGAGCCAGGCCTATGTTACAGTGCTGGCACTAGCATGATGACTCAAACAGAAAACATGCAGGAGCCAAAGAATAATAAAATAATAGTCCTATCAGTGCATTTAATCTTGCTGCAGATAGACTGAATTTGAGGTAGCTAGGTGGATCTAATTCCCATTATGTAGTTGAGATAGCTGTAGAAAGTTGTGTAGCTTTTTCAACAGAAAGAAACTCCTACAACAATAATTGCTTCCAAACTTTTGCATCTGTATCACAATTGTAGAAGGGCAATACCTTGCCTTCCAAGGGATGTCACACAAATGGAAAGGCTGAGAGAGATTAAAGAGTGGCTCTGAGAGTAGGAAATAAGAGTTAATTTCTTTCTAAAGCTCAGAGAATGCTGTGAGGTCATTTACAGGTAACTGAAAAACTCTAAAAGATCCTAGGCTTTAACTTGGATCTTTCAAAAGACAGGCAGAGGAAGCATTCTCCATCCAAAAAAAAAAAAAATATATTAAAAGCAGGGAAAGCATCTCAGTCTTACCACTCCTTGTTCCTCTGTATCAGAGCTAATTTATACCTGACTGCAACCAGCACAAATTATAGCAATTTCTACTGTGCTGGTACGTGAGTCAGCGAGTAGGGGGTGACTGAGTCAAACTCAGCCCAGATCCTCTCCTCCCACACCCTGCCCAACTGCTGCCTGTTTACTCCTTTGGGTTTAGCCCATGATCCTGACAGCCTACTCAGAAAGTCAGAAATAGTGGATGCTCTTACTCCTCTGCCTGAGAACATAGGTGTAGGCTAACTGTAGTGTGCATTGTGTCAGCATGAACTTCAGATTCATCAGTTCTGTTCAGAAATTTGCTTGAGGATGACCATATTAACTGAACTGTATGCTTAGTGATAGTTCTAGCAGCTGAAAATAGTTTTGTGAATCTGGATTGTCTGTCAGATCAGGATATTTAGTGCTATTGTTTTGTTCAAATGTACACTGGCTATGGACTCCTGAACTTTCGAAACATTTGTTAGATATTTATAAGTTGCCTCTATATTTTCCAAGGCAAACTGTATTTCCTTCTTATGATACGGAGGGTAAAACCACAGTAGTGATCCTTACTCCATTTTCAGTGTATTTATACTTAACTCCTGAGTTGTTTAAGTCACCCAGGCACAGAGCAAAGCTTTGTTGTGTCCTCCTTCCTGCAGCCTGGTTATGCTTTGGGGATTTCCTTTAATCCAACGTTGTTTCAGTTATCCAGAATATGATTTCTCTGTTGAAACTTTTCTTTGTGTTTGGATTTTGTTTGTTTTTAGATTGTTGTTTTTAATACCCGATAAAAGCACTCTTCTGTTTGTAAGGTAAAATGTAACTCCTTCTGCGATGGTCAGTCTTAGTGCTGTTTTTCCAGGCATATTAGGAAGTGTCAGTGTGCAGGACACAGCCCCGTAGCTGGAGAAAGGCCACTGCCACAGCTTGCAAAGTCAGGAGCTCCCAGAGGCAGAGCTGAAGGCCCTTAAGAGGGATTGGATTAAGAAACAAACACAAGGGGATGATGGAGTGTGAGGAACTTTTACTATAGTCTGGTACTTTTTGTAAGAGTATATTTGTTTATGTGCACCTTTAAATTTATGTGACATCTAGCTGAGTGCTACATTGGTAGCAGTGTCTTTCTTTAACCAACTTGGAGTAGTAATCATTTTGTGACAACAGCAAATCAAAGAACTGATTTTTTGCACCAGTTTAATTCCCGGATTGAGAAATTCGGGAAAAAGAAGCTTTACTCTTTCAGCAGATGAAGAGAAATTTTTATAAGCACCTGAAGCCTGATAATTCTGAAATCTTGTAAATAAAATTACAGTCCTGTCCTATCAAGAGGACGAAGGGAATGCTTCCTTTTAAAACCTGTCTTTTAGAGCAATACAATCTTTTGATATTTTTGTGTACAGACATAGTACTGAAGCTACTTTTAAAAAATATATTTAAAAAAATCTGGAATGTTGATACACAACGCAGATTCCTTTTCTGAGGTTACTTTTCTGACTAACAGAAACCTCACCCGAGTCACCATGACTGCTTGTTGTGAAAGTTATTATGTTGTGGAGACTGCTTGTTGTTAGGAAAGTATGGAAATAATGTAGTTCTTTCTGGCAAATTCTTTGTCACAGAAGTCATTTGGCTGAACCAGTTGGCTTAATTTACACTTCGGGTGCTTTGGGCCTTGCACGTAGTACTCGTTTGGCTTGAATAGAAGATAATGGAGAAAATCAGTCAGTCATTACTAGTGTAACAAGTGATGATCAAATTAAAGATGATGTCTTAAGGTTCCTCTGTTTTTCCTCCACATACGTATTTAGTACACCATATGGTCAACACACTCATAATAAACTGGTGGGAATATTTAATTAAATGTGTTCCCAGGGCTTTAAATGTAGGGTATTATCTTTGGCTGATGAGCAGCGTAAATATTTAGTAATAACGGAGAGTCCTTGTAGAATATTGCCAATAATACATGAAAATCACATTTGGGAACAGAAATGTGTTCAAAGCAGAACTTTCTTCACAAAATTAAGACATCTCAAAATGCTAATTCCTTTTATGTAATTTTTTTCCTGCTACTGATTCACTATTACTCATTACTTTGCAATTATTACAAATAGTATGAGAAATCATTTTAAAATCGATAGTCATAGAATGCAGTGAGTCTGAGTTAGTCTGTAGCCATTTAATTGGCAATAATCATGCTTTAACTGAATAGGGAAGGTATCAGATGGAACACTGAAAAGAAGAATTAAGAGCAACATCTCTCTTAAAACAGTGACCGTTCCTTGGCAGTGAAATTAGCCAATGTGGTCTTCTTAGGAGTTGATTCTATTTCCTCTGAAATTTCAGAGAACTGAAAACACCTTTCCATAACCTTTCCATCCCAAGGTATGCAAATGTTCGTTAATTCAGCAGAGACATCTCTGTGTCAACAGCCTCATTAGCTTTTCTCTCTAACCGGTTCTGTAATATCATGACCTTATTCACTTCTCTAGAGCTGCTTTGTTTCCCCATGGAAGTGAGATTAGTAGAATGAGACCAAGGATAAAATTAACATGGAAGCGGGGAGTAGTGACTGGAGGGGAGAGATCAGCTAGAAATCTGAAATAAATACAGTTATTGGGCAACAAATCTGAAACTGAAGTCCCTTACTGAGCGCATGTATCTCAGAACTAAGTAGGTCATGTTCTCTAACCAGGGTTTTCTTTTGAAGAGACCTCTCACCTTTCAGGCAGAGAGCTGTCCATCTACCTGTGAGTGCCTGAGAACCCAATTCTGAAGGACACTTATTTGATACTTCGGTTGTTGCTGGAAGCAATCTGGCCTTTTGTCTTTGAACCTCTTCTGACACAATTGGTATGCGATTCCGAGAGAGTTACAGGATCTGCCAGCTGACACTCTTATTTTGCTACAGGAAAAGCAAAAATTTTGGCAGGAGGTATTAGCTAATGTTTCCAGATTTCTAGATACACACCAGAACACACGCTTTCCCAGACAGAAACATAGCAGCCCACCCACAATTGCACCAGACATGTATTATTGTTAAGTTTGTACAGGTAAACATACAACTGTGAAAGGGGCATAACTTCAAGGAGTTAAAGATGGCATATAAATAGCTTAGCACAGAATTTTAGCTGACCCTCTTTGGTTAGACTGGGTTTTGTTGGGACTGTGTCAAACTGCACATAATTAACTGATTAAAAACCTTGCTCTTGGCTAAACTGACATACAAATAAGATCCCATTTGGAAGAATCTAGTTGTCAGAAAACATGGAACCAGCAAATCCTTCCAGGAAGGGACATGAGGTAATGGCCTTAAGTTATGTGAGGGGAGGTTTTGGGTGGATAGTAGGAAAAAAATATTCTTAGAAAGACTAATAATGGACTGTAATAGGTTGCCCACAAAGGTGGCAGGGTCACCGTCCCTGGAGGTGCTCAAGAATTATGGAAATGTGGCACTGAGGGACACGGTCAGTGTGCATGGTGAAGATTGGTTGATGGTTGGAACCGATCATCTTAGAGGTCTTTTTCAACCTCAGTGATTCTGTGAAGCAGAAGACTGTAAATGTTGTCAGTAGACATTCTCCCTTGCAGGTTAGCATCAGAAAAAATATTTTAGCTATTACTGAACAAGAGTAAATAAAGAAAATTTAAAGCTAACAGCAAGCACTCAGTACTATTCAGTTCTATTATTTCCTTAGAGATCATCCCTGTCTTAAAGCTTTCAGATGCATTTAAATTCACAGATGAACGCAGTACCAGGGACAACTGTGGGCCATTAGTTTCTGTGGTTACTTCACTGACATGCTTAGTCACTAAAATAGTATATGAATTTGCACATGTGGCTTATTTTCACCACTGTTTTGAGAGTTAGGTCTCAACAGTACAGTGCTATGAAAATGGTCTGATTTATTTATTTGTTTATTTAATAATTAAATAAGGTTTGTTTGGTTTTAACGCTTTCTGTCAAACCATACTTAAGCAGTCAAGCCTAAATGAATAGATGCCTTTTGGGGGAGTAAGAATGCAAGAACAGCATCTTAAATATATCTAGGCTTGATTACAACAGCAAATATTTACTACAAAAATACAGTACCTGGACAGTTAGAAAAAATAAATAGAGGAAGAGAAGCAGTGTGATTTCCTGTCTTATTAGAATGGCAGGGAGAAGGGCTTGAGGAATCAGGCTGCAATTTATAGAAAATTGCTTCCTTCATTCGATTCTTTATAGCAGTCATTAGTCAGATTTGCTGCTGCACTGATTCTCTTTCATTGCCCCCTCTGCCAGCTGATACCAGCTTAAGCTTTCTGATATAATTCAGACTTTCTTCTTGCTCTAACCTTTAACTGGGTGTGTTTGTCACTCTTTAAGTCTGAAAGGTCAAAAATGATTCCTGCTCTTAGAAGTAGTGTGTGAACTTTGGTTTGGATTCAGTAGTTGAAGAAGAGGGGAGCAGGAGGATGGTAAGGAAGAGGCCTAGGCTGCTTTGCTCAGCCTTCTCATGCTAGAGAGCAAGTCACCTCATCTCCTTGTATCTCAATTTTCCAGGTGTGTGCAGGGATAATAGCATTTCTATGACTTTGAAGGCCCCACAGTTGAGATTATATTTATAAACACTTTGGGTGCGTGAAACATGTTGCTGAAAACAGCTCTTGAGATCCTGATGTAAACCATACCAAAGCCTCTCTCCTGTGTGGTGATGGCTCTGCATTGTGCATCTCCCTTCCCTAGTATGACTAACGAAAAATTCCCATATGGTTCACAGAGATGAATAAAAATAGACGTGTATGTCCAGCAAATGTTCCCAAACATTAGATGCATGGTCATCCTTGATGATCCTTAAACTTTGGCTCAAAGACAAACTCTTAAAAGATGCACTGTGGGACTAGAGCTGTTTTAGCTCACAGAAATACTGCCTTCTGCTGCTGTCCAGCTGGGATCCTTTCTGCAGAGCTCAAACACTGACAGGGCTGAGCATGAAGTGAAGAGAGCCTCAGTTCTGTTCTGAAGTGACCTGGGAGGCCAGGAGGATAAAAGGTGATGCAGGTACCTTTCTTGTGTTGTGCCTATATTGGATATTATGTCCTGCCTAATGACGTGAGAGTGTTTATGCCCTGTTAACCTGCAAGATCAGCTGGTGGTATTAACTGACATCCTAGTGCATGTCTGGGAGACTGCTGCCCTGTGTGCTGGATGCTGTGCATCCTCACTAGGAAAAGTTGCTTGCTTGTTGCTCTGACCCACATGGCAATGAGTGAGGCAATTGCCATTGTATAAAGAGTGCGCAACTCCAGAGGCAGCAGGTTTGGGAGGAGTAGATCTGCACTGCAGGCAGCACCCAGCTCTGGTTGCTCTTGTATTAGATTTTATGTAATTAATTAAGATGCGGCTGTTAATTACAGACTTGCTGTACCTTAGCATAAAGATTGCCATTCTCTTTGGTAGTTACATTAGCTCCTGCTGGATAGTAAAGACAGATGTAAAAATACACATTCCTGTTATTCAGGAAGCAGAGCAACTCCAAGAAATAAAACTGATAGCAAGAAGAGAACAAACTGGGAAGTATCTACTTTATGCCAAATCATTTTAAGGACCATCTGGGAAGTATTAAAAAAAATGGTGAAAATTACTTGGCAGAAAAGGTGTATGGCAGCATACAGATTTGACCAAGAACACAGTTGTGTTTATAAGATATACTTATTAGTTGATACAAGTGGCCAATAACACTTCTCATGCATTTCATTTCCATAGCATCCAGAATGCTAGTAGTCCATAGCACAAGAGGAGATCTTTGTTACCACTATTAGTGGTGAACAGCATGACACATTTCCCTAGAAAAAAAAATCAGTTTGTGTTGACTGTGAAAAAGCCAATCTACTTCCTTGACTAAAAAATAATAAAAAAATAACAACTTAAATTCTTGATCAGTTGTTGTATTAGGAACTCCTGAAGTTCATAATGCTTCAGGGTTTAGATCTTACTTCAGATTTATCTGAAGTATGTAAATCAGATCTTACTTTGATTGGTCTCATTTATGTTACGGTCAGATTTTGATCCTTTGTGACAACAGTGTAAACTCAGAATAAATCCTGCTATAGGTGGCAGCATCATCTGGTCTTTTATGTTTTTAATAGTGTCTGTGAGATCCTCGAAGCATGAGCAATTTGTGTACAGTTCAAATTATTTTCTTTCCACTAAAGCTTGATGATGACATTCTCATGTGCAGTGAAAAAAAAACCTGCAAAATACAGCAGGGCTCCAGGTCTCAAACAGCAGCTCCATCACAGGGAGTCTGTGTGAGGGTCAGAACTATCTGTAGGGATCTCAGCCCAGAGGCAATGCTGTCAAACTGAATTCTGCAGCTCAAGGTACCTTTAGAGAACTAACTTTAGGTGCCTCTAGGCACTTTGACAGTGTCTTAATGGGGCCATAATTCTAGCAGCAATAATCAGGCCCCAGGATGTAATAGGGAATGATTCATAGAGAAACACTGTGTTCTCTCAGTCCATCACTGTGGGAAAGCATTGATAATGCATGAGTGGGATTTGTGATATTTTTCAGTTCACATGCTTAGGGATTTCCTCTGCAGCTTCAGGAAAGGTTTTATTCCCTGCAGGAAGCAGTGACAGGGGTCCCTTGGAAGGAAAGGTGAGGTTTCACACATTAGAAGTGTGGGTGTGAATAACAACTGGCTAAGGCTGACAGACCCTGTTCAGGCTGGCAGGGTGTCGTGGCTGCACAGGCTCATGTGCAGAGACAGACCTGATCTTTTGCATTCTGAGGGACTTCTGTCTTAAGTTATACGAAGGCAACCTTGAGGGAAACCATATTGACACTTGAAAGAAGGGATGATGCTTATGGAATCGAGGCTTTTTTAATAGCATTGCTACAAATATTAATCCAGTGTTCAAGGCAAGTGGTGGGGCATTTGGTGACCACCAGTGTGTTGGTTAAGCATTGCTAACTGCCTTAGATAACTAATCCCATGCTATGTGCAATTTTGACCCACTTCTTCCTCCATTTCTTTCTCTTCTCCTATTGTTTTTCTTTACTTGGTTATCCTCCAGCCTGACGCTGAGGAGCAAGGGACTGCATCAGTCAGCATGCTGAGGAAGAGGATGAGGTTGCAGCCCCAGCTCCTATACCAGCGGGGGGGAGGAGGGGCGGGGGAAGGGGGGAACAATTGGATATGGTTCTAACAAAATGTAGTGTGGAAACGAATTGCAGAATAGGAGGGGATGGGACATCAGTGTTGTGATTCAGGAATGCAGAAGGGGTATTGTCATAAAAGGACAACTCCTTTTGACTTAGTGAATACATGAAAGTAGTTTCAGTCACTGTTTATGTTCTCTGGTTTTGGTCTAGGTCTGCTCCAGCTCCTACCCAAGGATCCACCAGTGCTGGGGCTGCAGGGCCACCTCCTGCTACCAGTGTGTCAAGCAATAAACGGCTGCAGCAGACGCAAGCCCAAGTGGATGAAGTAAGTGGCTCCACGTGATAAGTTGCTCACCCCAAGGGTGCTCATGTGGTTGTTCATTTGTTTTTTTTCTTCCTTTAAGATGCTTGCCTCATCCAGCAGCTCCTCCTTGTCTGAAGACACTGGGTCTAGGAAATAAGATTTAATGAAGAATAGCACTTATGGGGAGGCAGACTGCTCAGAACATCTCTTGTACTAATATTGTGCCAGTAACACAGTTGCAGAATAGATGTGGACGTTGGTACAGTTTCAGGAATTTGTCTCAGATGGTCCCGTTAGGAGGAGATGTCATAGTGAATCAGCTCCTTTAATGTATCCTGCATTCCTAAAGTGTGAACGTTAATCTCAACGGCTTTTTCATACAAACAAACCATTGGCTTCTTGTTCATACATGCAGGCTTTGAAAATCGTACTGGTGAGGGCTGTGTTCATTAGTCAGAGCTGTAATGATTAATCATTACAATTCACCTCCACGGAAGGGCACCCACACATGACATCACAAGTCCTCACTCCTTCTGGCTGATCTTAGAGGAGCAGATGCCTGCTCCAGCACGGCTTCTTAAATTATTTAGTATGTAGAAAATCCCTGCCACCTCATCTGTAATGCCCTTGTCCATCTAACTGCTGGTAATGGGAATGAGTGAGGATATCACTGCTTGTGAGCATTGTCCCTGAGTGTACCAGCTGTACAGTGCCAGCTGTAGCATCCCTGCACATGTGCTGGATATTTAGCATAAAGTTCTGCTGAGCCCTTGCAAGAGACTTAAGTAACTAATTGCTTACTGCCCATGAGGAAATTACCAGGGCCGGTGTGATTCTTTTATGCCAAGTCAATAAAATACTAGCTAGAAAATAGCTGTTTACATGCATAAAGGTTTCTGTTTTCAAAAGCTGAAGAAAAAAAAGACCTCACAACTTGAACTCAAATACCATTCTTAAGATGAATTAAATACACCTGTCAAATTGAACTTTGTGAGGTTTTTTTGCTGAAGGTCTGAACCAGGATCTTTCTGGCATCCCTTTTGCTGATGCATGGAGCTGATCACAAGAACTTCCTCTGTATACAGGAATGTCCAGGTTCAGTTCTCTCATTATTACCATTTTTCACTTCTCTGTAACTTCATTGATGTTAATGGAGTGTCTCTTGCAGTGTAAGGTCAGAATAATTGAAATAAACTTTTTATCCTGAACATACTATGTTCTGATGGTGCTGTAGATGTTTATATGAGTAACAACCAAAGTTACTGTCCCCAGAGGATGACAAATAATTGCTAGTTATTATTTAAGAGGATTGACACAGGTCAGTCACACAGGGCTCTGCAAGCAAATCAATGGATTAGGCTCCAGTGAGGCTGGTGACAACCCACACTGTGTTGGAGATTCTCTGTATTCTGATACTTCTCACTTAAGGCAGTGCAAGTTTGTCTTGTGCAGTACTAAAAAGTTATTTTGACAGAAACTCTTATGGAGAGGAGAGTGTGTAGCTCTTCGATTGAAGGATTATACAGATAATAGTGAGGATCCACATTTTTTCAACTCTAGTTTCAGAAGAAAGCAGAGATTGGTATGAGCTGGTTTTGAGTGGCTAGCACGTGGTGAGCAGATACTGTTCATTAGGGAATCGTCGATTAATCATTGAATGTCGGTATGAGAATGGCCAAGGGAGAAAAGCACTGCTAGTCTTTATGTACTCTGAAGTCACCGGGTATTGTAGCACCTAAGGTTCTGATCTGTCAAGCATTGCTTTGATCTTCCTCGGTAGATCTTTCCTGTCCGTTTTCCTTTTATGTCTTCTGGGAAAGCAATCTGTAGGTGGCAGCAAACACCACGGCGTTGAGCCGCAGTGCTCTGGCTATTTCTCTGCTCCACGTGTTCTTGCACACAGCACTTCAGACACAAACCCAAAACTCAGCGCTCACAGCTCTGCTTAAGAGCACGTTTTCGAGATTATTAAAATGATATTCAATCCTCTGAAGTAAGGGTTTCGGTTATGTCCAAGATGGGTTTTCTCCTGTAATTTCTCTAGGCATTCCTAGAGCTTATTTTCCAAGGCTTAGATCAAAAGGGAATTCTAGAGTATTTCAGCATTTTTCAAAGATTGTCACTATGAAATAGTGTACCAAGACAAATTTTAACTAAGCACCGGCTGATAAATGATTTTTTTTATTTTTATTTTTTAAGTTTGACGTGGAATGAAATGTTTGGAAAAACAAGGAAGAGAATTTTGTTTTATGTTTGGACAAATGAAACAAGCCTCTTGAGTTTTGGAGTAGCACTTAGACCAGTGTCAGTCCTTTTAAATATTCTTTCATTGATGTTTACTCACAGTATTTGAATCAGATGTGTTTATGATTCTATTTTCTTTTTTCAGGTAATAGTTAAATTGCATTATATACACATAACGTGGATTTTCTTATTATAGAATAGTGGAAGTTAGCATACCAGCAACCACTGCTAGAATAAGCAGACATAACTTTACTGAGATTTGTGTGCCATCTAACGTTTATGCTAGTGATGGATTTATCCAGGATTTCTATTTAGGATCACTGGCTTTCTGGAAGGGGCTTTAACTGAAATTATACAATGTATGCATGAATAGGCCATGCCTACAATGTACTGGCTGTGCACGCTTTTTGCTGAAGATGTGCACTGACAGGATGTGAGCTTCCTGCTACCCTTCAGAAAGGATTTTGCCAGGTAAAGTATTTCATCCTCCTCTGCTTTCAAGCAGGACTTAGAATTTTGGCTAAGAAAGCATCTTGTCTGGGAAAAACCTGCAGAAGAAACAAATTCCTTGGTCAGAAGACGCCTATCTTTCCTCTTAGAATGGCTTCATCAAGTCAATTTATCTAGTTCAGATAAGGAAATTATATTAACTGTATAAATTATATTACATGTATCAGGAAAATAATTGGGTTTGCTGATGACTGGACAATTGTCAACCAAACTGTAGTAGAGGCACGGATCTCTATGAGTTTTTTTGCATCTATAGTGAAGCACGTAGTAGGCTGAAGGAAATCAAAAGCTTTAATGACACTAATTACTGTATTTCCTGATATCTCTTTTCTTTTAAGTACATCTGAGCATAGAACATTCATCATGTTTTCACTGTGTCTCTTTTCATAGACATGGTTTTTGAGGCTCTATCCAGGTACTTCATCATATACTGTGATGGGAAAAGTCTGGTTTCATTATAGTATAATATAGTTAGAGTGTGAACATATGGGTGACCTTTGGCTTCACTATATGTTGAATCTAATGTGGGGGTATGTCTTTGCAGGTGGTAGACATCATGAGAATGAACGTGGACAAGGTGCTGGAAAGAGACCAGAAGCTGTCAGAGCTTGACAACCGGGCAGATGCATTGCAAGCAGGTGCCTCACAGTTTGAAACCAGTGCAGCCAAACTGAAGAGAAAATACTGGTGGAAAAATTGCAAGGTAAGGACTATAAGGATCTCTTATTAAGACTAGCTCTATGGCAGACATTACCTTCTCTTGCACATATTAGGACTTTGTTTGTAGGATGCCATCTTTAAATGGTCTCTTCTTATCAAGGAGAGAAGTAGGTGCTTTGCCCTCTATGTTGTGTGACTATATTGCCAAATATTTTCAGTCTCTACCAGATCTATTGTTTAGATCATTTCTGCAACATATAACATCCAAATACTGATGTCTGCAAACAGGGATGAGAGAGCATTTCATATTGATTCATGTGAGATTTCTTTGTGAACCACAAAGCCCCGCGGGGCATAGTGAATACCAGAAGCTGGAGAAAAGAAACTTTTTCTTTGTGGGAGATGATTAGCCTCTTGATATTTCTTTAGGATGGTAAACTATGAAAAAAAAAACACCAAAACCAAAGTTCCACAAACTGCTGTGAGAAGTGAGGAAATTACAGTGTCTTTTAAAGTTTAGGACAGTAGATTTCTTTTAATCAACCAGCTGTCTTCTCTGCTGTCTTCAAAGTCATATTCTTTCCCTTAAACTGTGGGAACCTCACTCTCCTTTGCCTTTTCAGACCTCCTCCACCACGAGGATATGAATATTGTGCTAAAAGTTCACCTTATTTCCCAGTTCTCTTCAATACTATTTTTGCTACTGACCACTGATGTCCACTCAAATAAAGACACCAGTTCCCAAAGGAGAATCCAAAATGCATTTTTACTAATCTCTCTTGCCTGCTTTATCTCTTCAGTCCACAGTGCTATGATGTGTAAAGCAAGGCAGAATATTCCGTTTAAACTATGTACATAAGCCTCCAGAAAGATCTAGGCTAGAAACTCAACTAAGCAGTTCCTCTGGGCCTATCCTAAACTGCTACCTAGTTGTTTTGACCAGGTGTGCAGGAAGCAGGGCATTCTGGACATACAGACCCAGATTTTGAGCTAGGATCATGCACACTGAATGCAATCACTATACCACACCATACCTTCAAATCCAATCTCATTCTCTTTTCTTTATTGTCCCTTTCCCTTTATGCTGACAAACAGAACCCTTCTTTCTTTGTTATGACTTGCAGTCTCTGTAAGTAGGCAGAGCAATAAGTAGATTTCCTGCAAATCAGATGATTTATCTGTCCTCCGGACGTGTGTTGGGAGGAATGAAGATCTTGATTCAAAATGTCTGCATGCTTTTTAAAGTTATTATTATTCTTTCCATTCTCACTGGGCTAATGATGTGAAGTGGATTGCAGCTCCCTGGTGTCCTCACTAGCAGCCAGCAAGTATAACATAAGGGCCTTTAACTCAGTGCTGGTAACTGTCTGTGCACAGCTGGCCCTGATGTATCTGCTCCTTCCCAGTGAGGTATTTCTGTTAACGTGCTGAAAACCATGCTGGCTAGTGAGGGCTACCCCTCAACAGCACAAGTACACAAAACCAGCACAAATAAATGCTAGACATCAGACGTTTCCAGCTGCCTCTTTCCTGACTACGGAAACATAGTGAAAAGTGGTCAAGTTACTCTGGTGTGAAGTGGTACCTAGGATCAGAGAATCTCCTAAGTTGGAAGGGATCCACAAGAATCATTGATTTTAACTCCTAGCTCCACACAGGACCTTCCAAAATCCCAACTATATATCTGAGAGCATTGTCCAAACACTCCTTGAACATATTCAGTGTGAGGTTTTGACTACTGCCCTGGGAGCCTGTTCCAGTGGCTGGCCACCCCTTGGATTCAAAGAACCTTCTCCTAACAACCAGTCTGAACCGTCTGTGAATCCAGCCAGTGGGAACACATTTGCCTAAATCATATCTGGAACTGTATTACGTTAGAAGTCTATTTTTATTTTATTGCTGGAAATGGACAAGTTTGGTCACTGCATCTCAGCTGATGAGCAATAATTTGATATCTTTGACATGAAGGTAAGTCCGTTGCTGGAGGTCAGCTCTTCCTAAAACTGACCCCAAGTCTGAGGCCTTTACAAGTCTTCTACATTGAGTCTTTGCAAGAAGTAAGAGCACGCAGAAAGGGCTACTAAATAAAAGCAAATAACTCTGCCATTGTATTTCATCTGAAAACCTGACTTTCTCTTTTTTCTCATAACTTTCTTTTTATAGATGATGATCATCCTTGGTGTAGTATGCACAGTCATTCTCATTATAATTATAAGTGAGTAATTCATTTTCTCTTTCATTTATGGTCTGAATAGCTCTGTCACTTGTGAAAATAAAACAAAATTAAAAAGAATATAAAATATTTAAATAGATTAATTTGTGAAATTCCCCTTCAAGATTCATGCTGTTATAGTGAGAATTACTGCAAGCTCACTGGACACATATAGGTAGAATTTGTTGACATTCAATGTATTTTACATTAGCTTGTTACATAACTTTTCCCAAGATTGAAAACTCTCCCTTTTCCTGTTTATATACCTTTTTAATGCAGTCTCAGATATCTTAATTAGAATCAGATCTACAGTCATAGTTGCTCCTAGTGAGAATAGTAATTGCTGAATTATCTCATACCTATCACTAGGAGGGTGAAGGCCCACATGGCAAATGGGCATTTAATGAATTCCCTAGTTCCCTCCAAATCAGTTGGAATTTGAGATGTTGCTACTTCTGAAAATCTCTTTGCATCTTAAATACTTAAATATTGGTAAAAGATGGCACAAGGACATACTGCTTTAATGTCTCTAAAGATCATCTCATTTTACACATTTATTATAGGAAAGATAGCATATAAATGAATAATGGCAGTCATGCTGGTTGGGAGCCAGGGATCTTGTAATGACAGGAATTGAACATTTTATTTATGTAACCTCTGGGCTAGCAACAGCCGTTGCATGACATAACAGTAATATGGCATTAACTCCTAAAAGGGAGATTTCGTGAGGTAGGTGATACAGCTAGTAACACAGAAATGATTCACCAGGAGGCTACACTGTGGATGGGAATTAATTCCCAGCTCTCAGATTACACGCCTCTTCTTTGGCTTGTTTCCATTTTCCTGTTACTTCTTTAAAGGAGGCTTATAGAATCACCTGTAAACATAACTAAATGGATTGAGATGCATGTGGAAGTTTATTAGGCTTATGAATGCTGGCACTAGAGTGACCCAGAATGATTGAAAGGTTTCATAACTAACACAGCAAGAATGAGAACTGGCTAGATATTAATTAACTATATTAACCAGTTACTCGAGGTGAGTGGCTTCAAGAGAAAGATTGGCCTTTGTTCTGAAGTTTTGTACAGCAAACTGAGAGGACAGATGTGCAGCCATCACATTGCTTGCTGTGTATGTATATGTCTTGTTGAACACTGTATCTTAACAAGAAAGAAAAAAACAGACAAGATAGCTAGTAATTTCTCCTTAAAAGTTAACTGTGAAATTATATATATGTAATAACATTGTTTTCCTCCTGGTTTTAAATGCTGAATGCCTGTCTTGCTAAGTCTGGAAACAGAAATAGCAAGTTTGAGATATTTAGGTTGCAATTAAATACTCTGAACCCAAACTTGAGTGTCACATCATTAAACAGGGGTCATGACTCTGTGTATTGAATATTGTGCCAATACACTCTGTGTATTAAACTCAACAGTGTCTTCATTTACAGCAGTTCTCAAGTATATATGTAAATTCGGTTGTAATCTAGTGTCCAAGTGTCTGCCATAGACAGGGCCTGTAATCAATGTGTATGTGAACAAGATATCCACAGTGCAGGGCTGGTTGTAGACACAGATAAATGGGTAGTTCCTCACAGCAACAAGCTACAGTTGGTAACGTGTTCCAAGCTGAGCTACCTTTCATCCTGGTAGTGAGGCCCTGGAAAAGTATGCTGGCTGCCCAGTGATGAAGATTTACTCCATGTGGTACTTCAAGTATTGCTGGGGGTGATTGCTCACATCAGCATTAGTCCTTGTCCTTTCTTCTGGAGCCACAGTTTCCCTGCTTTCCACTGCAGTTTTCCCATTAAATGCCTTTTGACATGTGAGTCACAGCTCTGTTCCAAGCAGGAAGGTACACTGTTTGCTAAATGCTGTGCTCTTTCAACAAAAATGTGCTACAGGTGTTTGCCATCCTCAGATAGAACAAGCTTCTGTGAGACAAAAGCAATGGTAACTCTGTACTAACTGATGTTGTATGTCTTGTTTTTCCCCTTCTGCTTTCTTTCTCAGTTTATTTCTCCACTTGAAAAAATGAAGAAGGAAGACTTGGCACAACTTTGTTCATATCAACCAACAATATCAGTGTTCCTTTGTTGAACTCCGCTTTTTAATTCCTGGTGTCTTGGGATTTTTGCTTGTAATAACGTATAAGCATTCAGTGTGGTGTGTTTTGGAATCCTGTTGTTTCCACAAGAAACTGTACCAGCTAAATACTGCCAAGTAGTTCCATACACTGTCTAATCACTGTGTCTTAAAACGTGCACACACTGACCTTCAGAAACTGTAGTATATGAAAAGCATCCTAAATATCTCAGAATTGGAGAACGCAGCTAGAGGAGAGTTCCTGCGTAAAGGGACACCGTCAGCTAAACTGGATTTAAATTTAAGGTTTCAGCATACATGGGGGCCAAAGTTCTTAGTCTGAAAACCTAAAGTTGTGTGGCAAAATTCACTATCAGATGCAGCTTTTTGAGTTAGCAAGTCTCTGCTACATTGGAAAGTGGTACTTGCAAGTATCCACAGAATGCGTGAGATGTCCCTACTTAGCCAACCAAACATATTTTTGAAATTAAATGTGATATCTTTCTAAAAACATTGCCTGCAGAAAATAAACAGAACTGCATTTTATGGATTTAAATTTTCCTTTCTGGTGTGTTCTGAGCAACCAACGTGGCCTCAATGTGAAAGACAGAAAGAAAACTTCAGGACAACCAAAAAAATTAGCTTGCACTATCTTGAAAAAGCTAAGTGAAATGCAAAAATGGTAATGCAAGCACCATAAACAACCAAGGTGCACCTAGTTGGTTCTCGCTAAAAACTCAAGGCACTGCCTGTCAGAATCCATACAACTCTCCTGAATGCCAAACCCTAATACCTATAGCCCTAACTTGAAGTGTATGAATGACTTTGGTGATGTCAGGCTTCCCATCACAACTGTAGGAAGCTGCTTCTGCTCCATTTTGCAGAAAAGGTTCTCCTTGTGAGGATCAGTTAAAAATCAGGAAGAGGAGGATGTGGTAAACAGAAGGAACAGTAGGGACAGAGGCCAGGGAATGGAAATTCGAGGGGGCCTAGCAAAGCTTTCCTGAAGCAGAGGAAGGCAGAGAAACATTGTCCTAAACTGGAGGTGTTAGTTCACTTACTTGCAATTTAATTTGTGTGTATAGTTCGTATCCTATAAACATCATCAAAATAAAGTACTCAGATGAGATATTTTTCATACTTACACCATCATTTGATAAAATTAAAGGAAAAGATATATTGGATTTTGGGGGAAAGTTGTTGTATACTATTATTGTAGAGTTACTCCCAGGTGTTCAGTTTCTACTTTTTCTTTTTTAAATACCACCCAGTTTGTTTTTAGGAGGATATGGATAATATTCTGAGAAAATTACATCTATTTAAAACATATCTATTTTAAAGTAAAAATGAATGTTCAGATTTTGAGCCGTGTAACCCCGACAGCGCCTTTTTAAGATAAATTCTTCAGAATTTCTAAGAATTGTTAGATACTTATTTATTTATTTATTTAAAAGTGTTTTGTTTTGTTTTGCCTGCAGCTCTGTTAACGCATATAAACAGTTATATTAGTAAACATTCTCATTGAAGAGCATCTCTCTTGTTATGCTCTGTTTGCTTCAGTTCATCAGCTAAGTACATGAACTGTTCTAAAATCCTCATGGATCAGACAAAAAATTATGCTGTTGTTAAAGGGCCTGACTTTGTGAAGTGCTATGATTGTGTGTAACTGAGCCTTTTCTGGCAAAAGAATGAGCTGTCCAACTTCAAGACTCTTTTTAGACTGTTAAGATATTTGGATAACTAACAGCTAGGAAGAGTTACCCCTGATGATGATGACCTTGCCACCCATACCCATGTTTAGCATGACTTGATCCTCATAGGGTTTCTTTGCAGGAATGCTGAAATGTCTCATGAGATACAAGTAGCTTTCATTGGAGAGTACAATCAGAAAGGTTATGTGATACAGATCCCTAATGTAGACAGCCTGATCTCCCATAGTCTGAAGCATATATTTAGCTAATGTAAGCAACAGATACACATGAAGATGTTTGAATCCTCTAGCTACAAAGATGCAAAGTTTACGAGTGGAGCTATACTGTAAGGATGAAGAGCTTAGGTCCTCCAAGCTAATTTATCTCAAGTTAGTAATAAAAATGTGAGCTTTAGGGATCACTGGGGAAGATAAACTGCTGAATGAGTATTCATTCTCCCTCAAAATAGCAACTGATGGGGTTGTCTGCTGGCTGTTGGTAAGAATTTGCAAGAGTTTGGTCATGAAACCTAGCCTCTAGAGGGCTGTAAAATGTTTGTAAATAGGCAATTTACTCCTGTGTGCTAATAAAATTTGCTGAATTAATGTTTTTAAATTGATTGCACTACAGTGTACTTGTGCATGTCCAATGTTTGCTAGCTGTGCTGTTTGGTTGCAGTTAGTAAGCCATGTAATGTTTCTAATTCAGCCCAGGAAGCATGAACAAGTATGTCCTTCCACACTGTATAGATCTGGAGTCTTACTGCTCCTGCAGAGAGTTAATTAACCCGAAGTGAGAATATGGTAATAAAGATCAGTTTAAGGTCATGAATTGTGCAACACCATCACATCCACAGAGTGGTACAGAGGACAATCTATATAAACACAGTTGGAGATCTTATTTGTGTTTAAGCCAGGATTGATTTCTTTTTCAATCACTACCTTTACATTTAAAATGTCCATTCATACTTACAGCTCCCTATATGTCATAGCAAATTTCCCATATAAAGGTTAACTCATTCTTCTTTATTCAGCACTGGCTAGAATTTCCATTACTGAGTAGAATTTCAACTATGATTCTTCCCCACCAATTACTGCCCAGGCTCAGACTGATAAAAAGGCACAAAGGGGCTCCCTTTTATCTACATCATGGCAAACCCTCAGGAGATTGCAAGGCTGATTTATTTGTGATTGCCATCTTGGGGACTGAATCGAAGACCTCTGGCTGGAAGCTCTAGCTAGAGTTTTCATAGCTTTAGTTTGTATTTTGGTAGTATAAATTAGAGTTAGACAACATAAGAGACTTGCATATTCAGTACTTGTAAGAAGCACATACTGATCCCCAGTTTCTGGGCTGCAGAATTGCAGCTGCAATTCTAGCATGATGATGGCATTCAGAAACAGCGTTGCTGAAATTGGGTGGTTAGGAGCTAATCTGTGTTTGTGCCATAGCTGCTTTTTAGCATGACTTCACATCAAATTGTAAGGTTTAAGTAGTGTTATTTGCAGTCACTCTTCACAGACCAGTCAAGTCCTGTGTGGTCATTACACCTTCTTCCTTCTAATTTAGCTCACCTTGAAATAACATGAATATGGCTCTAAACCTAAATACCTGGAGTGCAGAACTAGTGGGAGCAAGTAGCGTGGGGGCCCAAACAGACACACTTGGCCTGCTTTTCACCTGACCACATGATGTAACAGCACAGTCAGTCCAGCATAGTTCAACATATTTCAGTGTTATTAAAAGGAGGAGGGAGAATCTGATTAAGATTCTGAATGTAACCTAGGGTCTGTAGGACAGGGAGTGATTTCAAAGTTCAGTCAGTTTGACTTTTAAAGCTGGTACTTCAGTTCCATTGGAACCTGCGTGACATAGGCCTTGGAACAGTTCAGACAAGTAAAATACAATTTTCTTTCTAAAGAGTCATCTACAACAAGTGATTTAAACATCTGCATTGACAGAAGGACATGACAATTGTAACTATTTAAGGAACTACTTAGAACAGATAGTCAGCTGTGGTTTTTTTCTTGGTTAGCAAGACCATTTGAAATTCTTCATTTGCTGTGTCTCACTCCTGTCCCTGATTCTCCACAAGGCCTTCCCATAACTATCTGAATAGTCAAGCTACTTACTGTCTGAACGGGTTTTAACTCTTATAAGCAAGTTCATTATTTCGACTTGTCTCTCAAGAGCATGCATGTAAAATGGTGATGTCTGTTTCTCAGAAGTACATCTGTCATGGCAGACTGAAATTTCAGGAACTTCTGCAAGCTCAGATGTTAGTGAAGTCTTTGTAGTTTTACGAAGTTTTTTTTTTTCTTTCTCTGTCCTCACTGGTTACTGACCCAGTGAGAGTATGTATAATATACTATTTTTTTCATGGCAGTGCCTCTGTTGCTCATGTTGGTGCTAGATCTTCTAAATCTTCATAAAACAAATTAGAGGGCACTTGAGTGTGACCAAGGGCTTAGATCTCTCCTGCCTTTTAAGTGGTAGCCATATAAGGCAATGGGCTCGCTCCCAATGTACACAGTGAGTGTTGGAGAAAGATCCCAAAGAGTCCAAAGTCTCTTTGGTCTGGATCCAGACCTGAATCTGACCTGACCTGAACCATAGGACAGTAACAGACCTAGCCTCTGGGTTCCCTGTGTAGTCAGAGGAGTTGAGGTGGTCTTCTAGGCAGTTATTCTCCCCAGCTGGTTTAGAGCCCTTTTGTTAGATGAAATGTGTTTGAGCTTGCATTTCTCCATGCTAGACAAAGTACAAGCACCCTCAAACACCTTTCTTTAAAAGCTAAAAACAAAAAGGCTTGAGAACATTGTTTGTAAAAAGCAATTGTGTCTAAAGAAATAATAGGCAGAAGATGCCTTAGATGCTGACCGTTATTTTCAGTATGAACTGTATAATGGTATTGAATAGTGTTGAACTGTATAAAATAGTCAAACCAGAACCTTACATCTTTTTTTTTTTCCTTCTTTTCTCCTTCAGAAATTATTCTCTATTCCACTTCAAGAAGTGATTTTTTTCTTCTTCTTCGATTAACTTCCTTATTTCATTAAATTATGCTTCCGCTGATGTTCTCAGTGGCTTTTTTTCTTCATTGAGAATCAGAAGACTGTCACATGCATAAAAAGAGATCTGAGCTGCCCAAGAATTTTACCTTTTTTCCCAATGCACTGACATTTAAAAGCTACATCTTACAATAAAGCAAAACTGGCAGTCTGATTACAAGCAGTTTTGGTAAACACTTGATTATTTAACAATGAGTCATTTCTGCAGTAACCTCATTCTGTCATGACTGTATCACATCTGCTAACTCTCCAAAGTAAAAATCATAACCTGTACTGGTTTAAAACATGAATACAGCCCCGTGGTTCATACGTAACACTCTATTCAAGCAAAGAAGCCATGTGCTGTAAGTTTAAAAGGGCAAATTATTTGTTTTCAAAGAGAGAATAACATAGAGAACAACAAAGATAATTATGAAAGGCTGTCCATTCTTTAACTATTCTAACAGTAGCTGGCTTCACCATTATTCTTTAAGTCTTTGTTCTCTTTTAATGCCTTTGTGTTTTCGTAGTGTAATGTATTTGGAGCATAGCATATTGGGGCTAGGGTTGTTCTGCGGCCCTATGAATTGACTCCCTGCCTTCTGTCTTGTTGTTATTGTTGACCTCAATCATAGCTGAGGCACATCTGAGTGGTGCACAGCTTCCTTCCCATAATGCCCTGCAGTCCTCAAACCAGCCCCTACTGATGGGATGAGAAAACTGAAAGGCAAAGTGTGGCTCTTGGATCTTTATTCAGTTCAAAATGATGTGATAGTGCAGAATGCTCCTGGCTGCTAGACAACAGCATTTTTGATAAGCTACTTCCATTGTAACACTGTGGTTTTAATTAATTTTTTAGTATTTCTTGTAACAGTAATTCTATCAATTTAGATGGGAGACAGAGGAAATAGCAAATGAGGATGGTGTGATAATGACTAAGTGGAAAATTGGGAAATGGTATAAGTGAAATGTAGGTGACATTCTGTAGCCTCCTTGGAAAGCTTTTACATAAGAGTGCCATTCATATGTTAAAATTAAGGTGTGCTAGCTTATTGAAGTGTTCATAGGCTACTACTTCAGATGAGGTAGCTGAATTTACTTCCTTTCATTTTTTTCTTGAGAACACAGGAAACATACACAGTAATTATCTATTTGTTTATTTTTTCCAAGGAGAGCTATTCAGGATGTACCATCTCAAGACATGCAGCTCTTGTGTGCTACAGAAGTGCTTGAGGACTTGAGTCAAGAAAGGACTCCAGAGTGATTGGTGCATTAAATATACATACCTTTTTGCTGTACACAACTTCAGTCTGCCAGTACTAACACCTTTTTGACACAGCATAATCATTTTGCTTATCCTCATTCCACTCTAGTATCTGTTCTTTTTCCATTATTAAGTGGTCAGTGGAAAGGATGGAAAAAGACTGTCCTGAATCCAATACATTTTTGACAATTGTGGACGTGTGGTGGTGGTGGTTTGAGCTTTTGGAAACAGAACAATTAAAAAGAATTAAGAGCCTTCAGTACATTAATGCATCCTTAGAAATTAATTTCTTCCCTGATAAGCTGCATATTTATTTAAAGTAAGACCAAATAATGTGAAATCATAGAATTGTTGAAGTTGGAAAAGACCTGAAAAAATCATCAACTGCAACCATCAGCTATAGCTGCTGTTGTTTTCTTTGTAAAGTTTGAGATGATATGTATGATAAAGCTGGGAATTCATAGAAGTACAACACACAATTGTTTTTGGAAGTTCAGCTATTAATATTTATAGAACTTACATGAAAGGTTGCAACAATTTCTCCATTTGTCATGCTCATGTGGGTTGGACCTGAAAGTGAAGTGGTCAGTATGAGCACTGTGCCACTAGCAAACCACAGCGTACTAAGTACTGCAAGTTCAACCTTTTGTGACATTTAAAAGAAAAACTGACTCAGAATAGAACTGTATCATAAAGAGTATATAGTTTAAATATTCTTTGTCTGTTATTTAAGTTATTAGCAGCAATACAAATTAGACAAATAGCTTCCAAAGCCCGCTTATTAATGACAGGTTACGTTTTTCATTAGGAATGCTAAATTCAATAGATTTTGCATTAGCTTTTTTCCCAACTTGGATATAAGATAAAATGCTAACGCAACTAAGACATATGCACAGGTCTGCACAATGGAATGTTGCTGGTAGTCAGCTATTTGTCATGAACTATATCATTACTTTGTCTTGTAAATGAAAAGTCCCCCCTCCTCAACCATGTGGTAAAATATTAGTCACATTATGTTTACCAGCACCACTGAAAGATTAGAAATTAGTACCTCCTACTCAAAAGCAGGGCCTAAAAGCTTCCTTTGTCTGTCGCAGAAATACATTTTAAGGGGGAAACATCAACTGTTGCAGAGGTTACATTTTTATTTGACAACTTTTTTTTCCTCTCCCACTCCAAAAACGCATATATATGCAGACAAACATTTGCCATTTGGGTGACATATTCTCTTCCCTAGTACAGAAGAGTTAAAGTGAGCAATCTTTACTTGGTTTTGCGATATAAAAAGTTCTTGTAGTGTCCATATATTAACTCTTATTATAAAACTGTTTTAGCCATTGCAGGAAATGAGTTTGTAGCCAGCTAATTAGTATTTTTCTTAATCACTTATGTTTGAGTTTTAACACTGAAAAGCAGTTTCTGAAGGTGCTATATATGCAGTTCAGGAATGTAGACCTGAACATCTGTTCAGGTTGAGTATTTCACAATCTGGCCTTGAGTGAAGAACAAAGCATACTGTTTTGGAAGCTATTTCAGCACATGCTTGAGCATATAGAGAATTTCTTCTGGATTTTTTTCTGGTAGCTTTGAGATAGAAGTGAAGGAAAGGGAAGAAGTACATAGCTATGGACATACTGCATCAGACAATGCTAATGGGGAGAGACAATTAAAAGCCTCATTTGTCCTAAATAAATCCAGGCCTGATAAGGAATCCATGCTATGTTCTAATTCAGAAGAGGAAAAGCCTTTCCTTTGAATGATAGAAAATCAGGTTGGAATGGTCTTCTGGGGTTTATGTATTCCAATTAAAGTAAGCCAACTGTGAGGTTAGATCAAATTGCTCAGGGTTTGTCATGCTCAGTTTTGAAAATTTCCAAGGATGGTGATTCAAGAGTGAATTCTACCAGTACATATAGTCTCTGCCCCACCAAGAGTGACCACCTTTCTAAGTTTTGGGCACCATGGGACAGGAAGGACAAGAAACTATTAGTATCCAAAGGAGGGCTACAAAGATGGTGAAGGGTCTACAGTGCAAGATGTATCGCTGTGGTGGGTGCAGCTCCTCACAGGGAACAACGAGCAGCACTGAGCTCTGCTCTCTGACAGTGACAGCACCCAAGGGAACAGCACGGGACTGTGACAGGGGAGGGGCAGCTGGGGGCAGGGACAGGTTCTGCCCCACAGGGGAAGTAATTTACAGCACTGGAACAAGTTGCATACTGATGTGGTGATGTCCCATCCCTGTAGACTTCTAAGATGAGGCTGGATAAGATCCTGGGCAACTTGATCTAGCTGTGGTGTCCCTATTCATCACAGGGGAATTGGACAGGATGGCCTTCAGAGGTCCTTTCCAAATCTAGTGGTTCTATGTTTCTATGTTTTTGCTTTTTTTAATGCACCTTTCTGATAAAAGTCAAACTCAGATCCTGTGGGAGTAAGCACAACTCCTATTTTTCAGAGAGTTTTCACTAGCACAAGAATTATTTTTTCTTCCTCTTTTACACTGAACTGTGTCATGTCTGAGGATATCAGCGTATTCATTCCCTTCTGCATTTATGAAGCCCACCCCACTGATACTGAAGCTGAGGCTATCCATAGCATTCATTCAGATTCAAGGCATCTGGTAGTCTGATTCTGCACTGTTAAACTTCAGTGACAGAACACTGATTCATTGCTAAGTTACTATAGTGACGCAAAAGAAAGAAGAGGATTTATTGACATTCTAGTTTTCCTCACAAGTCACTTTAACAATGTCTGTCCCTGTTCACTGTCACTGGAATAGCAATGAAAAACAAACAAACAAAACAAACAAACAAAAAACGTACCTTTCTTTTAATTCTTCAAACTTTCTTTCCTCTAATAGGAATAAGCAGTAGTTTGCTTTCAGTTGCCATTTTAAAAACTAAACTCCAGACCAAACCTTTAACTGTGCCCTTTTAAAGGCCATACAGTAGTGTTAAGCTATGTAGTAGTAAGTTCAAAAAGGATCTGAAAGCCTTTGGTGAGAACAGCATCTCTGATCTATAGACTCAGCTGTACTGGGCAAGAAATGGAGAGTTGTGCCTCTATAGAAAACATTGCATTTGCATCTTAATAGAGCTACCTGGGAAGGAAAGAAATGTGGAGACCAGGAAATTTCTTAAAGTGCTCTACCTGGAGGTCAGTAGAAGTTAGTTTATAAATGATGAAAATCTGCGTACATTTTGATGCTAAAATTGTGACAACTTAGCAAGTTTGATATTACTGTATTTTCCTGTGGGTGGTGATCTATTTATTTTTGAAGTGGTGAACATATTTTCCAAAAATACTGTATACATTTGTAACATGTATGTTTGTGCCAATAAATCTTGTTTTAAGTAGATGCTTTTTGTCTTGTTTCTATTCTGAATACACAAAGTTGAACAGAGCTCAGCAGTTTCTGCCTTCATTCCCTTTGTGTTACATGTACTTCTGGAAATCAAGACTTTCTAATTCCCCCCGAATATTTATATATTCAGTCTAACAGAAAAGTAAAAAAATACTTATGTTGTAAAACAACAATGAACTCCTTGAACAAAAAAGGAGAAGGGAAGCAGTGGAGACAGTGGTATAATCATTAAAGAATTGTCACTGAAGACAAGCATGTGAGAAAATGTATTTATTACATTTGACCTTATTCTTACTTTGACCTTATTCTTACTTTTCCCTATGGAGAAATATATTTTCCTGTTAGTAAAGCAAAATTGACTAAGGGAACTCACTGCCACAGAGTTTTGCTAGTTCAGGAATTTTGTGTACTTTAGACACATTTTTTAAACGGAGACAGAGGGATTATTATTTTTTTCTGTGGGAAGGATACAGGCTCTCAGGATCATCTTTCACCTTAACTTGAAGCAGCTGATGCTTGCAACTGGTGTGATGGCTTAATGGGGCACAGTAACCATTACCATCCTTATCACCATTGAGTAATTAAGCTCTTAAAAGGGGCAAGAGTTAGAAGCTGCTTTTGTCCCCTCCTAGTGGCTACTCCTACATTTTTAAATATGTAAGCATTGCACATAGGTAAATAGTTCGAGGTAGCTGTATGTCTTTTTGCATGTGGGATATCATTCAGTAGCTTTAAATTGCCTGCAGGTGATCTCAGTGTGTATGAAGGGCATGGTATCATCTCACCGTGTGGATGTGCCACAACAGGTAATAGCAAAATGTGATGGTGCTCTTATAGTAAAATAACAGCTTTTTCCCTGCTGATTCTTACTGTGCCTGGCAATAAATTGGGGGCACTGTGACTCTCTAAGAAGGTAGGGAAAAGTAATTGTTATGCATTGTAGGGAAGAAATCATTCTCATTTATGTGAAGTAGCATATAAGGACTGAGAGAGTGAATTAGGTTGCACAGTGCATTAAATGAATATGAATTTAAGAGTAAATTTAAATTGTAAACTTGAATGTAAATGAATATGATATTGAAAAGCACAGGAAACTGATCAAAGCCAAAATAAGGCATATGCTAATAGTGAAGAAATACTCTGTTAGCTCTCTTACTGCCAGGTTAGGTAGTTAGCTCAGTGTTGTTGAAAGACAGTGGTTCAATTCCTGGTTTTCTATCTTTCAGGGTACTCTCATAAGTTCTGAATAAGGATTTGTTAAGTTAATGTGGTGATCAGCTTTGGGAATTGCTTATGCTTTGGAATATAGTTCAAAAACAAAACAAATTGTGAAGTGACCATATATACTTTAGTTTCTGAGCTAAGTACGTGGAGGTGAATGAATGAATGAGATGCTTTTAAGCACTCATGACATGTTTAATTTTTTAAAAATAATCTCACAATTTAGGGAAAATATAAAAAAAGGTTAGAACTGTAATAGGAGGTTAAAAGAACCCTCTAATCTGGAGACTATTAGAGCTGTATATGAAATATATGCTAGGCAGTGATGATGACTGTGATTAAAAAAAAAATTTTTTTGCTTTCTAAGATCTTTCAAATCTAGGAGAATGTAACCTTGTAATGACACCTATGGTTTGGGCAGCTATTAGGAGAAGCTCTTACACCTGCAAATATTAACACATTTTACTGTGGGAATTTCCTGGTATTGTTGGCATTCAGTTTTACCGTTTTAAGACAACTAGAATGACTGCAGAAATAATACTCTTTCTTCCTCAGCATCTGATCAGTCTAATTATAATTTAATAGCCATTAGCTGAACTTAACGAATGCGGGTAAGCCTGGCTTTTCTACTTTCTGTTGGCCGTATTATAGCTTTATTGTGTTGAATGTAGTCAGTGGATTTGGGAATTAAATTTCTAGTGCTTATCTAGGTTGTTCCTTTCACTAGACAGTGTACAATGTATACTGTTGCTTACATACTCTGGGTTAGCCTCAAAAAACACCTACCCTATAGTCCATCTTCAACAGGAGTCTGGAAAGCCTTGCCTGTATGTACAAGGATGGAGTCAAGAAAGCCAAGGCACAGACGGAGTTGAATTTGGTGAGGGATGTGAGAAACAAGAAGAATTTCTTTAGATACACAGGGAGAAGAGACAAGCAAAGAAGAGTGTACCCCCCCCCCTAATTAATTAAAAGGGAGAGATGGCCTCCCTAGACATGGATAAGGCTGAGGTACTTAACAAGTTCTTTGCCGTGTTCTTCATGGCCAGTCAGGCTTCTCGCACCTCTCGTGTCCCTGAACTTCTAAGTGAGGATCAGAGGAGCAAAATCCCTTCTGGTGTAATAGCAGAGCAAGTCCAAGACACCTCATGAGGCTGAATGCATACAATTCTACGGGGCTGGATGATGTGCTTCCTGTGGTTCTGAAGGAACTCGCTGATATGGTTGCTGAACTGCTCTCCATCATATTTGAAAAATCGTATCTGTCAGCTGAAATCTCTAGTGACTGGAAAAAGAGAAATATAACTCCCATATTCAAGAAAGGGAGGAAGGAAGACTTGGGGAACTACAGTCTAGTGAGCCTTCCATCTGTGCCTGGGAAGATCATGGAGCAGATGTTCCTGGAAGAGATGTTAAGGCATGTGTGAGATGAGGAGCTGATCCAAGACAGCCAGCATGGCTGGTTGGAAATGTTCAAGAAATACGCAGGTGTGGCACTTAGGGATATGGCTTAGTGAGTATGGTGAGGATGGGTTGACTTGATGACCTTGTAGGTCTTTTCCAGCCTTAATTATTCTATGATTCTATAGTTCATGTCCTCCTTTGTCATCCTAGCAGTCCATTTCTGCACATCTGCCAGTTCCAGCACTTAAGACCAGGGCAGCTGTCAGTGTTCCTATCCAAGTGAGAGCCCACTAAATGCTCAATGTGGTAACACAAACATTTTGTTGCCTCTTTTAAAATAAACTGAAACATCCTATGGGCATATTAGTATTACTTAGAACTGTATTTAATACTGTTTATTCTACCTCTGCCTCCATGGCAATTATCCTGATATTATACCCATTGTTTCATTTAATCTCTTCTATAGTTTTGGACAGTAAACAAAATTATGATTAGTGAAACTCTGTAAGCAATATCTTTAAGGATGAATTTCATTTAAATCCTCCTGACATTATTAGCAAAAGTTTTAGGGTTTTCTACTTCACTCAGGAGTATAAGGCCTGAGTAGTTCCCCCACCGCTACATTTCCCCCCCAGTATTTGAATACAAAAAAAAAAGCAACTTTCCTTCATGCATAGGCATTTTTTGACCACTCAGACATCTAGTCACTTTGGACACCAGTGCCAGTTGCAAATGAGATGCCTAGGTTTGCCTGCTAGATGGAAGAAGTACAGTTGAAGCCTTCGTTGAGGATTAGAAGTGGCATTTCTGAGGAAATACAGGCAGAAGTAATATGCTCAAGGCCTGTCTATAGATGATGAGCTAACCCAGATGTTGATCTGCAGCTAAGCCTAGAACTTAAAGCCCTAAGGAGTAAGCAAGTTAAGCTGGTTCTGAGCAGCATCGCTGCACTTCTGTGCTGTGCCTATTAGGAGCTGCCCGTGGCTGTATTTAAATTTGTCAGCTCTCATGTAGGATATTGAAGAGTTCTCTGATGACACTAAGACACCATTGTTTTATAGACATCACGGTGTCTGGATTTTACCACAAAATATTCTTTTGACAATTAGGTCATTAATATACAATTAAGAGCAGCACGAGCTCTTCTTTTTCAGCCTTGTGTGGCTGTACAACACATCACAATCACAACAGCGTGTACCTAAAACTAGGAGAGCAAAAATGTGCCCGAGCCAGGCTCCGCTGCTGCGCACCCCGGGGGATGCACGGTGGTGGGAGCAGGCAATGAGTGCTGATCGTAAAGCTTTTCAGTTTGTTCTCCTGTATGTTAGAGAGGCTTCAGATTTCTCAAGAGCTCTCAAACTTGCAGTGTTTTGGGGACTATGATTTTTGGCACTGCCTCATTGACTCTCTCTGCATCACCCCAGCGACCTGTTCTCTGTTCTGTGATGCTGTATGAAACGCTGTTATCCCTCTGGTCTGGGTAGTTATGTCTCAAGTAATTTCACTGCAGTTCCCTGCTTTCTCTAGTTTAAAAAAATCATTGAGAAGATTGAGTTCTGGCCGTAGCCAGTACTGTTCTGTTAGCCACTGAAGTCTGTGTTCTTGATGCTTCCAGGTTTCCCTCCAACATTATTGTGTTTAGCATTGCTCAAGGTGATTATGATTATGTTGCCTCATTTGTCCTCAGTGAAAACTCTTATTTTTTTTATTTTTTTATGAATACTTAATTTAAATGCAGCTTAGAAGGGAAGGCTCTGAATTTCTCAAATATATTAGATCTGTCCTGTACTCTCTTGCAAGCACATCAGTGTGAAGTACTTTTGAATCCCTACGTAGAGTCAATATGAAGGATGTTGCCCACAGCTGTCTGTATAAAAGCTCCCTGTGTCTTGTGCTGTAATGGGAACGAGCTCACCAGTTGAATAGAGCTACTGAACCAGTTACAGATGCAGTCTGACAATCACCGAACAAACATGACTCATTTAAGAACATTCCCTACCTTCCCTTTTAATGAGTGGTTTCACCACAGTCAGTAAACTAGAACCGAAGGGAGAACAAAGAGTTCTTTAGGCAGATCCATGGTGTTCTCGTACACCACCTGCCCTGCTGCAGGACTATGACATATTAATAGAGCCAACTGCCCCTCCATAATTACCTCCCCTCCTTCATCACAATCCCACCATGGAGTCACCCCTAGCAGCAGATACTAACGTGTTAATGCTAACAATGCTAATAGCAGTACTCACAAATGAGCAGATCCATGGCATGGTTTTAAAACAAACAAACGCTCTAAAGCTACAAAATTCTGCTATGTTGAGGAGAGATCATAATTTTTTGTTGTGGGATAATAATGATGGTGTTAACAAGAGACTAGAAGAGACTTTGGTCTAGCTTAACCAAGGCATCAAGGCTTAGTTGTGTCTTCACTGAAGTGTGATCAACTTCCAAACTGACTTTTCCTATAAGGAAATAAGAAATGAACCCATGCTTTGCTTTCCCACCTCGTGGTTTATCAATGATCGCTTCACTAAATTCTTTTAGACAAAGTAGATAATAGAAAGTATAACATGTCTGGGTAAACTTTGCAAATTTGATTATTATTTGTGCCAGAGGTAGTAAGCTTAAATTGGCCTGGCTGATTTTGAGTTGCAGGTAAGAAAGAACTGATGACTTAGTTTTTAAATTCATCTAATAATTGGTAACTTATTGCCATGGGGAAAGGAAAAAAAGATCACTACTAAAAGACACTATAATGCAGTCTTACTCTGAGTAAATGTGCCCAAGCCACTGTTGTCATTGCACAGCATTCACTTAAAAAAATAAAAATAAAAAAAGACAAACAAACACAAAAACACCAAGAATGCTATTACTACACAAGAGACATCAGCCTCCCTAACTAGCACTCATTCCTGCAATGTCTAATGAAGCCAGCAAATGCTACCGATGTTACTGGCAACAGTAGCACTATGAAGGAGCAGGACTGGGGACGCAAAATAATCGTTGTAAATTACCCAGATGGATGAAAAGGAGGAAAGGCAGCTGGGTATATTTTTCAAACCCACTAGAAAAATATAATCCCAATGCTTACCCAGTTTTCTACCTGGACACCAAAGAAATGATGAGCCCTACACCATTTTTACAATTGCCTACAGGAGGAACATGTCATAGCTCTACTTTTTTTTTTTTTTAGAAAGATAAAATCGTGTTCACTCTTTTGTTGTTGTTGTTCTACCTCCTTCCTTTTTCTCGAATATATTTTCTCACTTTCCCTGTTATCAAATTATAGGCACAATCTGTGAAACTATGCTTTCTGAAGTATCTAAAAATGATATAATCTACAAGGCACATCTGCAGTGCCTGAAACACTTATTAAAATCCCTACTTTGTTTTTCAGTAGTGTGGCAAGATATGCCAGGCTTCTCTTCAGAGTGGATCCTCTTTCTGAAGCAAACAGTGTGTATACTCTCCTGAAAATAAAACTAAGCTTCCACTGACTTTAGTAGCAGCAGCATTGAGTTCAAAATGTCTCGTGTGAACTAACACTGGAAAACTAATTGAGGTTGAATGGTAATGAGAAACTCAGTCTAAAAATGAAGTGTTTTTAATTAAGGGACACTTCAGAAACATGAGGAAATAGGCTTCTTATAATTTAAAATCTGGCTTTTCCTTCCTCACCGGCTATAAATCACTGAGCTGTGATTAGTAGCCTTAATAGAAGGAATGAATACCTGATTGTCTGGGTTAAGTTATGACTGTGATGAGGAGAGCTGTGTATGTGCTGGAAGAGATTCTAACAGTTTGCTTTTCAGCATCCACTTTCTTACAAAGGGTTTTGTTATAATCAACTAATGTTGTAATGTTGCTGTTTCTTAAAAATGGGAACAAATTATGGAAGAAGTGTACCTCCAGGTTCCTGGCAGCTAAGGGCAGCAGCGTGACCCCAAGGCACAGTTATTGGAAGCTTATCTGGGAACAAGAAAGAGCCCAGTTTCAATCTTGTGCCAAGTCATAGTCCAATGTTTTACGTAATGACCATTTAATAAGAATTGCATAAATGCTTACCAGAGGGGAAGCCAGTACCTAGATCTTGTCTCTTTAGTCTTATTCTATTATTAAAAGAAGGTGTGTCTCTTGCTCCATTTTGGTAAGAAACTGATAACATTTCACTCTACTGGAGTTCAAAAGGAGATAAGTGTGATGGAAGTCAGTAACTCTGTGTACTTTTAAACCAACAGAAGGAGCACATCAGGGATCAGTCATTGCAGGCAGCCCGGGTTTGTGTTACACACTGTTCTGTAGACACAGCATGAGGTCACAGTCCTGCTGTTCAGGTGTTTGTGGAGCAATCCTGGTATCTCAAGGAAATGTGCTACCTGTGGCCATGTTTAATCCAGAAATCTGCATGCTTCAGGTAACAAAAACTCTGGAAATGCTGTTCTACTGTCTCATTACCTTTAAAAAGATCTTTCCCATTTGTTTCACGTCAGCCCTGTCCATGCCATGAATTGACTCTGAATAGTACTTACCAAGAAGCCAGATTCAGCTACTTTATGTGTGGAAACTAACTCAGAAAGGTTTCTGTCTCACTGAGGGGCCAAGTGAGTAGTGCTGTAGGTGAAAGAGGGGGTGAAGACCATGTAATGATGAATATGGTAGCAAGGTACTACTAGTGGCAGGGATGGCATGAAGAGCAGCGCTGCCCCCCTTGGTGAAAGCAGTGTTAGATCAGCTCAGAGGCCTTGTGAGAGCTGTCTTTAACATCTAGATGGACAGTTTTGAATGGTGAACACCAGCCTGATGGAGGAACTTCTTTTCAGTGCAGAAGAGGGCATAAAAATCCAAGATAACAAAGATGCATTTTCTGTTTGTCATCCCTTACCAGTGTTCTTATGTCAGTTTAAAATTTCATTTTAAATGCCTGACTCCACAATTCCATGTACTGTTGACTGATATCAGTAGGTTCTAGAATCTCTGCTCTGACCCAAAATATGGTATTCCACCCTGTTTTCTTTTTGCCTTTGTGGTCCTGCAGCTGTGATATGATCCAACCAAAAACTGCTGCCCTGGGATTTTTCAGTCAAATCGATTTCCTAATCCAGCTGACAGTGCAGTTGCTTAATTTCTACTTTTTAACTTGGTAGAGGTGGTGTTACCATTCCTTTTGGTGGTTCTGTAAGGCCTTAGATCATCTTAGGTAGAAAAGTGAAAGCATATACTAATGCTCCGAATTACACATGAAGCTTGGGAATTTTTTTGGCCCTATGGATTGAAGTTCAGGCTTTCTTCAGACTTCTGTGAGGATGACTGCTGAAAATGAGTTGTTGATACATAACAAACAGCATGATCCTGGACCCGGGAGTTCACAAAGCTGTATTTGCTTCTGAATTCATGTAACAGACTTGGGGATCAGCACACACAGTCAGTGATGAGACACACCCCTTCCATTTGAATCCTTTCCATCCTTCTAAATCAGAATAATTTATTGTTCCTTTATGTGTCACCTTTCAAGATAGGTGAACTTCAAAATTACACTGTGGCTGTCAACAGAAACTGAATAAAAATAACAAGAAAACATTAAGATTGTGGGCAACATGAAAAACAATATTCCCCAGACTTCTTCAGGTTTTCAGGCCACAGACAGACATTCATCTTTGCAGAAGACTTTTAATCACAGTTTCCAAGATTGTATGGATATTGCTAGCTTTCTGTTTGTTATATTTTGTTCCTACACTTCATAATGCTTCGAGAAAAACCTACCCATATAATCACTAGAAATGAGGAAAATGGTTTTACTTCTTCCCTCATCTTTCATCTGTACAGACAGTAACAGTGACACCTCTTGCTCATTAGCAAAATGCCTTTCCAGATCTCTGCAAGAATCAATGAAACTCAGTGTCACTGTAAGTGATGAGTAATTAGACTTAGGAATGAAGAATTAGTTGTGGTCTCCAGCTGCAAAATAGTGATTTTTCCTTCTGAACAATATGTAGTTCCATCAATGCTGTGCTGTAACTTAAAACAGGTCACTTTTTTTTCTCCTCACTGTGGGATTTGGTTGGGTTTTTTTCCTTCAAAATATTATTTTTTTTTTCTCAAAAATGTCGATTCTGTCAATATGTTGCTGTTCACCAGAACTGATTGAAATACTATTGTTAAGCAAATACTACTATTTTGTGACTATACTGGGAAAAATCTAGTATTTGAGAGTGGGTGTGGGTATGGGGAGAAGTACTGATAACATTAAGCAGTGTTGGAGGTAGTGGGCAGTTTCACATACAAGAAGTTTTCCAAAATAACATTTTTTTTAATGCAAAGTACAATAAAGGAAGAAAAAGAAAAAAAAAAAGCTGAGCTCTAGCAATTAATCTTTTGGGAATTCAGAAAGATATTATGCTGGAACAACAACAAAATACTAGTCAAGGAAGAGATTCAGTAGCAAACTAAGTATCAGTAGTGTAGTTTGAGTAATGCTAGTTCCACAATTGAAAGAAAACTGCAGAACCCAAACCTGTGTGCTTCTGGCTGGACCCTTCTAGGAAGGCCTGCTACCCTCCCTCCTGTTTCACACAGGTGGGTAATTGCCTTGCAAAACTAAATGGAGGAACCAGGTAGAATTTAAAGCAAGCCAGTGCCCCACACAGTGCTAGTTCAGAGATGTGGTGCATTGTATGGTGAAATGGACTTTCATGAAGGATTTGACTTCTATATGAATGATTTGTTCTCACTATGCTCCAAGAGTTGCAACTGAATACAAAAGAAAAAACAGAGCTGGAACAAAAGCCCACAACTATTTTAATGTTTTCTGAAATTATCTATTCTTGTCTCTGCTAATTTTTTTTTTGTGTGTGCACATAAGGAAATATATTTTACTTATTCTGCTATTAAAGCCCTTGTGCTATAGCTACTTAGTTAGCAGCAGGACCTTAACATTAAAACAATTTTGCTGTGAATTTTGTCCTGTTGCCACTTACAACCATCTTCTTTTGTTTTGTTTCTTAACAGATGAGCCATTGTGTCACCAGTCATATTCATTTGCTGAATAGCAGAATGATTGTGCCTGACTTATTTCATACCGATGGTGCCTGGTATTAGTTGAATCCATATGCATGATTCCAACTTTCAGAAAATTGGTACTAAAAAACTTTGGACACTGCATTTTTTTGAGTAACTGCTTTCCCATTTTGTGTGTGTGTTTTTTGAAAATATATTTTATTGTACAAATACCAAAAAGCGTCAAGAATAGAACTTTAAATTGATTCTCTGTGAGCATATACCTTGACCAAAACAATTGTTTCTGGTCTCCAAATAAGCAGAACTCAAATAATGATCTGGTCGATACTAAGAAAAGGGACTGGTTTTTTCTGGTATGATGGTAATCACTGTTCTACTGCTAGAACTGGTGTGGTCCACTACAGTGATGGATGTGTCTCCCGCTCTGTTTGTTCTGGGAACTCGTTCAGCTGTAGCACTGTGCTATGGTTTTCCTCCAGCTCCCCTGTGTGCACTCTGACAAGGCTGGGACAGAGTTGCTCTGTTGAAGTGCCTGACTCAGAGCCTGTGGTTAGAGGTGTAGCCCTCAGCACGCAGACAGATGGGTAGTTTGGGCATACGATGTGAAAAACCAGCATCCCACAGAACCCAAGAATGACGTTGTACATCCCTCCAGCCCCACCAATCCTAACAGAGATAGCTGAAGCAGAAAAGATGAAATTCTGGACGTGAAGTACTAACACCGCTAACTTGACCAAACTATGCGGTGCATCTAATTAGGATTATTCTTTAAATTAGAAACTTCAGAGGAGCGCAAACTAAAATAGGGATCCTGATAAGCTGACTTGTGCTTCGCAACAAATCCAGTTGCGGGATCCGGTCCTAATGCTTCCGTTCCCTGCCCCCCCTCCTCTCCAGGAGTTAAATACTGCAGGGTACTTTACTCACAAGCTGTTTCTGCAGTAGCTGCTGCTTAAATATGTACGGACCTAATGGACTTATCCTTAACACCAACCACAGCGGGGGGGGGGGGGGGGGGAAGCAGCATTAACCTCATTTTGTAGATAAACGGTGGAAGCCCTAGTGGCTCTCCGCCGCCTGACACCCTACAGAGCAACCGCACACACGCGGTGAATCTTCCACTGTGAGACGGGGAGTGTCAGTACAGACGCGTACAAGACGGGGGAACGGGACTCGGGCACTCCTCGCTTATGTAAGGAGCCGCGTCCCGGCGCTGCCTCCGCACCGCACCGGGGAGTTTCCCACCCTCGGCCGCCCGCTCCTCGCGGCCTTCCCGCAGCCGGCGGGGCGGAGCGGAGCGCCTCGTGACGGAGCCCCGCAGCAGGGGTTACATCACGCCTCGAGGGGGAGCAGCTCCGCCCCAACCCCCCCCCCCGAGGCGTGATGTAACCTCTGCCCTCCTCGGCGGCCGCGGTCTGAAGGCGGCACGGCGCGGCGTTGCCGGGCGGCGGTGAGCACTGCCGGCTGTGCGGGGAGAAGGCAGAAGGAGGAAAGGGGCGGTGGCGATGGGAAGGGGGAGGGGAGGCCGTCGGGGCAGACTCGGCGGCGGTGGCGGTGGAAACATGGTGTCACACGTGAGGCTTATGTAAAGTGAGCGGCGTGCGGCTCAGCCAATGGGAGAGCGGCGCGCCCCGCCCGCGCCCCGCTCCTTCTGCTCCGTCACGTAGCTGCAGCCAATGGCAGCGCGGGGGGGGCGGGCTCCAGGCGCCCGGTCACGTTTCTGCCTGTATGAAGTCGGTGCCGGGCTGCGCCGCGCCGGGCGGATGCGAAGTGTGCGGTGAGTCGGGGGTCCGCGGTGCTCTCCCCGAGCCCGAGTGGGGCCGGGAGGTGGCGGGGGACGATCTGCGGGCTCGCGGGGCCCGGTGGGCTGCCCTGCTTTCGCCGGTCCGCCGGGCCGAGGTTACGTAACCCCGCGGCCGAGGCTCTCCCGCCGCCGCGGGACGGGACGGAGCCGCCGGTGGGGCAGCGGGACGGGGCCCGGCGGGTGCCGCCCTACAGCCGGGCGCTGCGGGGCGGCTTTGCCCTCAATCCTTGGCTCTGGAAGGAGGAAGTGAGGGAGGGGGCGGCGGCCCAGCGCTCGGAGCGGCCGTGGGGGGGGGGGGGGGGCGCGGCTCCCAGCTCGGCGGCGGAGGGGGGGCGACGGCCCCATCGGTGGGGACGGTCCGTCCGCGTTGCACCGGGTCCGTTCTGGCGGCCGCGTAGTGCGACGTCACCGTGAGAGCGATCGGTGCCGCGGGGACCGGGTGGGCGGACACGGGAGTGCTCCCCCTTCCTCCCTCCCCCACCCCACGGTGCGCTGCCGGTGCTGTGCGGAGCCACAGGTGGAGCGGCCAGCAGGTCCGGCGGCGGGGCCGGAGCGCCTGTTGACATGGGGTGCACGCTATTACATGTGTGATTACAAAACCGTTTATGTAAGTAGAGTTTCACGCAAGTAGCGAGCGGTAGCGGTCGGGGTGGTGGTTCACTGCTGGCTTCTCCCGGAGGGTTGGGTAGGATGCAGTGCTGTGAGAGCTTATAGGACCCCACGGGGCGGCTGTAGCAGTACCGTGCAACTTGAAAAGTGAACTGCTGACATCGTGTTCTGGGGAGGCAGGGCAACGTGGCTCCGGAGTGCCCTGGCAGAGTACTGTGATAAGTTGTCTCTTGGCTTTCCGCCATGGAGTTTGAGTTCAGTTTCTTCTAGACTGAGGTGTGCTGCCTTGTCCTTCTGAGGTTGAGCAGCCAACCCTTTCATCTGCACAAATGAAGGTGGAAAGGTGGAAATTATGTAACTGTTCCAGCCAGAGGGTTGTGGCCAAGTCACTTAGTGCAATGAAGAACTGCTTCAAGTTGCCAGCGTTGCTGTAACCACGGAGTGCTTACAGGTGGCAGCTAACACAAGCTGTCACTTCTCGGAACTGCAGGGAACTTCTGGAGCCAGCTATTGCTTGTTGTTGAGGTTAAATCTGTATGCATCCCTGTGACAACAGCAAGTAAAATCTACTGATTTGTGAATGCTTAGTTTTGATAATGTGTATTTGATAAAACTGAAGTATGCCCAGCTGAATGTGTGGTCTTATTCTTTAAATGTCTCAGTGTTCTTTGAACTGTTTGGGACCATTGAACTTGGTGAAACTCAAACTTTTCCTGCCTTTCGGGTGTCCAGGTGTTTGTTAATTCTTGATCTTAGTCTGGAGCACATGCACTCTTGTACAGTGGATCTTGAATACAAAACTCAAGAGTGGGGCCTATAACTTAGCTCATGTCACTGGGAGAGCCCCTATCACTGTGCTGTAATATCAGACCCCTTCTTGCACTTGTGTGTGTTGGCATGCTCTTGTGATTTCTTTCTTTCTTCTTTTTTTAAACTTGCTTTCTTTCTGCGAAATGATGAAGCTTCACTGGGGACATTTCCCTTGAACCATGGCTCACCATCAGTGTTGTGATATGGACGTGGTCCTGAGGTGCGTCGGCCTTGTCCCTGGTCTGTGGGGTGCTCTCAGAGGGCCTTTGAAGAAAAAAGTCATATCCTTCAGTCGGGTAGTTTTGGCTGTTTCAGTTGATTGAAGTAGAAGGGAGAATGATTTGTTAGAGTAGTTGGTAGTTTGTCCAACCTTGTGCAGTGAGAGAACACAGTCTGTCCTGTAGTTGGCCTTGACCTGATGTGGAATGTGAAGGTGCAAACAGTAGGATTTTGCCTTTTGTGTACTTTCTTCAAGTTCAGCAAGTTTTCTAGATCCATTTGTGATCCAAAGACTGTGATTTTTCCAGTGTTTTTATTTGTCGGTTGCTAAGGGTTCTGTTAGGCTTCCTATATTTATTTTAACACACTAATGCAATCTGAAAATCTAAGTAATCTTCATTCTTACAGCTTACTCATATTCCCTTTATGTCTCCACAAAGAGTTGTAAAGAGACAGCATACTGTGGTAGCTGTCAGTATAATACCTTTTCCACACATCTTCAATCGCAAAGATTTAAGCTCATAATAGTCTCAGCTTTTCAAATAAACTTACTTCAGTTTATCTCTGAACAATATACTTTTATACTAATGCATTTCCCTTGTGAAAAATCACTGTTTTTGGTAAACTGAGATTTTTTGTGGAGCTGGGCTGCAGAATGAGAAGGGAGCAAAATGCCTTGAAGTGGATTCTAGACTTTTCTTCTACCACAGACTTTATTCTGACCGGGAAATGTTTGCTTTAGATACAGACTGATAAAACATTTTTCTGCTTTCTTCCTGGGTTCTTGCCACACCCTTATTTCTCTAACACTTATACAATATTAAAATGTGCTTTACTGTGGAGAAGGCTGGGTTTTTTTTTTTAACCCTTTAAAGTGCAGGCACACAGGCAAGTTGTTGTGGGAAGAGGTGTAGAGTGGGTGTGGTGTTGTATAAAGGCAAGCAGATTAATCAGAAGAACAAGTAAATTCTGACTAGCTTGTATCAACTGCAGTGTTTTATATAGGCTCGCTATCATTGGCCTACGTTAAAAGGGGACGTCATGTTCTTAGCAAGGTATTGCGTAACACTTGGCATGGATGTGCTGTAGCCACTGTTACGTTCATGATGTTACCACATCATAATTACTGGGTGATCTGGTGTTTCTGAAAAGGAATTTCTGTGTCCAGTTTTGGTTGCGTGGCCTAGAATTCCTTTGAGGGTGTGTATTACAGTAATATTTAGCTGTGTTATCTTGCTGCTTTTGGGCAAGTTTTAAACCGCTGAAATATTTATTATGTTAACCTATCCTGTATCACAAAAGAAATTAACGTATTAATTATATTACTCTAAACAGCTTTAACTTGTGTTTATGGTGCAGGAAACAGTAGATGTTCAAGTAATGCTACAGATGGTTTGTATAGTGTGTCAAGGTGCCTGACTCCTCTCTTGCTTTTCAACTGTTGCCTCAATGTCAATGCTGTGCTGGGGGCCAGGATGATCTTCCCACCTGTGCTGTTAGGAGGGAGGCAAAACTTCTATGTGCTACTTGACATCCACTGAGGAATGATCTCACCTTCTGCCATAAGGAGATTTTTTTTTCATCTGCTGGTGTAATACTTCCTTCTGTGAAGCTTGTTTAAAGGGCATGGGAAGTAGGGAAGGTGGCAGTCAGAAGCTCACTTCATAGGCTAGTGATTTTGGGGTCTGTTACTGGGAGATCTTGTGACCCAAGGCTACTTTTATGAAAGACAGAACGGCAGGTGACCAAAGGAGTATCGGATGGTTTATGTATGTCTGCAAAGGCTGTGGAGAGTCTCTGGAGCTGCTACATGGAGCAAGTTTTGTTCACAATAACGGTGAACAAGGAAGTTGCTGTGGTAGGGAGGCACCCAAACACATGGGAATCCACATGCCTGAGCATATGCACAGTGACCGCTACTCTAGTAAGTGGCTTAGTAGATCCCTGAGCATGCTCGTGCTCTACCTGTTACAGTGCAGCCATCTGTGCCTGTTTGGTATTTCAAAGGTTATCCTTCAAGTGTAGATAGGATCTTTAACTGCCTGTGTTAGTCTGTACCAATCCAGTTCAAGGTTCCCTCAGTTGGTCCTCTCTCTCTCTCTCTGTGTTCCTGAGTTACAGCAGGAGCGTATCAAGTTTCTTGTAAGCTGTGCAGGTGGTAGTTCTGAAGTTCACTTTCTTCATGCTTATCCACATACACAAGTGAAGCTATGAGACTTTGTGTGTGTGTGTGAAAGCTATTGTGAGGTCAAGAAAAGTTCAGTACAGATGTTTTCAGCTGCTGCCGAAATAGTACATTGCAGTCTTAGAGGAGACCTCTGATTCCTTTGGCTTGCTTTGGAAGTCTGATTTAAATGATTCACTTGTAAGATATGAGGCTAAATTTACCTCCCTCGAGCTATGTGGTCATGGAGTATGATCTCCCTTTTCCTTCACCTTCTCCCGACAGAAAGCAAAGCTTTACTTGTAGTGTTGAAGGGATAAAGGCTCACCTTGCTGTGTACAGGCAAGTAAACTGAGTAACAAGGAGCAGCACACTTACATGGCAGGAGTACAAGGTTGCTTTGCAAGCTACATGAGCTGATGGGACTGATGTCCATCCTAAAAAGATATGATAGTGTGAAAGTGTGTCTCTACATGCTAAGATTATGGAGAGGACAGATGTTTTGCTTCCAGATAGTAATTTTTAATGCCTTTCTTGTAGGCAGAATCATGGAGATTTTGTTGTGAAGGTGTTTCAAACTGTCTTTTAAAGTGTTGAACGCATGCTATGCTGTCTTTTCAAGATCCTGTCCTTAAATTGTGTGAATAGCATCTGTATTTGCTCTAAATGAAATTCTGGGAGATGGGATGAGGTGTCCAGGATGTCCAGTACTTCTATTTTCTGTTGGTCTCACTTCCTATACTCCTTATTCTTCCCTCTTTTGTATCTTGGTATGATTTTTGTGCTTGACCTTATTTCATGTACTTCTACATTTCTACTACTTTGTTTCTTTAATTATACAAAGATCTTGGGTACATAGAGCACTTCTTTGCTCTCAATTACTTCTCTACTATGGGTTCCTGAGCGACTTGATCTTTTATTTCTCAGTACTAACACATCCAACTTGCAGGACAAGTACGTAATGTTTGTTATGTGGCTATGCTTTGTGGGGTGTATTAACCATTTGCTGTAGAATTTTCCAGAATGAGTGACTTCCATTCTGACTGAAGTCTGCAATTAGACATGAACTGAAATGATAACTGAGGAGCAGCATTCATCTGAAACTTACGTAAATCTGATACAATGTGGTGAAGTTCTGCCTTTTTTTCTTCTCCTCCCTCAATGTAGGGGAGAAGTAGAGATTTCAGCAGATATGAAAGTTGAAATAGTGTTGGAGGTGCTTTTAGATCTACTTTCATGCATAAAGAAAGTGAAATATATGACTGCATGGTGATGCATTATTATTTTTCTGTCCTTTTTGTGACAACACTTCCTTAAATGTATTGTATCCCTTATTTTGCCCTGAAAGGTCAAGAGTTGACCTATTCAAACTTAGTTCTGTCTGTTGTCTGGTTTAGTACGATCTCCAGTTCTTTGAATAAATGGCTTCCTATTTAGAAAACATAATGTCTTGAAATTTATGTTAACTACAAAGCATTTTTGTTTAAAATGTAGATAAAACCTGTTGTAGAATTGGAAGGAAGTTTAGAAGCTACTATGGATTACGTACTGCAGACCACATTTAGCCTCTTCTCAAGGTGTCTTGGAACAGACTGCAACAATCTTGTCCATCAGTGCATTTTTATGTTCATACATGTTTTACCCTTATGGCAAACACCCACCCTGCTGGCAGTTAAACTTAGCTCTGTGCCTTGGCTTTTTATTGAAGATTGAAGGAGTAGACTTGAGAAAGACAGTTGGCTCTTCGGGGATGATAAGTCCAGATCCACTGTGGATATTTGAGCGCTGATGGTGGGGTTCACAGAATAAGGAGCACTTACCTGTAAGAAAGAGGACAGTTCCTTCCAGGTGACTGAGTAGTTGCCCTGACTGCTATTGGGGGTTATGTTTGTGAGCAGCTTCTTATAGTTACAGGAAAACAAATGGTGGACCAGGAGCTGGTCCTGTTCAGTGATCATAGCACAGGTGAGATTTGTTTGACCTTCCATGAGGTGAAGTGGCTAAGGTCAACGATGCCCTATTACTGTGCTATTCATAGTAAGACTGAGTTGACTTTGTCCAATTACCTCAGGTTAACTCTTTGCTATTAGTTACTCCATGGAGAAAATAGGGAGCTCTAAAAATAACAAAACTAATCTTAAAACAGGGAGGAAATGAAGTAGTAGAGCTGGTATGGATGATGCAGGAGTAGAGCTGGTTGTTTTTATGAACTTAGGTCCATTTAGGAACAGTTCGTTGAGGACAGATAGATTTTTTTTTGTTCTATTGTCTTTATAACTGTTCATCAGTGGAGTTCACATCTTCATGGTTGGGCTTGTATTGGATTGTTAAATTGACTTGATTTATGTTTTGTAAGTAATTTTTTACCTTGAAAATAAAACGTATTTTTTGTTTGTTTTCTAGGAATATATTGATGACCCTTTCATATTTGGAAAGACTGAGCATATTCATTAAGGTATCTTGTGGTCTCCCTAAGAGAGTGATTTTTTTTCCTTGCTATTTTACGTGCTTCCCTTAAGCTGTAGTCTATTGAAATGCTGAAAATTATAAATATATTCAGGGCATTAAGTTTTCAAAGATTTTAATGAATCATTGAGTGCACATAAATGTGTGGCTTCTCTAAATTGTTAGGAAACTGAAATTTAGTCTAGTATCCAGTATCAAGTGCTACTTCTGCATTGTTTGCTGAGCAACTGTTTGTAACTTCTCATCTCTTGCTTGCAGATGTTGTAAGAAAATTCAGTGATGAACACTTTGGGATCCATAAAACAAAGCTGTTCAGGTTGCTCAGATAGTTGGGATGATAGCTGAGGAGAAGAAAAGGAAACGTTTTTCTTTTAAGGTTTGATATAGAAGGAAGATTCTAGCTTCCAACAATAGCTTTGATCGATTGTGGTATAGTTTGTAACAAACTGATGCTGTTCTAATCCCTATTGAAGTAATTGAGCAAGTGAACAAGCAGGGGGAAAAACTGAGAGTTCAAAGGAGAATGGAGGAAGCATGTCGTTCCAGTTGCAAAGAAAATGTAACAGTGATTCTGTTACACATGGTCTGATAATGGAATAGTATTGGCCCAAGGAAAACAGAGGGAGGCACAGCAGTTCTGGATAATACTGTAATATTCCAAGACAGATGAAAATAAAACATGTATTTTGCTGTTAATACTATACTGATTGATATTTCTCATGATTAAAAACAAAACACAAAGCAAACAAACAAAAAGCCTGCAACTGTTGCAAAACTTGAGGTGGCATAAGTTCCTAAAGCTGATGCTGTTTGTTCTCTTTTCCATACTGCAGGTGTGACTTCAGCTCTCTTCAGAAAGTCTACTTGGTTGGGATCCTGTAATACAGGTGTGTTTCCTAAAGCAGATGGTTTGTTGCTTTTTTTTCTAATGCTGAAATTGTCTGTGCTTGCAGTAGACACATCTGAGTATCAAAGGAAGTGTTGCTGTAAGCTTTATGTTCTTTATATACTGATCAATGCAGGCTTTCTCTGGAGAAGACCTTAGATGGATGAACTATTTTAGTTCTTTGGGGTTTGGGTTACTCAATCAGTTGCATATTTCCTCTGATTAATAAAAGCAAACCAGAAGGTTAGATTTTACTGTCTCTGAAAATTTCTGGTTTGAATGAATTCCATTTAGTTTCAGATGAAACTCCTTCTGATATAGATCTGTTTTAGTTCTCAGTTAAATTGTGGTAAGGTTTGGGATGAGAATTTTAAGTAGTTACAAGACTTTTTTTTCTTAGTATCTTCCTAAGTGCTCAAGTAGGTTTAACTTACATAAGCAATAAAGAGTGGTCTGTGTGCTTGTTGTGAATATCCTCTTCAAACCTATACTTTCAACCCCTTTTTTTCCTCTGTGGAAAATATCATAAAGCTTATCAAACTAGAGAATAGCTATGTCCTTTCATAAATAGGCAAATTCTTGTGAATTTCTTGTAGATCTTGAGTAGTGAAGGTAGAAATTTGAAGGAAATATACATTACAGGGAGGTGAGTTAGTTGTGAGGCTATTGGAAGAACTGTCTTTTAAACCAGGATTTAACAAGTGTTGGAAGACATTCCACATCTTCAGTAGCGATGCTAAAAGTTACAAAAATCTGAAAGTAGCTGTAGTTAAAGCTGTTTCTCACACATGGCCAGAGATACAGAACTTATTAAATCCTGTTTTATCAATATGTAATAACAGTAGTGGCACAACACTTAAACAACTGACATACACAGATTTGTACTGTAATCCAAGACTCATTTATCAGCTTTGTGGCATTATGCAGAATGGAATATTGTGAATAAATTCTTCCTTAAGTCTGGCCAACACAAATGCACTTCCAGCAGTTGGTAGATATGCAATGTTTTAAATTAAGGCATATTAATGTGTCTGCATGCCAAAACAGTTAGTCTGGGATTTGAACACCATTCCGAACATTCCTTCTGCATATTCAAATAAAATACTTGGTAATGTAATTGTTTAAAGCACAAATGTTGCTTTTTGGAACTTCTGATTTTTATTCTGCTTTGTGTTTCATGGTGGTGACCTGTACCAATGTACTTAGTTTGCTACATCTAATAGAACAGCTTTCAGATTTTCTTTTTCCTTTTGAAATTTCTGGGATCTTTCTGAGGGAAGTAATTTGCTTAGGAACAATAATAGAGTTGATGAAGTTTGCTAGTTTAGACTTCTTCGTGAACATGAGGAAACTTTTTGCTGTTGTGGGGGTCCTGGAACCCTAGAACAGATTGTCCAGGGAGGTTGTGGAGTCCATCCTTGGAAATGCTCTAAAGCCATCTGGATGTGATCCTGGGTATCTGACTTTAGGTGACTCTACTTGAGCAGGGGATTGAACCAAATTACTGATAAGGACCCCTTCCAACCTCAACCATTCTGAAAATTGCAGTTTGCATGCTGCTTAAAACAGATGCTTACAGCAAGCCTACAGAGGTTGAGATGAGACTAGATTTATTAGATCAGATCTAAAACTGGGTATTCCAAATGAACTTCTTGGCATATGGAGATTCTGTTGAAAATATTGGACATTTTATTCTGTCTTCTACAGGAGAATTTAGTACTTTGTGGTTGCATCAGCCTGTGTAGACCTTAACATATATAGTATGACACCATACTGGTAGTGAATCAGAAGTCAGTGCAGAGATGTGAGGTTATTTAGTGCAGAAGGTTCTGTTATTTTCAAGCGTTATAAAGCCTTACATCAGGATAAAAGTGTTTTAGATGCAAATTTATATTTTAATTCCTCTGCTGGATGACAGTTTCATGTTTAACCAATATTTATCTGCGTAGGAATGGCATAACTGTGAGCATCTCTCTGGTATCTGTTTGAAGAGGACACTGTTGGGGGGCCCAGGTATTTCTTTTATATTTTATAGTTGTAGAGGTGTCCGGACTCTGTAATGGTCAAAGATTTCCAGTAGAAGAGGATGAGACAAGAACTGAATGCATGTGGGAGACTCTGGACCTAAGTGCTTCATGCTTTTGATGATAGCTGGGAGGGAACTTGATAAACATTTTCACAAACTTCTCATAGGAAAAAACAGGTAAGAAACATATGTAACTAATTGTTATGACTGTTGTTAATAGATTTTTTTTTTCATGTAGGGCTTGTGCAGAAAACATTGTTCTGTTTGTTTTACATAGATTATTCCAAAAGTAATGCCTCCAATTTATTTCTGTGGAGACTGGAACAGATATGTAGAACACAATGACACTTCGAGAGAGAAAATTCTCAGCTGCAAAATACTGTTTTTCAGGGTAGTCATCACCATTAGCTATGCATTTCTGCCAGTGATAAGCAGAAGCCTGCACGCTGTGCTTCTAACAAACTGTGCTGGTGGAGGTGAGCCACTGTTGCTATTGCCACTGCTGAAATGCACCACCCAGCACCTCACTGTGCTCACATCTATTGTTTGGTCTCCGGGAATGTTCAGCAAAAGTTGATGAGTATCAGTGGGTGTTAATCTTTTCTGTATGAAGGAATTAAATGACATCCCTTTGTTTCATATGCACTTCCATGACAGATGCTGTTTTGTCAGACTGCCCCTCAGCTGCCATCTGTCAAATGGCAACAAAATGAAATGGGATGTTGATGGAAAGGTTCAGCCTCTGCTGCCATACTGCCAACATCTGCCCCTGATGTCATGAGCCTACATAATAAAATAGGAGGCATTACTTCTGGAGCAGCCCTTTAAAACTTAAAACTGGTTTTAGTCGTATGCATACTCACTTATAACTGTGCTTTTGATATGGTCTGGGAGCTGTGTTCTTTGAAGGAAAGAAGTTTTCAGCCTAAAGGTTCCCTTATTCCTAAGTTGAGGCTTGAGGGAGTGATGTAAATGTGTGTATCTTTGTTTTGGATGCAAGGGCCTGGCCTGATCCTTAGGTTGTTTTCTTCCTGCAAAGATATTGTGGTATCTTCAAGGTCTGAGACCTTGGTGGCTCTTGATAGAGGCTACGTCTTAGCAGGTTCCTCTGTTGTACAGTGACTGGCAGCTGTAAGAAGTAGTTGAAGTATAATCATATAAAGTTCTTTATTATTGTTGTTAGCTTAACAGCTCTGCATTTAGGGTATTCTTGAACTTGAAGGTGAATCTTTCACAAATTGTGAACTGAATGCTATGAAATCCAGTTCTGTGAATTATTGGTGATGTTCTAGATGTTAATGGTAACTGAATGAAGTAGAAAATTCTGGCTTACACCTCATTTCTTTTCATGGAAAAAAAGCAAATTTTTTGATGCTTGTTTGCACTGAGATGAGGAGTCTATTCAAAAAGCAAGTGTCTTTGTGTATTCTCATGCAGTCTTGCAGGGGGTGGTTACTCATCTGCTATTTTTCATCATAGTGAAGTTAGAATGCTGATTTCTTTTTTTTCTCCATTCCTAGAATGTGCCGAAGTGAAGGGATTATATTAATTGTTCTGTTGCTGCAAAATGAGAAGCTCTTGGTTTTATTGCTGGTGAAGTTTTACAGCTAGATAAGATGTAAACAAACATTAATAAGCTGAGATACAAATGTTTTTTTCCTGACTCTTTGCCACTACCAAGCACTCAATTATGATCTAATAGCACAGGGAGAATGCATTCATTGTAGCCATTAATTCTTTTTTTTTTCCCTAAAATTGCGTGATAGGATTAAATCTCTGATAGTTACTTCTCATACAAATGAGAAAACATTATTATTTTGTAAGGTAATCCTGCAGAAGATATGCAGAAAATGTTGATTATACCTCCAGAAAAAGAAAATCCTCACCATGAAGAATGCCACCTATTGATGCTAATGCAGTTGCAGTCCCTAGCACTAATGTGTCTATATCTATTCATAAACTGTGGTGTGCCCCTTGCTTCGTTTTTTTTAATATCGATATGTTAATTACAAATATAAGCTCCAGCAAACTGTCAGTCTTTGGATGCTCTCCTCTTACTCAGTTCTTGTATTAGTTCATCTCATCTTTGGATTTTCACGTTTTCATTCTTTAAATGTCTGTATTAGCCTTAACTTCTTTTTTGTGAAACATCTGGAAAAAATTGTTCTTAGAATGTAACCAGGTCTTTGCTGAAATCAGCTTTTTGGGTTTTCTTTTCTTGTTTAGTTTAAATGTGGTGGTTTCAAAAGAAGCTTACTTTATGTTCTGTGGTCCTGATCCTAGCTCTCAAGAGGGTTTTTTCAAAAGCGGGACCACTAAAATTCATGCTCTTTCCATTGTGTTACTGTGTGATAAGAACTGCTCTGGACTTTTTCTGCACGTTCACTGTGAGCTGTGTTTAACCTCACTGCTTAATGAAAGTAGGTTGCCCATTTCATTCAGACTTATAGTCTTTGACAGATTGGCCATAGGATGCTTTTTCTGTTCTAGAAGGGTGGCTCACAAAAGTTCTAATTACCTTAAAATCAAACTAAACTGGTGCCAATTTGAGTTTTTATTATCAGGGTCCAAATGTAACCTCACTTTAGCAATTTAGAGAGATGTAGCAGAAAGTTAAGAATAAAAACAGAGCTAACTTGTCTCAAGATTGAATCCAGGAGGTATCTTCATTTATTTCTCAGTGATAATCTGTACATGATTACTGTACTGGATGTGATACAGAGTTAACTTCTTCAAGCTGGCCTATCCAAAGAGGATCCTCAGGCTAGGGAAGCATGCTTGCTCTTATCTTTTCATTCTTGTTTGGCTACTTACTGAATATTTATTCAAGCTTTTAAGTGGAATGAATATATGCAATTTATTATGGCATTTTGACTGAGATCAGTTTTGGCATTAATCTCTCTGGGCTGGATGCCCCTCTGCACTCCTGAACATTTGCTTGGTGCTTGTGTACGCATGCAGATGTTTCTCTTAAGATTTTCTATCCATCTAGATAGTCCATTTGGACTAGCTAGATGTGGCAGCCTGTTCATGTCCCACTCCATGCTCTGTGTCTGGTGTTCTAGGTCATTGTCTGTTCTTTTTTCAGTTATTTCAATCTCCTACAGAATCTGTCCAGACTCCTCATGTATGTTACTGTTGCTTCTTCTTGGGATCTTGGCTTTTTCATGATCTGTTACACAAGCTCCTGTATTAGAAACGTTCCTCTTCTTTCGTATGCCACAGCTTCCACACCTTTCCATATGCCATTATGAATTTTCTTCATGGTGATTTTCTTAAGGGTTCTTTCATGATACTGCAGTCAAAACCAGCAAGATTTAAGTACTGCATCTCTTGCACAGTTCTCTTCCCATCTGTGGTCACAACTAATGGCTGTCTCACTTGGGAGACTTCAGCACTATTGGTAATCATCAGCGTTTTTCCCCGAAGTTCTTGGAAGCCCATCGTATTTATCTTGTTCTTTCCCACTTAATCTTTCTGTATCCCTTACTCTGGTACATGTATCTAGCAGGGAGACTTTTGAGATTTCTTTGAAATAGGCTTTGTGCAAGGTTGGCTTACAGTGGCATTAAGTGTCCCAGTCCTGGGTAATAACACCAGTGCTCCTTTGAGCCCCTTTATGTTTCCAGTCACTAACAGAAAACTAGACATGTTGTTCTTGCTGATGCTGCAGTTAGTAGCATGGGTAGTACTGCTCAGCATCAGCTGCAGTCAGTGGGAGCAGGTGTGGTTAAGAGTGAACTACGTGCAGGGTCAGAGCGTCTCTAAGATGTGAAACTAAGTAAGGCAAGGAACAGCGTGAGTTTATCTACAGGAGAGAGCAGATGATAAATGAAATGTCTGCTCTAGTTTATCAATGGCCACCAGTGTGCAGGCAACTGTGAAGTAATTCATATAACAGCCAATGTTCTCTTCTTGCATGTTTTAGCTCTGTAATTTATGGGGCAGAATTTGTTTTCTTAGTCCAGAAAGTAACTGTGAGAGCTACCAAAGTGTAACTTATTGTCTGTATACTACTATTCAGTGCAGCACTGTAACAGGCTGTCTATGCAGTCTGAATTAGCAGGCCATGAAATTAGATGTGAAAAAGCTGCTAAGTAATCTTGTTAAGGAAAAAATGTTTTTCACGTTTGCTATAGAAACATACAGAAAGATAAAACAAATCACCATTGCCAAAAGCTTAAATATATGTCCCTAAATTATACTTCATCTTTCAAATGAAAACAGATATCTTGCATATTTCTTTGGCCAAAGGAGGAGACGTGCAGTTTTGTCTTCTGAAAAACTTGAAATAAATGTAGAATGTCTGGAAAAACAGCAATTAAAAGGGTAAGAAAATAGTTTCAATGCTTTTCGTGTGTGAGGGAAGTAGTACCATGGTGTTTTAAACGTTAAAGCTTTCTGTTAAAGGCTAAGTGAAATAATATATATTAAAAAAAATAAAAAGCAAATTGTTGCAGTTAATACTAGCAGAAAATACTAGCAAAACTTGCCTGCAGACTTCTTTTATTGCCTTTGTTATTCCAGAGTTTTATTAGTCAGTAATTGTGATCTTGAATATTCTAAAGGAAGAAGAGGAGGGAACAAACATGATTCTTTTAAAACAACTTGTTTTCTTGATGCTGAATTGCATGGTCAGAGAATCTTAGTTCATAGCCTTGCAGTACTGTTGCCTGTAGGCTGTTAAACTGGATAAGGAAATGATTCAGATTAAGCATCTTTGTTTTGTATGTAAAGTTCAACTGCTACCTAGTGCTTCTCCTTTGACTCTTCAGTGAGTCTGTTATTCAGTAAATTCCTTATTGGCTCTCTGTATTATTATTTGCTTTAAAAGTAGGGATTTTTGTTTTTCTTTATGTTTAGCTTTCTAAATAGTGCTGGACCTTTTTTTCCCTGAATTAGTAGTAGTCAACAGCTAAAATTGCTACAAATAAGCCTGAGAATATAGTAATTTTTTTGTTGATAAATAGATTGTTTTATACTTTCCTTCCTATGCCTACCTATGTGACCTCTGTATAGAGAGAGGGCTGTGCTGTTGGAGAATTGATCTTAAAAGCAAGAGGCAAGACAGTATAGTTAAAAATAATTAAATAAAACCCAAGCGAAATTAGGAGTCATCAGATGCATCAGTGGAATCTTTTTGTTTTCCAAGGTAAACTGAAAGCCAGCAAAATAGTTTCCCTGCAAGTAAAATATTCTTTATTTAGCTACTGTCCAAATCCAGTCAGTAAACCTATCAAAAAATTAAGTGTGGCAATTGCAAACCACTGAATATTTAAGCTTCTAAGGAGTTCATGTTTATTCCACTTCCTCATTTTTTCTGTGAGTTTTCACTAAAAGACAAATACTTCTTCCATAAAAATGTTGTTAGGATTGCAATTATATTAAACTGTTCACTACTGAAATGCTGAGTACATGAACCATAAATATAACTTTTAATTACCGTTTGTCAGCAAAGGTAGACAAGAAAATAGTTTTGCTTTTGTTCTTCCTTCCCTTCTTCCTCAGATTTGTGGGTCTGTACTTCCAGACAGAATCTTTACAGACAGAAAATTCTGAATATGGCTTGACTTGATCTTGGCAGTGTTTCTAATGCGTGTCCCATGGACTGTATCGAGGTCAGGGGGTTCTACTCTAGCACTGAGGAGCAGAACCCTGAGCAGCAAGCTGATATCAGTGAAAACATTTCTTCATTGTTCTCTTTAAAAGAGCAACAGAGAATGAGTGAGTATTCTGGACTTGCAAGTAACCATAGCCAGATGATTGCTGAAGATTCCGAAATTCAGCCAAAACCTGAACATTCTCCTGAAGTTCTTCAGGAAGATATTGAGATGAGCAGTGGATCCAGTGGAAATGACTTCAGTGGAAATGAGACGAATGAAAACTACTCCAGTGGACATGATTCTCATGGCCATGAATCTGATGAAAATGGGAAGGATTCAGCAATGCTCATGGAATCTTCAGACTGTCACAAAAGGTAGTATTAAATAAAGCTCACTTTTGTTTTTGTCGCTGAAGGCTTTTTGCATTTGAACCTAATTTGAGTTAGCACTGTGGTATAAATCGTATCTTCAGATTAAAGCTTAGTGTTAATTTCCACTAGTTAGCCTGTCATAATTTATAATGCAAACTATTAGATGTTATACTTTATAGAATACAGTGCTTCGCAGAGCCAACTTAATCTGTATGTTTTTTTTCTCATCATTGCTTCTTAGTTTTTTTTTTTTGTAAACCAACTCCTGTAATTACATAGCAAAAAGTGTCATCCTGTTCTTAAGAGGCAGGATGGATTTGTGCTATTTTCATCTTTGAGGTAATAGCTTAGTACACTGAGAAAATACAGAGCAAGAACTACTTTCTTAAATGCGTAGCAGGTGTAGTTTCCATAGTTGTTATACTCAGTAGACTTTTAAAGTCTGGCTTTTGTTCTAGGTAGTCATAACTAAGCAAATGTGATGTGAAAGTTATTTTAACTTAGTTTTAAGTTTACTGATTTTAACCTCTTTGCCTTTCCTTGGTTTAGTTCAAGCTCAAATGCATTTAGTCTGATGATTGCAAACTCTGAGCACAATCAGTCTAGCAGTGGATGCAGGTAAGTGTGCATGTATTCTCAGTAATTTGCTTGTATGTGATACCAGATGCTGAAAACTAAATAGATTGGGTGGTTGTTGATGTTGTTTTGTGTGTTGATGTTGCTTTGGCTAAACTTGGAGTGCACATAGGAGATGACGTCCTGTCTTTGATTCTCTTCCTTTCCGCAATCAACAGCATGTCCTCCTAACTACTTGATCAAATTAGAGCTTTTTGTAGCTGTTCCATGCAAGTTGTGTGATGACTTGAAAGATTTCTTAGCCTTTTTTGATTTGGTAGCTTAGCCTCAGTTTATTTTTGTAGTTCACTTCAAGCGTATTTTATTGGTTTTCTTTTTGTTGTTGTTATTGTTTTTTTTTCTTTGAGATTTTTCTTGGATTTTTCTGCTCTTCAGATTTTAGTTTGAAGCTCTTGCCTGGAAATAACCTAGCAGTATTTTAACACTGGAATTCACTCTCACAATTGGATGTGTTCTGGTGTCCAGCAGCCATTATCATTTGCCACTCTTGTGTTCATTCACCAGGATTCAATCCTTAAGTCTGTAAGGACAGACCAACATCAGCTGCAGTAATGCAGTATGAACTTTGCTTCTGATACTGATAGCCTTGAGAAACCTGGTGTCATTGAAGACTCTAATTTGGGCACTTCAGAGTGCCCTGCTGTACTTGATTTTTTTTTTTTTTTTTGCTTTTTTATTAAAAAAAAAAAACAACGAAAAAAACCCCGAAAAGATAGACAGTCTCTGATCTGGAGACCAAAACCTAATCGTTGGCACATGAAGCTGAGCAACTTCAGCATACTGATGTTAAGATCCCTATCCATGTATACCTACCTGGAAGCTTTCTGCCTGATACAGATCCTGGAAACATGAAAAATGGAAAATACACCTTTGCACCATTTTGGTGCATACTGAGCGTAGTGTCTGCCTTGTTGACACAATGAGATCTTGTTCCATGCTTTCTCTTCATATGGAAATGGTGTTCTGGAGTTCACTTTTTGCACAATATCAAAAACAGTGAGCCAAAAATGTTTCTTAATCTTGCTTTCCTGTTGACTCTATTTTCTTTAAACAGAAACAGCAGTCTTCATTATTAGCTCTTTGCTCAGAAATCCAGGTGGTACAGCATTTCCCCCGCTGCCAGTTAGTCTGATCATCTTTGGTCTTTTTGCAATGGGAGGCAGATGACCGCAGTTTGACTGAGCATACCTAGAGAAATGGTCTTGAAAGAGATGTCTACAATAGGCTTATAAGCTGCAGGTTTAGCCTTTGATTCAAAGGTTTTTGGGCCTTGGATTCAGTGTTCTACCTAACTGCCTTTCAGTCTGTCCATATGAAGCAAAATGGAAAGCTCTTATTTTTGTACAATTTGCTGATTCTGTATTCTGCAAGTCAGGCCTTCTCTGTGGCTGGCTCCTGTGCCTGATGCTACAGATCTTCAGGAAAAAAAAAATTGATTTCATAGCTGATTTTCCAAGGAGGCCAGTCTTCTGCATTTGTTACTTCTAAGGCCAGTTTGGCTGAGTTTTTTTTCTGGCAGAGGGGTTCTTGACCACTTTTATGAAGCATGCCCAGAGGATACAGTAACAGCAATATGCTCTGTTATTTCATGGTCTTTCCCTTTCTCTTCCTCCTTGCTGTTATCACAGATTTTTCTTCTGTTAAAAAGGCCCTGTTAGGTTGCATCAGTATAATACTATCAAGCCATACTGTACGTGTGATTTTAGTTTATAGGTGAATAACAAGTTTCCCAAGGGAGTATGATATTATTCTCTTATATCTTGCCTTTATTTCTCAGTATTAAATGGCCAGTGAGTAACTGAATTGTATGCTTATCATAGAGTGTTATGATACAAACAAGAACCATGATGATATATTCTATTACAAGCCAGCTTTTTCAACCTCTGAGCATTTTAGGTGAAGTATACCTCAAACCTGTCAGTTGAGTTGATCTACCTGAAGAGCTTCTCAAATTTCTCAGAAAAAAGTTCTGAAATCCCCTTGAAAGTTACCTGGAAGTTGAGGCCACTTACTGAATGCTTCAGAAAGGGTGGTACAGTTTGCCAAGAACCATTGTTTCTACAGTGGTCCTTAGGGTAACTGTGGAGAGTACCAGCCATGGCAACTGTGTGGTAGTAGAAAGCCTTCTTTTTTGTGGGAACAGATTGCTTTTTAGGGAGATTTAAGAAAAGATCTAAAATCCTCTAAATTAATGTGACTGATTAACTTTTAAAATTTCTTTCAATGACAAAGATAAGGTGATTTTTTTTTTAAATTGCTTCCTGCCCACTTGCCACCCATCTTTGTCATCCTCTACATTCCTTCTCTTCCTTCCTTTTCCTTTTTGATTTTATCATCGTTCTTAAATAGTAAGAGACACCAGGGATTGCAGAGGAAGGCAGTTTTCTTGTGTTAGCACTGATTATTGCTGTAGCTTGACCTCCTGACTGAGACAACACTTTTGAGCATGCACCTGAGAAATGTTAATAAGATTTCTGTCTCCAGCTGCCTTCTCTGATTCTTCACCCTTCATATTTACTCAGCCTTCCTTATGTTACTTAATGTATTGCCATGCTTAACTGGAATACATTGTTCCAAGCATTTCTCCGTTTGTTTTGTTAACTTGATGCTCTCCCACTGCCATTCCCTTTTCAGGGACCTTTCCTATGAGAACCTGCTCGAACAGGAGGTGAAGACTTGAATGGACCTCCTGCTTCTCTACTTTGAAGTCCATGAACATTTCTGAGAGTTTGAATTTTAAAGGAACTAAGGGATATACCACAAAAAGAGGGGAAGGGAGACTGGTGCAAAAAAAAAATAAATTCTCTGGTGCTTGGGTGTATATATGTATATAGCTGTACTGTTGCACATACAGGCAGTATGTTTTTTACAATAAGATTTCTGGTTGTGGTAAATCTTCTATTTGAAGTGATTGTAGCTAATTTAAGAATTACTGCAAGTTTCGAATGTTGAGACTAAGTAATAGAAAAGTTTAATGTGGCTAGCTGCACAAATTTAAGTGTGTGACAATTGTCAGTGTATTTGAGTTTCTATGAGGATGTTGTATTGCTCCAAGCATCGAAGTAACTTTTTATTATTTGTCTTTAATCTTACAGCAGCGAGCAGTCTACTAAAGCCAAAACACAAAAGGAATTGTTGAAAACGTTACAGGAGCTGAAAGCTCATCTTCCTGCTGAAAAGAGAATTAAAGGCAAATCTAGTGTCCTAACAACGTTGAAATATGCCCTTAAAAGCATTAAGCAAGTTAAAGGTAATTAAGTATGATACTGCTTAAATAAAACTGAGCTGGGTAAAATTAAATATTTATGTAGGAATTTAAATGATTGTCTCTATAAAGTGAAGTTTATGTTTCCAAACCTCAGTAAGCATGTATTTTCATGGTCTTCTCATCTGCTGACCCTTAACAAGGGTTTCCTTGGGAGTTAAAGCAGCTTTACCAGATGCCTGGTATTTGTATTTGTTGTAAACTTGTTTGCAAATTTGAAGTTAATTTGTTGTTTAACTTCAAATTTCTGAAATTGTCAAACAGACCAAAATATATTATGATGCATATATGGGTATGTTAAGATGGATAAAAGTACTTGGATTTCTGATGAGGAAATTCCACTGTGGAAGAACTCATTTGGAGTAATACCTAGACTCTCCAATTGCCTATTCTGTGCTTGTGCCAGAAAAAGTCAGTCTATTACTTCCAAGCTGTCTACATACTGATTTGATTTTTACTTCCAAATATGAATTGTTTAATGTTCTTAATGTAGCCAATGAGGAATATTACCAGTTATTGATGATTAACGAATCCCAGCCTTCTGGACTCAACGTGTCATCTTATACAGTGGAAGAAGTTGAGACTATAACGTCAGAATACATCATGAAAAATGCAGTGAGTATGCTGACACAAGTATGCAGTGTATGTAAAGTGCTTTCTGGAATAGGAATTCTCAAGCATGCCTCCTTTTTACAAGGTACAAGTTGATGTAACTAGGCCAATAATGCGAAGAAGCTGGCTGTTGCCTTCCAGTGAATGTGAAGGAGAAACTGTGAACACTTAATCTTGTTCTTTTCTTTTTTCTTTTTTGTCAGTTAGATGGGAAGTAAGTACTTGGTCATATGAGTTGTACCTCGTGTTTAGGGACAGTGCGATTTATCTGAATGTCCATGTGGTGTAATGCACTGTGAAACATGTAAATGACTTGTTTTCTTCTCAGGATGCTTAAGGGATGCACTTAGAGTGTATCTCATTACAAAGCTTAGTACAGGCACATAGCAAATGAAGCGTTTGAGCTGTCATTTGTTCAGGAGGTATTTGATGTTTTAATTATTGTGCTCGTGTGACTGAAAAGGGAGCAGGTATTTGAATCAGCATGTTGCTGAGTCCTCTGCTTTGGTACCTGTGGTCTTTGCAAGTGGCATGAAAAGCAGATATGGTGATCAGTGTAGGTTTTTAGAAGTAGTCAGAGTGGTTATTTTATTTTCCTCGTTTCCAATGTTCTAGGATTATTATGGAGATCAACAATAATTGCATCTAAACTTAGAGTGCCTTCCACTATTTTTTTTTCCTGAAGCCTCTTTCTGAATGTGTGTATGTAAATGGGTAGGTAGTTAGAGGATGTTCCCTAGTTTGAAGTAGTATTTTTCTGTGGAACCTATGAATAACAAAGTTGCCCAGAATGTAAAACGAATAGCCAAAGCACTCTAGAGTGCAACTGAGAATTTCAAAACATCACTTGATCCAAAGCATGAGTTTGTAAACACAGTGTTCTGATGACACTTCTTAGGCTTGTGTATAGTAATAGTGGATAGGGCACTAAAGTTTATGACGCAGGGAACTCCTCTGTGTTGAGCAGAAAAACATGAAATAATACAAGTGGAGTTTGTGTGTGTTTAGGGCCTTTTCCAGCTGTGTACTCGTTATTCTTACCAAATGGTTTACAGCCCTTTTTTTCATGATGTAGTAAATGAACAAACCAACAGAAAACAGCTCTTCACAAAGCAGCTAATCTCATAAATGTCAAATATGGCTGTAACACAAGTATTATTGTGAAAGCTATTTATGCAGTTTAAGTTGGAAGCTCCTTACTTCTTTGTATGATGTTTAGGCTATGTATCCTGAGAAAATCATAGTGTTATTGTTACTGCATAGTTCAAGGTGTATATGGTATGTATATAATTCACAAGAAAAGTTTTTGGTTTTTTAATTGTTCCACAAATAGATGTGGTTTAATGTCTTTATTGTCTTGACTCTATTTCCTTACTTGTCTTAATTCTATTTCCTTACTTTTTGTTTTGAACTTCATACCTTTACTTTGGTGTCTTGTTTTATCCTTCTTAAACAATAAATATATAAAAAACTGTTCTTTTAACCTGCCTAATTTTGAGCTTTTTCTTTTTAGGATATGTTTGCTGTAGCAGTTTCTTTGATTACTGGGAAAATTGTGTACATCTCTGATCAAGCTGCTTCTATTCTTCGCTGCAAGAGGGGTTATTTTAAAAATACCAAATTTGTGGAGTTATTGGCACCTCAGGATGTCAGTGTTTTCTATACTTCTACTACCCCGTACAGATTACCATCTTGGAATATTTGCAGCAGAGCTGGTGAGTGGTTCCAACAGCAGATATTTCTCTGATCCTCAGTCATGCTGATTTTTTAAGTGTCCTTTCATCCTTTCCAGTCACTTAATGAGGGTTTAGCACACATGCATTACTAGAACATCTCTGAACAATATGGCATGTATAACATGCCTTTATGAATCACCAAAGCTTGTCTGTTGGCTAAAGGTCTTCTGATTACTATTATTCATCAGTTGCTGGGCTCCTCTTAGGTGGGTTTGTCTTCCATAATTTTCTTGCAATCAAATGACCACAGTTTTTTTTTTTTTTTTAAACTTTCTTTCTTCTGATATAAGAAAGATAATATTCTGCCGCCTTACTTCTAAAATGGCTATGATTTGTATACTGGATATCATGATTACTGTATAGAAAGATGAACTACCCTAATGTCACTGAGCATTTATCAAATGCAATTTGTGTATCTGTTCTTTTAGCCTTCAGAAAAGGATATCAGACATGTTAATGTTGAAGAGTTAGATCTCACAAGTCACTTGGTATTTGCTTGTGAGAGGGTTGTTTTACTTGTGCAGTGACAGCTGTTAGGAACTGAAAGATAGTTGCCAACTATTTTAAGCAAATACTTGGATTTCAAGTTTGAAATTTCAATCCCTGTAGACTTAGTCTATGAAGTCTGAATGTGGACCACATTAAATTTGAGGTAATATTTAATGTACGAATTACTTTGTTGTTAATTAGGTCAGAAGGGACCTTTAGAAGTGTCTGGTCCAAGCTCTGGCTCAAAGAAGGCTGTTTTGACCATTTGATCCTTATGTTCATGTTCCTTACCTATGTAGTTCAGTTTTTTTTCTGTAGCTTTTATTATGTTTGTGTATAGCTTTATACATTAGAAATGCAGTTTAAATGGAATATGATACACAGTTCTATGTACCAACATCTGTATCATGTCTTATATCTCAAAATATCACACAGTGAAGTCTTTGAAAGACCTGAGTGTGCCTTCCAAATCAGGCTGCGTCCACTTGTTCGAAAGGAGGGAAATAGACTTAAAAGGAGAAGGGAGAGGAAAGCTGTGAGAGATGCCTGGGTTTTGCTGGGGGTCGTGAAATTCACTTTTTTGGTCAGTGCTGTAAATGAGTGAAAAGGCTGATGGGTAAACAGTTGAAACCATAGTACTGTTTAGATATCTTTTTTGCCAAAAGTCTTACTAGGCAAGCAGCTGTGATTCATGTGCCAGACTCAGGAAAACATAAAAGCAAACGCTTTTGGGAACTTAAAACTTTTGGAGGGATACAGACTACATCTCTTATTTCTGATGGGGGGAAATTACTGTGATATAACGGTGTTTTATAGAATAATTTGTAACTTTAAAAAAATGTTTTATAATTCTAGAGTCTTCCACCCAGGATTGCATGGAAGAGAAATCCTTTTTCTGTCGCATCAGGTAAGACAGAATTCAAATAGACTTGGCGTTATGGAACTGTGCATTACAAAGTGTTTGACCTTTACAAGAGTCATACATACAGGGTGCAAGTTTCTTACTATTCCGTAATGTGAATGTAAGGCCAAGCACATGCTTGTCATCTAGCTGTTCCGGAAGCTATGCAGAGAGCTGCTAAGTGGTAGCAGGAAGTTGCACCTTAGAAGTTAATCAGCCTGAGTATTGACCTTTGCGCCCTAAGTAGAGCTGATATGGTATCTTTCACAGCTGCGGAGAAAGCCTTCATTTTGTGTTGGTTGAACTGTTGTGCTCAGCACCTGCCACAGACTCTCATTCTGTAAGAGTAATAGCATATATTAAATTTATCTCAGGTGGCCAGTGACGATAGTTGAGGGTAACTTTTGTCTTTTTTGCAGTCGATAGATGCTACAGTTCTTCTGGTTTTCTTTTTGCTATCTGTTGCCTCTCAGATCCCACAGATTTTCTTTCCAGAAATACCACTAATTACTTTTGGAGTAAATAAACACCTGATAATTAAGGCATTAGTATATTTTGAATGAACTCCAAAAAGTCAGACTGGGTGTTCTACAAAAACACCAGCAGTGTTCTACAGATATCTTTTCTTCTAAATAATATTGATGCCAGAAGGTTTAACTTTATAAATCCTTACTGCTATAACCTTCATTACTAAAATATTTTTTTCAGTCACTGGATATTGTTTTTGTTCTTATTCTTTGGCTTCTTGTTTTTATAGGTGAGAACTTCTGAGACTTTGTTCTTTTTTTAAATCAGGATAAATACTGAGTAAAGGAAGGTATTTAATTATTGACTTAATGGTTATAACAGTCTTCATAAAATAAAACTAATCTCTCTGATGGTTAAAATGATGCTCAGTATCAGATTAAAATGATTGAATCAATAAAATAGTCTGTCATAAAAGGAGAACTTTCTTTTTCCATGCAATTTCCATTTAAAACACCTATGGATCTTATTTTAAGCAGTAAAGATGACAGTGAATGCTTTATTGCAGTCAAAATGCAAGGGATGCCATCTGAATTAGGTTCTGTTCTACTGAAGACTCAGGAAGCAAGATTCATTGGTGCTGTTCTAGGAGCAATTATTCAGCCCTCTTGTAATTGAGGAAATTACAGTAGATAAAATTTTGTTCAGCATGAGATGAATCTGTGCAAATAATAATAGCTGTTTAATTATTAGTGCAGGAAAGGAGCGTGAAAATGAGATTTGCTATCACCCATTTCGGATGACTCCTTACCTTATAAAAGTACAAGATCCAGAAGTGGCAGAGGACCAACTTTGCTGTGTGCTGCTTGCAGAAAAAGTGCATTCTGGTTATGAAGGTAATTGTTTCAGTGAACAAAGAGCAGTTTGGTTTAGAGAAATCTAGAACTGTTCAGTGTTTTGCTACAGGAATTTCTGTGCAGTTTACATAACTGCATTTCAGCCTAAGAAAAGTAATATATTTGAGTACCATCATTGATCTCATTAAAGTGCAAGAGAATTGGTTTTGTTCTCAGCCCTCACTGAGAGGCTGTGAAATAACAACTTGCTTTCCTGTATGCTCTTAGGCAGACTTCTAGATTTTACTCAGCGTTTTACTAAAACAGTTTTAGGTAATCTATGTATGTGAAATATACTTGTTAACCTGCTTTATCTTTTTCTCTCAGCACCCAGAATTCCTCCAGACAAAAGAATTTTTACAACTACACACACACCAACCTGTTTGTTCCAGGATGTAGATGAGAGGTAAATAACTTAAGTAAATAAAGAGTAAATAAAAAAGTATGAAAGCACTTCACACTGTGGTCTTTAAGTGGGAAACTGTTTGCCTGCTGACAACTTGTTCTTTTGTTTTTCCATCTGGAGCAAAACTCAACAAAAATTCAAAGAATGGAATCCACTGACAGGAAAATGCCTGTGTCAGCAGTCATTACCTGCATGAGGATTCTGTTTTTTAATTAAGTCTATGGAATGTAATGTTACATCATTTAAAAAAAAATCATCAAACAACATATTCTGTGTTCATGATTGATCATCTCAGCTTCTTCTGGCTGAAGCTTGTATGTTGTTTTGACAGTCATGGAAGCTGATGATAGTTCATGTAAAACTATCAGCATATGATATGATGCATGTGAATTTAAGTCATTCACAGAGGCTCAGAAACTAAGATGTAAACTGAACTTTCTTTTAGTCTTCTGGACTGTTTGTTTCTGCTTTTGTTTAATACCTTCTCGAGGATGTGGGTGATAGAAATTGGAAGCCTATGAAGAGAATGGAGGATACTACACTGAAAAATTGTTGAAGGCATAGGAGGCTGAGGTGTATTTGATGTTCTAAAGTGTTTAAGTAAAGGAATGTGCTTTGAAATATAGTATTTTTTTAAGAACATGAGAGCAAATTCACTTATTCCTGAGTTGAAAATAAAGGTTTTCTTTTTCCTTCCTTTTGCTTTCCCTTTCCCTTGTTTCGCGTGGGTTGTTTTTTTTTGTGACATTGTGGGATTTTATCTTTTATCTTTTTTTTTTTTTTAATTTTTATTTTTAGTGAAAATTAAGTTGGCTACCGTAAAAGCATCTCAATGCTTGGATTGATCCCTTGTTCCTGGAGCTCAATAAATTCAATGACTTAATCCCATCATTAGAAGAAGATACTCTGCAGGAATGAGAGCACATTAATTGTAGTTATTTATTCTCATTAATAAGCTTGCTTCCTTGCAGAGTTGATTTCATAACCTGCCTGTGAGAAAGTTTTCTTGTACCCTAGTCAACTGCCCTGTTTGGTTCAGCTACAGTAATCCTGTGTGATCCTTAGCCTTGGCTTGCAGCCCATAGATTGGGGGTACTATTTACTTTCATGAGAGTTTTATAAGATTAAATTATATTAATGCTCTTTTAAAATTAGGGTAAGTACTCAGCCTGTAGAGCTAGGCAGCATAGAAAAGACAGGAGAACTGCTGTAGCATACTCCTTGACTTTGGTTTGGTTGGTGCACTGTTTTGTAATGTTGGAAACAAATAGGAAAAAAGAACAAACCAAACAGCCCTGTTCAAATTGTGCTGGCACTAAGCTGGCAAATTAGAGGAAAAAGAATAAAACTTAGGATGGAAACGTTTTAAAGATTAAGTACGTATTTCTTTCACTTGATTTAGTTCAAATAAATGTTTTTCTTTGTTTTTTCTTTCCCCAGAGCAGTACCCTTGTTGGGTTACCTACCTCAGGACTTAATAGGAACACCGGTTTTGGTGCATCTTCACCCAAATGACAGACCCTTAATGCTAGCAATCCACAAAAAAAGTAGGTGATCTCTTTGCTGTGGAATAAATACTTCTTTTTTTTCCATGAAAGTTGAAAGTAACATCTGAAAAGGCATAAGCAAATTGGAGATTATATTTTTTTTCCTTTGAGTAATTAGATGTTGAAGAATTCCTTTACTCTACAACTTGATTCTTAATTGATGAGATTGATGAGATTGGTTACTTTCTCATTTTTATTTTTGATGTTAAGTATATGTGCTGTAAGCAAAATTGTACATGAATATTTCATATGTAAAGAAAATTGGCCTGAGAATGCAATGATAGAAGTTGTCATACTTTAAATTGTAGTATTCCTCATTTCATAAACAGTCAATGAGAAGAGTGAACCATTCTTGCAATGTTTATTTGTTAAACTATAAAAATGTAAAGCTGTTTCTTCAACCATGATAAGCTCTGAGTCATTAATTAGAGCTGCAAGTATGAAACTGACTTCTTTGTATCATTCTTAACAGTACTTCAGTATGGAGGACAGCCTTTTGACTATTCACCAATCAGGTTTTGCACAAGAAATGGAGATTATATAACCATGGACACTAGCTGGTCCAGTTTCATCAATCCTTGGAGTCGAAAGGTTTCATTTATCATTGGAAGACACAAAGTTAGGACGTAAGTTAATAGTCATGATATTTTTCTTCCCTTCAGCTTATGTAGTGATCCTTAAAGGTTTTAGAGAGGGGAAAAAATCCCCCCTCAATACAAATTGTTTCCTTCTTATATTTGTGTTCAGTGATGTAGTAGCTGCTTTAAATAAGGGAAACTTGATCTGTTTCATATTTTGTCAGTACTGTCAAGAGTTGCTTTAGGAGAGAAGCTATGCTTGAAGTGAGTAAGGATGTTCATTTTATCAGATTCAGTGGTCTTATATGCAATAGAATAATGATCAGATCCTGTTTGCTACATATAGATGGCAAATTGAGGATGCAGTCTCTCTGCAATTCAAGTACTTGCATTTGTAATGGAATGGGATATGTTTGGTTTATGCAGGGGTCCCTTAAATGAAGATGTCTTTGCTGCTCCCAACTATACAGAGGACAGAATTCTTCACCCCAGCGTTCAGGAGATCACAGAGCAAATATATCGGCTGTTACTACAGGTACAGCATGTGCTTTTGTGTCAGTGTTTTAAATTTCCACTGAAGAAAGGGTGTTTATCTCAATGTGATGTTTTGCTTAGCTATCTTCCACTGTGTTGGGATTTCTGGCTACAGTCCTGGAAACTATTTGTGTTTGGTTGCCAAGCATGACTCACTTAAGTGTGTTAAATACCAACTGGAGCTTTAAGGATTTAGTGCAGCCATGGCATCTTCATATAAACAATTTAAAACAAAAAACAAAAACAAAAGATAACCACAAAACTGCACACAAAAGCTAAAAAATCCCTTTCACCTCATGTGCAACTATTAGTAACAATTTTATTTTTATTGAAAGCTGATATGCAGAAATTATATTTGTTTTAAACAGCCTGTACACAACAGTGGATCCAGTGGCTATGGAAGTCTGGGTAGCAATGGCTCACATGAACACTTAATGAGTGTGGCATCCTCCAGTGACAGCACAGGAAATAATAATGATGACACACAAAAGGATAAAACAGTAAGTGTTTCATTTTTATAATTTCAAATATGAAATACAAAACAAAATAGTTTTTAACTTTTAGCATAAGCCTTTCCAATTAAGGATGGAAAGAAGTAAAAGGAAAACGTTCTCTTTTCATTTAATATGGAAAAAAGCTTTCTGTCAGGAGGAATAAATATTTATACTGTAGATGAACTCTCAAGGTACTGAAGCACAATTACAGGTTTGAAAGTGGGCAGTGTGTTAGCATATTCTAATGCCCATTATATGCTTGCTTCTGGGCAAAAAAAAAGGTTTGAAAGCAGCTTCTTCTGAGGGGAAAGTCTGTATATCCTGTTTTCTAAGATGATAAAATGCAGTGATAACTACATATGAAAATGATAGCCTGTGACCTTTTTATGCTGCAAAAAAATACACTGTGTAATAAGGAATGAAATGTTTTTTTGCTTAAAAGTTAACTTTTAAGTTATAGCCAACTGACAGAACTTTTGTTCAGACTAATGACATTAAAAATAATAATAATAACAAAAAAAACCATCAGGGTTAAATTTGTGCCTTTGCTTATCAGAACTATGCTATAGAGGCAAAGTGAGTTGGACAGTAGTGTATTGAACATGGTTGCAGCCAAAGGAACTGTACCATCTTCTAAGATCTAAAGTCTTTTTGGCATTCTTGTTTGGCCCTCCTGAATTGCAGCTGATTTCTGAAAGCTAAATTTTTCTTTGGTTACATGACTCAAGCTGAACTTTCTGAACTTGATTTATGCTTTTGTGATCAGGCTTAGCAGACTGCTGTGCTTGCCACTGTAGTCGCTTGCTGCTTTCCAGTATTTAACCACTAGTGCCTTAAGCAAATTAAGCTCCTGGAATTTTTGTTTTGCATATAAATTATTACTTTTGAGCTATGTAGAAAATTAGGAATCACTATGCATGATCACTTGTGTGAGGATTTCATAATAAGTGTTTTTAATGGCTTCCTTCCAGATAAGTCAAGATGCCCGTAAGGTCAAAAATAAAGGACAGCATATTTTCACTGATAATAAAGGAAAACTGGAATATAAGAGAGAGCCTTCTGCAGGTAAGGTATTATTAGTAACTTAAGTAAGTACTAGTTTATTGCAATGGTGAATGATGTAACATGAATAGGAGGTTTTCCAGTTTCATTCTAAACAATTTTAATGAATAAGTGCTGTTGTTTCCCTGAATGTAGTGGAGAGATTAAGGACAATATACAGAATAACATGTGACCCAGCTGTCTGAGTTGATAGTAGTGTAACATGCAGTGAAGGTAAGGTGTGTCCTACAGCTGTTGCTTTGAAGGGCCTTAATTGTAGCTCTTCAGTCAAATATCTTTTTCTTCTGTTAGGTGGAGGATGTTGTTATTCCTGTTTGCACATAACTTCAGGAATTTTTAAATCAATAAATGAAAATCTTCCTGATGCAATTGAAGTTTTATAGACATGAGTAACAGCTTATTTTATAACTTTATGCACTAAAACTTGTTCTCTTTTTGAGAGGAGTTCAGCTCTAGTGGTATCTGTTTTTTACTGTATCCATTATGTCCCCTTTGAATCCATCAGCTTCACTGAACCTTACTCCTCAAGAATCCCTAAGATCAGGGGGCCCTTTACACAAGTTCATCTATTATACTTACTTGCTCTATGTTGTTAAGAAACTTCTGGTCTGTTAAGAAATATGCATAGATGAAAACCTCTGCTGTTCTAGTATAACTTCTAGGGGAAGTTCAAAGGATTAATGCTGTGATTGCACAATAACAATCTCTTAACAGAGAAACAAAATGGTTCTGGTGGTCAGGTGAAAGATGTAATAGGAAAGGATATGACAAATACAGCTACTCCAAAAACTGTGGCTACTGAAGAATTGGCATGGAAAGAACAACCTGTATACTCTTATCAACAGATTAGCTGCTTGGATAGTGTCATCAGGTAAGCAACGAGTGTGTAAATTACTGTTGAGCTCTAGACTTCAGACTTATGCATCTAATACTGTTAAATTATTTTATTTTAGATACTTGGAGAGTTGCAATGTGCCTGGTACAGCAAAAAGAAAATGTGAACCTTCAACAAGTGTGAATTCTGGTGTTCATGAACAAAAAGCATCTGTTAATGCTATACAACCCTTAGGAGGTATCACTACATTAGTTTCTCTATTTATGTATTTATTTTGCCAGCATTCAGTTGACTGTTACTTCTTGTCAGAATAATGACTGGTATAGGTTAGGCACACAGTTTCTGCTCTTGTCTGCAGTCCTAGTTGATAGGAGTGGATGGTGATTTGCTAGCTTCTTCTTGCACAGATGACTGAGAATGACCAGGTAACCAGCATATGCTAGTCAGGAGAAGGTAAACTTCAAGTCTTGCACTGAGAGTTGTGCTGAGTGTTTATACAGAACAAGGAATGCTTTGAGACTGTTCTATGACAGATTGATATGATCTCTGCTGAATTATTGTGCATAGCTTTCAAGTGAGAGAACTTAGATGATTAGAGCAAAACATAATGTCTGCCAGCTAATAACCAGCTATGCAACTTATGTACAACAAACAAGATGGGAGCTGGGAGGGACTTCATCTTAGGAGAAGATAGAAGTTTCCAAAGTCATACCATCAAAGAAGAGTAAAGCCCAGGAAAGATCAAGAAGTCCTTCACTGTAAAGACTTGGCTTGACTGTGTTTGAGAGTAGAAGATTGGATTTAGTTGCCCAAAAGTTATTCTATTCCTAAAACATCCTTAGTAAAAAATGTGTGAGTTCAATTAAAATACTCATTTTTTAAAATCTTGCTAAGCACAAGTAAGCCTTTGCTGTTCTGCAACCATAGCTACATATTATTCATTTACTTCCTTTATTTTTCTAATTTTTCAATAGACTCTCCTGTGTTGAAGACATCTGGTAAATCAAGTGGTCCCCCAGTAGTTGGTGCTCACTTAACTTCTTTGGCCTTACCTGGCAAGCCTGAAAGCGTTGTATCACTCACAAGTCAGTGCAGCTACAGTAGCACCATTGTTCATGTTGGAGACAAAAAACCACAACCTGAATTAGGTATGATTTCTGCTAACATGTCATTGCCATAATATTGATTTCCAGCAAGTATAACCTCAAAGACAAGAACGTATGTAGTACCTACTTGTTAAATTGCATTATTTATAGCTAAGATGTTCTTAGGGAAATTGAATAAATAAGCACAGAATTTATATCTTAAACTTTTAAAGAGAAGTTACAACAATTTGTAGTAGCTTAAAATGAATATGCAGCACTTTTCTTGATCATTATTTTTATTCCTTCTGTTTTTGTAGAAATGGTAGAAGATGGTCCAAGTGGAGCAGAACTCTTAGATAACCAACTTCTTGCCCCTCCAACCAGCTCTGCACATGTAAACCAGGAGAAGGAGTCATTTAAAAAACTGGGGCTTACAAAGGAAGTCCTTGCAGTGCATACGCAAAAAGAAGAGCAGAGCTTTTTGAATAAGTTCAAAGAAATCAAGAGATTCAATATTTTCCAGTCCCACTGCAATTACTACTTACAAGATAAACCTAAAGGAAGGCCTGGTGAACGTGGTATGGCAATAGTGGTTTTTTTGTCTTTGTATAGGAAGTGAATCCTGTTGAGAGGACACTTGCATTTTTAACAGTGTTGGGGGGAGGACTGTGAGTGGTGGCAGTCACGTACTATGTTTAAGTCTTTAAGAGGAATTTTGGTGGCAGCCTTGCTTTGAGGATTGAGCGAAATTTAGCTTTAAATATAATAATTGTTTCCATAGCTAATGTTCTAGTTATTATCTGTTCATTATATTGTTATTGTTAATTATCTACTTTCCAGAGACAAATACCACTCTCCAGTCTGTGCTTGTATTCTCTTGCTTTTCTGTTCCTTCTGCCTTTCCATCTGTCTTTCAGTGCTTTTTTTCCAGCTTCTTTCCTATTGGTGGAAGCAATCTAATTGTTTGGTTGCCATTAAGTTAATGTCAGTGGGGGATGGAAGTGGAACAAGCTAGCCATAAAAGTGAGGTGATTTGTTTTGTTAGGGCTAGGAACTCAAGATGACATTTCAGAAGTGCTTTGTACTGACCTGACTGTTTCTATTTCAGTTTTGTTGAAGGAGAAGTCAGATGCTGAGAAACATTTTCTTGCCAATTCTTTTATCTTTCATTTTTGATATATAGATATGCAGGTCCTTGATTGAGAAAACATGTTCTGGAACACTAAAGTGCTCTGTGTTCTCTATCCTTGATAAACTTTCAGTCTAAATATGCCTTACACAACCTAAAGGTCGGGACAGCTTGTAAATATTTAAGTACTTAAATATGAAAGATGTCTTATGGATTTTTTCATGTCTGTAAATGAGACTGATAGCCCTCACCTAAGGAAGCATTGCTTGGTGGAGACTTCTAAAGGTTCCATGCTTTTCTTACAGAATTTGTGAAGTTAGCACGCTCTTCCCTCTCGCAAAAGAAAATTCCTGTGTGTACTTTATCTTCTTTGTTGTAATTTCTTCACCTTCTCAGTTACGGACCTGTATGACCCTGACTCTCCAGAAGTGCTTTCAGTTGTGTCCTCTACTGCTTTAGTTGTAATTGTTGTAGTGATTAGAGCAGCTCCTCTGGGAGCCACTGTTTTGTACCATTGTACTGACTGGGTGACACATCTGAGCCTTAAATGATCCACTTCTATTCTTTTTTTATTGTTTATTTTCCTTCCCCTAAATCATGTCAGCATGGTTTACCTTGGCTGGTCTGTTCAGCCCTCTTGCTAGAGGTATAGTGAATCTGATCTCTGCTCCCCTCCTTCCATTTGGGTGGATTAAAGTCCAGAACTGCAGTTCTGAGCAACTTCTAGGGATGGCAAAGTGTAGGGGGTCCATCAGATTGCCGGTAGATTCCTTCCTGATGCATGTTTTCTTTTTTTGTTCTTGTTTTTTCTTTTTGTCACTGTTTTTGCAGGTGGCCGTGGACAACGAAATGTCACTTCTGGAATGGATCAGCCTTGGAAGAAAAGTGGGAAAAACAGGAAATCAAAGCGCATTAAACCACAGGAGTCTTCAGACAGTACAACTTCCGGAACTAAATTCCCCCATCGCTTTCCTCTTCAGGGTTTAAATACTACAGCCTGGTCACCGTCAGACACTTCACAAGCAAGCTATTCAGCGATGTCTTTCCCAACTGTTATGCCTGCATATCCTCTTCCTGTTTTTCCAGCAGCAGCAGGGGCTGTGCCACCAGCTCCTGAGACTTCAGTCTCTGGTTTTAATCAGTTGCCAGACTCGGGAAGTACTTGCCCTATGCAGCCGTCCCAGTTTTCTGCCCCTCTTATGACACCTGTTGTAGCTCTTGTGCTCCCCAACTATGTCTACCCAGAAATGAACACTAGTTTACCTCAAACACTTTACCACGGCCAAGCCAATTTTCCTCCCCATCCTGCTTTCTCTTCGCAGACAGTATTTCCAGCACAGCCTCCATTCACTACCCCTAGCCCTTTCCCACAACAGGCGTTTTTTCCAACGCAACCATTCCATTATAATCCACCAGCAGAAATTGAAAAGGTCCCTGTCACAGAGACTCGAAACGAGCCATCCCGTTCCTGTACACCGCAGTCGGTGGGTCCTCAGGACCAGGCTTCGCCACCCTTATTCCAATCAAGGTGTAGTTCTCCTCTGAATCTTCTACAGTTAGAAGAAAACACAAAAACTGTGGAAAGTGGAGCTCCTGCGGGTTTTCATGGGGCTTTAAATGAGGAAGGAGCTGTAGGCAAAATCATGACGGCTGATGATGGTAGTGGAAAGGGATCCTTACCAGTAAGTATGGTGATGTTCTCTTTGCACGTATGGTTTTTTCCTGTTATCCTTTTAAAATCTTGGCACTCTACGAATATTTAAGGTTGTTAAAATGTAGAGATACCCATAGTGCATCTTTTTCCCTCTTCTGTTTTCTTCTCTCTGCTTTATCATTTTCAAAACTCACTTGTGGACCTTATATTTTAGTGATATTAACAGATCAGTAATCTCTAGAGATGGAGTCACTATTGCAGTTATTCAATCTACCATAATCTGAATTTACTAAGTGTGAAATCCAATCATTTAAATAATGTTAACTTTTAAAGATTAAGGCAGTCTTGTTCTCCTGAAGTTACCCCAGGAAACTTGAAAGCAAATTCAAAACCAATTTTGTTATGCTTTGTTTAATGTGAGTGCTAATTCATTCATTTTCAAACACTGAAATAGATTTCAAATAGTTCATTTGCTTTTTTTCCTAATGTTTACTGAGAAGTTTTTGGGTAGTGAATTTCTGAGAAGTGAGGGGAAGCTATCTGTAACTGAGTCAAAATAAAGACAGTATGAGATATTGCTTTCAGACATTAGCTATTTCATTTTCTTGGTGCATGGAAGTTGTGCAGAGCTATGTGATAACTTCAGCTTTTCTTCCTGGCACATGTAAATTTGAGGGCTCAGTTTAACAAATAGTCTGACAAACCTCAGATGGGGTGCTGTGTGTGTGAGGATTTCTATCATGATGATAAGGAGTGCTATATTGGTGTTGTCTCAAGATTCAGCAGTGTCTTTAGAATGCCAAATCACTGATGGGATGCAACCTTAACCTTCTAGGATATCTTCCTTCCTCCTGCTTTTCTTCTAATGTGAGTTGTAACTGGTCACTGCATCTGATAGTGTATATGGAATACAATTTGACTTCAATGCTGTTAAAAGGAAACACTGGAAATTGTGGATCTTACTGGCATGTCTGAGATCTAAACTGCTCCAAGTAATCAGTGATAAAGCATAATTAGTGCCGATGCGAACAGCTCATTAGATGATTTTGGTGTATAGTTTGTCATAAGCAGTTACCAACATTAGAAATTGTGGAGGAGGAAGGAAAAACTTATGAACATGCTTGTTCCTCGCTGTGAAGAACTTTTCTCAGTTTCTAGATTTATTTTAGCTAAAAATCTTGATATTGATTCTTAATGGGGATGAACAGAGGGGAACAGAGGGGAATATGTTTAAATCTGTGAAGCTTCCAAACTTGATTGAGACGATGCAAAAACTTACTGCATTCTGTTATTGCATGCTTGCTGTCTCATGATCTTGAGAACAAATATGTACATATGTAAAACACTTCTGATTTGTATATCTGACAGTCTGTTAACTTACCACATGCTCTGAGATGTCACTACTGGATTAAAAGAAGCTTGATAACAGTAATTACTACTAACAATTTCGATGGGAAATCCTTTTTAATTCCCTCAAAGGGCTAGTTCCTGTTCCTCATAGACCTGCAAAATATTACTTTATGTAATTTCATCATCGCTTATTTGAACGTAAAGGCAAAGCAGGCAGTAGTTCAGGAAAGAACTGAGGATAATCTGAAGCTAGTGCAATGTATTCTGTTAACTTATTTGTTAGTGTTGATTTCTAAAATTCTTCAATCCAATTTATTATGAGCTTATAGCAGTTCTATTAACAGATTAGTTCTATTAGCAGTCTGTATTAACAAATACAAATTGGTAACTAATGCTCTTTATCTTAAAAACACACAGATTACCTTCCCTAGGAACCTTTATCTGGGAATGCCTGCCTTCTCATGATGCATTAAGAGTAATAAGTGAAGGACTTTTTATTCAGGTCCGAGGTAGATTGTATTAGGAGCAACCATTAGCATATTTTAGCTGATTTGATGGAATTCTGCATTGCCCAGAACAGTGGAGTCTGTCAAAACTTAAAAGCAGTTGCCCTCCTTACCACACCATGTATTGTGTATTTATTTAGAGAATTTTCGTTAAAATCTCTATCTTACTGAAGGACCACGTGCCTGCCTACTAGTCCACTTCATTATTCCCCTTCTGGGGGGAAAACCAAATGAGGTGGATTAATGCTGAGTATAAGGAATGGGAGATGAGATGACCTTAATTTTCTGTTGTTGTTTTTTTCTCTCCTTATCACCAGGCTGAGTCTCCAATGGATGCTCAAAATAGTGATGCGCTTTCCATGTCCAGTGTCCTGCTTGATATTTTACTTCAAGAAGATGCATGTTCAGGAACTGGCTCAGCTTCATCAGGGAGCGGTGTGTCTGCAGCTGCTGAATCTCTAGGGTCAGGATCTAATGGCTGTGACATGTCAGGGAGCAGAACAGGTAACACAGGCAGTGAATAATCTTTGCATTTTGGAAGCTTTGGAGTGTGATGTACTGCATCATCCTGTAAACTTTAGAGTGCTTTATGGGAAAATCATTCCTGTATTTAATCTTCATTCTTGATTTCTCCTTGCATCACATGACAGTCCTCTCTGCTATCATTTTCAGTACAGAACTTCTGATTCTTTGTGTGTGTACATCGTCTATAAAATATTTCATAGGCATGAGGGATTCGTGAAGAGAGAATGCCATAATCCTTGGTGTTTCAGATTTGTTTTCTTTTAATTATTCTATTGCAATTTAATAGAGATTTAGCATTAATGATTGGTTTTTAAAAACGTTAAAGCTGTTATCTAAGTGGGAAGAGGAGTACCTTCTGTTTAAAATAAAATGCTGGTGATATATATTTTTTTCACTTTCAGTTCTCTTCAACAGTTTCTGGCTTGAAAAATACTGAGATAATCTATGTATTTGACAATTCGTAATGAAGCTTAATTTCTTTTTTAAAGGTAGTAGTGAAACGAGTCATACCAGCAAATACTTCGGGAGTATCGATTCTTCAGAAAATCATCATAAAACAAAAATGAAGGCAGAAATAGAAGAAAGTGAGCACTTCATTAAATATGTCCTTCAGGATCCTATATGGCTTTTGATGGCAAACACGGATGACACTGTTATGATGACTTACCAGATTCCCTCTCGGTAATTCCAGCACCTTAGTCCTCCATAAAATGCATACACGCTGGGGGAGCGGGGAGAACTGAATCACTGTCTCAAGAGAAGACAACTTCTTTGTTTCAGTGATAGTACTGCTTGAATAGCTCTAAGAAAGCTGTTTTCAGTGAGATTTGGAAAGACAGTGAGCCAGCAGAGATGGCATTGAAGTTGTCTGCAAATGTGGACTGCTGCTGAAATAATCACGCTCAACTTTTTTCCAGTGTCACATTTGTGACGCTTAATAATCCAGAACAAAAATAATTTAAAAACAAAAAAAGCTCAGATTTGATCGTGTAACTTTATGTAGGCTTGAAGCACTGGAAGTATTGAGGCTCAGTTTCTGAATGCATTTCATTTTAGAGATTTGGAGACAGTTTTAAAAGAAGATAAGCTGAAACTAAAGCAAATGCAGAAACTACAGCCAAAATTTACAGAAGACCAAAAAAGAGAGCTTATTGAAGTTCATCCATGGATCCAGCAAGGTGGACTGCCAAAGACTGTTGCTAATTCTGTAAGTTTAAATTAGTTTGTTATTTTTGCACGTATAACAATGCTTACATTATTAGCTGCCTGTGTTAGTTTTTCTTTCCTGTTTGGAAAGCTTGGTCAGTTGTACTGAGGAAAAGTTAAAACCAGACTTGCTTTGCAGTGGCTTCTGGCTTGATTTATCTTACCAGAGATCATCTTTCCAATAGAAAAGTGTGGTAGAGAATTTGATATAAGAAATTGTCTTGTTATTTCTAGCTATGTTGCATCTCTTTGAAATCATACATCAATGCAGCCAGCAATTTCATTGCATGAAAGTCTCGTGTGATGTGAGAGACGTGTAAGTTTCTATACACAATGCAGAAACCTGTTTCCTCCTTGAAAGTGTGCAGTGAATGGGAATACGGCTTTCCTTCTCTGTGCTGAATTTTTCCTGCAGAATCATCTCTTGTCTAGCTTGTATAAGTAGATTAATAACTCAGGAAACAAATTAAAAAAAAAAAAAGGGACTCTTTGTGGTTGTAAGATTCACAGATAATCAGTAAATACAAATAACTGATTGCATTCTACTTCCCTAAACTCTCCATCACTTGTAGCTTTCTTCAGATAAGCTATCAAATGCTAAAGCTCTCTGTGTTTATGGGTGCTTCGAAAGTCAATGCAGTAGAATTTGAATAGATCCTTCTCCTGCTGTTAATGGTACTGCAGATTAATGTGAGAGCATCCAGCAGGTGTGAAACTGCACTTCCCTCAGTCTCAAGCAGTGCAGTTGATGTGAACGTATTACTACAGTGCTAGCAATCAAATGTAGGAAAAGGTGTTTTACAGTGCTTGTAAAATGTTAGAAATGTCAATGTTCTGTGGTGTAACTGTTCACAGTAGAGTTGTTATCATGTACTGACTTACATGTTATTAACTGATTGTGTGGGAGAAATTGTGTGGGAATGGGATAAACCTGAGTGTAGCAGATTTACAGGTTCCTTTGGAATCAGGGGGCACGTGCAAATGGACTGGTGTTTAGAAAACCTTTTTTTCTTTGACTTAATATTTTTTTCATTTTATTTTAGGAATGTATTTTTTGTGAGGACAATATACAGAGCAATTTTTATACATCATATGATGAAGAAATCCATGAAATGGACCTTAATGAAATGATTGAAGACAGTGGGGAGAACAATTTGGTTTCCCTGAGTCAAGTCAGTGAAGAACAAACATAGCCTTTGAGCCTGTTGCTTTTAAAGCTGCTTCAAAATTACAGTGATGATCCGTTAAGGTTTTAATCTTGTTTCCAGCAAGATGAATCTGGTTCATAAAACAAATGTTTTTCTTGCTCTAAAAGAGTCATTTGTGAAAGAATCTCTTTTTAAATGGTGGCAATCTCTTCCCAGTAAGGACATTGTTGAAGATGGTATAGCTTTTATTTAAAGAAACAGACTCATATTTTGCACTTATATGCCTCAAGTATTTCTTTGTAAACTATAAAAGCTTTCATTGATGCCTACTGAGTGTGTCAGTGAGTACTGTGAGTACTGAAAGTCCCCTTGTAAACATAGTTCTTCAAATCTCCTTTGAGTAATGATTCAGCATTATAAATTGCTCTAGGAATCGTGCTTAGAAGCTGTTTAGCATTGCTCTTAATATTTGAAATGGTCCAGCATAGTAGAAATAATCTTCAAGAAAATCAGTTCACACTTGCCCTTTTCATACCAGTTTGACCCATCCTCTTTTGTTTCCTATAGTTTTGACTATAGGAACTTTTTGCTTAAGAGAAATGTTACTCATTTTGTAAGATGATCTTGGGTTAAAGTGCTTACGTGGCTGCTTCAGAAAGTGTGGGTGAGCGCCGACAACTCTGTAGCCTCTTGTTGCAATGGACACTGCAATTCTGTGAACTGCTTACTACCTTGAAGCATGATTTCTGAGAATTTATACACAAATCTCTGCTCAGAAATTAACTTAAAAACACACAGGATGACTGTGTGTGCTCCAGTGACTGAGATGAAGTGTGGTGTAACTTTAACCCTTATTTTTGGTTTATTCTGTTAGGATGTTGGCTGTCTGTTTTTCTGTTTGGCTAAACAAACATCAAAGTTGCGTGTGGCAAGAGAGGATCAGAAATTTCTCATAATTGGAAGATATTTCTTATAAAAAGAGATTTTGGGAATATCATTGACTTTCACAGATTACATATTCTAGCACTTGGTGTGGCTGGAGTCCTTTCCTGTCAAGGATTTAATTTTAATGCCTCAGCGATTGTATCAACTTGAATTTGTGTACTTTGTCCTCGCGCTGTTTGTATGTGTCGGATGTGGGAAGAGAACAAAAGAGAGTAACTATCAATATTGATTAGTTAGAAGAAATTTAGTTGCAGCATTGCTAGATGTCAGCTTGTAGGTCGTGGGGGTCAAGAACGTGGAAAAACTCAATTAACTTTGCTATGTTTGTCTTAAAATATTTTTCATTAAAGTTTGTTGTTTTTTTTTTTTTTACTATTGACATAACATTTCTATTCACCAAAATTTAATGTTATTTTGATGATATAAAAATGTTTCTCTCTGCATACAAAGAGGACGTGAAGGTAGATCTGGCACCACCAAAGCCATGCTGATGTGACTGGTATTTATTTAGTGGAAGAAACGTTGGAATTAATTACTAATTGGACAGCATCCTAAGGAAACTTGCAGTCAAGACAGGTTCTTCAGATAGCGTGTGAACTTACGAAGCAAGTAGAATCGCTGCTTTAAAAGTGAGTATCTGAAATGGAGTGTGAAACACTCAGTGTCATCTGATTCCTGTCTTTAATAGTTCTGCAGGATCAAACTTCAGTACATGTATATAAACTGAACGAGAAACTTTAAGATGTTGGTGTTCAAGTCCAATATATTAAATGTTTCAATCATACATGGAACAGTGCAGCTATACCAGCATATTACATATTCCTTTTTTTTATTATTATTACATGTAAACACACATAGTTTTAATTGGACCAGGGTTTGGGAAAAATAAAAGCTTTATATATAAAGGAGTGCATCATTATTAAACAAATGATTTTCAGGGACTTTTCAACCACTTTGTGAATTTCTTTGCTTTAGCATGCTTTCTTTTGTTGTTCTTTCTTTTTTCATTTCGTTCTCATTTCTTGTTTTCAATGACCATCTTGTAAGCATAACTTAGTGAAAGGAAGAGAAAAGTATATTTAGAGCATTTTGTGGATGTGCTTAATTACGGTCTTATTATTGCATCCTTAAAGTGTTTGCATTTACAGGGTGGTATTAAATATTTTCCTGTAACTTTAAATCTACATGCCTCCATTTATAGATAAGATTCTGAAGCTGTAATTTTTCCAAGCTGTTGTAAGATGATTTATTTGTGATGACACTTTGTCAACATGTCAACGATGTTTTCTGTACACTGTGCAATATATTTTGGTTTTGCCACTTGTGACTAATTTTTATGACTTTGCTTTTTAGAAAACTGGTAAATAAAACAGATATATTTTTAGTTGTCTTTCTGTTTTTTGAGCCTTCTACTCCATGTAGGAAGCAAAAAATACTCATATTGCAGTTCAGTTCTGAGCTGGTCCCCCAAACAAGAACGTGCAAGCTGTGTCAGTTGCCACAAGTTAGCTGTGGCTTGCTGTGCTGAACTGTGGCCTGTTTGTCTGACTTGAAAGCTTAGTGGTGGAAGGTAAGGCAGAATCTTTATATTGACCAGTCATTCTGAAAGTGTGTGCAAACTCATACCTGGAAGAAGGTACGTGGCTGAGTTCTAAAAAGCAGCAGAAGACATGCTGTCCTTTTTTATTTTGTTCAGTGTCATCTTTAAGTACTTCTGTCCTCTTGTAGCTTTATAGCAGTAGCTTATAGGTAGAGAATCTTGGTTAAGCCCTATGACTGTGAGTTGTATGGTGATTAGTCACCTTCCTCTGTGGTGTAAAACTGAAGATTGCTGAAACTTTTGTTCTGAAGTTCTTGTTCTGTACTCTGGTGGCCGGAGAAAGTGGGGAATTCTGAGTGTTTGTTTTCTCAGTGCTGGTGTGAAGCTAAGTGGGTGTGGGATCTTGCTTTGGCCCACCTCACTCCTCCTATGTAGATTAGGAAATACACAGGCTATCAGATCTGAATTGGATAGCTGATGCTATTCTTAGTGTGGTCACGAGGGATCCAGGTACTTGCAAGCTACAAAAACACGGTGGTTTTTTTGTGCAAAAAATTCAAAGGTGATTTGCCTTCACACCAAGGGTAAAAACCTTGTGGTGTGTACAGTGTTGCCTGGATTTACTGCATCTTGAGGTGTGCTTGGATGATCTGTTCAGCAAGTTCCATTGAATTCTTCTGAGCTGACCTTAATTACATGAGGTCTGAAAATGCTTTGGTCATCGTAGCACCGTGGATCCCTCGTGTAACAAAACATGCAAAAGGTGTACTGGTAAAGCAGTTCACAGAACTACAACTCTGGGTATCTGCAATGCAGGTGAGGTGGTATTAACATGCATATTTGGATATAAATTTTGATAATTGTATATTACTTTTTGAGAACCAAAGTGCTGCTGATAGATTATGTTTCAAGTATTTCTGTTTCTGGTAATCTGTTCCCCAGTTGTGAACGTACAAAGGTTACAAGCTAAATGTGACTTCATGTGTTTGCCACCTTGGTAATGTGTACTCACAAAAGCGCTCACTTAGCACAGCAGAGCTGCTGGGAGCAGGCACTGTCTGACAGCTTCTCCCACCTCTGTAGCCCCTAGGCGTCACTGGTGTCCTGTGACTGAGTCTTTTTGCTGCCCCTGTTCTTCCTCTGTTCAGCTTCCCTGAGCTACTGAGTTTATTACCTTTGATGTAAAGGTGAAGATTTGTAACTGTTAACTTCAGATAAGATGCTGGGAGAATTCCTAATGAAATGTTGCTGGCCCAGTGATAGTGAACATGAATATAAAATATCTTACTGGAAAGGAGGAATGAAGTACTGAAAAGCATCCTATTTTAGCCTGCTGTCATGGATTTAGAGAACACTTGTTCTCTTTATTAAGCATCAATATCCTTGATTGTTTTCTTTTCTTCCCAGGAAAGATGGAAAGAAACTAATGTAATGATAAGCCTCTGTCTCAAGAACGTGATGCTTCTGGCAAAGTGACAGCTTAGGAAGAAAGTAACTTCTGTAAGTGTAGCTTCCAGATATTCCAGTATTCCCTAACCCTTTATGAGCAAGTAGCTTGGCAGATCTGCTGGACAAGGTAGTGAACAGCTCACCAGCTCCTTTCTTTTTTTTTTCCAGTGGTAGTGATTGAGGATGGTGTTTTCAGGGGTGGTATGGAAGGTTTATAACAACCTTGTCAGTTTGCTTTATGGGTATGACTTAAGAAAAGGCTTAGGCTCTCATCGCATGGCAGCGATGAAGGATTCCCTGATAATGAATGAAGGAATTTTTCTTCCCTTCTCTTTACTTGTGCATAATTGAGAAGATGATTACCAAAGTGCTTTGAATGGAAGTTTTTAAAGCTTTGGGTGTAGACAGGCCACCTAATTTCACTGCTGACGAGGTGATTACTTTCAGTTTTAATAACTGAAATCAATACAAAGATCTGATTATGAAAATGCCTGTGCACAGCAGTCCTACCAACCCACTTGGAATCTTTACCCTGATGGATGCACTTTGCTGTTAGAAGCTGATGCCCAACTCTTAGATTTTTAAAGTATGGAATTTCCAGAAGTCTGTAGCTTGGGTTTTCAGGGAAAATCTGTTGGATTGGTGAGGGGTGCTGTTTGATAAGTTTTTAGCAAAATGAATGTCAGTGTCTGAATCTGCGTGAAATGGCACCAACCAAACCAGGCTATGTAACTGAAAATGTTTTCACAGACTTCACTTACTGATAGAAGTAGTTTGAAGTGATATAGGACAGCCTATTTCTCCTAATTTAGTGTCCATAGGCCCATGAAGTTTATGGTGTTAACTTCTACTCATTTAGGCTGACAGCAGTGGCTTTACAGGTGGAGTCTTTCTGAATGTATTTGGCATTCTGAATGTATTTGGCATGTATTTGGCAAAGGGTCCAAATGCTCAGGAAGTCATTGAGCAACATTGCTGCCCATAGTGCCTTTCAAGAGGACAAACTAAAGTAGGAAGGTCAGGATATCTTGGCCAGCATAATGTAAATCATCAGTGTGTCTGAGTGGGCCTGCAGTAAATTAGATCCAAGAAGCACAGCACTATGTCCTAATGTGATTAAGGAGTTTATAAATGGAGATGGTGTTCGTCACCTAGCTGACTTACAGTCAGACTTGCTTATTCGAGTATTTCTAAAGAGAACTTAAAGCTTTCAAACATAAAATTTGGTTTCAGGAGAGTAGCGTGTTGATGAGAGACATGTGTTATTTGTTCTTCGTGAGGATGGATGCCAGCAGCCATCTCCAAGCTTAATAGACTTTATAATACTTTATCAGTGCACACAGTAGTTAATTGGAGGGGATTGCCAAGACTCACTTTTTGAGTAAACTGCTTCATTAAATGTATCTGGAACTTTCCAAGCATTGTGTGTTGCCATACCTCTAACACTTAGATAAGATGAGGACTGAATTGTGACACGTGGGTTATATATAGAACCTGTCAGTTTGTTGCTCTGGAAACATTTGGGTTGTTGCACTATGGTTTGTGACTTTCTTGAAAGAATTGAAGGAAGAAGATAATGACAGAGGTCCAAAGGGCACTGCCTCTTCTTTGAAATCACTAAACACTACCTTTTTAAAAATAGTTTTATCAACAGCTAAACACTGCTTATCTTCCTTTGGGAGGGACGTGGCACTCACTTGTCAGAGAGAATTTAAGAGAGGTAAAGATGAATGTCTATGAAGTCATGTGGGTGCTGGGACCTTAAAGAACAGTTGAGTGGAGGCAGGGAGTACTGAAATTCAGACAGACAAAAGGCAGGCACAGGGTTAAATCTGTGCATCCGTGGGCTATGGCCATAAAAAATGAGAAAACTGTCAAAGTAAGGAAGGATGAAATTGCTCTGTGTCTAGACATACAGAGGGGGGGTGGGGGTGAGGAAAAGGAGACTGGAGGCAGAGGTTGAGGTTTAGAGCTCTTGGCAAAAGAAGCACCAAACCCCGTGCAGGGTTGTGTTCTCTTGGTTTCTCTGCTAAACTGAATTACCAAGTGCCAGAATGGTAAGAGTGCAGGTACAAAAGCAATGCTTAGAAGCTGTGTCTCCAGACACTTCAGATTTTGGTGGTTTGGAAAACCAAGCTTAAATAACCAACAGAGACTTCTGATGAATCCATTTATAGTTTAACTTAAAGCCAGGTATAAATTAACTTTGTCTAGGTAGTTTCCTAATACTAATGTTCTTTAAAAACAAGAACAGTAAGTACAGAATGCATGTTTAAAAAAACCCAAAATCTTTGTTTCAGGGGAAGGACAGGAAATAGAAGCACTTCCGTTCTTGCCATTGCATGTTTATTTCTTGCTGCTCAGATGCCATGGTTACAAGTACTACAGAAAACAAACCAGTGGTACCAGGTAGGCTCCCCAGCTGTGTTCCAGCAGTATTGATTCCTCTGCAGTTTGTGCAGTGCCAACGGGAATCTGAGGAAGGCCGAACAGTGACGGTGTGCTTCAGCAACAGAAGGAATTATTATTTATTTGAATCTTGTGCATGATGAAAAGTAGCATGCATCATTTGGTATGTGAAACAGCAGTGACTCCTGTGGGCAGCAGTGAGACCCATGAGTCTGAATGAGTCCCCTTTTTCCTTTTGGCAGCCAAGAAAGCTTTCCCATCAGCCTCTTTGCAGCAGTTCTCCTCTTGTATCTGCTATAAACTGATTGATTCTAACAGCTGTAAATTGGTGTATAAAGACACAAAAGACGAGGTGATCTTTTTTTTTTCCTTTCTAGAAAACAATTTGTTGTCAGCAGTGTTAGCCTGCATCTGAATGACAAGCTAGACTGTGCTTGGAGATGTGTGTACATGGGTTGTCTTGTTGGCAGATTCCTGTTTAATCTCTGCTTTTCCCCTCAGGATAACAACCACTGAGACAGTACTTTTTTCCCCATCTTTGAAGCTTTGTTAGAATTATACAGAAGTGAGATGTCACTGATTGTTGTTATGACAACTGGCATATCAGTACGATATTGTCATTGCATCTTTTAAAGTAAAAAATCCTCAGTGTTAAAGCAAGTGAAAGGATATTACTGCTTGTCCTCCCTTGTAGCTATTGGATGGACCTCCTAGCAAAAGGCAGAGCAGTAAGAATGTCTGTTCATTTAATAAATAAAATGGTTAGATTGTAATTTCATAAATGAAGGAATGATGCTTTTGGGAAGGAATAGGAGATGGAATGATCTAAGTGAGCACAGAGCAATGGGATGGTGTGGTTTTACACAATTTTGAAGACTCTCTGTGTCGCTGGGGCTTTTTTGGCCTTGGAATGGAGCTCTGACAAATCATTTTTCCTGCTTCCTGCAGCAACTGAGAGTGAAGCCTGTCCTGCTGTCGCTGAGTCATGCTGGCTGCTATGCTGTGCTGTGCTGTGCTACAGTCTGCATTGGTCACTGCTGAGCAGCCAAGTGCTGCCAGTGCCCTCCTGCAGCAGAAAAGCAGTGGCATGGACTTGCTGGTAGCTTAGCAGTCCTGACATCCACATAACTGCTGCTCTGGGCAGCTGCTGCTGTGCATTTGCTCAGGGCAGATCAGGTGTGATGGAGTGATGATGCCTTTTGGGCCTTTTTTTTTTTTTTTTTTTTTAGAAAAAAGTGCATTTAGGAGCTTTCAAAATGGCATTGGTTCGTATAAAACTCCTGGGAGCTACTGAGCATCCTGGGTGTGCTGTACGGGGGTCCCAATGCTCCCTAGAAGTGCAGTGCTTGCTCCTAGATCACTGTTGTGTACTTCCCAAAAAAGTGTGTTGGTGTGTTAAGGAAATCCTAATTCAGTGGAAGGGTTAACGAGGGGGAAGCTTGCAGCTGCTATGAGTGGCAGCTTCTCAGTGAAGATATGCTCCTGAATCCTAGATTTCTGTAAGATGGTATGCACACCTTCTTCCCAGCATGGGAGACTCAGTTACACTTCTGTTTTCTGATAGCAGTTAATTGGCTTCTGTGAAGGGCAGAACAGATCTGGACCAGGCTCAGAGGCATGTAGATGTAGTTTTCAGTACTCAGCAGGTATCTGCGAAGGATCTTTTGAGGGGAAAGGGATTCTTGTACGTTGTTTTGGAATGGCTCAAGGGCTGATGCGTAATTTGAATCCACCTCCACTGGGGATCAGCTGTGTGTAATGAAGACTCCCTTGCTTTATAAAAGCAGCTCACAAGCACCAACAAGAGTCTGCTGGGTCAAAGGAGGACAATTGCCTAGAAACCTGTGGGGATTTTTCAGCCCTTGGGTGCTGTGAACAACCTCTCTGAGCTGGAGCAAAACCTTGACAGGGCTGACAATGGAGATGCCATCTCTTTTATTTTATTTTTTTTCCCCCCATTCTCAGTTTCTGGGATGTTAACTGCAAGTACTTGCATGGTGACAGGAGAAAGTATTTTGTAATGACCCTGTGTGGCTCCTATTGGTTCTGGCAAAGCCAGTTTTAGGGAGAACAAAACTGATGTTTTGTTAGTGCGCCTCATTTGTGAGTGGTCCAAATGTGGAAACAGTGAAGCTTGCTTAGAGGGCCCTTTGAAGACAAAATCCTTCCTGAAGCACGTAACTGAGAGGGCACCCAGGCTCCCAGTAATCCCCCTTTGCACGCAGTGGGCATGTCGTTTAGGGATACTCTTGAATCGTACCTTTTTGGTGGTGATTTTAAATTAGGCTGCTTTCCTTTGTACCTAAACGATCTAAGCCTTTGCAGAGTTCAGCTGAGGGTAATTCACTCAGGGTAATTCCTGAGCTGTCTGCAACAGTGTGCTGGAGGATGCCTCAGGTCTACGCTTCTTGAGTTGCAGAGAAAAACTACCTGCTATGCTTTCAAGTCTATAATTTGAGTCTGAGTTCAATGTGAAAGCTAAGACTGCAAACTGCAGTAGTTTTATACTTAAGAAATGTAAGAGTAGAGAGGGTCATCTAATCCAGTTGGCAGTATGCTGTAGTTTTATAAAGTCTTCTCAGTTCTTCACAAAGCAATTTGCATTTGCTTTGGGAAGGACCTGATGACACAGAAAGAAAGGGAATTCATGACTTCTTCAGTTTCTGATTTGAATGTTGTTTACCTTGTCATTTCAAACAGTTAGACAGGACAAGAGGGAACAACCTCAAGTTGTGCCAGGGGAGGTTCAGGCACTGCTGTCCTGGAGCATGGTGGGGTCACCACCCCAGAGGTGTTTCTGGAAAGGTTGGGTGCAGTACTGAGGGACTTAGTGGGTAATATTGGTGGTGTGTGAATGGATGGCCCAGATGATGTTAGAGGTCTTTTCCAAACTTAATGATCACATGAACTCTCTGTGTAGCTCCCAGTGTTTGAGGCTCTATGTTATTGGATTAAAAGGCTCAGCTGGAAGGAGCGTAATATGACAGACATCGTGCAGTATGACCAATCAAATTGCCCTCAATTGTCTTGTTCAACTAGATTAAAATGTTCTGCTGTAAGATATATTTTCATGCTTGAATGCTTTCACATCAGTTTTGATATATACATGTTTTTTTTTAACTTTATTAAAATGCAGAAATGAGGTTAACACTTGCAGAAAACAATAACTGAATACTAAGCTTCCACAGGAAACTAAAAATCCCATGGAAAGAGGTAGAGTGGGATCTTTTTTTCCCTCTTCTCTCAGCTCATGCAGGAGTCAAAGAGGCTCCGTGTGCACAATGTAGTGATGCTATCAATTCAGGTAACTGCTAGCTCAAGACATCAGTATGTGAATGCATAAACACAACTTTGAACCAGGGGTCTCATGCACGAAAATGAAAATACATCCTAAGACGTGGAGGAAGGATATAGTCTTGTGGCTCAGCCAGCTGTTTTGGTAGATTGCTTTGTTCCTTGAGTTTCCATGTGCTTCCTGCATGACTTTCTTCACAACTTTGTGCCCATTTGTGGAATGGGAGGATGTTCTCCTGGGTCCCATCTGTACTGGTTTGTGTTTCAGTGGTCTGAGGGAGCACAGCCCAAGCTGTTGCTGCTGGGGAGAGCTCAGCAGGGGACGTGCTGCTTGGCCCTGCTGCTCTCCTTAGTGGGGAGAGGGAAGAACTGCTGGGGCAAAAGTCCTTGTGTGTTCTAAGAGCTGAACACCAGATCTGTAAAACTTGTGTGTCTGCACCCATGTCCTCCAACGGGAGAAAAGCAGTTGGGGCTGGATGCCTCTTTCTATTTGTGCTAGTGTGTCTGCTGCTGATGCTTGGAGGTGGGGCCATAAATGGGAGAATCCTAAACCTGAGCTCTGACAGCTGTGGATGTCAGGACTGGATTGCCTCCTGGGGAAGTTGTCTGTGGGCACTTGCTCACCATGGAGAGGGTCTTTATGTTGACTTTATTTTGCAGGTGAAAACTTTGCAGAATGATAGTTGCTGGTGGGTGACAAAGGAAGATGCCTGTAGATTTGGAGAGCCTGAAAGCTTCAGCCTGCACCCTGGCTGAGGGCTGCAACAAAGACCCGGTATGTATGGCCAGTAGCTTAGGAGAGGTTTGAACAGAGTCCTCTCTGCTGAACTGGTTAACAGGGAGCACTTTTCCCCTGTGACAGGTGTGAGTGACTGGCATGCAAAGAGCTTTTCTTTCAGTTGTTCTGCAACTGCATATCAAACGAGTGTCCCTCTGATTGTGTGCTGCTCCTCTCCCCCTTTACAATGCAGTGCACTGTCAGATCAGATAGTCTGTTTAATTGTCTGTTGGAGTGGAAAATAAAAGCAGTCCTTTCTGTAAAGGACTTGAAAAGGCTTCTGGTTTTTCATCCAAGCTGCTGGAGCCCTTCCTTCCCCTCCTTCTTCCCCAGTCCCACCCCAGAACCTCACCTCTTCCTGCCTGTGTCAGGAAAGTGTCAGATTTGACACCTTTGCAATAAGGTACAGAAATGCAAATGGTAAAACCAGCAACACCTACTCAGAGGATGTAAACTTTCTGTCAGTCTAATTTGTGGATTTAAAAACAAACAAAAAAACCCCTTATTGCCAATGTATTTCTAAAATATTTTTGACACTTTAAAAAAAAAAAACCCTCTAGCAGTGGTGCCTCTTTCAGCCAACACAGGAAGAAGAACTGTGCATGGGAAAGGAGTGCTGCCCTTCTGCCATGGCCCTGGCTACCCATTCTGGCTTTTGGACAGCAGCTGACCCAGTACCTGTCCTGAAGGCCACGGCCAGCACGTGTGGAGCTCCTTCTGCAGCAGTGGGATAGGTGCAGCCTTCAGTTCTGCCATGGCTCATGTGCAAGGTGCACCATGTTGCCCCCAGTTGTGGGAAGGGCTGAATCAAAGCTGGCAATTTATGTTGACTCTCCGCTGTGTTTCTGTCACCAAAGTATCAGGATTTGCTCTTGCTCTCACAGCGGTGTTACAGAAGAGCCTCAACTCAGCCCTTTTCATCTCCTGGAAATGAAGCTGAGCCAAAGCTGCCTCTTGTATTCCTGCAACAGCTGCAGCCCTAGATGTCAAACAACCCAGGGAGCACAGGTGGGATTGCTGCCCAGTTCTGCTGTGCAGCTGGGCTTGCTGCTGTCCACTGGGGGGTGGGCTATGCACAGCACTGTCTTGCCTCTGGTCCTGTGCTTCTTCATGGGCTGCCCATCTCCATAGGGCTCCTGGCCTTGCCCAACCCTTGGGAGCTGTGGCCCTATTTCCCTGGGAGCACGGGATAGAAAGGTGGTTTCTGGGTGGCAGGTGAAGCTGTCACTGCACTATGTGACCCTGCTAAGTTATGTGTTAATAGAGGAGGTGTTGTTATCTTAGCTAGGTGAGCAAAAGCTATGGTGTCAGGCCTGTAGTAACTGGGGGAAGCAGCTTTGTTTAAAAATAAAAATGTGACCTTGCACTGGGTCAGTGGGGCAGGCTCAGTCCAAGGGGTCATCTTGCATGTAGGGTGTTACTACTAGTGCAAGTGTCCCAGGTTACTCCCTCATTTACACTTCAAATGCTGGCCTCCCTCCCTAAGCAGAGGTCACTACAGCAGCTCTCACTGCCTCCTGGAGAGCTGGTTCTCGCCCTTCTTCCCAGTTCAAAGGGAAATGAGTTGTTCTGTTTTTGTGCTAGATCTGATGGTAATCTTCAATAAGAACCTGCCCCCCTCAGGTAACATTAAATAAAGAGCAGTCTACTGGTACTTAGTTTCCATTTTTATTGTTCTGTAGGGTTGTTAACAAAGGAAAGTTACAGGTCTCATCCCCTGGTGGTTAGGTTGCTTCCTTTCTTGCTTGTTCTATGTTTGGGAACTTCCATGTATTAAGAAACTTAACAATTGCTTTTGTTACTCTCCTTAGAGTGCCAGTGCTCGGGAAGGTGGTATTGCAGAACAAATAACCTGGCATCTCCCAGTAGGGACGTGAGAGAAATCAGACCTCGTGTACAGCAGCGCTGAAGCCCAACTCCCTTAAAACTGTTTTTTTTTCTCTCTTTAGAAATACCTTCCCAGACCTCTGCGTGCTCCAGCCAACTTTGCATGTGAAAGCAAAACCACACATTGGTGCTGTGCTGCCCCAGCAGAGGATGTGTCCAATGCTGCTGGAGTCAGGACAGCTCTACCAACCCCACTCTGAGAAGGGAGCAGGTAAGGGGCAGCTGTGCTGGGAAGGCTGCCACAGATCACTGTATGCTACTCAATGCAGTATCATGTCTTTTAGCATTAGACAGAGACACTTGAATTCCAATACCTGAGCTAACAGTAGCTTAGTACACGAACTAAGTGCTTAATTACCAGCATTGTTCCGCAGACACAAATACTTCTGTTCCTGGTTAAGACAGAGCACAACACAACCCATGAGAGCCACTGTGAGCTCGCTATTTTTTTATTAAAGATTAAAAAGAAACAAAAAAATTGATTTGACACCCTCATATACATAAAGTCACAATGAACTCAAATGTGCTAAAAGCCAAACGTGAATCAAGATGCTCATTTCCAAAGGCACCCTGCCACCAGTGCTGCAAGTGTCTGCAGAGCTCGTGGGTCCTGGTGCTCTTCCTTCCTTGCAGGCAGGAGGGGGGGGGGGCTGCTGCCACGCACAGCTGCTCCTGGGAGCCCCTTCCAGGGCTCCGTGCTGTCCCCAGAACACAAATGCTGGGTGCAGACTGAGTTTCTCACGGAGCTGCCCGGATCTAAAACGCACAAGGGCTTTTTCTTAAGAGAAAAAGGTAATGTGTTATCTGGGACCCCTTAAACAGGCCGAGAGGATGAGGCAGGGTTAAGAGATCACGGCTGTGCGTCCACCGACGAGCTTCGCTACTATGAAAACCTCCCTCCTCCCCATCCCACTCCCCCCTCTCTCATACAAACAGCCCCCCGTTACAAAGCGCGCTGTCCGCGTGCTGCCACGCATCTCGTTCAGCCTCATCCTGCCGGGGGTGATGGCAGTGCCGCGGTCCGAGCCCGAGGGGCCGCTCGCAGCGTTACCACGGCCTCCACATGGACTTGGGCGAGCCGGGCGAGGGCACCCCCCGCGTCTGTGCCGCCTCCAGTCCGTGTGCGGGGGTCCGGCCCGGCTCGGCGTCCGCCTCGTCCGAGTCGGAGCACATCTCCTCGCCGGACGGCGGCACCGGGCCCAGGGCCACCTCGCAGCCCGGCCAGGGCTCGGCCAGAACGTCCGCCATCAAGTCCCGCAGTCCGCCCTCGCTGAGCGGCATGGACTCCAGCAGGTGGTTGAGCAGCTCGGCCGCCGTGGTGGCGTCGATGCCGGGGCAGCCGGACACGAAGGTGTGCACCTCGTGCATGCACTGGATGTAGCCGGCGGCGAAGCGCTCGCTGGCCTCGCGGTGCAGCCGCCCGCCCTCTGCGGCCCGGGAGAGACAGACAGATGCTCAGACACACAGACACACACACAGCGGGGAGCGGTGCGGCGCGGTCCCCCCCCAACCCCCCCCCGCGGCACTCACCGAGCGCGCGGCGCTCCAGCACGGCCTGCACCCGCCGCACCGTCAGCTCCAGCACCTCCGCGTTCTCCAGCTTCGCCTGGAACTGCCCCGGGACGCCGCGGCCGTCAGCGTCGGCGCGGCCCCGGCCCCCGCCGCCCTCCCCGCTCCTCACCTCGCCGCCGGCCAGCAGCCGCCGCAGCTCCCGCAGGCTCTCGTTGATCCGCGCTCTGCGCTTCTTCTCCACCAGCGGCTTCCGCGCCTGCGCGCTCCCGTCCGCGCCGCTCGCCCTCCCGTCCGCGCGCGGCCCCGCACCGCCCCGCGCAGCGCGGCCTTTGCCGCCCCGGAACGACGGCGCCATCGCCGCCGCGCTGCCCCGCGGCCCCGCGCCGCTCCCCGCCCCGCGCCGCCCCTCTTATAGCGGCCGCGCCGCGGCTCCGTGCGCCCATTGGCCGCGCCGCGCGGGCAGCGCCGCAGCGTGGGCTGAACGGCCCAATGGCGGCCGCGCGCTTTGTCTGCGGCGGGGCCGGGCCGGAGCGCGGTGCGCTGCGTTGCGGTGCGCTGCGCTCTGCCCCTCCCGGCGCGGCCCCGGCCCCGACGTGACCGTGTAACGGCTCGGGGCGTGCGCGTACGGGCGCTCCTTCAGGCTCCTGGGTGCCCCCGGCGGGAGGGGCGGTCGCAGTGGCTGGATGCTGCCGGCTCGGCGCTCCGATCCCTTTGTTTTCGCCCGAGCGAGGCGCGCTGCCCCCGCCGGGCCGTCCTCGGGCCGTGCCTGCCGGGCTGGGAGCCGCACCCGGGGCGTCTCGTCCCCCCGCCGCTCCCCAGCGCCGGCCGAGGCCCTGGCTTTGTGCGGTAACTTGATGCTGATGACAGTTGGCAGCTGCAGTTCCCCCGGCAGACTGAAGCGGATAAAAGCGTCGGGGCTCGTCCCCGAGGAGAGCGACAGGTGTTCGCTCCCGCTCCTTTTGTTTCCCTCTTTTCATTCTCCTCGCTAATGGGTGTCGTATTTTTACCGCCCGAGGAAACGCGAGACGCAGCCCCCGCTGGAAGCGGCCCCGCCCGACGTGTGCAGCACAACTGACCCCGCTGGAGGTGGGGGCTCCTGCTGCGTGCCATTATCCGAGCTGCGGAATGGTCGGGTTGGAGGACGCCTTACAGCCGGGCCGGTTCCAACGCCTGCCGTGGGCTGGGTGCCCCACCAGCTCGGGATGCCCGGAGCCCAATCCAACACAGCCCTGAACACCTCCACACGTGGGACACCCGCACTCCTCTGGGCAGCAGTGCCACGGCCTCACTGCCCTCTGAGTGAAGGATTTCCTCCTCACATCTAACCTACATCTCCCCGCTGTTACCTTAAAGCTCTTACTGCCACAGTGGTACTGCTGGTGGTGGTCCAATCCCTTTTCCTTTTGTTTGAAGGAAACGCTGTTTGCATTTTGTCCGGTTGCTCTATAGGTGGCACATTTCATTGCCCTATAGACCCTAAAACTGGGTCGTAGCTGTGAATGTGTGGTTAAACACATCTCTGCAGTTCCGATGAGCTCCATGCACCATGGGACACGATACTGGAACAGGCAGAACCCTCAGTAATGGCACTAATGCAGACCAGCAGAAGTGCTGCTCGGGCCAGGCCAGGTGCGTGGCATTTTGCTCTTTAGGCAAGTAGCGCCTGCAGTCTGTGTCTGATCCGTGCGAAACTGGCCTGATGTGAGAAGGCAGCTGTATGGGTGCAAGCTGCAGCGAAGCAATGAGTCTCCATTTAGAAGGAGCTGTCCTTATTCTGACCCAAATCTGGCCAGGTAAAAGCAGACATACATAGAAACTCCCGAACACATGCACATCATTATAAAATGTGTAGTAACACTGAGTGTACACTGATTTCCCACAAACCTCACACTTGCACGCTGTGCAGCAGTGAGGAGCTGCTTGCACAGAGCGAAACAAACCCAAGGGGGATGCATCTCACCTATTCGTCATTTTAGAACCTAATCTGCAATACACTGGGGGTGGTCTGCTAGCCAAGCTTGGCCACAGAGAGCTGTCCATGGCTGTAGTGTCCCGTTTGTGCTCTCACTGCTGGAAGCAATGGCAGTGAGCTGCACCAGGTGCCGGCCCAGCTCCGGAGTGTGTCTTCCTGTGTACTGCAAGTCAAATGAGTTGAAAATGCTGGAGTCACTTGTGCTGTACATTAAAGATGTATCATAAATAAACATCAGGGCACTGCAAGAGCTGCAGTTCTGGAGGCAGAAGTCAGTGCAGGCTCAGTGCTCCGGCACACAGGGGTAATGTGACGTTTTTGTGCCACTTTCAGAGAGCTCCATCACATCAAGTGAAACGATTCATGATAACCTCATGCATTTTAATGTAAATGTCAACTGCAATCTTGTAAAAGCAAACGTCCCTTAGATACTTATCTAATGCCTCAGTGTTTGCCCAAGCATCACGATTCCTGAAGGACGTTTTGGCAAAACTCTTGGCTTATCCATACTGCTCTGCACAGGTTAGGCCCATACTGATGAGTGCTCTCCTCCTGCATGGAGGGTGGGAGTTTAACTGTGTCCTCCCAGGGACTGCAGCTCCCACACATCATAGCACAGCCAAAGAGCAGCATGTTTTAGCAGAGATGAATGAGATCAGAGCTTTATCCTGCCAGTTTGTGTGCAGAGTACCACAGCACATGATGACTGACTGTAATTCTTTGTAGATTATATACAGTCACTAACGTACCTGTGGCAGCAGTGGCTGAGACAGCAGTGGAAGATAATCCTGCAGCCTCAACTCTGCACTGTGTGCTCTGTGGCCCATCCCTGTGAGGTGGGGCTGAGCAGCATGGAGTGCTGTGCACAGTTGAGCCATCAGTTGCATCTGAAAGCTTTCCAGCTCCCAGAAGAACATCCACAGAGATACAACGCGACTCTGAGAAGCTGTGAGGACCCCACAGCCAAATGCACGGCCAACTGTGTTCTTGGGCTTGAGACTGATGTGATCTGAACTTTCAGTAGGTCATCCAGCATCTGCGAGCAGGATCATCAGAGCACGGGATAGAGACATGAGCATGGACAGCATCCAGTGGGAATGCTCAAGTAGGTCTTTTAGTAAGCGGTGTAACATCTGTTGTCGTTGGAGGCAAAAGTTCTTGTCAAAGAGACACGTCATCCTTATAAATATTAATGGTGTGGATGAATGGTGGTGGGTATAAGCTGCGGTGGATGTTTGGTTACTGGGTGGATTGCTCCTTAGGCAGCAGTTTGCTGCCATCCCGTTTATTCTTAAAACTACCAATTGTTGATGTGGCACAGTGAGCAGAGCTGCCTTCTTCCTCTTCCTTCACAATTCTCCTGATGGGTCCTGGATGAAAATTAGTCCATCTCCCTGAGTGTGCTGGAGCTGGAAGAGCTGGGGGCTGCAGGCAATAAATGCAGGGAATGAGGAAAGCTGCACATAAAGGTTTGCAGCATTGCCCACCAGACAGATCCCTCCAGTGCCACTGATTTCTTGGCTGCTGAAAGCAGGTGTTTAACCCTGAGAGGCAAATCTGCTCTCAGACTCCAGTCTGCCTGTTGCTGCAACTCATGTCCATGGCTTTCAGCATGGAGTTTCTGTTGCCACTTTCAAAACCAGAAGGCTTTTCCTGTCCGTTTCCGTTTATCAGCCAACTCAGAAGCAGTGCTCATGCTCACCAGCTGGGGCACACAGAGCAGCTCATGCCAGCAGCAGCATTAATCAGTAGCCCAAGTGTCTTATGTCACAGAAGAGCCCCAGGACTACATTCACTCTCTACGAAGATCTGGATTCCCCTTGGACTGTGGGGATGATTCTGCCACCTCGGTGGTTCTGCTGGTGATGTTCAAACACAGCAAGTGATGGGGCTGTGCTGTGGTGGCAGTGGGAGGGCAGCGTGTCCCAGCCTGCGAGCACTGTGCGGGTGCTGCTGGGCACAGTGCTGAGAAGGAGCACCCATTGTTGGTGTCTGCTTCATTCCCATGCTCGTGAAGTGGCAGCGTGGTCTTTATCCCCTTTGTTTCAGCAGGTGCTTTTATTGCCTCGATATCCTTGCCTTCCAACCTGTTGGGCTTCAGTAGAGAGTTTGCCCAAATGCCACTGCAGAGTGCTTCAGCTGTTACCACTCAGACTGCCCTGTTGCAGTGGCAGAGCCCCATGTCATGCGATGCTAGAGCCCATTGCTCAGTCACGCTGTATTTGTGAAAGCTGTTTCAGGGAATGAGAGCAAACTGTCGGAGGTGAATACTGAGGCGTTCTTGTTCATTTTCTTCTCATCTGCCGAGGCCCTGGAACTCAGCCCTCACTGAGGCTGCGAGCTTTTTGAGATGTGTGCCCCTCCGGGCACTTTTTTTGATGCACAGTGTGTGCCCAGGACGACTCTCAGTCTGCACCTCTGGCAACAACACTCCACGTTTGCTGACAGGACACGGGTTTTATTTTGCTCAGATTAACACGTACATAATCAGGCTCAGAACTTTGCCCCTGTGTGTTCTGAGAAATGCTCTAGGAAATGTCTGCTTTCACGCTCCGCTGCAGATTTGCATCCCCATTGCAGATGACGCATCTGTTTAGTGAAGGCAGCATATATTTTACGGTCAGTTTTGATAAATGCTGGGCTTTTCTAAATCAAAATTGGAATATTTTACTAATAGAGATCACTACCCTTTATTTGAGGGTCCTGGTCCTTTTTATAAGTACTGGTTTATACAAATGTGTTTCCTAGAAGTATCCTTAGACAGCATGGGACATGCCCACAGCAATGGATATTTTGAGGTTAGTAGTCTGCAAGTCCAAGACAGAAGAAATACCTTCTCTTATCCATCGCATCTTGTCTGAGATATGCCATGCTCATGCTGAGGGCTGGGTATTTCTCAAAGTAATCATTAAGGCTGGAAAAGACCACTAAGATCTCCTAGTCAACCCATCACCCCCATGCTGACTGACCATGTCACTCAGTGCCACATCTACACATCAGCATGTGTTGTGGAAGAGTTGTCTACTTATTTGTGGGAAGTGTAGAGTGTATCTTTGCCTTGCTGTCCTGCAGAGCTCATTCACTTGGCCTATCGCTCCGCTGATGTATGCTGGTGATTGGATTCTGTAATCTGCCAAATGCATTTGGTGTTAAGTGAGACTTCTCTGATGATAAATGCAGGCAGAAGTGGGCAGAAGACACTGAGACAAGTTCCCTTTGGCTTGCGTTCATGGGTTGAGTTCAGCAGATGCTGTGAGTGCTGGAGCCTGCTGTTTCCTCCTGCAGCTCCCCGCAGCCATTCGTGTTCACTGGGATACTTCTCTCTTATTATGTCTACTCTGATTTTACACACTTATTTGCTCCTTGGGGCTTTGTAAAGAGGAGATGAGCACTTAAAGGAACTCAAGAAGGAAGGGGAACATGAGCTGTAGGATAGAGGTTAGCAAGGGGATCAGGTCCTGAAACCTGCCATCATGCATTCTGTGCTTCCTAGGAAAAAGCTTTATGATGTTTGTATTGGGGCCTGAGTGGGGAGGGTACGTGGCTGATTTACTGAAGTGACGTCTGTGTCTTTGTTGTATCCATAAAATTATTTGCACAGATTTTGTTTGAAGGAGGAAGTGATCTTGAAATGTTCTGGTCTAAAGAAAAGTCTCCTGTTCCTTTTTCGCAGCAAGCCACTGCCTGTGTCTCCCTGAAGGGGCTCCGTCGTGGTGTGCAGAAAGAGGGCAGGAGAAGCACATGTTGTTTCTTGCAGCAGATTGCTGTCCTGGCACAGCAGGGTGAGCAGGGATGGCACCCTGGGCTTGGGCAATTACTGCATTACTTTTCACTACAAAACATTAGAGAGTATCTTCTCCCGTGGTGCTGTGGTCTCCTGTGCTTGGTTGGTTTGACATAGTGACCCAGGTCTGGGTGGAAGCTGTCTGCTCCATCTTATTATGATCTCAGTATGAAGAAAATTGGTTTGGTGAGTGAGGAGAACATAGGGGGCCAGATGTAGAAAGAAGTCATCCTTCCCCCTGACCAGGAGATGGATATGAGGGGAGGGAGCAGTCCTAGCAGCTCAAAGTGGCTGTAATTCTGCTTGAACTCACAATTTTACAACAGAAGCAAGGGAATGTTTGCTGAGGAAGCAGAAGTCTTCTTGTTCTGCGTATGCAGTAAGAAGCTGCCTCTTTAGTTCTTGTGCAATATGAGTATCCAGTGAAGGAGAGGAGTGACATGGGGCTATCTTTAGTGTCTTCTGTGGTGTGCTGTGTGCCTCCAGGGGACAGTCTCCTCCTGCACTTGCTGCCTGGTGGGCTGTTCTGGGGGACATGGAGCTGGATTCCCCATGGCTTTGCATCATCTGCTGGATCTTCTCCTCTTCACATCCATAAATTTTTCCTCTGTGGCCCGCAAAAGGTGAACCCCTGCTGTGGGATCTCCCACCTCAGCCCAGGTGCCCATATTCACAGGAGCTTCATTTTCTCCTAAGTTTTTGGTCCTTGGTCAGCTGTTAAATACAGCTAGACAGGCTGAGCATTCCTGGGGAGCAGCGACAGATTTGGGAAGGGACAGGGGCTGCAGCGGGACTGCTTCTTCAACAGAGGAGGCAAAGGAAGCCTGGGGAACCAAGAGGTTTGCCTCTGTCCTCTTATCTGCAGATCTTGAGCTTAATCATCACAAGTATATCATCGCTGCTGAAGACTTAATTAAGTTCAGCATTTTACCGTCAGCATAATTGCATTAACCGTCTTCCTTTCTCGGTATGCCTCGAAACACGGTCTTTATAGACTCCCTGCCAAGTTATTCAATTTTAACGTAGCTGGAACCAAGCTTTTATAAAACGCACCTCAAACACAGCAAACGCTCGCGGTTCACAAGGCCTGCCTTGTTTCCAGCAGTGAGTCAGATCAGCAGGACGAGCCAGGCGTGAAGGCACTGTGCTTTGCTTTGCCCAGCCGAGCAGACAGCCCTGAGCACGGAGCATCCCCTGGTTGTGCTGCAGACGGCGGTGGTGCTCTGGCTTTTCCATCAGGACCTGTAAAATGTTGGTGTTTCTCTCTTAAAATCCAGGTTGCCAGAAGAGGCGTGTCCCCTTGAGCATAAATGGGTATTCATGGTGCAGCCCCTCGTCTTCTGGGAGTAGAAAGACTCGGCAGCTCTCCCCGCAGGGTGCCGGTGTAGGGGTGCCCCAGGAGCCCCCCTCCTCCCATCAGCTGCCCTGGGATGTGGTTTGTCTGGGCAGACAGACAGCTGCCTTTGCCAGGATGGGCTGTATCTCAGCAGGGGGCTTTTCTGGCAAATGCTGTACAGCTCTAATTGAGCCTTTGATTGGTTCCAGCGTTTGTTTGTTTGTTTGTTTTACTTACACTGAATCTTGTAAGATAGAAGAAACACATCCAGCCGGAGCCCCAAGAGCCTGTTTCGGTTATTAACACCATCGTTACTGATAGAACCTTCCTGCTAAGCAATGCAGGATCATCTTCCCCATAAATGTTTAACCCCTTTCAGAACCATGAAGGAAGAAAGCTAGATTTGCAGCGTGACTGCAGGAGCAGACGGCACCACCACGTCCACTGTGGCAGCAGCTGACAAGAGGACAAGCAAAGCAGAGGTGCAGCCCTTCCCCAGGCACACGGGTCGGGCTGCAGCCAGGGTGGGTGGGGGTTGCAGGCCTTGTGTCGGCCACATCTGATGGATGGGAGGTCTCTGGAGAGATCACACCGAGCAGGTGAACTTCAGAAGTGCAGTGTGACTGCTGTGATCTGCCTGAGTGATGCATGCGAGCGCACCGGCAGTATTTGTGAAACTGCATCAGAGCTTCTGTACCACAGGACTCTTTTGTTAGAGCACTAACACTGGATGCCTGCTCTTCAGTCTCCAAGCAGCCACCTCATCCGCTGAACGATTTGTCAGCTGCTGTCTAGCATCCATCCTGCCATTCTTTCCATCTTCCAAGAGAGAGTTGCATTACTGCGGCACTCGCACGTCTGTATACAGGGGCATTGGTAAATTCCAGCCTGGATCAAGCAGAAGGCACAGCCCAGTGACAGCCCTTTCCAAGGGCTGCTGAGCCCTGCCTGCTGGCTGCCTCGGGGCTGTGCTCTGCGTTAGTGCTCCTTGGTCTGTCTGCTGGTTTTGACACCACCGACCACGACGTCCTTGTGAAGTGCTCTGAGCAGATGGTGCATCCGTCTGGGGCTGCTTCAGGTTGATCCAGATTGTATCTTACAGAGAGCTGCTAATGTGCCAGTTACATGTTCCAGTCCTTCCAGCAGGTTTCTGTCTGCTGCATGGGGACCCCTCTGTTTTGGTGCCTATTGATTTATCTAGTCTAGGCTGATTAAGCACGTACTCCCTTCTGTCTGCCTTCAGGCAATCCCCTTATTTCCTGCTCCCTTCCCCAACCTGTCACTCCAGCAAAGCAAGGCATATTTGCAGCTTTTTGAGGATATGTTGTTGCAAACAGTGTCCTTCTTGGTTGGATCAGTGCCCCAGGAGTTCCAAGGACTTCCCAGCCTGCCTTAGGAAGAGGAAACTCTGCATGTCCTCCCCGTGGTCATGGCACAGATAGGCTGGACATTGCCACGTTTGTAGGGCTCTGCATGGAGTGAGCGACTCGGCAAAGATGCAGCAGCTCCTGGGCTCAGTTGCAGCACAGGGGTAAGGTGGGGTCAGGAGCAGTGGGGTCACTTCTGCTTGCTGTGTCCCCCCACATCAGCAATCCCAGGGTGCTGGCAAACCATGCAGAGCTATCCCCAGATCTCAAAGGGACCAAGAATGGCCTGGAAATCCTCAGGTGATGTCAGCCCATGGGGTCAGTTTCTAACAGAGATGAGGCTGGAGTCCCATATACTCAAGCTTGCTCACCACCTGCTTGTTACTAAGGCATGGGGCAGTTCTGGGGTCTCCATAGTATCTGAAGGCTGTTCTCTCTTTTACTGTGCCCTTCAGTAGCATTAACACTGCAAGGACTGACAGGTTGCTTTACACCTTAGTGTCAGAGCTGTTGTCAAAGAAAACAAGTCTTTAATTTTAGCTGGAGATGATTGGCTGTGTTTTGTTTATGAAAGACATAGAGAGAACCGGGCCCTTTTCTAAATACAGCAATCAGAAGCCACTTGGGCTTAAGTAGGCTTGTTTTATATATAGTACTTTTGTTCTTTAGTTTGCAAATACTGTTATCTAAATAATTCCACAGGCTGGAAAAGAGAGGTGGAGAAAGGCCATGACTTCCCCTCAGCTGCGTGGCAGGCAGCTGGCAGATGCAGCCTGACCCTCCCTTCTGCTGCTCTCCCGCACAGTTCCTTGCTCCTGTACTTTTCCTTTCCCTTCTTGAGACGTTTATTTATGTTTCCCCTTCCCTTGTTCCTTCTTTCATCCATTCTGTGGGGAAGAGGTGGAAGGGAGATCACAGAATCATTAAAGTTGGAAAAGACCTCTGAGATCCCCCAGCCCACCCCACCGTGCCCACTGCCCACGTCCCTCAGAGCCACATCTCTATGGCTCTGGAGCACCGCCAGGGATGGGGACCCCAGCACCTCCTGTGCAGCTGTGCAGTGCCTCACTGCCCTTTCTGAGATGAAATTCTCCCCAGTATCCAACCTGACCCTGCCATGGTGCAACTAGAGGCCATCACCTCTCAACCCCCACCTCACCACCACCTTCTCTCGGTGTTGCAGAGTGATGAGGTCTCCCCTGAGCCCCCTCTTCTCCACACTGACCCATCCCAGTTCCCCCAGCCGTGTGTGCCCCAGACCCCTCACAGCTCTGCTGCCCTCTGGACGTATTCCATCACCTCACTGTTCCTGCCTGCCGTTCGCTGCACTCCTGACAACCCCTGATGAAGGATTTCAGAAGACTGCCCAGTCTTCAGTAGGAATAAACTGGGTTGTTGCGTTCTGACCACCTCCAGCACCCTGTGCCACAAACCCACCTTGTCCCCAAGGGTGACAAACGCTGTCGTTGTGCCTTGACCCTGTGCTGAGCAGATTCCTGGAACCAAGAGCAGCTATCTCAGAATGGAGCTCAAGGGGTTTGTTCTTTATTGGCTACACATTGTACCTGAACTTTACCATTGGCGAGGCAATCCCAGCCTGTCTATCGTTACATTCCCTGTCTGGAATTCACCACGCAAGCAATAGCGGTGTAATAAAAGCCAACAGACAATCCGGTTGCTGCACGGAGCTTTGAAGTGGGAGCGTTTGGCGTGTTGCCACGCTCCTTGTTGGGGCTCAGCCACTCATGCACCCAGGAGCTGTGCTGAGCAGATGGCTCCGGTGCTGTGCAGCCCCTGCTTGCTCTTTCCTAGCCCAAACACCTAAAGAAATGAGCAGAGCTCAGCTGAACCGTGCCACGCATGCATGTATGTGTGTGTGTGTGTGCTCCCTCCAGAGCTCCCTGTTCCCTTCACTCCCAAGTGACTGGAACCTGTTGGGGCAGTTTCAGCCACATGGGACACAAAGGCAGAGTAATGCATTAAACTCTTACAGGTTTGTGAAAAGAGGTGCTGGGGTGGAAGAAAGAGGTTTCATTTGTGGCGAGCAGCAGTGCCTGTGCAGCCTCTCTCAGGGAGCAGGAGATCCAGGCGCCCACGTGGGGCAGGGCTGTAGGTGCTTGTGGGTTTGCTCTTCGTGGAAATGCTTTGCTGTTGGTTTTTGTCTTTCAGTTCCTCCCATTGTCTCTTGATGAAATCTGTCTCTGGAGCTGCACTAAAGGTACACGCTGAAATCGGTTGTCTGTATTGAAATCCTCGTGCCTCAGCTCTGGCTTCGAGTTTGCTGCGGTCCCGTAGAAATCCACGGAGTGTTTGTCACACCTCCCAGCATGACACACTGCGACAGCTGTGCTTGTGAATGCTGTTACCTGGTGTTTCACTCAGTTCAGCAGCACTGCATTTAACAGGGCTTCACGCAGCTTAGTGTGCCTGCTCAGAGCCTGGCGGGGTGGGCTGGGGTTGGACTAGGGGATCTTAGAGGTCCTTTCCAACCTTAACGATTCTATGACTATGTAATTTCTCTCCATCACCCGTCATTTCCTCAGGTACATCTGTCCTACATAAAACCAGACCTGGGATGGTTTGAAGCCTGGGGAAGCGCTGGGGTTTGGAGCAATTACCTTTCACTTGATTCAGAGTGCTAAGGAGGATGGGAAAGAAACGAATCATTCAAACATCAATTAAAAATAGCAGGGGGAAAAGTCTGCGAGCTTTTGTTAGGGGTTGCCCGAGCTACTCTCCTGCTTGCTCTGTCAAGGAGAATGGGACAAAGTACTCCTCACCTCCCACACATCGGCACAGGAGCAGGGCAAGGGACAATGCCAGTGCCCTCCCACCCTGCCCCAACACCCAGCTCCTGCTCTGTCAGGAGGCTACAGGCAGAGCCGTGTATGCCTGCACTGCATGCAGCAGCTCACCAGGGCTGAAATCTGGCTTTGCCCAGCCTTTAGAGGCACCACTATCTCTTGCTATCAGTGCTTCCAGCAGAGCTGTCAGTGGAGGTCTGTTTCTCAGTTTGTTCCAGTGTGATTTCAGGGTTTCACTCAGCTTTTGCAAATAACACTGACTTGAAGAGAAGAAGGAAGAGATGTGGCTTCTTGAGAAAATACATCATCAGCACTTTGGTAGCTGTCTCTCAGACAACCTTGACAGCTTTGATAAAGGTCCCTGCGCCTGTGCCTCTCCTTTTCAGAGATGGCAATAGCACCAAGGGCTCCTGTACTTTTCCTTTCCTCACCCTCAGCTGCCCAGCAATTTCAGGTTAGCCTGTACTTGGTATGTTTACCTTGCAAGCAGTCTGGGATGCATGGAGCGCAGAGCAGCTGTCGGACTGCGGTGTTGTATAAACACAAGGCAGGTGCTAGCTGGCATCCCATCTCTTGTATGTCAGGTATAATTGCAGGAGACAGCCACGGTTCTGCCATCTGGGTGAGTCCCCAGTGTATTTTTGTGGTTACTGTAAATACAGATTGCCATATCATGCAGGAAGCCTTTCCCCACCAGGATATCCCCCACCAGTTACCATTGCAGATGAGCCCCTTGTTGCTCTCTGATTCCGGATACTGCTGTGGAAGTGTGACAAACCCAGCTCAGCACACTGCTGCTCACCATTGCCTTTGGCCTTGCCAAATTTTCATGCAAAAAGATGTAAATTTCATGGAACATCATGTGTACTGTATGGTGAAGGAGTTTGTTGTGCAAAACCCCAAATTCCCCCAGACTGGGAAAGGAGCGAGGTAGACAAACTGCCCAAACTCAGCTCTGAACTGATTTCTTCTCCCTACGGATTAGGCACTGCTGATTTGATCTGAGAAGCACTTTCAGGCAGGCAAAGCAAGCTGTGCTCCATGTAGGGTGGGTCTGTGAAGGAGGAGAAAAGTCAGCACCACAAGGTGTGGTGAAAGTGCTGGAGAAAATGGTCCCTGGCAGGGCAGCTGGGAGCCCCACCTGCAGGCAACCAGCTGAACCCAAGGGGAGGTGGGAGGATGAGCTGACTCCACATGCCTCTGATTTTCCTGCTCATTCCTTAATTTTTTCTCCCTTAGGGGAATCCAGTTTTAGGTGGTTGGGTGCTTACAGAGATGTTCTGCTGCAGAGACCGCTGCCATGGCTGCAGCAGCCTGGGATGCTCCTCACCTGGATGCTCCTTTCTGGAGATAGCCTGCAAGGCTGCTTTGCTTTGCGTTACCACTGTGAAACTGCTGGGGCTGCTCGGAGACAGAGGCAGCAGGAGCAGTTCTTGTGGGCTGTGTCAATGGGGTGAGTGTAAAGAGTGCTCCACTTTTTCCCTGTGTGGTTCACAAATCCCAGTGGAAATTGCCTGCCAGACCTCCGGCCCTGTGTCTGGATTTAGGGTGAGTAGAGCTGAAGCTCTGCAGTTTCCAACAATTGAGTCCTTTCAACGGACAGCAGTTTGGTGGTGGTGTGCTGTGCCTTGGCAGAGGGGAGCAGCTCCCTCCCTTCAGAACTGGGGGCTTTTGCCATGTCTTCTATTCACAGCTTGCTTTTGGAAAGAGCTCTCGAACCTGGTAGAAGGCTTTTCAAGCTGTGGGTGCAGCATTAATGGCTGTACAAGAGATGAGGTTCTGCTTTGTCACATACCCTCTCAGAGGGGACAAAGTTAAAACAACACCATCACTTTGAAAATGAGATTAGGGTGAATACTTTTTATATCCCCCACACAGGAGCACTGAGCCTTGGGTATTTGATAGATGGAGGTGATTGGTCCCCCAGCTTCCTCCTTCCAGCTCCCTCCTGCCACAGACAGCAGCTAAGCCAGGATGCTTAGCACCAGGAAATTCCTCGTGGCACTGCAGTCTTTGAAGGCAAATGTGACCCTTTGATTGACAGCCCTAAATCTGACCAGACTTAAAATAGGAACCTCAGCATTAGTGCTCTGAAATTCAAGTCTCCACAGTCCTCAGATTTTGGCCCTGCTTAATTCCGATTTCAATACACTGCGTTGTAATTAGGCATTGTGCAAATGGATACCGTTAACAAAGGAACAAGGTATTACGTGCTCTGACTGTTGAACTTGTATTTGCTTTGCATCATGAAGATTTGGTTGCCTGAGGAGGATACAGTCCTGTCCAGAAGGAGAGGTTTGCCCTCGCTCTGAGGCCGGGCAGCTCAGGGCAGGCTGCGAGGAGAGGAGGTACTGCAGGGCAGCCCTGTCCCTGCTGGGAGCAGAGGGCTGTGATGTAGGATGGCAGCTCCACGTGTGCTCTGCCTCACCCTTTGCCTGCAACCCTCAGAGATAGATGCTGTGTTAGGTGGGCTCCTGATCTCATCTAAAGTGAACCTTATTCTCTTACATCGTAACAGGTATTTCATGGGATGGTACAAACAGGGAAACTCCTGTGTCTGGCTTGGCTGCTGGACACCTAATACATACCTCCCATAACCTGGGGAGACCAAATGCATGAGTCCTGGAGTAACAGTGGCCAAAACATCATGCTAAGAGCTTTCCTCTGTTTCTCTGTCTTCTTCCCCCATTGCCATCTGCTTACCATACTTTTGTTTGCTTACCTCAGCCAAAGCACCTTCTGCTTCTGTATTTCACCCCAGAGATGGGAGCTTTTCACAGGCAACAGTCCTCTGTCTCTGGTTTGCAGATTCACACTTTAAAGTTTGTTCTGTGCAGAACAGCGGCTAAGGTTTGTTTATTTGTTTTATTGTAATTACACCACTTCACTGCACAATCCCTACCAGTTATACCAGCATGAAAGTGCTGGCTAAATGAGGCTGATTTTGCTCGTCTGGTTGGTCGATTCCAGTCTTCAGTTTTGCTGTACTGGGGAGTTTCAACAGTATGGATGCACCAGCAGAACTGGTAAGTGCAGCTGGGAGTCGCTGGACGCATATCAATTGATTGGCATCCAGTGCTCCATCTTCACTGTTCGGTCCCTGCTGTCTCAGTGATCTGTAGGCTGAGGGTGTTTTTGCTTCCTAAGCCAGTATTCACTGAGGTGTTGGGTCAAATTCGGGGAGGCTTTCATGCATTTGCTACAGTCAAGCTTTGATCCTAAATGATAGCAGTGTTTGGAGCTCTGTGATGCTGTGGAAGAGTAGAAAGTCTTACAGAGACACTGAATGGTTGGGTTGGAAGGGACCTCAAAGACCATCTAGTTCCCACACCCTGCTGTGAGCAGGGTTGTCATACACTGAGCAGGCACCAGCTCAGGCCTAGGACACATCCAACCTGGCCTTGGGCACCTCCAGGAATGGGGCACTCGCTCTTCTCTGAGTAGAACCTGTGTGTCCTGGTTGTCCCTCACCTCAGCATTTGGAGAGGTAAGGCATTCCCAATCAGGAAATTCACTGTATATGTGTGTGAGGGCATGTGCACATGCCCACACTGTTGTGGTTGAGGATTTGTCCTGAGAGTGCCCCAGAACCAGAGTTTTCAGCACCCAAAGTCTAAGTTGAGCTCTCTGTAGAACCCACATCCCAACACACTTTGTGTACCCCCAGCCAGAGCTGTGCAATGGCCTCTCTCCATGTCTGTACAGCCTGTCTGCAGAGAAGCACTTTGGTTGATCCTTTTTACCACCTTGCCTCGCATTCAAATGCTTTGGCAGTCATCTGGGGAGCTGCCAGTTGCATGCTGATGGTGTTTGGGTTCAGGTCGTGCACAGACATGCTGGGGAAAGCATTCCTCCCCTGTGGCTTGTTATCTCTCCCGGGAGGAATGCAGCATCTCCTTTGTATAATGTGTACACACTGCACTTTGTTGCTAGGAATGGCCAGCACAAAACAACTGCTGTTTGGAAGGATTTGTGTGTGTGTGTGTGTGTGTGTGTGTGTTTGAGAGGGGTGCTAAATAGGAGCTGATGATTTTGAGGGTGTTAGAGAAGCAGGGGAATGTGGAGGTACTTCACATTTTTAGCCTTTTTCTACCAGTCCCCCTGCACTCACACATATAAATATACGCACCCAGAGACACACACACGGACATACATGGGCCATAGAAACTGAGTTACTGAGTTACTAATTGAGTTACTGAAATGTCCCTTAAAATAAGTGCATATTGGCATGATATATTTATGGGAAGGGACTTTTCACATGTATTGGAAGGAATTTTACTGACGGCAACCACTTGTACCAGCACAGAGCCCTGGCACAGTGAGCACTGCCAGGTCAGCCCCATGCTACACGGCAACATGAGCTCCTGGGGTCTTGATGCAGCCACAGATATTCTTTGGCTCTGAGCAGGGCAGGCAGACAGAACCCTCTCCTGCTCAGCCCTTTGCCTCTCTGCAGAGGAGATGAGGCTAAATTGAAGACTGTCAAACCTAGGATATAGCACAGCTAGAACATGGGCATCACCACTGACTGCTCACATCACAGCTTTTGAAAGAGACAGGATCTCTGGCTGGGGATGACACAGGGGCACATGAGCACTGCCAAAAGCCTGCTCCCAGCAGGGCAGCAGCCACAAAAGGTTTTGCAGCTCTTGTTCTAAAACATTCACTGCTGTCCCAGTGGCAGCTCAGGTGGAGGAGTGAGCCCTTCTAGGCGGATCCTTCCCTCCCAGGCTTGCCCTGATACCTGGTAGTAGCGTGGGCTGACTTTCTGGATGGAGGTGTCAGGCAGCTGGAGCAATGCCTGCCCCTTGTTTAGGGAAGGGAATGCCTGCCTGTGTGCTGGGTGAGGCCTCTCTGATCTGTGTGCCAGGAGCTGGATATAGACACAGACAACTGGATGAAAGGTGAAAGGTGTGTGAATTCCTCCCCGAGGGGCTGCGATTGAAGCTGTTAAACCAAAAGTTTACAGAAATGCTTTGGACTTAGTCTGGAGTAGCCATGTTTGCCTAGAAAACCAATGGGAACTGTGAGAACGTAGGCTCCAGCTGCAGTGGTGTTTTTCTTTGGAGCCTTTGTGTGGTTTTGTAGCAAATTTCCTAATTGTCCACTCTCTCTGCACACAGCACCAGCTGGCAGCACACATTCCATGTATGCAGACGGGGGTTCATTTTGGTTGAAACTAAATGAGAAGTTCTGCTGTGAGCTTGCACCAGGTGTGCTCTCACCATAATGGAGAAAGGAGTGGCAGCAGAGGTTCTCTGGGGAGCTGTGAGCCACATGCATGGCCACAGGTTTGGCTCAGTCTGGATGGAGGTCCTTAAGAAGCATGCACAATAGATGTAATAGCCACAAGAGCTGCTTCTTCAGCAACCCAGTCTCCTCTGTCGCACACAATTACACTGCCAGCGCTGTAGGAAGGCTCCAGCAATAACAGGAGTATGTTTGTGCAGACAGGCTTTGAAGAGGTGAGTGCTGCTGGAGCTAGAAGGACAGAGGAGATGTGATTCATACGATAGCAGGTTGGAGAGGTGCTTCTTAAGTCTTGCCTCACCTCTTTAATCTCTGCAGTCCTTGGCATTTTGCTAGTGCTTTTCATCTAGAGATCTCAAAGGTGAGTGCAGTCATCTCTCCCAGGTAGGAGGCGGGAAATATTCAGGTGTGGAGTAATGGAAGTGAGAGCTGGGCTTAGATCAAGGCCAGTGTCCTGTGGCTCATACCACTCCCTTCACTACTGCCCTGTGCTGCTCCTCTGTGACGGTGGCTGCTCAGAAAGTGCACAGAGCAATTGACACACAGTCCAGCTCTATGGAGGAGATAAGCTGCACTGAAGGGCTCAGAGCTTTCCTCCGTGTTAGAAAGCTTGCTCTGCTCATGGGCCTTTCTGTCCCAGATTCATCACATCCCCTCAGATGTTATAGCCCAGGAGAGCAGAGGTTCTGCTTGCTGCAGCGGTCTCCCCATCAGTGTGTGTTCCTGTGCATGGTGCTGAGCAGCAGGAAGCACTGTGAGGCACCGTGCTCCTTTTCCCCATAGAATACTGACCCCAGGATGTCTGGCTGGGAGAACCTGTCTGTCTGGGTATTGCTTTGGTTTTGTTCAATGGTCTGGGTGGTTCTCCTCTCATGCCTATTGAAGTGATATCTCAGCACTTCTCAGGAGTGCACGAGGTGATGTGATTGCTATCCTACGTGGATTGCTTGTTCTCACAGCCTTTCTGGTGGGAAGAGTGCCCGTCTTGGAGTGTTTTGCTCTGTGCTACAGTACTCACACAGGCTATGTCAGTAGGGCAGGAGGCAGGGAAGCTTGAGGTTCTGTGGTTGCTCCCGAGTGGCTGTTCCCACAGCAGGAGAGCTCCAGCTGTGGAGGTTGGCTCTGCCCTGCAGTGGAAGCTCTTCTGGCTCAAGGAGCTCAGCTGTGGCTCCCTTCTTTGTCCTGATAAAGCACTGTTCTCTGGAATGCTTGTTTATCTCTTCCTTCTCAGTTGGCAAGAGGTAGAAAGATACAGCTTCCCTAAGGGAGTGCGTTTCTCCTGCTGTGTGGGGGAGGAAACATCGAGCTCTGAGCTAAGGGGGAACTGGGGGTGCTGCCTCAGTGAGGTCAGCGTGCTGGGCAGTGACAGATGGCTCCTCAGTGCCTGACCGGGTCCCCATGTAATCCCGTTAGGGTGCTGTGCAGAGCCCATCTGCTGGCGGGAGGCTGTGGGCCGGGGAGAGCTGTAGAAATATATTTGATTGGTCGCATTAGCCAAAGAAAACGTGATGGAAATGTTCTGACAAGCTCTTTAACTCCAAATGCACAGAAAGATTGTTGACACCCAGTGCAAGGACCAAAGGAGTCCCAGAAGCAAAGTTCCCAGGCTCTGGGATGTCTGCGATGAGTGCCCGAGGCAGCAAACTGCATTCTGAGGGGGCTGTGATGTATGAAAGTCTTTGCAGCACAGACCCAGGGCTGGTTTCAGTTCTGCTACATTATTCACGAGTGTGTGAAAGCTCTGACAAATGTGAATTTGGGTTAGGTTCTCAACACAATATTACTTCTCATGAGATGAAATATGAGTACGGCTCCGTTAAGATAGGAATGTATACACTGGAAGATGTGAGATAATGACATATATATAAAGGGAAACTGAAGTCTTCGGTGTCCTGCTGCCAGTGAGCTTCCCCTCAGGAGCGTGGTGCTATCTAGCTGCTGGCACTCAAATCATCACTGGATGCTTAAAAGCAGTTTGACAATGTTCTGCTCCAAAACTGCTTTTGCACAGGGTTTTGCAGGGTCACCTGCTTTTAAGTGCAGAGGATTAAGAGCCCCTCCACAGGTCCCACAGAGGTCACGCAGCAGTCTGTAGCCTCCTCCTCCCAAAGTGAGTACTCTGAAAATGTAGCTTGTGTTTCTTTATTAAGCAAAGTGCTCAGCCCCCATAAGTTGCTGCCTGAGGGGGCTCAGTACCACTCCTCTGTCTCTGGAGGAGCTTGGCCTGGTTGCTGGGGGTGACTGTGGGACTGTGTGGTCAGAAGGGAGCTGCTCCGGTGTCTTCAAAGCAAGGAGAGAAGTAAGGGAAGGTGCAGGGATGCCCTGCAGAGCCTGGGTTGTGTGCTGGGCAGTCATAAGTCTGTTACATACCCATCCTCCTCTGTGTTTTCCCACTTGGGGATGGGCTCAGTCCCATTTCCTGAGAAATAAGTGGGAGTTTTTCTGTTGGTTTCAATGGGAATTGGTCTGGGAACGCAGTGTGCATGATCAGAGCTGCTGTGTACAGGAGTGTTTTGTCCACCTGTGCTCACAGTATTACTGCATACATCTCTAACTGCTTTGTGTTGAAGGTGCATGGGGGTCGTGAGCCTCAGGTCCAGCTTTCCTCATACCGTAGGATCACAGAATCACTGAGATTGGAAAAGACCCCAGAGATCCCCAGGTCCAACCCCAGCCCACCCCACTGTGCCCTCTGACCACATCCCTCAGTGCCACATCTCTACAGCTCTGAAATGGTGATTGTCCCACCTCTCTGTGCAGCTGTGCAGTGCCTCACTGCTCTTTCTGGAAAGAAATATTTCCTAGTATCCAACCTTACCCCGCCCTGGCACAACTTGAGGCCACCATCTCTCAACCTATGACTGTTGCCTGGGAGCAGAGGCTAATCCCCAACTACGTCAGGACTGCCCTCTTCTTAATTCTCAGTTCACACAATTGGAGCAGCATTTTGGCAGGGCACAAAGCCCAGACCTGTGGCAGGCTGTCCCAGCCCCACGTGTGCTCCATGCTCTGTGTGAAGTTGGACACAGCTTGTGGCTGCTTGCAGCAGGCAGATCTGTCCAGATGAACCTGTGCTGAGCAATCTGGACTGAGTGCTTGTCTTGGCTGATTCCAGTGTGTGTATTGGGTCAAGACCTGAGTGTGTGGCACCTCTGCACCTTCAAATCACTTATGTCTTGTGCCTGCAGCCCCTGGTGAGAGCTGTGCTGCGGTGCCTCATCTGGTGCGTGGGGCTGAGCCCTGCTTGCACTGGGGCACACCAGCAGCTGGGAGGCACCACTGCCAGGGCCTGGTGCAGATGTTAGGGGGAGGAGACAGTGGTTTTCGAGTTTTCAGGGAGGAGGTGCCTGTATTGAAGGGTGAAGTAGACTGACAGACCTGCTCTTGTAGACTCCAGGTTCTGATGAAGCCCAATGAATCTGAACCCAGTTTCTTTGTCAAACACAAGCAGCAGCAGACTTCACATGCGTGAAGGGTTAGGAATGACCTTCTGCCTCCCTAAAGAAACGCCTTCTTTACTGAAAACTGTTGATGTGCACAGGATTCTGTCTGACCAAAGTAGGTACGTGGCACGGGATCATCTAAAAGAGCCCCTTGGATGGAAGAGAAGGCAATGAGAAATGAGCACTGTGTACTGCTGGCCAAGCATTGCAGTCTCACTTTTCTATTTTTAAAGCTCTCTCCAGCTGCTGTGCAACCATTCCCTCCGCACCCATGAAAGAAAAAAAAACCAACAACAACGCACCGATTAGAAACAGGACATAATAAAACCCACTAACCACAAAGTATGTTAAAATGCACTGAGTAAACAACCAGAGATGGTGAGAAATACGTATTTCCCACTGATCTCTTTTCAGCACAGCAACCAAAGCTGATAATTATAGTCAGTGGAGATTTAAAGCATTAGGGGAAAGTATGTTTTTAAGTTGATGCTGTCAAAACACAGGAGAACATTGGCAGCACAGTGGAGTGGTTGCCACAAGTTGATACGGTGCATTACTGAAATGAACAAAAAGGAATAGAAAATAGTGAAGTTTGAGGCCCCATTCTGGGTAGGGATCTGCTGCTTTACCTGCCACAGGGCCCAGCACTGGGCAGCAGAGGAAGCAGTGCAGCAATGGGTGCTCAGGTCACGTGCAGATTTCTCTGACCTCAGCGGGGTGTGTGGTAATATCTGCCACCACCTTTTGTGTCTTTTCCTTTCCAGGATCCTGAGGTTCACTTTGTCTGACTGTTATCATGACCTGTGAGTGCTCCTTGACTCTGCTGCCTTTTTCTGCTAAGCAGAACAGGATGCTAAATCCAGAGGTGACGGTTTTCACTCTTTCAGTGCATCACTGAATATGTCATGCTGCATAATTAGCCCTTCTGAACTGGATGTCCATTACTTGGTATGCACGGTGTTTGTTTTCTCGTTCAACCAAATGTTACTAGAAGCTGAGTGGGTTTGACCAGTCCAATGGGTACAATTTGCAGGCAGTTTTGCCTTCTGCCTGTCAAGAGTCTATCTGCAATGCTCTTCTAAGTCAAACCTGAAGTACTGCTGTGGGTTGAGAAGCTCAACTCGCGACTTCATTTGTCACTCACAGACGTTACCGTCACTCAGGCGATTCTCAGTGTGTGCACACACGCTGCTTTTCTCCAAAGCATCAAGCACTGTGTTCAGAGCAGGCAGAAGGAGGCTGGGAGAAACACAGTCGCTGTCTTCCAAGAGTTTATTTAGAAAATAAACAAAAACAATCTCTAGATGCAACTACAGGTGACATACATGCACAGGTAGCTGACTGCTTGAACAGTTGTGTCAGCATGTTCAGGAACAATGTGTGGATATTGAGCAATACAGAGAATATTTCTAAACAGTCTAAACCATCTCTCCCTTTGTATTTTCAGCACTGCAGCATTCTTACAAGAATCAGAACTGAACTCTCCTACAGTTGCCCAGGAATGGCTGTAACAATAACAAAAGTAAGAAGAAGAGATTGGCTGTTTGCTGCTTTGTTCAATGAAGTGGTCTCAGCTGCTGCATGAGATCCAAGAGGCAAGCTTGGTGCAAGAGAGGGTTGTTGTCATCGTCTTGTATCTTTACTGATAGAACATTAATTATTTTAGGAATGCAAGACAAGAAAGTTATATAATTAATATACACTAAAGAGCACGAGAGGATACTATACAATAATTTAGATGTATTAAATAAATACAAAATAATTGCAGCCTTCTATAATGCAGGCTACACATAGGTTTACTTCGGCTTGAAGTACCCTGGTCTTTAGTACACCTACGGGAGCAGACTCGCTCCACAAGTGTTGTAAAGAAACATATCTATAAGATACATACATAAGAATGTCTAAGGTTAGGATAAACATTTGAAAACACATTTTACCATGGTCTCCACATATCTAATGACCCCATACTAGGGTTATTATGGGAAAAATTAGGCTGCAGGACCTGTCTGGGAGGCGCAGCATCGACCTGGCCAAAACCGGACAGCGACGGTGGCTGGAATGAATTTTTCAAAGCCTGTTTGTGTTCTGCTGGGTAGAAGTGCTCCTGAGATGGATTTGTGCTGGGAGTGTTCCCTTTAGGACTCAGTGGGGTTTTTGGAGTAAGGAGAGGCTGCTGAGATGGGCTCGAAGAACTTAATGCTGCTTTGCAGGTGTCTTCACCAGACCTGGGTAGGGATTTCAGCAGGTGGTTTAGCAGGCGTGCCCCGAGCGTCTTGTCCATCCACTCGCAGGTGAGGAGAAGGTTGTGGACCTCGTGCATGCACTGAATGTATCCTGTGCTGTACCTCTGCTGAGCTTCAAGGCCAACTTTGGAGTCAGCTGCGTTGAACAGGAGAGAACTCAAGTTGGTAAGTGTGTAAAGCCTGCACATCCCACTTAAACACATTCAGCAGGTTCCTGTGTGCTTTGCCCCATTTGCTGTGTGCCCCATGGAGGGCCTATTGCTGAAACCATATCCAGCATCCTGCTTAAATCACTGTGGGGCTGTGGCAAGCCAGGGCCCTGCTGCTCCTGGGTGGGACAGAAGCTGTGCAGGAGGAAGAGCACTTATTTAAGAGCCAGATACTGGCTTTTGGAGAAGGCAGATTGGTTCCTGCACAAATCTGAGTTTGGTTTAATGCTTTACAGGATCGTGCGTGGTTTGCAGGGCTCGGGGAAGGTGGTGCAGGGAGCGGGCAGCCCGCAGCATCCTGCTGCCCATGGGCAGGCAGAGCCAGAACGGAGCAAGGGGACAAAACCAGTGCGGGAAGGAAAACCTGCCGTGGGTTAGCGCGTGCTCGGCTCCATTTCCCCATCTAGCGGTGAAAGCCAGCCCAGAGCAGCAGCACGGCGGTCAACAGGACTGCGAGAGGCTTTGGCCAAGCTCCCAGGGGGTTCAGTGTGCAGCCCTGTGCCTCCTGCACCCCAGGGGCTGCAGGGAAGGGACACTTACCCATCAGCTTGCTGTTCTGGATGTTCTGGAGGTGTTTCACCGTCATTTCCAGGATGTCTGCTTTTTCCAGTTTAGACTGCTAATAAAGAAGGAGTTCGGCAGCTGAGAGGCCGTGGGGTATTTGCGGCTTTTCACAAAAGACAGAGGCCTTCTCCCACCCCCAAAAAGCCAAACATTCTCCATCAGCAGGGGAGCACAATCTGCATCAGAATGAACACTTACATCCAAGTGAAATGCGCCAACCACGGTCTCCTTCAGCTGGTCCAAGCAGTTGTTAATCCTTTCCCTGCGCTTCCGCTCGATTAGAGGTTTCCTTAACTGTGGGGAAGAGGAGGGGGAATTGCAGTCGAATTATTTTTTGTGGAGAAGGGAAGAACCTGGACTATGCGAGCTCCGTGGGGGCAGGTTGGGGTCTGTGGGAGGCAGGAGAGACACATCTCAGTGTGCAACCAGTGTGGGATGGCATGATGCTTGGCAGGGTCAGTACTGACAGAGAGCCTCCGTCTGGTAAGGGCCTGTCCTTCAGGTCATGCTACCTCTGAATGCCCGTACTTCCACCCCCATTAACCTGTGTTTACCCAATGGAAACCAAAAGACAGAGAAAGGAAGCAGAAAATAAACTTACACAGGTTAAATTCCGAGAAAACATCCCTAAGAGGAAGACAACGACTCTCCCCTAGGAGAGGCACCTACCTTCCTCTCCTCCTTGGTGCTGGACAGCTTGTGTGCTCCGCCGGCCATGGCTGTGGCTGTCATTGTAATCCAGGCCGTCCGCCCGGCGCGCTGCCAGGACGGGCGCGGGTGGCACTCGGGCAGCAGGTCGCTGCCAGTCCCGGCGGCTGCTCTGCCTCTCTTCTGCTCCTCTGCTGTATTTATAACCCAGAATTAGCATGTGAAAGGGAGCTCGCCTTGGCGGGACTTCTTTTCCCACACGAGGGGTCGAGCCCAGAGGTTTGTGGCCATCAATCAAAGCTGACAGGTCACTGCTTCTTTTCAATGACCACGGCGGCCCCCCCAAACAGCGACAGATGTCCGGCCTCCAAAGCCTTGCTTTGTAGGGATCTTTTGTTAAGGAAGAAGAGAAGCAAAATGGGCGCGCTCGGAGCAGCTTGCATGGCTCCTGCTCAATTTGCACAGATTCCCAGGGAGGAAAACAATAGCGGGACCCAGTTGAGTTACACCTGGGAAAATGCCTTCTGCATCCCTTCTCCCTTGCATCCCTCTGAGCCAGCGCTTCTTTTACCTGCCAACGTGAGCCTCGAGCATCTTCCATCCTCAAAGCAGCCTCTTAATTTAATAATAGAGTACTCGATTGACTAGTTCCTGTAGGAATTGTTATTGCAGGGTAATGGCGATCGATTAAAAAGTGTTGACAGCAGACAGCAATAGAAACCTCGCTCCCATCCCAGAAACCCTCCAGGGAGAGCACTTCACGGACCTCCCGAGGACGTGAATTCTCTGTTGCGTGCAGCTAGGTGCAGGGATTACAGAGCTCATCTAGTTTTTCATTGCTGTGTGCTATTTAATATTAAACTTGCAGACAGCTGCAGAAGCAGCCCAACCTTAAGGTGAGCGTAGACCTGTTGAATCTGTGGGATTTTCACTTGTTTGCTTCCCCTCCCTTCCCTTTTTCACGCTGCCTTGGCTGTTTTGGGGGGGGAAGGGTGTTTTTCTGTTTGTTGCAGACCTCTGAAGTGCTAGTGCAGAAGCACAGGGGCCTTTACAGCAGGCTTGGCGCAGGATGGGAATGTGCTTGTATGCTTCCTCACTGCTGTCTAGTTTTGAGGGGGAGCATGGAGGCATTTTCCACGGCTTTGCTTTTTCTTTCTGACAACTGCTTTGCTAATGGGCAGGATCCGGCAGTGTCCTGTAGAGTCACCCAGGTGAAACCCTTCAAGTTGGTGTCGAATGTGCCACCTTACGTAAATGAACAGGAAGAAGCTTCCTTGGTTCAGAAGCTCCAGAAGCCCTCAGGATCCGCTCTTGGAATTTCCCATCACCCAGCACAAAGCTGCAGCTGCAGAGCCCTTACTCCACCCCTTCAGCCGTAGGTGGTGATGTACCCCAGGAATGGATCGAGGACATGATGTCCTGCACTTAAACGCTGTGTGGGTGTATGCTTGGATGTGTGTAAATGCAAACATTTGCAGCATGCCTGCGCTCAGTGCTGTCTGGGCTTATAGTGGGAATGTGTCCCCGGACATGCTATGGTGCAGGCAGGGGTTTGTCAGCCAAACACAGGTGCTGGGTGCAGTTGCCTGGTTTTATAAACACCTTCTTGGCAAGGGTGCACGAGGGAGAGCCTGAGATGGGTGTTTGTTGCTCTGGGAGAGGACAATTGATATGTTGTCCATTGTGTTGCAGGACCAGAGTGGGAATGGGCACCTTGTATCAGGTCTGTCCCCTGCACAGAAAATGGGGGACGTTCCACTGTCCAGTGTGAGAGCTCTTCATGTCTGCCAACCCCCGGAATTTAAGATACTTTTGTTTTTGCAATTATTTTTTTTTCCAATTGACCAGGAGAGGCAGCTGCACAACTTCCAGACAGGTTTGGCCCTGCTGGTGCGAAGAGAAGTCCCTACCCTGCTCCCCCCACCATCACACCTCACATGGAAGAAGTACTATCCCACAGCGACCTTCCCAAGGGGATGCTCAAGGCTGCCTCGGCTCCTGGCTCATCTGAGCATTGCAGAGGTGTGTGAGAATGCAAAATTGCCCCCAAAAGCTGTGAAACACACCAGAAGAGGTGCCCATGCCCAGCCCCACCCCATGCCCATTCCTCCCCTGGGCAGTGGGCTCAGGGCTCTGAGAAGCTCCCGGATTCCCCGCTGGCTTCTGCTGGCGATGAGTTCATTTCAAGGTTCATTTGTAAGACAGCATTTCCGTGAAAAAGAAGAGCAGCTTTTGCTGTAAACAGTTATTTTACACCTCTCATTCAGGGCAGAACCCTTTATGCTCAAAGCGAGGGGGTGCGCGGGCGGGAGGGCCGCGCTGCCTTTCAGGGGAAGCGTGACATCTGTGCTGGGGATTGTGTGGCCCGAACAGCCACATGCAAATGAGCGCGGAGCATTAAAGGGAGCTTTTTGCAAATTCCCGCTTCACTTTCGCATTTTGCACTGCCAGGTTTCGCTGAAAGGGGATTCTCCGTAGCAAACAAAGCCTCCCTTTTTCCCGGGCTTCCCGAAAAAAAAAAAAAAAGAAGGAAAAGGGTCAGTGCCGCTCGGAGTTTTCTTTTTTGCTATTTGTCTACATTTCACACCCTGTAGAAAGAAAACAACTTTTAACATCTGTTCCTGCACTTTTTAAGATGGAAAGAAAGGCCCTTGGAAATGGGGAAAGTGTGGCAGATGTTTGCAGATTCCCTCCAACGCAGATGTCTTGCTCTGAAAAAAGTTTCTTTAGGAATCCGTGGCCACAGCTCCTCTTTGACTCGGGACACGCGACTGCTGAGAGAATGAAGGGACGTGGGAAAGCTCTATAGGACAAAAGAGCTTATTCAAACAAACCTGAGAGCCGTGAACAATCTAATAACCAGCAGAGAAATGGTCAGCGGCCCTGGCCCTGCCAGAGGGACAGTGCTCCTGGGGCTGGGGTAGCCAATGGCTGCAGGAAGGGGCCCTTGGTGCCTCTCATTGCAAAGCCAACTTTGCCTCAGCATGGGACGTGTGTCCCTGGGAAGCAGGGATGGTGCCACCGAGGTCTCTTCCACTTGGGTGACATCCACATCCCATACATGACCGCTGCTGCCCTTTGTGATCTGCATGCTGAAGCCTCACTCTAAGAGGCAGTTTCTGGACAGAAGGGTACTTTGTAGACCAGGTTCAACTCCTGCTGAAGACAGACATGAGATGAAGGGGTGTGCAGTGGGGCTGCCGAGCTGCTGAGTGGGGGCCCAGGGCTGCGGGCTGCCCCTCTCTGCATCCTAACATCCTCCCCCAGCACTGATGCTGTGCTGCAGCCAAAGGCTTCTACCTTGGGTGCTGGTGCCAGCCCTGTCTCAGCCATCTGGGTTCTTCAGCACTGCTGTGATGGCTCCAGGGTGAAAAGACACATGGTTTTCTGGCATGTCTCAAGCAAGTTTAATTCCTGGGTGACCACAGAAAGCCACAGGGATGCTTCCTAGTTTCCCATTCTGTCTTTTGGGATCTATGTTTCCCCTGTATATTTGCTACAGATTAGAGAGAACAGCATAACCTAAATACATTGTGTCCCTTAGTCCTTGCTTTACTGCCATGGATATGAAGAGGACACCTCTCTAGCAGCCCCTTTGACATTGCCACCACTGCCTTTCTAGACTGAGGCACCATTTCCCTCACCTCTCCCTGCAGACGGTGTGGTTGCTCCAGGTAGATGGCTCAGCACAGCTCCCAGTTGGCCTTCCTGCTGTCCCTTGCTGGATTTTCCTTTTGGGTAGAAAAGATCAAATCCAGGCTGCTTCTTTAGGAGTTGCATCCTCCCTGCCAAGTGCCCAGAGAGGCTGGGAGCCAGGTGGCCTTGTGCAGAGCAGGAACAGTTAAGCAGAATCATTACAGATGCCTGAGCACAGCCTGTCAGCATGGGTGCCCAGCTGCTGGGCTCAGGCAGACATAGCAGTGTCACTTGCAGCTCTGAGCAGGTTTGGGAGAGCAGCCATCAGCAGGTGCAGGCACTCAGCCTGTCCCAGCTTCACAAAGCACGAACTGGAGCTGCTGGAAGGATGAGGCCAGGGAACAAACACCACACAGGGCACTGAGAACAACTCAGCCCTAACGTGTGGCCTCAGTACCCCCTGCACCCTCCCCAGGGCAGGGATGGCCCCAGATCTCGGTTGCCATAAGCAAACATTCACAAAGGAGAGGCTGTTTTCACAGCGGTTTCAGTCATTATGACTAAATGGTTTTAGTCTGGGGGGGTTCAGAAGTTCAGTTCTGGTTCAAAGATGGGGTTTGAAAACAAAGGTTAAATCTCTTCATTAAAAGGCTCAAATCTGCTGCTTTTGGAGCAGCTGTAAATCGTACTGCTCTGACTTCCTGTGTCGCCCACGGGTGGTTTGCTCCCCTAATGAACCCAGCACGAGAGGAATGTGGCAAAGAGCTGTAAATGCCGGCGAGGTGACTGGATGCATCAGGTCAGGAGGGAACAGTCAGTGTCTGGGCAGGTAGAATTGCTCCCAGCACAGCAGCACGTAAACTATAAGCACCATAAGTGCTGCTCAGAGATTACTCACTACCAGATTACGTCAGGGGGAACAGGGCACTTCCAACCTGGCTTTGGTTCAGGATGCTCCATTAGATCTTGCAGTGAGAGTAGCTGTGGCTTTGCTGGGGAAAGGCTGCTGCAGAGACCCTTTGTAGTGGCAGGTTATGGGGCTGCTGACTTATAGCAGTGGTCCTAGGGGAAGGAAGCAGGAAAAGACTCTGAAAAGTTGAGTTCTTAAACGTGCAGTCCTTGGTGTCATTGTTTTCCTTCTGGCCAGAAAGGAAACAGAAAGGACTCACCAGAGTTAGCAGGGTTTAATGCTAACACTGGACAGTCCCTTCTCTTTATCCCTGTTGCCATCTCTTGTGAGGACTGATAGTTGATGTTCTCATTGCTGTCTTTGATATGTGTGGGGAACAGGAGCAGAGCTGGATGTTCATCTGCTCTGAAGGCATTTATGGACAGAGAGGAGCACACATGGCACAGGATAGTGCTGTATGGATTTTATTCATCATAAGAGAAGTCCTGCTCCAAAAGCAGTAAGGGATGTCTCTGGAAATGCTGTTGGTATCTCTCAATCCAGCTATTGTATCGAGTGCTCCAATGTTCACCAGCCCCAGCTTTTCACCCTCAGTATCCAAAGAAGGGCAACAAAGCTGTGAAGAGTCTGGAGCACACATGTGATGGGGAGCAGCTGAGGGAACTGGGATGGGTCAATGTGGAGAAGAGGAGGCTCAGGGGAGACCTCATCACTCTGCATTTCCCTGAGAAAAGGTGATAGTAAGGTGGAGGTCAGCCTCTGCTCCCAGGTAACAGTGATGGGATGAGAGGTGATGGCCTTAAGTTGGGAGGGGTCAGGATGGATACTGGGGAGAATTTCATCTCAGAAAGAGCAGTGAAGCACTGCACAGCTGCACAGGGAGGTGGGGGAGTCACTGTCCCTGGAGGTGTTTCAGAGCCATGGAGATGTGGCAATGAGGGACATGGTCAGCGGGCATGGTGGGGTGGGTTGGGGTTGGACCTGATTGTCTTAGTGGTCTTTCATTCTGTGATCCTATGATCACATGACTAAACCATCCTCAGGAGTGGACTCCTGGAATAGGAAATAATTACAAGGCTGGTACCAGATGAGTAATTTTCAGCTTTTCCTTCACACACACCCCTCCAGCCTTTGTGTTCAAGATCAGCTGATGTTCCTGCCATTGCTCAACACCTCTCCTGTCTGGTGGGTTACAAGAGCTTCTGCAGGAAGTCTTATCTGCTCTTCTCAGACAGAGACCTGCTGGTTGCAACATGGACTCTTAGGCCAAGAGTGAGTTATAGGAAGAAGAATATCTGATAAGCCACTCGTGGGCGGTGACACACTGATAAGGTCTAACCTCCTGCTGAGCTGGAGTGGTATTTGGGGATGGAGAGCCACTCTTGGCTCCCCACCCTTGGTGGGAAAAGTGCAGGGGGCTTTCAGGGTGTATTCAAAGCCGTTCTTGAACTTTCCTCATTGGGCATCCCAGGGTTACTTTTTGTTCAAGGCAGCTCCAGGCTTTCTCACACTTTCTGTGCGTGTAATGTTACCAGATGCTGTCTGATAACAGGCCTCATCTATAATGCAGCAAGTTCCATTTCCACAGCAACTTCAGCGTGTGTGCCTGCCTCCCAGGTGTCAGGAAACGGGAGCTGGGCACCCATAGCAGCCTCTGCACATCTCACACAGCCCATGTCTGTTTGGCCTCTTGGTTCCTGAGGCTGCAGAAGTAGCTGAGAACGAGGGGCCTTTGTGAGATAAAACTGTCTTCTGTGCCTATGAGTAAATTCAGCTCTCATCCCAGTTTGGCCACACGCCAATAGCAGCTTTCTTTTTATAGTACGTGTGTATACGTGTGCTGACACCACATCCTGACCCCTTGACACAAAATACCTTGTCAGCATGAATGAGGCAATGGGGGTGGCCAGCATTCATCCTCTGCAGGAAGAACAACCTGCAGCCTTCATGCCATTATGTTGTTCTCAGCCTTCAGCACACCAACAACTTCTGCAGGGTGCAAAAGGACAGCCTGCAAGGCACTGGGCTCAGACACAGCTCTTCCTTTGTGCTGCTTACTTCTGGCCCCGCAGGGCTGGGATTGTGGCACCAGAGGAAGTGAGGAAACACTTGGTCAGGTTTTTGAGCTTGTGGGTTTGGTCCCATACAACCCAGCTCACTTCTGGGCCGGCAGAAAGACTATAGGATGGGTAGGCACGAGCCTTGGGGGTTCTGGTCCTTACCAGCCAAATCCAGCCTGGACTGCACATAAAATCACATGCTTATATATATATATATATATAAAGAATTATAACAAAGAGCTACAAAATTTCTTGTGGGTTTAAATCTGTTTTTAGTTCTATAAATACAGCCTAGTTTTAACCACATCTATTTTCTCTTTAAATTCTTTCCTTTTTTTCTCTCTCTCTCCTTGTATAACTCGGATGAGGATTTCTTACTCCGACAGAGGAGCCAAAGGGATGGGGATGGAGTGGCTCAGTGGGAAGAAGAACACAACTCCCATGGCCAGAGGGCTGTCAGGACCCACATGGAAGTGTGTGATGCTCCATGAGCTGGCCTGTGAAGGTGAAAAGCAGAGCTTGCACCTGCTCCAGCTTCTCCATAACATGGCATTTAAAAAGAAATAATGATACAGAAAGCCTGCAATCGCTACCCTTTTAAAAATTTATTGTCTGTTTCAATACTAGGAGTCGTGCTCCAGGTTTGCTCTTTGAGGAAGCAAAAGAGACCACAACACACATGAACTACCCAAGGATTCCTCTAGAAAAATAATTGATGGAAAGGTGTTTTTTTGTGCTTTTAAGGTAATGTTCTGTTTCCTCCTGTCTCCACTTTCCCTGGTGTATGTACACACAGATGCAGATGGCCTCCTATGTAAATGCAGTTGCTTTCAAAGGTGTCCCAGGTGAGTGATGCTGAGCTGGAAAAGGGGCTCAGCCCCTCTGCAAACCAGTGCCTGAGTTTCAGGGTGGAGAGAGGCAGAAATCCTGGGTGCTCTCCTTGTCCGGAGTCTGTATTCACAACAGGGGAGTGAGGAGAAGTAGTGCAGAAGAGCTTCAAAGAGGCTTGGGGAAGGTCTCTGCATATTTGCTGGAGTGGCTGAGCACAGATGTATTTCAAACGAGATTGGAGCAGCCCTGCTGCTAACCCAGCCCCACAGCAGCCCAAATCCATCTGAACCACACAGAATAGCACTAATCCCATGTCCTTCATTGTAGCAGCTCTCTGCTGCAAGAACTAATTAATTAGTTTCTGTAGAGTCCTTTGAAGGTGTAAATTGCTAAGTAAGTGTGGATCGCTATTGTCCAGAGGGTGTGGGCTTCCAAGTGAAATGGGCACTACTTAAATATGAGCATTAGTAAACTCATTCGAAATTTTTTTTAAATGAAAAGAGCAATGTGCCAAGAGGAGGGTCAGCCTCTGGCCAAAGCTGCACACGCAGTGGGGGCCGGGGCCACAGTACCCAGCCCTGGGTGGGAGGGAGAGTAAATGGGATGTACTCACTGTGGCTGGCAGCAGGAGTGCTCCTGCCCTTCTCACCTCACGGCCACCTCTGCCATCTCCTCGTGCTGGTTCATCTTCTCTTTTTTGGCCAAGGCACTGCGATGAAGGATAACAGTGCACACAGATCTCCCTCTCTGCAGATTTTGGCTTTCCATACAAGCATTTCTGCATCAGCACAGCTGGACTGTAGCAGTCATTTGGTAATGCTGACCATGAAGAAGAGTCACCAAAACAAGTCAGGTCCCAGAAGCATGAGCCTTCAGTTCATGATACTTGGTTTTCAGCCTTAATGTACCTGCACAAACAGGAAGTTTCTCTTTTAATAATATTCTATTTTCAAGTTGATTTGATAGAAATGGGAGAATAAAATTCCTGAGAAACAAGCAAACAAGCAAAACAGAAGAAGAGCAGTCCTTCCTTAAAGATAGTTTATTTTCATGCTTACCACGTTGATGGAAATGACGTGGCTTTAGCAGTAGATTCTGACCAGAATGGATTCTGAGCTTTACAAATAACTTTCAATTGTTCCATAGCAGTAAAATTAAAAGGACATGATTCAGAAGGACAACATACTGCTTTTGTTGCTGTACAGGAAATGAATTTGCAAGAGAGTTTTTTCCTATGATTTTTCTGGCAATTGTTTCTGATGGACTTTACCTGCTACCCTGAATTCCTGTGATTTGCAATCATATTTCAAAAGTAAGCTTTAATTCTGAAATGGCAGCTTGAATCGAGGATAAATCATAGCATTACTGTGAGAAGAAAGAAGTGCTGACACGGATGGCCATTCCGTGTACTCGTGCCTTCTGTTGTAAATACATCTTGGGGAGAGTGAGTCTGTTCATTACGTACGGCTTGAATGAACTGACAGACAGCAACATGCTCAGCAGCAGGTGTTTCTTTGAGGCCAGCAAACAGCCACAGCCAGCAGCAGGGGTGAAATGCAGCTTCGGGAAAAGCCACGGGCACTTCTGAAACATGGCCCACGAGATTAAGCCACTGCCACTTGGCCCAGTTCAAAGTCCATGGGAAGAATCTGAATTCTTTTCCTTCCAGACTTTCAGTAGAAGGTACCTGAGTCCTCATATTTTCTACTCAAAACCTTTTCCCTGAAATTCCTTGTCAGGGCATACAAGCCTGGGTTTTGGTCTCTGAATTACATCAATGTATAGCCACAGCTGAGCAATCTTGAACTGAAAAATAAACTGGGTGTTGGTTTGTGTTATTTCCTCATTGTACTATCTGTCAAGGCACTCGTTATTTTTTCACTTGCTTTATGTCATGCCCATTGAGATGGCCTTGTAGTTAGCGTGAACTTCTCCCTGACAACCACGTGGAGAAGTGTGAGATACATGAGGTAAGGGCATTGATTTCTAACTTCCTGGTTTATTTTTCTACTGCTCCCCTTAGCCCCGTTCCTAGTGCCCCTGCCTGATTGAATTGACGGTGATCTCAGAGTAAGATAAAATGGTGAGTCACTTTCCCTGAGTGAGGTTTTAAGGAAGAGGAGGGATTAAGATAGAAGACTTAATCCCTGTCTGTAGGGCAGCACCCAAGTAAGGATGAGAGTAACCACAAAGTGTCAGCAGCACAGTCAGAATTCAAGATGTTTAAAGCATGTGCTGTCCTCTTCTTCCTTGCTCTCAAGTTTTCTTTGTTCTTACTTATCCACCTGTGTGGATGTTCCCCATTCCCTCCCTCCTTTCTGGGCTCTCCACTCCAATCCCAGATACTGGTTCTTGTGAAGGGACATCCTTGGGGACATGGTGGGACAGAGACCCTGAGGCAGCGGGGACTGACAGGAGGAAGAGGGGATGCAGAGAGGATGATGCTGCTGCCTCTACTCCTCTGAGCAGACCCGAAGCTCTTTTTTCATCAGATATAACAGCAAGAGGTCGGGTGCTGTTACATCATGGCTATAAAATGTGTGTTAGTGGCTTGGCAGCTTGGCTCCATGTTTGGTGGGAGGGAAACACATGTCTGCATGTCTGGAAGCACTTGGCGCTGCAGCAAACTGCAGTGTCTTGGTGCTATGGTGGTAGTGGCCCCAGCTGCTGCTATGTCTTTTTTAAGTAGAGAAAAGTAAATCAAACTTTGGCTTCTGCTTTACAGTTTGCCATCAGCTGCTTCTGCTGACTTCATTACTTCAAAATTGTATTTTAGAGGCAGTTGCTTCACTGATGTCTTAAAGAAACCATCCTCATGTAAGAGACATCCTGCAAGCATGATGTCCCTGCAGGGATGTGTCGGTTGGTTTTGGGCTGAGCCAAATGAGCCCTTGGAGCCTTAAGATCCCATTCAACTGGCTGCTCCTACAGAGCAGAGCATCTGAGTGCTTGCCTTTATAGCTAGTTTTTTTTTTTCTTCAGTGAAGTAACTTGAATTTTTGAGTCATGTTTATTCACTTCCTAATTTGCAAGAATTAAGTAATTCACAATGGCTCTCAGTCAGGGCTGTGAATTAGTGAATTGCTATTGTACTAAAAGGTCTCTCGCATGTTGAATTCAATTTTTGAGGGCTTAGAAGAATCACGCTCCCCCTGCTCACAGATTTCCCTGAAGTGCACTACATGGTGATGATAATTACAGTGGATGCATTATTTGCATGGTCTTTTTTCCAGTGGTCATCTGTAAAGCACTAGTGTCTATTTTCCAGGTGCTCTGTTGAATCATTGTCCTGGTGCTTGTCTTTAATTCTTTTTTCTCTCCTGAATATTATCTGTTTAAACTTGAATGTTTTTAGCATAATTACAAGCTAACAATTTGAGCTCAGACATACACACCCTTTCAAAGCTGGCTTTGAAAACAATTATTTCCAGCTCACAGGCGGGATATACAAAGTGCCAACATTCTGCCGACCGCATGCTGTGGGCCCAGACAAGCATGGCCAACCATCCCCAGCAGCCTGTCACCTGCCTGGGCAGCACGTCCCAGTGTGCATTCAGGTCCAGAGCTGTTCTGTCTGCCTGTGAGATGAACTGTCATCACATGTGGATGTTCTTTTCCTGCCCCACCTTTCAGCTGTTTGGGAGAACATCCCCATGGTAGCAGCACTGCTGCAGATAGCCATGTAGCGGAAAGTGAATGCGTATGAACTGTGATGCTTGTCAGACTCGGGGATGGTTGCAAGTGTGGTCAGAAGTGTTTTCCTGAGCTGACAAAGCAGGCTGATGCACATGGGCAGTGCAGCACACAGGGAGGCAAAGCATCTCACATGTTCCATGACATCTCTTGTCAAGACAGCACCAGGATCTCATTTTGTCTTTAACAGCCTTTTTAATGCTGTCATTACTCAGAAATACCATTGCTACGGCTCCTTAGAGAAGGAGAATACCTCTGCAACTAGGATAGCCCCCCCCAAGAGTCCTGTCAGTGCTCACAAGGTTTCTCTCTTTTCTTTTAAGTTTTATTTTTTAGAAGTTTTATCTTTTTAGAAGACAGACTTCTGTGGTTAAAGTGCTTACTGCTTCTTTCAGCACAGTTCAGTGGATCTCAGGGAGAACAAGGAGACTTTGAGCAGCAAACAGGATGGGATGTTGCAGGTGGATGGTTTGCAAAGGATCCAGGAATGAGAATGTCTCACAGGGGTGAGAAGCTGGACTGTGAAATACTGGAGGTTGCTGTCAGGCTGCTAAAAGACACGGTGAGGGTGGAATGCATGGAACATGTGGATCCAAAAATGCTACACACGGGGCAACGCAATAGCCGAGCATGGCATGGCACGGGCACATGAACTCAGCTCTGCTGAGCTGTGTGAGCCAATGGTTGCTGCTGTGCTTGCTCTCAAGGTATGAAGACTTATTTTGCTTGGGTTTTTTAGATTTGTTACACTTCTAGCTGGGTGTTAGAGATGAGAAGTCTGCAGAGCAGACCCTTCATATCCCAAGAGCAGTGTGGAGGTGCAGGCAAAACCCCAATGCAATAATTCAAGAGTCATTATGGAAATTGCTTTTGCTTTTCATCTGCCCAGTCACCTCTCAGGTGGCAGAGCAAGGCACAACCTGGCTCACTTAAAGCAGTTTTCTTTAAGGCAAAATGTTAACACACGAAATACGAAACCCAAGGCTGCTACATTCTGCTACAGAAAAACTAACGGCGCTGAGAAGCCTCCAGAAAAGCGGTCCAGTGATGTGGCAGGGAAACGCAGGGAAGTAAGGGCAGAAATGTAACACAGCACAGGTCATTAAACCCAAACCGAGGACAGAAACTGTCAGTGCAGCAGAGCACGAGGAGCTTAAGGACTTCTCGGCTGCTGCTCAGCAGCGACACGTGGGGCTCACAGGTGCAAGCATTTGCATTTAAAATCGTAGCTTGTAAGAAAGTAATGACATGCTCCAGAAAATCGTTATTTCATTTCCCTGCTTTAAACCGACGCTGTGCGTTACACCTAACGGACGGCACGGGCCCGACGCACGCACGCGTGCTTGTGCCTTTGTTCCATACATACCGCGCTCCGCCCCACCCGTCTCCCGCTGCCCCCGCAGCGCCCTCGGCATTCGGACCTCCGCTCCGGCAGGGGGCGCTCGCGTGCGGCGGCGGGCGGAAGCGACGCCGCGTTCCGCCGCCGCTGCCGCCGCCGGCTGCTCGCCGCGCTCCGCCGCCGGGCGAGGACGGGCGCGAGGGACGGGCAGCTGCGGCGCCGCAGCACCGCGGGGCGGGGGCCGGGCCGCGCCTCAGCCCGCAGCCGGAGCCGGGCGGTCGTGCCGCGCCAGGGGCGGGCCCCGCCGGACGCGACGCCGAGGAGGCGCCAGGCCGCGGCCCAGGTACCGGACGGGAGGCGGCGGGCGGTGCGCGCGCGAGGGGCCAGGCCCACCCGTGTCTTCCGACCCTCCGGGCCCGGGTGCGCCGCAGGGCAGGGCAGGGCCGCGGGGGCCGCCGGGGGAGCGGCCCAGCCGGGCCGTGACCGCCGCGCTTCGGCCCCTCGTCGGTCAGCGGCGGCCGCGACGGGCGGGTCCCGGCCGCGCGGAACTTTCCCCGGGCGGCTCCTTCCCGTGCGGGGCCGCAGCGAGCTCCGTGCTGAGGAGCGGAGCCGAGGGGAGCTCTGCGCCGGGCCGCCCCCGGTCGGGATCGCGCGGTCGGAGCTCCCTTTTGTCGCTTCCTTCGCTGTCTTTACGGGCCGAGGCGCGGAGTGGGCGCGGTGCGGCCCTCGTAGCGTCCGTGTCTAAGGCCTCTTCCTACAGTTGTTCCCGGTCGCGGTGCTCGCGGGCCCCGCGTAGAAGGAGCGGTACGAGGGCGTTGTTAAATCCCCTGTTTTTGTGAGCTAAGCCCTGGAAGCCGGCATGCTGTGCTCTGTGTGTGCCACAGAGGAAAGAAGTTGTTTCATTTGTTGTCCTACAATCCTGTGGCGTGCTAGGAAGTATTGAGGTTTTTTCTTTTTTTTTCTTTTAATAAAATATGCTTTATTTTTTTATAAGTGCCCATGAAGGTGTGTGTGGTTTATTTAACACCTATATGCTGCCTTATGGGAATGGTGAGTCAAAGAGTCAGCTGCGTGACCTGCCCTGTGCAGTTTCAGTGGGGCAGGTAACAGCGCTTGGGGAAGCAGTTGAAGTGCCGACCACAGGTGAAATCTGATTAGCATCAAAACACTGACGAGGTGTTGTGTGTGTGGTTTGGAACCTGCCTATCAGAAGTTCCAGCACAGGGCCAGTGTTTTCCTTCCAGCAGTGCTGCACATCTCCAGGAAACATCTCTTCCTTTTCAGTGCTAGAGCTTGTGAAATCATATGGTGTGAGAGGAAGTGTCACATCCTGAGCTCGCACCTTAGCATCTTGTCTTTGAAATGATAGACTTTTACCACTTAAAACGCTGCGTGCCTGTAGTTAGTACCCACTCCCTTGTGTCTGTTGATGTGGCGTGAGCCTTTAGCTGGAGAGGAAAAAGAGGCCAGGAAATACACTGGAGCAGGTTGCTCACAATGAGAAGTGACTTTTCAGTTGTCCTGAGCAGTGTGACAGCCCAGCTAAGCTGTAAGAACGGCACCATGCCCCCGGCACCGTGTCTCGCTGGGATCCTGTCTGTCACTGACTCACTGTTGTAAGAGCATTTTATTTTACAATTAGCTTCGTGGCTGTCTTGTGACATGGGAAGCTATTGAGTCAGCCAGGTAGTGCTCACTGGGCTGAAGTCTGCTTGTACTCAAATGCTTATCTTGATGGCAGCGTGGTGCAGGTGGTGGTAGGAGTTTTCTTTGTCAGGCTGAAAAAGTACCTTAATACCAGAGGAGATTCTGTCTGGAGTTTGTATGTATGCAATAGCATGCTGCTGAATGTATCTAGGGGCTGATAGCGTTGGTCTTTCGAGTTAATTGCCTTCACTTAGATTGGCTGAGGTTCTGCAACTTCATGCCTTCCACAGGCCTTTAAAGCCTGGTTACAGATAGAGAAGCTTTGAAAAGCAGTGCTACAACGTAGAACTGGTGCTTCTTTAGGGGGGTATGTATTTATACAAATAAGGGGGACTAAGTAGGGTTGCCAGCTAAGCAGCACTTCATGACAGCATGTTTTTGAGAGATAATTGTGTTCTTTGGGTATTATCAAGTGCAGACAAATGTGTATTCCCGGGGGGGGTGTGACAATATTAAGAAAACTCCACCTCTCGTAATTCCTTGATTGCTTTTCAGAAACATTTATGCAGGAGGGAATGGTGTCTATTTTGCATTCTATCGTGGGAGCTAATGAGTTTGTTTCTTACTAATTAGCCGATGGTAGTCAGGAGGGGCTTTACTGTTGTGCTGCACGTGCAAGGCCGTTTAGCTTTTTTAAAGACACTTTTGTGAATGCTGGGATTACTGACCGATGTCCTTGCGTTTGATGTAATCCATTCTGGATTGTCTGAGTTGTTACAGAGTTGGTGATGAGTAGTTTGCAGTCTTAATATCTGCGGAAAATATTTCTGCAGGCTTTGATAATCTCTGCCATGCACTCAGAGGCTTGAGACAGGGGCAGGAAGGCGTCGGGGTGACCTTCTGAATTCCCTCCTGGCCCCGCTTTTCTGTAATTCTGGCACTTTCTCATGTGATTTAATTACAAGAGCAGCTATTAAAGTATGATTACCACTGTCTAATTGGAGACATCTTGCAGCTTTCTATCAAGAATAAGGTTCGAATCATGTGCTTCTTCAAAATTAATAGTGCCACAGTAGCCACCTCCCCCCACCCAAGTGTGAGCATGCAGGTCAAGTTAGAAGATGATGCTGCCCTGAATTATTTTAACAGACTTGATGTAGGCTTTTACATGTGTGCTTCACTGGTACCTATGGCTTCAGCTGGTGTCATGTGAGTTTGGTCTTTTTTTATCCTGAGCAGATTTTGACACGATAAAATGGCCCATGTGTTTGTCCCTATGTAAGAACTCTTCATGAAGAGCTGAGTTGAGGATTGGCCCAAACTGGGAACAGCCAAAATGCTGTGTGTGCACAGCAAGAACTGTGCTCTTTCCTCAGCAGCCTTCATGGGCTGCCTTTCTCAGACAGCATTAATTTAGAAATAGGAAGTACATTTCTTAGCTTTAAATAAACAACATCAATTTGGTTTTTAAGTCCCTTGTTTGGAGAGTTCTAGCTGATATTTCGAAGACTCAGAAGAGGCATTACAAAAAGTTGCTCACAGTGCATTTCAGGTATGCTGGAAGGAAGCACGTTGTAAGGCCACCCAGGGGGGCACGTGGTCATAGGGGTATCAGTGTATGTTGTAGCTGAGCTTTCTGTTCGTTAGGCTCACTTCTGAAGGTCTGTTTGCTTTGTCATTCCTCCTCTCTCTTCGAACACTTAGAGAATTCATCACTGAGAAGTGAAATGTCTGAAGGCAGTTTGGAAATGGTGAAGGTACGATTAGTGTAGGACTGTATGTTTCTGAACTTCATCAAACAAACTTCAGTGAAGTTATTGAATAGCTGCTGCTTGGACTAATTTTGAAACGCTCGGGTATACTCTCCAACTTCTCACCTAAAAATGGCAGTGTCAGTGACCCACTCCTGTGTACTGCTCTAGCCAGGGCTGGGGACCTTTGGCATGTGTTTGTCCACAGGTATCTGACTTCCCAGCATCCTGCTCAGGAAGTTGCTTAAATAATCTGCAGGCCTTGACTTCCTAGCAGCACTGTGTGCAGCGTGCTGCCATCCTGATGCCTGAGCACTGCCTGCAGCTTGTGCAAAAGGTATTTCTCTCATTATGCTTTGCTTCCATTGCTGCGTGTAAAACATGCACGTCGCTGCTTCAGGAGATCATAGTTCTTGTACTGTATGTCAAAAGATTTATTTTGGTTGATGTATTTTGTTTTGGAATTACCCACAGTATAATGACTTTATGAGAAGTAACCAATAGACAAAGAAGAAGCAAAAGAAAAGCTTTTTTGCAGAGAAATGTGATTTTAGGAAAGAAAATCCAGCAGCTTTTTTTCAGCGTGAGCAGGACCTTTGGGATGCTGACATGCAGTGAAGTTAATGTAAGTGAGCACTGGGAAGTGTCTCCCACGCAGTTTGTGAATGCATCACTCTTCTAACCTGTAGCACCTGCTGCTCGAGTCCTCAGCTTCTGCTGAGCAGAGCAGAGGTTGGCAGTGAGGGAGGAACTTTCCAGGGGGATTTAAAGAGGCAGCTTGTCATGGAGTGCTGGGACCCCTTCTGAGGAAGGTGTAGTTCAGTGCCTTGTTAGAAAGATGTTGAGGAAGTAAAGTTCATTTCTCAAAGGCTGACTGAGACAATCAGGGATTCAGTTTGCTTCATTTCTGATATGGTTTCCAAAGTTTGATTCATTCATTGTTTTCAGTTTTTTCAGCAGGATCTTTTGCTCAGGTAGTGCATGGGAGTGCACTCAGAGAATGATGTTTGAGCATGAGATGTTGTGTGCAGTGCTGTCTGGTAGAGCTTCTGTGTGCTTTCACAGCTTCTTTTCCAGTGGCAGTGGGTTACCTAGCTGTAGGGATCTGGTGTATCTCGTAGGTGCTGTAAGGTTTCTGCCCAGCATGGGTGTGCAGCTGGTGACTTTCTGCACTGGGAAGGGAAAATGGCTTTAGACTGAAGGAGTGGAGATCTAGATTGAATGGCACTTTTTCACAGAGAGGGTGTTGAGGTGCTGGCACAGGCTGTCCAGAGAAACTGTGGATGCCCTATACCTGGAGGTGCTCCAGGCCAGCTTGGATGTGGCCTTGGGCAGCCTGAACTGGAGACCCAGCCCCCACAGCAGGGGTGGGAACTGGATGGTCTTTGAGGGTACTTGCAACCCAACTGTCCTAGGGTTACCAGGTTGTCCCTGTGGCTGGGTGAGGTGGAGGTTCGCTGTGGGTATCACAGATAGTAGTTGACAGCAAAGGAAACTTCTCGAAAATACTCAGTTTTCTAAACAAGTGTTGTTCTCAGCATGGTTATGTAGGTTTGTAATCTCTAAGAAAAGCAGTATATTGACTCATCAGTATTGACTAATAGGTTTCCGTTTTACATCTCTAATTGACATTGAGCAATGTTTAAGCTCTGCTCTCGCTGTAGCAGGGTGGAGCTGGAGTAAACAGTGTTGTGCTGGGAGCTGCCTCCATTCACTGGGCACTGGCACGGCCATCCTGCTCTGTGACACCCACCCCACGTGTCACGGCGAGGGATCAGCATGCCCAGATCCAGGAAAGCCTCTTTATTGCAGGGTTAGGGAATGCTTCCAGAAGAGTCACAAGAACTTCGTAGCCATAGTGCAGGATTGTACTGCTGGGATGGTGACAAAGCCACAAGTGTATCGAAGTTTTGACTTTTGTGAAAGACTTCTTGTCCGTTTCCTTCTTTCTGGTCACTTAAAAAAAAAAATGTGCTGATGTGTTTTTTTTCTTTCATGCCTGCGTGTATGTGCTTTTATCTAGCTTGGATTTACAATGCACCTCTGACAGAAGATGGATTGTATCTTTCCTTTGGGACTGACTGCGCAGTGCTGCTTGCTTGCCATAGGAATTGCACTGTGTTGCTCCAGTTGGGTCATTAGACTGGCTGTGGAGATCAGTTGTGCCCTCACTGGCATTGGCAGTCGTCCTCGGTGTATTTTCTGAGGCTGAGAACTTAACTATGTCAAATCTAGGAAGAAATTTCAAATCTGTGTCTCAGAATGAGCTGTTCTTAAGCTGTTTAGTGAACAAGGAGAAGGGTTGTTGGCCATGAGCACAGTGCTTTGATTCTCTCAATGTGTAATTTTTAACTGTTGGAAATCCTTACAAGCCCTGGAAGGCCTTAGCACAGCAGAAGTTTCTACAGCTTGTCCCTAACTTGGGGTGTTGTGGAATCGTGCCTCCAAGCTTTATGTCCAAACAGAAAGTCTGGCTTTTCCTAAGGCCTGTAGGTTATCTAACCAAATCAAACAGTCGGAGCTGTTAAATAACTTTTGAGTTCACTGAGGTGGTGAATTCTGATAGCTTGTGCTGTTTGTTTCTCGAGGCTTTTATGGTAGAGCCTGGTTTCCTTGGCTGAGCTTCTGGAGATGATTACTTCTGTTAGCCTTTGAGTTTTTCTTGGTAGCTATATGCAGTAACTGTGTTAAGAGGAAAGCCAGGAGCTTTTATTTTAAATATTGTGAAATGACACTAGTTCCTTTTTCCAGCCCAGCTCTTGGAGGCAAATCAGATAAGTGAACTCTGTCCCTCTGAGATGATTCAGTTCTTTTTCGCTCTATTAGTTGGGCTGGTGTTAGTTGCTTCTTGTTACAAGCCTGATTTTCTACCTGCTATCTCTGGTAGCTCTCAGTTCTGATTTGCAAACCTCTAGGTGCTTTGCAGGAGAGATGCTGACTCCTAGATAGAAAATACCTGCTGTTTCTAGAGCGGGTGTTAGTTGCCTTCTGTGAACTGGTGCCTTGTGAGTAATCAGAATGAACTGGTTAGGTTGTCATGAAAAGAGCCTGGAGCATCTTTGGGAGCAATCTAGATCTTCCCCCCCCTTCTCGATTCCTATGCTGCATAGTATTTCCTAGTATGGATTGAGGGGTTTAGGTGAAACTTCCACCTCTCTACCCCAAAATACATGCTGCAGTAGGAAAATACAATGGCTTGAAGTTCTGAGTCCCACTGCTGATAGTCCATCATCTTTGCCCTTAAGTACATCTTCCTGTGCACTGCCCAAAAGGTACACATCTGTCTTGGTGTTCTAGGCCTGATGGGCTTAGGGGTCAGGGATTGAATCTGTTTATGACTTTGAAGATGGAGACCAAACATGTGAACTATCAGTAGAAACAGAGCTGATTTGGGGGGACTGTGAAAGGACACTTCCATACAGCAGCCTTAGATGCAGCATCATTTGGAATTACTTACGTGGAGCTTCTGCATCGCTGTGGCTGGTTCTGCTCTCGGGAGGAAGCTGTGAATTAGAGGTTGCTGTTTTGCTTGTTTGTTTACTTCTCTTAAGTTCTTCTCTTGCAAGTGCAGTGACATCTTAGTAGCAAGGAGATGTGCATCTCAGTGCCACAGACGTGTTCTGGCCTATACTGTGTCATGTTGTTTTGTGCTGTTTCAAGTGAAAGCTAATCCTTGATCTTGAGTATTCAGGGAAGAAGAGAGGTTTCTCCTAGCTAGCCTCAGATTTTGCTGATCTTTGCAATGTTTTCGCCTCTGTCACACTGTCCTTGATATAGTGTCTTCAGGAGGAAGCAGAGATTTTCATCTGAGGATAAGCTGGGCAGAAGTTCCTTCTGAAGAAAATAAGTTCCACATCCAGTTTGGGCAGCGTGGACACTGGATTTGTGGTGGCAAAGGGGAGAGCCCCATGGTAGTGCCAGCACAGCTGCAGGTACAGTGGTCAGTGGTTGATTGATTGATTTTTTTTCACTCATGTAAGCTGTATAGCTGCACTGCTAGGGTTTAACAAGACAACTGGATTAGTAAACTCTTTGTATTGTCATCAAAACTGCAACTTAAGTGCCAGAGCCCAGGGCGAAACTAAAGGTTTGGCAGAAAGCTCTTCAAATGAGTAGCGACCGTATTGATCAGTTCAGAGACTGCCTGTACATGAGCTCCTTGTACTTGTTAAGAGGTGATAGAAGGAAAAAAATAACCAAGCATTTTTTTTCCCTGTACTGAATAAGAATGTGATGAGCTAGAAGGGGAGAATTCATACACGTGGTGGGGTCGTGCTTCTCAGCTTGTTTATCGATTACCCCCTCGCGCTGCAGTGACTCTGTGCAGCTCCTGTCGGCTATTGGTCAGGAACTCCCTTGCAGAGGAGATATGTAATCACTTCATGGGGTGCCAAGTTCTCTGTTTGACGTAGCAGGAATCAACTTGGATTCATGGGAGTTGATCTCAGAATAACGTACTCGTTAGTCTTTGCCTCATGCTGATGAGGTGTCGGAGGGATTGCAGATGGCAGAACGGCCGTGCTGCTTGCTGTGCTTGTGGTTACAGGACTGCCCTCCTCGTGTCAGGTGAACACACAGAAGCGAACCCAGAGCCATTAAGCTACCCTAGACTGCATGTCATCTCTGCTAGTTTTGTAGTGACTGTTGGGATTGAGGTGAATTGTACAGTAGCCTAACAAAAAGAGCCTTTAATTGTGAGCTTCCAGATCCCTTCTTTCGGAAGGGAGGCCTTAACAGGCGCAGCACATCAAAGCAGGGACAGGTAGTTCCTCCAAAGCAGCCAGTAGGAATCATTTAGGTAAGATGGGCACTCCCTGATGTGTCTTCTCACTTCTTAAGTCAATAGTTTCAGGATGTTCCTGTGCTACATCTGAATTGTTGTTTAATAGCCTGTTCATGTAATGTTTTAATGTTGTCATTCTTCAAGTGATCTTTTTCCTGTGCAGGTTATGTTTATTAAAGATCCTGTCATTCTTCAGATAAATTACATGGAGAGCTATGATGGGTTTGCTTAAGTGGAGTTGGGCTGAGCATTACTCAATACAGACCACAAAACTCAATCTCAGAAGGAACTATGGGAGCTGTAGACAAAGTATTGTTGATTTTTCTCAACGTTATTTTAAAAAGTAATAGTAAAGTACAGTTCTTTCTAACAAAAATTGCACCCTGAGCAGTCACAGCATCGTTCCTGTAGTTCAACTGTTCTCAGCTTCTCTGAAAAAGAAACCCCCTCCCAAAAGTGCATGTGCATTTCCCTCTCTGTTGGGACTGATGCTTACTATTGTCAGCTTCTCTGCTTAAGTAATTAACTCATGCTTGTAGGTGATCTGCTTTCCTCATGTTTGTTGCACTAACTTTGTTTTAAAAACTGAGCTCTGATGCTGCAGTGCTGGAGGGGTTTCCAGCCCTTGTGCAGTTAAAACTTCATTCAGTTGTCTGTAGTTACTGGAACATTACGTGTAGACCATATTTCAGTGAATGAAAGCAGAGACTAAACTGCAGTGTACTTTTTGCCTCCCTGTTTGCCGTTTCTTCCCTTTCAAAATTAACCCCTAAATGCATATTAAAAAAACAAAAACCGAAACAAAAAAAAACCCAACACCTGATATGAAAGAGTTTTCTGTGATGTGAAAGGCAAACCTCTGAAAAGGAATGGGAATAAGACAAACAGAGGAACAGAAATCGTTACAGTGGAGACTTTGTCTTTTGCATTTTTGCTTCTGAGGGTGAGTAGAATGGCACGTACTTAATTGCAGCCTTTTTTGTCATGTAAGGAATATTCTGTTTTTTGTGATGATGTGGTGAAGGCATCTGGGTCATCGGGGGCTGACTGCAGTGCCAGGTTATGAGAAATTTGACTTCCCACCTGGCCAGAAGTGGGCGTGCTGTCTTATGGCATTTCTTAAAGCTTGAAGTAAGTTCTTTGTGGCGTGTTTGGGATACGAGTTACTTTTTGTGTGTATATAGGTGTGTGTGTATATCTATATTTAAGCTTACCAAGGAATGGGTGAGGCGTCTGCGTGCTTCTCTGTATACTGTATTGCTGTATAGCACTAAGGTTTGTGGGGAAATGAATGGGTGGGGTAACTCCAAACAGCACACCAGGGAAAGAAGCTGAGTCATAAGATTTCCTTGCTTATGGGGAAAGAACTGGGATTTCAGATATTAAGCATTAGTACTAACAAGCTTTTGTGCACATTAGTACTAAGGATCTCCGAAGCCCCCTAAGTACAGCAGCCTTATTTTAAAACAATTCTGACTTAGTTTCTGTAAAGGCTTTGTAGCAGTGTGTTAAATTGCAATGAATAAACTGATGCACAAACTCCAAAGCAGAGTGCAGTCTGGGGAGGCTGCAGTGAGCGAGCAGGGGCTGATGAAAGCAGCTGCCCTGTCTCCCCAGCAGGATGCAGATGTCTGCTGGAGAAGTAGGCTCTCGAGGAGGAAGGATCAGTAAAGTAATTGAATGGCAAGAGAGAAGTCTGCTTAATGAAGGGAATCAGCTGGTGTTTGGTGCTAAAGAAACAAGCGGGGCTGTGAACTGCTGGGGACTTAATTAGAAGGAAATTTTCACAAAGGGAGAAGCTGTCTCGCATTATGTGCTTCATTCTTACATAGACACTTATTTTCCAATTCTCCATCTTTTCTGAATCTATTGAATTGGTCTCTTCTCTCAATTGTATGCCCTATTACAGCGGAGGATTTCAGGTTTTTCATTTTTTCTCTGAAATAAGTTATAATTCTGAGATTATTTTTTTCCTGAGTTTTCATCTTCAAACAGACGAGTCCACGAATAATGATGTGGAGCAGAATTGTGAAATTGCTTCAGAATCTATCTAAAGCTTTTGTGCACTCAGTGTTAATAGAATCGGCTAACAGTGGATTTTAAGGAAGAAGCTGGTGTTCAGTGCCAGGCAGGAGACATCAGCATGAGGTGTACGTATAAATTCTGTTCCTCACAAGGTATTAGAGCAGTCCAAACTGTCCTAATACTGGAGCTGTGGAGCAGATCCTGGTGGTAGTCACTGGTGCTTCAGGCACACAGAATGCTGGAGGTGTAACTTCATGTGTGTGAGACAGCCCGTGTAGTCCTTGAGTCCGTGCTTTAAAATCCTCTTGAAAGAAGTGCTGGAAAGATGTGCAGAAGTGTTTAGAGAAGAGCAGAAATACCTTAGAGCTGTAGCGTGCTCCCCCAGCAATTGGAAGTGCCAGTAATTGCTATTTACAACTGCAGCCATTTTGTTAATGGCATAATTCTGCAGACTGAGCCATGGTTGTACTAAATAGTTCATTCTGGAGTTCCAAAGTAGTTGGAAGAGTGGCTGATGTGATCCATCAGTCCCACTTCCTGCATGTGTTAGGGAGGTGTTGCCTATGTTTTATATTAACAGGTTATGCAATGAAGATGTGTTTGGGTGAGAGATGCTCACGCTCCAGTTTGGTTAGCTCATCAGAAAAAGATCTGAGAAATGATTTAGGTGCAGTGCTTGGGCTCTAGAAAACTGCTTATCTTGTGGAGAGTGCTTATCCAGATCCAGGATATGGAAAGACACAGCAAGCAGCAGGAAATAAAAGACACGGAAGTGGTCTTAATGGTGAATGTGAGTACCCAATTTAAATCATATCCGAATGATGTGTAGTGCCCTTGGCCAACTGCTGTTGTGCAGCTGGGAGTGGTGCAGCAGTTCTGGGGCCGTGCCATGCCTGGCAGCTGGCGGTGCTGGGCTGTGGGCTGGCACTGGGCGCTGCCTGCCTGTGCAGAAGCTGCAGGGAGGATGCTGAGGATGTTGCTACGGATACTCGATAAAATAAGTGGTAACGTTCGGTCATCCTGTGCGGGAAGGCTTCTGTCTTTGAAGTTCTGAAGTACTTTTTCCTGAAGAGTATGTCAGCTTGCATAAAAACTGGTTCCTGGATCAAAGCAATGGCTGTCAGGCTCCCTCTGATCACTGGGAATGTCTGAGTGAAGCTGTGCTTTTAAAAATGCATAATTTCTCTCTATTTCTGTTCTTGTTATTCCAACCAGCCTTCAGAGTGGTGAACTAACAATAAGGCAAGATGAGAACTGATCTACAGCAGTGGTGTTTTTTGTATTGGCTTACTGAGCTCCTTAATCCAGGAGGTACACGACAAAAGAACAAGTTCTTGGGATAATTCAGTTCGACAGGGACAGACGTGCTCCTACTCCATCAGACTGGTAGTACAATCATACCTCTCTTCAGTAAGAGGCAGCAAGTTTTGTCAGTAGTGGGTTGGTGACTTGTTAATCACAGGGTGGCCCTCGCTGTTTTTTTTACTTTGCAAATGGGTTAACTTATGTAATTGTATTTGTTGAAGACCATCCCTGTGTGCTGATAGCACTGCTGTATGAGCAGGGGAAGGCACAGGGCGGGAGTGGAGCCTCCCCTGGTTACATGGACTCCTTTGCCTTGGGAACCCAAGTGGTTGGCCATTAAAGTTCTGTTAGACCTTCATGGTTTTCTTGCTCTTACTGAATACCACCTGGATGCTGGATGTGTGTTTTCAGAGGGCCTGTGCAGCCACAAGGGGCTGAAGGGGCTTTTTGCTCCTCCCTCCTCATTAGGAGCTTAATAAAAGCAGTCACCCAAACTCTCCTCGTGTGAACAAAGCAGCAGGCTCTGTCTAGACACTTAATGTACAGCAGTCTAGTTTAAGGGAAGCAAGAGTAATACCATGTAATACTGTGAGGCCTAAAATAAAACAAGAAATTAAGGCTATTGTACTTGGCTGTTTCACAACACGGGCAAGGAGATTTTTCTGTACAATGCTCAAGTAGCATTGGCCGAAAAGCCAAGAGGGCAGCATGCATGTTAGGATGCAATAAGCACGGTGTGGCCAGCTGGTCTGCAGAGGTATTGGTGTGGCCTCTCCTGCAGTGTGCCGTGCAGTTCTGGGCTCCACAGCCTAGCAAGGAACATAATTAGAAACAGGAGTGCACGTTCCTTACAGCACGCTTCATTTAAAGCAAAACCAGAGCTTCCCACTGCCGGGTAACCATGGCTTGTAGTGTAACACTTGTACTGTTATATGGGCAGCACTTTCTCAGCCCTCCACACGAGAGAACAATCCCAACTGAAAGAGAGGAGACTCTGGGCTACTGCATCTATTTTTTTTACAGAATTAAAATTGATTAAAAGAGAGGTTTTGCTCATCATGCTCCTGTATTTACTCCTGCAGCAGCTTCTTGGAGCAGGGTTGTCCTTGCAGAGAAACAAATGTATTTAAGCATTACCTGCTTAGTTTCAAAAGAATAATAGAATAATGTTTTTTATATGGAGTATGTGAAATTGGATTTAAATTGGTTGCGTGGTCAATAACAGCATGTAAAGCAAACTGCTCATGGATCCTCCTGCGTGGTGGAGCTGCAATTCCTGTTCTGGTGGAGCAGGGGGGCTGTTGTCCCCTGGTGCCCCAGAGGCCCAGATGTGCTGGTGCAGCTGTGGCTCTGTGTTGGCTGCGTGCTGTGCTGCTGTTGGACAGCCCCATTGGGTTTGTGAGTCCTGTAAGGTTTCTGTATGTGAGCACAACATTGAGGACCCTCTTTTTGTTGGCTTTGTCATGCTTGAATATTGGTAAAATGGAAAGGCATGCCTAAGGAGTCTGATGTGTAAAATCCTGCCCAGGGCTCCTTCCAACAAAGGGCTGAAGACAGGAGCTCTCCGGTAAGGTGAGGGAAAGTGAGGGAGCCTGGCAGAGCACCAAGCCACCCATGGACTTGCTGCAGCTTCTGGGCTCCCTTTGTAAAGCTACAATTAAAACTTTGCAATGAATTCACAAGAAATCCAGTTGCTGGGAATGTGAAACAATTGCTATTTGACACGATGTAAGGTCTGTTCCTCAATTATTCACAGAAAATGTCAGTTGATGTTGTTTCCTTTTTTTCCACTTTGCAGATGCAGGTGGTGGCAGCTCTTTCCGATCTCACACAGATGTTGGCATTGTCTATTGTTGCAGGGTGCTGTTGTTGTAGGGTGTTGGTGTGGCTTTGCTAGGCTGAGGAGAGAACAGTTGGTGTGTGTTCTCAGAGCCACGTTAAGCACATCTCTGCGAGACAAGGGGCTGCTCAGCTTTTCTTGGCAGGATGGGCACAGCTCTGTCAGTACAGCTTTGCTCCAGGGTTGGTGGGATCTTCAGTCTTGAGGCCTCAAAGGTTGTTCCTGACAGTGCTGCTGCATTCCCTCTGGTAATACAAGTGCAATAGCAATAATGTTTATTCCATTATCTACAATCAGTGAAACACCTTGGAGCAAAATACCACCTTTGGTAATGCAGTGTGTGGATTGCCTTCTTCCTCTCCTTCTTTTCTAAATTGCTTATGAGAAATTCGTTCAGAGATGTACCTGATTTGGGAACAATGCTTAGTATAAATATATGCTGTTATTAATTGATTATCTTCTAATAGATCTGCTAGTAGATAAAGTTGTTTATGACTTGTGCACATGATTTATGCAGATGCTGGCACGTTTCATAAGTTGTTGCTGGACTATTTTTAATTTGGAGAAGCAGATGAGCAGTCTCTGGAGGGAAGTCCCGTTCTGCAAGCCTAGACACTGGGCAGATCTTAAGAAGTTATTTGCTGTTGCTCTTTGCATGTTATGTCTGTTGTCATATCATCTTTTAGATTAGAAGTAACGTAGTTGTGACCAAGAAATGAATGTGGACAGACATTTTCCTGTGCTCTGCTTATTCTCTTTGTGTGCTGCTGTAGTACTCTTAATTTTGTTTTCCCATATTTTTATTCTCTCAGAGAAATGCTTGAATTTCTGTGGCTTTTTTTTCCCCTGTTCTTCCATTCAAATGTGATAAAGTTGAGGCATAAAATCCCCTTGCCTAAGGAGTGATGTGTGGTTGGTTTATATCTCCTAGGGAATCCGTTTGGTGTTTGTAGTTTCATTTTTTCAACCTCTTGTTACTGCAGAGAGCACAGAAGGTATCTGCAATTTGGAAGAGACTGGAAGTAGGGGGTGATGGATCTCTCAGCTCCCTTCATGCTGTTAGTTTTTTCCTTTCATCTGAAAGTATTCTGATTTAAAAAACGACCTCACACTTTTTGTCAGCTGTGATAGGTCAGTGACAGGTGTGAAACGCTGAAGGCAACATCTGTGTAGCTGCTTTCCTGGTGCATGTTGTTATGGACACTTTCTTGGCCAAGGATTGGGTTACTTCTGTCCTTCATCGTTTAACTGTTGTCCTCGGACCAGCCCAAATTGTTTTGTGTTAAAAATCAGAATAACTCAAAAAGAGCGTAAAATCAATATTTTTAGTTGTTGTGTAATGTGATTGGATCAGATCGGGTTTAATAAAGTTCACAGCATGTGAGCCAATGTTTTAATCAAGGATCAAAGTACTTGGTCTTAGATAAGAAACTTTAAGGTTGTGATTGGCTCATTAATAACCTCACTGGCGTTGTCTGAGTGCAGGACTTACTCCTTTCAGGATAATATCCCTTCTTTGTAGTGACAGTAATCTGTGCTCTGTCAGCTCTGCATTTTGTGTCCAGCCCTTGCAGTGCTGGCAGCATTTTGAATGCAGGATTTCCTGTTCTTCACTATCTAGATTAGAGTTCTGAAAGTGTATTCTTCTATGCAGTTCGTTTGTAAGAAATTTTTATTGTCGTAAAAGTGGAGGCATACGTGTTTAGTAACAAAAGCTTTTGTATGCTCATTTATACTAATAATATTCCTCTGTTTTGTACACAGAGGTGAATATTTTATATATATATGTAAATATACAGAGGAACAAACGTATTTGGTTGCGGAAGCCAAGTATTTTTGTGAAGGGAAATTTCTACTGTGAGTTTGAAAAGGGCAGATTAGATATTTAGTTTTCATGTTTGTGTGTGCCTTATTTAAGCCCTCGCTACTGATGACAAAGTTGGCTTCCCATGAAACGAGTCAGGGAGAGACTGTATTTCAGCATGAAATTACAGCAGTACTGGCACAAGAAAGTCAGGGCATAGCAAGTGTTATGACCTAGGTATGAGCTGCTGTCTGCTGGCTCACCTGCATCAAGCTCTTAGCTCCTGCACTAAGTAAGCCTTGCTGTCAGCTTTGCTTTTGTTGTGGAGTGAGTATGGATAAAAGCATGTACCTGGACAGTCATTGCAGTGCAGCTGAGGCACAATGCCTTGTGTCAAAAATCTAATGTAAAATTGCATTCTGCTTGATGGCATTGATTATAGTAACTTATCCGTGTTGGTCTTGCCCATGTGGGGCTTTTGAACTGTATGTGGCTTTGGATGTAATTAATGTACTCTTCAATTTATTCCTGTAAAATAAGGTAATTATTTTAATGTGAATTGTTAGTATCTGTACTTCGTGCTTTAAAAGAATTAGAAGCACAGTTAGCATGCATATTTGCAATGGCAAGCTCTAGTTTAACTGTCAAGGGTGGTTATTCTGTATATGAGTGCCTTTACTGTATTCTCTTCATGCACATTGTTACAGTGACCTCATAATTCTATTTATGATATGCTTTTTTCCCCCTCCTTTTCCAGGTGAAGCAGGAGCTGTAGAAGGTTGACCTGGTGGCTCGCAATCATGCCGTTCCCCTTTGGCAAATCCCACAAGTCTCCTGCAGACATAGTGAAGAACCTGAAGGAAAGTATGGCAGTTCTAGAAAAGCAGGATATATCTGACAAGAAGGCAGAAAAGGTATGGTTGGGACTTTTAATTTGCTAAACAGCAATTAAATGGAAGACAAAAAAAAAAATCTATCGTCGCAGCTTTACTGTACTTCTGTGCTTGGCTGTGCAAGTGGTCACAGAGCAGAGTGCCTCTGTTAACAAAACCAAGTGGCTTTGAGTCCCTGTGGCTATCAGAAGAATATACTGTGATATTCTTGTGCCCTCTCTCTTTCCTGTGGGATTTTTCTTCAGCCCGTAAGAGGATGGCAAGGTATAAATTCCCTGTACTGCTGCATTGTCCTTTTAAATAGGGTGGTTTGCTACTTCTGGATCTGTACCCATCTTTCAGGATCTCTGCCTTGCAACAGTCATTTACTTCTCGACAGGTAATCTTGAGAGCTTCATTAAAAATTATCTGCAGATTCAGGCTGTGTGCAGCTGCTTCCTACCTACTGACTCATCCTAACAGGGGTTATTTACAGTTCAGACCAAGTTTTTCTTTCAATATCAGTACTGGGATGTAAACACCAACGCTTCTTAAATTAAAAACAAACAAACGAAAACCCCTCAAACTGAAACAAGCAAGAGAATAACCTCCCCCCTCCTTAAATCCACCAGCTTTTGAAGCAGGCTGTGATATCATAGCCCCTTGAATCCTCTCCTAGCAGTAACTGTTTTGTTAATGCCATTCTTGGCATCCTTACAGAGTCAAGCACAGGAGTTAGTCATAAACTTTTCCATGCTCACTGATATTTCTGAGCACAGTGTGGCCGGCCTCTCTGCATTGTTTCATCCACATTTGGCACTACTGCTGAAAGTGTAAGAGAATCTGGATCTTAACTGTATAGCCATCTTTATCCTGATACTCTGTAGGATCAGCATCTTCTGCACCAGTGCCAGGATGTGATGTGTTCCAGATCTCCTGCAGTGTACCACAGTGGTTTTTCCTAGATGCTTTTCTGTTTTGCTAGCGCAGAATGCACGCTCTTGTCTTGTTCTGTTCTTTTTCCTAGTTCATGGCAGTGTTAGCACAAAAGCTGGGAGGGTTTTCATAGCTGCTGCTTTTTTTTTCTCTATTAAAGACATGTGCCATGCGAGGAGGGGAAGGTGCATTCTGAGGAATGTGTGAATGAGACTTGGCGCTGCCTTCTTCATATCAACTTCACTCTTAATTCCCAGAGATGTAGCTTGATGTTGGAGACTGTGCTCTTTTGTCGTCTTTTTGTGTAGACATCTAATAGGAAACAGGCCAGCTTCATTCCTTTGTGCATAGCTGTGCTCTGTATTACATGCCTTGTTCTTGATGCTTTAACTGCAGATTATTACATACTACTGGCTTCTTGCTGGTCTTTAATCCCATGCCTCTATCTTCTTTAAATACCTCATTTATGAGCCATCTTTGACAAGAAATAATGTACTTAAGTCTGTGGGGTTTCATCCTGTATTGTAACAGGCAATGCATTGTGCACAAAGCAGGAAAGACAGACAAATTCACCAGGTTAGATGTGATAAGGGTTAAATACTGACAATCATGAGGCTGAGGCGGGTGGTGCTGGCCTTTGTCATCCTCATTATTCACAAAGGAGATCAGCTGGTAGATCTGAATTTTCACAGTGCCTGGTCCTGTGTGTCCTTACGTGGGTTCTTCAGGAAATTATTCTTTCGTTGGCATGCCAAGACCTCTGTGAAGGTGACTGTAGTTGTAGCAGTTTATCTCCGGTTGTTAGATAGTTTGCTAGTTTGACAGGGAAAGCTTTTCATTATATTAGAAGCCGGTCATATCTTCAGAGGTCTGATTGAACATCTTGAATTCATGCCCACTTCCTACCCAGTCTGTTAGAGCTTTTGTAGCCAGTCAGATAACAGCAGTGAGCTTTCAGGGCCCAGTACTGTGCTGCTGAAGCAGTGCATTGGGCCTTCTGTGGTGAGAACGCCCGTTCAGGTGTTACTTTCATTTGTTTTGTCCTAGACTACATTGTTTCTGAAGTATATACACAGTTGCATATCTTTATTACTCTTGGCCCTACGGAATTTCCATTCTGTATATGAGCAGGACTATGAATACTTCAGCATATGTTGAAGTGACCTGAACGTTTCAAAATTAATTATTTCTTCCACAAAATGAAGTTCATTGTATTGTTTTATACATTATGTCTGACTGAGCTTCCAAAGACAAACCAGCACTTTTCTGCTGCAGCATGACAGTGGTTTGCTTTTAATATGCAGTCTAGGGTAGTTCCTACCATGCAGTAGCAACTCATTGCTATTCTGTTTTGCAGAGGATGCACTCTGACAGTTTCCAAGCATGCTTGAAAATATAGATTTGTAAAGAAAAATAAAGAATTAACAATTTTCCCGAGAAATTAAAGCTGTAGTTAATTAGAGTTTTGAATACCTTGGATTATTTGAAGAAAAAGATGTGGAACAACAGTAGTGGTCATGGTGCATTTTATGCAATTAAGAAACATTCTACCCTGTAATAACTGCAAAATTTGCTTTATAAATAGAAATCTGAAGCTTGAGAAGTGAATTCTAGTTGCATGTTAATCTGTATGTTTTTGAATGGGACACATACAGGAGAAAAATTAACCAGGTAATTCTCCAGGTCCTTTTGAAACACTGTTTAGGTTTGCAGTACATACTTAGGAAATGAGATTTGAAGTGCCTGCAGAAGCCAGGCTGTGTCTCAGGGCTGACAGTGCCTCCAGTGCCATGGCTCAGTGACTGCTGACTGCAGTTTGTTACTTAGGATAAAGGCAATAGATGGCCATCTTTTATTATATTGGAAGGGTAACCAGAAAGCTGAAAAGACAAGTGCTTTATATCCGAAAAATGAACAACATATACACTGTTAGTTTTCCTTCCCTTGCTTTCTTTTTTCTTCTCCAGAAATGGGCTGAAGGGAGAATCTTTTCATATTAGTGGGACCTGCTCATGAGCTTTTACATCAGTTAGTATTTTATTCTCATCTCTTCCTCTTCTTTGGCTTACACTAGCATTTATTATTATGCTACCATTTCATTTAATTTGTGGCACACAGTCACTGTCTTGAAGGTAAACATTTACTCATGTAATAGACTTGTTCTTCCCTACCCTCTGACCTTGGGTTAACCTGCTCATGGCAACTTCAGATTGGCTTTCTGGTAATAGTTCCAGCCACGCTGTTAACTTGTGCAGATTGACTGTTACAAAAAGAGGAAAAAAAAACCAACAGAACAACACAGATTTTTGGCTGAAATGAAATTCAGAGAGTCACGGTTTCTCTTGCTTAATTTAACAAGCTCAGTGCAGTGGACAGAGTGCTATGCAATATGCTATTGTACCTGATTCTCCTATCAGGTTATAATATAGCATCGCAATGACAGAGATGTAAATTCAGATTTTATTCACTGAGCTAACACTGAAATTTACAAAGCAGTGAAATTTTAGATCTGTTATGAGCATTTGTGCTGTTAATCCATGTTTGAGGTAAAACTAAAGGTCAAGTACTCTTCTTTGCCTGCTGCAGGGGGCTTTGATTAACAGCTCAAGATGGAGTAAGGGGCAAAGGTTGTTGGTGTTCTCTTATTTTCAGATTCGGGTGTGACAATCATACAAGCGACTTAGTGGAGTGTTATCTTTAAGTAATACCTTCCTATCACTGACAAAAAGATAGAAACACAGGGGTTTTTGTTTCTTTTCCTTCCTTATTTAGTTCTGAAGTCTGACTTATCCTCAGATGTTGTTTGTTGTCTGACATCACTGAATTTTAAATGGTCTTACAACAGCATTTTTGTCTATGACTCTGCCCCTTGGTTGCTCCTTCTCAGTATTGATATACATATAATATATATTCTGTATATATAACATACCTTGCTTATATGCTTTTTTAGAATGTATATTAGTGATTCCACTTTTTGTTTGTTTGTTTTGATGAATATAATTGTGCATTTTGATTTTCTATAGAGATTGTTTGTTTCTTCCAAAAGAAGGCAGCACGCTTGGCAATATTTTGGTATCTGTACCTTAGGAAGCAATGCTAGTTAGCCTTTACAAGCAATGCTAGGTAGCCTAGCCTTTTCCTGTCTGTCTTGAATTTCTAAATGAGTTTTTCACTTAATTCCTGACTTGAACATATAATTCTACAGTAAATATCAGGTGTAATGAACTAAGTTCCATTCAGTATCTGAAATGGGGAAGCTAACTCTGCACACTGTGTATCTGCTCTAGTGCTTGGAATGCAGTGGAGTGGAGAGACATTCTAGAAGTTTGTAGGAGTTTGTTTCAATCCTTTTGAGTTTTAGAATAGGAGAGCAGGGAACACAGAAACGGGATCTGCTACAGACGCCGAGCATCAAAAAAAATTGGTTGTTGATACAGTGCTTATAGAAAATGTCATATTTCTATATTTGTGTGTATCCAGAAGTTATAGTTTGCCTAAGTAGCAGTGACACAAGCGATGGCACTTTTAACTGCAGGCACGTCCTCAGTGTTGCCACTGTCCTGATTAAAACAGCTCTTCACACCTTAGCATTTCTTCTCCCATCTTGCTTTCTGGATTGGTGTGCAGGGACAAACTGCAGTAGAATTCTTTACTACAACAAAAACAGAAAGAGGTAATAATGCTTCAAGGGGATCCCTCTGTAGCTCCATGTTCGACAGACATTCCCGTTCCTTTCCTTGTAAAGATGAATTTCTTCTGAATTTTCAGGAGGAAATAATGCAGTTGTGCTGCATAATGTGTCAGGCTGGCTTTCTCAGTCTGTGTCTGTAGGGGATGTCATGAGTCTGAGCAGTCAAAATGAACATTTGCTTCTTGCTGTCATAATAATTGCAGAATATCCTCTGGAGTTTAAATAAAGGAGCAGACAACTGGAATTAGTGAGAAAATGGAGACAGTATGGAGTGGAAAGTTGTGGAGGAGCAAAAAATGATCCAGAGCCTCCTTAAAGGTCACAGGATCCTTACTTGCATACCTAGCAAGGCTGGAATGGCATCAGCTTTAATAGCTCTTGGGTCATGTTGAAGCCTCTCTAGATATAGCCCGCGGATGAGAAATCTTCTGACGTGTCCCTTTTAAGATCCAGAAAGTTCTCATTCTTTTCCTTTATTAATTTTCCGTGTGCTACCAAATGAATACTTTAGAGTTTATGCATTCCTTGTTGTCAGATTCATCTAATTACTAAAAATGAGTGCACTCACAGACCTTTCACGCTTTCTAAGCATGTGAAGAGCTAATGTATTACAGCCAAACTGATTATATATGATGATCATTTTGCAGTGTTTTATCCCCAAGATCTGCAAATGTATATATTTAAAGCAGTTCTTCCCTCTCCCCTCCAAGATAACTGTGTTTTAAGATTCAGAAGTGGATGTTTAGAAGTGTTCCTGCTGATTTTGTTTATTTTTACTTATGAGATATCTGCTTCCACTGCGAAGTGTTACTCCAGTCCAACAGAGCCACAGGCACTCCTTGCACTGGTTCCCCAAGGAGAGCAGTCTCACTGATGTCTTTTGGGATGTGTCTGATTCTTCCATTTGTCCCCTGAATCAATATTTTCTTTGGAAAGCCCACTCTTTTTGGGTCTGGCTGCCAGTTAGTTCTTCTATACTGAGAGAACCTGAAGATTGGGTTACACTGTCTTTCAGGTTTTCCTTTGGAAAGGAGAGCATGTATAGTTACTGCACTGTGAGGTTGGTATTTGCCAGGAGATCGGCTGTGGGCAAAATCTGCAGGAGTGCAGGTGTTTCTCTGGGCAGCTTGCTAGACAAGCACACGTCTGTCGTGTTTTCCAGTCTGATCCTGTGTACCTCTGTTTTACAGAATGGAAATTTTGTCTGGTTCCTCTCATACTGTCGCTAGTCTCTTGGAGATTTTTTGAATGGGAAGCTTAAAGGCACTAAAAAAGAAGAGATTTTGCTTTTGATAACTTGTTAATTAAATTGCTTGTCTCCTCTCTGCCTCATTACTTTTAATAACACATAACTTTATTTGCAGAAAGATTGTCTATTGTTTTCTTAACATGTTGTCATTTCCTGATTATTTTATTCCCCCTCTGTCATGGAAGTGTGCAGTTAATAAGAATAACAGTATGCAGTTACAAAGACAAATGGTATTCTCTATGTTCTAACTTTATTTTTTTTCTCCCATTTTCTTCAGGCCACTGAAGAGGTCTCAAAAAACCTTGTCGCCATGAAGGAGATCTTATATGGCACAAATGAAAAAGAACCACAGACAGAAGCTGTGGCACAGCTTGCTCAGGAGCTGTACAACAGTGGTCTCCTTAGTACCCTCGTAGCTGACTTGCAGCTAATTGATTTTGAGGTAAGAAAATTGATATTTCACGTATTGTATGTTAAAATGAATACATCTGAGTTCCTGTGACTTCAGTTGGTTTAAAACATCTTTTGACCTACAGCTTTTGTTTTCTGGCCGGGACAAAGCCAGGAGAAAGGGAACTAAATATTCCAAACCATCTAGAAAATTAAGCAAATATTGAATACAAAATCAGTGAATTTGCTCCAAGATGAAGTAGTTACACTGCTGATCTTGATGCTTTGATTCTGTTAAAATTATGGCACGAACCTTAATTGTTGTACCGATACCACACTGAACACAAGCTTCAGTGCCACAAGCTGTGTCTGTATTCTCATCTTAAGTTAAATTACTTGGAAAAGAAAATGGCCGTAACGTTTTTAGAGTTTTAAATTTTTAAGGTAAAGCTGTTCCTTTTGCTAAGTCTTCAGTTTTTCTTTCTTTAGAAACCTTTCTTTCTTCTTATTTTTTTCTGTTTATATATATAAAGAACCCATGGTATTTTATTGATTACTTCAAAATAGCAACACTTATAATCGAATGTGTCTCTATCCAAACCTCTGTCTGACATTTGTCACCACATCACATAGAATAATTTAGTTTCCCAGCTCCATAGAGAGAAATCATCCTATGTAGTTATAAGAAATTGCAGTACAATTGGATTTTTCTGTTTTCCCTGAGGTCCCACATGAATTGTGTGGTTGTCTAGGAAAGGAGCCAAAGCCCATGTCTCACACTCCACAGCCTTGACCATAAAGGCCATACCACTTAAGATTGCTTTAAGACAGCATTGTTCATAACCAAGTTGTTCATGATGCAGACTGAACAGTTTGAAGTCCTATTGTAGTATGACATACCCAAAATAATAGCCTTCTTCCCTGTTCTTTTCCTCTCACCCCTCCACCCCACCCATAACTGCCTCTGATTTGTTTAATTGTAATATGGTTGTATTTTTTTCCCCTGCCCACACAGATGTTTACAGCAAACATAAAACATTCAGGTTGTTAAGTAAGCAAGGAGACCTGGGAAAGTTGAGATAGAATGTTGAAATATGACAACCTTTAACTGCCAAGGAAAGGAAATCATGAAACGTCATCTGGATTCTGCTGACCTCTAGATTCTTATCAGCTTAATGTTTACTCAGCTCAGTTTTTATAGAAGGAAACATTCATTATCTGCTGCTGATGAAGAATGATAACAATTTGTACAAGCTCGCTCTCATTAAAGAGAGCTATTCATTTTATTCTAAGGGGACTTAAGAAGATTGCAAGTAGTTTCCTGCTTTGGACTTTCTGCTACTTTGTTACACAAGGATATTATCTTTTCCCCTAGAGAACCAAGTCATTCGCATTGCTTTCTAGGCTGGGCCTTGTCTGCTTTTTAAGGATGGGATCTGGCAGACTGTCCAGCTATTGTTTTTCTTTGAATTAATGTCAACACACCTGTGCTCCAGACCTGCACTAGCTTCCCATCTATGACAAAGTCAATCAGATGTGTTCTGTGATTTGGAATTTACTGTATTGGAAATGATTTATCTATTGCAGAGAGAGAGAGAGAAACTTTATTTCCTGCTGCTTTTTCAAAGATTGAGTTTAGTTTGGTACTTCCTTTGCCTCTCCAAAGCTTGAAATTATTCAAAGATGAAGGAAACACCATCTTTTTTTTTGTCAGAACGCTGCTCTTCTTCAAGATGTCTTTGGTGGTTGCTGAGCTAATAGAGAAGGGACCATTTACTGGACTCCTGAACTATCTCAAGTGTGTTTGAATGTGGAACAGAATGGTTAAAAAAACAACACTCGCAAAGACAGGGAAGCAGAAATTTAGTGTTTTATAATCCTGTAATCTGAAACAGTGGCTGTTGAACCTTGCTGGGTATAAAGGCCTGTTTAAAATGATATTTTTACCTGGGAGTTTTCTTTCCAAGTAGAGCAGTGAACAAAACCATCTACTTAGCAAAGTTATGAACTTTCCGGTTATCTCCTCGCTGATCTGTGCCAGCGTGCCCACAGGAGAGATGGCATCCCTTGTAGAACTGTATTCTTTGTTCTTGCTTTTTTTCTTTTTTTTTTTTTTAATGGAGGGGAGGGGGAAATGCAAACAAAAACTCCTTTTGCCTGAGGGAGTCTGAATCCTACTGGGAAAACAATGCTAGCACAGTTGTACTCTCACCTCTCGCAGTCGTGACTACTGGCACAAGGGCTGGTGCCTGTTTGCCCTTGTTAGCCATGAGGTCACTTAGCAGTGTATGCTGCTTAACAATAACTAGGCTTGGAATTACTGTGTACCACTGTCAGTTTGCTTAGGTGAATAATAAGGAAATGCTGTTCTTGCTGCCGAATGCAAAGGAAATTGTGAGATGTAGAGCAAAATTGGCAGTGTTAGTGAATGAGAGTTGATGACTATATTATGTGGAGGTTGAGTAAAGCAGTTTCTGCAAACACTGCTCTACTCATTTCAGAACAAAGAGTGCTGGTGTTGCTTTGGGCTGGCTTGCAATGGAATTGTAATTGAGCAAACAAGCATTTACAAACAAACTCTTATATCCTGAAAACAACAGTCGCTCAAATGGTCGGTGGTAATTCACAAACATGCCATTTGTAAAACTGGAGCCCTCCTACGTTCGTTATAAACATTTGGGGTTTCTTTTTCCTTACACAGTCATCTTTATGTTGATTAGAAAACTGAACTAGTTTTGAATAATTGCTGTTGTGTTTTAAATGCTTGCTAATTAAACACACTCTGAATTTTGCTTGATAATTTGGTAATGTAACACAGGGAATTTATAATACAGAGTAGATAGAGATGGTCAAGAGGAGTGGTTTGCATGTGGTCTTCATGAGTTTGACATTCAGGAATCCTTCCTGCAGGGTTGCTTAATGGCGTTATTTGCAAGACCAGGTGTAGCACAGGTTTGCCTGGGATTTCTTTGGGTTACATCTGACAACGGATAGCCTTGAAGTTGTCCTTATGGAAATTTCAGATTGCAAGTTAATTAAGTGATGTATGTGAATGAGAGTGATATTCCTTATGTTTATAATCAGCTTTTTGTCCATAGCAGTTTGGCATCTTTAGCTGTGTTCTGACATGTCCACAGAGAAATAAATAAGGAATGTATATATACTCAAGATAATATTTTCAACTACTTTTATGCTACCTGGTGCTAACATTGTGTATATAATTTGCTGAATTCCAGCATCTTGTTCTCATTCATACTACCGTTATCTGTTAAAATATGTGAGACTTGTGTTTTAGGTCAGTGGGTGAGTTCTCTTTGTAGTTCTTATTTATTTGTTTTGCCTTCAGAAGTTCCAGTTTTAAATAGAATGTTAACACTGCAGGCAGAAGTGCTTTACAGGCAACGGATGGTGGCATTATGCCTTTCCAGAGAAGGGGAGGGGGGAAGGTAATGGAATATTGAGGACACAGACTTGCAGGCAGGAGCACAGCTAAAAATCAGAATGTTATTAGCAAAAATAACCAACGAACAAGAATAAAACAAGTCCTGGAGTCTGAAGCTACACAGAATGTCAGATGAAATCCGAACTGGCTTTATTCATGTAATTAACCTGCAGTCTGCCTGAACATCTGTCCGGTAGAGTTTAGAGCACTTTGGAGTATTTGAAATGAGCATGAAGAGAATAAACTATTTAATCTGACTAAGATCAGACTACAGAGGCTGTCTGAACTGTAGAACTAACAGTGGTATGAATGCATGAGATGCCAGTGTGTAATTCCTGCTTGAACAGTGGACTTGAATACTATGTGTTTAACTGCTTGTGTTTTTGACAGGGCAAAAAAGATGTTGCTCAAATCTTCAACAACATCCTCAGAAGGCAAATTGGTACAAGAACTCCCACAGTTGAATACATCTGCACTCAACAGAATATATTATTCATGCTACTAAAAGGGTATGTATGCTGTAAGGCATAAATATACTTTTTGATGAAGTAGGATGTTATGGTCATGAAGAAGCACCAAGTTCTGAAATGTTTTTTGATTCCTTTGCAGCATGCTTGATTTTGTTGTTCTTGTCTAAGGGCAACTTCCCCTAAGGAAAGGAAAATTTGAGTAATAAACACCAGAAATATACTTCTGCCTGGTGTTTGACTGAAAATTGAGAACTGATAGTAACCTAAGTTATTCTTACTGGGGTATTGTCAGCATTCTCCTTTTGGTATATTACATGATCCAGTTGAAGTTATTTCCTTCTGAAATTACTCATTTGTCTAGAGTTAAAGTGGTGAATTTGTTTGAGTTTTTCTTTCTTAGTTTCTTTCTTTTAACCAATGTCCTTTCCAGCTCGCTGTCCTATTCCCTGGTCTTAGTTTGTCTTGTGCATGTTATTTGTAGTGATTCATATTCTTGTAGTCACAGGACCAAACAAAGAATGACTCAGGGTATGCACTGCATGCCAGGCTACTCTTTCTTCCTCTCTTCTCTTCGTTTTTCTGATGCTGGGTGTTGGAGAGCAGCACCAGACTGAATATGTGGTTGCACACCTGAAGTTGTGGATCTCAAATGTGAGAGCTGAAATGTATTTGCAGTGGTTTCTTGGAAAAATAAGATTTTCTTGAAAACTGACAGCGTGCTCTCTGTGTATAAATAAATAAATAAAATAATAATAATAATTGCTCACATTTCTATTAACTTTATTAAGCAAAGTTCTGAAAATTGGTATCCCGGTTGTAGCACAGAGAAGTTCATCAGTGTGTAAAGAACAAAATAAAACACAAAAACCTGTTCTTGAAATGTTCTTTCAAGTATTCAGTTTATCTTCTGTGTTAAAGCTGCTGGGAAGGGTTACTTCAGTAAGCTTCCATGGGCTGCAGCTGGGAAGCACTTATTCCTCTTGGTGGGATAATAGGTGATAAAGGAAGGGGACATGCATTTCAGTGAGACATTTGCCTGCATTATGATGGTAGCCCAGAGATATGAGGATAATCAAACATATTTTTAACATTTAGACAGAAGGCATTATTTTACTTTTCCCTTTCCTTCTTCCTACTTCATAGTGGTAGCTGGAAATGCTAACTGAGTTCAGAGTGAAGCCTGCCTCATACATGATACACGAGGCAATTTTATTTTAACACTGTGTAAGATGTGTGGTGCCAGAGGTGCTTTGATTTTTGTTTTTTCCTGTGCTATACAAACATGATTCCAGGAAGAAGCAAGATTTAGATGGCAGAAGGGCAAACAACTGTTAATTGTGGCATATGAAAGAGAATACTGATTCAGGACTTCTTCAAAGCAATTTAAAATGAAGCTGAATTTGAGATGCAGAGAGATGGAGCTACTTTCTCAGTGTGCTCTCATTGAAATGTGACTGAATGAGTGCTGCAGCACAGTTGTCCTAATTTTTATACTGTGTTGTCACTCTTCAGAGGGATTGTTGAAACGTATTCATAAGTCAGGATGTTTGAAATGAGCATTTAATTAGCTTTAATGACTGCAGTGTTACATCTGGTATCTATCTGAGTCCAATTTATGCAAATTTAAGCTCTATGGTAAGTTACAGAAAGTCCAGTAGTAAGTCTTCATGACAAGTTAAGTAGGAAAGTATCACAACATTTAATGTGAAAATTGATTCATAAGCAAATGGTTTTGTATGGTGATTTAATTAGTGCTTAGTGCACACAATCATGTGTTGCTCCAGAAGTATGCTGGTAAATTGAAATCAGCTTCTGATGAACTTGGGACCAAGGCCTTTTTTGGGTGGGAGGGGAAAAGTTGTATAAGAGACTTCAAGTGTTCCAGAAGCAGGCATGTAAGGATAGCCACAACTTCTCTGTGGATCGGGATAGCTTATTTTGCAACTTGCTGAGGTTAGTATCAGGAAGGCAGGCCCACGTTCATCCGATTTCTTGCTACTGGTGTGCTTGGGAACACCAAGCTAGTAGCTGCTAGTAGCAAGCACTGAGGTCTATTTCTATCAGATGGATCTTAGTCTGTTGTGAAATTTGGGCAGCTGCTGTTGGTGTATGCTTAGATAAGCTGAGAGAACACTGTAGCTTGTATATGAGCAGGAAAGCCTGCCAAGAAAGTTTGGAGAGAATATCTAAATGAAGCTATCTCTGGCAGCTTCATCATTTTCATCAAAACAGCAATGGGCATGGTGGTGATGGGTTGATGGTTGGACTTGATGATCTTACTGGTCTTTTCCAACCATAAAGTTTCTATAATTCTTTGATGGTCAAGTTCCAGAAGATTCTTGTCAGAAGCTGCAGATACTCTGCTTGGGATAGTAAAGACTCAGGTGCAGAGAGCAGTGTTCACCAGTATCCTCAAAGTCAGGGGACACTGCTAACAGCTCAAGCTGGAAGTATGTATGCGTAAAGTGATGCTGAGAGCTGGTTTCATGAAAGAGTGGCCATGAATTTACATCCAGTTTTGTTAACTGTTTAGCATCAAATATACTAAGGATAATCTTATGTAAACTGTTGGGTGTAACCATACAGCTTTCCCAGATGTCTGCAATTGCACCAACGTGGAAAAAACAAACAAATATATTTTCTTCATGCTCAAAATTAATTTTAGTCTTCTCATTTTTATAAAGTAATTTGTATTGATAATAACTTGGCAATAAAGAGGCAGTGATTTCAGTAGTACTTCAGGTAAGTATTTCAAAGTGAAATTTAATACTGAAACAAGTATCTCTAATTCTTTGAATTTTTGTTTATGCAGTAGCACAGAAAATTGTAATTGGCAGTGCAACATTTTGGAAGTGCTTATAAAGAACCTGTATTTTTTTTGTTGTTGTTGTCTTTTTTAAACAGGTACGAATCTCCAGAAATTGCTCTAAATTGTGGAATAATGCTTAGGGAATGCATCAGACATGAACCGCTGGCTAAAATAATCTTGTGGTCAGAACAATTCTATGATTTCTTCAGATATGTGGAAATGTCAACATTTGACATTGCTTCAGATGCATTTGCCACATTCAAGGTAACTTCCATTCTGTGTTTAGGTAATTTCTGTAGTTCTGTTTCCACCATGTAAACTCAGATGTATACTCTTGAGCAAAATGAGTGTACAGAGGGAGAGGTAAAAAACATACTGGTGTGGTGCAAATGCTGAACACTGTTCATCCTGTATTTCTCAGAATGTGAGACATTCCTTCAAATATGTGTGCTCTGTTCCCAATAACTTCTTAAAACTATATATTAACTACCATCCCCTAACACAGAACATACCTACCTTCATGCCAGGGGACTTTAATCTGGTTCCAGCCATGCAAGCTGCGTGGAGTGTATTTGATGCTGGTTCTTAGGGAGTAGTTCTTTGTTGTCCTAAAACAAATCAAAACTAAAACCAGTCCCCCAAAAATACTCCGAAGAAAACAAAAATTGTCATAGGACTATAATCATAATATTTATCAGTGTCAAATAGTTGGACTTAGTTGTGTGTAGTTCTGTGAAGAGAGTGAGTGTTGCTTTGATTCGTGAATGTCATTCTCAGTGCTAATTCCACAGGCTTAAGTGAATTAATATAAAACACAGCAATCTTTTTCTAACTGATGCCAAGGCCCTTAGGAATGCACAAGTCTTATGAACCTACAGTTTATTCAGATCGTACTTGTAACATGTAACTGTTGCAGTAAAAGTACTGTTTTTGTGTTCTTACAGGATTTACTTACAAGACACAAGTTGCTAAGTGCAGAATTCTTGGAACAACATTACGATAGGGTGAGCAAATACATTTTATTATTGAGAATTTTGTGATGCTGTATGTCACCAAATAAGAAGAATCTGTGTTATCTTTCCCTATGTGCTTGTCCTTTTGAAATTTATGTAAAATATTAAACCAAATGGAAGCAGTCATTTCTGCCAAAGTGATAAAATTAGTGTTAAGACTTTGCCTTTGGACACGAAAAATAAAAATGAGAGGCTGAGGCAAAAATTCAGTGAGAATGTGTTTTTTCCACTAGAGGGAACCCTTTCCCAATCTATTTCCTTGTGTGTACCTGTGTCAACCAAACATTACCAGATAGTCCTTGTCCCTCTCCTGGGACTCCTGAAATTAATAAGCAGTGTTCAGAACCAGGATCTGCTGTAGTTTAACAAACAGTGACATAACTGCCTCTAACACACTGCAATCTAAACTTTTTTCTTAAAGCATATACAGTAGTGACTCAAGAAACTACTGAGATTTCAGATTTTGCTTATGTTTTTGTTTGCAGATTTCCACCTCCTCCAGTTTTTATAGTAACTTGGAATAAGAGGACTTGTAGTACTTGAAAAAGTCTTAACCATTCTGTTTGTTCTGTGTTTAGTTCTTCAGTGAATATGAGAAGTTACTTCATTCAGAAAACTATGTGACAAAGAGACAGTCACTTAAGGTAAGGCAGTTTTATGTACTTCAGTGCAAAGTTAGGGAGTGCCATTAATTTCAAGATGGGTTGACTAAATGAAACAACAAGCAACTGCTTTGGGTAATATTTAATTTTATTTTTTACTTGCCTCTTGAGATCATTTAGTTTCCTATAGTCCAGTCTGCCATTATTCAGTGTCCATCACACAGCAAGTCATTTCTTTCTCCATGCAGAAGTGACTGTATGGGAGAGTTTATTTCTGTTGTTTTTTTAAATTACTAAATAATTATTTGATTATTAATAAATTAAAAGGGACTCATGTGACATAATTAGTGCAATGCTGATTTTACATTCAAGTTAGTCAGAAATATTGAATATAAATACTATATATATATGTATATGCCAATTTGTAGCAGGGGTGGTACTTCGGGGTGATATGGTATTGTTCCTGCAGCAGTTCTCCTCACAGTAAGAGGTTCTGTGTACTTCACTGAGCTTTATGGTGCTTCAATTGTTGGCATATGTTCTTAGGAGGTAGGAAATATGTGTATAAAATCTTCTGAGGTTTCCACCTTGGTTTTGCACTCTTTCTGGACAAAAGAGGTAGCAAAAATAGTACAGATTTCTCATTTGAATTACTAACTCCCTTTCCTTGCTGAATTCTTCAAGTTGTTGCATAGCTTTTTTTAAAATGAAAAATATAGTGAAGTTGGTGGGGAAAAAAGGCATCAGAAAGATTTTTTTTCTTTAATTTCAGTTCCATTTCATGACAAAAGGAGAGTAAAAGGAGATTTTGCAGTTGCATGTTGAGAAAAAGGATGTTTGAGTTCAAATTTTTCCGCTTTTACAGAGCGGTGTTGGTTTCTCAGCGTGTTAGAAAGTATATAATTAAAGTGTTTAAAAACCTTTCCCCTTGTTTTTGGCTTCTAGCTTCTTGGTGAATTATTATTGGACAGACACAACTTCACTATTATGACAAAATACATCAGTAAACCTGAGAATCTCAAACTAATGATGAACCTTCTACGAGACAAGAGTCGTAACATTCAGTTTGAGGCCTTTCACGTGTTTAAGGTAAGTTTGAAAACAAGCGGGCACACAGTGCAGCAGGATAAGGAGGGATCCATTCTTTTAGGGAAGCATGAATTATCTTGTAGTTCAGAAGTGTTTCCATCATGCTGTGTGGCACTATAAAGCATAGCGATGTTGTAATCAATGCAGCTACATTTCAAAGCCTAAATGTTTGTGTGTTAAAAAAGATAGGTTCTGACTTTGCAGCATACAGGCAAATAACAAAGAGCTCAGAGAAACAGCTTGGGGAATCAGAGTTTTCAGTGAACTTTAATATACCCATCTGATGTTGTATATAATATGGAATGATGCGTTTGCCACGGAATTTAACTGTGGAATGTCTGAACTGGATTCTGCAGACAGTATTGTGTCTAGTAACTCCCACAGTCTGACTTTACTTCAGTACTAGGGTTTGATTTCTGTTCTTATTCAAGAAAATTAACAGAGCAGTTTTAAAATGAAAGTTTTGTTCCATTTTATTTTCAGTGTACATTTTGGAATATGGAATAATTAAGACATCACTTTAAGTTATTGTTATCTCTATTTTGTTGGCTAGGTTTGTTTTTTATCTTAGCCTCCTGTTTCCTACTGTTACACTGAATGCCATTTATTTTCTTGCAGGTGTTTGTAGCCAATCCTAACAAGACACAGCCTATATTAGACATCCTTCTAAAGAACCAGACCAAACTCATTGAGTTCCTCAGCAAGTTTCAGAATGACAGGACCGAGGACGAACAATTTAATGATGAGAAGACCTATTTAGTTAAACAGATCAGGGATTTGAAGAGACCAGCACAGCAAGAAGCTTAATCTCCAGTAAACCCCTATAATATTAAACCCAAATTCAGCAGTTGCTGTTAGATATTCAGCATCAGGCACTCTTATCGATTCATGAGGAACATTACTGCTAATCTGCTGTTCAGTGAACGGTTTTTGTTTTTCTTTTTTCTTTTTTAGTCCAAGTTGAAAAACATAGCTGCTGCTTTCTTGCACAATGTGGACTTTCTTGATATTTGTGTCATTTCAGAATTCAAAGACACTGCTTGTTTTATGAGCCCTGAAAAGAAAGATTCTAGGTTCATGAACGCAAACATATAGATAATAGTTTGGTTTAGGAAAGAAGGTATTAATGTAGTTAAGTAAAAGGTTGCATGCTTGCAAATCTGAATAAATCTGTATGTTTGCACTTACCTTGTTTGAGATACGAGCACAACGTGACCTGTGCATACCTGGCACCATAGTATAAGATTATATGCCTTGATTTAAAAACAAAAAAAAATTGTGCAGTGCTTTATTTGTAATCAAAGGGGAAATGTATCTAAGATGTGAGCTTATTGGGATAAACAGTTGTCTTGCAAATAAACTGATATTGAAACTTAGCAACTTTTGAAAGAGTGAAATCTCAAAGTTCATAAGGAAAATGTATATATGCCTTTCACTGCTTTCTAGATTTTCTGGACATGATTTGATTTTTCTGAGAATTGACTTGTACACTTGGAAATATGTTCTAAGGGGTTTTGTTCATTTTGCTTTAAAGGTATTTCAGACAGTAGACCTAGCAGTGACATTTTGCGTTTCATTTCAACGATGCTTGCTGGTTTCTTTTGTATATAACTCCTAGGCTGCTCATTTCTTTAAAATATGATTTAATTTGTACAGCAGAGGAATGTTATTGTATTAGTCTGTAACTATTACCTAATATTGAGTTTGGCAAAATGAATGCTCATATGTAATTGAATACTTCAGATCACATGGAAATGCTGATTTAACGATCGTAAGTACTGCAGCATTAAAAGAAAAAAACCACCAACAAATTCTTTGTACTCACTTATCTAATGGGGTGCCATCAGTTAGGGTAAGCTGACGTAGAGAACTGGAACCCTTTCTGCTAGATTCTCTCTGGGTAATATTGGCCTTATTCGATTAAACTAGCATTGTGCTCACCAGCTCTGCAGATGGCAAACAGGATGCTAAATTAATACGGATTCCTCTTACTTCTGGGGAGCCTGCAGTGCATCGTTCCTTTCTTACAGTAGTTAACTCAGTATGTAGTTGTGCAAGTGAATGATTTCATTCCCTCTGACTTCAAGAAACATAATGATGTAGATGTCCTAGAGTAACGAAATGATTTTCCTTTGTTGATTTTGTTCTTTAATGCTGCAAACTATCAGTATTTATAAAAAACAAAAAACCAACTGATTTTGCACCATGTTTTTGTTACTGTGACCGTACAAAAGGAATCTACTAAATATAGCTAAACAATGTTATTAAAGTTGTATTTATCCATCATATAGTAATGCTAAGATCACAACCAACCAAGCGTATGGATTGGAGTCTGAAAGTTCAAATTCTGCATGGCTGAATCTGATTGAGAATGCTATAGAAAATGTTTGTTGCTTCCTGTCCTCTTCCTAATTAAAATATTTTGCAGTCAGCAAGATGAAACTCGTAAGTGACATTTAAGCCAATTTGAAAGCCTTCACAAGGGAAGTTGGATAGCTCCAGAAGACTGAGTGTTTTCACCCAGTAGTTTAAAATTGCTCTTAACATTTTAATTGGCGTTTTTCAGGTCCTTAATGCGTCCTTTGCAAACAAATTCATTTTGCCTACTGGAAGGAAAAAGAGCTGACTCTTCCTCGTGATTGCTTACACAGGCAGGCAGGATTGGCCACAAGATGGTATTGTAGTTCAGCACTAACAGATTATTATTTTCTTGGTTTATTGTAGCTGAGTGGAAGAAAACGTTATTTGCCAAGTTACCACAAGGTTTCCTCTTTAGAAAAATGTAGAAGTGCTGAAGATTTATATATGTAAAGATGTGAAAACATTTGGACTGGGATATAGGTTACTCTATATTAGGTCTTGGAAGTAATGGCTAAGGTAACTTCTTTAATATGTGAAAACATGTGAATGTTGGCTTTTGGGAAGAAGTTGTGTTTAAATTAAATCTCATTTGACGTGTTCTTCGTATTAAAAAACAACCCAACTCTTGTTCTGGAAGTGGTTTGTTATCTGCTTGAAGGCTTTAAGGTTATTACTAAAACTTATTTAATTATGTGAGCGGTTTTTGATTTTGTGCTTTTTTTTTTTTCTTTTTAAATAAGAGATGTACACAATTGTAATTCTACTTCCGTGGTAGCATTTCATTTCTCCTGAGGAAAATGCGTTTCTTATCCAAAAGAATCTGGCTGGCCCCATAATTTAAATTGAAATAAAGTTTTGAAGAAAAACGTGTGCTTTACTGTGTTTCTGAAGGTGGTGGGTTTCTCATGCATGTGAGCCTTTGTATCTTTGTTGTCTTAGAGATGTTCCATGTTCTCACTCTTACATGTTAAATAATTCTGAATCATGAAGAACTCCAGCTTGTAAAAAAATTGGTAAGTATCTAAGACAAAGTGCTGTTTTGGAGATATAATCAGTTTTAATTAATTGTGAGTAGCCTTTTTTTTTGCCTATGCATAGCAGTATTTGCTGATTCTGTTCCCTTTTGACATGACCCAGGGCAGAGAAGAGATGCTGTGTCTTGTGTCCTCTCCAGAGACAGGGCCTGACAGGATCAGCGGAGGTGAACTGCTGGTAATTGTGGCCCTTCCTTCCAAGCTTCCAGTACAAAACTGTGTGGGACTGTTACTCTTTCCTTAGGAAATACTCTGGTGTCTTTACTGTGGAAAGATGTCTGTTGTTGACATGTTACAGAGGCTTGTTTCCTTATGGGAAAGTATCCATGTTGCACACAAAAGTACTGTGTCAGTTACAGCCTGCAGCAGTGGCTACACCTGTTGGAGCCTTTGTATGAAACTGAACTATATTTTTCTTCAGAAGCTGCAACAAGGTTATGAGGGGAAGGGACTGCCTTGTGCTGTATGGGTGTTTGGCTGACACAGCTGACAGAGAAAGGTGTGGAAAAGCAAAGAGATGTGTTGACTTTGCACAATGTCTTTTCCCTGCAGAGCTGAGCGGAGGGACCTGGCGTGTGAGCTGGCGTTTCTGAGAACTGGAGCCAAGGCTGCCCTGGAGCACATGGGGACAGACTGTGGACAAAGCTGTCTGCAGTAAGTTTGCCTCTCTTTGAGACCTGACAGGTTGTTCCTAGCAGGCAACTTCATCAGCTTATACTTCTGTTGCTACTCTTCCTCCTTATTCCAGACCTTTGCAGGCTGCTTGGTTGAATAATTTTCCTGTCCCCAATGCTTTCTTTCCCATGTGCATCTGGTTACAGGAGCTTGTGCCATCTCCTTGGGTGCATGGCTTCATTTTCTGTTGGCACTTCGGTTGTTTCTCATGATTGGCTCTCCTTTCTCCAAATGTTTTGGCCACTGCAAAGCTGTTTTAAGCATTCATAGAATCATAGCCATAGAATGGTTTGGACTGGAAGGGACCTTTAAGATCAAATAGTTCCAACCCTCTGCTATAGGCAGGGACGCCTCCCACTGGACCAGGTTGCACTGTTTCTTTTGGTTTTTCAGCATATTATAATTAACGATCAATTCTTGCTACCATACATGAGAAATATTGAGCCTATTACTTTGCTTGTAATCTTTTCAAATCGATGTTCAGCTCAGTCTGTAAAGAGGTATTGCCGCTGTGTGAAGTCTGTATTTACAGCTGTATCTGGTTGCAATCCTGTTTGACTAGAGGCAGCAATCAAAATTGGAATTAATTAGAAAGGAGAGCGCAGAGGGACACCAGTATATTACATTCTTAGATGGAAATTGTTTCTTGGAAAAAAAGAGATCTGTTGTGCTTCCCATTTACAGACATCTGCTGACTTATCTATTGAAAAAACAATACAGCAAAACAAGACAATGCCCTGAGTTATACGGTCTAACATATAACAAGATTTTTGGCAAGTGTGCTGTATTCACAATAAAATATTGTCTAAAAAATGCAGGCTCCCTTTTAGAAGGCTCATACTGTGGATTCTGATTGACACAGCAAAAGTGAGGATGTTTGTTTGTTTGTCTTGCTCGGAAGTGTACTGATCAGAGCTGCTCTTCTGACACTTGTCATAAATAGAGAGCTTACAGTGAAGATTTCTCTCCATCTGTTGCAGGAGAATTTTCCGGTTAGGTAGTACTGAGGCTGTGTGACCCCAGCACACAGCCATCCTTTGGAGATGGGAACGTGTCACACGTCAGCTGTGACTCTAGGCTGCCTTACGTTTTCCTAATGATGTTAAAACTAAGAGACTGAGCTAGAGAGCGTGTATGGAAGGAAGGAGGAAAAAGAATATGCTGACATGTGAAGGTGAATTTCAGATTTTTGGGAACTGTATCTCAAGAAAAGCATGGAATTAAGAGAGCCTGCTTCAAGAGAAATGAGAATTTCTCTTGAAATGAAATGAGGCCATCCAGAGACGTTTTGAAATACTGGAAATGGCTGAATGATATAAATGGCTGGATATAAAAGCTAGCTTGCAGCAGCTGAATATCCTGCCCTTTTTACATCTCTGGAATTACAGACTGCTAGGTTATGTCAGCTAATACCCAGGTATTGTATGAAAACAGCATTTAAGGTCTTACAATAATATGTTATTACAAAAGGCATACACATGTATTTTCTTCAAAAATTGGTCCTTTAAGTAGGAGAAAAATCTCACAAAGAATTTGTCGGCTGAACTGAGCGTTTATAATGTTTCTTTGGGCTGCAGAGCAGCAGGGACATCCAGTGGGCTTAATTGTGTACTGCTTAATGTTTGAGGGGCCTACATGATATGCAGCAGTGCTGATACAGTTTCAGTCTGGTTGTAAATCATATCAGAGCACTGTTCTAGAAAGGAAAAAAGAAATGTTTCAACCGTGATGATGATGACAGTGGGTCACCTCTGCTGGTGCAGATTTTTGTGAGTGTGTCATGCAGGTTTTGTTCATTGCTGGCAAAAAAATGCTTAGCTAATGGTGGTGACTGGGTTGAAAAATACTGTTTTGAAGCTGGGAATGTGCTCTATTAAATAGTGTTGTTGTGCTCTTTATATTGGTTGTAGTTTATGGGAACAAGAATGAGGCATTACTTTTGGTCCACCCTACACACTAAAACTTCACTGCTACTTTCCGGTCTGAAAATGTTTCCCCCTCTCATATCTCTGGAATAGTGGAATAAACAAAGCTAGTGTGGGGTCATTTCGATTTCTGTGTAGGTTCTGGGTGCGTTCCTTCTCCTGGCCCAGTTTCTTCTGAGCTGTTTTTTCTGGTATAAATTAAATCCCTTGGCCACACATTGCAGTCTGGTCATTAGTAACACATGGCAGCTGTGCACAGGTGTTTTGTAGTCGGTGGTGTGCTTTGGTATAAGGTTTCTATGTGAAAAAGTGAAGTAGGCCAAATTCCTGACATCAGGGAGTTACTGGCAGCTCCAGAAGTCCCAGTCCAAAAAATCCCAGGTCTTTATTTGACTGATAAAGGTCTGCAAACCTGGGGTGTTGCCAGTGTCAGCATACTGATAAGTAAGTTGGCTGCTTGCAGCAGCTTTGTCACCTGTCTGTGACTCAGGTAGCTGCACTAATCTGCCCATGGTAGCTGTACTGTTGTGCTGCAGGGATACGATGTTCTGTGAATCGTTTAAATCTCTTCTGGTGCTCCCTCTCCTTACTTCTGGTTTTACGTGGGTTCCTATAAAGGATTATTTTCTGCAGTGCTGTTTTCTATTACTTAATCCCTCTCCCTGCAGCATCTGATTCTTCGCATAAAAATCTCATCCTCGTGACAGATCATTTCTTTACACTGTGGCCCATAGCTTCCAGTTTCTGTGCTTTCTCTTTGCAGCTCTCTTCCAAGGGGCTCTGTGGAATATCATGGAGCAGGTGGGTTGGACTCGATGATCTCTAAAGGTCGTTTCCAACCCTTACAATTCTGTGGTTCTCTGCAGAGTCTCTTATTAGACGTAAGTAACTGCACTCATGATTTTTCCCAACTCTTAAGTTTGTCACCTAGTATTGTTGCTGCAGGCATTGGGCAATTTCCTGTGGGCCCAGTCTGTACATGACTGGAAAATACCGACTGCACAAAGTGAGAGTGGATAATGACTGCAGCACCCGTGGGGCTCACAGAACTGCATTGGATACACGTGAGTTTTGGCAGTGACTTGGAAGAGAATGGAGCAGCAGCAGTAGCAGTTTTACCTGGGTGAGCTTTACTATGAATTGAGTGTCACTCATTTTGGATGCTTCCCTGCTGTTGGGAGGTGGCTGGGACATTCCTCTCCCCTGCCCCAGAGCTGACTGGGTGTTGTTACAGGTGGAGCTTGCTCTTCAGACAGATTGCATGGGAATTGCCCTGTGCTGAATGTCCTGAGCTCAGCAGAGAAGATGAGATCTTTGATTCCCTGTTCTGAGTCCATTGGTCCTAAGACCGCTTCTGCTGCATCTGTTCGATTTGCTGCACTGTTAAAGGTGACAGGTACAAGGACTGCTGTGTGCCCCCAGTGCCCAACTTCAGGCTGACCCTTGCAGTTTGCATGCTATGGCAAGATCTCAGCCAAGCTGTTTCTTTCTGCTGCTATGTTCTTGCTCATTAGCACGTTCAGGTTAAGAAAAGGCAATTGCAAATCAGTATTTAAATGGGTACACCAAAGGGACAGATGAGCTTGGAACACTGCCCAGAGTGCAGACTGTCATGGCCTGATCTGAAGGCTGTTCTGAGGACTGGGTGGTGTCACTGTGTCACTGTTACTTGATGAATGAGTGACACTGCTTTTTAGGCCAACATGTTCCACACCTCTGCCACTGTTTTCGTGTTGCTTGAAGGCCGCTGGGAGTAATGCTGTCTGAGGTAACATGTTGGAGTGAGATCCTTTAGTCTTTAGGGCCTGAGCCTCAGGAGACATGTGCTCTGCTTTTGAGAGGTCTGCAGGTTTACGTTCATAGTACAGGGAGGTTTTGCTTTCTTTGGGAGGAAAAGTCCACAGATCAATGGTCAGAAGTCCTGTGACAGCCATGAGATGGTTTAAATTGATTGCTGCTCTCATATAGAGGGGTCTTTACCTGCAGGAGGCAGAAGAGAAGTGAGAAGGCATTTCTAGGGAACTGGCAGCTCTGACCTGATGTTCTTCATACTTGGAAGAAAATTCCTGTGCTGCTTTAGGTGCTTTTCTGTCTCTTTCTTTGCTTCCACAGTTGCAGGAAGCATGGAGTCAGATTTGGGACAGATGGTGGTTACATCAGTTTCAGGGTTTGAAATATTTCAGACCTGGGCAGGAAGTCTCTTGTGGCCTCAGCATGTTAAGTAGGTCAGTGGTATCTGGCTAGGCACGTATTGCTGAAGAAACAAAGGTCTAACACGTAGCTGCAGTGGTGGGAAGTCAAGAAAGTGTGCAGCTGCTCTTTATTTCTCTTCATCAGGTCCATGATTTGGGGTGCTTTGATGCCGACGAAAATAGGAGGCTTTCAGCTTTCTCAAAGCTCTAATCATTAGTTGTCCTATGAAAAAAAGGCATCAGTCATATGTGATCTCCCTGCAGGGAATGTAAGGACTGGTTTTACTTGGATTCATTGTCCAAGCATGGCATTATTTCCACTTCATTTCCCACTCTTTAGATCTTCCCAATGGAAGATCTTGTCACGAGTGCTGTGTATTTTCACAGGCAAAGTGGTGCACTGTAATTAAATTCAGTGTTTAAAATTCAGTTATTGCTTAAAGGTACACACTTGTCCAGAAAGGGGTACCACTGTCCTTGGATATACAGTCCTCTGGCTGAAGAGAAGGACTACTGGGATGTGAATTAGACATTAACTCACAATTAATTTAAAAAGTGGAGAGTTTCTTGGACGTATAGCTGCGTAGATGTATTCTGTCCACCTCTGGTAGCTTGTCTGAATGTTTCAAATTGACACTGCTGTGTTGCTAGCAAATTGGGGTGTGTAGCTGTTTTTCTCCCTTGGAACCTGGGCTTTGCTGCTCTCCTCGGCTCTCACAGCTGGGGCCAAGCCTGAGCCCAAGCCCTGGTAGCTCCACGCTCTCCTTGGACTGGGGTGGCAGCCCGTGGGTGTTCTGGGTTTGCAGTTTCCCTCCAAAGGGCCTTTTTGTGTTGAAAGCAAGCAGATAGCTTGACGTTTGCAAAGCTTTTCTGCTCCTATCCACAACAAAGCAAGTATAGTTCTCATCAAGCAGTAACATGTTTATGCATTTCTGTGCTTGTAGTTTTTGTTTTCCACTGCTCAAGTGCTCTCTGTGCTGAGGTTGAAGCTTTCAGGGCCCAGCAGCTCTCTGCCAGCAGTTTTCTTTGCTGTATCGGAGAGTCCCTGTTTCTTCCTGGTATCTTTCATTGTCTAGCATCAGCATAAAATATGCTCTGTTGTAGAAATATGCTTCTTGTTTCTCTCATCTACCCAAGGTTCCTTTGTTTTCAAATTTCATCTTCTTAATTCTCAGATGTAGGACTGGTTTGACCTTGTCCATCAGCGGAGGAAAGCCATCCTCAGCCAGTAAGAGAGACAAGAAAATTGGGGTAATAGCGAAGAGAGCTTTTCTTTCTCCCAGATTATGATGGGCCTGGCATCTCTGGGTGTTTGCTCAACCTATATGCAAATAAACAGGTAGAAGGCACTGTGATCTTTGCTTAACATAAGGCAGAGAAAAATGGTCCAAAGAAAAGGGAGCAAAGATTTCAGTCAAGGAACTTGGGCTGAAGAGTCAGTGGAGCTGTGGCAGCTCACTCGTGAAAATGTGAGCTGCAGTCAGAATCCAGGTGTGCTTTGATATGGGTAAAGGTTTGAAAAAACAAGGTGTAATTTTTTGGTTCTGTCAAGACAGTGTAATCTCTTACTACCTAGTGAAGTGTGATTAAAAAGAGATGCTGTCTAGGGGTGGCAGGATGTGCTGGGCAAGCGAAATAAGCGGTGTGTAAAGGTCATAGCTCCCTGTTGATGAGATAAAGGTATTGAAAGGGCAAAAGGACCACAGAAAACCGATTTCAGCTCCTGTGTCATTACAACAGGTGCTGTATGAAGTGGGTAGAGTAGCTGAACAAAGCAAAATGGAACACAGACGGGATATTTAAAGCAAAATACAGAAATAAGAGTCATGCCCTTTTATTAAAGTGGAGGGAAATAAATTTCTACCTCAGTTAATTTCTGAATGTGATGTAAAAGCAGCTTTAACAAAAGGAAAGAGAAATCCTCGTTCCATTTCATTCCCTTTAACCCAATCAACCAAAATCCCCTTAAACTGTGGATGCTATCAATAATGTCATGTTACCAAAAATGGAGTATTTTTCAGGAGGCTCAGCTTTAATCTTCCTTCATAATTGTTGTGATGTTTGGTCTTAAATAAACATGTCTGTACTCAGGAGTGTGTTAGATACACTGCAGGAATGGAAGCACGCAGCTCTGGTCACTGGGATGGTGCTGCATGAGGACAGCCAGGCTGTCTGTGAGCTATGGTGCACGTACAACGAGAGGGAAGCACGGGTTTACTTGCAATAGATCATCCCCATGTAGTAATGTAGTGACTTTTGGACATCTATTTGATTGGGTTCGGTGTTCCCTAGGGAATGTTTGACTTCACAAAAGGAGTGTGCATCTGAGGGAAGACCTTTCCCCTTCATTTTCTGGGAGATCACTACTGTTGTTTGTTTTTTTTCTTTTGTGGATTTATCAGATCCTCTTGTATGTGGAGTGCCCTCTTTGTTCACCAGAAACTTTGCCTGTTATTCAAGAATTTGCTTTGCTGCAGGTTTGTGTGAGATGCATAAGATGCCCAGCTCTCACACAGGTGATGTTCAGGAGCTGTCCACTGCAGAGTGTGCTGGTGCTGCCCAGAGCCTGTCTGTGTGCTCTGTTGGTATGAAGATAAACATCATGCAAGGAATGATAGTCCAGTGATGTGCTCTGTGTGAATGTGTATGGATAAGTTAATGTTGACATCATTACTGCTTGGTCACCTAGGTGATGGGTCTTGCTGCCATAGTAACCTGAAGGCTACATTATTCATCAAAGTTGAATTTTAACAAACAGGAGTGACTTGAGGTGTTTGTATCTTCTGTCCCTCTGCAGCTGCCTGCTGCTCTGTTAAAACAGGAATGTAAAATGAGACTCTGAAGTAAATGTTTTGTTGTATTCCTTTTGTGCTGTGCCTGGGTTGTGTCTGCAACATGGATGTTCTTTGTAAGGAGAATGTGGGACACAAACTCCTTTACGAACCCAGAATAGAAACGATTGAAGTATAAGGGGAGCTGCCAGCATGTGCATTTAGGGATGCATGTGTCCTGCTGGGGAGGGGTCGTCTTGGGTGTGGAATCCAGCATGTTTTGGAGGATCTCACTTCTTGGTTACCCACAGTGTCTCATCTTTTACACTTGGCTAGTAAAGGTAGTAGAACACTAGTTTTGGTGCAGCTCCTTTTGAATCTAATTTTGTTCTTTCATCCTTGATGCTTTCTGAGTGTGAGCATTACAGCTGTGGTTGGATCTGCTTGCTTTGGCTTTCTGTTGGTGCTGCAGAACGGAGGATACTTCCATAGCACAGGCTAGATCAGTTTCTGCCTATTGCTGACTCTGAGCTTGAATTTGTGTAATAGGTGCTGATGCTATAAATAGAAGCATCCTTGTCTCTTACAATGAAAACTCATTGTCAGTCATGCAATACAGAGATTTTTTTTAAGTACTAATTATGTTCGGGGTATGTCGGTGTGTTGCTAGGAGGGATGGCAGATTCTTCCTTTGTGATCCAATTTGCAGAGGCTTTAGAGTGTGACAAACAAGGCACTGGCAGTTTCACAAGTGGAGAAAGTCCAAACTGAGGATGTCCAAGCAGTTGTTTGCATTCTCAGTGTGACATTTTTGTCTGTGTGTTTGTCTGACATGCAGGCCATGGGTTTGATGCTTTTGTTTTCCAACTTCTTTCTGATGTGTATATTCAGTACTGGGTTCAGAGGTGAGAAACAAGAAAGGAGTAACTAAAGAAGCTAAGAAATCAGGGCAAAAAAATAGACAGGGGTGCCTGCTGTGCTTTGGGCAGTGACTCTGGGCCAGGCACAAATTTCAGTACATTCAGAAGAGGCAAATTCGTACAAAAGGAGATTCAGGCTCTTTCTTGCTCAGTCCTGCAGCCTGTTAATATTGAAATTTCCACCTTCTAAGGATTATTAATAGCATTACAGTGTTCTGTGATACTTCATCCCTCTTGGGTTCAAGATAATGGTAATTTTCCAAGCATGTAACATAAAACCCTGAGATGTTCATCATGATCTGCTATTTGAAGAGACAGAGCAGTGTCATCTCAGAGGATGTGGCTGTCACAAAACACCACAGCATTTCTCTCTCAGCTTTCAGCAGCCAAGATCCAGAGAGAGACCACCTTTTGCCCACCTTGAGTCTTCTGAAGAACTGGTGGTGATATTCAGTGTCATGCTCATTTCTCTTCAGGGTGTTGTTTTACCCAGGCTGCGTGTGCTTGCTCACTCATGGCAAGCCCTGCAGTGGAAACAGAAGATAGTGATACTACTCTGGCTCTTTTGGCTGCTGGCTTGAAAGTAGGAAACTGAGAGATAAGAAGGAGAAAACGGGAATTGATTGGATCAGACTGTTGTGTGTTCAGCCTTGTGTCTAATGCCCAGTGAAACCAATCTAACTAACTGCTCCACTTGAGCTCTGTGCATCTGATCAGCTCAGTGGAGGGCTGGGAGCGTTTCTTTAGCTTGTGGTAAGTGCTCAGTCACAAAGGTGGAGAGCTGCCTGCTGTTGTCCTAGGTGGCTTTGAGGCTGTGGTTCAGAGGCAAGCAACATGTCAGAGACTCCGTGTTCAGTCTGGCAGGTGGGGTGGCCTTTGCTTACAGTATATCATACTTGCTTGATTCATGAGCAGGAGTTGGTGAAAGCTGGGGCTGCTGGTGTAGGCCAGTAAAACCTCTTGAAACTACTCATCCCTTTATAGCTAACTAAAAATGTGTGTTGCACTCAGGACTGTAGTTGCAGGCACGTTTGTTTGGAGCCAGGCACCTGTCACCGCAGGAACTGGAGTCAGTGGTACTTCACTGCCCACGTCCAAGACTGGTGTTGTGCTGCACCTGTACCAAGGGACTCCCTGTGATGAGTCTGCTGGCTCTGATTTGGCTGAGCTCCTTACAAAGGACCACTTGCCCGTGCCTGTAAGACCCAATAGGCCTGATGGCTTTGTGATATCAGTCCTTATGGTGGTGGGATCAGCCAGCCTCCCACGACACCTTTCTGCTCTCTTTGTTTGCAGGTCCCCGGCAGCTTGTTGCTTCTGGAGAGGACACATGCCCTGTGCTTTTCCACACTGAGTGGCCTTTTTCAACATCAGACAAGTCTCATTCTTGAATAGAGGTCCAAAGCAACATGAATGAAAAGGGGAAGAGCTCGGATTACATCTCTTGTACTTGAGGGTCCCTCCCTGAACTGCTTGGGAAAAGGAGCTTTTTCTTGGAGTTAAGCTCTGTGGAGCTGATCCCAGCTGCACTGTGCCACAATCCTGAAGCTCATTTCATGTCTTTCGTCGTCTTAAACCAGCATGTCCTCTGCACTCTGTTTCTATCACTTTGGGTTGTAATCTGTGTTAACACGTGCATTCAGATATAAAAGTAAGAAATAGATCCCTCCTGCTTCCTGGGCTTCCTCAGACTTCAGGCTAGTGTGCTGCTGCCAAGCCACCTTTTCTCTTCCTTTCTCACCATGCCCCACCCCTTTTTCACGTACACCTGTTAGGGTTTTTTGGATGGATAGTAGGCAAGCAGATGTTAACAAGCATCCTGGCACTGGCCGCCACAATGGTTGATGTAGTGGCTCATGTCAAATCAATTGTGCATCCTTTTTAAAATGTGTATACTTCTTATTGTATTTTTTTTTTTTAGACAATGACTGATGGATGATAAATGTTAGCTTATTGTAGACTACAATCTATAGAAGACAGACATCTGAGTGACCTGGAGCCTGCCCATTTCCAGGAGTGAGACTAATCTAGGATAATTCTTATTATTAGGAGAAAATTATTCCCCTGTTATTGCAAAGTACATCATGGTAATACATTTCCTTTCACTTTCCTTGGAAGTGTGTCCTGCTGCTTCCTAACCATCAGTTTTGTCTCTGAGAAGAGGAAAGAAGGAACAAAAGACTCAGTCTGTGAGAGCTGTGGTAGGGGCAAGTGTGCATCCCCAGCTGGGTGCAGCGTGCCCTCCCACGAATGGCAGTGAATTCATCTCTGGCTGCAGATGAGCACTGTAACTTTCCATGGAAACTGCTGCATTGATTCTCTGCCTTTGGCTGCTGGTAGTTGCTTTGCCTCCTGCAATTACTTGGGGTAACTAGAAGGAGAGTGTGTGAGGAGCAGTAAAACTTGTCAGTGCATCCTCTGTGGTCTCTTCCTTTAAGAGTGATTATTTCATTTTTTTAGCCCACACTCTGTCTGTGCTTTCTGCCCGGTTGATATCTTAGCAGTGTGGTAAAGGAAGGGGAAATGAAAGCTGTGTTCGTATTTACAGCATGCTATCCAGTGCAATCCTTTATGGAACTGCAGTGGAAAAGCAGAATGACTTCAAAATTCACATTTTTCTTTCATGAAGTTATGGGCTGCTAATACAGCGGGTTGAGTTCTGAAATAGATGCAGTTCAGGAACAGAGTCTAGCTGGCTTAGCACGATTATGACAGTTTTCCTATGCTCCCTCTTTAATCATCTCATTTTTTTTCTACATGAAGTGGTGCACTCTTGAAACGTGAAAAGAAACAAGGAAGCAGACAGTTTCTGTAATGAAGGTTTATAAAATTGCCACTGATCCATTACTTTAGAAGTACTATCATGCTGCTGTGCTTAATGAAAGATCAGTCAAGTAAATTGTTCCAGGGATTCGACTTAATTACATGCAAGAGATGGAGACTCTGTTATCAAGGTCTAATAAAATATCAGATGGCTGTAATGAAGTCAGTACGGTGGCAGCTTTAAAGTGAAACATGCTTGATTAATAATGGAAGTGACAGTAGATTTGACCGAAGAGTGTTATAAATTACGTGTCACCTCTCCACTGCAAGGTGTGAGAGTGACTGCTCTTAAGCTGTGTTGGCTCTGGGTTCGTTGTCAGTGCTTATCCTCTAAGGCTCAGGCTGATGAGCCAACAGCTGGAGGAGATTTCCTATTGAAGGATTCTTTTAGCCTGGAATTTGGTGTATGACGAGTAGGGTGGTTTTTCTTAATGCTTGCAAAGGAAGCTGCTCATGTAATTGAAGTCAGGAGATGCCTCGGGATGACATGGCTGTGACTGTTACCAAACACTGAAACGTTAAGTAAAGAAAGTGTTTAGATTTTGGTTTGACTCGTTTGGTAAACATTTGGATGTCTTCCTATACACTTTTAAAATACATAGTTTGGATTTCCAGTTTAATCAGGAAGGCTTTAAACTATAAACTAGATGGATCTAGTTCGATCCGTGCTGCCTTCTGTTTAGAAGACAGAATTGGTCACAAATGGAAAGAGAAAAACCCCACTTTCTCCATCTGTTGACTTTAAAGTGAAGACTTGTGCATCAAGCTTTTTCTGCTGCTTATCCAGGTGCACTGGGAGCTTTCACACTGCTTTTACTTCATCGGGTTTGTCTTTCTAAGGTGAGAGCAGGGTGTACTCGGTGCTATACTCCGCCTGAGCTGCAGTCCGCCGCTGCCTCGGAGTTTCTCTCCGTGCCCGCTCTGTGCGTAACGCGATGTAAAGCGTCAGCGCTTGCTCCCCACCTTCCGCCGGCCCCAGGCTCGGCTCTCCCCGGGGAGCGGCGGGGCCGCGGGCGGAGCGGTTCCTCCCCGGGGCGGTACCGGCGGCGGCGGCGGCGTCGCGGGGCCATGGTGAAGATCGGCGTCCAGCAGCCGGCCGCGGCGCTCAAGCCCGAGAAGGAGAAGGCGGCGGGCGGCGATGGGGCGGCCGTGCTGCTGCCCGCGGGCGCCGTGAGTGCGGGGCGGGGGCTGCGGGGCGGGGACCCCCGCGGTGGTGATCGGTCCGTGCGGAGCTCGGGGCTGCCCCGAAAGAGTCGGGCTGTGCGGTGGGGCGGCCGCTGCGTCGCGGGGGTTGGAAGTTTGGGGGATGGGGGTGGGGTACGTGAGGGTCTGAGATCCGTGGGCAGCGGCAGCCGAGCGCGTCCTTTGCGGTTTGGGGTTTAGCGGTGGCCGCCGGATTTTGGGTTGTGACATCTCTGAAGGCTCGGGTCTGGTGTGGAGAGGAGCAGAGTGGCTGGGGCAAGATGAGAAGCAAAGGGTGAGAGCACGTGTGCTTGTTTCAGCTGTTTGGCAGTTCCAGTTGACACACAGGAGCTGAATTTGCTGGGTTGGGTGAGGGCTGCCAGAGGGCAGCAGGTGCTGGTCCTGATGCTGCGGTGTGGGGCAGCCCCGGCTGATGCAGGAGGACAAGTGCACTTCTCTATTCTGAAATGCATCGAGCTGTGTGCATGGTCTGACCACTTACTGAACCCTGATATCTCCGTGACCCAAGCCCCATGGGGAGCCATGGGTTTGCTCCGTTCCCACTGCACTGCAGGGCATTCCCTGCTACAGGGAGCTCCCCAGAGGGTTGCTCAGTTTCAGGAGTCATGGGGTCACTGACACCCCTGTGATCCCCCATGTCACGAGTTGGCATGCTCCCAGCTCTCCTAACTGCGTTGTCAGTGTCTGGGCACTTGGTCTGATGTTAATCCAGCTCTTAAAAGCTATCCCAGAACCTGCAATGGGGAACATGGCTGACTGCATTCTCTTAGTGATTTCCAGACTCGGTCTCATCTCATTAGGTCAAAAATGGTGGTAGGCTTCATCCTGCCCCTGGTGGCAGCCCTGCAGGTGGCCTGGGAGCAGGGCTGCCACCAGACCCAACTCCTAGCGTCCACCCATCCCCAGTATGCCCAACACAGTACTGTGGATTCTCTTCATTGCCTTGAGTGTTTCTCTGTCTCCTAGGGAGCACTGTGTTGTTCTTTTAAGCCCGCAAGATCTACAGAAGAACTTTAAAACGTGGATTTAAGCAATTCCTCTATTCCAGCAGAAGTGACAGACGAGCAGGAGTGGGTGGAGGTGAGCTGGAGAGAGGATGTCAGGGGGTGCACCCCTGGACAAGGTGGCCTATTCCTGAAGCTATTTTTCAGGTTATTTATGATGCTGGATTCTTCAGTAATGGTCTTCTGAGTATAGCTGGTGCACATCTGGACCGAGGGGTGTGCTGCCCAGTAAAACCTCCAGGAGGCTGATGAGGCCAGAGCCTGGCTCTCTTGCTGTGCCCACTCATGCTGCCAACAATTCCTGTCTGTGTCTCTTGCTCCAGCTGCCTTGCAGCAAAATCGCAGTGGTGACATGCAAACAAGATGCTCTGCATTCCTTTTCTCTTTGATCTCTCAACTTCAATCCCAGCAATAGGAGCCAGAGCTGGGAAATGATTCAGCAGTGGCTTCTGCAGGCTGCAGATTCTGGCAGGTGCTTGGTACATGCAGAGATGTGCATGTGGGAAGATGGCTGCGATAGTGCTGCATCCCAAGGAGCTGTAGGTAAGGGCTCTTGACAGCAAGCTGGCACGTGATGAGCCTCGTGTTCATCTGTTCTGCAGCGTGGGGGGAACTGAAAAGGACAAACAAGTTCACTTTGGTCAGAAAATGTATGTGATTTTGAGGCAAAAGCAACTTGTTAAAGGTTAATAAAAGAAAGAATCTTGTTGTCATTAGCAGAAGCTTGGGGGATTGTAGCATCCTCAGGCAGAAGGGTAGTCTGAGGTATGCAGTCAGTAACATAATTTGTTGTATTCATTGGAAAATATCTTCTCAGACACATAATAGCACTCAGTGAGTTTTAATTGAACTCCAGATTTAGAGTCTGGAATGGTAATGCATATATCTGCCATGTCTTTAGTGGCTCTGGGATATACACTGCATTTGTGATTCACTGGGTTTCATTAAAGTCTTCTGCTTCACGAGGGGTAAACGATGAGAGGTGGAGGGAAGAGCTCCTCAGTCCCACCATCCATAGGGTTTCTCAGCCTACACGCTGCCCCAAACTGTGCCCTGGTGCCTCAGGTTGTCCCTGGCCTTTCTGGTGTCCATGTGGGCTGAAGGCAGCACTGCTGCCGCCTTGGGGTGCTTGGAAGGGGAAGGAATGGTTTGAACTGGTAAAACATTTCTGGACTCCACTGGGACCCGCTCCAGTCAAATGCAGGTCCTGGGTCTTGTACTGGACTCCAGGCATTAATATTTCGTACTCCAGCTGAGCATGACAAAAGGTCTGATTAAAATTGGGCAGGAGGATTGAGGGAAATAGTTAATTCTAGCAGATACAGTACAGATGGGACTGAATTTGGACCCCCATGGTTCTCCTTCACCGTGGAGATGGAGACTGCAGAGCTGCTGACACAGAAACATGAAATCTGCTGGAGAGGTATGTTCTCCCTGAGTGCAGCCAGGCTCCCCAGGCTGCTGCAGCTTTGTATGTGGCAGAAGCTGTTGTGCTTACCTGCTTTGGGCATGGGAAGAACACAGAAACCTAACAAACATCGTGGGGGACGGAAAATGAGTTTTTACTTTTGAGCTGGTGTTTTCTTCCCAGGCCCATGTGTGGCATTTATGTGCCTACAGGGGAGGACAGTGTGGCAGGGTCTGGGCTTTTGTTTGTTTGCTTAACCCATCCTGGGGATTTGCTTTGCAGAGCTCTCCCACTGCTGTGGCCACAGGCTAAGCTCAGATAGAGCCGCAGAAGAGTGGATGTCCTCCTTTCTTTTACTCTTTGTTAAGCTAGATACTGTTTCTTTGTGGTGATTTTTCAAGTAGGACTGACTCTGACAGGGCTTTCCTGAGCTGCTGCAGGAGGAAGAGGTCACTGCTGGGCAATGTGTTCTGTACTGGAGCAACTGTGCAGCTTAACATATTTCTGCTCCTGTCTGTTCTCCTGCTCTCCTGCTGTGTGCTCTGTTAGAACAGCCTCATTTCTGCAACAGGCTTTGTTGGCTCTGCTAATGCCCCGAGTGGTTTTACTCCCAGGAAATAGAAGGGGGAAGCTGGAAAGCCTCCAGCTGGAAGCTGTTGCACCTCTGCCAAGAGAAATAAAATACATGGGAATGAATTCCTCATCCCTGTGCAAAGGGGGAGAAGAAACGGCCTCTTGCTTCAAAAACTGAATGGGACAGGGAGGAAAGAGAAGGTTTGAGTCCCTCTTTCTGACAAGGGAAAAGGAAAGGACGATCGCTGGGCACTCAGGAGCTCTTCCATGATAGGCTGTGTTTCATCCTGCTGGCTTTGTGGTTTTTAATTAGCCAGCAGTTGTTTTTGATATTCTAATTCTCAGTGCTGCACAGTGACTCCTGAGGCAGGTGGCTTTGTTGCTAGGCACGTGCGGCGGAGCCACTTGAAGATGCGATTAGATTCCTTTATGGCAACCTTTGCCTTCAGCTGTGATAGTCTCTTAATTACAGCCCTCCTTTTTGGCTCCCAGGCATCTCTGAGTCCAAAAGCCATCAGCTGTTCCCTGCAGAAGCGCTGCTGCGTGGCCCTGCAGGACTGCTCAAGTACAGCACAGAACTTCGGTTGCCTTGGAAACTGTGTGCCATATATACGTGTATGTGTGTGTATATATGCATGCACACGCACATTATCTTCTTTCCTGATCAAGTCGTAGGAACAGCTGTCAGTCTGGAAGGGCTCTACTGTCCTGTCCCAAGGTGGTGACTTTGGTGGGATTCACTTGGAGATGGGTGATGCTCAAAGCCAAGTCCAGCAGAGGTCACTCAGTAGCAGCTTATAGCCCTGCATCAGCACTGTGGTGACCAGCTGCCAGCTGTGCTTCTTTGCAGCTGAAGTCAGTGGAGGTATTGTTGCCACAGGTCTTTAAGTTCTGTAAAGCAGTATTCGATGGTTGCCGTCCATGTGGGACTTCATAGGCCAAAGGTATAGGCCTTGAAATTATTTCTCCTTTTCCCATCTTGGCTCCTTTGGTTGCCAAAACTGAGTACACAGGAAGATCAATTAGGTTTTCTGATGTGGGCTTCTTACATTCCTATCCTGCTTCCTCTGAGGAAGGCAGGGCTGCCTGTGGCAGCGGCTGTAATTGCATCGGTGCATCCTTCACACCAAGAGCACAGGCAACAAGCACCTCCTGGAGATGGCTGTCATTTTTTTGCTGCCTTTCAGCTAGAGCTGCTCTCAAAACAGTATCCCTTTGAGTATTATCATTTCTCTCCTCACTTGTCAGTCAACAAAATCACATCTACTATTTTTAGTCGCCCCAAGCTCCTGTGCTTGGGTGTGCATTTAGACACTTGCCAAGCTGTGTCCCCTGCTCTCTGGGCCCTGCACTGTCTAAAATGAAAGATTTGAAAGCTGTGTGTTTCATAAATGCAGGAAAAATGGTTCGTGGTGAACTCAACCAATGCATCCTTTAATCTGCAGGATGTGTGCAAGCAGGTCTGCCTGTAGGCTGAATATTACTGTTAAGGATATATGTGCTTATACAGCCATAGCAAGTTACATAAATATGGAGGGGAGAACGCCTCAAATCTCAGAGCAGCCAAAGGAGAGAAGACTTGGAGCGAGATGATGGCTGTGATGTTTCTCTATCTGTGTAATTAGATGTCATTCTGGAGGAAATGGAGTAGAGAAAACCGATAAGCTGCGAGGAGCTGCCTGCCCTTAGCCGTGTTCCTGGAGGATCCGCTGTGTTGTTTTGATCTCCTGACAGCAGCGTACAAAGGGAGGCAGACAGAGCTGCTTCAAAAGCTGAAGAAGCAGGAAAAAGGGATGCGTTGAGCCCAGCTCTGCTGGGGCGTGATGTGAGTTGGCGGGAGTGAAGCAGGACACAGCATCTTTCATTTCCGCACTTTGTCATCTCCAGACAGGCATTGGATCTATTTTTCATTAGCCTAGACTGTGCTGATAAGGCATCAGGAGATGGCAGCTCATCGGGTTATGGCCAGCGCCTCGCACTGCGGCCCTGCTTCCAGCTGGGCGGGGGCCTCCAAGGACTTCTGTATAAGTATTTCTAAAGGATATGTTCCTCAAAAAGACACGGCGGTCCCGCTGGGAGTCTGCACAGACATTGCTCTAAGAAAATTGCTGGTGTGGGTGTGAGGCCTGTGTGTGCAGGCTGGGGAAGAGCGAGATGTGACTGAAGGCCAGATGCTGGCGCTGGGGGAGGCAGCTTGCAGCCTGTGCTCACGGGCTCTGTGAGCACGGAGGGCTGGAGCTGCTGCTGTCCTGGTGGCTCAGTCCTTTCCCAGCTCCATCTCTGCAGCGGTTTCCCTTCCCTGTGTCCTCAGAAAGCCTGGAAATTCTGAAGAAAATCCCCAGACTGAATTAGCACTTGTTTCCCTCCTACCCCCCCCCCCAAGGCTGATATGAAGACTCCTCTACCAAACAGTCTGTAGCATAACCTCTTTTCCTCCCAGCTGGGTGTCTGCTGCCCACGCTCTGTTCCTGCAGCCTTCCTGCGAGCAGGCAGGGTGCTGAAGCAGATGGAATATCCTGTTCTGTCCAAGAAAAGGAGTTCCTCCTTATACTCCACACCGTTGCCTGCTGCCAAATGCTGGGTTGAGCATCTGAGAAGGGATGGCCACCTGAAGCTCACTGCCAGCAGGTGTGTGGTTTGTATCACAGCTTCTCCCAGGGCAAAGCCCTGAGGATCTTCCCCACCTCTTCCCAAATGCAGAGTTAGCAGCATGGGAACCCAGCTCTCTTCTGATGAGATGTGCTCGTGCAGCATTAAGCATTTTGTCAGCTGTACCTCGTGTCAGCAGCAGCAGAGCTTTTTGTTCCTTTCCACCCACACTGGCTGCACTGTTTCTCCGATGACAAGCATCTGGGGAAATGTGTTTTTGTGGAACTCTTGACATGCAGCACGACTCTCACTGGAGCCGTTCATGTCAGAGAGCCTTTAAGCTTCTGCTGAGTTGTGATTTTCTTTGTGGCTTGTCACCATTGCCACCCCTCATCTGTAGGAGGAGGGGAAGGGAGACAGAGGAGATGAACTTGGAATGCTTTATTTTTCAGCTTGCTCATCCCTTTGTTTGCTGGAGGAGTGGCAACAAGCTGATTAAACAGCAGTCCTTCAGCACAGGGAGCTGGCAGTGTGCTGCAGGCCTCCTCAAAGCTGGGGCAAAGGGGAAATGCATACGTATTAATTTCTCCTGGAGGTGTGCTGCAACTGCAGCTCCACAAAGCTGGTTGGGAGCCTTGGGGCTTTAAGCCCCTGTAGCACCCTGACCAAAATGCTTCCAGATGTGAAGTCAAGTTGCAGGACGCTGCCTGCGTTATTCAGTCACGTGCCACAAGCTTGTGTGCATCCTTTAAATGACAACTTGTTGATGCTCTCACTCTTGCCTTGCAGGAGGAGCAGGCTCCTGCAGTGCAGGGCCGCAGGTCATCGCTCAGCGGGGTGTGCTACCTGACCATGGGTCTCCTTGTGCTGCTCCTCGGCTTGGTCTTTGCGTCCATGTATGTCTACAGATACTTCTTCATCACGCAGGTATGGGTGAGCTGGGAAGGATGGTTGGCTCCTCAGTTTGGAGCAGCCAAGCAGACTGCTTCAAGCCTTTGATTTGCACTGCTGCTTGTTGCTTTATGCGGTGAGGTTTTGGGAGCTGGTGATTCTGGGCCCTGCAGATGGGACCCTACTCTTCCCACTCTCTTGTTTTGTGTTGTTTTTGAACTCTATGAAAATACGACCTGCAAGTTCAGCCTTGTGAACCTGATGTTACTGCTATCAGTGGTCAGTCAGTTTCCAAAGCTTGGCTGGTTGTAAGGGTTGAGCAAGCCCTGGAGAGAGCAGGGCATGCAGGCAAGGCAAAGCAGCATTTGTGATGGTTTTTTTTAGGCTGCAGCACAGAGAAACGCTGTGAGCATAACAAAAATAGATGCTGAAAAAAGGAAGCTGGAGATGAAATGGCAGATGGGCCTACATCCTCCACCTTTTCTTCTGTGTAGGCTTTGCAAAACCCTGCCTGGTGGAGGCACTGGGCTGGCAGCACTGTAGATTTAAGCAGCTGTGGGTCAGAGCATGGGGAGGGAGACACAGCACAGCCCCAGTTTTAGGGGAAACTGCTATGCTCTGTGGCTTGCTGAGTGCTTAGCCAAGAAACCTCAAGCATCAATTTGCACTGAAGACCTCGTTCTGCTGCTCAGCCAGCACTTATCCACTCAGCAGTGTCATCTTTTTATACTCTCTTCGCTCTATACATGCTCATGCTGTCAAATTAATTTGCAGTCCTTGCTTTCGGTTGCATCAATTATTTATTATTTGTGCTCACATGCATCTGATCTGGAAACCCCATGACAACTGTAGGGCTGCTTGGCTCTCCCACACACCAATGGTAATCTGGTGGGCCTGGGTGCAAGTTCGCTGTGCTTCTGGAACGCAGGAGAGCAGCAGCTCCTGTTTTTGTCCTGTTGAGTTTGCCACATACAAGCTACAAGTACCTTTAGAAGTGATGCTTTGCTTGCTCCAAGCCCATATACTTTATGCAGAAAAATGCAATTGCTGGAAGCTGTGTCTGTGGAACAACAGCCCAGCTGCAAAATCTAAGAGCCCGCAGACAGTTTACCTTTCTGCTTACCCCCTGTGAAATCCCCTGGGGAATCCTTTGTTCCCTTTGGATGTGGCCAGCAGGAAGGGAGGCAGGATTCTTTTGCAAGGGCGTTTTGCACTGCATTTATCAAGAACATCCTCTGGCCAACAGGCTGGCCTTGAATTACGTGCCCAAGTGCCTGCTTGAAAAAGGTATTTTTACCCATTTTTCTCCGTGTTGGCTGTAGTAGTTAATGGGGTGTATGTGTGTGGTGTCTCCAGCTGGATCTCATTCCCACAGCTTCCCCGTGAGAGCGTGTTTCACTGCGGTGTCCTTTATGAAGACTCGCTGTATTCGCCGTTCCGAGGGCAGCTGGAACTGCATGAAGATGTCAAGATTTACATCGAGGAGAACTATGAGCAAATCAATGTCCCGGTGCCCCAGTTTGGAGGGAGTGACCCTGCAGATATCATCCACGATTTCCAGCGAGTAAGGAGCCCTTGGGTTCTTCCTGGACATCCTGTGCTTCATTCTGTTGTCCCATATCTGTACAGTGATCTTATTTTTGAGCTGTCCTCCCTCTCAGAGCCGTGTCTGAGCTTTTCCAACCTGCTCATCTTGTGTGTCAGGCCGTGGTAGGGAGGTCCTTGGGCAGATTTGTTGCTTAAAGCAGTTTTCTGCCCTCCCTGGATTTTACTTCTGGCTGTTGATTGTTCGAGTGACTGATTGCCGTGCTCAGGGTATGTGGCTGAAGGCAGAGGTGAGCTGGTGCCTGCAGCTGTGTGAGGAGGAGTGCGTGGGGAGCAGAGGGAAAATGCAGATAAAAAGTGCAGACTCATGTTCACAGAGAGCATCTTCCTTGATGAGCAGAACCGAGGGCTTTGCCAGGGGCGGACTGAGGTTGCTTCAGTGTGCAGTGCATCTGGTTTGGTGAACAGTACCTGCTTCCTGCCCTGCTCCTCACCTCAGCCTCCTTTCACCCTTTTTTAAGCCATATTTCGTTGAGAAGGGTTCAATTTCTTAATTTCTCTGCTTGGAACACAGGGTCTAACAGCTTACCATGACATCACACTGGACAAATGCTACGTCATCGAGCTGAACACCACTATCGTGATGCCTCCACGCAACCTGTGGGAGCTGCTGGTCAACGTGAAGGTACAGCTGTAATCCTGCTTTGTTTTGAGTGCTTTTCTGGGCTCTTGGGAAGCAGAAACAGAAAACAGTGCCTGCGAAAGTGAGCCTTGGACCTGACAGAGCTGAGTCTTCATGCAGAGCAAAGCCTTTGTGGGTTGCAGCACAATCACTTTGCAGGCAGCACAGTAGTGCAGACGTGACAGATGAACCTGAGCAGGGTGGCACAGGGAAGCAGCAGATTCCTTTCCCGTGGTGTTTGCTGAGAGTGGGAGTCAGTGCTGCTGCATTTTACTTCTGCAAAGCCCCATGGGGAGCACTGGGCCTTCTGCTTTTACCCCTTTGGGACGTGATCTGGACTGCTCACGCTGCCATGCTGAGGGCTGAAATGCAACTTTTGGTCTGATGTGGTTTTGCTCACAACAGGCATTAATTGGGTGTAGCTCTGCCGAAGCTCATGCTGGTGTATTGCAGTGACTGAAAACAGCCTTAAAATAGAGTGCTATTAAATCCTAACAGCAGGATAAAGGCCAGGATTTTTAAGGTTGCAGAAGGTAGAACAAGGCACTGAGCCTGGCTTTCTTACTCTCTTCCATAAGGACCTGTCTAAATAAAACAAAAAAAACCCAAACAATATAATTCCCTGCAGTTACTTGCTGGTAGGTGCAGCCTGATGAACTTTGTGGGGTTAAGCTGAGAAGTGAAAGTTTGTGCCTTGAGAGACGCCTGATCTCTGGTCCTTATCAGTCTTCCAGTTTGTTTCCCAGCACTCTCATTCACTGTGACCATCTGTTCACTGTGCTGGGGAGCCCTGCTGGGCTACAACACACATTTACTTACAACTCACTCCAAACTAGTCACTATGGCAGATGACCAGTCCCCACAGCACAGGGAAATGGAAAAGAGAAATGCTGGTCACGTCCTCAAATAACATGTATAAAATTGGAGGGAGTGAAAATGATACTTTATCGGAAATAGAATTTGACAGGGGAATAAAAATGCAGTTAAAATGGTTTTATGACTATTATGACCTTAATTCTTTAAAGAGCATACAAAGCAGACATGAGTTTAAATAACGTCATGACTGTTGGGATGGTTAAGTGTCCAACCTGTCTATGCAGGTTTTAATGTGCACCTTAAAAACATTGTTAAGCTCACAGAAGCCCCTCGCTGTGAGGCAGTAGAGCAGGCTGCCCAAAAAAGGTGTGCCCTTCTCTGAAGTGCTCCTGCTGGTCCCTGCTCCCCTTGCTGCTGCTTATGCTTTTCTCCTCCCAATCCAGTCAAGTCACCCATGAATGAGACTGATTTCCAGTTTTGAAGGTGTTCAGTGGCTTCAGCCTTGCTTCTAGCACCAAACTTCAGTGCAGCAAGTAATTGTAACTGCTTTCTCTGACAGCACAGGCACTCAGGGAAGCCTTTGCCCTTTCTTCAGCCTGTTGCCTGCTTGTGGTCCCTGCAGCCTGCAGGCACAGCTGTGCCCAGCCCAGGTCACTGTGTGTCTTACCAGGCCTCTCCCATCTGCTTGTTCTGCCTGCAAATGGCAGCTGCATTGCTACTTGCAGGTTTCTATCTGGCTCTGTGATGGTTCAGTGAGCAGGACTGCGTGAGTACCTGAGAGTAAAGGATGGAGGGATGCTTCCACTGTGCAGTTGTAGGAAGCTGGAGGTGACCCCATTAAATGATGGATGATCCACGTCGTCTTAGAACCCGATTAATTTCCCAGTGGAGATGCTCAAAGCTCCAGTTTTCTTAAAACTGTTGGCAAAGAATTGATGGTACTGTGTTTGTTGCACGGTTCTGTGATGGAGGAGCAAGAATTCCTCATTATCTCAGCTCCCACAGCTATTTAAACCTAAAACAATGGAAGGTCTGGATTGCCTGTGTGTGCCTGTAAGCCAGGGCAGATCCTGAGCCCCCGTCCCCTGTGTTAACGTGACAGCTCATGCCCCTAACTGCACATATCATGTGCCCTCTCCTGCGCTGTCCCTCTGAGAATCAGTAATTGCATTTCTTGCAGAACTGTTGTGTTAGTGTAATACAAACTTCCACTAATAGTCTAATGCTCCACCATTAAAAGAGAGCTGTATCGATCCGGGAGGCTCCGCCAGCCCAGCACGCAGCGCTGACTTAATGCAGTGTGTTTCCAGGTATGTCTCTGTGGAGATAACCAGCCCTGTGGTGGGAATTGAAGAGATGAAGTTTCAAACTGTGCTGCTATTCCTTGCTTTTTCCTCTTACGTTGCTCCCTCTTACAGAATCTGCTGATTTCTTTTACTTCTTTGATGTATCCTAGACAGAAGGGACCGTAAATGAAGCTCTGGTTCATGGCCTGGTGAGCTTCTAGTCTGCTCAGGAGTGTCCCCAGTGCAAGCTGTGCTTGCAGCATGGCTGCTCATTGCCCAGGTAGCCTTTGGGCACAGCTTGCAGAGTCCTCACTGTGGCAAGAGCTGTGACCTCCATCCCTGGGGTGCTCCCAGTTCCTCCACTTCCTCTCTCCCACCTTTTCCAGTCCCTGGTGGCTCTCTCCTAGCAGCACCTCCTCTTAATAAGAGGTCACGCTTTATTTTGGTGGAAACTGTCATTCCAGAAAGGGACGTACCTGCCTCAGACATACATCATCCAGGAGGAGATGATCGCGACCGAGCACGTCAGCGACATGGAGCAACTCGGCTCCTTCATCTACCGCCTGTGCAGTGGCAAGGACACCTACAGGCTGAAGCGGAGGAGCACCAGGAGACGTAAGAGCCTCACAGTGCTCAACTGCATCCCTTATTTCTGCTGTAACAGCCCCAGGGCAAGGAGGGTCGGGGGGGGGGGGGGTTCCCTGCAGGTGGAGGCAAATAGAGGTTTTGAGGCATTTCCCACCTCGTTCAGCTGAACCCCAAATGTGGCTGCAAATGGTTGCTGGCTGCTGTCAGTGTGTCTGTTGTTGCAGCTGTCAGCCTAATAGAAACACTCATACAAATGCTTGCAGGACCCTGCAGTTCCTTTGCACGTGGACTCCTGGGGCTGAACTAATAGCAGTGCTATTGGGAACTGCTCGGAAAATTTCCTTAATGCAGATAGTGGCAGCTATTCAGAGCAGATTAAATCTGCAAATTGCCTTTAATTAGTTCCTAATAATATGAAAAGAAGTTTTGAGGAAATTATGCCACCTTAAACTGATTTTGTGAAAATCAACAGTATGTATCTTATGTACAAATGCTAACGTTGCTGCAAAAAATAATAATAATCTGTTTCAGGATTTCTAGTGATCTGTTTATTTTTAAGCCTCACCTGAAACACGAACCTGTTGTTGGTTTGGCTCTCTGGATGAGCTGTGTGGTGCTGAGGGTGTCTGGGGGCCGTATGGGGCTGCACGTGCTGCTTTCTCAGAGCAGCCCTCATAGCCCTGTGCAGAGCTGCAGCCCTGGCACGGTCCTGTTTGTCAGCAGGGCATGGCCAGGCTGTATCTGCCCGGTGCTGCTGCCTGGAGATGAGCTCCTGCAGCACAGGGACATGGGGAGCAGCTGGTGTTTTCCAGAGAGGCTGAGGCCGTGGCAGGATCAATGTGTGTGTGACGTTTCAGGCAGCCAGAGGGTGACAGCTTTAAGCCCACTTTGGCTCTGTAACTGCCTGTGGCTCCTGCTGGTTTGGTGTGGATTTCTGGTCTCAGAGATAACACTGAGATGCTGTCAGCTGTAGCCAGCTGCTCCCCTGTGGCTCCTCATCTCATGGCAGCTCTTACTGCAGGACCAGGGCCTAGGTAATGGTGCTGTTCTTCCTAAGGTGAGATGCTGCCATGTTCCATGTGGGCTGTGTTGTTCTTTCATTTCAGCATTCAGCAATTGTGTCCCATCTCCTTTCCTTCCCCCACTTAATGTTGCTCTTATCAATGAACACTGGTTGAGTTTTCTCCTTGTCTCTCTTTTATTCCCTTCCAGGTATCAGTCGACGTGAGGCTGGGGACTGCCACCGTATTCGTCACTTTGAAAACACTTTTGTGGTTGAAACTGTTATCTGCAAAAAATCATGAAGCCCCTGTCCAGCTGTAACCTTCCTTGGCTTTGCTTGCACACACGTGCTCCCAGTCCTCTTTTTAGACTTGATAATCTGTCTTTTTTCACCCCCTCTCCTGCTTGTGCAGCTCTAAAGCCTTGGGTCTGTCGTGGCCTCGCAGTTGATTCTCTTTTCTCCTTACTGCCTACCTGAGATGTTTTGCTGGGCTTAAATTTACACAGCAATCACAGATGGCCTTGGAGTGGATGCAGCCGCTTCCACACCATAGGGCGGGAATCGATTTGGGGAGCAGGTTTTGGGTAGAAGGGATGGACAATAAAAGTAGGATGCTGGAAATGGATGCTCTTTTCCTGTCTGAGCAGTTTCATGCTGGCAGTGTTGCGAAGCTGGGGCGGGAGGTGTACTGCAGAAGGAGTTACCATTCTGATGCCGATGTAATAACCAGAATTTGTCATTGGATGGACTTAGAAAAAGAGCAAGATATGAGGCTACAAGCAGGGTGATTCAGAAAGCTCAGCAGAGGGAGGGTTTCTGCCCACTGTGGTGCTCACCGTTTGCTGTCCTCATGATGACCACGTTTTCAAACAGTGAAAGCAGTCCCTACGTGTTATTTGTGTCTAGCTCCTGGCTGATTTTGAACGGCATACCTGGAACCAGCCAGGCTACTCTCCTTCAGCCTTCAGTATAGCAAGCAAGTAGCGTCTGCTTGTGGCTCCTGAGCACACCTTTTGTCCCTTTGCCTGAATAATGGAGGTGAGCCTTTGAGACTGCTGCCAAAGCTCAGCTGACTTCCTATCTATGGGCTGCTGATGCTTTATTTCAGCTCACCTCTCCAGGCTGGCTCCTCCTGCCTGGAAGATGAGTTACGCTCACATAGAGCTGTCTTCCTGAGTTGTCAGGATCCCATCGGTGCACGGATGGGTGCCATGCCTGCGTGCAAAGCGGTATCAGTAGCAGAATCAGTAGTTTCTGGCAACTGCAGGAGCAGATTTTATTTATTTATTTACTTTGAAAGCACATTCCCATAGAACTGAGGAAAACTGTTTTGATCATAATTCCCATTGCCCAGCTGTGTTATGTCATCTGTAGGCACCGCCAGAGAGCAGGTGTCGATACGAGGCAAGATTCAGCACATCAAAATACTGCAGAGAAACTGTGTGAACAGAATTGTGTTTCTATTGATCATCAGAAAGAAACAATTGCAGAGTAATTCAATATTCTTCCCTCTGTTCCATAAATATAGTTTAAACTAATTAGGTTCTTAAAATGCAGGCAGTTTTTTGGCTGGAAAGAACAACTTGGCGCGTTCTTGTTAATTGGTTTTCAGCAAATCTGGACTTGTTCATCTGCTGAAATGAGCTTGTTGTTTCAGGAAGTGAAAGGATAAAGTAAATGCAAGAACAGTCATTAACTCAGCAGGTCCAAAAAAATTAATGCATTTTAGAGTCAAACTTCTATTAGTAATACTGTGAGCTAATTATATGAAAACAAAACAGTACCTTAAAATGATCACATCTCACAGTAACAATTACTGTGTCCTTAGAAGCTGAGATTTTTTTTTTATATATAAAAATAGAGTCAACCATAAGCACTAAATTTTAACAGGCAGAGGAGGAGATGTTGATCTCCCACTTTAAGGTGGATGCGAAATGTCAGCTTGCATGTGCTTCATGCAGATTGGTAAGGAAAGTTTCCCGCTGCCAGAGGGGTATTTGCTTTTATAGTACAGCTGTGTTTTTCCAACTACAACTTGCTCTTAGTCCTAGCTTTTCATCGCAAAGCGAATGCTGAGCCAGAGGATCGGTTTGCTTGCTGGAAGTTCCACTAACTGGTAAATTTAAGCCCTGCTTTTCTCTCTCTTTCTGGGCCCCTAAGCCTGCACTCAGGTGAGCACGCAGACCTTTCCCCTTCCTTCTGATTCTGCATGAATTAACTGGTCATTGAATATGCTAACTCCCTGCAACCCCGCAGCTCTAAGGACAAGCCCCGATTCTTTAAGATGAACTAACGTGCTCGCTGTTTCATAGGGTGAGAATGCAGCTGTCTAGGAAGAAAACACAAAACGTGTTGTGTATTTTGTCTGGTAGAACTCTTACCTCTTAGGAAACATGCGTGGGATAATAAAATCTTTTACCTCTGATACATTAAGTGTGTATTTGTAATGGAAGCACATTTTTGCATTTGCCTCTTCTATACCTGGATGGGTGTTTTCCATTGTTGGGGTTCTGTAGAAGGGATTTGCGTTCTGCAGTAATTGTTTGCCAAGGCCTGTTCTGCAGCTAAAGCTGGTAATAGGGTCTGACAGGAAGATGGGAATGCTGCAGCCTGCGGCAGTGTTTTCCTGGAGTCTTACTTGGAAAAGACACTGTTTCTCTGCGCCCGTGCATCAGGAAATTCCTGTGACTCTTCCAGAGGTCAGCGAGGAGAAAGCTGTGATCTGTGTGGTGTGCTGCCGTGAGACTGCTCACTGTGCAAATCAGTGTGTTGTCCTGAAAAGTAAGTGCTGAGGAGATGATTTCAGTGTGCACCTATTGGGACCATCTGTTCCAGTATTAGTACAAAAAATAGGCATGTTGTGGCTGCTGGTGACCAGTGCCTGGAATGTTCTTCATTGTTACTGCCAATGTCTTAGATTTGCCCCTAGCTAAACATTTGAAGGGTAATAGAGATAGAAAGGCCAGATCTGCTGTTACAGTGAGTTTTAAATTCATTTGTTTTGACCATGTGTGACTACAGGATTTCAGGATAACTTCTGAACTATGCTTTGGGGCAGTCTCCCCGTCATGGGGCAGGAGCAGCCCATCCCAACACCTTCAAGCTCACTCCTTGGAAACGTGTTGGCTGTGTGTCCAAAATTAGGAACCTTTGCTTCCTGGAGAGTAAGGGTAAATTGGCTAAATGCAGTCCTGTAAACAGCAAAAAGTATGCAGCTGTGCTTTCCATTCTGATACAGGAATTTGAGAATAGGGTTCAAGATTACTGAAAAAACCTATCAGTTTGTTTGAGACTCCATTTCCCATCAGGATAAATATTTTACCTGGGACTTTTCAAATGGAACTTATTGATTCACAATCAGACATTCAATTCAAATTAAAATCTGACCACGCCTCCACCAGGCTTTCATAAGGCCTCTCCTACCAGAGAAAAATACCCCTTTCTTCATTCACATCTTGGCTTTTTGGCAGTATATGTCTGTGGCTGTTTTCAAGGACGAAGCACAGGAAGAGTAAAATGTCTTCAGAAATCTCTGCTGAACACCGTGAGAGCTCACTAAGAATCACAGCCACTGCCATTGAAACAGACTGATGCATTTGTTCTACAAAAACAAGAACCCATTTGTTTTATGGTTTTGATGATATATTTTTTAATGTTTAAATAAATATGATAAACATTAATATATATATTACTCATAGAGTAACTATACTGTGTATTTTACAAGAGCTGCTCTGGAAGTATTCCTCCTATTCTGTGATGTTGGCCCACGCTGTCAGAGGTGAGTGCTGGTGATATGGCAGCAGAGGTTGAACCTTCCCAACAGATCCTGTTACGTTTTGTTGCTGTGTGACAGATGGCAGCAGAGGGGCACTCTGTCAGAATGGCATCTGACACGTAAGTGCATATGGAGCAAAGGTGTGTCACAGAATTCTTCCATGCAGGGAAAAAATGGCACTATCAAATAATGTTATTGCACTCTTTGTATCAGTTGTAGTTTCTCTGGAAGGAAATAGGAGGCAGCCTGGGGTGGTGCAGCAGTCTGGAACCTCAGCCTCACTGTGACTGGTATATACTGGGAGAAAATGGGAGGATGCTGCAGGGGTGAGACAACACGCAAGGCACTGTTGCTTCCAGATATGCTTGTATGCCTCCTCAGTAGGCAAGTCACATCAGAGGACAGGCTGGAGCTGGGGGTGTTACTCGAGCAGGAAAAGCACGCTGTGTACAGGCTCCTCTGCAATTACTGTTGTTTTAACTCCTTCAGTCTTGCTGCTACTTCAAATGGGCAGGTTGAAGAATTGAGAAGCAGCTGTTTCCTTAAGTTTGCAGAGAATGTTTGCCCTGGGAATATTATTGTTTGTAGGGAATGTGTTTGTGCCAGCTCTGATTAACCATTCTTGCTAAGCACAGAAGTATTCTTCAATGGAAGCCAGGACATTGTTCTACTCATTTGGATTGGTTAATCTAAAAGGCCAAGTCTGTAATTTCATACTTGAGCTTTCAGATCTGCATTGGAGTTCAGTTGAAGTCATAAACTGCAATTACTGAGATGTTCTCGTGGTCTGACCAGGGAAAGGAGCTTCAGAAAGGAGGACAACTGATCGAAGCATGTTGAAGAAAACCTCTCAAAAGTCATTGCCTTTGAAAGACATTTCCTGAGGATGTGCCCCATATGTCATTAATGGAGCAACCAGTTTTTAACCTCGCCGTTCTGTGGTTTTTGTGCTCCTTTCCTTTCAAGAGGTAAGAGTAAAGGCTTTGGATCAGGCCCCAGCTGCTTCTCGCTGTTTTCAGATCGTGATACCATGGTTGTCACTGCCAGAATAAAAGTCACCCCGCGTGGGCTGTTCTTCCTTCTCCGTAAATTGAAATCGGTGTGTGTTAAAACACAGAGAAGCAGACACAAGCTGATCTGTGAGTGCTAGCAGAGTTCAGGCGGTCCCAGCACAGCCTGGGCCCCTTTGGGACACAAGGCAGGTTGGCAATAAGCGTTTCAGACCATCTCTCCCTGCACTTTATAATAGCTTTAAAAAATGATTCAATTAAGATGTCACGGATATAAATGCTCTCTCTTCTCCCCCCCTTCCCCTCCCACGACAGTATTTCAGTGTTAGCCCATGAAATGGAAGAATAAACAGCAAACAAAAGAGAAACTCGCTGCCTTTACAACAGCAGATAGCAAGGAACAAACCTGCTGGCAGCGTTGTTGAGAGGGGAGAGGAAGGCATGTCGATTCCCTAATGAGGTTTGCAGAGGAAATGCACTTTGCTTTCATTCAGCACTTTGGATGGAGTTGTTTAATCGTACCACAGGGTAAATATTTGGCATTAATCTCCTTGGCAATCTGAACTCATTCAGCGCTCAGCATAGCTGTTCCTGCAGGGCTGCCTCTCACCAGAGCAGGACCTGGTGCTTGCCCATGGGAAACCAGCGGGTCTTCAATTCTTCAGTTCTCTTTTCAACCCGCTTTTGCATTAACCTCAAGCCAGCAAGCAGGGCTGAGGGCTGCTCAGCTCCTGTACCAGACGGCGTGGGGCTGTCTGCAGTCCCAAATGGTAGCAGCACTCAGCCCCACCGTGGTGGCCCTATGGGACAGTGGGGGCTGGTGGTGTGCACCCGTGTCCCCATGCCCCCATTCTCCTCACGTGCAGATTTCAATCTGCTCTTGTGAACGTCCCAGTTCTCGCCCAAGGGTGAAGTAAGAAGGGAAGCTCAAGCCACCTCTTTTCCCCACAGAAATGCGGCTTCTCTCTGCTCATTGCTTCATTTTGCTTTCCTTTTTTGGTGTACTTTGTTTTTATCTCCTTTAACTGTTTGGTGACAGGTGCTGGATATTGTCTCTAAGGGTATGAATAGGAGTGAAGTGACAAAAAGAAAGCTGAAGCAAACCCCACGCCTGCTTGTGGCTGTGTCTTCCCACCCAGGGCTGCAGAAGCAAATCCCAAACTGCTCTGAAATTCTGTTTACAGTTTAAAGAGTCTCCTGAAAAACCTTCAGACCAGAGGGATTTTGCTGCTTCACCTCTAACTTTCTTTATTCCCCTTCACTGTTCTTCCTACAAGTGCTGTTTGCATGGAAGCAAGGCCTTTTGTTTCTCAAGAGCTGATCCATCCACATTAGTTATTCCTCACTTGGAGGTTGACCACTGGAGTCTCTCCAGTGAGCACAACTGGGCCTTAAATCACACTCTCCAGAATATAATCCTGGCTTTGTTTCCACCGCTGCTGACTGTGATGCAGAAAAGGGATTCTGACATCAGGTGCAGCAGAAGTTGAGGGAATGTGGTTTGCAGTGAGAGTGGGGTGCACTAATTCAAGAAATGGAAGTTTCGTCAGTGAATTCCCCCTCTGCTGCCTGTTTGCTCTAGCAGTGTGCCTGTGCTGAGGTTCTGCTCCGTGGCTGTCACCTTCTGCAGGCTGGCAGCCTCTTCTTCATCTTATTGGCTTTGGAAACTTCCCTAGTGATGCTTTGTTCTGACTTCTTTTCTATGTGCCCTCAAGCTGATCTGCAAAGGTCTTCTGTTCTCCCAGTTCCTTTGGGGTTACCTTCAAGTTTTGCTGCTTTGACATTTTTTATTTATCTGGGAGAATATGGTGAAGAACACTGAAAATAAACTTCTTGAACGTATGCCCACTGAAACACATCCATTACTAACGCCAATTTATTGCACTCTGCATGAGGGAAACAAATCTATCTGCAGGCTTTTTACAGCCCTGCTAACTTTGGTCTGCAGAAAGCCCCATTCATTTATTTCTGCCCCCTTCCAGCTGGGATACTTTCATGCCTATTAACACAACTAAAGCCAGGCTGGTCTCCGCTGTCTGCAACTTCTCATGCATAAACCTATTTTGAATACTGTCCTTCATCATCTCAGATACTGGCTGGCCGAGTGGGCCTGAGTTAGATGTCACGCTGGGAGATGGCTTTGCTTGTTTTCACTGTTAATACTTAACAGGGAATGGTCAGGATTGCATTGACGTGCTCTGAGGTGCAGTCTAAACTGGATTTCCTGGGTTTGTAATGCTTAGCTTTAGATGAACTGACTGGCCATGTTTAGCACGCCTCTGAACTGTCAATGTTTGCTTGCAGGTAAAAATGCAGCTTTATCTCTTGGAGTGGAGACAAGGATAAATAGGAATCTGTGGTATATAGCAGATAGAAGAGTTTACGCTCTTCGGTGCTTTTCTTCCTGGGAGTGTTTGTGGTTCTTCATAGAGCAGCTGTTGGGACTCTTAACAACAACCGTTTTGTCGTGTTAGAAAATGTGGTGAATGTCATTCTTTTGAAGCAGTAGCGTACAAAAATTGGAATAAGGAGACCGTGAGATGGAATGAAGGATAAACAGATGTCGTAGGTGTGCCTTGCCTTTCACTGTATCTAAAAAACACAGATCCATTGGAGTCTACTGCTAGAAGTTTCTCAGTGGAAGGAAAAGTCTTTGCCATTCTAGTGAAATCAATGCCTCTAAATTCTGAGGCTGAATAGAGAGGCACGTGGAAGGGAAGGAAGAACGAGGACAGGGCTGAGTAAGGCACCCGACTGAGTTGTACTGTTGCACAACGCCCGATTGCAAAGCCAGGAGAGAAGGCTGCGCAGGTCAGGCATGAGAGGCAGAGCATCTTCCCACCAAAACCAGGCATGTCTGGGGCTGTGTGCATCTCTGTCTCTGTCACGGCAAGGTCAGCAACAGGATTGCTCCTGTCACTGTACTGTGTCATTTCTGTATCTTTGTGGCACTTTTCCTTTCCTGACCCAAACTTTCTTCCTGAGCCTGAAGCACAGTGTAATAGCAGTACTAGAAGGAAACAGATTTGGAAAGTGAAGGGCAGATGCCCAGTAGCTCCAGCTGAGCTAGAGCCTCACAGCTTTCCTAGGTGATTGAGGCTGCAAGGAATAGGACATTTGGCTTGTTTAAGTGTGCATCATCAAAGCTTTTGGAATACAGAGTCCAGTCTCTTCGTGAAACACAAGTAAGCAGGAAAGCTAGTGGTGTGAATATGTGTGGATGTCTGCAAGCCAGGTGTCCCTGCAAGAAACCTGGCAGCCTCGAGGTGTGCTTTGTGAAATGCCTCTCAAGTGAAATGGCCGTCCTGCAAAATTAGGTGTGAGAAGGAGTCGTGCTGGCTTCTGTAGATACCTCTGAGTAACAGTAATAAGAAAAGAAAGCAACTGTTTCTATTAGGATAAATCCTGAAATTAGGGGACATGGGTGGAAGCTCTCCCTGTGTCCACCAAACATTTCTAAATTCACCATTAATCTGTACAGTATAGCAGGATTTTAAATAAAATTACAGTTGAAGTAACTTCATGTTCTAAAAATGGAAGAGAAAGCTGAGCAACACAGGAAGCACAGAACCACAGGTGAGCTTCTGGAATCAATTACAGCAGTGCAAGTCCAGTGTAATGTCAGCAAAACTAGGGGAGCTGCCTCAGGCTGTAGAAATACAATTGAAATCAGTTTCCAATTATATTTTGTCATTTTATGCCTCATGAGGAACTGACAAAATCCCAGTTCCTATATTCAGGCTATATATAATATATATACATATATTCACCCAAGGGGGTGTCCACTTTAACCACTGCTAAGTCTCATCTGGTATTTGTTAACTGAGCCTGAAATCTCATCGATAAAACCTTTTTGTGTTTGTTGCAGTGCAGGTAAGGCTAAGTTGTGAACAAGGTGATGAGGATTTGCTGTCTGCTGGCCAGCTAGAATTTCTGAATTTACTGAGGTAGCAAATGCAAGTGGCGAATGCTACAGAGAGGAGCTTCTTTCTGAATATTTTGGTGAGTTTTATTTTCATGCACTTGGATATAACCAGGACACACATCCTCAGAAGCATGATTTACATGCTGAACACCAAAAAGGTACTCATGTCTATTTCAGCCTTGCATTTCCATCTTCAGCAACTGCACTTCTTTAGTGCAATCTCCTACAAAGACGTAGCAACATCATAAGGTTTCACTTTCTCCACATGCACAGTGGAGCCTGGGAGGACATCAGTTCGTGGTCTGTGTGTTATTCTTCTCACTAATGTATAGAGAAAAGTCACTTCAGAGGCTGGAATTAGTACCCCTGCTGAAGAGATAATATTGAAGGATCCAGATCTATGTGAATATGACTGCTAACTGCTCCTGTTGTCATCCTTCTCATCTCTGGGAAAGGGACTGGCTGCTAGAGCAGTGCTGGAGGCAGCAGTGGGGGACCCGGGGGCACTGAGCTGCCTCTCAGGCTGGGACCACCTTGTCACTCAGGCTATCTGGATGCATGTGAGCACTGATAAGAAGTAACTGACTGGTATGCGAGGCTTCTGCCAGTGAATTTTTTCATTGCCTCATTTATTTGGGAAGTAATAATGCTCATCTTCTTCCAAGGTCCATAAAGCTGTTTGAGGTCCCATGGCACTGGCTGCTGCTTTGGGGCTCTTACCTTACTTCCCTGTGAAGTGGAGGGTTGTCTCCTCAGATTCATCTGTTTGCTGATACATTGGGCTCAGGCTTTTTATTGCACGTTCTTGTTTGTCTCTGTGCACTCTGTAGCCAAGCAGGAAGGAACAAGTATGTGAAAAGCCTGTGAGAAGAAGAGCTGGCAAGGAAATCTGGAGCTCAGTCTATAACGTAAGCATGTATGATCAGGGCAGGAGGGGCAACAGAACTTAGTCTGAAGCTTTTTGCCATAAACTCCATGTCTCTGCTTCTTTGCAGCCCAAGGCTGTAGTGACTGAAGGCCTGGGGGTTTGCAAGGTACAGTGTGGACAGCAGAGTGAAATATGCTGCCATCGATAAGTAAATATTTTGTTGTTTTTTTCCAAAGTTAAAAAGAATCATATCCAAAGGGATACGCGAGACCATATTTACAGCAAATAATTTCCATTCTTTTTATCCATAAATGACAACACGAAGCATTGTGGAAGGGAAGGAAATATGCTAGGAGTCCTCAGAATGGGCTTAGTTCTGTTTGTTTGCTTGCTTGCTTGCTTGTTTTTAATGAAATATTTCCACATCTGAATATTTAAAGTAAATGACTTAGAAAAGTAGTTCCGAATCCTGCACCATTCTTGGCAGCATCTCCACTTGTCAAGCAACTACTGTTCAGTATGTGGATCAAAGCTTTTTTCTGGGTGATTCTTCACTTTTTTTTGCAATGAACCTTCCTCAGACTCCTTTAAAACAAAATAATAACAGACCCCATCCAGACAGCAGTTCAGATTTGCCCAGCAAAGGGTGACTTGAAGGATGTCCCGTAGCACACTGTGACAAGGGATTTGCACGATGCTATTCCTCACCAAAAAGTAAAGGAAGAACATCACATGGTAAGGTGTGAAACAGACCAAAAATGTGACAAAGTTTGTCACTACTACCTTCTCTGCTTTGGTCGTGTGTGTCTGGAGGTTCTCTGATTTTCTGTGGTTTCTCAAACACCTAATGATCTGAATGGTGCAGAAGGCCATGGTCACCATGCTGCCAAAGAAGATGGTCTCCAGGGTGATTATCAGGCCTGTGTTTTCCCACGTGGTTTTGGAGAAGTTATGGAAGCAGAATGAGATGTTGTAGTCCTGGTCATGAAACTGGGAAGTAGCGACAGTCCCAGATGAGATGCCCAGGCAGATGACAACACAGACCAGAGCAGCTTTCTTGGTGGAGCGCAGGGTGGGAGCTGTGAAAGGGTGCTGGATAGCGATGTAGCGGTCTACGCAGATGCAGAGGGAGATGAGGATGCTGCCATACATATTTATAAAGTAAAGACTCTCCAAGATGGAGCAAAACACAGACCCCAATTTCCACTCGTTCTGAAGGTGATAGGAAATGATTTTAAAAGGAAGAGTGAACAGCAGCAAAGTATCCAGGAAAATAAGGGCTATCAGGTAGACTGTAGATTCTGACAGCTTTTTAGCCGGAAAAAAAAGGGATGACAGGGCCATCACATTGAACAGCAATCCCAGGATAAATGTGGGAGTGTACATGATCAGCTGGAACAGTTCTACTCTGGGATTGATACTGCTGTTGTTAGAGGTGTAATTCATGTCTCCAGGTACACTGAAAGAGAAGAAAATCACCTTCACCACAAGGAGGCCTGAAGACTACATCTAAGACCCTGGTACAAAGGCTGATGAGGACTGTAAGTGTCTGCAGACCTGGAGAAAGTTACCAACCTGGGTAGACTAAGTCTTCTGAAGAAAAATAAAACTTAGGAAGCCAAGCATTTTTCTTAGATCAGCCAGTCTGACCACAGACTGACCTGCAGCTGTCTGCTGCAGGGGTGCAGTAAATGTGCAGTGGTTTCTTCTCTAAAAATATCTAAGATAGATAAAACTAGAAGACTAAAAATATCAAGGTAGGCATCTCTGTAGATTTCATCAGACCTTTCTTCTTCCCTCAAACTAATTTTTTGTAATACTATGTCAAAGGAAACTAGTTCTAGGGAAATAAAATAAGCAACTCAAATTTCAGCTTCTTACCATAAGCTTTACTTGGTACAGATCTAGTGATGATCAAAAGACATTTTAGTCTAGCTTGATGTGTAGGTTTCTAAACAAGAGAAGGTGCTGAAGGATAGTTCTTTCATGCTTCAAAAACAAACCGAAAAACTCCAATAAGTAAACACGCTATAAGCAAAACAAATGATGTAAAGGACATTTAGTTTTCAGATCATGCTGCAAGAAGAAGGTTTTTAAGGTAAGATTTCCCTACAGTGTAAAACTGTCTCTTGCCAACTCACCTTTGGGCAATCATCGACTTGCTTCCCTTGGCTTGTAGAATCCTTGAATCTTGTGTGTTCTTTGAATGCTGTGGAGTGAGCAGCATGCAAAAAAAAAAAAACAACAACAGCCGTTCTGGATGTTAGAAAGCACCAAGTGCTGCTGCTTTCTGTTTCATCACATACTTCCATTACAGCAGCTCCCTTCCTGCCGTGCACACGTGCATTGTGTGCATAGCGTGTCACACAAAGCTCATTTGAGGATGTAACAGTTTGCTTTGTGGGGCTCGCATCTCTGTGAGCCACCCATTCAGCATTCAGAGCAGTTTCCATGAGCAGAGAAGGAAATTCTGGCCCTGCAGAGCTTCGTGCAATTTCTTTCTATGAGATGCTTAGCTGCTGAAATGTGCTTTAACCCAGATCCTGAGCTACCACTGTCAGTGCCTCTTCTTGCCCTACCAGAAATGAAAAAGAGACCATCAGTTTTCAGAGGTGATTTGACACATTTGTTTTGAGTTGGTGTTTAAAAAATAAAAGAAAAAAGAACAAAGGAATAATGTTACTCTTACATCTGCTTATACTGATGAAAAGCAGGGAATTTACCTATGAGCAGTGTCAGGTGCTGACTTTGTTAAGGGAGAAACAGGAAAACTTATTTTTTTTGCCCATTGTGTGTGTTTTTGCAGTCACCCTCTAGTAAAGGGGGAAAGAAAGACCGTGGTTTTAAGTTCACGTGGTCCTCTGCCTACTCATGAAATATCAAAACAGTCATTTTGGCTGAACTCAAGCTGTGCCTCTGTGAAAGGCGGGGGAAAGGGGAAGAGGGGAAGGAGATAACAGTACTTCAGGTTTCTGCATGATGTTCTGGCTGATGTGACTCAAAGTTTAAAACAACAACAACAACAAAAATAGATAAAAAGACACTGCACACAGTCTGAGGGAATAGCACCTTGTCTCATTCTCAGCTAGGTTTCACTTCTGTGGTCTTGTGAAGCTGCACTTTGGATATTTAAAAACAATACACAGGCAGGCACCGCTGTCTTAAGGAGGCATTAAGGAAGCATGTGGGGTTGGAGCCAAACTGGATGCTGGGAGGTGAGGCTGCTGGTAGGATGGGACAGAGCCCAGCCACTACAGATCTCTGCTCTCTTGTTTGCACATGTTGATATCCATGCTCATAAGGGATTTTCTCACTCTTCCTCCTTTGCAGGGATTTCTCCTCATGTTTTCAGAGTCACTTCTCATTTTTCCTTGGATACATATATTCTCATGGTACATAAGCACTGCCTGCCTCACCAGAAGTGCTGGACAGAAAGCCTTATGTGGCTGCACGTCTGAAGAAGTATGCTCTGAAAAGGAGAGGATGAGGAAGCAGAAATGCTGGAATTGTTCTTAGCACACTATGGTCTAGCTGTTGCCAAGGGCTGGGCTGTTTTTGTTAGCAAACATCCTGGCAAGCTTTTTTAGGCAGGATTCTGTAGCCAAGTGGCCAGGGTGGCATGCAGGTGGTGCAAATTCACTTGGAGAAGGTGTGAAATAGAAAGGGTGGGAAAATGATGCTGAGAGATGATGGCAGAGGGGAAATGAAACAGTGTGAGTAACATATAGAAAGGTTGGGATAGTCCGTGCTGTCCTCCCAGACTGCTGATTAATAGTGCAACTTGTGATGCAGGGGTACAGAAGCTGTGGGCAGGCAAGATGCCTTTCTTTTCTTACTACAGGCCTTCACCTATGCTGATAGGTTGTGATTCTTCAGTAGGACCACAAGACTGGGTGGGCTGCCCCTTTTCTTGCAGGCTGATTGGTTGGCCTGCTCAGTTCTTGTACCTCTCTGCACACCACCGATGCCACTGGTGAGCAAAGAATCTCCTGACACTCCATGTGTCACCTCATTGCTTTTTCCTGTAAAAGGAATGCTGTTCCACATGCATTTTGACACATGTTGAGAACTTTGCCATTTCTCTACGACCACCACACAGATTTGCCCTTCAGGCCATGTAGGTAGCCCTGGGTGGCAGCAGGTGAGGTTCTGCTGGTTCCCTGCGCTCACCTTTGGGGATGACCTTCCCAGTCAGCAGTGCTGAGCTGTGCCAGCCAGTTCAAAGTGCTGGTAATCTAAATCACAGTCTAATTAGTGAGAAAAATAATTGTTCTTGAGAAGAGAGCATTCACTGCTATGGTCTTCTTGCTTTCCTACTTGATTTCCCTCAAATGGCCTTCAACATCTCCATTTTTCAGTTTCTTTCCCCTCTGCCTTGCCCTCCCATATCCCCAGCCCCCTGGATTTTCCCTTTTTTGGAAGGCCTGTTGCAGCTCTTTGCTGGAGAGGAAGCTTTGGGAGCCAGCCAGAACGGAACAGCAGGTAGGGATCAGCAGGCTGGTCAGTAGATACCACAGCAGAGCAGCGTGCAAAGCCTTAGGATGGCCCTGGGGAACCTTTTAGTGCTGGAGTGCTTGTCTGGAGTCACCACGAGGGGCTGAGCTCATCTCTGAGCTACTTGGTCCTGCTGCAGGGTCTCACTGGGAGGCACCAGGAACTACACCCTCCCCCTTCATCCCACCTGGCAGGAGGAGGCCCAGGAGGCTTTTGGAATTTGAGCCACGGGTCCTATCCTGGCTTTGGGCCATCACAGCATCCCCGCGGGACTGCCTGCGACCTCCAGGTGAGCCAGAACTCGGATGCAACGTCCCTCTGCCTAAATTCGATGGCTCTGCTGAGCTATTTGTTATTGAGTTGCTCCATCTCGTGGTAGAAGGGGAAATGAGAAGCACGGCTTTAGCCCTGCACTATCTCAGCCTCTACCTATAGTTGATCTCTAGGAGGATCACTTCATCCTGCAGCTCAGACAGCTTATCCCGTAACTGCCTCCACCAGCAAAGCACTTGGCCCCCTGCGCTGACCACTTTTGCTCCACTTTCCACCCCATGGATGGCCCAGGAGTGATGAGCAAAAGGAGAGCCAAAAGCTCTTCATTTAATGATGGGCAGAGAGGGCAAAAGCACAGGAACAGCTGAAACAGAAGCTTTTTATAGAGAAGTGACCATAAACATTGCTGGCAAGGCCAGGAAACTGCTGTGCCAGTGCAGAGCTCTGACTCCAGGGAAAGGCCACGTCACCAGCTTTGGAGGACCTCCCTTAGGAGGACCCCACAGCCTGAAGGGGAACCTGCAAACCTTGGCTGTGCATCAGGACCGTGGCTGTCCCAATGGAGAAGGGTTCTTTCAGTGGTGGAGGAGCTAAATCTGCCACCTGAGTTAGCAGGTGAGCTGATGTCTATCTCTTTGAGGTGGTTTTTGTCGAAATGGATGACTCATTTCAACAGGTATCAGCTGGGGATGCTGTGTGGGACTCTTGAGGATGTGTCAGCAGGAGAGGTATTTTCTGTGTCAGTGCTCTGAGACCTGGTGAAATTTGAAGCCTCTGAATATTATTCCTCAGTATTCTACTACGTACTGGTCTAAAACCCATGCAGTTCAGGCATTCCCCTACTTGCTTGTTCTGCTCTCTGCTGCACAGCACCTACTGCCAGCCTGGAGAGGATGCGTGCATCACACTGGCTCTCTTCCCACTGTGTTACCTTTAACTCAGCCCAGTGGGTGCCCCTGTACCCACAGAGGGACCCCGCACTGCAGTGTGCCTCCTTCCAGCCAGATGGTTGACTGATTCTGACTCTTCAAAGGTACTTTTTTGCTTTTTTCCTACTCAAACCCTCACCTACATTTGTCTTCAGCTCATATTCAGGTTGGATATTAGGAAGAATTTCTTCTCAGAAGGAGCAGTGAGGCTCAGGGAAGTGGGGGGGGTCACTGTCCCTGGAGGTGTTCCAGAGCAGTGGAGATGTGGCACTGAGGGACGTGGGCAATGGGCACGGTTAGGTGAGGTTGGACTTGATAATCTTAGAGGTTTTTTCCAACCTCAATTTTATGATTCTGTCATATAACCCCCATCCCTGGCCTGACAAAGCAGGCACTTGAGCTGTCCTTGTGCAAGGTGGAAAAAAATAGCTGAAAATGACTGAGGAGCTTTTGTGTTGTTTTTCATAGAGCCAACGTGCACATACAACTCTAGGAGGCGGCTGTATGCATTTTGAGCCACGTGGGCTGTGTGTGTGGCCAAGGAACTGTGTCCCACCAGCATACTGCTCATGGTGACCAGCATCAATCAGCCTCCACGCAGCATTTGTTCTCAGTGCTTTTCACACCACACTTCTGGAGGCGTGTGAACTAGCACAGCGTGTGTGCACAGTGTGTAACAAGATGCTGCAGCCCGAAGGGCCTCGAAAAACATTATGAGAAAACGATTAACTAAGCAGGAACATAAGAGTCATTTTAGGAAAAAGTGCTTCTAATAGGACGTCCTGTCTTTGAGTGAAGCCAGCAGCGGATGTTTAGAGGAAGAATGTCAGAAAGTGGGATCCTGCTGCTGGCAGTACTTCCAGCAGCAAGCTGCTCAGTGAATAACAAAAGTTCCTCAGGGTCTTTCTCTCTTTCTGTTTCTTGCAGAGTTCTTCTGCTGAAGCATATCCATGTGGTGTGTGATATCCTTGTGCCCGTCCAGCAGGCAAGTCTAGTGTTTTATTCTTGAAAACACATATGTAACCGTTTCATTACTATTTTAGGAGAACGGGTGGATGTGAATTGTTCCACCTAACAACCACTGGTTCATGAGCGTTTCCTTAAGAACAAAACCAGCCAAACAGAACCAAACAAGAGCAAGCAAAAAGCAGCATATGATACTAGAATGTAATTCTTTCAGCATTTAGCAGTGGTAGTCGGCACTCTAGAATCAATAGAAGTAGGTAGGTTGAATCATGGCTTCTGGTCTTATGGAGGTGGCAGAGATGGAAAGGCAGCAAATCTCCAAGTGGGCCGTGTGGGATGGTTAACACGAAGAGATGAATTAGAAATGCAGTCACAGTCATCAGAATGTAACACCAGTAGTTTTCCCTGAACATACGTAGAAACTATACTCCCCAAGGTTAATATTTATACGATGAAAGAATATGATTTCCAGAGACTTGTTCTTTCTCAGAGTATTGCTGTATTGTTTTATTACCCAAGCAGCGTGTGGTGGAATTCCCTCTCTTCTGGTTGTATGCTTGGTCTGCAAATGTCATTTTGGTGCTTCACTATCTTTATAACCTGTTGATCCACTGTGCTGATGAGGCGAGGTGTTTGTTGCACGCAACCAAGTCATTTTTAGAGTGATTTGGATGTCTGCACCAGACATCACAAGGCGCCATGGCTCACCTGCAGGGTCAGGCACTCAAGTCAGGGGGTTTCCATCGTCTCCCAAATGTAACTGTTCTGGTGTCATCCTGGTAACACCAGAGGTGGGGTCTGTTGTCTTTTTGATTCTACGCATTGGAAATCATAGCAGAGAAATGCAAAAGGACTTTCCAGAAGTGATACAAAACAGTGGAGTGCAATTTCCCAAGTCCAGATATCTTCTTCCTGATGCCAACGCTATTTTAGGCTGTTCTTTCCTAGGGACCAGCTCTCAGGTCAAACAACACTGCTTCAATCACGTCTCAGTGTTCACACTCCTTTGGGAAAGTCCTGTAATCTTCAGAAATGACTGCTGTCTGCCCTTTCATATGAAGAATGAACTATTCCCAGTTGGTATGTGCGTTTCTTAACTCCACTGAAGCTATGTAGTAATATGCAAAAGAAGTTACGAAGAAAAAGGTAACATGTTTCATGCACTAGCCATATATAAACTTTCTCTTAATTAATTTGAATTTTTCAGTTTATTTAATTCCCATAACATTTTATTTAGGGTGAGACTGTGCTTATATGGCAAAAGCAAAACGTCTCTGCAGTTACAGTGCGTGCTGTTCGCAGGAAGGAGGAAGAGAAGAATATCTTTCTCTCCCTTTTTTCCTCAGCTGAACTCAGGAAGTGGTGGCCTTCAAGCAGAACTTGTAATGTCGTAAGAGCGTTTGATGGTGTTTGTGCAGAAGCATGCAGTGGTGGGGTTTGGGGTGGGGTTTTGCTTCCCTTATGGGCAGCATCCTAAAGCCCACAGACACTGATGGGAGGGGAACTTCCCTGGGAATGGGGCTCATCAGCACCCGGGGCAGGAGCTGGAACCCCAATGGCATGTGTTGGCCATGGCAAGTACACTTTGAGTGTAAGCAAGGACATGGCAAGGTACTTTGAGTGGTAATAGCTGGAACATCCCTGTCTTGCTGTCTGACACAAGTGCTTGTGGAGCTGTGTGGTAAACCAGAGCTGGGAACCAGCTTTCAGACTGCCTGAAAAAGCAACTGGTGGTGTGGTTTGGCAGCGTGAATAATGCCTTCAGTGCTGGCTGCCTATAAAACAAGGAACTTGCAAGGTTTAATGCTTGTGAGGCAATACATCCAGGAGCGTTTTACTGTCATATTGTCTGTAGAAAAGCATTTCTTGAAGCACATTCAAGAGGTAACTGGCAGAATTAAAAATATGCTTAAAAAGCATGCAGCAAGTGGTGTGTTTAACCATCTGAGCACCCAGTGCTGCAGGGCAGAAGAAGGCTCAAGTGTTCCCTCAGGAAATATCCTGTAAGATAAGTAGTTTTAAGGGAAGCAGCGATTCCCAGCACCCTTCATTCATCATTTTGTATTAGTCCACTGAATCTCAGCAAGTTCTTGGATTTGAGAAACAAAAGATATAAAGGGAAATATAACATTTTTTATTTCTACATTGTGGAAGTGGTGGTTTTCTCTGTCATGTTTGTAAGTAAAGACTCTCCATGTTATTGCTTGGGCTGATATTCATTAGGGTGGTTGTTTTTTCTTTTGCACTCCTAAGTATTTATAAGGCAAAACTGTTTAGAATATTTTTTATGGTTTTTGACTATTTCTTCTCTCTAAGACAGACATCTTTGGACTGCAGGAGACTGAAGCACCCTGAAATAATGAAATTTCTTGCTGTCTGTCCATCTGTGCACGCTGGCACTGAATGACAAGACACAACGGGAGGGAGAGGAAAGAGGGAAGTTAAGGGGTTTGATGGCCCTTTCACGCTTCCTGGCGTGACACACATTCCATGTCACAGTTGTGCTCCTGAGCTCTATGTAAGCTAACGGCTGTCCCATTGCCCACGTGCTGCCTCTTTGGTTCAGTTTTGCTTTGGATCTGCCTTCTCTGTTGTTTGTGGTCCAACTACCAAAAATACATAGGTCACTCTGAAAGTAATGCCTCTTTTTTTTATTTCTGTGTCTGCTACAACGGATACAAAGAGCACAGTTGGCACTGTTTGGTAGAGCAAATTCTCAGCTACAAAACACTGTTGTTCGATACAGTCACCATCACTAGCTTATGTCCTCTCACCAGCAATGAACAAGAGCCTGCATGCCATGCTCTTAAACATCTGTACCAGCTGAGGTGACCCACTGCTTCACAGCTGCTATGATAGCATCACTGCTGAAACACACCACCCACCCTTCACTGTGCTCACATCCACTGCACGGGCTCTAGAAACATCCAGCAAGCATCGCTGAATGTCAGCGTGTGCCATTTTTTCCACGTGGAGGAATTCAGTTCCACCTCTTCGCTTCATGCGCACGTTCATGTCAGACCCCATTTTGTCAGACTGTCCCTCTGTTACTGTCTTTCACATGGCAACAAAACATAATGAGATGTTGGTGGGAAGGTTCAACCTCTGCTGCCATACCACCAACATCCGCCTCTGATGTTGTGGGCCAACGTCATAAAATAGGGGGCCTTATTTTTGGAGCAACCCTTGCAAATATATTAAAAAAAAAAGAAAGGAAAGAAAAGCTGAATTAATGAATATTCACTATCAGTAAAATTTCCCAGGGAGTCAGCTGAAATTGAGGGGGATTTGATGGCTAATATTGTACTCTTAAGATTTCCCAAACTTATTAATTTTTAGTGAAATCAAATTCATTTGTATAAATACAGCCCTGATGAAGTTGTTACAAACATTTATCAGGCCACATCCTTTTCCTGTTGTTTTCCTGGTAAGCACTTTTAAAGACAAGTATTAAAACATTTTAGCGTAAAAATCCTCTGGTATGGAACGTTTCTTTGTAAATAACCGCAACCACCAATGCAAAAGCAACTGAGACTGTAGCTTTGATGCTTAGTTAGCAGTCCAGCTTGTGATCTGAGTTAAGGGGGAGGAGGAAAAAGGTATTTGATTTTTGATTTTTTTTTTTGTTAACTGCAGAGTTAATTAAAAACTAATTTTATCTTTTACTCTGCCTCAGCTTTTGCAGTGCTGTGTAAATCCTGTTCCAGGATCCAGAATACCATTGCCTCCAGTTTACTCTCACAAACTGGAGGTACATTAGATCCGATCTGATATCAAAATGAGTCCAAGCTTCTAAAACTGAACTTTAGTCATGTATATATAGGGCCTGCAACATTCTAGACCATTATAAATGTGTTCCCTTCTGGTGGGAAAAGAATAATGATCCTGAAGTGAATTTCTGTCCTACTTGCTTCCTTCTTCTTTAACCTATTTATTAAGCTAAGAAATATTGATTGTTTGGTGTAGGAAAATTCCTGCTTATGATTCTGGATTAGAAGATGCACATTTGGAAGAGAACCCTTAAATGTAACTCCCCTGGAAACTTAAGGATACGCTATATGACCGTGGATTACCCCTGTTCTGACCAGCACCTTTCACACCAACATCTGAGGGACCACTGCCAGAGGTATGAGATGCTATTGTAAACCTATTTGTATTTGTTAACTCAGTGCTAGTTATACCACGACTCTTCATTTTGTGAATGCTGAGACTGCAAAATGATGAGAGCTGGATGGTCTCCTTGTTCTCCTGTGCACTCAGATTGTGCCATGCTGCTGGAGGAGCTCCTGGGGTTGGCCAGGTGGGGTCTGGGCACTGCATGCTGAGCCTCCTGTCGAGAAGGAAACCCAGACTGACTTTTTATGTTGTTTTCATGCCGTGCACAAGTCATTTCATTACCCCCACTTCTCACCATTTTCTCCACCCCCAGACACAAACAGACCTCAAGTCTCCCGGAATGGGAGGAAGGTGACTCAGTGCCATACCTTCCAATATACAGGAAAAAGCAGCCTCTTCTCACTGCCGAGGGAAATCTGGGGCAAGTTCTATGAATAGTCCGAGCTGCGGCTTTCTAGCAAGTGTCAAACCCAGAAAGCCCTGCAGCCAGGCCACTCTGTGAATCAGCAGTGCTGGAGGAGAAAGGCTGGATACCCATGGTGTGCAGGGAGGGAAGCAACCTGCCCATGTGCTGCTGCTGCCTGAGGGAGCAATGGCTCAAAAAACAAGGATCCAAAGAACAGGCTGCTACTGCTGCTGAGCCCCTGGGGTGGGTGCAAACTCTGAAAGCGGTTGAGGTTGGGATGGTATCAGCCACACTGAGCTCTCATTCCTCTTAAAATACTTTTGTTGTTGGAACTGAAAAGTGTTCCACCCATCTGTGGTGGATTGGGTGCAAACAGAGTGGAAGGGTTATCTGGTCACAGCTCTTGATTTATACAGGGGTCAGGTAGAAGGTGGCACGCAGCAGAGAGACAACAGGCAGCAGCTTGAAAGTAGGAGACAAAACTAACCATGGCTGCATGACCAGGGGTTTTTCAAGGACAGAAAGCTGAGAGAAGAACTCTCTATGGGCTGAAAGGAAGGAAATGGCTCCTTGCTATTTCCTATCTGCTGGGCGCTGGGAGACAGAGTGCAGTGTAGGTTCTTTCAAAAGGAGAATTCTCACCCATTCTTTTTGTTGAAGTTAGGACAAAGGTGATGGTAGCTATCTCTGTCTTAAAGATCTCTCTGAATGCCTTTCGTACATAATAGACCTGGTGCCTGGGGCACTGAGTAGGTACCTGGAGTATGTTTATTTCATGGCAGAACATTTTCTTTTGCTCCTGTCAAGTCACTAAGCAGACACAAGGGCAATCCTCAATGAGCTAGACTGAAATCTGCAGGTGATGGCTCTCGAAGCATTTATCTATGCCCTAAGTGAATGATGATGTGAGACAGAACAGCTGCTTGCTTTCCTACATGAGTGTGGGGAAGGAGCATGTGCTGGTTCTCGCACGCTGTCAGCATCCATGCTAGCAATGTCTGACTGCAGCGCTGCCTTCGGTCCTTGTGCGCTTGTGTGTGCCCACGAAACTGCAGTCAAACAGGCTTTTACACAGTCCAGCCAGCACTGAGTTTGAGAGTGCTGAAATTAATAAGAAATGGTCCAGGAGAACTTCCCAAGCAGAATGTTCAACGTTGAAAACCAAAAAAAAAAAAAAGGAAGAAAGAGGAGAAAGACACGTTTGCTGTATAAATCATACAAATGTGATTTAGCTTTGTTTAGAAAAGTCTCTAACTCAAAATGAGTCATGCTGTCTACTTTTCAGAAAGATTTAATTCTCAGGATGTCTGTGCGTTTGTTACCTGCTACAAAAACCTAAAGGGAAATAGGTGTGAAGGTGTTATTACTTTATTGAGCTTAGTGCTTTGTGTTACATAAAACTACAGCAGTACACAACAAACCACACTTGCTGTAGTTTGTTGTGGCTCTTTAGCCTACACTTCACCTTCTACTGTTTCAAAGAGGTCGTGCCACACGTGCTTGGCTCTGCAGCATGGTCTTGCTCAGTAGGTTAGAAGTGGAGAGCTGGACATCTACACAGTTCTCTCTGCAGCCAGAGCTCTAATGTGCTGGGCGTGCACACAAATGCTAGCATCACTTGACTTGGGAAGGACCCTTAAAGGCCATCTAGTCCAATTCCCATGCAATGAGCAGGGGCATTGATCAGGGTACTCAGAAGATGTGGTGCAGTGGAAAATGGGAGGCAGTTCTGGAAGAAATCTTTGCAGTTATTTTGATGGCTTTATGCTGTTTCAGCATTTGGTTTCAACTGGTGTAGGAACTGCCTTCCTTCAAGAAAGTGAGCCTCGCTGTCACAGGGCTGGAGCTCTTTGCTTTTGGAAAAGAAGTGGTTTGGGAGAAGAGAAAAGCCCAAGTTCTGCAAAAGGTTCCAAGTGCAGAGATAACTGGAGGAGTCTGGATCTTGTATGTTTCACACAGGTTTATACAATTCCAATACTGGGGACAGTTCCCCAGCCAGTGTGCACTAGAGCCAAGAGGAAAACAACTGTAGCACAAAGGCTATTTGTAAACAAACAAATCAAAGGTCTGAGAAAAGCACCAACATTTTCACTTTCTCCAACAACGCCAGGCAATTAGTAGATTTAATATAGATACTAAAGACCACCTATTTGGGCTCTTCTCAGCCTAAAAGGGCGGGTTGTACACAGTCTCCTCTCCAGGGCTCAGCGTGTGCTGTAATTATGGGGCAGCATTGATGCTCAGTAAGCACTGGTGTGGTTCCATCTGCAGGATACAGATGTGCAGGTCTCTAACAGGAGCAGAGTACCTCAGAGATGTGATTCAGGAGCCCAGATGACCTAGCAGCCCTCTGTCCTCAGGCAGGAGGGAGTGGTGCTTGTTGAGGGCAATCCAGATGCTAACAGTTTGAATTGTTCACTTCAGACAGGCACTTCACTGATGGCTGAGGGAGCTTCAGCTGTTCCTTGTCATTTCAGCCAGCCAGGAAATACAGCTGCAGAGAGGACTGCCAGGGAACTGAATGGGGATGCTGAGCTCTGGCAGTGCTGTGGAAGGCCAAAATTAACCTTGGTTTCATTTTAGCACGCTGTACAAAAGATAAAATAGCTGTATATATTTTTACATGTTTCTCACATGACTGGACAACATGCAGCCTTTCTCTGTTCTCTCTCCTACCTTTGACTGGATATTCTCATGTGTTTTCTTCAAAGCTTCACTTCTTCTCTTGTGTGATCTTAACATGGCAGTCATGTGCATGAAATGTGGTTGGTTGCAGATTCTAGAAAAGCAGCACGGTTTTACCCATGCACTAACAAGGTAAATGCAGCCTTGGTCAGGATGAAGATTAATGGTGGAGCAACATCCTTCACTTGCATACAAGTGTACTTCGCTAGGTTTCAGGGAATCTGACAAAAGAAGCAGTAGTCTGGGGCTCCAAAACAGACCAAAAAGGAGCAGTTCTTCCCTTATTTTTTTTTTTTAGCATGGAAATCTGCTTGTTCTTGAGGCTGTTGCACTTCATCAAGCAAAGGCAAAAAAGGAAGTGATTTTTCAAACCTCCCCCAAACCTCCTGGCTTGCAAGCAGCAATCTGCCCTTGGCAGTGCCTCTGTGCACCAGGTGGGTGCAGGACCAGGAGGATGCCGTGAGGCAGTGTCTGTTTGTCAGGATGAGAGCTCATATCCCACAGATACCTCTCACCCTACGGGTGCTCTGGGATTGGAGCCCAAAACTGTGCCTCAGGAGGGCGAGAAGAAATGGTGAGCAGGAGCAAGAGGAAGCACATGGCAGGACGTGGTTGCTCCCAAACACTTGCTTGTTGAGTGAGCTTTGACACTTGCCACAAAGCCTGCAGATGTGCCCAGTCTCCCCGCATTGCTGCCACCAAAGTCATAAAGTAAGCAGGCCGCTTTCCGTGTAGGCGGTGTATAAGGCAACAGATCATGATGCGGAGGAAGTGCCAAATGCTGGGGGAGGCTTTTTGCAGTGAAGTTTGGCAGGTGGCTCAGCTAAGTGTGGATGGCAGCCTGCTGCCTGGCCTGGCTGCCTGCAGACCTCAGTGGCAAACCCTCACCCTGGGACTGGGTGCTGGGAAGAACTGTGACACCTATGGCCTGTTAGCAAGGCAGAAAATGGCAGTGATTTAATAATTACAAATCAAATGGTTAATAATTTAATAATAACAAATTAAATGGTTCCTGCATGCATTTTGCTTTGGTGATCCCTGTGTCATGCAGTATACTGCAGTGGCAGCGGCCGGCATTTCATTTTATTTAATAGATACTTAAAAGTGAAATGCACAAGAGCAAATTCTCAGCCAGGGCCCAAGGCAATGAATCGTGCTGCTCTCTGGGCATGGTTTGACACGGGCCAGGGCTGTGCTGGCTGCTCAGCCCCTGCCTGCTGCTTCCCATGCAAACCGTGCTGCTGCAAGCACTGCGTGCTGTGGGGTAACACTGTTCATGACGTTCTGACTTCCTCAGATGAAAGACACTGTAGAACTTCAGCTATTCTTTGCCTGATGATGTATGCTTTGCTGCAGAAGCCTGCTTTAGGCTACATGTTGGCCAGATGTTAAAAAGGTAAATGGAAGGTTGAAAAAGACCTCCAAGATCCCCGGGTCCAACCCCAGCCCACCCCACCGTGCCCACTGACCACATCCTTCAGTGCCGCATCTCCATGGCTCTGGAGCACCTCCAGGGACAGTGACTGCCCCACTTCCCTGTGCAGCTGTGCAGTGCCTCACCCCTCCTTCTGAGAAGAATTTTTTCCTAATATCTAACATCCTAGCCCCACAGCCTGCAGTTTCTCTGCTTTAGGAAGCAGTCACTACAGCTGCAGAAGCACAGCCTGTGCACGGCGGGCTTGAGCCCATCCCCCTGGCAGGCTGCAGCAGGCACAGCTTACCACCATGCACAGCACACTGCTGCATCCCATTCTTCCTCCTCTGGGCCTTTCTTCCTCTCATAGACAGCAGGGCTCTTGTCTCCATGCCCTGTACTTTGGCAGCGCTGAGAGCGCAGACAGAGGGAAGTGTGTGTGTGTGTGTGTGTGTGTGACTTGTCTCTGTGTTTCTCTGCAAGCCTAGCAAGCATGCTGAAATTCAACCAAGCCAGGTTTCCCAGATTTAGTGTTGTGTAAATAACGAAGACGGGCATGTTTCTCATCAGTTTGTTTAGGTAAGGCATGTTTCTGCCCCTCTTCATGGTGACAGTTCCTCCTTTGAAAACCAAATTCCCTTTTGGTGTGCAGTGCCCAAAGTCCCATCATGCCCAAGATGCTCCTATTGGTGGCTCTGCTGCGGAGCTCCACGCACTGCCAGTCAGCTGAGGAGGTGACAGCTCTGAGCACAGGGCTGCTGGGCTCCCTGCAACTCCATTGTCACCTGCAGACTCACGGGTCTCCCAAATGGCACCGCCTCTCTGCAGCCCATTCCTCACCTTTGGCTGAAAGGATGGAGATCTGAGCCTTGTAGGAAGGTGATAGTCTAAGATGGAAAATGTTCTGAAAGTGAGGGGGGAGGAGATCTCCCAAACCCATTTTGATGAGAGAGGCAAAAGTCAGCATAACCTTTGAGAACACCATAGCACTGATTCCTCTTTCACTCATATGCATGCATGTGGGACAGGTTTAGTTGTGGTGATGTGTGTATTTTGGGCAGGCTAAATTATGATGCCGTGCTCAAGTGAAGTATCGCTTAGAGCAGCACACCAAAATGTGAGGTTGAGGGACGATATCTCTGAAGTTCATCTTTGGTCTTCAAACCAGTTTCGACTTTGCTTTGCAATCTGCAGGCTGCTTCAGACGTGGGGTGGCTGCTTTTCTCACTTCTCAGATTTCTGAGCACTTGAAATGACTTGATGTGATAAGCTGCTGGCGTGACATTTATTTAAGAATCTGAGTTTTTATTTAAGCTCTATCTGTTTTACACTTTTTCAGCTAGTTTTTTTCATCAGAATGAAGTGATATTGGCCTGTCCCTGCAGGCGCGTGCCCTCCTTGCCCATGGTGAGCCAGGCCCTGCCCGTGCTTTTCTCTGGGCTTGGGTCCTGCCTCAGCTGCCTTCCCACTTGCAAATCATGCTGTAGTATACTGGCAGTATTTTGGAGGCTGTAATAAGTTCCAACTAGATCTTACACCATTAGAATTTACAGAAAATAAATAGGACGTAGCAAAAAATTACTTAGGTGTGTTATTTCAAATGGATTTGTTGAGCTCAGCATAATATATTCTTCTATAACATCTGAAATCAGTGGAGTGGCACTGATGTAATGTTTTGCTCTCAAGCAGGACTGGGAAATTTCAGATGAGATAATCAATCAGGGAAGAACGGGAATAAATTCCGGGGAAAACCCTGTGTGAGGGTTTTATCTGTTTTCTGTTTTCTTTTTCTTTTGGCTGAACCACTCTTATGCCTGATGGTCTTTCAATTGCTGTATGAGCCTACCCACTGCAGCCTGGGAATCACATTCACTGCTGAACAAACGCTGGCTCATTGTAGAGCATTGGAGGAGTAACCATTGATAAAAATGCCCTGAGGTGCAGACAGCCCACACTTGTGTGGTGGAGGCCTGGCCCAGGCAGAGAGGATGATGGAATGGCCTCGGGACCAAGAGCAGCACTGCTATATGCTGCTGACGGAGGCAACCTGATTTGATTCTGCAGGACGGAGACACAGCTATCTTTCCTGTACCCCTGAACTACAGGTAAGAGCTGATATTCAGTCTGAGAGTCATGTGAGAACGAGGGAGAAAGCACAGCGTTGGTATAGTGGGCTCTTTTATTTCATGGTATTAAGAAACTTGTCAGAAAAAAAAACAAAAAGCTGCAATTCTGAGTGGGCTGCCATCACTGTCAGACATCAGGTGAATAATAATTGTTTCTGAAAAGAAGAAAGTGTTGTGTGTTTAACCAATAGAATGAAGTATGTACGGCAACTGGACATGCAGGCTTCTTTGCAGCAGCTGATTTATTCTTTTCTGAGATTCTGTCTCTGAGTAAATCTTTGCAAAGGAGTGTGTTAATCCATGTGACATAAAGGCTTCCAATGGCTGTTTTTGATTAGCACATTTTTTCCTACTAGGACAATGCTTCTTTGAGCACGCAGTACCTATGAGTCCCTAGGAGAAGAGCTGGGCATTTGAGGGATTCACATTCAGGTTCTTATCATTTTTGTCTGAATTAGAAATAACAGCGAGAGAGAAAAAATCTCTACTGCTGTGAAGGCTGAAAATTGAAATGGTGAACTCGTGTACTTAGTCAGGAAGGCTTTTGTTGTTGTCTGTGAAATGTCAAATGCTTTTCAGTTTTATTCATCATCAAAAGTGTTCAGTGTAACCTCGAGTTGCTCGGGGTTTTTGATTGCTGTTCTCACTGGTGTAAAAATACAACCAACTGGAGATTCTCCAGAGCTAACAGTAAGTCTGGTAGGGGAGGCTGTATGTAAAATTCTGATTTCAAAAGTAAAATAATTTTAGCTGGAGGTCAAGGATGTAACTCAGGGGTATTATTTACATTTAAGTTCATCTTGAAAAGCTGTGAATTGAAAGTGACGTCTTCTTACTGAGAAGATATGCTCCTCTTGTGCTGAAGGATTTGACTGCTGTAGTAGCCCTGTAAAGCCAGCACAGCTGGGCTGTATTCCTTCTTTCTCTTCCTTCAGAAATATCAAGTATACTCAGACAAGCTGCTCATATTTGCATGTATAACAAGCAAAATTTAGACTAATTGAGTTATGTACAATATTGCCTTGGGCCAACAGAGACGTGACGCTGGTAGTGATTAGAAGGAGGACAAGTAGCCCAATATGTCCTCCAAATTCTCTTCTCTGAGTTTGCTGCAATGCATGGCACAAGCAGGCTGAATGCACATGACGGATCCCATCGCTTACATTCTTACAGATAATTCTCATAAACAGATCTCTTGTTCTTTCACCAAGAAAATTAAATTCCTTTCTGTATATAAAGTCTCTCCTTGTCTGCCACTGGCCATGAGCAAGCACCATCTCAATTTCTGTGGGAATCCATGCATCCTTTTCCTCTCTGCCTAGGAGGTCTACGGGCTGATTCCTTTTAAGATTATAAAATTAATTTGTCCAAGTACATAGTGATAAATAGAAGACAAGGTATTGCCTCATTAGCCTCCACGTTGCTTATCAGAACTTAGCACAATGTGCCACACTTGCTGCCTGGTGATTTTTAGGAAGCTAGTGCAATTCCTCAGTCTTGTGCTGTGCTTGAGATAAAGCTATTGGCTATATCAGTGGAGAGGAGGACATTCCCCTCCTGGAAGGGAATGGTCAATTGTTTGTGGAGAGATTTTCCTCAGAAAAACTATAACATTATCTAAACTTCTGGGGGTCTTCATCTCTCCTGTTTTTACACTATTCCCTGTTTATTTCTGGTAATTCAGTTGTTCTTTGTTACTGTAGCTGTGAACCTGAAGCACTTTCTGGGAATCAGAACCTCCAGCTAAGTCTTGGAACTGCTTTAAGGAGAAAATAGTAACAAGTTGGGATGCGATAGGGAGATAAGGATCATGCACTGCTGTCAGACTGTGGAAATTAAAAATTAAAAAGTTTCAAATCACACATTTCACACACACAGTTTATTTTCTAGAGCACTTTCTTTCCAAAACACACATTTCATATGCAAGGTAATGCGAAAAGTACAAGAAAGAAAGGCTGCTTCATACAGAAAAGGATGCAGGTTTCTGAATGACCGAGGCAGTAGCAAATAATATTTTTGCAAACCTCCTGTTTTGTTAAGCTCTTCCTGCAGTGTAACAACAGACAGTGACAAAGGTGATGGTATAAAGCTTTGTTTGTCTCTGAGCTCTTCTCATGACTCAGCTGTGTCAATACCAAGCATTAACAAGCTTTAAAGCACTCTCATGTTAGGTCCAATATGAGATGTGTACAGCTGCCCACTTGTGCAATCAGTCATTTATTTAGAAATCAATTGAAAATTGTATTTTCAAAACCAGCCCTGTCTTTTTTTCTTTCCTTCAAACAGAACCCAATCTCTTTTCCCATTTTAAATAAAAGGAACATCTGCCCTAGAACAAGGACCTGGTTCCCATCAATTTCAAACAATTTTATAGCTGTTTTTTAAAGGTACTATAATGGATTTCTTGATGTGAGGGTGCTTCTGGGTAAGAGCATGAACCATGGCAATATAATGGTACAAGAGATAGAAGGCTTAAATTACAATAAGGTTTAAATTGCAATAAGGGAGACTTTAGTTTCAGCTCCTGGCTGGATGTACAAATGGCCCAAGGGCAGTGACATACCCAGAAGAGCTGCCCCAGGGTGATTAAGGCACATCCAGAGATATTTTGTAAAATGGAAAGCTCTGGCTAGGAGGGCTTTTCTGAGGAATGAGTTTGATAGAGCTTATCCTGTTTCATCTGGGAGCCTAGAGTACATCAGACAAGTGCTCCCAGACTGTATTTCATGTTTGTGATGCTATCCCTGCTTCCCTACATCCTCTTCTCCAAGAAAGAATGTGAAGATAGGCAGAAACATTTCATACATCTATCTTGTTATATGTATGATCACCTATATGTACAGTCTTCCACTAAATGCAGTATTTGAAGGGGTTCTTTTGTTTTTAATGTGCAAAATCTGTTTTAAAGTTGCAGGTTAAAACCATGCTGGTTCCTTAGCAACCATTATCAGAAAGGTTTGTCGTTTGTTGTTGTTACTCCAGATAGATTGTTGTATAAAGAGGTTGTCATGTACTGGGCAGCCTGGTCCTCTGCAGAAGAGCAGGGGGCTGCTGCCCTCTGTAACAGTGCTGGACAGTGATGATGGTTTAAAATACTTGCGGGAGGGCCAGACAAGTAGTTGGAGCAAATGAGCTCTGGCAGAGACCTTCTGCAAAGTTTCCAGTAGGAAAGAGCAGAAGCAGACTTTTGTCCAGATACTTCCTTGCATCTCTCAGTTACCTCTTAAGTTAGCAAGAAGGTGTTGAAGTTATTTCTGGATTTGACTGGCCCAGAGCAACAAGTTCCTGATCACACTGGCAATGGCAAAGGCTGATTTTAATTTGCAGTCCAGTGACCTGGGTAGTTTTCCTCTGACAAGCCTTTCAGATTTAGTAGATTGCATCAGGGCTAATGCTTCTGATGTCACTGACATTTTTGTAATGCTGGTCCTTTTTCCCCCATATTCTTCTGTTTTAATCTTTAAAAAAGAAGACAAATATTCACATTCATGAAAAAAATATCGTCCTTCTCCCCCCTGTGCCCTTCCTCCAATGGACAAGCTGGCCTTACTGCTGGGAATAATGCTATCAAGTGTCCCACCTGCAGGGCCAGCAGCAGCTGAGGAAGACGCATTCTTCCACTGCAGAAGGTCCTGTCATGTGGCACAAGGCTTAAAGATAGGGCATCGTTCAATAATTTTTTTCAAGTGTGTTTTTTCACGGAATTCTTTGGCAGCAAAGTAATAGAAGATGGCGTCCAGACAGCAGTTGAGGTTGGCTAGTATCATTGACACCTGAATGAAGAGGCTGATGGTTTGTTTCAGGCGGCAGTCCACGATCACATGCTGTCTTACCAGGCACTGTAAGCAGATTGCAAGATGGACTGGTGTGAAACATACCAAAAAGACAACAAGGTTGATGATAATCACTCGTAACGAGTCTTCTACTTTCTCTTTGGCTCTGTTCTTGTGATTCAGAAGAATCCAGATGTTTTGTGCAGAGCAGAAAACCATCACTGAGAGTGGAATCAGAAATCCGAAGATCTCCACAGAAACGATGAGAGGGACACTCCAGGCCTCATCTGACATGTTGTGAAAACATTTTAAAGAATCTTTCTTTTGAAATGTGTATATTGGGCTGCTGCAAAGCCAAGCGACTGCCCAGATAAAACAGCAAATCAAGATTGCCCACCTGGGGGACTGGTTAGCTCGACCTTCAAATGGATGCTTTAAGCAGATGTATCTGTCAACAGTAATGCAAACAATGATGAAGATACTACCATAGGTATTGACAAAGTACAGTGACTGTATAAAGGCACAAAGGAGTCCAGGTGCTTCTGCAACAGAGTAGTGCAGCTTAAGTGGGAGGGAGAGAAGCAGCAGAACATCTGCAAGTGCCAGATTGATCATGTAAACTGAGGTTTTGGTTTGTTTCTTCCAAAAGCAGCAGAATACTGAGAGGGCCAGGGTGTTGAGAACCAAGCCGAGAATGAAGGTGGGGATGGAGATCCCAAACCGGAGGGTCTCTGCTAATCTGTCGATGCTTGTAAAGTTGCATTCCCCACTGTTGTTCGTCATTTCTCCCCTAAACCACAGAGAGAACAGGTTAGAGATGCATAGGGCTCCCAGTTAACTCCTCTGTATATCTTGAAGCATCTTTTATTTAGGTGTGAACTGAATAATCTCATTTTCTAGCTGGTATTTAACCTTCAGCATTGGTTAAATTTTGGATTTGAGAGTACTTTAAATTGTAATTGATTAAGAAATTATAATTGGCCTCGGATAATCTGTCAAAGATCAGCAAATGGAAGGCACTGCCTTCTTAAAAATACATGTATGTAATTTGTGTGTAATAAATACTCTAGTTCTTAAATATATATATATGCCTTAAGAAACTATTCCTTAAAATACTTTCCATAACCTCTTTAGACTAGAATCACATTTAGTTCTAATGAAGAAGAAAAAAATGTATATATAGTTCACCTTTTCAGTTGACCTTGACCAAACAGGTAGCTCAAAATAGATTTCAGGAATAAGCGAAGAGTTTTTAAGACAAACTTGATCAAGAAAAGGACCTGCTTTGGAGGGTGAAAGTGACATGTAGTTCATAAGCACTACCAAATGGATCTGGACTTTTCTGAAGGAGCAAAAAAACATTTAGTGACATGATCCTTGTTTACGTGGCTAAAATAGAAATAGAGAGAGAGAAAGAGCAAGTAGAAATGCTAACAGAGGAACTGGCCATGGACTTTGTCAAACCTTCTAGTTCTGCTTTTCATATACATGCTGATGTTGTGCTGAGCTACAGAGGTGGGGTGACATGGCAATCAGTGGGTGATAATGGGAATATGTGAAGTAGATGATCTGAGAATATCTCTGCATCTGAACAGAGAATGTATTCAGAGTTTAACACACTCGTGATGGAAAATGATCTTGTTTCTAGCTCAAATTACCAAAACAGCTGTCACAAATCTGAAACCCAAGAAATATATATATTACTGGTGTATCTGGAAAAGAATCAGTCAAACATATCTGTTAAAGGAAATAAAAGCAAACACAATTTAGGCAAATGTAAAAGTGTTAGGCCAAACCTTCCCTCAGATTTTTAAATAACAGAAAAACTGAAAACCTAAAAAAACCCTAAACAAGGCCTTGTCAGATCTTGCCAGATCATTAACTTATTTGATGAAGTATCTGCTTTTTCAGATAAGGCAAAGGCTGAAGGTCAAAGACACGTGTATTAGAAACTGTGACTGAACTGCTCTAGAAATAACTAAATGCCACAAGACATACTTGGGCTGTTATGTGAGGAGATGTTTACAAGAAACCTGGCTCAGCCTGCAGACAGACAGAGTGGAGGTGAACAGGGAGATGCACAAATTCACCCAGACCAGCCCTTAGCAGATGGCATCTCCAGAGGACTGAGGAAATAACAGCTTTTCTCTGAATTTAGGAAATGCAAAAGGAAATCTGACTGTTATCAGTGGATTTATCTGTCGGAAATGAGAACAAAAAGAAAACCTTGGTTTGTTAGTCAGACTGAGATTGAGTCAGTCTCTTTGAGCTAGCAAGGTGAGGCAGCTGCCTAGAAAGTCGTGTGATTGTGGTGCATGGTAAGTGAGAGAATGCCGCTCGAGCTGAGGATGCACCAGTGCCAGATGTGCCAGGGAGTCATGGGCAGAAGCTGCTGGTACCTGGGCCAGGACAGGTAAGAGGAGATGGGGGTGCTGCGTTGTTGTGTGAGCATGTGTGCCCCGTGAGCAGGAGCACACATTTAGGTGGGGAGAAATCAGATGGCACGAAACATTTCGGAGGAGCAACACCACCTGTTAAACTAGCACTCGATAAATAGCAGAAAATTGCTCATGTCATCTCTTCAAAGTATGAGCTTTGATTCCACCTGTTACTGCATTTCTGTATCCCCAAATGCTTTTTCTTTAGAATTCATTATTGCAAAATTGCGGACAGCACTACTCCTGAAAATAGTTTCAGGAAGGTGTTAGCCAGCCTTTAAAGCGATGATTCCAGGTGCTCACCTCTGGTGCCCTAATCTCCAAAGCTTGAAGCTTCTGATCCTTTAGCCCACCTCAAATTTAAATTTCACATCTAGAGCAACCCATGGGAATTGCTTGCAAACTGTCTGCCATTGACAAATGAGCTCTGATGCTGAATGATACAAAGCTGTATACGTTTTTCCTGTTGGACAGATCGAGGAGTACCCCGGTGTGTACTGGCACGTTGTTCACTCATTAGGTATAAGTTTCATACAGATCACATTTCCTTTGGTTATAGAATCTCTTTAGAGACAGTGCCTGAAGCCTGCTCCCCCCACTGCCCTGCTCCCCTGTGTTGCTTGACTGTGACAAAAGAAAATCAGATTACTTGCATTTCAGTTATTCTCAGAAAAACCTGCATGGATTGATACTTACAGCTGAGATGTTGTCTGGGTGCTTGCAGTGGGTTCCCAAGTGGGTAATTACAGTATGTTTCCAAATACCCAAGCCAGCCTTAGTGATCTACCCTTTCCCAACTCCTCTTCCACCTTCTTAAGAGATAGGCAGCGTGTTTTCTCTCCTGAAGATAATTTTCTCTGTTCTCTAAGAGCTTCCTGAAGAAAATGCCTGCAGCCCTAGGATTGTTTCAGCTTCTGGAAGTCAAAGGGTAACGTCAGAGCCTGGACTTAGCACCATTCAAGGGGGACTGAGTGAGCTGGAGTAGACCCAGTGCTGTCACCACTCCGCTTGTTCTGAATTCTTCCTACTGTGTGAGGATTTTCCACTTCCTATTCAAGTATTAATGGTTTACCAATGAGCAGAAGCTCGTGGTTAAGCCAGCAGCAGATGTACTGACCTAGGAACACAGAGGTTTCATAGTACTAGCTTTACTGATTTTTTTTATTTTTATTTTTTGCAATACAATAGGGTGCATGAATGGTTTTCATTTTGCAGCTCAGATCTGAGTTCATCTGGCTGTAGCTGGGATTCTCACAAGTCTGTGTGTTAGTACAGGTTGGGGATGATGAAGTAAGGGCATGAGAATCCATGAAAGGTTCATTCATAAGAATGTCTTCATCATTAAATCCATGAGTTACTCTAAGTGTAGGTGTAGCTTTAATAAGGAAATGTTAATCAGATGACAGAATGCAGCAAGCCAATCAGTCTTGATCTAGCTATAACACAGAAGAGAAATGGGGGAAATCTGGGTTACTGTTTCAGCAGGGACTTTTACAGCATTTACTGTAATCACCCTTGAATAATTACAGACCGTGTAATCTTACTGCTTTGAAGCAGACTTTGATTGTATCTGTTTTCTAAGTCATTATTCATGTTAGATATGTCTTATTCTCTTATGGACACTTGGGATAACAGAAAGATGCTTAGTGCAGTAAAAAGTAGGAAGTCCACCTCTGCAACATATTTCAGCTGTAGCTGGACAATCTCTTGCCATTTTATACTAAACATTTTGGTTGCACTAGAGTACATTTATCCTTGTCACTGAAACAAAAACTCTTTTTATTCTCTAAGCAAAACCACACTACATATTTCATTACATTCTGATCCTTATAATTATCAGACAAGCCCAGTGCTAGTGTTTAATTGCTGCCAAAAATTCATATATAATTTAATCAATTAAAAGACATTCTCTTACCTCAATCCTAGCAAGGTCAGCAGGATTGCTTCAGTCCAAGTTGTCTCTAAGCAAATGCTCTTGTGTTCTGTAGAACAAAAGACCATGCTCTGCCAGTACTCTTACTAAATAACCACATCCTTTTCTTCTCACTCTTTTTCCCCCCCTATTTCAAAGGGCAAAGCTCTGTGTTTTGTGTTTCTTTATATAGATGAGTGAAGGTGAAAGAGTGTAAAGGCTTCAATCCTCAGCTGTCTGCAGCGAGTAGTTGGCGTGGTGGGAGCAGTTTGTCCCTGAAGAAGAAGCCTGGCTTAGGGCTGGCCTTCACCCGGTGTGAAGCAGCTCAGAGCTGTTACAGGTATGTGGTGCCTACCTCCAAACTGCAGATTGTTCCTTGTGCTGGAGGGGAGGTGGACAAATAGAAAGTTGTAGGAGAGACAGTCATAGAAAGAGGGCTTTTCTCCCCAGTTCTGTATAATTTGCATGCTGGAAATCAGCGGTTCTGCACTCAGCTGCTTCTGAAAGATTCAGCTACTTACATGTGTGCAGCTGTTAAACTATTTAAAGCCAATTCAGGTGTTTGGTTTGTACTGGAAGGCGGCAAACATAAATGTTTATTGGCAAGAGGAGTGAGGTGGACAGAGCTCTGACCTAGTGCCTATGTGTGAGTCACTTAGCAGTCAGCACATGCCCTCTCCAAATGTGCTGCCCTCGAACTCCCAAGACACGCAGAGCTTCCAGGGATTTTTCATCATTAGCACTTTCCTAACAGAGTGTGAAGGTCTTCCTCTGCTTTGGGAGCTGTCGTTTAATGCACGGCATTTGGAAAGGTAATTGTGCTTGCAAAGAGTGAAAGAGCAGAAAAATGGGAGCATTAATCCATTGCCATCTTCAGGAGCTAGCAGACAAGGGTGCAATGCTGAGGAGGACTCAGAGCTGCTGGTCTCCTTAGTCCTCAGCCAGCTGTGGGCTGGGGAGACTGCTGTCAGGTGCTCCTGGTTGCACCAAGTGACATAATGCACTGGAAAGAAAACATATTTGCTGATGGATGACATAGTGATGTATGAGTAGAAGCAGACCGCCTCTGGACCTCTTCTGGTTGGAGTGTGAAACTCACCTGCTGGTGCCAGGAACCACTGTTCTGTGTTGTGGCAAACGCTGGCTGCACATTTACCATACACATTGCAGTACTCCACTGAGGCACCAAACGTAGGGGAAAAAAAAAAAAAAAGTAGCTCTAAATAGCTCTAAATGACATTTTTTTTCACATTGCCACCTGTTTTTGGAGGTAATTTAATCTTCATAGAGAAGTTCTGTTCTTACCACAGGAAAAGTAGCACCAGTGCTGGTGCTGCAGGACTTGAAGAAGGAAAAAAAGCTATTTCTGAATATGTTTTTTTCTACCTGTCTCATCTGCAAAAGAGATTGGAAGAAAAAATAAAATACAGAACCCAGACAAAGCTCGAGTAGAGCTTTGTAACAGGATCATGTGGCTGAGGAAATGAAGCTAGCACGACTCGTATCATTTGGGAAACATGTTATAGAAGTGGAAGGTTTCAAGGGCCTTCCAACTTCTGTCTTCTCCGAGCTGTGGGCTAGCTACAGGTCTCAGCAACACCCCACAGAGAACCTGAAGGCATGATAAGAAATCTAAGAGTGCAAGTAAACATTAAAATTGCATTTTAAAACCCAGTGCCACCTTCACTCCCAGGTATGCTCATGGCTCTGTGAATTTCCCCCTTGTTCATTGCTCATGGCTCTGTGAATTTCCCCCTTGGTGTCACCTGGTGAAGCAGAGCTAAAAAATTCAGCATTTCTGCACACCAACTGCGTGGTTGCTAAGTTGGCAGTTTGCTTGTGATATGTGTGGGTGCATAGCTTGTATGTAAGCACACAACTTGTGGGTACACAGATAAGTTGTCCTTTTTTAGGCTAGCTCTTCATTTACAACTAGTACAGCTTAAATCTAGAGCATGTCTAATCTGAGCAAGCTGTGAATTATCAGCTGAGAAATTAGAGTTCATTTCCCCTTCTCTTTGGTGGCCACTTACTTAACTTTTCCCAACAAGTGCTCAGCAAGGAATATTTCTCTGAATCCTTCATGTTCCCAATGCCTTTATCACCCAGCAGTCCTGCTCACTAAATGCTCAATTCCAGAGATGCAGGCAGATATATTTATACCTCTGAGGCTTTTGATGGGAAGGAGATAGGGTATATTGTCTGCTTCAGTTTTTTTTGCTTCTCTTTTTCTTTTCTTTTTTAATGAACCACAGAAGTGTGGTAAATGCCTATTACTAACCCTGCCTAGAGACAGCAGTTTTATCAGCCTTATCCTTTTGCCATTATTGCACTGCAGCTACAAAACGAATAGTGGTCAGCGGGAAAGGAATAACCTAAATAAAAGTCTGAGTAACTAAAAGGAAGTATACAAGCGAACAGTGTGCAAAGCTTATGGCAGAGATAAGGCTGAGAGACTGACCAGCCTGGAGAAAACAGAGGGAGGATTTTATCAATGCTCATATGTTTATTATGGGCAGAAGTTAAGTGGATGGGGACAGGCTCTGTGCAGTGGTGCCCAGAGATAGGGCAAGGAGCAATGGACATAAACTGGAACGCAGGAAGCTCCATACAAACACAAGGAAGAAAACTTCTTTGAGGGTGACAGAGCCTCGGAACAGGCTGCCCAGAATGCTGGTGAGATCTACTTCTATGGAGATTCTTAGGGCCTGTCTGGATGCTTTCCCATGCAACCTACTGTAGGGAAACTGCTTTAGCAGAGGGGTTGCACTCAGTGATATCCGGAGGTCCCTTCCAGCCCCTGCTATTTGTGATTCTGTGGGTTTCTTTAGAGTCTGGTGATTTTTCTCCATGTTTTATCCCTTAGGTGCAAGTGTTCCTGTTGCTAAGCCAGGTAGCACTCATTGTTTTCAAGGACCCAAAGGCTGTTTAAAAGGAAACACATCCAAACATTGCAAAACCACATTCATTTGCATTACAGCAGCATGAATGCTGCCGTTCTTTTTTGAGTGGAAAATATATCAAAGCAACTTTGCAATTCAGCTTTCGCAAATGTCTAAAATACGTGCTTGCTTGTATGGCCAGAACAGAATGAGCTTGGTTTCAGATCTAGAATTAGGATGCTCAAATGCAAATGAGTCAAATTTCAAAGAAAGATGAGGTCTGACCAATTTCTGTGCCAACCTGGAGGCATGTGTGTTTTACTGTCCCAGATAACTATAAAACAAAGAGTCATCCAGAGCAAAAAGAATCAGGAAAAGGCATTGTCCAGAGAAGAGCTGGCATGTGGGTGACAAACTGTGTTTGTCCTTGGGAAACTGAGATATTAGGTTGTCATGTTCTGAGCAGGCTACCATAGCTTGCTTCCACTAACTTGGACATTTTTAGGAGGACTTCTTCTAACTCCAGCTCATCGGTGCACTAGTAAAAAGGAGAACTACCCAAGGAGCCATTGATGGGGAGCAGCCACATTCAGCCTCTGCCACACTGAGACTAATGCCAACAAATGCAGTAGCTCTTGGAGCTGGCTGCCTATGAGTATAGATTCATTCCTGACTTCATTTAAGAAACCTTACACAGAAAGTACCACATGTTGAGAGGAAAGAAACCGGTCTGGTGAGAGGCCTGTCAGGTGCTTGGGTGAGCAGAACTATTGCAGGAATATTTCTGAGGCACAAATCCTCAAGCTGTATCTGATCCAGAAGTTCACCAACAGGACACCAAGCACACAGTGTGGCATCTTCCTCGTAGCTTCAAAGGGCCACAATCCACACCTGAGAGACAGAGCAGCTTGCACTTTGCCAAAGCACTTCTGGTCATGGATGTGCCAAAAGGCTACAACTTCTCTTGGGTGCTCATAGCCAGGAAAGCTGTGAGCTCAGCCCTAATGAAACTGTGTAAGAATAGACACGGGGCTTCCTGCTTGAAGAATATACACAGAGCTAGCTGCACAAATGTGCTTTCCTGCCTGCTCCAGTGCGATTTTCCAGCACGCCCCACCAGTGCTAGCTGAGGTTTGTGGTTACTCTGTTGGCTTTGGTGAAGCCCAAGGCAGATGCCATCTTCCAAAATGTATATGATTCTTACAGGTGTTTCTATGGGATTTATACAGATGGTATCTTTTGAGGAGCCCCCTGGAAAGGAAAAAATGTAAGGTTACTGTGTTAATCTTCTAAAGTAGAGAATAACTTCTGTTTTATGAAGATGCTATGCTTACTGAACAGTGGCACGGCTGGAGGAAATGGTGTGCAAAAAAACAGAGGTTTCAGAGGAAGCAGTGGCCAATTTCACATCCATCCAGTAAAAAGAAATACCGGTTTGCAGTAATGTACGTACAAGACACGCTGGGATCTGAGCAGTTGGAGGGCATAGCTCCTTGGCAGGCCTCTGAGCTCTCAGGCTCCTGTGGGTTAGAGTGCCATATTGCAGGATGTCTCTCCTGTCAGACAGTATGTGGTTCTTACACATTATTCTTTTACCTCACACAGGAGAGATCAAATCAGAGTGATGTTATGATCACAGTCTGCACCACAGAACACAATACTCTAATAAATGGTGTATAGAATACTTTTTGTTCCTTAGAGTACCTAGAAAACCATTTTCTTCTCAGCCTTTGCATTGCATTTGATAATGAATAAGGAGATGACAAATATTATTTTCTTTGTATTCTAGTTTTATCAAGTATTACATGACCATTGCTGACTAATGGAAGTCAGCAACCTTCACTACAGGCTCACACAGAGGGATGGCAGTGAAGAAAGGTGGCAGGCCCACGCCTGCCTTGCACAGTCATTCCTGTACTTTGTGTGGAGCTGCCTTGTCTGCAAGGTTTTGCACACCCAGTGCTATGACTTCCTGAAAGATGTATTTCTGTTGAATGGCTTGAGTTGAAAAAGTGCTGACTTGTACAGAAACTGCAATTTTTTTCCCCACTTCTCTGTAACATTTCCTTTTCCATCTCTCCTCAGTGTAGGGACTGGTATTTCTGGACAGAAAGCCTCACACGCCCACACCTATAACTGCAATGGACTGGAATTGAATGAAAATCACAGGTTGGCCTAATAGCAACATTTCCAACATCTGAGATGTGGCCTGGATCGCTGCAGATACAGTGAAGTCTGCCATTTTACACCCCTGAATTTCCTTGTGAGGGGTCCACTTGGGCATTTTTGCTCTTCACCACCACCCTAGAAATGTGTAGATGTTTATTATCAGCAATCTGCAGTTCAAGGCTTAACTCGTGGTTAACAGGGTTTAACTTGTGATAGCAGGTTTGCAGCATTTGATGGAAAGGGGCAGGTTCATTGCTGTTTGAAGGTGGCTGGGATCCCCCTCTTCTTTCACTGTCTGTGCTTCAAGTCTGGAGGGGCTAGATGGACAAGTGCTCCTTTTTAGGGCCTGAAAAAATAGTGTTCCTGTGTTTTTGAAAGCACTGATCTGCAGAATTCCTCAGTGTTGTAGCCAAGTGGGAACTAATGAAAGCCATGGCCCAAGGCAACGACTAATTAATGTTAGCACTGCTATATGCAGTGGGGATCCCTTAGTAGTGACTACACAGCAGATTGAGATCCATCTCAGGAGTTTAAAAATATGAACATTAAGAATAGTCTTACTCTCTGTGCTCCCCTGATTGAATTTCTTCTGACAGTGAGCCAGGAAAGCTGTTACTTTGATGCAAGACTATTTAATAGGAAAATTTTCATCTACCTTGCACTTGTTTGCTATAGAAGTCTAAAATACATTATGGCTAGAAAATAGGTGCGTATCTTTCTGTCTGAGCCAGTGCCACTGAAAGCAACTAGCTGGCTGACTCCAGCTGAAGAGCACTGGACTGAGTAAATGTAAGTATACTATGAAAAGTGTCACTCAAACTGTCTGCATCAAGTTGTTTCTGAATCTTTGCAGAATATTTCCATTGCAGTTCAAAACTCTTTCATGCTATAATCATATCTCTGTTGTTGTTTACTGTTCAAGGCAATTTGGTCACTGTTACAGAAGGTCTGTGAAGGTCTGAAACCACTGAAATAGAGCAAGCTAGAAGGGGAAGCCACAGCTTGCAATCACTATCATCTCAAAACCCAAACCCAATGGCAACGCCATGCATGTAGCTGGGTGGGAGCATCAAAGCCCATTGCCCTTGAGCCCATTTGCTCCCATCCTGCAATGGCAGAGTTCTGTGGGCATCTGAAACTCCTCAGCTCCAAGAACCTGTGTTTGGCCATCCACAAAGAACATCTCCTGTGCTTGTGTGCTGCTTGGTTGATGCCTGTGAAAGAAGCAGACAGTAAATAAGAGGTAAATCTTTTTCTCCTAAAACTCACTGGGTCTTAGCTAACAGTTTTTCTGGGATTCTGTAGGGATTCAAGTCTCATTAATGTATGTTGTATTCACATTCTGGGATTTTCCCATTTTAGCTGGTTATAATGCCAAGTTCCCAGTACATTTCAACTGTTTTCAGACCAATGTGTTTTCAACTGTGCTTTCACATTTGGCTGAGCATGTCTCAAAGGACTGCAGAGAAATGAGACGATCTCTGACACCACGCAATACGGCTGAAATGAGTGCTGCTGCACAAGGGACAAGGGTGTTTGAGACACGAGCTGAGGCTCATTTTTCATACTGGCCTTGTCTCAGCTGGATGATGGCAGTTAGTTTGCCAGTGGCTCACGTATTGGTTTAGCTTAGGTGTTTTTCTTGATCTTTCTGCACAAATTGCTCATGTCACAACAGAAGTGCACTGTCAGAGTGCACTTTTCAATATAGACCCCCCCAGTCTGTGCCCCCTCCTCTTGGCACTTAGATCTTTGGATAAGAAGGCGAGAGCGTCAACCTTGCTGCTGCCATAACATACCCTGAGAAATCCCAGAGCACCAAAGTCTCAGATTTAATCAGTGAGATGTTTAATGTGGAGATGCAGTGGGTGCTGCTGAGAAATAGAAAGTGCCCAAGAGGAACTAGTCAGACATGACAAAAAAATTTAAAAAAAAAGAAAAAAAGAAAAAAGAAAAAAGAAACGTGTAAGAAAGTACTCGCAAGAAGTGATTTCTGCCTTTATTTCAGATTGGTTTGAGTGGTTGCCTCGGTAGGTAGGGTAAACACAACCTGACAGTGCCATCTTGTGGTGGTAGACAAGAGGCCTCTAGGTGGGTCTTAGTTTTTGTCGTTCTTCCTCTCTTTCTAGATGTGTATACATATACAACATCTGGTTCTGGCTACCTGTCGCTGCCAAGAGTCCTTTCATACAAGTTAGAGTGAACAAATGGCTTTGGAAATAAAACTGCACTTCATGTGAGTACAATCGTGCCCCTTACAATGATAACCTTCCAGCTTTCTGCTGCAAACCAAGTGCTAGAGATATACTCGTAATGCTGAGAAGGCCTATTCCCTTTAGCAGAGGTGCATTCTTATAAACAGCCTGTATAGAAAAGCCTCAAAAAGGCAATCTGCAGGAAAGTGAAAAGCCCCAAACGAATGAAAAGTACCTCTCAAATTGACAATCAGTAGCAGAGTGGCTGAAACTGTCATACAGTCAAAGACAGACATTTTCTGAGCAGAGAGTAAAGCAAAAAAATAAAAATAAAAAATAAAATCTTACAGAACAGAAGTTTTGGCAAGTAAATTCAGCAGGTTGATCTCTCTTAAAGTGGTTGCTAAGACCAGACAAGCGGTGCTGGTAGAGTCATTGTTCCAAGGCGAGTGAGAAACTCGTGAAGATAGGATATGGGGTAGGAATTTAACTGTACTCTTGCCTTGAAGTCTTGTGCTTTTGGACTCCTCACTCACCATGGGGGTCAATTTGTATGAATGCATCATGAGTGGCATATTTTGGTCTTAGCAAAAAGGGACTTCAGGCTCTTAGAGTGGTCCCTGATGGACCTGTGCTCATCAGCCATCAGTGTAGTCAAAGCAAGTCAGACAGCTGAGAGCAAGTCAGACAGCTCCAGTGTTGCTTTTGTGATACTGGACTTAAATATTCTAGGACAGAGAAAAAAGTTCCCTTGCAAACAATTTCACTGAGCCTAAACCTACAATTGGGATCGTTTTGAAGCACCAAGATATGCAGTGGCAGCTGAACAGATGTGCAGATATTCCTCCAATTCTACCTTAGTTTTGCCATAGTGGACTTGTTAATCAGTCACTAGTGAAACACAAAAGCTCAGCTTGCTCATCACTTTAGCCTTGGCAGAGTTTTCCTGGTGAAATAGGAGCCATCTGGGGGGCCCCATGGTGCATGGTACTAACACGACACTGTACCTCTGCAAATCTTACCATTCCACATTGTTTAACCAAAAAGCCTTAAACTGAAGTTAATTTAACACCACAACACACTGCCTCACAGCTCTGACATTCTGAAGACAGCAGTTGTATTGCTGTGCTTGCACAGCTCTCCGTGCAGCATCTGTCACCTCTCACTGTTCTGTCACAGCAGTGGATGGAAATGCCAACCTTCTGCAGCCTGAGGGAAGGGGCTTTACCTTTCTGCCTCTCATTCATCTCCAGTGACTTACAGTCAAGAAATGGGTGCATAAAAGAACAAATGTGACAATTGTGTGGAAAAGCAGTTCCATTTTCAGATTTTAGCATAATCCTTGTACTCGTAGAAGTTAGAATAAATCATAATGCTGCAGGTTGTATTTTATGAATGAATGAACTTATTGTTATATAATGGTATTTCTTTATGTTGTTACATGTTATGGAAGATTTCTCTGTTTGCAGCCTCCTAAGTATTTCAAATTGTACTGACAAGTTGGATGAACGGTTTGGGAAGGGAAGAATGTGATGGGTCATAAAGTTGTATGCATGGTTTTACATGATGGAGCATGACTAGAGATGAAATGGAAGGTTATGCTGAAAAAAAAGCCGATATAATTATAGAATAAGCAGTTTTAAGGTTTTAGAGGGCAGTGTTCAGCCTTGGGTGCCTCTCCTAAAAAAAAAATAGAGAAAAAGAAGTAAAGCAGCCCAATTCAAGAGAGTAAAACAGGAACAAACACAATGAGTTACTTCTGAAATGCAGAAGTGGCTGAACACAGAGCATAAATGTTTCAAGTGTGCGGGGTATAAATAGGTCTTCAAACACAATGATGGTAGCTATTCAGATGAAGGGAATAGATAGTTTGCTATATCCCCACTGCAGATAGGAAGAGAAATATTGGCTTTACACTGCAGCTGGAAATGCTCTGCTCCGAAGCTAAAAACTCTTGTGGCTGAAGAAGGTTGAGCATTGGAAATACCCCTTCCTGTGAGGTGTTATTAAAAGTAAGTTGGATGTGTTTCTGCTTGTTATAAGACAGGAATGCTTCAGCTCCCCTTCTTTAGATGGCCCCTTCTTGCCTTTTCTGCAAGCATGCTAAAGACTGGGTTGAATTAGAGCTATCGCCCTGGATAACGTGACAGCTGCATGTGTGTTAGTACTGAGGGTGCATAGAAGACCCGAGCTATTAGGCTCCTTGAGTACCAATCAGTGTAATCCCAGAGTGACATAAACTCTTAACATAGTATAAGTCCCCCTTAATTTCTGAAAGTTGGCAGTAGCCATTTACCAGATGATATCATCATTGGGTTTCATTATACTCTGCCTAATTTTGAATGGATTTGCTTCCTCATCTCAGCCTTGGCTGCAGCTGACTGGAAGTCAGCAGTGACTCTCCCTGTGCACACCACTACACTTCATATAAAGCAAGCAAACAGTGGAGAGATACAGAAAAGGGGAGGGAGAAGGAAAGAAAAAAGGATGTAATGAGGAATTCATGCCATTTTTCTTCAGATGCATCTTTGCCACGTGTCATTTGTAGAGAAGAGTCTGTACTACTGAAGAAATCCTTTCTGGACTACTCACAGGAATCTGAGGTAAAGGAGCATGTATCTTATTTTTGTGTTAGACTTTTAGAGAGTTGTTAAGGGGTATTAGCTGTAACTTGCACTGCTAATTCTATCTGAATTCTATTCAGATTCTATCTAATATTAATTAATATATAGATATAATACAATAGATATAATATCTATTCTATTCTATCTAAACAAAAAACCTTTTGTTTTTAACCAGAAAAATCATGGAGCTTTTTCTCCTAGAAGGATAGATCATTTGATATCATTTGGCTAATGTTTTAAAGATCTGTAAGTATATTATTTTATTGCCAAAAGCACCGGTGCTGTAAAAGATGAGGGTAGAAATACCATGCAGCTGCAGCAGACAGATGCAGATCTGAGGCTTGCTGCTAATTGTTGACCATGTCACTCTTTTGTGGATCATAATCACGTAAAAAGCCACAAAGATACCTGCTTAAGAGTGAAAGGAACGCCTGATTTTTACGGTTAGGGAGAACCACTTAATGATAAACACTGAGATTCTGCTCTGTCGTGCTATACTTTAATGATTGCCCTGTTGTCCTGCCTGCACTGCGAGTAAATTGATGATGTTCGGAGCACTGTTTTTAACTGTCAGGGAACTGTTTTTACAGAAGTCTGGTTTTAGCAGTAATTTAGGATTTATTAATACTTTTGTGATATGATTTATTGTGAAGTTAGACTGCATGACTCTAAGTAGTGCTTAATCAGCACTCAGTAAATTCTATTCTGTCCCAAAAAGGGCTCCTCTTTAACCTCAATCAGTGGTGAATCTCAAGAGGTTTAACCTGAAAGGTGTCCTACCCAAGGGAGAGATCAAGGACCACAGCTCACTGCAGACCTTGAGAGTTCAAGGGGCTCTTTGCTTAGAATCTTATTTATAGGACTGCAAGGTGGCTGCCTCTAGGCAGATAACTTTCCAGTCTGGCCACAGTTCAGGTGAGGCAATCTCCCAGCCATACAGTTCCAGTACGCTCAGGCTGTACAGCTTTGATCCCTCTCAGATAGGCCGTGATTCAAGGAGCAGGAGTTCCAGGTGCAGTCAGAGTGCCCAGTCATCCCACTTCACTGCACTTGAACAAAAGCAAAAGCACGATGGGGGCTTACTCTGAGATCAGAATGGCCTGCAGGACTGCCCCAACCACAGTCCACCCCATGACTAAAGTCAGTTCATCTCCCCACAGAGAGACACAAAGAGTGGTCACCTCTTACCTCTGTGCCTATAAACTAATGACATGTTTTATTTCCTTTTAACATGCTCAATTATGCAAGATAAAAATTTAGACATGGTGGGAGTTCCTTCAGCAGAGCAACTTGTTTAGCCTTTCTCCAAACCCTGGTATACAAAGCAATATTACAACAAACATGATATAACCAGAGCTAGTAAAATCACAGTGGGACCTCACTGTTGATGTTCTCCATTCTTCTTGGTTCTTTCCCATACTTGATGCATTTCTTCACTATTACTATGGACTGCAGTAAGAGATTTTTGTCCTCTTTTCTGTGCTTGTTGCAGGAGGTTCATCAGATCAGGATGGTGGAGGAGCTGTTTGACTAAAGTCAGTTTCTTTCTGACAGGTGCTGGCTGAGCTCATGATACAGCATATCATCAAAAGACATTGTTTTAATGATTACAGATAGAGAGAAATTAAAATTACAACTGATAATCATGGGAAAAATGCATGAGGATGTACTATAGACTAAATAATCTGTTACAAAGATTCTCATTATATTCACGTGCATATGTACTCTTCTGATATATAGAACAATAGTTTTGAGAGCTTTGTCTGGATGGTCAAGAGGTGTGCCAGACCTCCCTCTGGAGGTTTGATACCTTCTACATCGCCCTGAAAAATAACTAACTTGAGCCTTTCAGGTTTCAAAGCTCTTGTTAGCTTTTGACAGGTGTAGGTGGGTGCAGATGTTTCCTGTTCAGAGCTACCTCCAGCTCAGCAGGGCGTACCTGGTGAGTGCTGGTTGCAGTTGGCCTCTCTTGCTTTGCTTGGTGCGATGCTGCACCAAGCTCTGGCACGTATGGAGACATGTGTTCTGTCTGTGCTCTAAAAAATTGGAATTTTAGTTTTTAAAGACAATTCTATGTGTATAGATATATAGAAAGTGATTCCGTTTGCTCACAGAAGGGAAAAAAAAGGCTTCTGATGGGGCATTATATGCAAAGACAGACCTAAAGCACAGACCCAAATAGCCTGGGAAGGTCTCTGTAGGCCCACAGTCCATCACACCAAGGCTGATCTTCTCTTCAACTTTACAGTTTGGTGGCAAGGCCCTGCATCTGTCCTTTCCTGGGCTCAGAAGCTGCTCCTTCCTCCAGTGTTTGTACAGATTGCAGTGCAGCTGCGACTGAGCCAGCAGAGGACGTGCTGAAGTCACATTTCCCACCAGCCTGGAATCACTAATATAGCATGATGGACTTAAGTCTGAGCCAAGAGAAAAATCTCTGGCTTCCAGTGACTGCAGCAGATGTTTTTAAAGGACCAAACAATGAGAACTGTGTCTAGGAAAACAGTTTCTTCAAACACTTGCAAAGTTAGCTTGGACACAGAGACAAATGGCTGCACTGCAAACCAAACCATTTGACCGACCAACCAAAAAAACCTCACCATACCCAACTAAAACAAAGCAAACACTGCCCAAAATCTGGAAATCCCAACTGGAGAACAATGACTGGACCTTCTGGCTCATGCAGAACATCTTTGAATCAGGAGTTCAAGAAAATAGAGCAGTTGGTACCAAGTAAGACATACTGATCTACCAATGCTTTATGTTCATTAATATTAGTCATGGGGGACTCCTAATTTTTTTGTTTTGCAAAATCTATCTTGTTTTGCAAATCTAATGTATCAGGAACTGAACTTACACTGAAGTTTGGGTCCTTCCACTTATGAAGACCGCAGCCTCTGCTATTTTGCCCAGGTGCTTCCTTGCTTTCTGTTCCCCTTCCATCCTTCATGTGCCACCGCTACATTTTGTCACCAGCATAGGGAAAAAAGCAGAACAAGGCACTGTTTTCTCTCTACACTGATGTGCTCTTTACTTTTCACTGGAGACTGAGTGGTGAAGCAAAGGGGAAGGATGCTGGAAAATTGGTTCCACCTCCGTTTTGTACGTTGATGCCACACTGACTGTGGAAACCAGCACTAAACCAAGAAAGGATGACCCTGGTCAATGGGGCTAGGGACTTCTGCTTTGCTTGTTGATGAATATAGACAAGTTGGAGGAGCAGACCTGGAATAACCTGGTGCCTGCTTAAGCAAAGGGTGATTACTGTTCCTGTGAAACCATGCTGGCCCTGTCTTAGCATCTGATGGAGGTTGCTGGCTTGAAAGGTGGGTGAGGTTGTGGCAGAAATAGCACTAATGCTGCTTTTAGAGGAAAGCACTGGATTTTCATGACATGAAGGCTCCCTGCTGCCTATGTCAGAATGGGTTATAAACATGTTCAACAGCAAGAGGGTAAATACAGGCCTGAGGACAAGCTCTAGCAGCTGCTGCTCTTACCTGTGAATTCACCTTTCTGATGAGAGAAAGTGTATGGTTTTCACTTGCATAAATTCCCCCCAAAAATATAGCTGTCTGCCAGCCCTGCTGCTTGCCCTTCATTGCCTAGTAACTGCAGGGCAGCTGGTGGCTGTCAGTGAGAGGTGCTGTGGAAAGGAATAAGCTTGCATATCTCAACCAGTCACTAGTTCACAGTTTAAAAGAAAATGTCCATTTGCTGTGGTTTTAACATCTGTCCTGGAGTAAATCTGCTGTGATGATTTAGTTTGTCAGTGTGTTTGCACCTCCAAATAGCAGGGGTATAGGTTCACAGACAGCCAGTCTTATGGGAAGATCTTACTTTGATGTTCCTTTTCTTAATAAAGTGACCATAACATCTTGGTTTTAGATTAGGAATAGTTCTCAGAAAAGGAAAGAAAAAGAAGGAGAAAGACAGTGCAAAAGACAAGATAGGAATTGGGTACTTCTTGCAGAATAGTTTATTTTTCTTGTATTTGTTTTGTTTGTTTGTTGTTTATTTAGCTTCCTATCAGCTCCCCAGCACAATTTTACGTGCATGAGAAGAAGCTCTTGTGGTTTCTCCTTCTGTATGTACTGAGTGGTGCGCATGTGGGAGCTGAAAATGGGAGGAACTTGGGCAAGCACAAAAGTGACAAACGTTATTTAGCATCTTCAGTTTCGCACAGCCCTGTCTGAAAGCAGAGGAGCAATTCCTCTTTCCATCAGTTTTGCCAAAAAATGAAAACGAAGTAACAGCTGAATAGAAAAATGTCTCAAGGGAAGCAAGCAGAGGGCTGTGCCTCTATGAGGAAGAGGGAAGTGTTGAAATACACCACTTGAAAAAAATCAGCCTTGGGTTTACTGACCCTAGGTCACCCTGTGCTGCTCCGCCAACTGAAAGTGTCATCTGCTCTTCCTAAAGGGAGAACATCCACCATCCACCAGTTACAGATGTGCCAGGAGGTGCAGTCCTCCTGGCTGTACCATGGGTGCCTGGGGTTTGCCTGCCACTGGGGTTTGGGAATGAGACCCCTGAGGCCATGAGTAATGCCACTCAGGTCTCATATGGTCATCAGACAGAACCTGGATGAAAGCAGGCCCAAAGTGGTTGAAATTAAGGTCTTAATTATTTGGTAATTACTTGGTTGCTGCTGTTAGCAGCTCCTGCTGGTGCTGCCCTGCCCATGGTGGCTGCTGAGCAGCTGCCTGTTGTTATCTGTGCTGTGGAGCCAGATGAGATTGCGTAGACCCTTTCCTTCTGCCACCCAGAGCTGTTCTCTGATGAAATGGTCAAATAATCCTTGGTACAGACAGCAGTGTAAACTTAAGCAGGCCATGAAATAGCTCTACCAGTGTGGGGGAGCTGCTCAGTCCACATGGGTGCGCGTACCGGTGTCCTGCCCTTACAAAATGTGATGGAGACATGAAGTAGGGCCTCTCTGATGGGGCCCTGAGAAAGGCCCCCCAGTCCTTCAGTTCCTGCCTGGTGCATTGTGACTTCTGATGGAGATGTGGTGTTGCTGGAGCCCATCTTTATGTGTTAATGAGTGGCTTTGAGCTGTGTTACCCACAAGGCCTATGAAGCTGTAGTTGTGTTTTTGAGCTGGATTGAAATATCTGTGCCAAACTTCAACCCGACCCAAAACAAAGTCCTATCTGCCTTGAAAACTGAGGACCAGGAGGGTAAAAGCATCAAGTATTCACATTGGTAGAAAAAAATGAGTGGAAAAAAGTGTCATGAGAGCTTTGAACCTGGTAAAGCTGCCAACAGAGCACTGTATTTCATGCAGAGAGGGCTGCAGATGCTGCAGCCTGCTAGTGCCTTCATGGAGGGCAAGGAGCACACAATGTCAGATGTTAACCCCGGCCAGTGTGTGAGCTGCCCATGTGGGACAGCTGGTCCTACTGGAGTGACTCTGTGATGGTTTTGAGCCCTCATTCAGAAACTGAAGCACACGGGAATGCTTCTAACTCAGGCTCACAACTGCAAGCCACCCTGATTTTTCACTTCCCCAGTGGTGCCTTCTTTCTGTCTTCGATGAAAGCATCTCTGAATTGTGTCATAGTTTCTTGGTGAGAGCTTTCGCACTTTCCCCCCACATCTGACATTCAGTTGAACTCTCATTTTTCAGTCAGCCATCCTGACTGTTCTTGGCAGCAGGGTTCAGTTAAAGTGTGACAGCAATGGAAAACCCCAGACAGGAAAATTGGTGTGAAACATCACCAGACCTCAGTGAGCAGCAACATGAAAGCTGGAGGTCGTTTTGGATGTTATCCCATGGTGTGCCTATCTCCCAGCTTGTGCAGCTGCTTCTGACATGGTGCAGCAGCTCTGCACATGCTGTCAGATGTTTTTGGTTTTGGTATTCTGTCCATTGTAAAGAGGATCACACTGGCTGTGTCCAGCAGTGCTGTTGGTTCATAGAATCATAATTAATCTTGCACAGATGCCCATGTGAGATATTTGTGCCTGCCTGTGGCTGCTGGGAGGACACCATGGCTTCTCAGGGCAGGATGCAGCCATGCAGCCCTCCTGCCCTCCTCACACCAGTACGCTCACAATATGGAAGGCATGGGGTCAGCGTCATCCAGACTTGTCATTAAAATAATTTGCGATGTCCTGAGGACATCTTATGCTGAGGAGGCTAAGTTGCATGTTTTCAAAAGCTTTTTGGATGTAGTGAAACTTTTGCTTGATCAAGTCAAGCCAGGCAAAGCCTGCTCCACCTGTATATCTATGTCCCATCTGTGTGCAGAGTGGGAGCTGGCTGCTTCATACAGTTACAGAATGATCTGGGTTGGAAGGGACCTTACAGCCAACTCAGTTCCAACCCCCTGCCATGGGCTGGTTGTCCTCCACCAGATCAGGCTGCTCAGGGCCCCATGCAACCAAAGCCTCCAGGGATGGGGCACACACAGCTTCTTTGGGCAGCCTGTGCCAGTGCCTCACCACCTTCTGAGTACAGAATTTCTTTCCTTCAGGCCATGGTGGATCAATTGATATCCTGTCAGCAAGTGATCACATCCCCCTCATCTTCTGGTGGTTACTGAGTTCACCAAAGATGCTGGAAAAGAGTAAATTGCTGCTACTTCCTCACTGCTTGATAGATCCCTTAGCCCTCTGGTGTGCAAGAGCCTGGCCAGATGATTATAGTTTAAAAAGGCACTTCTAGGAAGACAGCTCAAAATCTCCAGGTAGAAAAGGTGTGCAAGCTGAACAACTCAGTCCAGTATTGTGGCTGGGGTGGTGGAGTGTGTTTCTCTGTCATGTACTTGGTGCCTGTGCCACATATCTCAGTCCCAGCACAACCAAATCCCTGTCTGCCCACAGTTCCACCTGGTAACCCCCCTCAGACAGTGCAGAGCAGAGATTTGGGGACTGTTTCAAAGGAACAGCAGCACACCAACACAACCTGGCTGTCCCATCCGCAGCCCCAGAAAGCATCTGTGGCCTTCCCACTGCGTGCACCTCACACTTCAGTGTGAGGTTCGTGTGGGTAGAAAGTTTGGCCATCTGGCCAAGTGTTCATGGTGCACATTTTGTGCAAGCAGCTGCTAGAGGAAGGGGTGTTACTTGGAGCGAGACGGGTGAACAGAACCTGCTGAAAATACTTTGTAGTCAGCTTCGTGTCTCCCCCACCCATTTAATTAGCGGTTAGCAGAGGAGCAGTATTTTTTCCTGCTGCATCTAAAATAACTGTTTGGTTTGTGCAGTGCTTTCACCTCTGAACAGCTCGTGCCCATATTGGTGAGAGTGCAGGTGTAGAAAAAACACTGGCTATTGTTCCAAATCTGCTCCCCCTGCACACAGATCCCATACAGAGGGATGAATCGTGAAGATTAGTTTTATTTGGGAGCAGCCCATCAAATTAAAGTCACAAAAGTATTGTGTGGGAGTGTGACTGCAGCGGTGCAGAGCCGTCAGCACACAGGGCTCCCTGCACCCTGGGCTGGGGCGGGAGAAGATACCCACCTGTGCACACAGAGTGCTTTGATGTTTGCAGAGAAAAGGCAGGAGCAGAAGCAGGGAGAAACCAGCCTCCTTCAAAGGTGCACTTTGTCATCAGAACCTCTTATAATCTCACTCTTCACTGTGCTTTGAACAAAGGCTGGATGTTGCTTGCAGATTTTCATGATGGCAGAGCTGCTTTCCCCATTGCTGTCTGTATCTCTGGCAAGTGCAGTGAGGAGCCTGCAGCCCCACCAGAGGCTGCCCTGCCTTTGCTCCCCTCCTGCCCAGGTGAGTGGAGGGCTCTGCACAGTGGTTGCCTGCAGCAGGGTCTCTCCCCGAGGGGTTTATTCCTTTTGCCACTTGCCTTGAGCAGGAGTGGTGAGGCTGAGCTGGGCGTGGGGCTGGAAGGCAGCAGCAGTTGCTACTTTCTTTAGATAATTATTTACGCTGTAATGTTGAACTGGCTCCATTTACAGAGTTGCCATTCCCACCCACCCCAGCTCTTTGGATAATATCCTTAATGCAGTTTGACTCGAATGCATTCACTGTGAAGCTTTTTCCCCCTATACAAATGACTGCAGATCCTTCTGACCCCGTATTTCTATTGATGACCATCTTATCACTGTCATATAGTCCAAACGATGCTGCAAACTTGACTGTAGCAGGCTGAACACACATCTGCTTCTGTGATTGGGTGTTTATTGCTAAGAAGAGACCTTTGTGATGTAGAACTATCCTCCTGACTTTTTCTGCAATGGTTTCACTTTGAGATTTTTTTTTCTTTTTTTGATATTTCAAATAATTTCTGTTTCTTTGTCACAACTACAGCTGCATCAAAACTGGCTCAAGGCAGGGGGATGGATACCAAAAACTTTTCCTACTGGCTGCACTTGCTGGGGCTTGGGGGGAAACGGATGTGTTTTTGCAGTGGAGAGCTATCATCTTACTCAAATTTGGATAAGGCAGGGAATTGTCAGTGGTGATCACTGCATCAGCATCTGTACTGCTGCGGTCGTCTGAATGAGGGCTGATTTTCATGTCTGAATCTTTCCCATCAGCAGAAAGTCCCTCCATCGCTCTCACACAAAAAGAAAGCCCTCTACATTTGGCACCGATGTGTTATACCCGGGAGCTGAACTTCAGCTGTTTCGCCAGAGTCAGATTTGGACCTCGCTAGCTTGGAAGACGCCTCCTGAAATTCCTTGTTTACAAAGTAGTAGCAAATAGCATCCAGGCAGCAGTTGGTGTTGGCGAGCACCGAGGCGAGGTGAACGAAGTTGTTGACCTTCTGTATCGCAGTGCAGCTGGAGCTGAAGGAGTCCATTACAAAGCGAAGGAGGTGCCCAACGTAAAGAGGCAAGAAGCATACGATGAACACAGCCATGTTTGCAGCCACGATGTAGACAGCTTTCCTGATTAACTCTTCCTTGTGGCAGTTTTCATTTTTCTTCCTTGTGAGTTCTGCAATGACTTGCGTCGAGCAGTAAATCACGATGATCAGTGGTATGAAAAACCCTCCGATAATAGCGCACAGCGTGATGACGGAGGGCTTGACAGAGGACTTCTCAAAGCAAAATTGATCTTGCTCTCGGTCTTCTACCGTTTTAATGAGGGAAATCACACAGATGATGACTATCCAAAGAAATCCAGATGCAAAAGCTGCCTGCAGTGGTGAGCGCAGTGCTTTGGCTCTCAGAGGATACTTGATTGCGACGTACCGGTCGGCTGCTACGACGGTGATGATACCGATGCTCATTAAGCGGTTTATGAAATAGCCACCTTCCAGAATCAGACACCATCTGTCCGCCTTCAGCTGCTGGAACTGGGACAATGTTTTAAAAGGTAAAGTAAAGAGCAGCAAGCAGTCAGCCACAGCCAGGTTGACCATGTATACTCTGGTTTCTGTCCACTTGCTGAGCTTGCAGCAGAACACCCATAGCGCCAACATGTTTAGCAAAAAGCCCAGCAGCAAAACTGGGATGTAAACACATAGCTGGACAAGTGGAAAGGTTTTGTCCGCTGTGATATTGCAGCTGCTCTGGTTCATTTTGGAGATATTAAGAGGCACAGTTCCTGGGAAAGCAGATTATGTTTTTTAGAAGCTAGACTATGAGTGAGACAGTGATTAATTCAGATAGTACTTCTCAGGCCTCAGAGCTTTACCAACAGTGAAAATGAGACCGAGCAGATGATGCTGCAGAACAGAACTGTCTTCAGGGCACCTGGTGGGAAGGGACAGGGTGGGACACCAGCCTGCTCAGTTGTGGAGGGGAGAAAAGCAGCTCTCATTCTGTCCCATGCAGTGCGAATGCAGAGGGCAAGGCTGGAGCGTGACTGTGCTTCTGTTTTGGGCCAGACTCAGATCAGTCAGAGGCTGTTATCCTGCAGCTGGGAGTTATGTGAACTGTTACAGCTTCTTTGGTAATGGGAAGGGGATGCCTAAACCCAGGTCTCATCCCTCCTCTCACAGTGGTGCTCACGAGAAGCCGGCCAGCATCCTCACAGCTCAGAATGCTCTGGGAGATGTGCTGCAAAGGGTCAGCTGTCCTCTCCTTTGATCCTGATCTGTCATCACTTCTTATTAGCGATAAGAGCAATTATTCGCCCATCTCTCATTATTTTAGCTGCCACAGAGTCCTACATTTAGTGATAACATTTTGTAGTCTGTGGCAAGAATCAGAGAGAAAACTGTGGACTGCATGCTGTCTTTCAAGTATTGTGAGAGTTGGTCTTAATCTCTGAAGCGCTAGAGCAATCTGCTGAAGTGCAAGAAAAAAAAGGCATGGGAAGAGATGCAATCAGCAGCCATGTGAAATACAGTGGTGAGCTGAATGTGATCTGGTGGGTGGATTATTTCACCCCAAGGGCCGTGCTGCTCCTTGCCTTCCTGCTTTGGAGGAGTTAATGCAGGATTGTATTCTGCGCTGCCCTTTGAGACACTTCATGGTCACAAAAACCCTGGGAGGTCTGAGATGTCTGTGGACTTTCCCTGTGTGGGGAACATGGCTCCGTGTGTGCAGATTGTCTGGGCTCCAAAGCACCCTGTCCAAGCCATCTCTAGGGCACTGCTGCCACCTCTACGGGAGCTGCAGCTCTCAACCAGCTTTGAAAGTCATGCTGCCAAGCAATCCAGCAGTGTGGGAACGTGCACTGTAGGTACCTGCAGCAGCTCTGTGTTTTGGACATTAGGAATGTTTTGAGAGCAGAAGAAATAAGGGAAACAGGTAGGTTGTAATAGACAATGGGGAGATTTAGCAAAGGTGGAGACTGCCCTTTGGCATCCACAATAAGTCTACTGTGGCTAGTATCAAAATGAGATTTGAAAATGCACAGGCTCCAGCCCTCTCCCAGTTTCTCCACCACCATTTCGGGATCCCACCACAGATGGAGAAAGGCAATTCCTTACAGAGCTCCACTAACCATGCCAACAAATAACCAGGATGAATTACCTTCTCATTCGCCGTCCTCAGAGAGGTTGAACGTTCCTCCACTCTGGTTGTAGTGCAGCATACAGTGTGCTGAGCCCTCCCAGCAGTGCTCCCAGCATGTGAACAGTGAGGTGTTCTGTGATGACCACTTGCAGGTGGCTGTGGCAGCAGCAACGACGCTGGTGGAGGAAGCATCCCCACCCCTCCTCAATGCACTTCCCCGAGGCAGAGCTTCCTCTACTGCTGCCATGGCTCACATCACCCCCTATTGACTGAGGCCCTGTGATGAGGTGAAACATTCATCTGCCATGCAGGTGTTCCTCTGGCGATGGAATGACTTCAGGCTTTTCCTTCTATTCACTTTCCAATGCCCAGTGCCTTGCTGGCATCCACTGTCCATTCTCCCCCAGCAGGCTGTGTGCACTTCCCAAAGGGGTCACGTCCTGGAGGATCCCTGAGACCCTCTCTCTGCTGCCTGAACTGCTGCTCACTGTGCTAAGCTCCAGGATAGAACAGCCTCAGCGGGCTCCTGATCCCATTCACCCAGCTGTGGGAGTGCTGAAGGCTAAGGTTTGCAGACAGTTTTGTGTTTTTCGTAAGTGTGTTTCAGTCTGAATCACAGTAATACTCTTCTCTTCCACAGTTCTCATCAGACAGTAATTCTGAGAAAACCTGGCACTGTGACTCTTTGACCCCCAGAATTTACATCTGCCCTGCGGTGCGGGCACCTCCTGGCCAGGTGCTCCATGATGGCTGTCCATTGCAAGCCCACCTGCAAGAAGAGCTCAGGTGGGTGGTTCAGCAAGCTCAGAGGTCCTGCTGTTGGTACCTTGAGTTGCTGTCTTGGGAAAACCCTTCCAACTTTCTGGTTCTAAGATCTTAAACCTGCTTTCAGGTCAAAGAGTAGCTTCTGGAATATATGTGCATTGTCTGTCTGTGCACTGCAAATCAGCCTTTGAGATTTACTCCTTGAGTGTATTGTCATTATAGAGCTTGGCTTAAAAGCCTCTCCTGAGGCTACCCATGCGGCCTCTTGGCAAATCTTATGAGCAGTTGCTGACCTGTTAGTACACCCAGTTCTTGATCCCTTAGTAGTTTCATTTTAGATGTCATCCAACACCTGAGTTTTGATAGCATCCCTTCCCCTGCAGAAGCCGTTTTGTGAACAACACTTGAGGAACGTGAGCATTCCTACAGTCTGTGGCAAGGCACCAGTATTAACCATGAGCAATGAATGTCAACCCTGGAGCTCAGCTCATGGCATCTCTCCGACACCACACTTCCCATTCACAGCTTGTTGCTTGGATTGTCCCATGCCAGTTGAGGGCAGCTGCTTCCCCACCAGCCCAGCGAGGCTTCAAGGCAGGGACAGTGCCACCAGGCACAAAGCAGGTGGCTGTGAACAGCAGGTTCACCGGCATATGTCAGATCAACTCAACATCACTTACCAGCTTCCTTCTTGGTGGCAGAAGACAGTGAGGCAAAACACTCTTGTAAATTAAAGAGCCAGTCACTTTTGGCATCTATTTTTTCTTCCTTCACACTTAATGTTGCTGAGAAATGTGAAGCTGCAGTTTTGATATCTGAGCATAGCAGGGCTGCTATTGGCCAGACCCTCCCCATCCTTCTCCCTTCTACAGACGTTCTTTGCCCCAGCCCTTCTTTGGCTGACCTGTCATAGAGCCTTGTTTCTGCTCGGAGATCAAAATTCTTCAAAATTCTGGACTTCTTGGGTTCCTCATCTTTACAGAAAGCTGAGATGAAGTAGTCCAATTTTAGGTCATGTCTGGGCAATTTTAGTTGTATGTTTCAGCAGCAGTGATGGGTGATTTGCACTCCTCTGCTTGTGATCCTTGTGTAAGTAGCATTTTGTTTAAGGAGAGAATGTCTCCTAACTGTTTAAACACCCATCACCCCAATTTTTGCTGAGATCTATTTGATCTTTACACTTCCTGAGTACTAAGACTGATTTCTGTACTGAACAATCACTTTTTCCTTCCTTCATCAGCTCTGCCTGCTGTCTGACTTGAAGCTTATCCGCAGCCAACAGAGCCCTCCTCAGGGTGCTCGCCCATGGTCCTGGAGCAGCTCTGCTAGCTCAGGTGTGCAGGGCCTGGCACGTGGCAGTAGGACAGGAGCTGGGGAAAGGTGGGGGAGGTACCAGCGTCCCTTCCCCGCGTGTAGCAGGACCAGGACACTGCCTTCCCTGTTGCATTCAGGCTCTTGCCAGGTGCCTTTCCTTCTGTGATTTTCTAATGGGAAGAAGCAACATTGCGACAACAGATGTTGACCAAAATGAAACTTCGGGAGCAGAACTGCATCAGTGCTATTTGTAGCATGGAAAGCCTGTGAAACAACAGCATTAATTGCATCAGCCCCATGGCTGCTGAGCCTGCTTCCCCTTTTCCTGTCCTTAGAACCACAGAGGAGCCGATGTTGGCAGATAATGCACTCACAGGCTGATTCTTAGAGTTGGAAGAGACCTTTAAAGGTCATCTAATCCAACTCTCCTGCAAAGAACAGGGGCATACACAGCTAGACCAGGTTGCCCAGGGCCTGATCCAGCCTTGCCTTGAGAGCCAGGGATGGGACATCCACTACATCTCTGGGCATTCTGTTCCTGTGCCTCACCACCCTCACTTCTACCTTATATACAACCTAATGTAACCTCTTTAAGCTTGAGGCCATCTCCCCTTGTTCTAGCACCACAGACTCTGCTAAAGAGTCTGTCCCCTCTTTACTGTTGTTCCCTTTGGATACTGAAAGGCCGCTCTCAGGTCATCTCGTAACCTTCTCCTCTCCAGGCTGAACAGCCCCAACTCTTTCAGCCTGTCCTCATAGGAGAGGTGTTCCATCCCTTGGATCATTTTTACAGCCATCCTCTAGACACGCTCCAGCAGGTCTATGTCTTTCCTGTACTGGGGACTCCATAAATAGGATGGTCTGAATGAACTGAGAGCCATCGGTTATGCATAGAGGCTGTGAAGCCAGTCCTGGCTGGACCTGCAGATGGTAGGATCAGAGCCAGCCCAGATTTCCTGACTCTATCCATCTATTCTTCCCCCAGCCCTGCTTTGGGGGGTAGGGGGGGGCATCTGGCTCCTTGCCTTATACTTTGTTCCCTTTGGTGACCTTCTAGGAAAGAAACAGCAATGTAGAAGTACAGCGGACCACTGCAATTATCAAAGAAATTTTGAAGTGTATTTAAAGGCTGTGTGTGCTCTAACAGGGTCCAACTTGCATGCAAAAGCAACATGTGACATGGTGGTAAGGGGTAGAAAACCCACATCTGAAATCAGGAGGCCTTTCTCAGTAAAGTCTGATACAAAGGGCTCGTGCTGACTTTAGCAGACATCACCTTATAGATTAAGAGTGGTTTGCACACTTTTTCCACTGCTTCTATCTTCTTTTCTTTGTGGGAAAAGATAGTTCACTTTTTCTACCAACCAGCACAGTGCCCGTTAGAAGCCTCTTTAGATTTTACAAAAAGCTTAGCAAAGTGCCAGCCCTGCTTGTTGCAGCCACTGAAAGGCTGTGTCTGCTGCTTCCTGCCGTCGTTACCCAGATTCCTCTGCTGGGAGATGGCAAAGATTTGTGTGCGACTGTGTTATCATCTTCATGAATTGCTCCTCCACTGGACGCCATGGGAATTTTGTCTCATGCTGTAAAAGGCTCAGGAGCCAGAAGACAGCAGTGAGCAACGCAAAGTAAATGGAGCCCTGATCACTCCACGAAGAGTTTTCAGAGGATGCTTGATGAAGGTGGGGTTTGTAAGGCGTTTCTGTGGAAGTTGTGGTAGAGCTGTGGCTGAAGGCTTCTCAGAACTGCCCCATGTGATGAAATGTTGTTTTGGTTTTGGGAAGTCCCAGCATGAGACTGGGATGACTTTGGCAGATTTTTGAAGGGTATGTTTTGGCCTATTTAGTGGACCTAGTTGACAGAGTCCCTTGGGAGGCAGTCCTAAGGGACAGAGGAGTCCAGGAAGGCTAGATATTCTTCTGGAATGAAATCTTGAAGGCACAGGAGCAGGCTGCCCCTACGTACCAAAAATGAGTGAATGGGGAAGACCAGCCTGGATGAGCAGAAGGTAGCCCTTATAATCCAAGGGGAGGTTACTTGTGACTTTTATACACCATTTGAACATGCACAAGCCCATGGGGACACGTAGGATCACCCTAGGGAAGGCATGTCCAGCCCATGGCCCACAGCCACATGAGACCCAGCACCCGTGGCCACCCCCCACCCCACGCCATCGTGGCATCAGCTCTGCTCCTCTGAGCGGCTCCAGGCATGCACCCATAGCTCAGCAACATCAGTGTGCTACCAACGCTGCCTGGGCTGAAACCGGGGCAGTGCTAACTCAAGTGACAGCAAATAATTGTTCGCATTTTGATGCACTGATTAAGTGCAGTCCTGTGAACAACAGAAAATGTGTAGCCGTGCTTTCCTTTCTGATACCAGAATTTGAGAACAGGTTTCAAGATCACTGAAAATATCTTCAGTTTTTTATATATTCACAATTCTATTTTCAATTGAGATTAATACATTACTTGCAAATTTTCAAATAGAACGTATAGTGTCACAATCAGACATTCAACTCAAAGAAAAATCTGATCATGTCTCTCCACCAGACTTTCATAAGACAAAACTACCAGAAAAAAATACCCCTCCCTTCACAATCTCTCCTTATTCATATCATTGCTTCTTGGCAGTCCATACATTTGTGAACAACTGTATTCAAGGATGAAGCACAGGAACAGTAAAATGTCATCAGAAATCTCTGCTAAACATCATGAGAGCTCACTAAGAATTGCAGCCACTGTCACTGAACCAGACTGATGCATTTGTTCTGCAAAAACAAGGGCACGTATCCCACTGCTTTCATGGTTCTGATGACATTTCTTTTTAATGTTTTTATAAAAATATTTAGCAGTAAAAGAAGTTATGTTTCTTACATACATTAAGTATCTCGTGTATTTTGTGAGGGCTGCTCTGAAAGCAATGCTTCCTATTTTATGAAGTTGTCCCACGCTGTCAGAACGGATGTTGGTGGGATGGCAACTGAACCTTCCCACCAATGTCCTGTTATGTTTTGTCACTGTGGTGGCAGAGGGGCATTCTGATGAACTGGTAAAGGTATGTCCTTGAATTCCTCCATGCAGAAAGAAATGGCACCCACTGTTACCCAGCGATGCTTGCTGAATGTTTCTGGGGACCAAACAGTGGATGTGAGCACAGTGAGGGATGGGTGATGTGTTTCAGCAGTAGCAATAGTGACAGTGGAGCACTTCTGTTGGTGCAGATGTTTTGAGGAGTGTGGCATAGAGGCTCCTGTTCACTGCTGGTGAAAATGCATGGCTGACGCTGAAGGCTATGATGAAAGACAGTGTTTTGTAGCTGAGAATTTGCTCTATCAAGTAGTGTTACTGAGCTCTTTGTAGCTGTTGTAGTTTCCATGGAAATAAATAAGAGACATTACTTTTGGTGCAACCTATGTATATGTGGCTCAAGACAATTCCTCTTCACACAGTGCAGCCCAGGAAAGCCAAAAGATCGGACGTTTGTGGACTAAGGTACAGAATAAGCTGCCAGAAGTGCTCACCAACCCAATATCAGCACTTTATCAGCAGTCCTGCAGTTGACTGGAGGTTAGCTAATATGATGCCCATCCACAAGGGCAGGAAGAAGGATCAGGCCAGTCAGGCTGAAAGGGAGCCAGCATCCTGGTGATAGCTGCAGGCACTGAGATTTTATAGCCTGGCAGGAAACTATCACTGTACAGGCAAATCCTTCGATGCAAGCAACACAGATGCATTGGGCTTGGCATTGTACTGGGGTGGCTTTTTCCTTTTTTTTAATGACCAGAAATTTCAGGAGTAGAAGTAGCTTTATACATAGCTGTAAAGGTGCTCAGTTTCTTATGTGAAGCAGCATGATGTGTACAACTAAGTGCGTGGTCAGAACAATGGCCTTATCGCTATTCTCCTCCGTACCATGTGGATCTCCTGCTTGATGAGGAAAAACCTCTGATATCGAATGCAATAATCTGAGCTGCATTCAATTGTGAGGGCAGCGGGACAAAATTCAAGTTACTATCAAGCCCCTTTCTACAGAAATGCCCAAACCCAGAGTGATTGCAACTGCTGCAATGGTCCCATTCGCTCTGCCTGAAAACTTCTGCAGCAGTTTGGTCTTAATATCTAATGCACCATCCTTTTCTTATGTTATGACTTGATCTGTGGGCTGCTGTGACTCTTGGCTTTGGTTCATCTTAGACCTCATTGATATACAAGTGGGGAGCAGAGAGGAAAATTCCTGACATTCCTTGGCTGCAAAGTAATAGCAGAATGCATCAAGACAGCAGTTGGAGTTGGCTAAGCAGGAAAGGACCTGAATAGAAACTCTCACTTTTGAGAGCAGGTGACAAGCTCCAGCAATCTCTGCTGCGAGCCGCAGGAGCAGTGCGATGTAGACCGGTGAAAAACATAAGACAAACACACACAAATTCACAGAAACAATGTAGACTGCTTTCCGGATTAGCTTTGTCTCATGGAGGCTGCTGGCCATCTTCTTTTTGAGACATCTGATGACTTGTATCGAACAAAAAACTATAACCCCTAGGGGAATAACATACCGAAAGCAAATGTAGAATAACGTTAAATATGTAGGCTCAGTAGAATGTTTCTGAAAGCAAAATTGTTCCTTTCCTTTTCCAAACGATGGGTTGAAGAAGGAAGAAGCGATTTGCATTATCCAAAGAAACCCACAGATACAGGCTGATTTCAGTGGGGATCGAAGAGTTTTTGCTTTCAGAGGGAACTTGATTGCAATGTATCGATCGATGGCAATCAGCATGATGATGAAGATACTCATAGGACTGTTTGTAAAATAAATCATCTCTATGGCAAAACACAGATTGTCTATGGGATGTTTGTTCTTGGTAAAGTATATCAGGAAAGGCAGGGAGATGAGCAGGGAACAGTCTGCAACCATGAGGTTGATCATGTACACCCGGGTCTCAGTCCACCTCTTGAGTTTGCAGCAGAAGACCCAGAAGGCGATGGTGTTCAGCAGGACCCCAGAAATGAGGACTGGGATGTAGACGATCAGCTGAAATAGCACAACAGCATCCTGCAACGCACTGCTGATTTCAGTGCAGTTCTTCATGATGGGCAGCCTCTGCAAGAAAAGGGTACAGGTAAGAGACCAAGCTCAGGGTCAAGTCCTCTGGGCCAGGTCCTGTGGCAGAGCCCTCAGCCATGCTCTTCTGCACCACATGAGTCAGGGCTGTGGGTGGGACAAGGTGAGACATAGCCCTCCTGGGACCCCGCATGAGCACAGCAGTTGGGTTTTTTGTGATGTAGAGCTGCATGGGCTCAGTGGCCCTTCGTAGCAGATAAAAAACAAAAACAAAAAACAAACGAACAAAAAAAACAGAAGCAAACCCCTCCTGCAACGATTCTGGGGTCACAACCCATCTGACTGTGGGCCTGGCTTGTCTTCCCTATAGCCACAGTTTTGGTAGCAGCAAAGGGTCTCCAAAGCAGGATGATGATGTTTTAGTCCCTTATCTCTGCCACTTCTGTGGTAATTGGAGACCCGTTGGCTCTTTTACCTTTGGACAGCTCAGAGCAGATCTGGGCACCATTCCTCCTTGTTTTACTACCAAAGCCATCCCATGGGTTTGTTGGGTCCCACGGACCCATGCAATGTCCTTCCAATCATGGGACAGCTCTGGTGGCTTTACTCCTGGACCACAGCTGCAGGCTGGAGCATGGTGTGTGCCATGGGCAGGATGGCCCTGGGCACTGCTGCTCGTCCTGTGGGCTGCTGAAGATTTATTGCTTGGCACCAGGAGGGGAAAATGAGCACACCTGTCTGATCTCAGCCTTCAACATCGGAAGCCAAAATGCTGCTAGACTAGAAAATACAAATCCAAGATTTGTATTTTCTAAGCCTATCTCCTGGTACATCTGTAAATATTTCAGGGCATCTGCTATCATCCACTAGCAGCAAAGACACCACAGAGGGTGAGTCAGACTCATTCTGCAGTTAAAAAGGAGCAAGAAAAGAAAACACTCCGATTCCCGTCATCTGTTATAGATTCATTGCCTTATAAGTCACTGCCTTTTAAGCCTAAATATCTAAACTGTGGAGAAACAGTCTGACTGCATGAACTTCATGAACAGTTTTTAGTGTCTGAGACTGGGAGCTGGATCTGGCAATGCCAGAAAAAATCTCAGCACCTGCTCAGTGCCAGAGTTGGGATGGCATTACAGAGATACGGGGACACCATAACTTTCAGAATGGAATTTATAGAAGGGCTGACACATAGCCAACATCCTGGCTCCTGTGAGCTTCAAGCAACCCAGGTCCTTGGCTGCACAGTGCTACCATCCACCCTACAAACGCTCCCTGCCAGCCTACCATCACCATCCCACAGTGCAAAAGCTGCTCCCTGCATGCAAAGCCCAAGGAATGCCCCATGTGAGTGCTGAGCCCACAGCAATCCCCTTGTCCCACACCAGCATGCTTAGAGTAGGGTGTCCCCTTGCAGAATGTGTGTGGAGAGGAGTGGTACGTGGCCACAGTGTGAGATGGAGACCTCCCCAGATAGCACACATGGCTGCCAAGCAGCAAAGCACATCTGTGCAGGCAAGAGGAGACTGAGGCACCTCTGTACCGCTGCTACCAAGTGGAGAGCCCTGGGCAGTGCTCTCTGGACGAGCTCAGGATACAGAGCACACTGCCACACGTCTGAGCAAGGAGAATTAAAGTTACCTGCTCCCTGTAGGGCCGTCCTCGGGTCAGGTCCTCGGGCAGGTCACAGTGGCTCAGGAGATGCCAGGGCTGGGGGTGCTGCAGGGTGATGCTGAGCGTGGCAATGCTGCGCTGGGCACAGCTGCCCAGGAGCTGCTGACAGCTCAGGAGCGCTGAAGCACAAGCAATGAACTCTTGTTCCCCAAAAGTGCTTCTTTTACCACCTCCTCTTCAGGATGGTCGAGCCTCTGGTGCCCTCTGTTGTTCCTCTCCCATCAGCTCAGTGCTTCACCACCATCTGTTTTTGCACCCAACCCGCTCTCCCTCCGTTTCCGCGCACACAAACAAGCAATTAAAATTTAATATTTTCAGTGGTTTGAAAACAAATCCTTTCTGAAGCAAAACCCACAATGGTTGCAAATTGCCCATTTGGCAGCAGAAAAGGACCCTCTGGGAGCCCAGCATCGAAGCAGCCTCGGGTGTGGTTGCAGAGCAAGCACAGGGAGGGGCAGCGGCTTAACCTGGGAGGCACATCAGAACCTGTGCACCTGCAAAGGTGGGCCCAGAGATGTGGGGCAAGATGGGGGCAGATGTGATGGGCCCGCTTGTCCTCTGCATGGTGCTTCTTAGCACAGCTCATCGATGTGATGGGAAAGGCCCCACTGGTAATGGCAGTCATGGCCAGCCACAGACAGGTAAGAGACATTGGCACAGAAAAGGTTGTTCTGTGGGTGTCGGGGTGGGGAGAAATTGTGCAAACAGGCAGGGAGGGCTTTGGACAGAGCAGAGCACCCTCACACCAGTTCCTGGTGTTGTGCTCTCTCAAGGCAGTGCTTGGCAGCAGTCACTGAGATTTGTCAGTATTTAGAAAGAAAAAAGCCCTTTCCTAGGCAGCCAAGAGCAGCACACAGGGGATCATCCCCCTCCCCGTTCTCCCCACTGGCTTTTCTAGGCTGCTGACTCATAGCACAAATGCATTTTACCCATGGAAATATGAGAGGTGACAGTGTGGATAGGCTGTGGAAACCCAGATGCAGCTGTGCCCAGCTGTGCAATGCTACCCTGAGCCTGCACAAACCTGGGGTCCAGCCTGACACCATCAGATTGTTTTAATGCAAGCAATCTGAAATACACCATGAGATAAAGCACAGTATATTTTTGTTGTTGTTGTTGTTGCCTTTTGTGCTTTAGGTTGAGTTGACTTTAGTTGCAACATGAAATAAAACAGGGTGACATACACGGGTCACCTGTGTTTCCGTAATGCACGGAGGGGAAGGGAACTATGTTAACAGTCTGCCTTTGCAGACTCACTTTTACATCTCTATGTAAAACAGTTCATCAGCTAAATAGAAACCTAGAGTAGAAATTATAGCTTAACAACAATAAACATAACAAAGCTCTTCTTGGAGTGAAAGGGGATGGTTATCCCGGTAACAGCGGCCTATCTTCTCGTGACGTTTGTTGGTTTCCTTGCAGTTTCTTTTTGTTTAATGTTTCTTTTCTTCAGCAAACTTGTGTCTGCGAGGAATGGGTTTGCGTTGTTCTGGCAGTGCTGGATTTGGGCAGCAGGATGGCTTCCTGGAACTCCTTGGTCACAAAGTAGTAGCAGATGCAGTCCAGGCAGCAGTTGGATGTAGCAATGCACCGCGTCATGGAGGAGAAGTTATTAATAAAGTGAGTCAGGGAACAGGTAGTTTCGGTGTGCATCATTACAAACCAGGCAAAGAGCATGAGGTGAGACGGCAGAAAACACACCAGAAACACAATCAGATTGGCATAAATGATGTAAAGAGCTTTCTGGATTGACTTCTCCTCCGGTGAGCTCATCTTCAGCTGTCTCTTAAGGTTCCTGATGATCTCTACAGAGCAAAAGGTCAAGATGGCTAATGGAAGAGTGAGAATAAAGAAAGTGGAAAGCAGAATCAGAGCAGGGGGTGTGCTGGTGTCGTTCTGAAAGCAGAAATGAGCACCTCTCTGCTGTAGCTGTAAGATGGCTCCGATGGTGACGGTGAGCCACAGAAGCCCACAGAGAAGAGCAGCTTTGGATGGAGACCTGAAGGCCCTGGCTTTCAGGGGGTGCTTTATGCCAATGTATCGATCGATGGAGATAAATGAAATGATGTAGATGCTCACCACCATGTTGATGAAATACATTGCCTCTATAAACTTGCAGAGTTCATCTCGGACTGAATTTTTCCAGATGAAATATGCCATGAAAGGCAAGATGCAGATGACAAAGAAATCGGCAAAGACCAGATTGATTGCGTACACCCTGGTTTCTGTCCACTTCTTTATTTTGCAGAAGAACACCCACAGGGCAAGGGCATTAAAAATTGCTCCAAAAATGAAAATGAGGATATATAGAGCAAATTCAGTGAGACGAACATGGGGATTCACATCTACGTCCATGAAACTGCAGCTGTTGGACTCATTCATCATCCTGATCTGTGGATGGCAGGTGATGTTCTGAGACCTGAAAGGGAAAAATGGTAAGACCCTCCTACCTCTCCATAGATACATGATTCCTATAAAATGGGCATTTAAGGAAATATTTACTCTGTTATGAATGTGAATTTGAGACTACAAGGCTGGCTTTCTCAGGCAACCTGTAATTGGGATGCATCCCTACCTCAAGCTCTGTTTATGGTCATTCAATTCATGAGTAAGTATCTCAGGGAGTACTTCCAGTAGGACACTGTGGGCAGCCTCTATTAAAAAGAGGCTGTTGAATGGAAGGGAGGAATGGCACTCAGAAGAGAACACATAGATAGCAGGAGAACCTGTGATAATGTCAGCACTAATTCTTTAAGCCAGCTTGGGCAGATGAAGCAAACTGATTCAAACTTGGTTTTGAGATAGGTGGGGACTGACGCAACCAGCACTAAGTATGCATAACCCAAGAGAAGAAACTCTTCTAATGGGTGTCCTGACCCAGGACCTGCTGCTCCTGCTCTGACCTGAGGAAAAACAGAGCAGAATCTGAGTCCTGTGTCCTGAAGGCATGAAGAAACCCAAAGGGAGGGAGTGAGGCATGCTGCTCTCATCCTCCCTGCAGGGAAGGAGGGATTGAGCAAATGTTAAACCTATTCATTCTGGAAGACAGTATAAGTCTGCACATGTAAAGCAGAACAACTTACCCGAAAGAAGAAGCACTGGTGCACAACAAGGAGTTGCAAATAAGGGCTTAAGAGTTTCCTTCTCAGGGCAGACACCCTGGGAAACCCATGAGACATAAGACGTAGGTCCTGAGCCTGTCACACTGACTGCCAGATGTTTCACATCAGTGCTGGTTTTGTGAAGAGCTGATAAAAACCAGCTTTTATCAGGCTGCATCCTACACAGAGCTGTATCCTGCACACAGGGCTTTCCCTGAATCGCTGATACTGTGCGTGTTGAGGAATTTCTGTGCGCACATTGGGGAGAATATAACTTTTTAGTTTTAAAGCAAGATTTTATCATTCTAATGGGAGAGTGAAGTGGTGGTGGGGGGGTCTGGTGAAATCCCCAGAGGTGCAGGACAACACTGTGACCGCAGAGCTCCAGTTAAGCAGGAAGTTGCCCCCGAGAACAACGCAGAGCTTGTGCTCAGATGATGAGGGCACTGCCTCCACAATTAGGCTGCAGCTCTGCTAACTGATAAATGCATAAATACCTCAAATGCTGGGGGGCTAGACAAGCACCCTGGACACCAACAGACGTTAACCTGACTCCTGCACAGGGCTTTCATGAGGTTATTGTATGCTCCAGTTTGGGTTTCTCAACAGAGCTTACTGCTTGCTGATGTGACCCAAGGAAAACCTCTCAGAACCTCAGTAAGTAGCAGCAGGGGAACACCCTCCTCCGGGGTGCAGCTGCCACACTGTTAAGCTCACCACATCTCTGAGGTGTGGCTGATGCCCAGGTTGCTTTAGGTTAGCTGTGGTGTGCACTGCCAGCACAGCCTCCATGCTGAAGCACAGCACAGGCAAACCACCAGCGTGCCCTGCAGCTTGAAGGGCTCTGGCTGACACTGGCTGGAGGTGTGATCCCGATGCAGTTCCCAGTGACGTGCCCTGCAGCTCAGGGCTGGCAAATGTTGCTGGCCAGGAGCTCACAGACTGCGGGAGGAGGGAGGAAACTGGCCGAGTGTGAAAGCAGACCAGGCAGCACAGATAAAGAATGGGTAAACAGTAAGCTTCCTCAATGAGATGCTGTGCGATAAGCTAGCACATTCTCCAGCCGCTGAAAGTGCTTAAGGTGGATCAGAGGTGGTGGTTGCAGTAGCAGAGCATCTCACTGCACCTGAAGGAGCAGGAGCAGGCTGGGGCTGGAGGTACGGGGTCATGGCACAGCGGTGTGCTCACCACAGACTGAGGCAAGCTGGGAAGCTGGGAGGTGGGAGCAAGAACAAGGCTGGGCTGTTTTTTTTTTTCCAGCCATGAGCAGGGAGCTCAGAGGAAGCAATGTGAGACAGAGGCTGGGGACAAAGCGGGTGTCACAGCAGCACCATGGTGGCCAACATCCAGTGGGATGACAGTGAGAATAGCTTAGTTTCCAGCCACCAGCAGCAGTACAGGACCGTGTGCAGCAGTATTTGTGGTGGCTCAGAGAAGCCAGGCACCGAGCTTCTTCCACCTCCTCCCCATCATGGCGGGTCCCTGAGCGTGGAGAGCAAGAGAACAAAGCGGTGAAGTTACCTGCGGGTGTAAAGCGACAAAATCACAGCAGGTCCCAGCGGGAGGATAGCAGGAGCAGGGCCGGAGGGGCTGTGGTCAGGCACACAGCGTTACCTGCACTGACAGCTCGCACGTACTTAAAGGCTTCTATAGCACCTCCTCCTTATGAGAGAGAACCTCATATCTGCTCGTTTTGAAAGATAGACCGCAGAATTGTAGGGGTTGGGAGGGACCTCTAGAGGTCATCGAGTCCAAAACCCCTGCCAAAGCTCCCTAGCCCAGGTAGGATAGGTAGGCGTCCAGGTGGGTCTTGAACCTCTCCAGAGAAGGAGTGTTCACCACCTCTCTGTGCAGCCTGTGCCAGTGCTCCATCACTGCACTGTGAAGAAGTGCCCCTAGGCACTCCCTAGGGTGGAGAGCGTCTGCCACCCTCCTCAGATGGAGGTGGCTGCCGCCAGGGGATCCTTGGGATGGGTTCGTTGCATGGGGCAGCAGCGCAGCAGGAGGTGGCTGTGATGGCAGGGGACTCCACCATGGCACTGGGGCTCCTGTGAGTGGCAGGGCTTCACTTGTTAGATCCTGCTCTGGCAGAATTGGATGAGGGAGAGGCAGCTGTAAGCCCCAAAAGACCCAGAGATGGGTTGCTTCCCTCAATGGGGAGCTGCCTCACTGCCCACTGACCCTCAGGACCTGACCAGCAGTAACACTTCTTTGGTGCCAGGCTGACGTCGATGGTTTGTTCATAAGAGAGCACACAGGGTGCCCCACCTGCTCAAAACTTGGGTGCCCTTGGGGCCAATAGAAGGTCATGAAGATGAAACCCACTCACACCGCTCCACTTTTGTGGAGGCTTACATACTTTGCATTCACCTCATAATAATCACAGAGATGTGCAGAATGGAAAAAGGCACAGGGGAAGGGAGCAAAGAGCCCCCTGGGGGTTCAGGGTAGCAGTGGGCTTTGGTGTCTGATGGAAACGATGCAGTGGAAACTATCACAGCAGGGTAATTTCCTTCCAGGAGAGACTTCTTGATAATCATGTTTGTGTCCACTGAGGGTGAGAAACCAGTAGGGGAATGAGTCATCCAAGTGAGTGTTGGTTCTGCAGGAACTCAGCCTGGAGCCAGACTGATCATTTGGGGCTGGGAGTGTTGACCCATTGGCCCTCTGTGATGGGGCACCTAGTGTTTGCACTGGCAGCACAGCAAGTTAAGCTGTTACAAAGACTCTTATGAGGCAGAGAACACAGCCACGTTGCCGCACATGCACTTCTACAAACCGACCCTGCAGTTTCAGTTAGCAGCAGAAAGATGAAACCAAGCTGCAAGGAACAGTTTGCTGTAGCTGTGCTCACCATCCACTAGTCCCAAAGAGGTCTTCTCTCCAACCAGGTGAGCACAAGTGCTCTGGTTTCTCCTGCTGCCTTTGTCTGTGGGAAAAGCAAAGCCTTCATCCTTGGTCATCTCCATGCTGGTGGTGCCCAAGCTCACCCAGATGCACGAGCTCAGGCACGAACTCTGCCATGCAAAGTGGGGCAGGATGGGCAGTGACTCAACAGGCTGCACAGCTGTCATCCACCTACACGTGGCTGTGGCTGTCTCACTGCGTGATGGGGAGCTCCTGCAGGATGGGGAGCTCCCACGGTGTGGGCACTTGTCCTGTCTACAGTGAGGTCCTGAAGGCCATTTTGGGGAGAAGCCCTGTCCATCATAAGGGACAGTGCAGTGCAGGGCCATGGGACAGCCTGTACCTTGGGGTCAGTGACCCACCATGGCCACACGGCAGCCCTGGTGTTGGGGAGAGAGAGAGCTGCTCCCCTGGGAGCTCAGGAAGGAGTGAGCATGTGAACTCGCTGATGTCACTGAGCCTAGAAGGCCTTTGAGCTTTCTATTGGAAACATCACTGAATTTTCTCTACTTAAAGCAGTATAAAAATTGCTGGCAGTTGGTCATTAATGTGACCATTGTTATGTGGTCCCCCCGTTTATTTATCTATTTATTCCCCCCCCCCGTTTATTTATTTATTTATTCCCCCCGTTTATTTATTTATTTATTCCCCCGTTTATTTATTTATTTATTCCCCCGTTTATTTATTTATTTATTCCCCCTTTATTTATTTATTTATTCCCCCCTTTATTTATTTATTTATTCCCCCCGTTTATTTATTTATTTATTCCCCCCTTTATTTATTCATTTATTCCCCCCCTTTATTTATTTATTTATTCCCCCCTTTATTTATTTATTTATTCCCCCTTTATTTATTTATTTATTTCCCCCTCTTTATTTATTTATTTCCCCCCCTTTATTTATTTATTTATTTTCCCCCTTTATTTATTTATTTATTTCCCCCCCCCTTTTTATTTTATTTATTTTTTCCCCCCTTTTTATATTTAATTTTCCATTAATTTTTTTTCCCTAGTATTTTTTTTATTTTTTTTCCCTAGTATTTTTTTTTATTTTTTTCCCTATTATTTATTATTATTTTCCCTATTATTTATTATTATTTTCCCTGTTATTTATTATTATTTTCCCTGTTATTTATTTATATCCCTGTTATTTATTTATATCCCTGTTATTTATTTATTTTCCTATTATTTTTTATTATTTTCCTATTATTTTTTATTATTTTCCCTATTATTATTTATTATTTTCCCTATTATTTATTATTTTCCCTATTATTTATTATTTTCCCTATTATTTATTATTTTCCGTTATTTATTTATTATTATTTTCCCTATTATTTATTATTATTTTCCCTATTATTTATTTATTTTCCCTATTATTTATTATTATTTTCCCCATTATTTATTTATATTCCCCATTATTTATTATTATTTTGACCATTATTTATTATTATTTTCCCCATTATTTATTATTATTTTCCCCATTATTTATTTATTTTCCCCATTATTTATTTATTTTCCCCGATATTTATTTATTTTCCCCGATATTTATTATTATTTTTTCTATTATTTATTATTATTTTCCTATTATTATTATTTTTTGTTATTTATTTATTTTTTCAATTATTTATTATTATTTTCCCTATTATTTATTATTATTTTCCCTATTATTATTTATTTATTTTCCCTATTATTTATTATTATTTTTCCTATTATTTATTATTATTTTTCCTATTATTTATTATTTTTCCTATTATTTATTATTATTTTCCCTATTATTTATTATTATTTTCCTATTATTTATTATTATTTTCCTATTATTTATTATTATTTTCCCTATTATTTTTTATTATTTTCCCTATTATTTATTATTTTCCCTTTTATTTTTTATTATTTTCCCTATTATTTATTATTTATTTTCCCTATTATTTATTTATTTTCCCAATTATTATTTATTTTCCCAATTATTATTTATTTTCCCTATTATTTATTTATATTCCCTATTATTTATTTATATTCCCTATTATTTATTTATGTTCCCTATTATTTATTTATGTTCCCTGTTATTTTTTATTATTTTCCCTGTTATTTTTTATTATTTTCCCTGTTATTTTTTATTATTTTCCCTGTTATTTAATTATTTTCCCTGTTATTTTTTATTATTTTCCCTGTTATTTAATTATTTTCCCTGTTATTTAATTATTTTCCCTATCATTTATTATTTTCCTTATTATTTATTTATTTTCCTTATTATTTATTTATTTTCCTTATTATTTATTTATTTTCCCTATTATTTATTTATTTTCCCTATTATTTTTTATTTTCCATTATGTATTTATTTTCCCTATTATTTATTTTTTTCCCTATTATTTTTTATTTTATTTTTTTTCTTTATTATTTTTTATTTTTTTTTCTTTATTATTTTTTATTTTTTTCCCTATTATTTTTTATTTTATTTTTTTCCCTATTTTTTATTTTTTTCCCTATTATTTTTTTTCCCTTTTATTTTTTATTTTATTTTTTTTCCCTATTATTTTTTTTTCCCTATTTTTTTTTTCCCTATTATTTTTATTTTTTCTTCCATTCATAGCTGTTGTGTTTGGGCATGTTCTCTTTTGCTGCTGCTGTGCTTTCCATCACATTACAGTGGTTCTGCTGGGCTGGCCTCCGCACAAGAGGCTTCTATGTATTTACAGCAATGAGACTTTTCCCTGCAGGGGGCCTGGTCCTTCGAGGGCACTCCAAGTGGCCCTACAGACTTCCTATTTCTATGGCTCTAGATTACAACTCAGATTATAGCCATCATCTGCCCAGAGGGCAGTAATTCAGGACAAGGCTTTTGCCCACTGAAGCTTGGGTGAGCTTTACCAGGAGCAAGATATGGACAAATTCATTGCAAAAAACAAAACAAAAAAAAAAAGTCCAACTCTTTCTCCCTGAAGGTCTCCTCAGCTCTTCTTTGCATTTTCTTTGCCCTCCTATGACGTCCTAGCATGGAAGGATGCAAGTGCAATTTACGTCTGTTGATGTGTTGATAAAATAGAGAACACTACGCAAGACTAGATGGTGTGGTTTTGGTTATGGTGTGAAGTGGGAGGACCGCCTACATGGGATGATGCTAAACTTCATGTGACAGACTGAGTGACCTTTGAGTTACCACCATTAGCAAAACAGCAAACGCTCTCTTAACCATTTTTAATTTTTATTTTCCTTTGTATGTTTCAGCCATGGAGATCTTAGTCCTGTATTTATAATCCATCAGGCCATACTGTGGCACAATCACTTGGATTTACCAGGGCTGGATGATGACACCAGCCAATGAAGGTAGATATTCTTTTCCTTCCTCTGCTTGCCAGCAAGCATTCAATAAATCAAACTGCAATTGGAATAACTGGATCCAAAGCAAATGGTGCTATCCTGCTGGGTGGTGGATGCATTATAAAGTGTAATATGTCAGTGATCAGACTGACTGATAAGCTCTACAGGATGGCCTTGTAGATTCAAAGATTAAGCTGTTCATCACTGAGAGCTGGAAGCAGTGTGACACTGAATCACTGGGTTTTCACCACCAATGGCTGCTCTCCCTATTCACTCCCTAAAATCAAGACAGCTTTGGGGCAGGAAATCTGGTGAGGAAGATGCTGTCCAGCTCATAGTGCTGCTCCTCATGGTCAGCAGCTGCAGGAGCTGGGGAGGGCATGGTGCAGGGAAGAGCAAGCAAACTGCAATGTGCTGGATCCCACCTAACAGGGAACTTCATTTGGTGCCTGGGGCTTCCTCTGCCTTGCTCTGCCATTTCTCTTGGGTGAGAGCCTTTGACCGCAACTTCTTATTCAGAAAAGCAGCAGGTTTCCCTGCAGCTCCCTCGTGCACAAATCAGGTCGCAATACATTTTCCAGATGCGAGCGATACGAGCGGTGAGACTGCAGATTAACATCTTCTCATGACCTCAATGCCATCGGCCGCCTGTCGGGGGCAGGGCTTCACTCAGCGTTAGTTGAAGTGACTGCTAAGTCTGCCCAAGCTTTGTGTTGTAAGAGTCGCAACAGCCTCTTATTTGTGTTCCCAACTCTTTGTCTCTTCCCAGTGTCAATTGTTTAAGTACTCGTTCATTGCAGTATTGGTGGTCTGGGGAAGGGAAAGTCTTGCAGCTGACAGGCAGATCCATCCCATCAGTCTTTCTGACTGGGGAAGGCCAAAGGAAATATATCTTTCTGAGGGTTAGTGGGGTCTGGGCTTGGAGGGGGCAGCAAGAGAGCTGTCTTAATTCCTCCTCGGCATCTCAGACTGTCTACGTAAAGCATCCTGGCTAACACACTGATAAGGGGACCTGTGGAGGACTGCTTTCCCCAGCAGAAACCACTGCCAGCCTCTCCGGGTTTACCCCAGGCACCACATTTCCTTTGACATTTCAAAAATTCACATACCTGTCCTGAGTGCAGGCCGTACCTTGTGCCCTTTGTGCTGATGTAAATTCCCAGTGGCACTTTCTCTGATGGGAAGACTTGTTCTCACAAAGAAATAGTTGGTGCCAGTAAATCTGACCAAAAAAACCACACTGTGCTGAAGCAGGGAAGCAACTGGCTCAGCTTGGTTACATGCTTAATTCAATGGACTGTGGTTCCTCCTTTCTCTTGCACTCAATTATGTTTTAATGCAAACCTTTTGTCACAGGTTTACCTCACTCTCCTGATTCCTAGTTGCTGAATTGCTGCAAGTCATGTCAGCAGATGTTTGTAGCCCCTACAAGTACAAAGCCATCCTGCCCAGAACAACCTGGGCTTCAGAACCCCCCAGCTCTGTGAACTGACTCTTGGCATCAGTGCCCTCAGCCTGAACCTGGCATGAGAAGCAGAACCAGCCCTGCTGCAGCCACGTGCTTTCAGAGGGTTACAGATGTACAGCCACCTTGCACTTCAAGAAAATACTGCCTCTAGAGCTGCTGGATTTTGTACCAGATGTGCAAAAATGTGGCTGAGCCAGGGAACTTTTCTCCCACTCAGCAGTTATGCTGGACTTGCTGCTGATCCCCCCATGCTAAGTGAGAGCACCAGGTTGTGCTGAGGATGCAGTTTCTCAGAAGCTTCTTACCTTCACCACCACAGCTGTGAAGGGGCAGCTGATGCCAGCTCAGCATGGCACCTGCTTGGTGGTTTTCATCTTTAAGGATGAGCACACAGGCCCTACCCTGTCTGCTGCTTGCTGTGGCACCTGCGTGCATTATTTTACTTCTTGAATACCCAAGGAGCCAACCCAGCTCTTCCACAGTCATTGCCTTTCTAGATTAGCTGTGTACACACCTGAGAATATTCTGGTCTTCCCTAGCTGCACAATTCTCATAGAAATGAGTCTAATTGGATAGCTTTATTGCATAAGAGGCAGACAAGGAAATGTATTCTTTGAGCCGGATAAACCAAAGTTATGGTAAGTCAAAGCCAGCCAGAGTTTTGCTTTTATATAATTTCCTACTCCTTCAGAGATTAATTACACTGAGATTTACTGAGGTCAGAATAGATGGGTCGAGAGAGAGTCGTACAAAATAATAATCACTATTCACTCTTTTTCATGTAAGTGGTTATTCTTCAAATACTGTCAGTGGGAGTTGTTTTCATTGGGTGTAATTAGTCCAGTAGGAGGATTATTACCCGTCCTATTATGGATGAGAAAGAAAAGGTAATTTGTACAGTGCTGCTGCCTTCATCCACCCGAGGGCTGCTGGAGGCTGCTGGGAATTACCTGGGGGACCACGCTCACTCTCCCCTCAGGTCAAATGCTGTCAGAGGGTGACTATGCATCTTCAGACCAACATTGCTGCCTGGGATCCCAGAGTCAGCTGGCTCAGCCGCAGTCCAGTCTGCAAAGACAAATACCACCAAGCACTTCCCAGTCTCATAAGGATGAGAAAGTCCTTCATGTTTAACCTGGGACACGGTGAACACAAAAAATCAAAAAAGCAAACAAAAAAAATCAGACATTAATTTGGAAATCATCCCTATTCGTGCAGCGCATTGGTAGCACCAGCCAGGCTCTGTGTGTCCCACGCTGTGCTTTCCCACTGCCTGGCTGCCATGTCCTCAGAATGACTTGAACCATCGCAGGCATTGCCTGTCTGGGGTTTATTCTGGGGGCAGACGTGGCTCAGCCTGAATTCAGGCTACCTGAATGGAAACTGCCTTGTGATCCCAATTCAAATCTCCCTGGTAAGGGCCATGTGCCACCTTGTGGCTAAAATAGAGAAACTCAACCAAGCAGGAGGGGAGAGAAGACAGAGACAACCTCAGTTCCATAAGCAGGTGCCATGGTCATCGCCTTCTTTCAAAGTCTAAGTTCTGCCCTCAAAACCCAGTTCTTCCAAGGACTCCTGGGTGTTTTCATCCAGCTGCAAAAGATGCAAAACAGTTCCTGCTCTTCATGTAGCAAAGGTGCTTTTCAATCCTTTTTTAAATGCAAAGGGATGCAGGAGTTTTGGGGGCACCGGACATCCTGCACATCACAAATGCTCACAACAGAGTTCATCTCATTCAATCTTAATTCTCAGGTGACAGCTGATAGGATGTGAGGAAGCCCCCTCAAGTTACACCAAGGGAGGCTTAGATTGGGAAGCAGAAGAATGCCTTCATGGAAGGGTGTTAGGGGTTGAGATGGGCTGCCCAGGGAGGTGGTGGAAGCCCCATCCCTGAAGGTATTTAAGGGACATGAGGATGTGGTTGTTTTTTTTTTCCCTATTATTTTTTTTTTCCCCTATTATTTTTTTTCCCTATTATTTTTTATTTTTTTCCCCTATTTTTTTTCCCCTATTATTTTTTTTCTCTATTTTTTTTCCCTATTATTTTTTATTTTATTTTTTTTCCCCTATTATTTTTATTTTTTTTCCCTATTATTTTTTATTTTATTTTTTTCCCTATTTTTTTCCCTATTATTTTTTATTTTATTTTTTTCCCCTATTATTTTTTTCCCTATTATTTTTTATTTTATTTTTTTCCCCTATTATTTTTTCCCTATTATTTTTTATTTTATTTTTTTCCCTATTATTTTTTATTTTTTCCCTATTATTTTTTATTTTTTTTCCCCTATTATTTTTTCCCTATTATTTTTTATTTTATTTTCCCTATTATTTTTTATTTTACTTTTTTTTCCTATTATTTTTTATTTTATTTTTTTCCCCTATTATTTTTTTCCCTATTATTTTTTATTTTATTTTTTTCCCTATTATTTTTTATTTTATTTTTTTCCCTATTATTTTTTATTTTATTTTTTTTCCCTATTATTTTTTATTTTATTTTTTTCCCTATTATTTTTTTTTTCCCTATTATTTTTTATATCATCCTGCACATCACAAATGCTCACAACAGAGTTCATCTCATTCAATCTTAATTCTCAGGTGACAGCTGATAGGATGTGAGGAAGCCCCCTCAAGTTACACCAAGGGAGGCTTAGATTGGGAAGCAGGAGAATGTCTTCATGGAAGGGTGTTAGGGGTTGAGATGGGCTGCCCAGGGAGGTGGTGGAAGCCCCATCCCTGAAGGTATTTAAGGGACATGAGGATGTGGTATGCAGGGACATGGTTGGGTAGTGGTCATGGCTGTGCCAGGTGATGGCTAAACCTGATGATCTTAAAGGTCTTTCCCAATGCTGTGACCTGGTCCCTCCCTCCCATAGTGCAGCCAAGAGGACAGGAAGCCTATAAAGCCCTCCAAAGGCAGGAGGTTCTGGGGTCAGCCCAAGCTGTGCCTCCACAGCTGAGTGAATAGGAGGTAGAAAATAAAATGAAGGTTTGGCCTGGAAAATAGATCACTTGTGTGGGCTATTCTCAAGCTTCAAGAACAAAAGAAGCATTCATCTGGTGAAAGATCTCTTTGCATCTTCACAAACCCTGGGAGGAGAGGGTGCTCTCTTACCTTTCTGACTTGTAGATGCTTGCCTGGGGACTGCCAGCTGGGCAAGGAGTGAGCACAGGGATCCTGCAGAGGCAGTGGATGTTCAGTAGGGAAATCTCGTATGCAGACTTGCAAGCACGAGGCTCAGCTCCCTGCAGGCTGCACCAATTCTGCAAAAAGAAATTCCAGTTGAGATTAATTAGCAGTTTGAGGCAAAAGCCATTTCTTACACATGTCGTATTTCTCCCTGTGCATAAGGTGTTCCACTACCCATAAAATCACACTTTGTCCCAGACAAGAAACCGAGTGCCAAGAATTCTGTGGTCATGGAAGAAATGTGCAGCTGCTCTTGCTGGAGCCTCCGCAGCCCCCTGCCCGCAGCCTGCAGGCACGCTCACTTCCTTCCAGAAAGGTTTCCCAGTCTGGAGAAAAAAATCGCTTTTTTTTGTTCCTCAAATTAATCCCACCTATTTTTAAATCAGTTTCCATCTCTGCCTCCCTGCCTGCAGCATCAGCCAGAGAGCCACCAGCTGCAGTGACCGGGGGCTGGGGAGGAGGGGTGGCTGGATGGGCTGAGGCCAATTGTCTGAGGTTCAACAAGAGCAAGTGTCGGGTCATGCACTTTGGGCACAAAGTCCCATGTGTTGCTACAGGCTTGGGGCAGACTGGCTGGAGAGCTGCAAGAAGGAAAAGGATCTGAAGGTGCTGGCTGACAGCCACTTTGCCCCAAGCCCTGATAAACATCAGTATTTCCTCTCCGAGAAAATAGATACTTGTTTTGTTGGGTTTTTTTGTATTTAGGTGTGACCATTCTAACCAGGCCCCCATATCACCACGCTGAGAAAGCTGTGCCTGGGGCTGACTTCTAACACCAGCAGTGTTCTTGGTCTGAAGAACTTTCCTCCTCTCTGGTTCTGGACACACCAAGTGATCACCACAATTATTGCTGAAAACGCATCTTGTGTATTTTCACAGCAATGTGATGACTCTGTTTTTTCTGCACAGTATGTATTAACAATATCAACCAGGAATTTGCTGTGTCCACAGTGACCTCTATTTAAACCTGTTCTTACTGTTTGCTGCATTAGACTCCCATCCTTCTCCTGCCCATGCTAACCATTGCCTCGCTGCATGAGCACTGCTCTGGAATAAACCTGGACTGGCTTTCAGACCTCCCCAGGACCAGCAGTAAAGAATTGGCCACCTGAGCCAGACCTGTGCTCTCACTTTCCCTGGAAGTTACTCAGATAAAATTCAAATAGAAACCTGGTTAAATTTTGCACAAGTTCTCTGCACGTGCCTTGAATACCAATATCTCCCTAGCAGGTCTCAGGTTTCCCTCTCTGACCGTGGGAGTCACATATCTGAATGCAAAAATGCTTCATGGAGAATTGCAGAAGTGGGAGGATAGTGAAACCTTCTGGCCTTGTAGGATGAAAACAATCCTTTCTGACTGCTGGCAAGGAAACCCAAACCTGCCTTGCTTACCTGCGAAGCCATTCCCTGGCAGTATCAGACTGTAACCTGCAAGGTGTATTTTAGGAAGGGAGAAAATCCTTGAAAAGTAAAAGGGGTATTGCATGGTATAGGTTTGTGTGCTTTTCTGACTACCTGAAGCAGGAACAAAGGGTCCTGTGAGTTTCCTTTCCTAATAACCAAATAAATCCAATACAGCTCCTCTTCCCCATAGCCCCGAGGTCAAATGCTCATGATGGAAACATCTCTTCCTCCTCCACGGCATGCCCCACTCACATGCCACAACCCAGCTGTTTCTGCTCCCTCACACAGCCTGAGTAAAGCTGTACACCACCTGGTGGCTAAATAATTAATAATAATTGTTAAAAAAATCAGAGCACTAAGAAAAAGTCAAACAAACTTAAGATCATCTGCTTGAAATACAGTTCTTACTCACAGGTAAGTATTGCCTGTTAGGGAACAGAAGTGTTAACTTCTGTGTATGTCCGTGTGTACGTCTGATGTTAAGTCTGGCAACAAGGGGGGGGGTGTTTTCATCACAGCATGAGAAATTCCCAGCAAGGAAAACGTTCCCATGAGACTGTCCACCAGTTCTGTCCACTGCTGCCTTTCAGAGGAGGACGTGCTGCTGCCTCTGCCTGCGCTCAGCCCCTGGGAGAGCTCCCCGATTTCACCACTATGTCAGCAACACTTTCCTTTCCCCTTTGTTTATTTATTTATTGTTGATATAAATTCCCCCAGGAAACCGCCTGGAACACTAGCAAGGATTTCCCATTGCCTACCACTGAAAAGCATCCCAACACCAAGAGCTGCCCATGCTTCCCCAGGACCTGCTTTGCTCCCAGGCCAGCAACACCAGCCCTGCACAGAGCGACCTGCTGACCCAGCACACAGGGGAAAGCTGGAAACCCTGAGCTCATTGCAAGGGCTGGCAGCTGCCTTCACACACAGAAAACTCTCACCAACTCCGGGCAAATCATATTGCAAGGATGCCTAGTTAAACTCCACTCACAGGCTTGCTCTGGATTTCTGTGGCCACAACCTCCACCCTGCAAAGACAGCAGCTAAATCAACAGTGGCAGCTCCAAAATCACAGGCCGTTAGTGCCGCGCTGATGGCTTTGTAGGGTTACTGTGTCCATACAGACCCTGTGGAGCAGTTCCCATCTCCACAGATGCTTGCTTCGTTTGTCTTTCTGCTAGATGGATCATTCCGATGCAGCAGGCAGACAGATTAAACTGGATTTACCCATGTTGAACACAGCCCTTAGGCCAGCCATAAACTTCGACCAGTTGCCCAGGGCCTCATCCAACCTGGCCTAGAGCACCTGCAGGGTTGGCAGTAGGTTAACTATGTGCTTAGCTTCACTGTGGTTTTCTTCAAGAGCCTTACCTGAGCTCTCCTTTCACAGGAGGGGTTGGAAAAGCAGCCCCAAATCCCATACAACCACTGCTTCAGAGAGAGAATATCTGAGGAGCACACGAGCACAAGAGAGAGCAGGGGACAGTCAGCGACACCCCTGTACGAACACACAGCAGTAGTAGAGATAGATTGATAGAGCAAATTCTCAGCTACAAAACACTACTTTTTCTACATAGTTACCACCATTAGCTGTGCATTTTCACCAGTGTGGCAGAATTCAATGACACACCTTTGCTTCATGCACACTTGCCACTCAGTCAGACTGCCTCCTTGCTGCCCTCTGTCACACAGCCCCAAAATGTAATGGGATGTTTTTGGGAAGGTTCAAGCTCTGCTGTCATCCCACCAGCATCACCTTGGTCCATCCGAGTGCCTTTGGGCTGGACCCTGCACATCTGAGCCAAAGCACATCTCCAATTGCTGATCTGGACAGTGTCCCGGGTGAGGTTCCCAGGCCTGCTCTGTGGAGCAGGGCCCGCTGGGTCTTCTGAGAGCAAGCTGCTCTATAAATAGGCCATGAGAAACATCTTACAGTTCAAAATTAGCACGAAAAACACTGAGGTCTCAAATATCACAGCAGAAGGTTTCACAATCTTTTTCCATGCTCTGACATAGCCCTGTCCAGGAGCTGAAGGCTGTGCTACAGGCAGGGCGGTGCATGGGGGCTCAACTCAGGGACACACACAGCATTGTCAGGTTCAAACCACCACTTCTGCTCCATACAGAGGGCAACGAGCCCTTTTCTAGTCTTATGCCTTCTACTGCAACCCCCCAAAAATGAAAAATCATGGCTTTTATCTTGAAATGTCTACCTTACTATTGAAATATAATAAGGTAGTGGGAACAAAAAGGCCAGCGGCCCTTACTTAGGTTTGGTGACCTCCTGTTGCAGGAGGCTATTGTGCCTTGCTCTATATAAGCCCATCTTCGTTCATGAGTTGGAAAAACCATCCCCAGTGCCACTGAACTTCTCTGGGCTGCTTAAAGGCTGTGCTCATGCTCCTCGGAGCACTGAGCTACAGTGCAGTTCACTTCCAGCTGCTGAGAGCTCTTACAGAAGGGCTTCAGACCCACAGAAACCCAAAGGCAGGAAGGAAAGGAAGTCTTGATGTGCTCCTCCTCATATCACCTCTGAGAACAGGGTCTCTGGTGCTTACAACACCTCCGAATGAAAAAAGAAATGAACGATAACTGTAGGTGACCGCCTAGGGACTATCAGCTAAAGTGTGGAAATAATAAGGAATTTCATCAACACTCATTTGGAGTATGGTGACAACAAAGCAACACTGGCTGAAGAACTTTGCTTTCTGCACCTTTGCTGAGAAGCACAGTGATAATTAAAGTAGAAAGAGCACTTGACTGCTACCAGAAGAGTTGCGTGGTTTTACCAGGTGTTTCATTAACCCACGTACCAGAAGCAGTGCTTCCCTTCAACCTGCAAAGAACCACCCTCTTGAAAAGCAAAACAAACCATCCATGAGCAGAACTGCAACGTGTAAGCAGTTACAAGCCAAATCCACCCTACTCACCAGAATCCATGGTGTTATACTCAGATAAAATCCACTTGCTGGGACTGTTAATCCAGATACGGACACACACTCAGCTTTAACATTCCGAAATAAACCCTCAAAGTTTATCTACTGCATTGCACTCCAAATGTAGCTTCACTTGACTGACACTTCCTGAGGCAGAAAATAGGATTTGTTATTGTTTACTTGAAAACTTACTCTTGGCCTGAGGCTTTGAATGTGAGAGGAGAACACATGTGGAGATGGCTCTGCACCTACCCAGCTTGCAGAGGTTCTGCTCCTTCTGAGCTGAACCCATACCCCGTGGCACTTTCCAGACCTCCATCTACCCAGCTTCCCATTTGGTGCCCAACTAGGGGAGAGGTGCAGCCCCACGCTGCTTCAGAATGTTGCTCATTAACCTGGGGGGTCACAGACACGTCTGGCAAACAGACGTTGGTGTTTCCAAGAAAAAGACTGGATGTTTGTTTTAGCTGTACTTCTCCAAATTCATTTCCAGATAAGGATGAAGCAATTAAGACACAAAGCACAATAACCCAGCCAGGCCCATGAGAACATGTCTTCCAGCTTCCAGGCAGAAAACAACAGCAGCCGTGGAGGTGGAGGTTTGTCTGCAGGATGAGCGTGAGACGCAGGCAGGCAGCACAGCACCTTGCTAAGCAATGGGCTTGGAGCCTGGAGCTCCCTGGGCCAGCCCTCAGCTCTGGTTCTGGGTCTTACTGCTGCCCTCCAGCACTGTCCCCACTGCAGCTCCAGAGGGATGCTGTCTGAGCTGATAACACCAATGCCTTGGCTGGTTCACATACTGATGCCCTTCAGACATAGACTCAGGCCATCCCAAAGCAAATACCATTTCCCCACTTGTCAGGTGGGTGGTTTCCCTGCAGCATTTTAAGGCCAACAGATTCAGTTGCAGCTAAGGCAGCTATTCAGACCAAGGCCTTCAGACCAAGGCTACAGCCACAAGCGCTGCACATTTCACGTGGTAAGAATACCTCAAGCATCTTCGCCTTCATTTTCTCACCACCATCATTTAAATATGCCTTTAAATAGCATTTTCTATTCTGAAGAACAAACAGATAACTATCTACCTGCATTTTTCATTAACCAGGAAATAGCAATCCCAAGCTACCTGGGTAGCAAACTATTTCTTTAGCAAGTTTGTGCTGGAGCAGTGGGGCTCCTTGCTCAGCCAGCCCTTCTCCTGAGCACATCAGAAGAGTCCCCCCATTGCCTCCCCAAGCATCCAGCTTCCTGCAGTAAATACATACATCCAGCTGCTCTGTAAAGCCGTAGCCCAAAGAGGCACCACACACACACTTCTTCTTCCCTTTGTCCCATATCAGTTCAAGATCAGAGTTTTTCTCGTGGTTGCTCATTGAAGCAAGGAGCAATGCTGGATAAATTAATTTGTAATTGGAAAAGTGACTCAGAAATGAAGAGAGGCATAGACTCCTGAGAGAATAAATGTTAATAGCTCCGGCTTCCAGGGAGAAAGCATGCCAGAAAATTAGAATTAGGAAAAAAAAAAGAAAAGATGTGAATGTGGCTCTCCCCCTCCTGCACATATATAAATGGCCTAGAGGAGTACTAAAATGGCTGCGTTTTCTCAAGTGATGGCAAAAAGACAGGACCTGGGCCTCCAACCCTGTGTCCTAGCATGCAGAGGGGAGCCAGCTTCACACCTCTTCCCCTTGTACAGATGTGCATACCCCTCCTGTGGCAATAAAAGGCAGCAGAGTCTCATCAGAGCAGGAGCAGAATCCTTAAGTGACACTGAATGCCACAAACCTGGTTATGTGAGGAGCACGGTGGCACGTCAGTACAGGACAAGCTGCAGCGAGGGCTGCCCGGCTGGCTGCTGCCCAGCGACCCTACCCCAGCTTTGTCTCAGTCAGGGCCCTCATACTTCAAGCATGAGGTGCATCAGCGGGTAAATAAAAGGCAAATTTTTAACCTGTAATTAAGCAAGAGGTGATGTGGGACTCTCCGGCCCACGCTTTGTGCAAGCAGTGACTGCTGAGGGGTGCACAGTCAGACCAATGTCACTGACTCAACACTCACAGCAGCACTGCAGCATGCAGCGTTGCAGTGAAGGCCCTGCAGCCTCAGCCCTCCTTGGGAGCAAAATGTGAACAGTTTCTGGGCTTAGCAGATCTCTGAAATGTGACCTGAATGTGAGCAGAATACTTAAGTAGTAAGACACTCAGGCATTGCCAACTGCTTCTGAATTTAGTGTCAAGAACCACTGCTCTCCCAGAGAGAAGATGGGATGGGGCGGGGTGGGATTGGGTGGGGTGGCTAACCTGGCTGCACATCACACCAATGCATCAAATACATTCAAGTTTAAAGCTGTTTGTGAGAGTCTAATAGGAGCAGGGGTGCTGAAATGAAAATCAAATCCCACTGCTGAGCAGCACATAAAATGAACGTGTCTTCTTTGTAGCGTACAAGTAGGACATGGCCCATCTCCAGAGATCTCCTACTGACCTGTTCCAGCACAGTCCCAGAATGGCGTGTGTTCACTGTTAACTTTAGAAACTAGATGAAAGCATGTATTTTGATAGGCTTTGATTCCTCAATGTAAAAGAATAAAGCAGAATAAAAGAATAAAGCATAAAAACATATCAACTTTCAGACACAGAAAGGCTCTTGTGTTCTTAACGCAGTTCCAAACCGTGACAAACGTTCAGAGCTTCAAGGCAGTCAGCTGAAAAAAAATCATTTGTATTTCTGTGTTATTTCTTCTGCTAATCACACAGAAGGGCTGTCTGCATCCAGAGAGCCAAGGGCTTTCACTACACAGCCTGCAAAGCTAATCACTTTGTGCTCCTGAAAACAAACCTCAGTCCTGTAACAAGATTAGATCTAATAACTGCCCAGCACTAGAGCTGTAACATGGAAATGCAATGGCGGCCTATAAGAGGCTGTTTTCTACCAGTTATAGTTCGCATGTTCTCTTTGTATATTCACATTTCTTCCAAAAACTCTGTCATGTGGCCCATGTCTTGAAGTCTCATAGGATGAGCTCTTCTAACTGAGTTAGGTAAGTGCTGTATGAATGAGTGCAGAAGGAAAGCATAGCTAGATGCTGCCTACACAGGAGCTATTCCAGTTGGACTGGGTGACGTTAGAGGTCTTTCCAACCTTGGTGATTCCATGATTCTGTGATTCCTTTCCTCTCAAATCCCATCTCTGGATCTTAAGATCTGCCTCAGGAAGCCATGCAGCTTGTCATAGCAAATGTGGCCTGCCTGGATAGCACACGCTTGGGTTAATATAACAGCTCTGCCGAAGAACTTATAAACTGAATTTAAAAACTGAATTTAAAGCCATTTCCTGTATTGTCCCTTTTATGGTGAATAGCACTGAAAATAGCCTCGACATACCACTTCCTTGTTCACACGTACCACCAAAGCTATGTGTTTGCTATTTTTCCCCACTGCAGTAAGAATACATTTTCTCCCACAGTTGACGTTGCTGTACAATACTCTGGACACCAGACCGGGTGTACACATGCAGGAGGAGAGGACTGGCCCACACAGCTTGGTCAGCATTGCACCTGGAGCCCAGTGCCCAACCCCAAGAGAGGGAAAAGGGGTTCTGGGTGGCAGTTGTCATGAAAACCTTATCCTTAAATCCAGATGATACAGATTGAACAATAGAGACAGGACACACCAGGACAATACAGTTAAGCACTTACTTCTAGAGAGATCAAGCTTATTGTGCAAGGCTGCTGAGGTCTTGAAAGCCTTTCTGTCCAGACACCAGTGACATGGTGCAGCCCACGGAGCACTCTGTGATCTCAGGACTGAACACCACCACGGTTTGATGGGGATTCCTCTTTGGAGATCTTCAGCAGCTGGACACAGCCCTGGGCATTGTGCTCCATGTGGCCCCACTGGAACAGCCGTGGGACGGATGGACACAGAGGTCCCTTCCAGCCTCATCCATTCTGGGATTTGGTACAAGTGTTGCACAGAAGGGGCTGAGTTCACATGCATGGCATTCTGCAGCCCTGCACAGCTGGAGGCCAGCAGAATGCACAGAGCTTGGACCTGCTGCTGGGATACAGGCTCGCCCCTGTTACCTCATACCAATGAGAAGCAAGAATGTCAAATCACCAGGCATTGCCCAAGCTCCTCACTGATCCTCCCTTGCAAGCAAAGCCTAGAATTTGAAGTAGCAAAAAACACAGGTAAGAGAACACCTTACTTACCTTATTTATGCAAGCTAAAGCTCCTACTTGATCACCAAAAATAAAGTCTCAGTAGGCTTATCAGTCACAGTTACACCTGGTCAGGCTCAGCTTATCTGCCATGACAGTGCTCTTTAACAAGATTAAGTTGATTCTCATTACAAATGCTTTGAGCATCTCCATCCTAACAAAGAGGATGCCATCACTTCCCTTAAGTTTTCCAGCTAGAACCTCGTGTCCCAGCTCACAGTACCAAACAGAAAACACTGAAGGGGAAGCAAGTACTAAATAAGGCTGGCTTTGTAATACATAGGCCACAAGCTAAGCACACTATTCAGTTTTCCTATTTTCATCTTGTTGGATGTAGCTAAAACTGGCTTTTAATGAAATACAACCTATTGCCACGCACATTGGTGTATCTGTTTTCTTCATTGAATTAAAAAAAAATGCTACAAACTCTGGTATTATTTCACCATGTAGGCTCCCACATTTCTTTTTACCCTCTGGGTACCAGAGAAGGACTCAGATACTCTGTATCTCAGACTGACATGTTAGTTATAAAAGTGGACTATGGCACCAATGGTCTCTGATAGAACACACCACCTACCACTTTCTGAAGCCTTCGTGCTGAAGGGGGAGGAGCTGCTGGCTCCCTTTGCCCGGATGACATGGCACAGGCACAGCCATCTGTAGGGCCAGCAAGCCATCCGTCTCACCACACCAAGGAGAAGGGTCACACAAAGGAGAAGGGTCACACAAAGGAGAAGGGTCCTGTTTTCTTTCATGCGACCCCACTAATCCTATCATAAAGCCATAGAATAACTTGGGTTGGAAAGGACCCTAAAGGCCATCCAGTTCCAGTTCCTTGCCACCCACCAGATGAGATTGTCCAGTGCTCCATCCAAACCAGCTTTGAAGGCCTCCTCCCAAGTCCCTCAGAGAGGACACAGAGATGGTTTCTGCCATACTTATAGCGTGACCATTGGCAACTGCGATTCTGAGAGCTCCTGCTGGTCTGTCAGTGCAAGCCACTTTCTACTCCAGGATCTTTACCAACCCACGTGAGATGTCAGAATTCTCTGGAACTGCAAACTATGAATGCCCGGGCCAAAACTTTTTCTAACATGAAAAATATCCATCAACATCTACTGAAAAGCTTTTTTTTAAGAGTTTATAATTGTGTGGGCTCCACAAAGTGCTGTACTATTGTTTTGGTAAAGGACTCCAGGACCAGACAGAAAAAGCACTGCAAGAATCCAAAATGAATGGAAATAAAGGCACTTCAGGCTGGGTTTGTTCCCAGAAAGACAGCTTTCAAAGCATGCTGGCCTTCAGAAAAGGCTGCACGCTCAGCACTGGCACTCAGACAGCAAAACAAGTTCACTGCACTTTGGGAAATATCTGTTTCTGTTTAAAGAGATCTAGTTTCTGCCAGAAGTTACTCGCAGCAAACTACAGCACTTTCAGTCAACTGCCTCTGCTCCTCCCCTTCTCTCTCCCCATCCAATTTTGTATCACACCGAAAATCATTTTCAGCATCACACTGACAGCATGGCAGGGTCTCCCTTCTGCTGCCAAGCTTCTGAATTTAAAAGCAGCTGCAGTGAGAAGTACACATCCATGTGCATCCCCTTATGCTAGCTAACATATTCAGCTTCGTGATGAAACTAAGTCAGGAGGCAAATTCAGCATTAAGTCCTTACAGGCTGCATCTCCCCTTGCTGACTGAGAGTTATATGGAAGGAAATTGCATCAGACATACATTTTTCCAAACCATCCCAGAGTTCAGCTTCTCTCTGCTCATCTCCCACCTTTGCCCAAACCAGTTCTGCTCACCACGCTGAACAAAGTTAGTGGTAGAGTGCTACGTGCAGGAGAAGCTCCAAAACCTTTCCCTAACAGCTCGGTGCAAGGAAAGAAACTTAATGAGACAGATCTGCCCCTGGACAATAGTGTAAGGGTCATAATTTAAAATAAAACAAAAAAAATCCAACACATATGTGTCAGTGATGTACATTAGTGACAGATCCAACAGAGAACACTCACCAAGGGGCATGGGCCATGTGCTTACTGAAAGGAGCACGTCACAGTTCCCACCTGCTCTGGCACAAGGCCTCGTGTCCCAGGAATGATATTTACACCAGTTTCACCAAGGTAAGAATGGGCTACTGACTTCACAGGATTTATTCAAAACGGGAGAAGAAAAGGTTTTCTTTACAGACACTACGAAATACATCAGTATGGAGAAGGACTCAGGTGTTCTCATTGATGCACAGAGATTGCAGAGCTGCTGCTTCCACCACGAGGCTACACGAGAGGGAAATGATGCTCCCTCCTGCCTGCATTTCAGCATGGGGAGCAGAAAACGCTCTCCTTCCCCAGTGCTGATGAAAAATGGAGATGCATCCACTCACCATGCATTCAGAAAGCACACAGCAGCAATGAGATGGCTCTGTCTAGCCTGCAGAGAGCTGCGTCTCATCCGTCCAGCTGCTATGTGGCATTTTGGTTACTGGAGATAAGACAGAAAACAATTTGCCAGTAATTACAGAGGTAGATTAGCAGAGAGTTGGAAAGAAGTACCAGCTTCCAGTGAGTTTTCCCCATCTGTGCCTTCCAACACCACCACCAAAGCATTTTCAAAATAAGGCTTTCTTTGTACCAAACACGACACTGTACTGGAAAAGTAGACGGTCAAAAAAAAAACTTGCTTAAAGTTATTAATAAAACCCAACATACTCCACTAAAATGCCTACAAATATCTTGCAGAAATTACTGAATTGGGAATTGCCTCCCCCCCCCTCATTTGCCAAAAATGCCACACGAATTATTTAAAAGGAAGTTGCCATCATTATTTTAACTGTAAAATCAAATATTTTGGACTAGGAGTAGAGCTTATCAGTAGCCAGCTTTGACAGTGATCCCATAAATCACTGCTCCAGGGAGCTCCAGGGCGATGGGAACAAGCATTAAAAAATGCTTCTTGTTTCACAGCAGATCAGGTTTTCAGCTGTCAGAACCCCTTTGGAGCAAATTGAACTTCATCAGCCCTTGATTCAGACTTGTGCAATCTCTGCTTAGAAAGCATCTCCCGTGATTCCCATACAGCATCAGCAGTTGTGATGAACCATCACCAGATGAAGACAGATATCCACCTGCTGCATGAGCCTGGCTCCATAAGGAGGACATTTATTGCAAAGGCTCACACAGACACTGTGTGGATGTACTGTACGTATTGCACTGCCGTCCAGTTTGTAGAAGCTATGCAAGAGCAAGTGTTGCAACGTGGAAGAGCTGTCAAAAGATACCAGTGCTTAGACCTAACAAATATGACAACCCTGATTTTCAAAGTGCTTCGACAGTCAAGGATAAAGTCTAAAACACAATAAAAATTGATTTGCTAGCAATGTACATTTCGGAAGCCAGGCAAAGTAACTTTCCCATGGGTGTAGATGTCCTCATCGGTGCCTTGGTTTAAATGCTTCACCAAGTTTTTCTCAAACAAGAGAGGGTGGTAAGCTCCCATGGTGCAGGCACGGTCGTGGAACTTCTGGTAGTAGTGGCAAATGTCCGTCTGACGCTTAGAAGGGAGAAACTCATACACATCCACTTCATCACAGAGCGTCATCATGAGCACAATGCCTGCACAGGGAAAGAGACAAGCATCGTTTCAGCTCAGAGAGCACACAAACCACTACAGTGAGGCCAATGGACAGGAAAGAAGCAACCTGCTCCAAGGGGAAGGGCTTCCTCCTTCCAAAGTTCAGTTGAAAGTGGGAGAAAGCACACCAGGCCAGATGGGGATGTCTGGTGGAGCTGCAGCACAGCTGATGGACTTGACCAGAGTGGGCTGGTCATGCTGGAGTAACATAACTGTGCAACTCCTGTTCAATCATCTTGCCCTGTACCTATTACATTGTCACATGTGCTATCAGACCATGTAAAAAGTTCATCTCCCTGCTGTTTAACAGCTCCCTTTAACTACTGAAAGCTTGCAGTGATGTCTGCTTCAGAGTCTTCTCATCTCCAGACAAGCCCAGCTCACTCAAAATATCTTCATAGGAGAGGTGCTTCAGCCCTCTGATCATCTTTGTGGCCTACCCTGGACCTGCTCCAACAGCTCCACATCTTTTTACACAGATATACAAGGTGCCTGGCAAAGATGGAAGTAGAGGCAGGAGTGGAAAACTGGCTGAAGTGAAGCAGATTGATGCCCACATGGTGAACAAGATCACACTTCCATGCTGCGTCTTCAACATATATGTGAATCCTGAGGAGTTTCTTCTTTTAATTGACGTGGCCATGAGATTTACCCACTGATAACAAGGAAAAGCTTTGCAACAGTGGAACGTAAAATGAGCCTCTTTGGTGGGAGCCTGGATTTAGCATGCTGACAAAGAAAACATTAGCACACTGAATCAAAGTAGTCAGTCTGACCACCCCCAACCCTGGGATTAGGCCTTTGGCCATATGTTTATTTCCATATACATATTAGGTAACCACTTAGATTTCATCTACAGCAAACGGACTTATTTGCCTGACAAGATCTGAGCCCACAGGAGCTGTATGTTCCTCTCTGTACTCCATGCAGTTGAACTGCTCTGGTTTTAGGAGCCAGAAATCCTCGAGAACATCTTGATGTTGCACTCTACTCTCCTGTTCCCACATGGAACCAGGCCATGTTTATAACTGCTGTCCCAGATGGGTGCTGCAAACTGCTTATTTTAACACAACCAAGCTGATACTTTTGAGACAGAATGCTTAAATTCTGGCATAAGACAAGCACTGTAAAAGCAATTCAGATAACCAAACAACATAAACTCATAGCTGCCTTTGAAAAAGACATTTTAAGAGCTCTTGCAAGCAAAACATGAAGTTTAGAGGGCAATTATCTCACCAAGCATTCCTGAAGATGGTGGGTTAGGCTGAATATGCTCCAGGGAATTCTCTTGAAGAATATCCCAGAGTTGCCACTGCATCTTTGGATTCAGGATATAAAAGGGCTGCTCCGGGTGCCTAATACGATACGACTTGTAGGTTTCAAAAAACTTGTAGTCTGGTTTTCGGTACCACTGGAAAACAGAAATGAGAAGTCCAACTGTTTTATTTGCAGCATACTCTTCCCTACTACTGATAGCAAACAGGAAGGCTAGCAGTGAGTTAACCTGCTGCTGCCAAGGGGAAAAGGTCCTGCTGGATCTCCACATGCTTGCTCACTGCCCAACACCACCTCACCTGCACTTCAAGTCATTGAGGGGACTTGCCTCAATGAACAGAGGAGGAAAATCCAGATCTCCTCCCTCTGGCAGTGAAGGACTATTATATGAAACTAGCTGTCTTGCATCATTTCACTCTGCAACCCCAACAGCTGATGATGTTGAGAAGTCTGTCTCGGTGTTGCAGTCCCCTGTGCCCCTCCATGCTGGAGCACAAAGCACCCCAAGCTGCAGGTGAGTGTCTCCAGCACTGCCTCCTCAAGCAGGCTGAGCTTATCTGCATTGTAACATTTCTACTTCCAATTAAAACACTTAGGAAGGGCTTACATTTTCTGAATGCCAAAAGTACCCCATCCTGGATTCACTGACAGGTTGAACATACACCCTTGCACCCACTGGAGATGTGAGACTGGGCATAACATTTGTACTTTTGTACTGCCAGAGGGATTGCAATGCCCGCAGGTGAAAACCTTAAGTGGAGTGGTGATATTAGCTATCATTCTCAGAGGGTTATCCAGTGCCACTGTAATACACAAGGAGGAGATCAGCAAGAATGGCCTCAAAATGAATGGCTGTTCGTAGGAGGAGGAGGACGTGAGCTAACAGCTGCACTTCAAAGCATATGCTTCTGATCTTATTTACAGAAACATCAGCCTTACCTCATGAATTTCTGCATGGTACGGCGCCGGATCCCAGACAATCAAGATTCCAGTGTTATACAAAGCATCCTTCAGGAACTGCTGCTCCTCAACAGTGACCAGCTGGAATGACACAACAAACTCAGCACACCGATACACAACACGCTGTCAGCATCAGCAGAGGTGGAGCAGCAAAGCCCACCAAGCACAGCTACAGCCACCCCTCCGCTGCTCCCAAAGCAGGCCCCACAGCACGCAGGCAAGGACATGGCTCCTGCAACCACACATACACCACTGGCACAGCCTCCAACAACCAGCACTAATGTGGTTTGCAGTGAAAAGCAAGCAGAGGCCATTGAGATGGGGGCTGGTCTTTTGCCCTCCCTGCCCTCAGATGTAACTCACATCAGCAGTTCTTTACAAGCTATGCCTAAGAAAAGCACTGTCATTAAAATCAGCTCTCATTTTCCTCATCTACTCCAAGGACCTAATTAAGTGCTACTCAATTTATCTTTAAGCATCTAGGCCACCTCCAGCAGCAAACTGTTCTCCTGATGGGTAACCAGTGTGTGGCTGGACCAGATGTGTATTACTCCAAAGGCAAAACGGGTTTCCTCGCATCTGTTTCCAGCTCCAGAGGATTAGGCTTTCCCTCAACCACGAGCACTGCGTGGCCTCATTTCCTCGCAGCAGTGGCAGTATCTAGGTCGATTGCTGACAGTGTGCCCCAAAGCTGGAGTGCAGTGCAGCTCCTGCTGGCCCAGGCAGCCAGCACAGGCTGCCCCTCAGGATGCTACAGGGCACAAACAGGGCAAGGAATACGGGGGGTTCGTTTTGATTTTGCTGTTTCCATTGAAAGACTGGAAATCTTCCAGGGAAGGAAAAAAATAAAATAAAAGCTGATGTGAAACATGTGGAAGGAGGGTTCAAGAGAGGCTGAGCAGCAGAAGAAGCAGAGGTGAGCCAAGCACAGCCATGCAAGCCAGCAGAGGCACACCAGCCTCCTGCTCGGAGGCATGAAAGCAAAGCTGTAAGATCAGTGCCTATCTGTTCTGTAGATAGAAGGACTGATTCTGAGTACTTAAATATCATTTAAATTGCTACACTACTTATTTGTATCACTCCATCTTTGATTCCAATTATTTGACTAATCAATTCATTTACTAGTTAGATTTGTTATTTAGCTAACTCACTGCTTAGACAGTATCTTGCTAGCATAGCACCTACCCTCCTGATACAATTACCAACCGAATCATAACAACCTCCTTCTCTCCAGCTACTGCAGTTTCTGCCCCATAAATGAAATGACCCATCACAACTTTACTTCACTCCACGGATGTATTATCTCTGTTCTTCTCCCTGCAGGCTCATTAATGCCAATATCAGCAAACACAGCCGTGGCAGAGTACTCTCTGTTACAGCCAAGGAGAGCTGTAAACAAGTGCTAGGAGGAAGCCCTTGGTATTCTGCTCCCTGGTCAGCTCTGCTGAAAGGAGTCATGTCCTATATAACAACATTAGTATTCCCCCCACAGTGTCCTCAGCCCTTATTTTTCTAAGATGTGAGAGCATTCCCAGGGCAAATTGATGCTTTTCAGAAGGCTACAGGAACACATGCCGTTAAAAAAGCAGCACAGAGAGAACAGTCAAGGTCTAAGAAAACAGGCAAGGGAACATCAAAAAATTCCTCTTTTTAGAACAATTACCAAGTTTGTGGACTTACAAGCCTATCCTGAGATCTAAAGATCCCAAACTTTTCCCCCAACACTCCCATCAACCCATTAACATTTCCTTCTTAAACAGATGCACCACTGTGCTGCTAAAATCTCCATCTTGTGAACGAACTAACAACCGGGTACTGTTCCAGAATCTATTTGGTTTTGTTTGTTACAGAAAACATATTACAACAGCTATTCAGTCACCCAGGGCCACTGGCCACCCATGCCAAAGGGATGGCAATGAACACAGACTAGTTTGATAGATTAGATACAGAGAATCCCACTTCCTTCATTTTAGGACTGAACTGAGGATGATCCAATGGCAAGAAGCAAAACAAGAGCTGCCACGGGGAACAGCATCAGTGCTCACACTTAGTACAAAACTAGAGTGGCCACAAGGTGCTGTTGGTGCTATCCTACACTCATGCAGTCATGCCATTACCCTCCTCCCCGTGGAAATAACTCAGGTCATGTACGTATTTTCACTGACAAACAACTTTGTATCACAGGAAGAACGGCAATTGGCACTTTCTTCAGAGCAAGATTTCTCAAGTGATAATACCTATCTGCCATCATAAAGCACACAGAAAGAAGATAAAATACAGAGAGGTCAAACAGGGCAGAGGAAGGATATGAACTGCCAGATATGGCTGCCAAAAAAAGACTGGCTGAGCAAGGACAAACCGTCCCACATCTGAGTGCTGATTGAACACAGGGGAACTGAGAGGCAGCAAGCTGCAGAGCAGAGCACAGCAGGACACAAACGCTCCCAAGTGCATGTTCTTGGCAGCTATCTTCAGCCATTTAATGACCCCACTAATGTGCTGTACACATCATCTCTGAGCAGAAAAGCATAACCTCCTGCACGTGCTAATTTAACTGCAGGAACCTCAAAAGGTATCTGAGAGATGGGGAGAAGTTTTGCCTGTGTCTCCTGTTAGGAAGAAGGCCAATCCCCGCCATTCAGCTCCCAAGCAGAGGGGCAGCATGCAGCTGTGCCATGCTTGGTCCTTTCGAGCTTCCATCACACCCACCTGGGAATTAACAAGGCGAATTGTTGTTTTCTGTCCCACATCTTCTTGAAATCCCTTGACAGGAGCCCCATTAAACCGCAGGACGGCATCATGGCTGTCTGAAAGCAGAACAGAGAGAAAGCGGTGAGCTAACAGCCAGCTTTGGAGCAGGGAGACTTGCCACATAAGCACAAGTACCAGCCCATTGGGCACGGCAGGGATGGGCTAATGGTTGAATTTGATGACCATGAAGGTCATTTCCAACCTTAACTATACAGCTCTATAATTTGAGCACCCAACTTGAGCTAGACAGCGAGCGTTATCACACCCCAAATGTACACCTACAGTGTTTAATGAACTCAGTGTGGTACCCTGTCTGTCCTCTGGTGGTTGTGTTGCATTCAGCATTTCCTCAATTTGGTTTTTCACTGCTACCTCACAGACCTTGCTATCACCAAGAACTCAGCAAGGCAAGTGCTGCCCATTTAACAGGATCTCTCCATTCCGATCTGCCACTCTTCCTCACGCTGGCTAATTGCTCATGTGAGACACGTGCTCATGGTCCCTTGTGCTCAACCAAACTTCAAAGCAAAAGCTTCATTTTAAGATTTAGTTCCTTTTTAGAACCTTTGCCCAACCAAACCATAACTTCTGCACAGAAATACGTCTGGTCAAAACTGGGGAAAACTGTACATGAACACAGATGCACTCCTGAATCCCTCACTATTCACACCACCCAGCTGAAGGAGCTGCAGTGAGACTGGGTTCCCGAGCACCCAAAACTGTGCAGAATCATTAGCAGACATGCTTGCTTAAAAGCAAAAAGGTTCCCGTTTGTGATTCAGATACAAGGCATGCCAACTGGGATGGCAGCAGGGCTAATGGCATTTGCTCGGGGCATGTAAAAAAGTGACCATTCCAGAATTCATCCAATGTGATCTGGAACAGACTGATGCCTCAGCCCAGCGGACAGACTAGGAGACTGCAGGCACAGTGACATTGCTCTGCACACCTGGCATGCTCTCCACTCTGCAGCAGTAGAGGCACAGCCCACCCACAGCCTGGCTGCTCGCATCCCACATCCACCACTTGCATACTGGATTACAGTGTGCTGTGACAACATCCTCAGCTCCTGAGTGGACTCATCACACAGGAGCAAACTGTTTCATTGCCGTGCAGGAGTTAGCATGGACACTGCTGGAAACAAGCCAGCTGGGTGACAGGAGAGCATCAAGCAAAGGATTGGGTCACTTCTGAGAAAGTTCCAGACCAGAAGGGTGCTCAAAGTCAGGTCTGCCTTCCTAGTTCTGGACCTACCTGGCCTTCAAACGCTCATTAGGAGGCTAAAACAATTACATCAAACAACTGTCAACAGCAGTTTGTATCAGGAGGCAGTACTGCCCTGGTTAATGGTGCCACGGCCCTTCTCATCACGTCTTTCAGGGCACCTAACACACCCCATGCTGTTCATCCTCACCCAGCACCTGTCTGCCTGCCCTGAGGGGCACCCACGAGCCTAAGGGACAGCCCCTGGGCACATGCCTCACCTCCCTACAGCAGCCTGCCACTGCAGCTGAAAGGTTTGCCTCAGCTGTTCCTGAATAATGTATTAAAGGGTTATCTGTCTACTTGTTTCAGACAAAGAAGGCTACTTGCAGCTTAGTACAGACCCAAGGGACCTGACCCAGCTGATAACTTACTAACACACTGAAGTACTGAAGCCTGCAGCAATTTCCACAGGAGAGAACAACCATACAGAGGCTTCACAACTCCTCCTGCAGTGAGTTTAGCGCAGTGTGAATCTGCACTGAGGCTGAAACAATAAGCAGCGAACAAAGCGGGACTGTGGCCAAGAAAATTTTCTGCCAAGCACAAAAAAGCAGATCTGAAGGCTGGAGAGACCCTGTATGCTGCTTCCTTAAAGATACAAAGTGCTTTAGCATTGAAACTCACTTCTTTACAATCCACAGTACAAGACCAATGCTTCAGCACTTGTTTCTTATTGCCCTGTCTTCAGATCACTACTAGCAGACAGAACTTTGCAAAATATCACTGAACTCCATACAAAAAATGGAGCACTCCAAAGTCTGTCCTGCCCTGCGGCTGTAGCACAGCACAGACCTCAACTGCTGGGCCACTCACACTTGGCTGCCCCGTGGGCTCAGTGAAGCCATGCCACTGTGGGATTGCCACAAGCAAGAATTAAGAGTCACTGAGGTTGGAGGAGGCCTCTGAAGATTGTCCAGGGCCAGCCCTCTGCTCAGCACTGAGTCTACCGGAGCAGATTGCTCAGAGCTGTGTTGAGTGTCTTCTTTTCCCTTTTGTGCTTTAGTTGCATTGGTTGTTTTTTTGTTGTTGTTGTTTTTGTTACTTCCTTCTCTGTAGGAGACTTTCTGAACAAAACAAGTTTCTGACTGTGGAGTGTGCAATGAGCACATAAGCATTACTCAACCCATCCCACACCCTCTCAAGAAACAAACACTTGAGGTGCCAAACCTCTTCCTGGTATTCAGTATTAGTTCTACTTTCTGGTGTGGCCAACACAATCATGAAAGTTGAAAGGACTCACTATAAAGGAACTACCTGCACAGAAGTCACATCCTCTCAACTCAGTCCAACCCTTTGCGCTCTCTTGGGGCTTATCCGTTTGGGTAAATATTTCTACTTAACTGTTTTCCTGCTGAGGAAGAGCAGTGTTTTTACTATAATCTAATCTTTGCAAGATTCCAGAGCTAAGACTGCAGCTGCTTTCTATTATGATCCTTTTCCTTTCTGAGAAACGGCTGCTGCCATCAGCGGTTGCTCATGAGAGCAGGCATGCTCAAGGCCTAGCACTCACAGGCACTGCCATCTAGAGCATCATAAGGAAGCCTATGATGTTGGATGGGAACTGTTGAATCATGGCCTGAACCACTGCTCGATCACCTGAGGTGAGCACTGAGTCAGCCGCAGGAGCACAGGTGAAGGCAATGCATCTGTGTGACTGGAAGGAGTGGAGTCTGGCTACACCTCTCCCAGACCCCACGTAAGGGCTGACCTCCACTGGGGAAGGATCTCTTGTTGGAGATTGCTCCTTTGGAGTTTCCTACTGCGAGCCTGGGAAACTGGTGAGCACTTTCCTTTAATTCAATTGTCTCTTTCCATCTGCAAAATATCTCATCTACAATACTATTTAGCGTTATTCATTCTGTTAACCATATACCACACAGAAGTGCAGTGCAGGAGAACACATCTCATCATTATTCCCATCCCTTCCTAGGTTGTAATGCTTACTATCAAAGAATTGCAAGGATAGTATTTCAGCTTATTTTAAATACCTCTGTAACTCCAGAAGAGTGAGAGCGTGAGACTGGCTCTCTCCTGCTCAGTGCAAGTTATAATATTTCTTGACTTTATCCTAGTAGAAAAATACCAACCTATCTCTGTTCCCAAATGAGATGATTTCAGAGAGCCTGCTGAGGACACAACAGCACAACGACCCAGGCGGCCCACTGTTTCATTGAGGCTTTTCTCTGGCAGGTAGCGCTGCCATTCCGAGGAATTAAATGGACCATCTGATCCCTGTATCATGGTCACGTTCACCCTGTCCTGCAGCTGGCACAGCAGCTTCTCTGGGCTGAGTTTTGCAGCATTCCTCTTCCCATTGTAAGTCACATTGTACTTGTTCATGGACAGGTAGTTCTTCCTGACCTTCTGCAGCCTGGGTATGAGGTTTCTGGATGAGCTGTCCTTATCCCATACCTTCACGTGGTCTGCTGCTTTCTTGGACTTCTCCGCTGTTCCAGAGCTGCTGCCTTTTACTTTATTTTGGTTGTTGGGCAAAGCTTTGGGCATTTGACCCATTTCACCTGCAGCTTCGTGGAAAAGACTCTGTGATTTAAGTACATTCCAATTTTCCAAAATCCTGTGAACCTGTGCATCATCACTTTTGAAAGGAACATAGTAGCTTCCTCTCGTCTCTTTCCACAGGCAAATTGTCAGAGCTATCAGTATCACCACAAGAACACACATAAATTTTTTCAGCACATTGATGTGAACCATAGTGTACGTCGCATCCAAATGGGACAGGGCAGAAAGCTGGTCCTGGCGAAGAGGAACATCTCAGTCAAGTGTGTGCGCACATCCATGCATACATGTAAAGTCACAGGCAAAAATGTGAGGCAATGGGCAGGGAGAGGGAGAACAGGGGCAATTATAACATCTCAGCCCACATAAAGATCTCATTTCTAAAGTCTACTACCTCGAATGTCAAATGAATAGACGTGAAATGGCTATTAACCACCATGTGCTGGGTAGCAGTGATTTGGGGCCACTGTCACTGAAACAAGTTTAAACACAACAAGAAGCACACCAGCAAGAGTGGAAGTCTCCATTTTGCTTTCCCTCACCTCCCATCCCAGCAAGTCAACATGCAAATCCCATCAGCAGCATTTCCAGAACTGAGCTGCCACTTGATGGCAGGCCTGAACACTAACGAAGCACGTTACTGTGCAGAAAACAACTGCGAGTTCACGAGCACCAGGAGTTTCATCAACTGACATCTAGAGACTTTCTGCAAATCCTCAGTGGGCTGAGAGCACTCCTGGTGGAAAGCCAGCTGCTAGGAGCCAATTAAGCCACAGCATGGTTGTGTTCACAAATGCTCTTTGAGAAATGTTATTCAAGATAAATTATCCTTGCAGGTAGCAAAGCCAGATCCTGTTGTACAGGACTGCCTGTCCCCTTATGCAGCACCTGGTGCGAGCAGCCATCCCCAGCTCCCACCAGCTGTGCTATAAAGCACTTCAACAGCAGGTGGCTTCCAGATGATTCTGTCTTTGTGTCTTTTCCACAAAACCACATTCCCCAATGAAACCATCTTACATAAACCACCTCCCAGTGCACCTTAGATCATTATCTGCCCCACCAAGGCGCTAGCAACAACTCCCTCCACAGACAACTTGCTGACAGCAAGCTGTGCCAAGCTGTGCTGTACCAGAAGCCACCACCAACATCCCACCTGTTGGACAAGGCAGTGGCTCTCCCACTCAAGTCATTTTTGGCTGTTGGCAGACTTCTGTCCAGGAATTAAGGCAGGATACCCCCAAACACAACAGGTGTGTGATGTGCTGAAGAGTTCAAGAAACACCTGCAAAAACATAAATAGTAAATACATAAGGAAAGGAAAAATAAAATTATTATGAAGAACTTCGTGGTTTGGGGATGAATGTGCATTTCCTCAGTCCCATAAAAGCTGTTATCTGGGCATGGAAGGGTCAGCAGCAGAAACATTAATAACATGCCAGCTTTGTAAAAGCTTAAATGTCCATTCATAAGGTGAAGTAAAAAATCCCAGTGCTGATGCTTAATGCGTGCAATGAGCATTGCTAAGAGAAATCTTAGCTTTTCCCAAGAAAACGTCTTGTTAATTGCTCTTCAGCAATGCGTGTGTTCCTCCTCAAACACAACAGCAGACAGCTCCCAGCCTTTTCAGAGCAAGTAAGAGAGAGCAGTATGAGAAATCACTTCACAACATATTACTTTATCCACAGGCCCTCACAAAGTACTGTCTAGACAAATAGTACAGTACATAGCATTAGGTTCTACGCATCCTAATGCAGACTACTCATATTTTAACTCTATTAAGAAATGGTGAGAAACTCTGTGATTTCTCAAAGAGCAGCCCACAATTAGAAGGTATCCTTCTACACCTCTCTGTGAGCAGCTCTGCTGCAGTGCTTTCAGAATCAATAAAGAGAGGGAAACAATCCCCCACGTGGTGCCATGCAGTACCAACCAGCTCAGCACAAAGCTCCCAGACACCTTCCAGCACACGCTGGGCAGACCCCTGGCCTGACTTGAATCTCCTTGTACTTCTTGACACATGGTAAGGGACTGACTTCCAGGAACCTTCAGGCTCCCAGATGTAGGCAACAGCAGCATGTCTCAGCACTGCCAGCTCACATTCCCCACATTGAGGATAACTCAGAGGAGCCTAAAAATTCCAGCTTCACACAGAGCAATCCCCACCTTGATAACTGTGCACGCTGCTGCAGGGGGAACAGTGATTTTGTTTTGACTCATGAGCAAAGAGGCTTTCTTTTTTTTGCCAAGGAGGAAGGCAGCTTGTTCTCCAGAAGAGCACCCATAGGCTTAACCACCCATGAGGGCAGAACCCGCCTGCTTTGGCATCCTGGAGGCCTTCATCCCTGCAGGGAACTGTGGCCTGGCCTGGCACAGAATCCCAGCTCAGGTCCCAGTGCTGGTGCCTGCTGAGTGGTGCAAAACAGCTGCCTCAAACAGGTAGAGGAAGACACTTAGCAATCTGCATTTGCACAACCCACAGCAGATTTACCCTAGAAGTGCTTACCACAGCAGCCCCACAGCAGAAAAAGGTTTAGGGCAAAGCCCATAGGGATGCCCCAGCATGCAAGCTCCGGCCATGCAACCCTGCAGCACCATAGCCAGCCTGCTTTGTTTTCCTCCCAGGCCTTCTCACCTATGTCCTCTGGGGCTGCACTCCAAGTTCCAAGCTCTGTGCTGTCAGCAATGACTTCAGGCCATGTTGCAAGTGGGGCTGACTCAGAGCTGTCCTGTGGCAATAAACCAGAACCACAGAGCTTTATGCCACCTCTGCTAACGCAAGCACCCCTGGCTGCTGTGTTGCCCAGCTGCCTGGGACTGCTGACTCTCTGTGGTTTCCCAGTTTTCCCTCTGGTCCCAGCAGCCCTCAGGACACATCTTGCTGCTCCTCTCCTCCTCAGATCAGTTACTCAGCAAAACAGCAGATATCTTGAAGTGAACCCCTGTGGAAACCTTGTGGTGTTGTGGAATCTGACTGCCTTGCTTCCTACCTGCCACACAGTTCCTAATCCAGCACAGGAACTTTCTTACCCCATGACAGCTTAGGGTTTTTCCAAGGCTCTCACCAAACACTTGAAAACTCAAGCACGCCGCTTCGCTCTCAATGGGCTTGCTAACTTCTCAAAATAAGAGGAAAAAGGCAAACAGATCTGAAAAGTGATCCTCTTCTGCAAAGTGAGGATGAGATGGAGGTGCAGAGCAGGGGTCTCTCCACTCAAAATAAAGTGACATTCCCGAGGGAAAGGGGAGGAAGAAAAAAAAAAAAAAAAGGATTTGAGAAGTTATCTAAAATTCCCATCTGTTCTTAAAATCTCCTCTCCCTGTCCTAGGGAAAGAAATTATCAAGATTCCTTATAGCTGTAAAGAAGCCACGATTGAGCCATTTCATAATGGAAGAAACTGTATTTTTCATACACTCAATACATCAGGTGAAAGCTGGTAACACACTAATGAAAGTGAACGGTCTGTTCCTCTAGAGCTGAGATTCGGAAGCTCCTTGTGATGCTCAGTCCAACCTGGACTGTTAACTCAGCTGCATGTATTTCAGTTTTGTAATTAGATAAACAGAGTAGAGTCACTTCCAGCAGTTCCTTGCTTTTTCTCAAAACATCACTGCCACGTGAAAATAAAACAGCTGTTGAGCCATACGCTGAAGTAAGCACTTCCAAAGCCAACAAACACAACAAAAGAAAAGAAAATGAAGAAAAAAAACAAAGCAAAGAGTGAGCAAAAGAAGAGTTTTAAGTGAGGAATGCAGTCATATCTCAGATGACACATGAAGGAGTCTGGGAACGGGCTGGAAATACCGTGCCTTGCTCAGTGGGATGCTCACCAGGACACACTGTGCCCCCGTGAGCATAGGCTCTGAGACAAGTTCTTGGCTAGTGGGACCAGCACTGCTGCACCACAAAACACTGCCTCCTGTGCTGGACACGGCTGCCTGCTCAGTGTACTGCCTCACTCACAGTAAGGGGCAGGGAAGGGACCTGTTCTGGCCTCAGAGATTATGGGAAAAGCAGGGCTTTGGCCACACGTCCCCACTCAGATGCCATCTCCTGGTGGGATATCACTTCCAGAGATGCCCTGGTGCTCACTCTGAGCTGAGAGAGGATTTCAGAACTCAGCACAAAGCAGGAGTCAGCTCACACTGGGCACGTGCCCGTGGGAGTGCGCTGTGAACAGGGACTTTTCCAACAGTAAAACCTCACTGCAGTAATAGAGCAGGAAAACATGGCAGGTAACAAACCTTTCCAACTTCTGAAATTGCATGTTTCATGATCAAATTCAAAAAAAGAGAAAAAGTGGGTAATGCCATCAAGTAACCACAGACTCCCAACAGTGAGGCTTCAACCAAATCTGGAACCCTCTGACATTACAACTTCACCAGTGAGACTTTCATCACCAGTCAGCTTTACCATAATGCTACCCACATCAAATATTCCTCTGAGCTACAAAGACAAGGCTTTGAGCTCTCATTTAGGGCTATTTACTTTACATTATGCCTTCAAATTAAACAACAACACTTCCTCATTTTCTCCATTAAAGCGTTCCTCTAGGGCGTTTATCTTTCAAAATGAGAGGGCAGCACTTATTTATTTTAAATTAGCAGCATGTGGCAGGCCAACACTTAATGCCTCTGCAAATATCCCCACACACCAAGACACCTAACCCACATCCCATAGCCCTGGGACAATAAACACATTCTGTGCCAGGCACCACTTGGTGACCCCTCAGGGTAAGGCTTCCATGATGCCAGACTCTTGCAGGTGGGCTTCATATCTTTCCATCTCTTCCAGGACCATGTAGTCACTCTTCACAGCTTGTTCAAAGCAGAACCTAATTCAACTCAAGCAAAAGGACTGGAAGAAGCATGCAGAAATGCACATCTACCATTTCTGGGTCTGGCCCAGCAGTGCTGCTCAGCTGCTTCTCTTCCCATGCAGAGCAGGGCTCATCACAGTTCCCCCATGCTGACTTCACTGGAGCACAGCAGTAAAATGGGAACTGTGGCCACAGAGCTCAGAAAGCACTCTTCAGTGCACACCCATCACAGTCCACCAGAACACATAGTTATCAGAGAATGAGCAAAAATAAGTTACTGAACCACAACTTCTATTACTTCTCTGGCAAAAAAGTAAAGATATTTCCCTTCAACGCAAAGAACCTGAGTGCAGGAAAAGAAATGGGAAGATGAACATTGCAACTAGCAGTTTCGCCTCTGACAGAAACACAAGAGGGGAAGAACATGTCACAACCACCAGATGTTTTTCCAGAACCCCAAAGTGCTTGCTTTCACTCAACCAGAGTGTTAAGCAAGCTAAACCGATAACCTCTTACAGCCCCACAAAACCAGTCCCAATTGGTGACACAAAGGCAGGCATTTCCCCAGGAAGCTGTTACCACTGCACACAGGCTGTTGAGGAAACCTGCATCCAGGTTAAGCGTCAGGGAGAAGCTGCCGAAACGGACATGCAGGAATCCATGGAGCAAAACACACCGAATGCTGTCCACTGCCGAAGCAGCAGCCAGGTTCCCAGAAGCCAAAATATTTGCAGTAGCAGATGTCAAACATGAGTTGTGCCAAGGCAAGTCGGAGAGTCACGTCCTCACGCAGCAAGCTCGTGGTTTATCTGCCTTCGGACGTGAACGCCAGCAAGCACAGCTCTACCTTGGCTTCAACCCCAAACTGATCTCAAAGGCAAAGTGCAGGCTGATAACGTTACGATGAACATTTAGCAGAAATCTAGGGATCTACTATTCTTGAAGACATTTCAAGAGCTTAAAACACCCCTCCCACCCCCACACCCCATCCCCGCCCCATACCCAAAGTTTCATATATGTATTTATAAAATCAAAAAACATTACTGAAAGTTTCCCGATGAAGGCTTCGCTTGAAACCTCCTGGCTGTTTTCTCAGCACCCCCACAAGTGCTAGGGAAGGCAAACACTAAGACTGCTGCCCATCCAGAACCAGGGGCCGTGCCCCTGCTGAGGGCCCAGCAGCAGCACAGAAACCCATACAGCCAAATGTTTTCCTTTGCTGCTTCTCCCTTTACAAGCTCCCGCAGCAGCCCAGTGAAGGATGGTAATAGTTATGGGGCACGATACAAAGTGGTCTGAAGTGCAACACTGTAGTTAAGGAGCTGCTGGAGAAAAGAAACGCTGCTTGTGAGGCTGAAGTCTAAAGGCAACAAAGACCACTCCAGGAATGTGCTCCTGACCCAAAGGACTGCACTGCAGCAGGTGGCCCTGCCCTCAGCGTTAACCAAACCCATCACCTTCATCCTAGAGCCCTAACCTCAGAATCCACACAGTTACTTAAAGCAGCGTGTCCATGACCCAAACAGAGAAGGCCAAAGTGCTTCACTGAGGCTTTCTAAATCCCTAAGAAATGAGACTGAAGCTCAGCATCAAATGCTCGACACTCAGACGAACCAGACTTTCACAGAGAGCACGCAGAATATGCAAAGCTCACCTCTTGCACTGTGCAGCAAACACAACCTATCGTTATCTCTTGCAACAAAATGCCCAAATGGGCTGCACAGATAAGTAAACATGCTAAAATCATCTCAGAAGCAGACTTCTGTGCTCATCTGCAGATAGGGAACCCGGATTACCTTCACCTGCAAGCAAAATCCAATCGAGCTCTTGCACGACAGGCTACCACAGCTGCTACGGCTCACAGGAAGTCTGACACAGCGCCTGGCTGCTCTCAGGCAAGAGCTGCTGTTTTCATACAGCCATCATCTCACACCCAGCAACTTCCCACATGGTGCTCGAGCCTGCAAGGCAGATCTCGTGCCACCTCCAGCCTCCATCCAATTGATGTGAAGCGAGGCAGATTCTCCCTGTTGCTTAACGTTTGGTCTCAGCTCAGAAGTGGAAAGCACTGGGCTTAAAGTTCACCCAGCTTCAAACAACGCTGACTTTGATCTAGCTCAGACCAAGCTTTAGGTTAAAGTTACTCATTTATTTTATTTAAACAAACTTGCCCCCTTTTACTCAGTTTTAAGGGGCAGCCTGTATGCTCATTTCCCTGCTGAGGACAGGCAGCCAGGAGGAATGGAAAAAGCAGTTCAGGCCCACAGCTAGAGAGCGAAATGCAGCCACCCATACCTGTGCTGCCTCCCACGCTAAGGGGCACTGAGCAGGCCTGGGGAAGCAGCACAAGTGCTCACTTGCTTTCTAACCAGGGCAGCCCCTCCAGCAGTGATAGTTCAGGAAATAAAAAGATCTAAATTATTTGGGAGTGTCAGCATAGTCAGCTGAACCTAGCTGATCCTTCATCTCCATGAGCTTAAGTCCTCCCGAGGAGGGGATCCTCCCCAGTGGTGTACCTTCCCTTCTTCCCACAATTTTCCCCCCTTCAGCTCCTCAGAATGAGATCCATGGTTCCACCACACCATGTCCAAGCTTGCCAAGAGATCTGAAGGCACACAGCAGTGGCCATCGTGGGGTCCTCCTGGCAAATCTCTGGTGCAGGACTGGCTTCCAACACAGGCAAGAGAACCAAAAATCAACTCTAAACACAGTCTGCTGCAGTTTGGGTACAAGCACAAGCAAGTAGAGCTTATAGGTGCACAGATGCCTCCTCCATCATATCATGTCTCTTCTCTACCATTCCACTTCTCTGCAAGCACGCAGGCTTTCTTCCCATCCCTGGCCAATCACACCAGAAGACCCTCATCATCTTTCTTTTAGAGGAAGCTAACATGAGAGCTAATATAAGCCAGTAAAAAGCCAAACAGAGTCCTCTACAACTATTTTGAGATTAGTGACTTGCATTTCAGTGATCTTTCTATTTTTTTCCACCTCCAAGATCTGGGTCAGTTCAGTTAATTTTCGTCTGCTTCCACTGAAATGTGTGTACATCTCTATATAGGATATATTATGAACACATATACTTAAGCACTTATCTTCTTATATTCCCACTCATTATTGAATTAGAAAAGAATGCATTCACAATACTAAAGGGAATTAATGCCACTGGGATAAAGGCTTTTTAGAAAGCAGACCAGCATGCACAAAGACCACAACTGTATGTCATCAAGGGAAATGACTGCTACAAGTCATCTTGTCCGACTTCTTTTTCCTCTTTCTGAACTGTTAAATATAGAAATCGCCAGTTAAACAGCCATCAGTTTAGTGAATATTCTCTGAAGTCTGAACAACAATTTTCAATTTCTTCCCAAAGTAGAGCAGCCAACATTATCAGCCTGCCCCATTTTCTATGTTCCTCTCACCTTGAGCCACGGATGAAGTCTCATCTTGGGCTGCACCTCCATAAAGCTTTATCTGTAGCCCTACTCAAATAGGACAAAGCACCAGTGCTGCCAAAATGAGGAGGCTTAAGCTAACCTCCCATACCCTTTCCGAGGGGCTCTAAAAGTTCACCAAACACCACTACAAGCAAAGCACAACACAGCACTCCTTCCCTGGCTGCTCCAAAACCTCACGTCCTTCAGAGCTCAGCACGGAGACTGCACAGAGCTTGCATACATAGCCAGCAAAGCAAGCTCCATCAGACCAAGCTGGCCTTCTTCAGACTACAGCCACCTCTGGGTTTTCATACCTGGTTCCAGATGGTGCACTTACAGGGAAGACAGGAGCTCCTTTGGAGGTCTCAGCAGGGTACAGCCAGAAGAGCTGGCAGCTCAGAGGTTTGTGAGAGAAGGAAGCTGGAAGAAAGTTTCCCATGCGCTTACCTTGAGGCACTGGGTCCCCTGCACCTTTTGAGTCAGTCAGGGCTCTGCTGCCATCCACAGATGAAAGCACAACGTTCAGCACGACCTCATCAATGTGCTCCAGCAGCTAGCTCAGAGGAACTGGTTATTAGCACTTAATGAAACCACTTTTATGACAGCAGTCGTTCCTAAAAGAGCTACTTTTAAGGGGCAGGGGACTCACAACACCCCCCCGAGCTGCTCCCTCTGGCAGCTGGGTGGCTCTCCCTGAGCCAGTACAGTGCTGCCAAAGGAGCTCCCACCATACAGCTGCTTCTGCCAGCTCCAAGTGTGAGCTGCGAGGAAGCAGGCACCTTCCTAACATGCCTGCATCTCCAGCACTCTACTCTTCTTCCCAGGACATCCTTCCCAAGCCCCCTCAGTATTATATATTCCTCCTCCTTTCATTATTGGTTTCCCAGGAGGGAATGCTCAAATTTCAAGGGCTCATCCCCAGGATGATGTGGTGAGCAGTTACCCTCCTGCCTCGGTGTGATCCTTACAGCCATCTCCAGACCTTTTCTTTCCCTCCACGAACCTTCCCTTTTGGAAGTCCTTTTTTCATCTGCTTCTTTTGGTCAGCTCCTCTCCCAGCTCTCCCAGACCCGCAGTGTGCAGTGTCTGTTCTGTGCTCCTGCTCATCAAGACGCTGTGCATTTCAGAGCTGACGTACAAGTCCCATAGGATGCTTCAAGACAGAAGTAATGCCTGAGGTGGTCACCTTTATCCCCAGGAGCTGGCAAGTAGCTATAGCAACTGCATCTGCAAACCTGAAAGGAAGGCAAGCAAGCCACCTGCTATGAAGTGACCGGGGCAGAGTACAGCTCTAACCCACACCAAGAGCACTGCTGTATTACATATACATATATATACAGTGTCACAATCACTTCTCATTAAGTACACAAATAAACATACATGCACATCCATACAACCAAATATAAACACACAATGAAGTACGTTTACACCAGAACCACATACACCAACATTCCTTTAAGCCCCGATATTGTGTGGTGTTAACCAACACCACAGTGACTTCAGAATAACACACACAGAAGTGAATAAGCCCAGGACTTTGGCATGGACCTCATTAATATGACGTGGCAAAAACCTTAATCGGGCAGAAGAAGGCTGGTACCAGGTGACCTTGAGCTGCATGCACACATGGCCAGATCCAGAAGCCTGCCAAAAACTGATAGCACTGGTGGAGCCATCCTAAAGCAAAACCACCCAGATGGGCTGGCAGAATCAAGCATGCAGAATTAATTGCTCTGCTATCTTATGCAATGCTTAATTACTCCGTTATCTTACACATACTTAATTTCCCCGTTATCTTATGCAATACAGTTATGCATGCATCACCTTTTAGAGGGCACTGTATTTCAGCACCGGGTCCAAGCTTTTGGCTTTTGCTTGCTGTGCTCAGCTGGCCCAGACACCCACCCCACAGAACCATGCTGAAGTAAATGCAGCACACTGAGCCTCAGATCATCCCCACGCATCACTGTGCTCCTTCAGGCTGTCACCCAGGCTCCAGGTAGCATAGGGCATTGCTCCCAGCAGCAGGCAGGGCTCTGCCCCTCCCCAGCTGCTGCAGGGAGCCACGGTGCTCATACTTCTCCTTTTCAAATGAGCCAAAAGTAGGAAAGAGAAAACGCCCTTTTCCATTTCAGACACTGACAAGCTATACACAGTCATTGCTGACAAGGGGTTCGTGCAGACTGAGAGATAACAATACTGCAGATCAAATGTGTCCCTAATTTTCAAATATCTAACTCCACCAGCAGCCTTTGCAAATTAAAAGCCAGGCCTAACCAGGCTGCCTCATCCAAAATCACATTCAGTAAAAGGGGATTGGGTTTGGCTGTCCAACAGAATGACTTCTCGGCAATTCTAAGGGAGACGAAGGCTTTGTCCTGGCACAAATGGAAGGAAAGTCTCCAGTGCACTCAACCGGTTCAGAGAATTAATAACTCTGCATTAAAAGCAAAAGCTGTGCTTGAAAGGTCAGCTTGGCCTTAGATTTCTACTATCTTAAAACACTGGCATCCAAAACAACACTCAGTGCTGCAAATGTATGCTTTGCATGAGCAGGCAGAGCTGCTCTGTGCTGCCAGACCTGCCTAGGGAGGCCCAGTCCGACTCCTACACACTGCAGCCCTCCAAGCTCCTGTGCACTCACCAGCAAGCCCAAGGCCAGGTCCCAGGGCAATTTTTAGTTCCATGAGCTGAGGATTTGCATAGAGGAACACAGAAACAAACCAAAACCAAAACCAAACGAAAGCCCTCGTTTCTAAAATCAGTGGTTTAGAGAGGAAATGCTCCATGGCTGACCCACTGTATTTGCTCCTCTTATTCACACCAGAAACCATACCCAGTTTCCTTCTTTCCCCATGAAAACAACAGCCTCCAAAGATGTCCAAGGCAGCGTGCCATGCCCTTCCTCTTTCCCACTCACCAATCTCCAACAGCTCGTTCCCAGTGCCGCCGGTGCCCTCCAGGTCCCCGTAGCGCTGGCACACCAGCCCTGGCAGCAGCACAGTGCTGCCTGCCCCATGCACAGCCACCCCACAGCCCCCAGCAGGCTGAGCAGCCCCAGCACCACAGCTCTCCAGTTTGCAATGCTAAAGGTAACACAACACTGAGAGGTACGAGCGTTCCTGGCCAGAAGGAGAGAAAGAGGGGGTGCATTTTCCGTATTAAAAATTCAGGTTTTACACAGAGGAGGGAGGATTAGCATGTTTCCAGAGACAGAGGAAGTAGGGAGGAGGCAGAGCCCCCCCCCCATTTGGCATTCCTGATACCAGGAAGTTCAAGGTTGGAAAAAGCAGCTGGACAATGAAATCCTCTCAAACTCTCTTCACGCATGAAAACAGGCACAAATCTGAGCCCTATAGCTACAGCCACCTCTGAAAATCCCCTTACTAAGTATGCTTTCTTTTGTTTTTCCTTTGTAAAGAAGTATGTGGTGTTAAATAAAGAGCCCAACCAAACACTCCCCCCAGGGCTCCTGGCACCAGAACCTTCCTGGTCAGGATACCCAAAGCCTTGCTGTGTGCAACCAGAAAGCTAAATGGTGTACATCAATGGTATACCAAAGGGTAGCCAATCACACAATTATGGGACTAATGAGGCCCCAAATTAAAGCACAGAGGTTTAGGAATATTCCCTATGTGGAACAGATCTTTTGGAGTAGCTAATCATTAGGGGAAATGGTTAATGAATGCTTGCAGAGCTGTGACAAGGGGATAGTTGTCAGTCAGAAAGAGAGATGGAGAAGGGAAAAACGTAGGGGTAGCAGCAGTGAAAGCACAGAGTCATCCAGGCACGTCCAGCTGAGGTCAGCCATAAACCCAGCCAGCTAATTCTCTAACCCAGCGACACCAGTGGTATTCCTCCACACACAGGAGTTTTGTGCAAGTCAGAACAACCAACTGGAGCTTAGACACTTATCTGTGGGGCAGCTAGTGTATGTCAACATCCACAAAAGCTCCCACAAGAAGCAGAATTGGTGTTTTCTTTTGCTTACAAGAAGCACAGGATAGGAGCAATGGGAAGAGCAGAAAGCCCTCCCAGTTCTCCTCACCCCTTCCCAACTCTGCTTGCAACACGAGGCAGTCCCAGTGCAAATGGGCTTCAAATACATATCACCTTACTGCACCAACAGCTGCCATGCTCTCACATGCCAGGCCTGTGCAAGCAAGAAGAGGGGCTGGGAAGGGAAGAAACTTGACTATTACCTTCATCTCCAGGATCCTTCACTGTCCTCAGCAGCTCTTCTCAAACTCTTCCAGTAACAAGGGAGTGGACAGGCGAGGTCCAGATGAGCCACTGCCACGTCTGTGCCATGCAAGCAGCTCTTCATGCCCTCATCTCACTTCTAAACTGAGTTTGCTGGCCTAGGAAAGAAATTAAAGAGACTGTGTGACACAGGCACATCAGCCAGACAGGCTAATCAGAAACTACTGCACTTGAAACTACACCATAGGAACAGGGAGGTGAAGGCAGTGACTGAGCTGCAGGCATCTCTAAACATGAGCTGTGCTCACATAAAACTGCACACAGACTCCAAACAGCAATCAGTGAAACTTTCCTGAGGACCAAACCTGCTGGCAATGAGCTGTGGGCTGCGGAACAGCCCAGCGTCCAACACCGAGGTCAGATCTCCCAATGCAAAGGTGTGGGCAGAAGAAACCACCCACAGGGCTGAATTATGAGCTCCTAAGGAAGTCCCAGGAACACAGCCCGCTACAAAGCCCCATGGAAATGGGGGCTCCCTGCCTCCTGGGCCAGACGTGGGCAAGGTGTGGTGGAGCAGCGATGCACAGCACGTATCCCATGGGCCTGGTCAGCAGCACAGCACAGCACAGCCTTTACAGAGCTCATTTTTCTAACCTCTCCCCTACATCTAGCAGAAACATGGTGCCACTACAGCACGTGTCCCAAAATCCTCTTAAATAAGACACTAATCACAAGACTATTCAGCAAGTCAGCACACACAATCCTCCCAAAAAACACTGCCTCCCATAATTACACTGCCCCAAGGCAAGTTCCCAGTGCGGGCACATGGCCTGGCATGGTCTGACCCACACAGCCAGCAGCCCAGCTCCCAGCAGGGATCCCAAGTGCTCTCAAGTTATATTCTCTAAATGTGCATACAAGTATCCACAGCACCGACACTAGCACTGCCAGGAATACCTGCAGTTGTTGGATGGGAAATTACTGTTGTGCCAAGGTTAAGTAAGGACCAAAATTAACCCTCCATACACAACAGTGCTGAAAAAAGACCCGGTCTCCTGAAAATAAAAAATAAAAAATAAAAAAAAGGAAGAAAAGAAAAAGAGAGAGAAAGAGAAAGGAAGTAATAGAAGTACAGAAATTTGCACCATGGGAGGGTGAGGTTGGATATGAGGAAAAACATCTCCTCATAAAGAGCAGTGAGGCACTGCACAGCTGCCCAGGGGGGTGGGGGGGTCACCATCCCTGGAGGTGGTCCAGAGCAGCGGGGATGTGGCACTGAGGGATGTGGCCAGAGGGTGATATTGGTGGTAGGTGGATGCTTGGACTGGATGATCTCAGAAGTCTGTTCCAGCCTTAACGATTTTATGATTTATCATTAATTCTTTTACCCTTCTTTCCATGGGTCATAAAGAAAGAGGAAAATGCTCTGCTGTGTTCTGCTAAAAGAAATCCTGTTTGCCTATTGCTGTTAGTTAACACTGTTGCATCCCCAAATTCTAAGTCTTGCCATCACAAGTCTTTTAAAACATGGGAAAGTGAAAGAAAAACAAGGCATCTCTACAACATCTCAAAACAAGTCATGTTTCTGGAGTGCTGTCTGCTTGGAGACAGATGGGAAAAATCAAGCCAAATTAATGGCAGCCATGAATTTTAAAAGTATGAGTTAATATGCAGCAATGACCTCGGTATGCTCCCTCATTTCTAGCTCAGGTGAGTTTGAGTTTCATTCATTTTCAGTCGCTTCCAGCATGAACTAAACAAAATTCAATTAAAGAGTGTCCATGATGAAACTGAACGCCATTTTTGACATCAAGTTTTAATTAAGGATTAGCTCTAAAATTTACGTTCTTTTAATTCTGCTCCCTGGACTGAAGGATATGATTATTCATCCATTTAATTAAACAGTCCACAAATATCCAGTAAAATATTTATCTGACTGCACCACCGTAATAACGAGGGAAACTTTTCAACCCCAAAGCACACACTGCACTGCAGCACAGCAGTGCTGTCCCCCTCAAGGAGCCTGGTGCTTTGCAAAGTGACCTGCACAGAGGTGATGATGGAGTACGAGGTGAACTCCTTACTTAAGTTCAGCCAAAACCAGAGGCTGCTGAACCCCAGACACGCTGGTCATGCACGTGAACCAACACATTTGTCCACGGATTCCTGGAGAGAACTAAAAATTGAAACCAAAACCACAGCAAGAGCTGTGTTGCAGGGCTGCCATACCAACCAGGGCAAGTGGGGAATGATGAGATTCCAGTAAGAGAGGGAGGGAAGGCAGCTACACCACATGTGGTGGTGAACTTGATTTTCCCTCAGGTGCAGACCTGAAGAAATTCCCACTGACTTTCCAGGACACGCTGCTAACCACATATGAAATTGCTGAGCCACAGCCGCAATACCTAAAACAATTCCCAGCCAAGACCCACACTTGTAATGGAGCAAGTAGTGACAGCTGTAACAAGCAGCACATAAATCCACAGCAAATGAGATTCCTTCCGTGCACCTCTCCCACACCTCTTCCCCCAAAGACTCACAAGCCGTGTATAAACTCGTGCCTGGCCGAGAGCTCAGCACAGCCCACACCACACCACAGACATCCCTGATGCACGTGGGGCCACTGCCCAAAGCCAAGCTTTGGCTGTGTTTCCAGACTCCTCAGCCCATAGGTGAACTACCCATTTGGCCAGACTTCAAGATGGCTGTTCTTTAAAAATAAACCTGAAGAGCCAGAAAACTCCAATGATCCCTTGGTTCCCAATTTCATATCGTGAGCAGACAGCCTGACTAACTCATCAAGCGAGTCATTCTTCAATTAAAGTGTTCTTCCAGTAATGTTATTTCTGCTTTTCCAGCTTGGCACTCTCACATCTCAAATCACCCCTTCATATTACAGGCACAAGTAGCAAATTTCAATCCCTCCTCAGCCTTAAAGAATCCCTGTGACTATTACCTTCATCCCTGCTCCTGGTCCCTCCAACCTGAGCCCCACCTATGCTCCCCTTATCCCCCAGCCTTCCTTTCCTCCTCTCCACCACCCTGTGCCTCTCTAGTACCCACCACTGCCATGTCTTCTCCTTCATAACACTCAGTTTATTCCGTTTCTCTTATTGGCAATGACTTTCCCTCCCAGCATCCCAAACAATAAGTTGTTGCCTGCAAAACCCTCAGGAATCTCTCCTCTGAACCTACGCACCTCGCTGGCTTCCAGCCTGTGCTGGTTTTCATTCATTCATTGGTTTGAATGACTTCTCCAGATGAGCAGTGGTTACACCTATGGTATCACTGGAGTCCTCCTGAGTGCACAAATCCTCTTTCGCAGAGGATGAAACGCCTGTCCCTTTTTGTTCCTTTATTTCCTTGAGCTGGTGCTTTCCTGGTTCTCTGCTAAGACTGCTGCTCCCCCAGCACAGCAGGCCACCTTCAGCCCAAAAGAATCCAAGAGCCTGGCACTGGGAAGGAGGAGAAGCTCTGCTTTCCTCCACTGACACATTAAATCCTTAGCAAATCTGCCCACTGTCAGTAAGTTACCACCGTTACCCCAGTCAGCACCAGATCTACATCTCAGCTCCCTCTTCCACACATTCCTCACACCTCTGCAAACATCACCTCTGTGATAGGTTGCAAGAACAGCTGTTAATGGGAAACGAGCTTCAATTCAGACACAATATCAGTCCTGGAAGACAGCGAGCACCTTCCAGACCCTTGTAAAACATGTGCACTATTTCTGCCAAGCTCACCCAGACAGTCAGCCCATGGGAGCCACAGCCAGGGCTTGTGTTTGTGCTGGTGGAGGGCCCAGCACCCAACAGTTCTTCACACTGAATCTGCTGGGGGAGGAAAAGCTGAGATGAGTACTAATGTACATGTATATTGAAATGCAACCTAAAAAAAAAAGGCAAGCATAGTTTGAGTTTAGCAACTCTAATCCCGTACATTCAGATCTCTGATTTCCTAAGGGCCTCCTGCAAGCACAGTGTGTTACAGGATTACAGCTGGGTCATAAGGACAGGCAAGAAATAACACACTGATTGTCCCCTCCGGGACCAAAGTGAAATCTTGGAGTTATGTGGAACTGTAGCTAGGGAAGAAAAACTAAAAGCCAGGAGAAGAAACAACCAAGAAGCGGGACATCTCACCTTAGTTATCACAGGAACAGCCCCAAGTTTTGATCTTGACTGTCAGTGCAAGTCTCAGCACACAGATACCTTCTCCAATCAGAGTACATTTCAAACAGGATCCACATCTGCCAAGGAGGACCCTTGGAAACCTTGTGATTTATTTATTTCTTGGTTTATTTTTACAACATAATTGTTAATAGGCTGCTCCATGCCCAAACTGCTCTGCTCAGCAGGCACAGGGCGTTCTGCACTGCCCTTCAGCCAGCAGTGCTTCCTGACAGCTCCATCCTACAAACAAATCCAGAAAACACAAAACTCTTTTCTCTCCAGCACTGCAAGTTAAATGGTATCTCAAGATCAAATCATGCCCTTGAGATCTACCATCTCCTGGGGGAAAACTATGTCCACGGACCTCTTCAAGTCGCAATGAGAGGCATCTCAGTATGCAGCTGTCATTGCTGCAGGATCACCATGACAATTTCTATTGTCACTCCATCCCTTTGCATGGTCAGCACGCTTCCTATATGCCATGAACCTCATCAGCACACACAGGTTACCTGCAGAAAGCCTGAACTGATCTGAATCCCTCTGAATCGCTAACCAGCAGATGCAGTGTTACAATGGCACAGAAGACAAGCCACGACACGTATTTCTCTATCCATATTTCCTGCAAAGTTTTACAGCTGAAAATGCAAACTGCTCCACTCATCCTAAGCAGGAACAGATGTACTGTTTATGACAGGAGACTCTGTTTCCAGCTTCTCTGAGGGTCAGGAGCCTCAGCCACACCCAGGGCTGCAGGACACGCACGCACACCAGTACCAGGGAGCTGCTAAAAGCACATCTGCATGCAAGGTGCTCGTGGCAGGCTGGGCTCAAACCAAGCCCCACCCAAACAGCTCTGCACAGCCCAGACATTTGGTGCCCCAGGGGAAGGACTGAGTGGGGCACAATGCCTGTACCCTTCCCACCAACACAACAGGCACCAGGTGACGCCCTTGGAGATGCTGTCCCAGGAACAAGCAAAACATGATGTTGCAGCTTTCTCTGCAACCTTTTATCGGGAAAAAAGGTTCTGATGACTTGTGAGCAGCAGATCACGAGCAAATATTTAGCATCATCTGACAGCAGCTTGGCAGGGCTGTGCCTTCAGACACCCAACACGAGGCAGGTGCACAGCAGGAGCCCACCAGGCTCTGCCAAGGGACGGGCAGACCTGACGGGTACCCAGCAGCTGTGGGGACAAAGTCCCAGAGGACAGAGCTCCCACAGGTCGGAGGTGCTCAGCCCCCTCACTGCTCCAGCTGATGGAGCAAGCAGTTCCACATCTGCACAGGCACGGTAGCAAAGACCTGGGATGGATGTTGTGAAGGATGCTTTGGGCTCTCTCTCAGCCATGGGGTTTTTGTTTAGGATGATGCTGCACAGACCCAGGGGCTGGACTCGATGAGCCCCGAATGTTCTTTCCAACTCAAGAAGTAACTCTGTGATTCACACCTCACTGGAGGCTGCACTGCTATGCGTGGCTAAGGAAGGCAACAAACCTGAATTTTACCTACAAGAAAATGCCCTAAGTAAGTTCTTCCGAGGCTTTTAATTACACAACCAGAGCATCTGATAACATCTGATAACATCTGATAAGTGACTCCCGTTGGCTAGATATCTAAGAGCACTTCATACTGAAAGCACCTTCTTTCATGTCCTAGATCTTTAATCGGCGCAATTATAACTAAAGGAGCATTCAGAGGCACCGTTTGCAGCTCACACGCCCCAGGCACTCAGCAACACCACCTTCAGACACACCTGAAGCGATGAGGAATTTACCTCCAACGATCTCCGATCACAGAGCGATCTCCGGCGCAGAGTTCCGCCCCGTGCTCAGCAATGTCATCCCTCCGGAGCTCCGGAATGGAGGTGAGCAACCCACGGAGGGCTGCGTTAGGACAGACATAACGCTCTCTGATTGCTAATCCTCGGCAGAACTGCGATTCGCGTTATACCAGCAAAGCCAAGGGCTACGGGTGAGGCCCCATCAAAGTGATCCTGCCGGAGCTTTCATCGGCATCTTTACAAACGCCGAGCTGAGGACAAGGGAATGACATTTCCCCCCCGGGGCTGCACGTGCTGCTCAGCCTTTCCATAAGAAGGAAGGAGGACCGTGACCCCGCTGCACCGTCCCCGCCCTGACAAAGCCGCCCGTGCCCCGGCTCGGTGGCTCAGGAGAACAGAGGGACATCCCTCGAGCGTCACGTCCCCGGAGCAGGGAGGGCAGCTCCAGGTGGGCTGCGGCCGCACTGCTCAGCGCTAAGGACCCACGCGGAGCTACGGAGCATCAGCAGCAGCATCCCCCCCTGCCTCGGCAGCCTCATTCCGGCACTCGTCCTCCCATTCGTTCCCAGCCCCTGCAGTACAGGACTGCCAGCAGCCGCCACAAACCGAGACCCTCCCAAGCACCGCCGCCGCTCCGGGACGCGTCCGTTCCGAGCTCCTGCGTTCAGAGCCGGGCCCCAGCGAAGTTACGGACCTACCGCCGGCAGCCACGCTTCTCCTTTGTCCCATCAACAACACGGCCTCGGAAGGACGCGCCGGCGGGCAGCATCGCGGGGCCGCGCTCCGCTCGGCAGCGAGCGGGGCGCTAACGGGGGCGGGCGCGGGGCGCGCTCCTCCCCGCGCTGCATGCACGCGCCCGGGCCGGCGGGCACCGCGGGGCCGCGCACCCGGAGGAGGTGCCGCCCCCACCCTCCCGGCACCTGCACGCACCGCCGCCCCTTTGTTGCCGCTGCGCCGTTTGTGCCGCGGCCCCGAGGGCTGGCGGAGCGCGCTCCTGGCCCGGCTCAGCGCTGCAGCCCACCGCTGCCCTGCTGGAAGAGGAAAGCGCTCTTACAGAACAAAACCTCCCGCGAGGACTGCTCGGAGAGGCACGTCGAGGCGGTCCCGAGTCCTGTTTATGTTCAGTCTTATCTCCGGTTCCTTTGTTCAAAGCTGATGACACCGAGCTGCCACCGCGCGGACCTGCACAGGTGGCCGCACCTTGGGCAACACCAGGAAACCTCTCCTGAAGGGTCTCAGGGCAGGGAATGCAGCTATAGAAATGGGAGTGGGAGTTTAGAAGACCCCCCCAGATCCCCACTGTCCATCCTTGCTGCCCCAGCACACCCCCTTGGCAGAGGTCTGTGCTGCCTGGCCCTGATGGGGCATGTCGCAACCTGTACCTTTGCCAGGGCTGAATCACCCTGCACTTGGAGAGCTTCTCTCACTGTCTTTCCAAAATCTCCATTAGTACAATTTCTCCTCTGTCCCCAGAGGGCACGGAGAGCAGTTTATTGCCGTACTCTGCACAGTCTGTTATATGCCGAAAGCTTTACTCATCTCCCTTGCCTCCCTCTGCATTTGGCAGCGCCAGTTTGCCCAGCTTGTCTCCGTGGGTCACATCACCGAGCTCTGCCATCCCTGCTGGCATGGCACAACCACACTGCTCTCACAGGAGGCTGCTGCTGTTGACTCATGTACCCCAGGTTTTTGCCCTAACAAAATGCAGCCCAAGCACTGTGCCAGATCCCTGCTGCATCCTGGATCTGGTGAGGGCAGGATGCTTCTTGCTGTCCACATTGCCATGGGTGCACTTTCTGGGCAAAAGTGAAGAACAACATCAGTTACACACTGTGTTTCCTCCTCAGGTATCCCAAGCCAGCTCCTGGGGCCAAGGGAGGCTACCAGAGCCGTGATTCATTTTGCCTGTTTTGTATCTGTCTCCTCTCAGTATAGTGATGTAGGCATTCGATAAAAATAGTGGCACATTCAACGGGTGGAGAAATGGCAGACCCCAAGCAGCAACGGCCACGGGGAGGGATCTGTAATCCCTGCTGGCATGCTGCACATCCCCAGCAACAATTAGGAAGGTTCAGTTGTCTCGGATTGCACTTGCAGACAGCATTACAAATGCAAGTCCACACACAGCCCCAGCTAAATAAAAAATAAAAGGCGGATCCCTCTTTTGCTGGAAAATTCTGCGACGGGGGGTTGCAGCACGAGGAAGTAAAATCTCACTTGAGGCCAGGATCCTGCCTAGAAAAGGGCTCAGCACTGAACCTGTTGGCCAGATTTTCTTTACCTTCTGCCCACACAGGTGGTGGGTGCAGGCTGGCACCTTGCTCCTGACAGCTGGAGCAGAACAAGGGCTGGAACTGGGCTTGCTGGCAGCTCGGCAGAGCGATGCATTCAGCAGCAGGCAGGTGCAAGCAGCCCCAGCCTTGCTTCTCATGCCATGCTTCAGTTCGTGTAAAACCAGTGCACATCCAGCTGCAGCCATCAGTTTCTTTGTTATCTTTACGCAGGTGAAGGTCCACATCTGGACCATTAACACTCAGACCAGCCCCTGTGAATGGCATCCCAGCAGGGCAATGCATGCTTTGGCTCCTTGCAAGTCAAAAGTAAGAAAGAAAATGGGAAAAGAGAAATTAATGTATTTTAAAGCCTAAAAAACCGGACTGTATGCATGACTTTTTTTTCCCTCAGACCCTTGTGATCATCTCGTTTAAGGCCAGAAAAGTCCAAGCTTGTCAGGAGCATGCAGGGTCAGGGAGGATGCACTTCTCCATGAGGACCTGTAATTCTCCACGAGGACCTGCAGTCAATTCTTTACAAGCTTGTTTCCTGCAGGCCAGACATCCCACAGCCGTGCTGTTGGAGGAGGAGATTGTCCCTGGGTCACAGCCAGCAGCCCGGGAGCTCAGGGATGAGGAGGAGGGAATCCCTTGGATGATAGATGCACAGTTTTTCAGACTAGCAGGAGTAGTGGTTCCCACAGCTTTTAGGACAATATTCCTTTAGGACAACAAAGTTGGTGGCCATCCTCTGAAGATTTCACAGGCCACATCTTCCCCAGGAAGGAGAATGGCTCCGTGCTGTGGTGGTGATGGCACCTCGTCCAGCTGTTGGCCCCTGCCATTGGTGACATGCAAACAGAGCTATTCCCATTACTCCACACTGTAACACGAAGGATTCACTGAAGGATTAGTGGGGCTGGCAGCACTGAGCCAAGAAGTCCTAAAAACACAAATGGAAAGCAATGATGTAATGGAGTTAGGAAAACCAAGAATTTCAACATATAAAGTGCCTCCTGCAGAGGGAGGGAAGACACAGCGGCCCCAGCATCACTTCACCTGCAGCTGGTATGTGTGTGTGCAGAGATGCAGGAGCCTGGCTGAGCTGACCGGATGCAGGGAGGCTGAGAAACCTCCCAGGACACCACATCTAACCCCACAGACACTTCCTTCCCCATTGTCACCACCCTGCCCTCCCTGCCCAGGGGTGCTGGAGCTGCCTTCGTCCATGCTCAGTGGCCTACGAGCCCTCTCTTTCAAGAACAGAAGTCACCACTTATCTTCTTTCTTAGCAAACTCACAACAAGCCAACAGACTTCAAAAGGCTGAGGTGTATGCCAAACCTCTACGTTTCCAAAATGTACATCTTTTCTGTGTGTGCTTTGCAGCTTTTCCTTCTGTTCGCAGCACAGGCAGAACTGGGTGGGACCACACACTCAGAAACCAAGTCCTCAGCCATGGATGACCAGCATCATTCCAGCTGAACTGGTTTCACTGCAACCACAGGCGCACAACAAAATTACCAGTGACACACAGGGATGTCACATCACTCTGTGACTCCTTCTTTCCTTTAAGTGAAGAACGGTGCTTTGCATTTATGAAAGTGCAGAACAGCGTTAATCAGCAACATGATGTTGTGCAATGCTGGGCCAACAAGGAGTAGCTGCAGGATGTTCTCACCCTATGATGCTTACCTGGGAGGGAGCTTCTCTGCACTCCTCTGAAGGACAAAGGAACCCTTCACTGGGCTGTGACAGGCTTAGAAATGTAACAGGGATGAAGGAAAAAGACAGCAGGAGGCATGCAGGGGGGTTAGGGTGGGAGGGCAAGGTGACACCACAGCAGTGGAACAAGGCAGGGAAGTGCTTGCAAAACCCAAACAGAACAAAAAAGCAGGAAGCAGTAAGAAGGGGCACACAAGTGATGGCAACAAGGTTAAACTAGTGTCCTGCCTGCGGGATGCCAGATCTGCAGGAAGAGAGGCTGGTTTGCACAAGTGTGAAAACAACTGAAGAGTTTTGCTGCAGAGGAAGCGGGCGGTGGACCCCTCGCTGTGTGTGACAGGCACTGCTCTGCAGCCCACAGGGCTCCTGTCGCTGCCTGCAGCAGGGGGGGCTAGGAGGTGGGCACCAGGAGCTGGGCAGGTACTGCATGGCTGTCCTTGGTGACACAGTGGGGCTGTGAGCCCCGATCCTGCCCCTCTGATATGCACACACTGAGAAACAGAACCTGAAGGAAGGGTTGGAGCACACAGCTTGAAGACAAGCTGGGTTCTTTTGCCATATGTTCAGAGCTAACAAGTATGCAAAACAGAAAACTTCCCCATGCTTAGTGCAGACGTGTCTGTGGTGACAGGCAGGGGCTGAAGGCTTTGCTTTGGGTGTTGGGAGCGAGGCACAGGGGACACCATCAGCCTGAAGTTACTGTGGGTAAGCCCAGAGCAGCAGCAAGCCATGGTGGGACAGAACCAAAACCCCAAATGGTTTGCAGAAGCAGCTTTGGCATGTGCAGACACAGATGAGCTGCACCTCAGACCACTTCCTACCCATGCTCCTTGGCCACATCTTTTCCCCAGGGTATCTTAGCCCACCTGAATTTAAATTCTCATCATAGGTAAGGCCCTGTAAGATAATCTGTGCTGGCATCTAACACTGGAAGTAGAAAACGCAACCCAGATGCGGCTGGGTTCATGTTCTACTCGAGATGGGCTGCAAATGATTTACTATGAACATGCAGAAGGAAGGGGGAAAAAAACACCACGTGGACAGCATAGGAGAGCAAGAAGAGCGGTGAGCAAATTTGGAGAAACTGCATGAAATAGAATGAAGAGAATTCCTTTAGGTCAGCACCTTGGGGCAGTGGCAGGGCTGCTGGACAGCACCACAGGCAGATGCAGAAAACAACCAAGTCAATTATTTTCAGGGGCACAGGAAAAGGCACAGCACATCGAGAGGGAGGTGGAAAGCCCTAAAACAAAAGAGATGACAAAGCCACTGCGCACAGAAGTGGCCTGATTATCTCTGACAAACATATGTTGACGTTTGCAGGCTCATCACAAAACAGAGCAGCTTGCAAAGCTGCGAGCGATTATTTGTGGTGTTGCAGCCTGGTGACAGTAAGTGAAGATGCAAAGCCATGGCAGCACACACAGCCATGGGGGGCAGGTCATGCTGCAGCCACAGAGAGCCCAGCAAGCACAGGTCAGAAAGAGAAGTGCTTGGGGGGGATTTTTGAGCCGGACAGATGCATGTAGCATCTGCATTTTTTTCCCTCTCTGCCATTCAGAGGACGTCCATGTCATTTCAGCAGGGACACAGCAGAGAGCTGGCATTTGCTTTGCCAAAGCAGTGAGGAAGAACAGTCTCCATTAAAGCCACTACTCTCGCAGGGATTATAAGTATAAAAGGAGGTGAATTTATACTGCTGGACCTAATCCACAGAAAACAGCACAGCGAGGAGCGCCTGGCTGCAGGCAGTGTGCTGACATGCAAACCACGTCCAAACCCTACAAAGGAGCACCAGGAAGCATGCTTTCCTGCAGGGAGCCTTCAGCCCCGAGGGGTTGTGTGAGCACAGATGCAGGGCTGAGCCTGATAGGCTGCACTGGAGCTCCAAGCACCATGCTATGATGCAGGGAAAAACATCGTGGAAATGAGCCTCTATCTGAGCACAGCCCATTGTGGGGCTCACTGTGTTCTGAATACATCCTCCCGGATCCTATGAAGCCTGCTGGTGTTTGCAGTGTGGTCACACTCCACACAGCCTCCCCAGCCTGCAGGCAGGCACAGCACGAGATGCCACAGCAGGGCTGGAGGTCAGCAGGTACTTTTTCTGAACCAGGAGAACTCCAAGGAACAGGATAGCCCAGAGCAAATCATCACAGGCATCGTCACATCGATTGTCTTCCTGCAGGAACGAAGTCATTTGATTCCAGGAAAAATAGAACAATTTACTGCTGAAGCCAAACACAGTGCGGTTTTGGCTGTTTGAGTCAGGAGAACAAGCACTTACAGAAATGAATAATTAAAGACATCATAAGCCATGCATTAGCCCCGCAGCAACCATAAATGCTTTCTCCTAAGCATACAGAAACACCCCATCAGAAGTGTCGTGGATGAAGCAGCCTGTGCAACTTCCCGAGGAGCACTCTGTGCTGATTTGCACTGTGAAACACCCAAAGCAAAAACATACAGTTCTCATTTCTGAACAGATTTACAGCTCTGTGATGAAATACACATCATTCACACTCTGCAATAATATTTCTTTTTACCGACAATATAAGATTCATAATCCCTGTCATTAACCCTGTCCTTGCTTCTAGATTAGAATATCATTAGATTTTGCCAGCGATGGGAGACAGATGCAGACTGTTATCCTTTAGCACCTTACTGCTGCTTTGAAGCAAAGACTGCTGAGTTTGGGGCAGTGTTGTGGGTCATTTAGATAGAGCTGCAGTCCTGCGTTTACGAAGCTGCGTGTGGCATGTGCCAGCAGTCTGCTGTGGCACCCAGGCTGCACTGACCCATCACATGGGGACCAGCAGGGACAGGGAGGGCCCTGCCCCAGGAAAGCATCTCCAAAACCCAATGGGTTAGCATTCCAGCTAGCTGCTCTACCACTATGTACCACAGTACATGCATCACACATGAGGGGTGACACAGCAGCGATGTGCAGAAAAGTGTCAAGGAAATTGGAACAGAGGAAGAGGAAGGGTTTAAGTGCAGGCTCTTAGCCCAGCATTACCCGAGGCAGACTGAGTGGAAAGAGTCACCGAACTGATGCACAACAAGCTCAAACCTGTGCCAGAAGCACAGCAAGGAAACAGCATCCGTGTGAGCCAGCACAGGGCAGCGCTGGGACCCTGCTCGCTGTGACGCCCTGCCACCTCATGGAAAAAAGCTGACACCCTGTTTCCATTGGCAAGCCCAGCCTGAGGCTGTTCCAGTCACTTCTCCCAGGTCTGACACATCAGTCCCAAACCGGAGCTGAACACAAGGAAACCAGGTGCACGTGGGTTTCTGACCTGAAATTTCACCTGCTCCCAACAAGCACTGCCTCTTCAGAGGGCTGCAAGTCCCTCAGGCCTCACCTCATCAGAGCCCCCAGGGATGCTCGCCAGTGCCTGCAAACTGCCCTGCAGCACCCTGCCAAAAAGCCGTGCCATAAAACCCCATTGATCCTGCCGCAGAGAGCAGGAGGCAGCAAATGCATGGCAGAGGGGCAGCAGAGCTCGCGGCCCTGGGTCAATACCTGAGCAAATGGAAAAATGATGGTTGCCAAGAAATGATTCCTGTCCATTTATACAACAAATTAAAAAAAAAAAGAGAGAGATAGAAGGATGTGATCTTGCAGGAAGGACTGCACAGAGATGGCTGGGCTGACATCCCCACTAAAAATGCAGCCCCACCAAACCCACCATGCCCTGCAGCCATCTGCCTTCCCCACCTGACCCTGCACAGAGCTAAGCAAAGCCCCTTCACCCTGGCACTGCCAAGGCATAGCACACAGCAGCCAGGCTGCCAGGGCTCTTAGCTCCATCTATTGTCCAAACCTCACAGCTGGTTGGGCAACACAGAAACTCACGTCTGCAGAAAAAGCTGCACTTCTCCATGCTTATGTTAGTCAGAAACCAGTCATGAATAAATAATTTGTCTGCATTTAACCATGTGTTTGAGTGGATGCAGATAGTTCTTGGGCTGCAGGATGACCTGCTGCAAGGGGTGGCAGCTCTTACTGCATCACAGAACCGTTATCAAGATTGGAAAAGAGCCCTAAGATCCCTAAGTCCAACCCCAGCCCACCCCACCATGCCCACTGCCCACATCCCTCAGTGCCACATCTCCACAGCTCTGCAACACCTCCAGGGACAGTGGCCCCACCACCTCCTGTGCAGCTGTGCAGTGCCTCACTGCTCATTACTGCAGGACGGTCAAAGTCTTGGGGAGCTCAGTGGGGTGGTTTGGACTGGTGGTGTTCCAGGGCATGCTGGATTGCTAGATTGTCTTCTGCCCCAGAAGAACAAGCCCCGGACACGACTGGGCTATGCTGAAAGGAGCAGGACCTGGCTCAACTGCCAGCCAGCATGGGAGAGGGTAGGAGCTGGCAGGGCCTGAACAAACATATCTCAATGTCCATTTTTGGCACGAGAAGCACCAGCATGCCAAGAGCCCCTGCCAGGAATCAAGCAGCGCTCCGTGGAGCTTGGGAAATTTGTCTGTGGTCCCCAAGGAGGGGGACACACTGTCACCAGAACCCAGCAGGTGTGCTCCTGCCCAAGCTGCCTGCTGCAGGATGGGAAGGACCATCTGAGCGTGTGGGATGGGCTGACGGATTGGCATTCATGCTCCCTCACAGTGCACCCTCCACACACAGGCTTGGGCTGCACCAAAATAGCATTTTACAGCCTGTCAGCCTGCCTGCTGGACGACATCAACAGCGTTTGCTGTTTTTAGCAAGGCGAGGGCTGTTGTCTCTTGTACGTGCAGTATCCAGGGTGGTGGGGAAGGCGAGGGCACAGGGCACAACAGCACAGGGTAGGCATCCCTGGGGCACAGTGCTCACCCCTCGAGCCGCAGCAGAGCAGAGCGTGCCAAGCCCGGCTGATAATGAGCCTCCCACTCTGCTTTTGTAGCTGGCTAAATATAACTCCATACTTATTTTTAATTAAAAACTGAGGCTCTGGTCCACTGTCCATCATTGCTGGCTGGCATTGGTCTGAACAGATCAAGCCATGTCAGGCTGAGCATGAGGCTGGTGAAGGTTGGGAGGTGAAAGCTGCCTAGATCCCAGTTGAGGAGGGGCAGCTAACCTCCAACCAGTTCTACACCCCGTGTTGCTGGATGAGGGAGGACTGATTTGAATCTTCACCCTGCCTGGAAAAATGACTGTCAAGTGGAAAAAAAAAGTTCAAATTCCTCAAATGCTGGACCAACAGCTCAACCAAAATAGGGAAGAAAGCAAACAAGCAGCCAAATGATGGCTCCACCCTTTTCCATCCTATTCCTTAATACTACAGCTCCTTTCCCTGGCTGAATCCCATCCCTATGCATCAGAAAACCGTTTACTTACACATCCTTGCCTTCCCCCAGACAGCCAGCTTTCAGATTTCCACGAGCCCTGCCACGTGCAGGAGGCGGCTTTTTGCCCAGCTCTGTCTGCAGCACAGCTCTGCCAGCACTGCCCCGTCCCAGCGATTCCCTTCTTTGGTGCAGCAGCAGCTCCAGCTGCTGAAAGGAGAAGCACAGACTTCTCACACGGTGATTCATTTATGAACACACTGGAACAACAACAACAAAAAAAGATCACCCACATTCAGATGAGTTAATACAAGCCTGTAGACGCCCTTTCTCCATCAGCTGCTGACTAGTCTCCCAGGTTACCCAGAGCAGTGGTTGCTCACAGGCACCTGGAAGAGCCGAGCCCCACACAAGCCAGCTTTCAGGCACTGACTTCCCCAAAACATCTCTTCTCCTTGTGTTCCTTGGAAATTCCCAAACTGCTCTTCCTCCTCTTATGGAGACCTCCGCAAGCTGACACTTGGAACTGGACAATATAGGTGGCCCCAAAACCGAGTGACAGCCAGAAAACTTAAAGGGAAGATCCAACTGTTAAGTCAGCGTGTGCAACAGCAAATGGAAAATAGAGGATCTTAACTAACAGCTCATCGTGCCCTCAGGGACAGTGCTGTGCTGTCCAGACTCCATTCCTGAGGAGACTGCAGCAACCCAGCCAGGACTCCCAGGAGCGGTAAGCATGACTCTTCTCCCCTCTTCCTAAATGCTGGCTTTGCTCTTCTTTTCGGCTGAATCGCACACTAACTCTCCTGAAACACTATTTAGGTATCCAAACTCCTCAACCCAAAGGAGTCAGGGGTGGCAGCACACAGTCACACGGCTCTGGTGCACCTCTGGAGCCACTTCTTCTTGCAAGAAGCCCCAGCAGCACTGGCTTTGCTCCTGACCTCACGCAGCTGCACCCGCTCTTTGGCACAAACCTGGGCTGCCCAGGGCTGAGCTCCTGGAGCAAGTCACTGCTGTGACAGCAGCAAGGAGTTTGCTGGCCACACTGCCCACAGGCACCCTAAAGCCCAGCTAACACCCTTTGAAGGAAACGCTGGATGTGGAAAGCATAGATGGCATTTCTTGGTCTATTTCAAGCACAGTTGTGCTTATATATATCGGCACAAAGCTTTAAATCTGAATGGCTTTGTACTTAAAGATGATAGTCTGATTTCTGACGATAAACGAATAAGCTTCTGATATGAGCTTTAGTTTTCAAGGCAACTTCTGTATTTACCAAATGCCACCAAGTCTACTTAGTTCACCTGTTTCTCCTCTGAAAAGGCACCACTGACATTCACACACCAGGGAATTGCTCTTTCCCAAACCAGAAGGGCAGCAGCGGGGAGCACGTGGAGCTGGGTAGGGCCCCAAGAGTTGGGTGCCCCCGCTCGGCAATGTTCTTTCAGGTACAGCAATGCGGCCATCCTGCGGCACGCCCAAATGCACACACTCCACCCTGATCCCCACGGCTCCTGTGGGATGGATGGGCATCTCATCCACCCTGCTCCTAAGCTGCAGGTTGTGGTCTCTGGACTGGTCCAGGCACAGCCACTCTCAGCACCAGCAGTGTCCCCGGAGGGGCCTTGTCCCCATCACCATGTGCCAGAGACCAACAGCTGGGTGAGCTCCTGGCTCTGTGTGCTGAGGTCACTGTGCAGAGCTCTGAAGCTTTCCTGAAAGCCCCCTCACATCCAGCAACAACAAAACTCGTGGTAACCCCTTTTCAATTCAGCTTCCAATGAAGCTGCTAGGCCATAGATGAGAAGCTACTGAAAATATGACATTTTAAGCGGTGCACAAAAGAAAAACAAAATCAACTCCGCAACAGAGTTGCTCTGAAATACTATTTCTCTCAAAAATTATAGAGCTAGGGCACTCTAGTGGCCATGCTGTTATTCACATTTACTACTCAGCGTGCCACTCCTCGTAACAGGCTGCTTTTTATTCCAGGGAATAATTCCTGTCTGGGGAGCAGGACCATACAGCAATGGGCATTTGTAGATATCCATTTCCTAAAAGACTGAGCCAAAGCATGCAGAAATCCCACCAATTTTTGAGAGCCTCAGGACAAATTGTCAGGCTGGACACAGCGTGCAAATGACTCTGATGAGCAAAGCAGCTTGATTAAAGAAAATTATGACTCTGAGGTACCCAGAAACATTACAAGGTGTGCTCCTGCAACACAAAAACACAATTTGGGAGGAAAAAACAAACTTGATTTAAACTGCAGCCTCCTGTACTTTGCTGGTATTCAAGGGTGGGGGTTTCATCACTTATTTCTTTTTCCTTTAAAACTTTGAAGTTAACAAGGCCCTTACTCACTTTAGGAACACGCCATGAGGAGCTCAGCAGGTTTCCTCCTGTGCTTGCTGCTGCTGGTCCTACATGGCACAGAGGTGGCTGCCCAGGATGACCAGCCTGACCCCAAAATGTCATGTGCCAACTGGATGGGAGGAGCACCCGGACACCCTGGCCACAACGGGCTCCCTGGAAGGGACGGCAAGGATGGAAAAGATGGACAGAAGGGAGACAAAGGAGAGCCAGGTTGGTGATGAGCTTGGGGTACATCAGTGCTGGAGCTCAGGGGCAGCCCCTGGCCCAGTACATGACACACCTGATGGGTCTGTGTCCCATAAGCAGTGGCTGACCATGCCCAGACTGCTTTTGAATGTCTCTAGCAATGGAAATGCCACAGCCTAAGGCAAAGAGATAGGTTGATGGCTGTTTTTTCAATTAGTGATTGTTCCTCAAACACGCTGCTCCCAACAGCTCAACATATCTGGGGGGAAATGTGGCATCCCACAACATGGGGCATAGAGGTCACCCAGCCAAAGTTCAGGGGACAGGCCTTGCAACCCCTTGTGCCATGGGCCACTCGGTGCTTCTGGCCAGTGGTCAGCAGCTAAGGTCAAATACACATCCCAATCCAAACTCTGAACCTTAGGTCTACAAGGCACCAAAGGTGACACAGGTGAAAAGGGAGCCACGGGAGCAGAAGGCCCGAGAGGATTTCCAGGACACATGGGGATGAAGGGGCAGAAGGGTGAAAGCGCCTACGTGTACCGCTCCGCCTTCAGCGTGGGGCTGACGGAGCGAGTCCCCCACCCCAACGTCCCCATCCGCTTCACCAAGATCTTCTACAACGAGCAGAACCACTACGACGCCAGCACCGGCAAGTTCCTCTGCAGCATCCCCGGCACGTACTTCTTCGCCTACCACCTGACCGTGTACCTGACAGACGTCAAGGTCAGCCTCTACAAGAAGGACAAGGCTGTCATCTTCACCTACGACCAGTTCCAGAACAACAACGTCGACCAAGCGAGCGGCTCTGTCCTGCTGCACCTCAGCACAGGGGACGAGGTCTGGCTCCAGGTGTACGGGGAGGGTGACAACAATGGGGTCTACGCTGACAACATCAATGATTCCACTTTCATGGGCTTCCTCCTGTACCCAGACACGGATGACCATTAGAGTGGGGGGGCTACACAAGAGGGGACAAGGCCGCTTAGCCCCACCTGCCTACAGGGGCACCAGCACTGCAGCTGCACTCTGTTTACCAAAAGTTCCCTTGAGTGAGGGTCACGACTGCCCAGGGTGGACCCCATTTCCCCTGAAATCACTGACTTCACACACAGGTGACTTCCATGGGACCAAGAGTTCACTCCTACCTCTGCTCTTGCTCTCCTGCTGGACACCGGGGCCCCAAGTTCAAACACCACTCCGGCCACTCTGTGAAATGGTCACTCTCCAGTGTGTCACCCTTTGTTTTAAACTTAAAGCTGATTAATATACATACTTATAAAAGTTACATTTAAATATCACCAATTCTACCTTTCCCCTTTTTGTCACTTGAATTTGGTTGACACGACAGTACCAATTTTAGCCAGTGTTATTCTCCCTGCTTGAGTTCAGCTGGAGCCAGTGGCCAGGCTTTGGCCATCCCAACTCCCCATCTTTTCAGGGCCTCCGACCTCCACCTGTGGTTTGTCGTCTCCCTTCTTTAGCCCAGCTCTTCCCATGTATACAACACACAGCAGAGCTAAGACATTACTACAAGCACAAGACAGCAGTAAGGGCTTTGACTGAAAATACTTCCCACAGCAGCATTTTCTGCACCCCACTGGGTTACCACACTGCACGTAGCATTGGCAATAAAGTGCTCTCTCAATAAAGAACGCTCCTGCCTCTTTGTCTGTGTCACTGGGAAGGGTTTACAGAAAGAGGAGGGTCTCCCTTCATCAGGCAGCCCAGGATGGGACACACACAGTCTGAGCATGCTAAGTTCAGGCAGGTGGGAAAATACACCCACCCTGCTGATGAGAGAAATAGCACGGATGCAGCTGTGGAGACTGGCCAGCTTCATCCTGCAGGGAAAGCATCTGTGAAAGCACCCGTGCCCCTTTTAGGGACAATTATAGGGTGATCCTAGCTGTGCCTGAGCTCCATCTAATCATTTGTGGCAGTAATTATTTGGGATACAAATAGCAGCTGCACTAAGCCACAGTAGGCTGAAAGAGGGATAAATGGTTTTCCTGGAAGCCGTGTTATCATATTTATTTGACAAGTATAAACTTGCTAGAGGCTTTTCAGCATGGAAGAAGGCACAGGGATAAAGCCTATATTAGATAATCTGCCATTGCACTTCATGCAGGAAATACCATCAGATTCAGTTCTTCCTTTGAAATACTTCAGACAAAACTAACTCTGAGCACACCCAGACTGGGAGCAAGACTGCTGTGCGTTTTGACTTGTTTGTGCTAGATGCAGGTACAAGATCAAAGCACTCAGAGCACCAAACGTTGGGATGGTAAAGCAACAAACCCCCCCACCACCACTCAGTACCCTTAAACTCATCCCAGGACACAAGACCTGCATAACACCATTGCTCTTTGGGGAGAGCTGTGTGACTTCCCTGCAGGCAGGTTCACTTTGTCAGTTCCCTACCACTCCAGGGAGGTTAATTCCCACTGAAGTTGAAACATGAAATGCAGAATACCAATGTCTGTTTCCCCATGAGGGGCACATCAGACTATTTCAACCCACAGAATTCTGTGGAGTCCAGCCATAAGGCGGTAGAAGAGCAAAGGGCAGAGCAGGAGCGCCCTCCCCAGGCTCCTCACCATAACCCTTAAGGAATCAGGTTAGGAACGACGATGGGGGATGAACAAGCACTTTTTCAGATACCAGTCACCATCTTATGACAGGAGTCCCCTTGCAGTGTCTTCACAGAGGCTTCTTCAGCTGGGCCAGGGGAATTGACAGCAGTGCCAGCAGCTCCTTTCTGTACCAGGGATGTCTTGTAGGTACCCAAGGACGTGCCTGCTTGAAGCTCAAATACAAACCCTTAAGAGGTATTGTCACACCCACAGTCACCCAGCATGCACCTAACTCTCAGCTGTATGTTTATCCACAGCAGTATACACTTTTCCCCCCGAAAAGGGGTTACAAGGATACACAAGTTCATATAACAAGACTGGAAAGGGTTCATATGTACATGCCACAACTGCACACAAGATATAGCATGAATACAGCTAATATACAGCTGACTATAGGAAAATATTCACCAGAGGTCCCTTCTGTAAATTTAAAAGCTTTAAGAGGCACTGCTCCTCTGTCCCTCTGCTCTGAACAGCCTGCAGGACCTTGAGAAAAAGGTTTTAATTTGGATTGGGATTCTCATTCTGCTGCTTCGCAAAGACCAATTGGATCAAATGCAGAAGGCAAACTAACAAACAAAAAAGCTGGAGATAATAGATGTGTAAGCAAATCCCCGTCCTCAAACTCAGCAAGGACCTTCTTACACTGTGCTAGTGCTTGTCCAAAAGAGCCCGTTAACATTCACATCCCTGCACCACCACAGATAGAGGATTTGCAGAGAACAGGGCTGCACTGCCATCTGACAAGCACATTTTCATGCACAGAACACTGGCATGTGCAGAGCTGGACAATGCCTAAAACCCCAAGGAAGCAGGAAGAACTCCCATTTATTCACCTACATCGCTTTCTTCTTTTTGAGGAAAAAAAATACCTTCTACTTCAATTATTGAATAAAAATGCTGATAGGAAAATCTTTCAAACCTCTACAAGTTAACAAAGAAAAACCCCAAACAAAAATAACAAAGGAAAACCCACTATCACGCTAGGCCTGAACTTGCTATTCTTGCTCACAGCAAGAGCTCTGGGTTCTCCCACTAACCAGCCCAGAAATAGCTCTGAAGAAGCTTTACACACAGATTAAAGCTACCTTCCTTTAGCCTTGTTACTTCCTCTCCCTCACAATGACTGTTTTTTAACTGAAAACAGTTTGCACATTCCTAAGAACATACTGCAGCAGCTGGCAGCTTCCAGCTAGTAGAAATCAGCCTTGTGAGACTACCAAAGGGAAAGGGCAGACACTGAAGTGCTTTGCAGCCTTTGCTTTTCATCTGTGCTGTGCAACTGGCTGTGCCCCTCACAAAGCACTGCAGTACTCAGGACCTCACTCTTCAGAGGCTGTATGTAGTGTACTGCCTCACTGAAGTCAAAGGGACAATTCATGACACTGTATTCAGCATCTCCATAAATCCTTTCAGAGAGGAGCATTTATTTGCAAACTAAGACACAAAGCAGTATCGGTGAACTTAACACTCCTATTTATGTGTATCAGCCTAAATACGTGCAAAACAATGCCTAGCTGCTCATGCTTTAACTTAGAAAGACCTACTACCAGTGGTGTCAATGTCCACAAAAGGTACAGGAACGAAAAAAGTCACTAAATGAAATAGTCCAGACAGACAAATCCTCTTCAATTTTTATTCGAGACTGACATCTTGCAATTGTGCAGTATCTCCTGATGTCAGGCTGATTCTCTGCAGGCTAATTAGACTGAGAGACTTGACAAGAAGAAACAATTTCAAGTTCAAGGGCATCTTATTCTTCAAATTAGCCTTTCTATTTTAATATTAACTTCAAGAAATTAGTTCCTGATTAGAATTCTTACACTTTAAGACCTCTTCAGAAAAAGAAAATTATACACAGATTCTCCTTCCAGCCTCACTGAACAGGAGAAAACTTCATACTCCAGATGACTAACAATACACATACCCTGGCTATCATCCCATTGCATTTAAGCCTTACCTTTTTTTTTAATTTAACAAGACAAATGAAAAAATAAGTAAACAAAACTAAGGAAAAACAAGTATTCCAAGGCAACTACTCTGAAGAAGCCAGGCTTCAGCAGATGTACACAGCCAAATCAGCAGAAAAGGGAACAGCTGTATCTTCAAGCCTTTCTCTTTTCCTTTTGGCACTCGCTCAGAACGCACTGTCTGTTTACTGGTTACAGCTCACTTTCCAAAACCTTGCTCAGGGAAAGCACAGCACCAGAGACAGGAACAAGCCAAAGTTGCTAATACTAAGCAGGCAATGTTTATATTGGTTTCAACGAGGAAAGTTTGAAATCCCTCCCTCTTCAATCAAAGAAAGATAAAAAAAAAAAAAGGAGACTTCATCAACCACGCTAATCCACAGAGGGTCACACTGTAATGTCAGACACCAAGCAGAGGAAATGCCAGAACACTGCTTTAAACTACTCTGGAGGATGAAACAGAAGAGGCTGAGAAATCCACAAGAATAAAACAAAAAGACACACACTTCTACCTTCTTACTGTGCTCCCACTGTTGCTCCACAGCCAGCAAACATACAGCTAGGAGAAATATTTTTAATCACCTCTTTCTTAAGATAAAAACCAAGGCAAAAATACATGAGAGAGGTAAGGAAAGAAAGAGTTTCATTTGGGACTTTTCCATACAGTTTAGCACTTATGACTATCAACACCCCAATTGAAATAAAAGTCCTATAAGAAAGATCAGCCACAGGATTATTTCTGCGATGAGCATATGGAATGTGGAGCACACTTTAATCCTAAACAATCAATTCAAGAATAGAGGGAAGGACTGAATTCTCGACTCTGAAATAATACATGAAAAACTCCCCAGTCCTTTCATCTTGAGAATCAATTTGATCACTGGAAAGTGCAACATCATACACTTTCTTTTCTAAAAATAAAATCCTAAGTCAAAAACATGCTAAAATAACTACTTTGTTCTTGTGCTACTTAGGTTAAAGCAAAGCACTGACAGTGGTTGAACATCAACCCTGAAACCAGACAAGACCCACAGCTCTTCCCAGTGCAACAAGTCAATGCCTATTCCAAAAAAAGAATTACCTTAGCTGCAGATCATCCTGTACTCTGAAATGAACAGAACACCTCTAGGCAGAGACATGTCCTGCCCCATGGCAGTACATAATATCCAAAAGTAACGGTGAATGATTTCATAAAAATAATAACAAAGAAGAAACACAGAACACAGATTTTGTAAGGTTGGTTTGTTGATTTTTTTTTTTTGAATGAGCACAACAGCAAATAACATTTTAAGAAAGATTCAAGAAAGAAATCTTTTAAGAAAGATTTAAGAAAGAAACACCTTCCCAGAAATAACAGTCCACAGTTCTTGGTTATTTTTAGCCATCTGACTGCCACCTTCCCCAGGCACCTTATACCAGTCTTTTTTCACCCCCAACACGATTTTCCTGTTCTAAACATTTTAATAAATAATGGACACCACATGCGACCCCAGAGAAAACTCCACATCTCAGCAGAGCAGGACAACTATGTTCACTGGATGTCATCGTCATCAAACAGATCTTCAAAATCTAGTCAGAAAAACAAAACAGGGTAAAATTAACATGTGAAATCTCAGCTGTAATGTACGTGCATAGCACGCAAACCTTCATTGCTGTTAGTGAGATTAAAGACAGAAGCTGAAGGGAATTAAGCACACGCCAGTCACCATGCTACCAGTCACTAAAAATATAATATCAAAGTGGAAGCAGAGAGGAACAAAGACAGACCTGAGTAGCATGCTCATTACCACGCGTGAATTCAACTCATCTGAACAATGCAAGTTTTGCAATTAAGTTCATGAAAGCAGAGTAAAGCTCAAAAGCAAGGGCTTTTATAAAAGCGTGAAGCCGGTATCACACCCAGCCACGATCTGCGGGCTCTGGAAGCAAACAGGTGTTAACTCTGAGCACACAGCAAAAGGTAGAGGCTCCTGCAGAGCTCTGCCTCCAGGCACATCAGTTAATACATTTTGCAGACGCTCTCGTTGCGGTTTACTGTAAAAATGCCTCCCTTTAAATAAACTTGATTGCTGTGAGGGAGCTTTGAGCGTTTCCCTCACAAGAAAGCCAGCGTAAACTACCACTACGGCAGGCAACAAGTCTTCCTACAGCAAACAATGCACAGCCACCACACAAAAACCCGGGAACTTTTTATGAATCGTAAGAATTATCAACTAAATGTAAGATGTGGTACATCCACAGCCCCCAGGAGCGCGGCAACCCTCACCATTGAAGAAGTCGGCGTGCACGGCCTTCTCGTTGGCAGCCAGGTCCATCAGCAGCCCCGTGCTTCCCCCTGCCTGGAACAGCCGACGCTGAGTGCCTCGGGAGCCGCACTCGCAACCCCGCCACCTTCACCCACCCGTCCCCGCCGCCCCCACCTCGTCCAGGTCCACGTAGGGGCCGGCACCCTCGGGAAACATCTCGTCCACCGCCGGCTTCATGGCGGCCCCAGCACTATGCCCACCCACTTCCGGCCGCGCGCGTCAACTTCCGGAATCAGCCTCGCCGCTCTATGCGCCTGGCGGTGCCTCCTCTCTATGGTCGCCCTGGAGGCGGGGCCTCGGGGAGGCGGTGCGCGCTCACAGGCAGCGGGCGTGAGACCAGGGAAATAGGAGGTCCTGCTGAGAGCTGGTCACTGAATACGAGACTTACCTCTGGGAAACTTCTGCATATGAAACACAAGTAATGTATATAAACGGAAGATCTTTAGTGTCAGCGAGGCACGATAGGAAGATTCCCCCATGCTGATTGAAGAATGTCTGCTTTCTAACACTCCAGTGGAGTCTCAGAGAGCTTCCTGATTGACAGATTTACAGTAGCACTATGACTGCACATACAGCAGAGCTTGCTTTCCCGAGACAAGCCCACCAGCACGATAACAGGAGCCTAAAGCTCACCATATGATCAAGGACTTTATTGGTTTAGCACAAAAGCTCAGCTTGCAAAAAGAGAAGGCTCGTTCACCTGCGGCTTTCTAAAGCACGTAGCACTACATGTGCCCATTCACATGGCCACGAGCCAACTGAAGGGGCTGTTCAGCAGCAGCCACACGTCAGCACGACATCCCAGATGTCCCAGCACGATGGAGGGCAGTGCTCAGTCCTCCCGTGCAGGCAGGTGGAGGCCGAGGTGGCTGCCTGCAGGTAGCTGTGCAAACAAGGCTCTGGCCAGCTCAGCAATCCTGTTGTAGGCTCCCAGGGTCCGGAAGTACTCCACATAGGACCAGAAGTCGCTGGAGGAGAAAGGCCAGTATGGCATGGCCACGGTTTCTCGATCTGAAATAAGTCAAGTAAGGTAATTATTACAACATGAAGCATTTCTGTTGAAAGCTTGGTTCAGTGTTGTTTGGGGCTGCCCTCTGCCGGGCATGGGAACAGCCCCTGAACCCTCTGTTCCTTTCACAGAAGGTGGAGCCACTGTCCCCCATCCTAAGAGCACCAGAAATGGCAGATGGGACAAGGCAGAGGGCAGGACTGAAGGGACACCAACAGCAACGGGGGGATTCAGGAATCTCTGAGCTGGCTTTAATTTCCAGAAGGCAGTGGGGCTGTTTAAAGCACGGAGGAATATGAATTTAAAGCCATTTTCCCCCTTGCTCCTTCACTCTATCTTCTGCACCAGAGATGAGATGAACCAAAATAAACTCTGAAAATGCCAAGAGCTGACCTGCCTTGGGCCAACACAGGATCTCGTAAAACAGATTTGCTGTATCTATGTAGTTACAAGTGTCTTTCTGAGCAGCAAAGCTAAAGCCAGTACTTTTATTTTAAGCCCATTTAAATAAAAAGGAGTCATTCCATTCACTAGTCTCAGCTTCAGACCAGGGTCTTTAGTGGGTATTAGGAGCCTTCATCAGTCTTAGTCTTAGATCTTCATGTGGTAAGTTTTGCTGTGCACAGGCACAGATTGCATGTAACAGAGCAAACAAGCCAGCCAGATGCTGTCTGCAGAAGAGAACGGTCAGTATCAGCTGAACTCAGATTCACTTTGCAGTCTGCTGCTTGGTCAGCGTGAAAGAAAACTGTAATTGTTTGCAAAGAGAACAGGACATTGCTGAAGAACATTTTCAGACTACCACACGCTCACCTAACAGGTTGATAGAGAAATATTTGCTGTATGCAAATAAAATACTAAACTGAATCCAAAAACTGGTGGAAATAGAGATTACGCATTCAAAAAGGTTTAAGAGCCACGAGGGAAGACATGGAGCATGAGGAGAATGAGGACGCTGCTGGCTCTCCTGCTGGTACACCAACAGCAGTAATCTTGTTATGTGAGTTACATCCGTGCAACTTTGTTTTCAGGAAGGATTTTGTCTCAACACACCAAAGAAAATAACACACCCAAACTAACATATTCTTATCTGTAAACATTGTTAGGATGTTGAGGTGCTTTTTTTTAATCAAAGACAAACACTAATCCAGTATGCTAATCACCCAAAGGGACACAACAGCAGAGCAGCTGTGCTGAGGGACTTATTCCAATATTTCTTCCATTGAATTTGTGGCAATTTGAAAATGTTAAGCTTTCTGCTGTGGAAGACAGCATTCCTTGCCAATAAGAAGACAGATATCCAGTATTGCTCATCAGGACAGCCAGCATTCTCAGAAGTCTCTCATATGCTTCTAAGTCTGCTGCTTTCCAGTTAGGTTTTTATAAAACAGATAATTAACGAGTTGCCCATAACCCCTTGTAGGACTTGCCTCTAAGGGGTCATCATACTTGTTACTGTGGACTTTTTCATTTTAAGATTGTAAGAGTAGTAGCTCCATTACTGGAATTCATATGTCTACTTTCCAAATTAAAAAATAAATAAATAGAATTCACTCTTCTTTTGGGGAGTTACAAACGACTCTTTGAATTGTTAATGATACGTAAGAAAGAAAAAGATATTAGAATTACCATCTCCATCCAGGATTGATCGGGCATCTGTAAACAAACAGGAAAACCATCAGTACCAGTTCTCTCACAGAAGAACTTTCTGTTATTAAAAGGTTTGCTGCATAGCCCAGAGCTGACGACTTCAAGATACATTTTGAACCCTCCTTATAGCTGAACACTTCTGTTTCTTGAACAGCTGAGTGGGGAATTGCCCATTTGTAGTCACTGTACTACAAATCAAACATGCCAGGAAGGAGTTACAATTAATACACAAGCAATATCTGATACTAAATAGAAGATGCTGTTTTAGTATGAAAATATTTTTGTCTGCTTGAAAAATCAACGTGAATAAATATAAGCAGTCTTACCTGTTACCACATTCACCAGCATACAGAAGAAAAGGAAACCAATACATTTCATCTTTTCTGCAAGCAACTGTTTGTGTTTCTGAAAAATAAACTGTACAGCTGGAGATCATTAGAAGAGTTTAGGATTTATGCAAAGTATGTCATTTATGCTTTCATTTGAAAAATCTGTTCCAAAATAAAGTCTAATTATTACTTCAGGCATAACAAGATGCAATTATATTGCCTTGCATTTTCTGAACTGCATCACAGAGTGTTAAAAATGCTGCAGCACTGAACTATTAACAGATTTTTATTTTTAAGTGGCATAAACCCAAAAGGCTTCTTAGAACTGACACGAAATGAAGTGTCTGCAGAAATATTTTATATTGTGGTTGATTTAAGCTCACTCTAGGAATTACCTCTCTTCCCCTCCCCTTTTCTTCTTTCAATAGCAAAGGTCTGTAGCTCTGAGGCAGACACAAAAGTCCAAAGAGATTCCTAGAGCTGTAAAATAGCAGTGATGTTTAAAGAAGGGTGGGGGGAAAGGAGAGAAACGTCACTGAGTTAGTACACCAATCTGATTCTTCTGAATCTGAACTTTCACGTAGAGTTATTTTAATTGCTCACATTGGCATTATATTTCAACACTGTCCACAGAGAAGATCTCAGACTCGACTTTAGCAATTACACCTTGATATTTTGAAAACAGATGAAGAAAATCCAGGACCAGGCTCAGATTATTACTACTTTTCCTGACCATCTTAATTTCTTTCCCTGTCTTCAGAAAAGCAAATTTTTAGAAATGTCATTTGTGCAAATTGTGAAGAGGTTACTGAATTCCTTCTTTAGCTGGGGCACAAAAACGTTAAACACTTCACATCTTCTCTGAATCCTTAAAATCCAGAACTTAAAATGCACATATGCACCAAGTCCCTGCTGCAGTCGATTAGTCTGCAGAAAACAAAAAAGGGGGTCCCTGATGCAAGCATACTGCAGCCTTCAGAGAGTAAGGTAAATGGAAACCAGCTCCTCTGCTCCCCGTCAGCTGGAAGCTTTCAGTAGCCTTTAGTCTGAGTCTACAAAAGTCACCTACCCACTGTGATTCCAGAGACCACTCATTGCTGCATTTCCCTTCTGCATCTGTGGCACCCGACGTTTGGAGCCTTCACTATACCACATTCACTTATCTGCCATTTGAAAGTCATGCAAGGGAAGCCTGCCTGCTCACTCAAAGGCCTGGGATGGAAAGTCCCGAGTGAGTGGCCTTGCAGGAGGACCCAGCTTTGCTGGAGTTTCTTCCTATCTACATGCAGAGTTAGATAGTCTTGCCAAGAATTAATTAAAGATGTTCTGAGCAAGGGAAAATAAAGAGTGCTTTGTGGCACGCTAAGCTGTGCCAACTCATGTGGAGGCTGAAAAGAGAAATATTATGAAAGGAAATCCTATTCTATCTTCAGAAAACTTTAATCTTCCTGTTATTTCTTACGCCCGCAGGATAGATCCCTGCATCACCCATGGACAGCCAGCAGCTCTGCCCCACTCGCATGGGTTATGAAAGCAGCTGGTGGGAGAAAGCACATCCCTTGCTTGGTGGAGCCCTATGGTGCAGCCACGTGCTCACATCCACAAACCTGCACTGCTTATGTGATTATGATATTCAGATTTGCCTTTGCAGGCTATAAGAAGTACACTGTAACTTGCTTTGGGTGATGAAGGAAAATAATTTTGCACCTGACATAGCCCCATCCTGGATCTCTCCTCTGCAGGAATGAATGAGGTGTTCTGGAAGGATGACAAGGTCACTGAGGTTATCAGGGTCAGAGTCACTCAGAAGACAGCAGGATTTACTACAGCACTAGATGATCTTCAGTGGACTCACCTAACCACTGAGTCTCACACTGGCATACATTAAGATGGGGCAGTGCCACACCTCCACCTTATTTATTTTCTTAATTTTTCTTAAACACAGAACTGGACTGAAGGAGAGCTGATGAACTGGAGCTCAGTTTTCAGAACCTTCTACTAATGGTAGCTGCCTTGGAAGTTCTCCCACTTGATAGGAAGTAATTGGAAGTGCCAATGGGCCCACTAATGCAGGTTTGACACAGCAGGAACCACATATTCCAGCAGATACAGTAGTACTTAAAAAGACTACTGATGAAAGAGTCCAATATTTTCATTCTGGAATAAAAATCACTACCTTGCCAGTCAGTATTTTTAATCTTTCAGAAAGATTCATCAGTTCAAAAGGCTGTGTATGGGAACTGTTGAATCTCGATCACCTGAGGTGAGCACTGAGTCAGCCGCAGGAGCACAGGTGAAGGCAATGCACCTGTGTGACCAGAAGGGGTGCAGTCTGACTCCACCTCTCCCAGACCCCATGTAAGGGCTGACCACCACTGGGGGAAGGATGTCTTGTTGGAGATCCCTCTTTTGTGGAGTTTTTCCCTGTGAGCCTTGATCCTTGGAGATGGGTGATCATTTCTTTTTATATCAATCATCTCTTTTCCATCCTGATAATCTTTCTAATTACACCATCTATAAAATATCTCAGCTAACAATACCATTTGGTATTATTCATTTTGTTAACTTTACACGTTACAGTATCCCACCAACCTATCCCCAAAGGATCCAATCAATATGTACTCTTTGTAAATAGCTCTCAAAGCCAGAAAACCCCACATGCTCCAGCCAGCTCTGTCAGAGAAAGAAATCAATAGGAGCATTGAGGACATCCTCTTCAGAACAGAGGCACAGTGTGGGCACAGCAGTTGTTTGTGTGACTTGCTCCCCAATGGGGAACGGTCCCGGAAGCACCAGTGCCAGGACCCTGCCTTCTGCTCATCTCATTTCTGAGGAGCTGATTTACAGAGGCAGCCTCCGTGGAGCAAACTGGTTCTCCTTGGTAATTAACTAAAAAGAAAAAGCGGAAAAAAGATAAAGGAATTAGAAAAAGCAAGTTTACGTATGCCTTTGTTTCCACAGCGGCTACACTAGACTGATATTGCACAAATTTGTGTAGTCCTGCAGGCACTGAAGGGAACTGAAGATTGTTTAAAGGAACAGAATACTCCTTAATCAATAGGCAAAAACACATGCATGCAGAGCTCTGTAAGAACTTATTTTAAAACCAAATGGCACTTTCTGTTCCATCTGAAGTGCTTTGCCCTTGGTTTGAACAGACAAAATGTTCTCTATAAGGCTGCAGCACTTTTGCACATCAGAAACAACCAACAGCTGTGACATACAGAACATCCCTGGGAAACAAGTGCTTGATTATTTCCCCCAGCAACTTTGTCCAAATAGCACTCATCAAAAGGAGATCCATGTGATTGAAATATGCTCTCCTTAGATCTGAATTGGCCTCAGTCTTTCAGACACTCCTGGTTTCACCTTCTTTCCTTTAAAGCTCTGCTTTCCATTTTCTGAGGCTCAGAGTTTCCTAACGAGGTTGGGTTACCCGAGATCATAAAACTGAGGAACTTTCAGTATCAAATTAGTGAATAATAAGATGGCCAATGAAAGTAAACACAAAATGAGGAATTTTGAGAAATATCTCCAGCTTCATTTTGAAGACCAGGATAATTGACCATTTCCTAATATTAGATTTGTTATAGTTCTAGTAAAATGTTGTTTATTGTTGAGACAGAGACAGAAAAGCAAATCAAAGAGGCAGAGAAAACAAGCACAGAGGCATGATGATGCCCCCTGGTTATGACCATGACTACTCCTGCTTTAAATAGTGGATTTGCTTTCTCCATCACAGAAGGACATTATAGAATGAGAAAAGCTGGAAAGAAGGGGGTTAGGAGCAGTCATAGTCATATAGTTATGGACCAGCTACAGCAGAGCAGCACCAACATAATTTCAACAAGAGTTAGACACCAAAGGCTTTTAAGCAGCTGGGCCTGAGCAATTGTTTTGTACTGTGTTCTCCTCCAAGCCGGTGCCACACAGAGGATGGCATACAGATCACCACCTAGCCAAGAAGTCTGGAGGACTTGGGAATGCCATCTACGGGGCACCCTGCATTACCTCAAAGTTTGTAAAACAACCAAGGGTCACACATCCATCAAGGAATAATTATTTTTCTGGCTCAAACGTTTGTTGCTTTGAAGACTGAAAGGATAAGGACCATCAGACATGATTTAATGACAGAACAGCAGTTATTCACCTGACTGAGTTGAGTAATCTTTGCACAAGAGAGTAGGCTGAGAAGATTCAAGGCCCTATCTTGGGCTCATGTGCTAAGCTCTAGTGAGGTTGATCAAACTTGGTACAAAAGGTAAACAGAACTTAATAAATCGATATCTTTAAAATAGTTTTGTTGGCTTTTTCACACTGAAATTCCTTGATGCTTTCAGATGAACACAGAGCAGGTATTGCTAAGTAGCTCATTATTTGATGATCATGCCTTGAAGCCCACGTTCTACGCATTGCACTTTGCACCTGGTTTGCATCTGAACTTTAAAGCCTCTGTTTGCCACTACTGGACAAGATAAAGACATATGCATCTGTAAGAGCTACATCCAGCGCCAGAGCAGCAGCGTGCCTGACGCAGGACACGAGGCTCTGGCTCCCTCTGCTGCCAGGAAGGGCCTCAGAGGAACCAAACCCAGAGGCACTATGTTAGCCCTAGTGACTTTGTTTTCTAACACTGACAATCAGGTACTCAACAGAAGAGGTCTCCAACCATTTACTCCCGATTTCTGCCCTCATTCTGGAGCAAACAAGGCAGTGCATCCTGCAGCTGCTGCCTGGAAGCAGCACAGAACACCCCTTCACCTCCCTTGCAGAACTTTCTCCTCTCACAGGAGCGAAATAGCTTCTTGCCACCCCCGGCCCTCCATTTCGCACCCTGAGCAAGCCTTAGCCTCCCTAACCCCTGTCACCACACAAGCAGAGCTCCTCTAAACGAAAATGACCCTCCCAGCCACCTCCTGCAGGTGCAACATATTGGGACCGCCCCCGCCCCTCCAGGCCGCCGCAGCCAATCCGCAGCCTCCGCCTCGACCGGCAACCAATCCGCGCCTTCTCCCGACCCAGCCGGCTGGTGGCGCCCAATAGCGGCGGGACGAGGAGCGCGTGCAGCCGGCCAGGCCCCGCCCACTGGGGCTGCGGCGGAAGGGCGCGGCCTAGCGGCCGTTGGCGGTGTGCGCAGAAGTTGGATGGGGGGGGGATAGGCCCTGAGCGGGGCCTGGCGGTACCGTGGGGGTGAGGCTGACGGGAAGCGGTGTCCCTGCAGTCACCCAGAGCCCCCGTGTTTTCCCCAGGGCACAGCCATGAGCCAGCAGCGAGGACGAAGGGATGCCGGGGACGCCGTCCGAGAGCTGCAGGCCGGGCCCGGCCGCATCAAGCGCCGCAAGACCAGGAGCGAGCGCAACCGGGCCAAGTTCGGCCCCAGCTTGAGTGGCACCAGGTGGAGGGGGGGGAGACACCCATGGGGAGGCCTTCCTCCACCCCGCCTCGCCCAGCCACCCCAAAGCCCCCTGCCGCCTCCCCGGCCTGTCATCATCACCCAGCAGCGCCTCTGTCGCTCCCGGGGGCTCCTTGGGCGGGGGGTGGCCTCTGTGGACATAAAGCGGTTGTTGGAGGGTGGGCAGGGGGCAGAGCCCCCCCCTCCACCCCCTGCTGAGGAGGTGACAGTGCCTCCGGAAACCCCCCCGCCTGTCAAAGGGGTGGAGAGGGAAAGGCAGAGGTCACCCCCCCCTCCAGAAAACTCCCCAGAGGAGGTGGTTGGCGACAGAGACTCCCCCAGCACCATGACCTCTGCCCGGGGGCTGGCTGCCCGCCTGTGTGCCCTTCTGCCACACCCCCCTGAGTTCTACGGGCGTGTGCTGGCTGAGGAGAGACGCCGTTCATTGCTGGCTGTCTTGTTGAAGCATCACCACACCCTGCCAGACCTGGCCACGCTGTTTCCCCACAAAAGCATCGGGGCCGCAGGGGGACTCTCCCACGCACAGCACCCTGTGCCACCCCCTGCCTCCAACCGAGCCCCAGGGCTTAGCGCTGCTGAAGCAGAGCTCCTTCCCCAGCCTATGCAGAGCAGGGGCCCAGCACACCGTCACCGCCACTCCTCCACAGCCCCACAGGCCATCCCTCAGGTGAGTGCCCCAAAAAACCTTATTTCCCCAAAACATCATTTTCTGTCCTCAAGGAGGTAATGCCTCCCCAGATGTCTTTTCCCTGCTGCCAACCTTGCACTCCTCCTGTAGTCACCAACTTCTCCGTCCCGGTTATCTCCTGTTTTCAGCACTGAGATGAAGAGGCAAGTGAGTATCCAGACAGGGGTGATCCTGTCCCCCATGTCAGGAGGGGTCAACTTACACTCCCCTCCTCGTAGAGCTGGTTCCCTTGGATGTCAGAGGACGAGGATGACGCACATCCTGAAAACCCAGCTCCGCAGTTCTGGGTCCAGACCCCCCCACCACCATTCAGGCCGAGCCCCCCAGCACACTCCCCCATCTCTCACCCCCCTGTAAGGCGTTGCACACCCAAACCGGAGCTGCCACCCCAGCAAAGGCAGAGAAGGGACCCAGCACCACGCTACTGCCGCTGCCGTGCCCCCCTTCAAGCTGTCGCTCAGGTGAGTACCCCAAAGAACTGTTTTTCCCAAAAAATATTTGCTTTTCACCACTCACCTCTTTGTCCCTGCTGCCAACGGTGCTTTTCCTCCCTCAGAATCCAAGCCCCCAAGCTGTCCTGCCACCCCCCGTTTTTGGTGCAAGGAGAAGAGAGAGGCAGGTAAGTTCCCAGATGGGGGAGCCCTCCCCCTGCAATACAAGAAGAGATTGACCTGTGCCTCCTCTTCTCACAGAGCTGGTTCCCCTTAATGTCGGAGGATGAAGATGATGCATACCCTGAAAATTCTGCCCCATTGTTCTGGGTCCGAACCCCCTCACCACCACTATCTAGTGTGCGGACCCCACGCCGCATCCCCTTGAGGGAGCCAGGCTGCACATGTGGGGCAGCATGGGATTCCAGGGCAGGGGACACAGCCAATGGGCATGGCCAGATCCACCAACGGTCCCATGTGCCACGATGCCACCAGGTGTCACAGCATCCCTTGGTAGGCCAGCAAAGCCCCCCACAACCCCATCAGTGCCGTGGGAACAGGCAGAGACTCTCTGCCTTGCACCGGGGGACATGCCCTTGTGCTTCCTCCCCACCTCGCCACCCCCACAAGCACAGCCCCTGTCCCCACAGCTGGTCACACCCCACCTCGGACCTCCCCATGTACCACTGCATGCCCCCCACCAGCTACCGACCGCAGGGCTGCAGGGTTCCGATGGAGCCACGGCACAGGGGATGGCACCTGTCCTGCTGCCCCCACAGCGCTGCTCCCCGCAGGGCAGGGGATGGGGACTCCAGCCCTAACACCTGGCTCTTCCCCTGCATGTACTGAGGGCCCAGCAGTGTGGAGGGAGACTCGCTTTACTGGGGTACACTTCCCTGCGCTCAATAAAGGCTGTTATGCCCTATGACTCTTTGTCTGATGTTTCCTTTTGGGGACCTCCCAGGCTCCCCCTCATCCCATAGCGCCAGTGGTTGGGAAGTGAATACAAGATGGTGAATGTTGATGCTTTAGGTATTTTACTTTGCTGACATCTCCTGGGTGAATCTGTGTTGCCACCGAAAATGACACCAGAGCTCTTGTGTCTGTGTAGAGCTGCTGCTCAGGAGTTAATATAATGGGTTAACACCAGCTTTCCATTCCTTAAGTTTACAAGACTGACCACACTTGCAGACTGCAGGGAGAACAATTCCTCTACAAAGGTGTGTGTGACCTAACTTAAATTTTGGGAACACTTGAATGTAACACAGATGCCATGCCTGTCACCTGGTGATGAGGAGTCTGGGATGGTCAGCACCTTTGGGTACAGGCTCACCTCAATACACCATTCTAGTGTGTTGCTCCCAAGAGAAAAGCTTCTTGGTGTTGTTTTCATCCTTTTCCATTCCATTTGCAGACCCATGTTCCGTTTAGGAATACAAGCGTGAGTGAAAGAGCCTGATTTTATTTCTGAAGTGATTAAATACTATTTAAATTGAGATTGGTACTCTAGATTGGGCCCAGAGGAGGGATGACCAGTGCACAGAGCAGGGGTTCTGCAGGGGGGTGCTCCAAGCCCTGCCCTGTGCTCAAGGCACCAGGCACGTTCCTCTGGAAGGTTCTTTGTGGACGGGGCCAGCTGTGGCTGGTGTTGCCAGGGGAAGTGGAGGAGAATGGCTTCTACACTTACATTGGACAGGGAAGGAAGCATTACCCTATAGCCCCCCAGACAGGAGAAGGAGAATTGGTGGTAGTTGACACTGGAGAAGGCTGAGAGGATCAACTATTTTTTCCTTCACTTGTCACCTGGGGGAATAGTGATGGCCCATCTGGGGGCTGCATCAGGGGGAGCGCAGCCTGCAGCTCATGGTGGTCATTTCATTCCGCTCAGCACTGACCAGACGTAGTAGAAAAGCACTTAGAGAGTTAATCCATCATTGCAATGGAGATTCAGCCAGTTCATGGAGTGGAAAGAAAAAAAGCCCCCAAAGAGCGGAGCACATTCATCTGCGAGCACTCCTCATAGAAATAACCTCCATTTGGGGTAGACTGGTGATGACGGCTCTTGATTTCTTTAAATAAAGCTTTGTGTCTCACAGTGGTGGCAGGCTGAGTTCCTATCAGCATGAAGCAGCACGTTTCGTGTCAGCATTTTCTCCTTGCAGGCCACTTCCCTTAGGGTCACCCCGCGAGCCGTGCGATGTCTCCCACCAGAGAGCCACTGTCACTCCATGACCTCACTTACAGTGGGCAGCCATAACAGCCCCGAGCGCCATGCCACCGTCTGGCCCCAGCAGCATGAAAAGATGCAGAAGTCTGCACTGCCTGCCTGGCACAGCTGCTCAGGCTGCAGCCAGTGCTGTGCCACTGCCAGGGCTCAGTGCCTGCTGTGCCAGCGGCCCAGAGCCGCCATCTTGTGCTGAGCACCCAGAGCCGCCATCTTGTGCTGAGCACCCAGAGCCGCCATCTTGTGCTGAGCGCCCAGAGCCGCCATCTTGTGCCAGGAGACCAGGCCTCAGGGCAGACTCCAGCCTGACACAAGGCTGGAGCCATAGCTTCAAGTGAGAGTACTTCCACTCACCACTTCTGCAGCAATTTGCCTGGGTGTGGGGCACGTAGCCCTGCCAGACTCCACCACTGTGCAATGGACACGACTCAAGTCCCTGTGGGACACTGCAGGCAACCACATGCACTGCTGCACTGTGCTCTGCTCCTGAGGTAGCCAGGCCTCACCTGGGGACGGCCTGGTGTTGGCAGCCACAATTACTATGTGATTAAATGCTTAATGATCCCCTCACAGTGCCTTGTCCTGCAGTTCTTCACGCAGCATACAGGGGTGTTGGGTTGGGGATGCTTTGGTTCTGTGTGGGTCCCACTGGGCCACAGTGGTTTTGGCATACACAAAAATGAAATAAAAACCACCATCTCCAGAGAGCAGGCCATCTGAGGGCGGATGAATAGTTGCGTTAATGTGTAATTACTGCACAGTCCTGGCTTCCCTTCTTTTGGCAGTGCAGTGTTACTTACAACTGAACTGTAAAACATTGCACATGGATTTTATTTACTGCTTTATTAATGGCATCTGTTATCCCACCAAATCTCAGCAGTTCGCTCTTGTTCAAGGAAATGACAAAAACCCATTGCGCAGAGGACTGATGCTAACTTACATGCATTGGCTAGGAAGGGAGCTACAGGACGTGGCCAAAACACCACTGTACGGGAACTGTTGAATCACGGCCTGAACCACTGCTCGATCACCTGAGGTGAGCACTGAGTCAGCCGCAGGAGCACAGGTGAAGGCAATGCACCTGTGTGACTGGAAGGAGTGGAGTCTGGCTACACCTCTCCCAGACCCCATGTAAGGGCTGACCACCACTGGGGAAGGATCTCTTGTTGGAGATCCCTCCCCTGTGGATTTATCGGCAAACCTCAACCATTTTGAAAAAGTGAGCCTCTCTTTATTCACTGGTTGTCTGATTATCTTCCAGATAAGCCTAGCAAAATATACTGTCTTCCTCACTATTTTCTCTGAATACTACTTTTTCTGGGTTATTCACCCTACACACCACATATTCACTCAAACTGCGTGCCTGCTCAGTGTGTTGCCCCAGCATCTCAGCCCATTGCAACACAAAGGGGTGCACACAGCTTTAACCCGTGGATCTGAGGTCTGTGTCTGTGACGGATACCTGGCAGCATCTCCCTTCCCAGCCTGCCCACAGCAGACCCAAGAGGCTGCCAGCACCAGGCTGCTGTGCTCTCCCAGACTGCAGTGGCCACGTTTGTTGCAGGCAAAGCGTGACTCAGGCAGACTCAGGGCTTGCCTTTCTGCTGCAGCTTCCAGCAGGGCACAGGGACTGCTGCTGCAGTCTGATTTGCTGGGAGGCTGCCAGCCGCCCTGCCTTCTCCTCCTCTCTGCAGGCAGCTTGCAGGCAGCTCTGCCCTGTTTATTGAGCGGCAGGATGACCTGCCGCAGGGACGCGGGAGGCTGACATCCCCACGGAGGGCATGGAGCAGAGGAGCTGGTGATGCAGGCAGAGGATGCTGCGGGGAAGGTATGGCCATGTCTGTGGGGAGCAGGGATGGGGGCATGGTCTGCAGGCACCTGCACTGCATCCCTGTCCCTGCAGGGTGCTATGTCTATCCTGCTTGGGTAAGGGGTGACCCCAGGGCGAGGGGATGCATGCTGCCTGCAGTGTGCAGCTGAGCTGGGGACAGGCAACCTGTGCTCTACCGTTGTCCCCAGGCTCTTAAGGACACTTTTCTGAGTGCTGTCCCGTGGGTTTGTGTCTGCTCCCTGCCTGCAGCAGAGCTGAGATGGGGGGAAGGGGATCTACTGCAGTGCAGCCATCATTCTGCTCCACAGCTCCTCCCTGACACCGGGAAGTCCTCCCAGCCCTTATTATTTGGCTATGGTGCAGGTCTTGGATGGCAGATAGGCGCCAAAATCCTTGTTAAGCTCAGGCCTGCTGACCCACTGATTTGCCACCACATTATTGGAGAGCTGTGCTCACTGCCTAACCTCAGCCCGCCCTGCCCAGTGTGACCCACTGCCTTCAGCTCATGTGCATCCTTTTCCTTTGCTGCACTCAGGATGGAGATGTGCAGGACCTCCCCATCTAGGAACAGGAGAGAGGAGCAGTCATGGCAGTGCGCGGCCGGCACACCAAGGTGCTCCCCTCCCAGCTGAACAAAGTGTGCCCCGAGAGAGGAGACGGCCCCACCGCGCACCCCAGGGAGATGAGCGACTTCGAGGTGGTCCCCAACCTCCAGCAGAGCAGCAGCAGTGTGGCCAAGGGACAGCGGAAGGCACATTTCCCCTCTGGCAGCAATGAGAAGGCAAGATGAGGGTCTGGAGCTGGAAGAGGTGGGAGGTGGCTGCACGTGGTGGAAGAGAAGTTGTCCTGGGACACATCATTGGGGAATCTCAGGCGGGGGGGAGCATTAATAAGGCCCCTAGGTAGGTTGCAAGCACCAGTTTCTGGACCCTGGTGCAAGTTGTGACCCTTTGCAGAAACAACGATCCCTCACTGCTCTTCCTGCTCCCTTAGGAAAATCTCATCTCATGGATTCCTGAAAACATCCAGAAGAAAGAGTGCACATACTTTGTGGAAAGCTCCCAGACCTCAGACTCTGGGTAAGTCAGACCTCCTTCCCCTCCCTGCCTGGGATCAAAAGGGACATCTGGGGACAAAGCACTAGAAAATCTCACCTTTCTGTCAAGGAAACTTGTACCAAGGGAATTCACAAAGTCTTTTCTGACTGTGTTCCTTCATCCTGCTGTGTGGCACTACATGGCTGATAGCCAGCTTCCCAGGCAGTTATCCTTCTGATGTTTGCTGTGCAGTCGTTTCCATTCGTACTTCACCCAGAGCAACCTTCCAATTTCTGTCACAAACCACCATAAATGAAAATACCAGTATTTGCTACATTTTCTGCTACAAAAAGCCCTTGTTTCTGTACAAGTTCTTGAACTACAAGTCAAGTTGGGTGGGAGGTGCTGGTACCTGTGGTGCTTTGATGAAGACACCAGCACCTCCCAGCTGGGCTGGGGCAAGTGGGTCACTGGGACTTTGCCTTTGGGGGTTAGCTTGTTTCCCACGGAGCTGGGGGTGTGTGTTGCAGGAGGGTGGTGTGCGAGTGCGGCTACCTCAGGGAACAGCACCTGGAAGATGCTGCTAAACCTCCCTTCTTCCTGGGGAAGGAGTGGGATCCCAGCAGGCACATCCAGGAAATGCCAACAGATGCCTTTGGAGACATCCACTTCACGGGCCTGGGACAGAAGATGGGAAAGGTGACTTGTTTCTCCCCTCTGTGGTGCAATGAGAGTCTGTTCAGATCTTGCCCGGGCAGATGAAGTGCAAGTATTTCCCTCCTGAATGAGAGGAAGTTAGGAAAGCATGGAAGTGCCCCAAAGGCAGCACTGATTCGTGCTGAGAAAGGTGGTTGGGACAATGTCCCTCCTCTCTTCCAGCGCTGTATTCAGTCCCTTTCTGAAACAGCAAGACTGGTCTCCATGCTGTGAGGCCCATGCTCCAAGGTATGGCTGTTCCCTGTCCTTGTACTCAGGCAATCATGGGGATGCACGCTCCCTGGGAAGTGGGATGGAACAGGGCTATGCACCAAGAGCTGGGGCAGCAGCAACAGACCTCTGGCAGGAAAAGGCATGGGAAGCCCCCGGTTCTTTGCTGGGACAGGAGAAAGTGTGGTGGAGTTGCTCTGCTCCCCAGTCCAGTTCTTTTTACCCAAAATACATGTTTTTACAGTATGTGCGTGTCTCCTCCGATACTCCTCCGCGGGTCATCTACCACCTCATGACACAGCACTGGGGCCTTGATGCACCCAACCTGCTCATCTCGGTCACTGGTGGAGCCAAAAACTTTGTCATGAAGCCAAGGCTGAAGAACATCTTCCGGCAAGGGCTAGTGAAAGTGGCCCAGACAACCGGTAAGAGACACAGTAGAAAGCACTTACTGTGCTGGCAGGGCTTAATGCAGTGGGCAGAGAAAATGTCTTCTGGGGGGGGTGGAGCATCTTCAAGGACTGAGTGCTCCTGCAGCCATACAGTGGGATGCTAGGAGATTGCCGTAGTGGGGTCTCTCCCTTCCCAAGCCCCTCTCTGACCTCTAGGGGCCTGGATCATCACGGGGGGGTCCCATGCTGGTGTGATGAAGCAGGTGGGAGAGGCAGTGCGAGACTTTGTCCTGAGCTGCAACTACAAGGAAGGCGACATTGTCACCATTGGCATTGCCACCTGGGGGACTGTGTACAACCGGGAGAGCCTCATCTGCCCCATGGTGAGCCAGGCCGAGTTGGGAATGCATTTGCTTTGCTTCCACCTGGACTGCTGAGGAAGATCTTTAGGGGAAACCCAGCTGGGCTAGAAGGGGTGATGGTTCCAGGCTGATGCTTTCTGAAGCCCTTTATGCCCTACCCAGTGCCTTGCATGGCTGTTGTGCTTCTCCTGGGAGCAGCCTAGGAGGGCAAGTGAAGCAGAGACAGGAGCATGGGCAAGGCTGATATGAGGACTGCAGGGATGGCTGTTCTTCCCCTGCATGCCATCCTGCTCCCATTCCACATGCTGATTGATCTGAGCCTCTGCTGCTCCCCCTCAGCCCCATCAGGTCTCTCCTCCTGCCACCTACAGGGGGGCTTTCCAGCTGAGTATGTACTGGATGAGGAAAACCAAGGCAGCCTCTCCTGCCTGGACAGCAACCACTCTCACTTCATCCTTGTGGACAATGGGACCCATGGGAGGTACGGGGTGGAAATTCCCCTGAGGACCCGGCTGGAGAAGTTCATTTCCAAACAGACCAAGGTGAAAGGAGGTAACAGCAACAAATAGCCAGGCCAGAGGCAGGGGAGGGGATGAGGCATGATGGGCTATCTCAGCTGCTCAGAGGGGCTCCCTGCAGGGAAGTGACCTGGGCTCTGCTTCCCTGCAGGTGTTGCCATCAAGATCCCCATTGTTTGTGTGGTGCTGGAAGGAGGCCCTGGGACACTCGATGTAAGGAACCGTTCCTGGCTTCTCTCAGCAGAGACAAGAGGGGTAGTGGTGGGATGGGCTGGGATTCGGAAAGTCTGCTAGGCCAGGAGCCAGGGCAGAGGACAGCAGGTCTGCTCCTTGCCTTGGGATCACAGAATCATTAGGATTGGAAAAGGCTGCTAAGATCACCAAGTCCAACCCCAGCCCATCCCCACCGCGCCCACTAAACCATGTCACTCAGTGCCACATCTCCACTGCTCTCGAACACCTCCAGGGACGGTGACTCCATCATCCTGGGATCTCCTGGTATTGGTGGGAAATGGGAAATGCAGCTGGATAGGAGTGCTGTGGTGTAGCAACAGGAGGTCCAGTCTTGGCAGGGCTGCTGGCTTCTTAGTGATACCAGAACCAGCCTCCCTGCTTTGTTGCAGACCATCTACAATGCTATCACCAACGGGACCCCTTGTGTGATTGTGGAAGGGTCTGGGCGTGTGGCGGATGTCATTGCACAGGTGGCTGGCCTGCCTGTGTCCGAGATAACCATCACCTTGATCCGCAAGAAGCTGAGTGTGCTTTTCCCTGACACCTATGAACAATTCACCGAGGGCCAGGTGGTGGAGTGGACCAAGAAGGTAAGCCTCTTGCAGGCAGACAGCTCCTCTACCTGAGCATGTGGAGACCCCAGGCACTCCTGAGGCCAGCAAGGCTCCCAGTGTGAAACTTAAGGCTCAGCTTCTACCAAGCCTTAAGCTTCACACTGGGTGCATTTGTTCTGGTGGATACCCTAAGAACAGTGTGGCACTAGCCTCAGCTGGGCTGGGGGACAGCAAAGTGGGCTGCAGGTGGCCCAAGGGGAGCCAGGAGCTGCCCCACACAGGAGGAGATGCTGCTGCTGATTGCTTGCCCACGGCTTTCCTTGTAGATACAAGACATAGTGCGGAGCCGGCAACTCCTTACCATTTTCAGAGAGGGCAAATATGGTCAGCAGGATGTGGATGTGGCCATCCTCCAGGCACTGTTCAAAGGTGCGGAGCTGGGGGCTGCCTGGGGGCATGAGGGAGATGAATGGAGTGGTGGTCACAAGCTTGGCTTGTGCAGTCACCAAAGGGTTCCCCGAACCTTGTGATGCTGAGCTGTTTGGGAAGAGATATTTCTTGTGGGGGGTCAGGCCCCTGGGGTGGGGGGAGGGGGAGGCTTCAAGAGGGTAAATGATCCTCTGCTCTAACACATGCACTTGGCATGCAGCATCCCGAAATCAGGACCACTTTGGACGTGAGAACTGGGACCACCAGCTGAAGTTAGCCGTGGCCTGGAACAGGGTGGACATTGCTCGGAGTGAGATCTTCACGGATGACTATGAGTGGAAGGTAAAGCAGTACCTGTGCTGCTTTCTTGCTGCATGACTTTGTGGGAGATACCGGGCTGGGGGCTGAGGGTAAGCAAGGCTGAGGGACTTTCTCCCACTCCTGACCACAAACAACCAGAGCAGAACTGGGCTCAATTTGCTTCACTGCCAGAAATGGTCCTATGTAATTGTTTACATAGGTGGTTGGTATTTCATTCAAAACTGGTGTCTTTGAAAGACAGTGTACCAACCTAAAGTCTCTTGATACCTGGACTCCTCTAGGTAGCCCTGCCCTATGGTCTCCGCCTGTGCCATCATGTCAAGTGGCAGCTTGTCTCTAAGCTCCTCTTTGTGCTTGTGGATGAAACCTTCCCCAGTCTGAGCAGGGCACAAGGAGTCACCCTGCTGGGGGGCCATGGAGCCCCTTACCTCTGACTCTGGTTTATCAGCCCACAGATCTCCACTCCGTGATGGCAGCTGCCTTGATCTCCAACAAGCCAGAGTTTGTGAAGCTATTTGTGGAACAGGGAGTGCGTCTCAAGGAGTTTGTCACCTGGGACACCCTGGTTTACCTCTACGACAACATGGCCCCATCCTGCCTGTTCCACAACAAGCTGCAGAAGGTCCTCCTGGAGGAGAAGGAGCACACAGCCAGCTCCAAAATGCCTCGAATTCAACTGCACCATGTCTCCCAGGTGCTGAGGGAGCTGCTGGGTCGCTCCACACAACCTCTCTACCCCAAGCCCAAGCACACGGAACGGCCCCGGCTCTCCATCCCTGTCCCTCACATCAAGTTGAATGTACGCATCTCCAGGTTACACTCTGGCAGGGTTGCATTGGGCAGGGGGGCACTGGCTGAAGAAACAGCCCTGGAGGTTCCAGTTAGCTCACTGTCCTTTTGTCCAGGCAAGAATCTTACTTAAAGCCCCTTAAAGCCTTTCCCAAGTCATCTGCCTCACGTTCAAGATGCAGCTCCCACCATCTTAGCCGTGCAGAATTGGGTGGCTGTGTGACTAGTGAGCAGGACCCAGTGCTGTGGAGGACAGAGGGCTCCTTGTGCACTGGGCAGGCTTGGCACATCCTTTATGATCATGATCTTTGAAGGTCAGGGGCATTTCCAGGATAAGCCCAGCATTGGCCATTCCTCTCTGCAGCGAAGGCCCTTCCATGGCTGGTGGAGGCAGGCACCTAGGGGTCGGGGAGCATTTGTGCTGAGGGGCTGTCTCCTCTCAGCAATCTCTTGGCAGGTGAACAGGTCTGACTGTTGCACACCTCTCAGGTTCAGAGGTCAAGCCTCCGATCCCTCTACAAACGTTCTTCTGGCCGAGTCACCTTCACCATCGACCCAGTCCGTGACCTGCTCATCTGGGCCGTGGTCCAGAGCCGCAAGGAACTGGCAGAAACCATCTGGGCCCAGGTACTGCAGCCCAAACCCATCAGTTCCAGCTGTAAAGTTCAGCTGAAACCAAACCTCCAAAGCCCAAGAGGAGTCACAAACATCCCATCACCCATGGCTTCCTATTGCAAGAGCAAGGTTGTCCCTGTACTCCCCATGGCAATGAGTGACCTCCTGCCCCTGCAGATAGAAGGGAGGACAGGTCAGCCCTTGCCATAACAAGTTGCCCCATCTGAGCAGCCAGACTGGGACATGCTCTTTCCCTCCCACGGAAATGCTGAAGAACACATCAGAACTGCCAGGGGCTTGTGGGATGAGGCTCAGTGTCCCACACCCTATCCAACATCTTCCGCCCCAGAGCCAGGACTGCATGGCGGCTGCACTGGCCTGCAGCAAGATCCTGAAGGAGTTGGCCAAGGAGGAGGAAGACACAGACACCACTGATGAAATGCTGGCCCTGTCTGAGCAGTACGAGCACAAGGCAATTGGTGAGTGGGAAGGACACCAACAACCTAGAATACTCTCATGTCCTGTCATGCTGGACATGTCTAAAGGGCGGTGGGTACGATGCTCTGCTCCTGCTGCTAAGCTCTCCTTGGTGCTCCTCTTGCTGAGCACTGGGCTGGCCCCGAGCCATGTCTCCCTCCTCTCCCAGGTGTGTTCACAGAATGTTATCGCAAGGATGAAGAAAGAGCCCAGAAGCTCCTCGTGCGTGTTTCTGAGGCCTGGGGGAAGACAACCTGTCTGCAGCTGGCACTGGAGGCCAAGAACATGAACTTCGTGTCCCATGGGGGTGTCCAGGTGGGTTCCCAATGGTGGTGCTTGGCATGGGAAAGAACCCGTGTGTCCAGATTCAGGGCTCCTTGTTTGCAGAGTGCTCAGACAGAGGGGCTGTGCCCAGCTGCCCCAATCCCGAGTGGCTGGGAGGCTGAGCACCCTGCCCCTGCTGCCAACCTGTGCTCAATGCTGGGCCCGACCATCTCCTCCCTGCTCCATGCCACCAGGGAAATTGCTCATCCCTGATAGCCCTGTGGAACAAGCTCAGGCTCCATCCCTGATGAGCTGGACTTGACAAACTTTCTGTGCAAATTAGCCAGGATGCAGAGGAGGCTCCTCTAACAGTGCTCCCCTTCCTCCTCACAGGCCTTTCTAACCAAGGTCTGGTGGGGGAAGATGTGTGTGGACAACGGGCTTTGGCGGGTGATCATGTGCATGCTCTTCTTCCCACTCCTCTACACCAACCTCATTACCTTCAGGTACTTACAGCTAGGGCACGCGTGTATGGAGGCAAGTTCTGCTTCAGCTCCCTCCTCCAGCTGGTTCATAAGTTTCAGGCAGCTGAGCTGTACCTCCATCCTCACTGCCCTCAGGGAGAAGAGGCTGCAGCCCATGGGCTGCCTGACACGATTCCGAGCCTTCTTCACGGCGCCTGTCGTCATCTTCCACATGAACATCCTCTCTTACTTCACCTTCCTCTTGCTCTTTGCCTACGTGCTGATGGTTGACTTCCAGCCATCCCCGTCCTGGTGGGAGTACCTCATCTACTTCTGGCTCTTCTCCCTGGTGTGCGAGGAGACCCGCCAGGTATGGGGTGGGCAGGGAGGGCTTGGGTGGAGCTGGGAGGGGCAGGAGTGGCCAGTGATGGCCAGCAGGTCTCTGTCCCTCTGTAAGGCACGTGAGTACCCTATGAGGCTTTTACTGATATACTGACCCAGCTTCTTTTCCCAATAGCTGTTGCACGATCCAGATGGGCTTGGGGTCATGAAGATGGCTTCCCTGTATTTCAAGGACTTCTGGAACAAGTTGGATATCGGTGCCATCGTAGTGTTCATCGCAGGGCTGACCTGCAGGTGAGTCACAGACCCTCTGCCTGGCAGTGCCCGGGGCTGAGCTGCCGGCTGCATTGGGCCCTACCTACAGTTCCAGAACTGTGCACCTTTTCAACTCTGATTTCTTCTTCAAAAGACTGAAGAAAATTGTCATAGCCACATGATTAATCCTGACCCATTTACCTCTGTTTCCTGCCGCTTTTGGGGGAGATGTTTTTGGTGCCGCAGCTCTCACCCAGCACTCTGGGGAAGGTCACTGATATGCAGAAATGCATCATTGTAAAATCAGATAAAGAACCACGCTGTTGGCACTGAGCTGTTCCCTTCCTCTGTCCTGTGCCCAGGCTGATCCCATCGACGCTTTACCCGGGGCGCATCATACTGTCGCTGGCATTTATCATTTTCTGCCTGCGCCTGATGCACATTTTCACTGTCAGCAAGACTCTGGGGCCCAAGATCATCATTGTGAAGCGTATGGTGAGGGCTGCCCTGCCCTGCCCTGCCCTGCCCTGCCCTGCCCTGCCCTGCCCTGCCCTGCCCTGCCCGCAGGGGATGTGCCACCCATCTCGTCCTACCCTGGAGGGCACTGTGCTCCAGGACATGCTTTTGCTTCCTCGTGTCTTTGCAGATGAAGGATGTCTTCTTCTTCCTCTTCCTGCTGGCAGTGTGGGTGGTGTCCTTCGGCGTTGCCAAGCAGGCCATCCTGATCCACAATGAGGAACGTGTGGAGTGGCTTTTCCGTGGCGTGGTCTACCACTCCTACCTGACCATCTTTGGGCAGATCCCCTCCTACATCGATGGTAAGGGACGCTGGCCTGTGACTGTGGCATGAGCCCAGTGACTCTGTTACAGAGGGCCAGGCTCGTGCAGCTGCACAGGACTCCTCTCCACGCCACAGGGTAAGGCCAGGAGGGAGAAAAGACAAAGTGTAGGGCATGTTCAGAGTGTTGCCATCACTCCAAAGCCAGGAAATGAATTTGCCCAACTGCTCAGGATAACCAGCTAAGATGTGCAAAGGCACAGGAGCAGGGTGCCAGCATCCAGCTCAGTGTAAGTTGGCAGGAGTAAGCAGAGTGCTGAGGACAGAGGATGATGCAGAGTGGCCTTGGAAACCCTCAGCACACACCAGCTGCTCCAACCCCTGCTATGTTCTCAGCCACCTTGATGTCTGAGAGCGTTGTGCTGCTTGACACACCCTGGGCTGGCTGCGGTGGAGCAGTGCTGTGCTCTCTTGCAGGGGTGAATTTCAACATCGATCAGTGCAGCCCCAATGGGACTGACCCCTACAAGCCCAAGTGCCCAGAGACCAACGAAGACAACAAGGAGCCCATCTTCCCAGAGTGGCTGACGGTCATCTTACTGTGCCTGTACCTGCTCTTCACCAACATTCTCCTCCTGAACCTCCTCATTGCCATGTTCAAGTGAGTCTGACCTGGAACCCTGACGGTGAATCACACTGCCTTTACTTTTACTTGCAGGCTTGGCCCTAGCCAGGGCAGCTCACAGACAAGGGGTGCCTCCTCGCTCCCCTGCACAGCTGACACCTGGGCTCTGTCCCCAGCTACACGTTCCAGCAGGTCCAGCAGCACACAGACCAGATCTGGAAGTTCCAGCGGCACGACCTCATTGAGGAGTACCACGGCCGCCCGCCCGCGCCTCCACCCTTCATCCTCCTCAGCCACCTGCAGCTCCTGGTGCAGCGGGGGCTGCTCCGCAGGCCGGCCACACGCCACAAGCAGCTCAGTGAGGAGCAGCCCCTGCCCTTCTTCTCCTCCCTCCCAGGGAGATGAGGTGCCCGGGGAACTGACAGCCCTGCCATCCCCTTCCTCTGGCAGAAGAGAAGCTGGAGAAGAATGAGGAAGCCGCCCTCCTCTCGTGGGAGATGTACCTGAAGGAGAACTACCTGCAGCACCAACAGTGTCGGGAGAAGCAGAGCACAGAGCAGAAGATCCAAGATATTGCACAGAGGTACCAACACACCTCAGACAGGGACCTGCTTCCTGTGCTGGGCAGGAAGGATTTAGCATTGGAGCTGTTGCTGCTCTCCTTGCTGTGCATATAGGCAACAGGGGATGCTTGTGGGGATTTGGCTTTTGGAGGTGTAGGCACCCACACAGCATGGGCTGCTGAGCACCTGCAGCAGCTGTGACTCCTAAGGAGGTTTTTCTCTGCACCATCCCTCCAGAGTCGATGTGCTGGCAGACCTGCTGGACGTGGATCGGGTGAAGAGGACGAGCCTGGTGGAGCAGAGACTGGGTGCCCTGGAAGACCAGGTGAGGGAAAAACTGAGCAACTGCCTTGGGAATATGGGCTTTTCCAAGGGCACAGGTCAACTGAACCACAAGAGGAAGTTGTTCTGAATCAGCTCCCCTTAAACCAGTTAGAGGTTCATTGACAAAACAATAGCCTCAAAGAGAAAAAGGCATATGGGAAACGGGATGAGCTGTGGGATGAGCCACTGCACTGTTCATCCAGCTCTTCTCCTCAGCCTGAGAGGGCCCTCCAGATCTTCGCCTGTCCCACACAGGTCCATCAGAGTGCCAAAGCCCTGAGGTGGATCATGCAGGCGCTGCAGGGCAGTGGCTTCAGCTCAGAGGAGGATATGCCACCCTTAGGTATGCACAGCCCCAGCTGTGATGCCAGAAGGCATTGGAGCTAGGCAGTCCCATGGGCTTCAGCATCAGTCCTGCTGAGGCTCAGCACCTGCCCTGTGAGGTATCTCTGGCTTGCAGTCTCCAGCAGAACCTCAGAGGTGAAGGAGTTAGACCTGGAGGAGAAGCCTGAAGAGAAGCAGCCCCCATACCACGTGCTGGCCCGGAACCTCCTCTACCCGGGGTCTCACACCATCCGCTTCCCTGTGCCGGATGAGAAGGTGCCCTGGGAGGTAGGAGCCCAGGAGGTGGGGCTGGAGGAAGGCTGGGGGCTGGAGGAGGATGGGGAGAGGAGCAGAGCCATCATTGCAGCTCGAGAGAGAAGTGTCCAACTTGGGACGCGCTGTTCTCCCCAGCCCTGGGATGAGTGGCTTCTTGGAGACACCACCAGTGCTCAGTGAAATGGGGCTGGGTCTCCAATGGACAGAGGGTCCAAGCATGGCCAGGGATGCCTCCCTTGGGAAACACCGTGGCTGTGCTCAGTGAAACAAGACTGGGTTCCACTTGGGGCTGTCTGAAGGCACTCTGCATGAGCAGGCACATCTGGGCTGCCAGTGGAGCTGACATAACCACATGCCCCACAGGTGGATTTCCATCTCTATGACCCTCCTGCCTATTCAGCCGACCACAGGGACACAGCTGTGCAAGACCCCTTCAGCCCGTGAGTATCCCCCTCAAGGGGTCCCTCCTCACCCATCCCCACGCATGGCACAGCCTGCCCTCACTGCTGGGCTCCCTCCTGTGCCCAGCTCCTTGGAGTCTCTCCTGAAGATCAATTACAACACCATGGATGGGCTGATCGACCGGCAGAGCTTCCACGGCCCCTACGCTGTGCAGGATGGACTGCCACTGTGAGTGCTGCCACCACAGGGAGGTGGGGGAGCGGGGCAGTGTCTGTGCCACTGATGAACATGTTGAAGAGCACCAGATGGACCCGTGCCCACGGTGTGGGGTTGGAACTGGATGATCTTCAAGGTCTCCTCCGACCCAACCTGTTGTGTGATTCTATGAAGCAGGGAGGGTGGTTCAGGGCTTTGGGCAGCCTCCAGCCTGCTCGCTCTCTCCCACCAGGAATCCCATGGGCAGGACGGGGCTGCGTGGCCGAGGAAGGCTGCACTGCTTTGGGCCCAACCACGCCCTGCACCCAGTTGTGACCCGGTGAGCATGTAGGGGTGCTGGGGACAGAATGGAGAAGGGGGCACAAAGCTATTTCAGAACGAGGAAAGGGAGCTGAGTATGGCCTGCAGCATAACATGGACCTCTCTCACAGCTGGAGGAGGAACTTGGACGGGTCCATTATCAGGAAGAGCCTGAAGAAGATGCTGGAGGTCCTCGTGGCCCAGTACCCCCTGTCAGATGTCTGGGCACTGCCCGGGGTAAGAGCCAGAGCAGAGCAGCTCCAGCCACCTCAAACCATTGGTGGAGAGCTCCAGGAGCTGCATCGAGCGATGGAGCACTGCTGAGGGCTTTTGGCAGCAGGAGGAGGGAGGGAGGCCCCGCTGCTGCCTGCCCCCCTGCAGCTGAGCTTGGGGCAGTGCAGCAGCAGCGGGGCCACGTGGGATGAGCTGAGCTGTGAGAGCTGTTTGGGTGCAGGGCTCGCTGGAGCCGGGTGAGACGCTGCCACTAAAGCTCAAGTGGATCCTGCGCCGGGAGTTCTGGCCCCAGTTCCAGAACCTGCTGAAGCAAGGCACCGAGGTGCGGGCACACGGAGCTCTTGGTGCTCTCAGTGCTGGTTACAGCTCTGCTAACGCAGCCATCCTTCACTGTGCACAGATACACAAGGGGTACCTCGATGACCCCCGCAACACAGATAACGCCTGGGTTGAGACTGTCGCTGTCAGCGTGCACTTTGACAATCCGAACGACGTGGAGATGAAGCGGCTGAACTCGGTAAGGACCTCCTGCCTCTGCAGCTCCCAGCAGGCAGGGCTGCCCAGGAAGGTAACCATCCCTGCAGGTGTTTCAGAGCTGTGGAGACGTGGCACTGAGGGACACGGTCAGTGGGTACGGTGGGGTGGGCTGAGGTTGGACTTGGGGATCTTAGTGGCCTTTTCCAACCGTAGTGATTCTATGAGTTCCTTCGGCTGCAGCCCCAGGTCTCACTCTCATCAGGAGTAAGTTTCTCCAGCTGTGTGCAGAGGAGAGGGAACACAGAGCTGCAGATGGGGTGCCAGCACAACAGGAACCTCAAAAGCTCAGGGTGGGAAGCTGGCAGTGCTGCTGAGTGCAGCTGGTCCTGCCACGGCACGCACACGGTGTCCTGCTCCCCTTCCAGTTCCTCCAGGGCTGCGACCCAGAGCTGAGCATCCGCTGGCAGGTGCTGGACAAGAGGATCCCGCTGCACGCCAACCACAAGCAGCTCCTGCAGAAGGTCTCCACCCTGCTGGGCGCCTACTACTGAGTTCTCAGGCACAGCCAAAGCCGCTGCAGTCCTGGGCCAGGATCTGGCAGCTCTGCCCCAGCTCACCTGTGAGGCTGTGGGCTGCCACAGGAGGCCAGGCAGCTATCACAGCCACCAGCTCACCCTTCTGCGTGGGCACTGCGTGTGGGCCTGCAGGGCATCCGTCGGGCAGCTGTGCTCCCCAGTCTGCTCTCTGAGCCCCAGAAACCCCGGCACAGCTCCTGGAGTGTTGCTCAGGGTCTCTTGAAGAAGCTGCCCTGCAAGCTGCTGTGACATCTGTCCCCGTATTTCCAGTTGCCTCAGACCCAGTGACATCGCCTTGTGCTGTGATACAACACTTCTGAAGGCAAGAGCAGCTCATGGCTCATACACCTATGGCTTTATACCCCTGCACAAGTTCACCCTCCCAAGTCTTATGTGATCCTACATGTGTATGCTGAGCATTGTGCTGTAGCTGATATCCTTCCCTCTGCTAAGTGGCACCTGCCTGCCCCATCCCCTTGTGCACATGGACAGCAAAGGGCAGCTTGCTGGGACACATGGGGGTTCGTGCTCTGCGGACACTGGGGCAGGTGGGGACATGAGCAAGGACTCACACCCATCTCACACATCTCTGCTCACCGTTTCTGCTGCCTGCCATAGGGACGATGAGGCACAGCAGACACTTCCCAGGGCCCCTCAGTAGCCCAGAACAGCCCCAGGGGAGTGGATGGTGCCTAGGACTGTTTAGAGAGGGATTTCAGCTCCTCACACTCTCCCCACGGAGACAGACACAGCCAGGGCTGTACTCCTGTACTGGAGGCCATCGCAGCACAACTGCAGTTTCACCAGTGAGGCACTGGGGACGGGAGGGGGGGGCCAGCTGGTCACACAGTGCTGCTCAATAAACAGCGTGCTCAACAACTCGAGCCTGGTGGTGTGTGTCACTGCTGTTTAAGCACGGGCCCTTCCTGCACACTGCGCTTCCAGGACATTCTCACCCCTATCTTACAAATCCAACCCACATGCAGACTCACCCACATCAGCAGCTTTGGGCTTCTTGAATCCCCCCCCATTCCCATTGCCCCTTAAGGTGATACTGAGCAGCTCCTTGCTATGCTCCAGCTCTGAGTCATGCTGCTATGCCACACTCTGACCTTAAAAAAAGCCACCTCCTAATCACTGCTTTGACAAACTCCTTGGAAGCGTGACTTGCACCAGCTCACGGACCAGATGGGAAAAGCAAAAGAACGCCAGATCTTGTTATTTAAAAGCGCACTGATGATTAGGCCAGCTGGGTGTGCAGGGAATCTGATTCACTGCGATTTTAACACTTGGGGTTGATGAGCTGGGAATTCACCACGTCCTATGTAGAAGCTGACTGCAGGCTGGGGCTCATCTCAACACCCCATGCTACAGCACCCTCCGTGTGTCCCAGTGGCCCTCAACCCCATCCCCACGCAGGGCAACACTGGCCCCACGGCCCCATGGGAGGAGGACATGTTCCTGGGTGCCAATTTCTCAGTTATGCAGGAAAAGCCCTCAAAAAAACCTACAAAGGTTTGTGCTGTACTGAGAGCTGGGCTTTCAGGGAACGATGTGGTCTGGGATGCAGGGAACCCTTCCCAAGTAACCCCTCCTCCCCTGGCTCATCCTGGGCTGCAGAAGTTCCCTCCCTGCTCCAGGTTTGACCCCTTGAGCCCCTGCCATCCTGCAGCTCCAGGCTCTGCAGTCAGAACCCCCCAGCTCCTTTGCAGAGGGTCACACCCCCGGAGGCTCCAGGTTTCAGAGTCCTGAGCTGGAGGCCTGGGATGCTCAGGGGGCTCTGGGTTTCAGGGCATCAACACAGCAGGAGGAGGTCCCACCCTCACACCTTTCCTGTAGCCTACATGAGGCCCTGGGAGCCCCTGCTGGTCCTGCAGAGCCCAGATGTGACCAAAGAGCCCTGGAGGGGCCCACGGATCAAAGGAAGAGCTCCTGGTGCAAGCAGAGCAGCTCCGGTACCCACAGCTTGTCGGGGGTGCAGCAGTTTATTTGAGCTCTGGTTAAGCAAAAGATGCCCCCAGATAAAGGCAAGGAAAAGCATCCCCAACCCTGTGCAAAGGAGTGCACAACCAGCATCAGAGCGGGCAGTGGATGCTAGTGCTGTGCCAACACACATCTCCAAAACCCTCAGAACAAGTGCCAACAACATCAGGGTGGCCTTCCCTGCCACCTGCACCACGCTGATGGTGACAACCAGCCCCCGTGGCCCAGCTGCAGCACACATCCGTGGCTTTGCACAACGTACACACGTTGCTCAGCCTGCAGACACAGCCTGCAGCCAGACACAGAGCGTGGGGCAGCATCAGAGCCGTGGGCCCGGGCACACCGTGAGCCCAGGGGTTGGGTAACCAGAGCCAGCCTGAAGCCAGCATTTCCCCAGCTTCTCACACATCATCTCCTCCCAGCACCACGCACCCGATCCAGCATCACGTGCTCTGCTCAGGCTTCATCTCCCTTGGCTTTGCACGAGCTCCAGCCACAGAAGCAGAGCCCTGGGACCCTTGGCTGGAGACAGCTGACCTGGGAGCTCCCATCCTGTCCTGCGGCGCGCACAACCCCGCAGGTGCTGTGGTTGTCCCCAGGCTCCCAACGCACCTCGGTCCATCCTCACCTCAGTGCCCAGCCCACCCCCATCCTGGCAAGGAGCTGAGCATGCCTCGGGCACCTCAGGTGGTTTTCAGCTTGAGCACCTTGGAAAGGGGCTCCTTGGCACTGGAGTAGAGGAGATAGGAGCCCTCAGTGGTGTTAAACGCCTCCCAGTCTCTGCAGCCAACGGTGGGGAGGTGGTGAGCTGCCACGAAGCCTTCGTAGCCTTGCCACCTGTGTGGGGAGGGCGGTCAGCTGGGGGCCTGGCACCTTCTCCCATCACCCCACGATGGTTTGGGGTGGGAGACGCCCTTCGTGCCTGGAAGCCTGGCAGAAGTGGGGAGCAGAGGCAGCAGGGTGTGCCCCTCTGTGCCCTCTCCAGCCATCCCCTTGCTGTACCTGTGTCCTGCCATTACCCCCGGGCACATCCCAACTCCTGGGCTGTGCCAGGTTTGGTAGAGAGCTTGCCTTGCCCCAGCCATGCAGCAGTACCTGTAGATAATGCTGTTAATGGAGAAGGTGAAGCCATCGAAGGAGTTTGCTACCACCAGAAAGGAGTCGTCTCCCACTGAGAAGAACTCCCAGTCCAGGGCACTGGGGGACGAAGCAGATAGAGGTGGGTGAGATGTGCCCAGCTGAGCTCTGGCAGCTAGCCATCCCATCCCCACCTGGAGCTGCTTCTCCAGCTCCACAGGGATCTGCTGCCCAGGATCTGGGGGGAGGGCAATGGTCAGCATTGCCCTCCCCCCACCCCAGTCCCTTTGCACTGGCAGTGTGCAATCCCACACGAACCCTCCAGGAGACCCCTACGTATTTTGGGGTGTTCAGGGGAAGGCCACACACTGAGCAACGCCCCAGCTCCTTGCACAGGTACCTGTAGGTGAGGAGGTCCTGGAATTTGACAAACATCTGGGCAGTGATGTTCAGCTCATAGATGGAGGAGTTGATGGCGTAGAAGTTAGAGGGTGCTGGGATCCTGCTGTCGTAGCTGTGGCTGTTGGCCACAGCCAGGAAGACTCTGTCCCCGATGTGGAAGACCTCCCAGTCAGCAGCCCCAAAAGTCTGTGGGGAAAGAAGCCACCTGAGAAGCTGCCATGGACACGGACTAGCCTCTGTGATCCAAGTGCTGGGAAGCACAGTGGGACCTGCTGGAGGGGCAGCGGGGAGGTGACCTGCTCTTAAAGCCCCCCAAAGAAGAAGAGTCACAGAATTCATACATTTCACACAGAATTCAAACACTGAGGTTGGAAAAGACCTGTAAGATCATCTAGTCCAACCCCAGCCCACCCCACCGTGCCCACTGCCCACGTCCCTCAGTGCCACATCTCCACAGCTCTGCAACACCTCCAGGGACAGTGACCCCACCACCTCCCGTGCAGCTGTGCAGTGCATCACTGCTCTTTACAAGAAGTTTCCCCCCATATCTAGCTTCCCTTGGTCAGTCCATTGCTGCCTTTACAGAAGTCTAAGAGGATCGGCCTCTGAAATGATTCGCAGCCCAGAGGGGGAGCAAAGAAGCAGCGCTTGACTGATGGATGACCTTACCAGGATGGACTGGAAGAGCTGGAAAGAGCCACTGAGCCAGATGTAGATGTGAGAGTAGATGTTTGTGGATGTGCCATTAAATGTGTTGGCCACAGCCAGGAAGGAATAAGGCCCAATGGCAAAAAATTCCCAGTCATAGGCTCCAGAGGTTGGGATTGTCTGGTTGGTTTCAAAGAGCCCCGTGCTGGGGTTCCACCTGTATATCACGCTGTCTATGTTGTGGTTATTCCCTGAAGGAGACAGAGACGTGCAGTGAAGAACAAGAACATCTGGTTGGCAAGAGAAATGAGACTCAACCAAGGGTCTGAGTACGCAATATCTTGGCTCTGGAGGGAGTGAGGGTGGTCCTCAGCCTTACATAAAGTGTGCCCCCAGAGGGCCCTTCTCTGGTGCCAGTGTAACTGACGTCCCAGCAACAGACTGCTCTGGGGCCTGAACAGGGCTTGGATTGGCTCTGAGAACAAGGGCAGGGTACCTTCTCTGTGGTTGACCACCGCAAGGAAAGCCTCTCCCTCAATGACAAATGCTTCCCAGTCCCTCGCGCTGTGTGTGGTGATCCTCTGATAGGTGACAAATTTCTCCTTCCTGTGGCTCCACTTGTATATTACAGAGAACTCCTGCCCCCTCTCATTCTGCTCAAAATTAGCCACTGCTAGGAAGATCTGAAAAACAACAAGGCAGGACACTTCAAATTTTCTCCATTTCAGATGTGATCTCAAGCAGCACAAAGCACCCCAGGGACGCAGTGGGGTCAGCAGAGACCCAATGGGATGGGGAAGGGACGAGGGATGCTCCCATCAGCCTCCACAGCTGCCCAAGGCAAGCCTCAACAGCTGCCCAAGACCAGCACTTTCATGGCAGGTGTAGCAGCCCACCCAAGTGCCCCAGGCAGGGTGACAGTGGTGTCTTGGAGCTCAGTGGTGACAAGAACACGTGGCTGGGTGTGACACCGCGCTGGTGACGCTGCCTGGCAGGGTCAGGACCTGAGCCACAAAGCTTCCCATGGGGAAAAGCTGGCTAAATAACAAAAATAAAAGTCACAGCCATGATAACCAGAGTCACGATGATAATGGTGCCCTGATAGAAAACATTTTCCAGGCCAAGACAAAAAAAAACCAAAAAACAAAAACCAACCTCTGCTTTTGGCATTTAGGGCTGCTTTTTCTACGTACAGCCCAAAGACGTGGCCAGAAATTTATCCAGAAAAAGAAGGAATTTGGTTTTCTTCTACTCTTTCTCCTTGGAAACAAATGCAGACCCAATCCCCTGACCCTGAGCACAGCCCCAGGATCCCTCCAGGTGCCTCTGCTCCCCATGGGCCCACCAGCTCCATTTCCTTTCCTCACATCCCCACCCAGTGCTGCTGCAGGTTTCCCAGCCCTTGGAAGCAGACAGTGCCCTGGAGGAGGTTGGGAGAGGAGAAGACAACGTTGGGCACAGCCCTGCAATAACCTTCCAGGCAAGCCTCACCTTTTTGCCTATGGTGAAATACTTCCAGGACTGAGCTTGGTAGGTGGGGATGTTCTGGTAGAGCACAAACTTCCCATCAGTCCACTTATAGACGGCCGACCCTGGGGGGCTGTGCCGGTTGGCAGTGGCTGCAAACAGTCCCACCCTTGGGATGGTGAAGACCTCGACACCCATCGTCTCAGAGTTGGTCACCAGGTCCTGGTACTCCTCCACGTAGTCCAGTCGCTGCTTGACTGGGAGACCACAAAAAGGAGTCAGGTTCAGACTCAGCAGCCCCGTCACTGGGCTCAGTGATTCCTGTGGGTCCCTGCTAACTCAGGCCCTCCTGTTTAGGGCCTGGTTGCCCCATGACTTTCTGCACCACAGCTGGAAGGACACAGTTTTTGTGATGAGCACAGAATCACAGAAAGGCTTGAGCTGGAAGGGACCCCAAAGACCATCCAGCTCCAACCCTGCTGCAGCACGGCTCTGGGCCTGGGCACTCAGCATGAGGCTCATCATTACCTTCCAGCATGGAGATCCAGGTGCTGCCATCACATAGGTACAGCCCTCTCCGGGAGGCATTGAACCAGAACTGTGCCTTCTCCTGCTTGGTGCAGGGCGGGCGGGACCCCAGGGTCACCTTCATGTTGGCTCCTGGGAACAGATGGCACAAGGCAGGCACCCTTACGGGGGGTGACGGAAGAACTGGGTATCCCACTCTGATGGACAGCAGGGAGGAGGGGGACAGCACCCTGGTCCCAAGCCAGAAACCCAGCTGCTCACACCCCCAGGGCATCAGCAGTGTGAGCCCAACGCTGCCAGGGTACACAGAGACATCAAACCCCATTTCACCCACTCGACCCAGTCCCCTTCTCCCCACAGCCATGCCCACCACCCTATACCCCCATCCTTCATTGCCTTCCCAAGCTCAGAGCAGCCCACAGCTCCCTACTGACCGTCAGGGTACTTCAGCACCTCATTGCTTGCTGCCTTCACTGGGACATCCTGGAGAACTGCAGGGATGGAGAGTGCTGTGGCTTTATAGTTCGCGGCCGTGCAGATGCGAGGGGTGGCATCAGCTCCCGGCAGCAGGACGAGCTGCCGCAGCAAGCCCTGCAGAACGGGACGGGCAGCACGCCCATGTGTGGGACCCCTGCCCAGGGATCTCCATCCCACAGCCATCCCGACGCCCACCACGACCCTACCGTGAAGAAGCCTTTCCTCCTCCTCCTGCTGCCCAGGTAGAAGCTGGCTCTCTTCACCGACAGCGAAGCAGGAAACGGCGTCTCCACCACCCTGCGATGGGCAGAGGGCAGCGTGACGGCGGGGCAGGAGGAGCACCCCTTGTGACGAGGAAACACCTCATCCCCGCAGCCCAACCTACACATCCTCGGGGAGACCACAGTCCACAGACAGCGAGAAGGACTGTCCGGACACGGCCAGCACCAGCGTGTGCCAGCGGCTGTCGGCCAGCGAGACGTTGCGGAAGGTGACGCGGTTCTGCCAGCCGCCGGCACGCTCCGGGCTCCAGAAGAGGAAGTGCAGCTTGCTGGGTGAGTAGCGCAGCCCCACCAGCACCCCGGGGCTCTCCTCTGCCATCAGCGTGAAGATGTACTCATTCCTCTGCGGGACGACGCGGCGCTGAGGCCGACACGCTCCATGCCCGACCTCACGCCCGGCACCGGGCCGTGCCCGCGGGCAGTGCTCACCTTGGTGGGGACGGGGAGCACCCGCAGGGTGACGATGATGGAGAACTCCTCGGGGAAGCGGTCGCAGTGCAGGAAGAGGCGCGAGGCGGGGAAGGTCAGGGCGCGGGGCCGCGAGGTGTGCAGCTGGAGGCCGCGCAGCCCCTGTGCCCGCAGCACCCGCACGTCGCCGGGGAGCAGCTCCGCCAGCACGTCCAGCGGGCGCAGCTCTATGGGAACACGGGCAGCGGGAGATGGTGGCCCTAAAGATGGGCTGCCAAGACGGGCATGGGATCTCCCGGCCCAGAACTGGCTGCACACACGCACACGTGCTTCCCTGGCAGAGCCTAAAAACCCTCATTAAGTAATTATCCCTTTTCCCAAAGGAGAAAACAACATGCACCGCCCCAGGGCATCATCCAGATGGGAAAACTAGAACCAGGAGACAGAGCTGTGCTTGCACGCTCCGATCCGAGCCGTGGCTCTGTGCTCGTTGCAATTCCCATGACAGGCTTTGGGATGCTGACAGTGCCAGAGCCTGGGCTGCCTGAGCACGGGGCAGCCAGGCAGGAGGGGCTGTGAGCTAGATGCTTTCCTGCTCAACCTACAGTAAGGAACATGCGTTAGTAGAAGATAGGACTCGAGGATCTCCCTCCAATCCCCAATGATTCTCCGAAGCAGAACCAGCTCTGGGAGAAGCACGTCCTGCCCCATGCATCTTGCTTCAAGGAAGGTTCAAAATGAAATGGCTACCCAGCAAAAGAAGCACAGGCTGAGTTCGGTCCTGGGTTTGCAGAATAGTTTCACATCCCCTGCCCCAGGATGAGCCTATAAGTGAGAAGAAGGGCTGGAGACTGTGCCCACATTCAGCAGCCAAGGACGGGACCTCACTGAGGTGGTTTTCTGTCAGAATCAAAGCCATGAGTCCCAGCTTCCCTCCAACATCAGTTCTTGCTACTGATCAGAGCTCCCACTGGTTTGAAAAGCAGCTGGGAGCAGCTTCACCCCAAGCCACAAGCGCAGAGCAAACCTGGGCCCAAGCACCTACAAACTAGAGACAGGACAGAAACCTTCCGGGAGATTTTGCCACGGGGAGGATGCAGGATGCATCTCTCCCCCCCCACCTGCACACCCCAGCCCCGCACAGAGGCTGGTGGCATGCCCTCACGGGGCACCCTGCAGTGTGTGCTATCCGGGGTCAGCCCTGGCAGCACAGGGGTCCTGCAGGATATCCCAGCACCACCAACCTCTGCAGCTCCTGCCCGCAGCGCCAGCCCCAGCTCCTACCTGTGCAGTGCTGCCAGCTCCTGCCACCCCCGCTGCACACCCACCGGAGGAGGACAGCCCAGAGCAGCAGTGGGGCCAACATGGGGCTGCCTTGGGGGTGCTCAGCCCTCTGGGTGCTCTCGCATCATCCGTCAGAGCAGGGTTATGGGCTACAGCCCGGCTCTCCTTGCCCCTCTGGGCACTGCAGGGCTGCAGGCTGTGCTGGGCTGGCCACGGCGCACAGACATTTAAATGGGAAGACGGCGGTGGGAGAGGAGGAGCCCCGTTCCTTCAGAGAGCTTTTATCTTGTGCCCAGCCCTCTGGAAGGCGGCTTTTGGGAGGGATTCTTATTTTTCTTTTTCTTTTCTTTTTTTTTTTTTCTCCTCACTTCCTTTTAGTTTTGGTGATTCATTTTTTCTGGGGTCACGTGGGGGGAGGCAGGACATCGGTCCCTGCCAAGGAGGGCACCTTGCTGCCACCAGATCCCTTAGGCTTTCAGTAACAATCCCAGCCCGTACTGGGCAGATCCTCCATCCCCTCCAGTTTGCTGCACTCTACCCCAAGAGCCAGAACCCACGAAGGACATTTCCCTCCTGTTCAGGTGATGCCCGATCACACCCAGGGCACAGCATTGCAGTGAGATCCACTACGGGGAGAGCAGGGACATACCAAGTACTAGTTTAGAAACCCTGGAGGTTACAGCACTCAAACAGGAGACGGCAGTGGAAAAACTCCCTGCGCACTGCGAGCGCTGCTTGGTTCCTCTTGCCACAAAGCAAGTCACTTCCATCCTCCAAACAATTGCAATTAGCTCCCCCCGCCCCAAAGTCTTCCTGCGAGGCAAACTGCAGAATGGAAAACTGATGGCCAGCACAAAGCGACGAAACGCTGCGAAGCAAAGCAGGGCTCTTCTGGAGACCAACCACCAAAGGTGCACACGCCAGCATGAACCTTGCAGTCACCCCACGTGGCAGTGCCACACACATGTGTCACGTTAGCATGGCCTGGGGAGCTGGCAGCACATGGGATATGAGTGCCAGAGCTGTGCGTGCTGCCCAGATGCCAGCAGGGCCAGGCTTCCCACCAGGACACTAGCACAGGCTGAAGTGCCCCCAGGAGCTGAGGAGGACTCCACCAGACACAAGGTCACAGCTGCTGCTGTGTCCTGCAAAAGCAGAGAGGTGTAGGAACGTCGAAGGGTGGGAGGACAAACCTCACGTGCTTTTGATGGGTAGGGCTGGCCCTGCAGCTCAAGGTGGAAGCTGGCCACAAAAGGGACAGCGATTGCTCTTCATCTGGAGAACCTGCGGGTGATGTGCCCTAGGGAACCAACCTGTGTTGTTAAAAAGGGCTTGGGAGCACCTATGCCCGTGGCTGTGCTCAGCCCAGGACTCGTTCCTTGTCCCAGCAGCACTAGGAATAGGGTTGCAGAGCTGTGTGCACAAGCAACCAAGAGAGGATGGAAAGAAGGAGACAAACAGAAATGTTTGCCTACTTCCTATGGGTTGTAAATAAAACCATGTGGCAGCTCTGAACACAACGATCCTTGGACTTCTCCCAAAAAATGTTTTGGCCATCCCTGGATGAGAAAAGGTTGAGAAGCATGTCTGAGGACAGCACATTTCAAGCAGAGCTCACATATGGAGAACAGAACGAGAAGGGTGCCAGCATCACTGCCAGAGCTCCTGCTCACAGGGTTCCCAATCCCTGGCTGCTCCAGGGGGAACCTCACCACCTGGTCCTTTCCAGACAGCACACAGCAGCCCAGTGAGGACAGAACTCATGGGTTTTCTCCCAGCAAACACCAGAGACAAAATGTCACATGGGAGCAGGCAGAAAACCCAGGGCTGGCATTCCCCTTCCTCAGCTCTGCCCTTTCTCCCAAGTCAAGATCCTTCCTCACATTCCCAGGAGTGGCTGTGGTTCCCCCCAAGGCCAGCCTGCAGAAATCCCCACACCAGCAAACCTGCCAGCAGCACCCAGCAACTTCACTCCCAGGAATGTGAGGGGTTCTGCCAGGAAAGCTTTGGTGAAGGGCCACACGGATTGCAAAAGGCACCATTTTCAGGAATGCCACCACAAAATCACAAAGCACTCCGACTGCACGCACTGCCACCTGCTCCCAGTGGCGACTCCGGTCCCACCATCCCACCCTGCTGCTGCAGCAGTGCTCTGTGGGCTTCCAGATACAGCTAGCAGCATCCTGCCCTCCACGAGAAGCCCTCGGTGTCTGCCTCGCTGCAGGCAGACAGTGGGTGACAAGTGGATGGAGAAACTGAGGCAGGAAAACCCTAGGACTTGTCCCCACGTGCCTGGTTTGCGGACATTCCCTGATGCTACACTCACCAGCCCACCAGCAGCCAGAGCATCCCCAGCCCAGGCACCAAATCTGATCTGAGCCACTCTGCTCCGCTGCTGCGAGGAGATATCCTGCCCCCGTGCCAAAGCAGCTCACGGCCCAATTGCACTGCTTTCCCCGTGGACAGCTCTTATTATTGTCAGCAATGATTCAGGCTCTGTCAGCTCAAGCTTTGGCAGCAGCTGCTGCCCATGTTTAGTGTCCGGTACCTGACATACCAACACACTTCTGGGAAGGCTGAGGGCAGCGCAGGGGCAGCGCGCTCTGCCCACCCGCACAGCTCCTTCCTCCGCAGCATCCGGGGAGGGAAGGGAACAAAGAAAGAGAACAATTGCTATTGTTTCTGCAGACGTTCTCAGGGCTGGTTCTGCTGCTGCCCAGAGACGCCACTGCGCCTGGAGCTGCACTGATGGCAGCTTCCATCCCCACCCCAACCTGCTCGTGGAGCATCAGGAACACAAGGGCTCGGGACCCTCTGTCCCCAGGCCAGCAGACCCTGGGAAAGGAGAAGAAGAGGATGAGAAGGTCAGCACAGCAAGGCTGGCTCTTGCTTCCCTTCTGCATTAGAAGGCAGAGCTGTGTGTAAGCAGAACAAGTGGGCTCTAGCTCCCACACAGCCTAATTACAGCCCTTCCTCATCCAGCATCCAGCTGGCCTCACCTTTGAAGTCTGAGTGCTGAGGAGCAAGCAGGAGTAGAGGGCAAGAGTGCTGGAGCCAGGAGGGGAACAGGGGGCACAGCAGGCACCGTGCTGAGCCCCACCACCCTGTGATGGTCAATCCTGTCCCATGCAGAGCTGCAAGGGATGGGCACCCCAGAACACACGCACTCCCCCATCCTGCGTAATGCCCGGGTGGAAGATCCCATGTCAAAACAGGTCACAGCCAAAGGCAAAACACAATTCCTCATCACCTCTCCCACCAGGTGTGGTGGAAAGCACCTGTTCTTCAGCCTTCCCACCTGGCATCCCTTGGTCAGCACAACATCTGAGGGCCTGGCAGGGAAGGTGGGCACTGGAGCTAACCCAGCGTGGGCAGGCTCAGCAAAGGCAAGCTGGCCACCAGGCAGTGCTGTTCCTGAGCTGGCCTGATAGAGAAACCCTACTGAGCCAACCCTCAGCAGCCAAGCACCCCAACGTGATATGCAGATTCTGCAGGGCCTCCTGGGGCTTGGCTGTACCACCAGGTCCAGGAGCCTCCTGCAAGAAACACCCAGTCCTGGGGAGCCTGAAAGCAGGGCGAGCCTTTTGCCCCCGCACGAGATTTCACCCACCTGAAGCTGTTGTCACGCCAGCCCAAATTTGGGCTGCAATTTGCCAAATTGTTTTGGCATGGGGAAAAAAAAAGCCTGCTTTGGGGCAAGACAGCTAACCTGGCTGTGGGCGGAGAGACTGCCAGCGCCCGGCCCAGCATCCAAGAGCGTGGGTGCCCCACACCCCCCAGCATGTTGCATCTTGCAGCCCGCTGCTTTGAACCCACATCCCGCAGCCCCCAGCCTCCCAGCCCACAGGTGCCCAGCTCTGTGCAGCGTGGGGAGGCTGGAGCTCACGCACAGCAGCTACCCTGTAATAACCCTCTGTCCGTATCATTACCATTAATTATATATTAACATACCCCATAATCTGCTCTGCTGCAGTCCCATCCCAGGGTGTGAGCTGCTTTTAAAAGCCAGTCCCAGTATGGGCCTGAGTCAGCACAAACTGTGTTCCCTTCATTCCATCAGCCACAGCCCGTACCCGAAACGATGTGATGCCATGCCCTACAAGGGCACGGTGCACAGACAGCAGCCCCAGGGAGAAATCCTGCAGGAACTGCTCCTGCAAGTCCACCCCCACTGCTCTATGCAGATAAGAAGTGCTTAGGATTTTGAGGTCTCCCTACATAGTCTGCATTTTAAAGGCCCTTAAATAATGTTGAATCTAACAACTCCATCATGCCCCCGTTCTCCAGCAGAGGCCACACTGCAGGTGGCTGTGCCACTCTGCTCTCCCAGAGGCAGAAGACACAGCCAGACACAACAGAAGCCAGAGGAAAGCAAGAACCTTCCAGAGACACAGAGCTCCATCCTGAAGGCAGCACGCTGCCTTCCTTCCACTCACATCCAGCTCAAGCAAAAGAAAAAAAGCAGGAGAGCACCCTCCTGACTGCTCAGCCCGGAGCTGAGCCCTTTCATGTGGTTCCAACGCCTGTCCCACAGCAGTTTGCACTTCCAAAGAGCAGCGTGCACGCACACACACACAACACAATTAGTGAATGGCTTGCATCCCACTGTGTGTGTTCTGACACTGCTCCTTCTGCCAAGAAGAAAAAAAGAGCATGCATGTATATGTACAACTACACAAAGGCTCTAGAGAAGACATTGCTTGCATTTTTACAGCTCTGTTGAAGCCTTTATATAGAGATAGATAGAAGCCTTAGGCAAATATAACCCACAGAAAGAGTTTTTGTGCCTTTTTTTTTTAATCTTCAATACTTGCACGGGTAACACCTGTAGCATTCTGACACTCCCTGAGGAATGTGTTTTATAGTAACTGTTTCAGGCAGAAGAAAGGCAGCGGCTCAGAACATTATTGCTACTGGCTAGCATTACACACCTTGCTAGCGTGAGTACTCTTTCAAGAAGAGAGAGGATTAAGCTTTCAAGGCAGGCTATTGCAGCATTCAAGTGGCAGCTTTAAGGCTCAGGTGTTCCCCAGCCACAGAGAACAGCCCGTGCACAGGAGCTCAGTGTGGGCCGTGCTGAGCTCTGCTTCAGAGCTCTGTCTTGGAGACACTGTCCATCCCTCCTGAGAATTTGCAACTCATTGTCCTTCTCCCATCCGCTATCAGCACATTCAGAACGATGCACAGAAGCTCATGATTCACCTGTTGCCATAACAAGACGTTCCTAAGGCTGGAGACTTGGATCACCACAAACCTTCTGCAAGAGGCAAACCGAGTCACGTCTGCTGGCTGCCAGATTTGTAGAGCTCCCTTTGAAACGTCAAGTGATTGCCATCACTGGAGTCAAGGTAACGCCTGGAAAGCCCCAGCAGCTGTGTTGAGCCTTCCACATCTCTACAGCATCCCCAGATTTTCATTTGCATTGCCACAAACTCTTCTACTCTGTCGGCCCGCAGCAAAACTGGACTCTGGACCAGCTGTTTACCCACCAAAGACACTTACTGAAATACACGTGCATACATTTATGAAAGGAAAAAATATATATATAATCACTTTATTTTCAGAATACAGACTAAATCCCACTGTAAAATAACGAGCAAACACACGTGAATGAAATACTCCAAACTTAAGAAGAGCCCCATTTTGCCACGTCTGCTGAACGCAACGTTTGCTCTGTGGTGCACACAGCTCTCCAACAGCACTGAGGTACTTGCAGGAGCTGCAAGTATTTCAATCCAAAAACCACTCTTGATTTTGCATATAAATGCTACATTTCCCTGCATGCCTTGAAATACTAGTTAGGTACAATACTATCCTGTCATCTCTGCTCCCACACTACACTGGGTCCCCCCCTCCCACCAAAGCAACAGGAATTACCTCTACAGGGGTAAGCTCAGCAATACGAACTCTGAATTCAGAGGTGCAGAAAGGTGGCACCCAGCCATCTGAATATGCAGCACATGTGTGATGTGAATACTGACAAGTTCAACAGCACACGCACACCGTCTCCTCCGTAAAGCTTTCTGTACAGGGCAGCTCCAAGCTTCTACTAGAAAAACAGCCCTTTTCAAATGTAGCCCATTTAAAGCAGCCAACAGAATTTGGTTTTCATGTGGTGACATCGGGCATTACTGCCTGTAATGGATTGGAGATCTGGCTTTAAGCAAGAGACTCAATTGCAAAGCACAAAGGTCACCAGCAGCTCCGAAGCAGCGTCACAAAGCATGGCAGACTGTCATCTCCTGCCACTGCAAACGAGCATCTTACCATCCTCCAGAGAACATAGCTGAGGTTGTCTCTGACTCCTACCCATTCAGCATCAAGAAGTGTCACAGTCCAATTTACAAAACTCACTGCGTCAGCTGGCAAAGGCTCCTTCACCTGAAAACTGGGTGAGCTGGGCTGTGATGCCAACAGAGCCTCATTTTCTGAGCATCCAAATGGCTGCAGGAGAGAAGAGCTGAAGGGACTGCAGCGATGCTTCCCCATCCCCCGTGGAGCAGGAGCCACCTCATTGCATTTTCAGGCTGCAGGTGTCACACCCAGGGCTCAGTGACTGAAGTATTTGAGAACCCAGCCTTCACATCTTGCAGCTCTAATTGAATGTAAACTTTACACTGAATGTCTTCAAGGAGCAACAAAGCAATTCTTGGGATTTCTTCCAAGCAAACCCTAACTCAAAGGCTCAGGACAAATTCACAGTGTAATGCAGGAGTACCAGCCAGCTGCTAGCAATGACCATGTGGATCTTCAAGATACATGGTGCTGAACCACTTCCTACGTTAAACCATTCTGAGTACAACCCATTTTTACAGCTCCTCTGGTTAACTACTCTTCAAATCAGTTCTAACTGCAAACGCTGCCCTTAACTTAGCTGGTATAATAAAACTAATAATTATTTTCTGTCTACTGGTGTTCCCGATGCAATGCTACTTATACAAACGTAAAGCTAATTCCTCCAGCAGGTGATCTAACTCAGTGCTGTTCTCCAACAGCAGATTGACAGAAGCAGGCTGCAGATTGCAAAGTCTCCAAGCTTTCCATACCATGAAGTGAGGTAGCAACAAATAGCCTTTGAAACAGCATTGCTCCCATCGTTATCTCTTGCAATAAATCTCTTTCCCATACAATTTAGTGAGTAAACTAGAGGCTTCTGTGCAGCAGTGGAAGCAGAAAAGAGATGGTAAATAAATAATGAAGGATAAGAACTAAGACCAATAGTTTTGCAAAGTTTTCCTTTTTGGTACCAGCACTGAGCACTGCTCTTTTTCAGGTGGAGAGAAATACAAAACATTACAGTCTTTTTGTGAACTTAAAGTCCAAGTGACTTCTGCACAATCTGCTTGGCAATTTTGTTAAACTGTTCCCTGTCTTCCCGCCACATCTTGGAGGCATCTACATTGGCTCCGCTTTCATCGTTCGGCTCTGAAACGAGAGAGACAGGAGGGTCTTCTTCAGCAACACCTCTGCACTGCCACTTCCCTGTGGCTCTGCTATACTCCCCTGCTTGGTGCTGTTGAAACACCGTTAATGCAGTTCCAGTTAGCTGCTGGACTTCCTAACAGCTCTCATTCAACTGATCACAGGAGAGCGCTGCTGCAAGGTGGGCTTCAGGCGAGAAACAAGTGGCAGAGAAAGACTGTTCCACTTTGCTGATGCTTTGGGCAGCTGAGTCCCAGCACGCACACTGCGTGTCAGCAGCAGTGCTGTCACAGGTTTGTAAAACAGCACAGTACTCCCTGCTACACATTTGTTCTGGTTCTGTGGCTTCACAAAGCCCCGCAAAGCAGGCCACCCAAACAGGCTCTGCCCCTCTTCTGGATGGTTTGTTCCATTAACAAAACAAAAAGACAAAAACAGCTCATCATAAAATGCTTTCATTTCTGCAGTATCTGTCATCCGAGGATTTCAAAGTAAGACCCTGCAACTCAAACACTTCTTTTTGTAGAGAGGTAAGCTGAGGCTTGGGATTTCTCAGGTTCACGGTCAGCACACAGCAGGACAACTGTCCCAGGATTATGCAAGCCACTCAGAACATATTCCACTCATTCTGCCTCACATTCTGGTCCAAATCCACAACTCAGTTCATGGCAGATGCTTTAGGTTCGTGTTTTTCTCAATACAGGGCTGCTGATCCACCCTTAAAACCCAGCAGCCAGGACAGATGCGTAAGACACTCCGTTTGGCAAACTCAGGTTTGCTCATCTGGCAGAGCCACAGCTGAGAGCTTGCCAGCAGCCTGGAGGAAGATGACAATTGATGTTTTACACTCATTCCTCCAAAAGTCATGGGGAAAACAGGATCAGAGAACAAGAGAGACCAGATGATTCCCCAGTAGAGCGGTCTTGTACAACCAGCCATGCCCCTGGAGGGCACAGGGAGCCCAGCAAGGCACTGGTCTCTGGACACATTCCATCAGCAGAAATCAAAAGCACTGGCTGGTGAATAGAGGCCATGGTCTCCTATCTAGCATACTGATAGGATCTGCCTCATAACCCTCCAGTTGCTAAAGCCAAATCCATGAAGGCTTTGTGCAGGAGCAGCTGAACATCAGGACCTGTTACCTGACCATCACCCTGTGCCTGGCTGCTGCTGACCAGAAGGAAGGCAGTACAGTCGGTAGAAAGCTGGAAACGCCTGTTTACTAATTCAGACTTTTTTTTTCCCCCCAATTATTTTAAGAAAATCAGTTTAATGATGAATAAATATGAGGCTTTAAGTACTCTGATTGCTGCCAAGTAACTTATATGTGAAAACACAAGGAGAAGCTCTAGCTATGTATCGAGGAGAAGCTACCTGAGCCCTTCCTAATAAAATCTCAGCCCTTACCTGCCAGCATGCTCACAACAGACAAGAGGATCTTCTCCACACTCTGCACAGGACTCCACCGCTCAGCACTGCTCTCGTATCCCATGGGATCATCCCCAGGAGCATGAAGAATAGAGATGCAAACCCTCCCATCTGGGTAAACTGTGTAAGAAGTACAGGGGATTCACTATTACTTCGAAGAAACACTTGGCCCCTCTAGATCTTCCGGACTTTGCCTTCTTATGACTGATACAAGTCCAGCCCACCCCTCCTGGTTATGCTGCATACTGTGCACACAAAGGAGCTCCAAGCAGAGATCTGCAAGCAAAGCTCAGAGCTAGAGCCACAGCATACTGCATGGACACAGACCTGACTCACCAAGAAGTCCGGGTGAATCAGTCCAGCTAGAGCAACACACTAATGTGGCCATGTAGTTTCCATATGCCAACAGCTGCTGCAGATGACAGAGCTGCAGAGGTGCCATGTAACTGCCTCGGGCACTTGTGCACAGTTCTGTGCTGTGACATGCAAACAGATGTGCCTCCCATGTGATAACAAAAATATAGGCTTGTTTGTGGGTTAGATGGGCAAGAATCTGTGTCAGCAGTGCTTCGGGAGGAGGAAAATAGAGAAACTGCAAGTAAATGCAAAATTGCTTGCAATAAGATAATAAATAAATAGATTCCCAGCTGAGATGAAGACTTGCATTGTACAAGTGCTGGAATGCCAGCTGAGAAGAAAACCCTCAGCAGCAGGGCAGTGCTTGCTGCTCATTGTTCTCAAGTGGCAGAGGCCTAATAGCCTCAAACACGGGTCCAGCCCATCAAATCTGGGTGATGACAACAATCTCATCACAGTCCATGCTGATTTGGTAGCTATATTAACAACTTTACAGCAAATGCCAGGACTGACTCCAGAAAGTAGTGCTCTGTGCTTTGGAAAGGAGCTTTAAGGCTTTCATCTGTCCAAGGCAAAAAGTTGTACCCATTGTTACTTCAATTCCTTCTCCTGAAGTCCCAAGAGAAACAAAGCTGAGATATTGACAGCACTAGAGTTGCAGCAAAAAGAGCAGCAAAGTCTTCAGTATTAAAGGCCTGCTGCAGGGACAGAGCACCCTGGGCTTCAGAAAGATCATGCCTTGGTTTAATGGGAAAAAAGCCATGCTGCCAACTTAAGCTGCATCCAAACTCTGGTCAATATGAATAAATTTTCACAAGTTAAAATAACGTGAAACTACTTAAATAAAAACCAAAGAGTCTGTACTGTTTTACTAAATCTTACACCGTGTACAAAACATTTACCTTTAGACTGCTTATGCAGTAGTTACAAGTATTCCTGGAATGATCTCCATGGCAGTGGAATTGCTAGAATCTACCAGGCTGCTTAGCACCACAAGGTATATAAGGGTTAATGGGACAATGAGAGAGCAACCCTAGCAAAGAGCAACATTGCTGTGTAGCTGCATACACCTTCTGAACAGACAGGGACAGCACCACGTATCCCTGCTGAAGGAGGCCTGCTCTCTCAGTGCAGAAGCTGTTTGATTAAGGTGGAAAAGCCCCCTGCTCCCTGTGCATCACACTCACTGTTTGGATGGAACATCTCACATGTAAACCTCATCTTTGGAGGACTTAGCGGATAGTCGAGTGGGAAGCTCAAAATAGCAGGGAAAACCCCGTACTCAAAGCAGGTATCTTCAGGACCCCTGGAAAGAGAGAAAAAGAGATTCATCAGTTATATATATATATATATTTCTTTGACCAGATTCTTGTCTAACGAGGCATCTTAGGTTTGGATTACATCATCTACTCCAGAATACTAAGAGTTAAAACACTCTCATCCCACACTTCATAAACTTAAATCCAAATATGGGGTTTGGGAGGGAATGAGGGGAAAAAAATAAAAAAATCAAAGCTTGCACACTAAATTACTAGGAAGGTCACAACATGGCTTAATTAGCAGGGTGTGTCTGGCTATAATTGGAGTATCTGGCTCCAAGGCATGTTCCAAGATTTGAGTGTCTGCACGTCATGAGAAGGCAGAGGCAGGTGTGGGACTCCTGTGTCTTTGAAGATGCTGTTAGGCTGCAGAGACAGAGATGTCAAATGGTGCAGCTCAAAAATAGCTTATAAAACCTAGGATTCAAACTGCCAGTATCGAGTGCAACCACACCATGTTTTGTAACAATAAAAATGAAGCCCAGGGACCACAGGTGCCAGATGCAGGACAGCCCTGCTTCTTTGCACAAGGCACTTAGCCTTCCTTCCCTCAAACATACAAAGAAATAACTCCATCAGGGTTCCTGCAGAAACATTTCCTTCTTGTGTTCAGCATCCAGTTCGAAGTGCTATCAAGTGAGCAAACATAGACAATATTTTCTCCTCTCTACACAAAACATCTTTGGAAGGTAAGCAAAAAGAGTTTACTTGATGTGATTTATTCCAACTTGATGAACCACCTGGAAGTTATAAAAACAAATGCCATCTCCCCTGATTGGAAAGACCGGGGAACAGGTTTTGTCACTTAACAGCTCAGCCAAGGAAACCCCACGTCTTTAGTAGAGAGCTTTTGAATGAGGATTATATTGCCTGGGAAAGCAAGATTTAGGGATATATTTGCACCTGCACTTCTCAACCTACAAATGCATTCTCCATGCCAGAAGAATTAAAAATCTCAAAGCCAAACGGTCAATGTCCCTGTACAGTTCAGACTGCATTGGTAATCTACAGAAAAAGAAAATAGAGACAGGCAAAACCTAAAGCCCTACAGAGGGTCACAGTTAAACTGCAATTCAGAAGGCCTGACTGGCAGATACACACAAGACCTAAGCCATTTAAACATGAATACTGACATGAGGTAAGATTAGAGAAACGCACAGAATGAGCTAAAGCATCTCAACTGCATATGTTCTCTTTCTGGACTTTTCCCTGAATCTCGTCAGGATTCAATATTTGCATCAGAGGATAAACTGAATGCATTTTTTTCACAAGTATTTTAATTCCAGCTGCGTTTTCAAGGCTTATTGTTGAACTTCTGAGAGTACATACATACATGCATTGAAAAGCTGGTGGGTGTCTTCTGTTCTGAGAGCAAACACACAGCCTTAAGGGCTCTTCTGTCAAGTATGTTAACCCAACATGCTCCATTTTAGGCCCTGCATTAAGAGAGCATACTGCTTTTGTTTCAGCCATTCACTGCTGCCAGGATCAACTTCAAAGAAATTATTAAAGTTAATCCAAGACAGTGTTTACAACTACAAAACGCTCCGAAGACCACAATGGTTAAACTTACTGCTTTCAGTTCAAAAAGGATTATCAGCAGGGACAGCAAAGCAGAAAGCACGGCACTTCTGCAGTCACACCGCCTGCTCAGTAGGGATTTCACAGCACATCACACTATCAGGACCTCTGTGCCTTCTGCTGGGGTTTTCCTCGAGCTGCACCCCCCAGTCAGGATTCCCCCAGGAAGAGCCCAGACCACAGCAGGGGCATCCTTCCCACAGAGCCAACAGCCCAGCAAACATCCCTATCCCCATGGGATGCCCTTCTGTAAATTTCCTCCAGCCCCTGCACACTTGGACTGCAAGCCACAGGGAGGGGCCAAGGGCAGCATCAAGCCCAGGAAGGACCTAAGCCATTGTTAGTAATGGACATTTACTTCCCTTCAGTCCTCTTCCATCTCAAGGATCACAAAGCTACTTCTATCTTTCTGTAGTGTAAAAATTGGCATCTCGTCAGCTACCATAACACTTTATCTGTGTTTATTCTTGGTGTGGCCAGGCAGGATGGGGCTTGGGGCAGTCTGGTCTGGTGGGAGGGCAGAGGGTTGGATCTGTATGACCTTGAAGGCCCCTTCCAACCTAAGCACTCTGCAGTTCTGTAATCACACAAGGCACTGAAATACAGTAGGAACCAAGAGCAAGGTTCAGTTAGGGTCAGAGGGGACTTGTCACCTGCATGAGAACCAGCTGCCTGACATCTGACTCTGTCACTGAGCACTGTGATCTAACCAGCCTTCCTTACCCTGTGCATGCATTTGGTTCTTTCCTATCCTGCCTTGTTCCCATCAGTCAAGGCAAAGATAGCAATATCAATTCCAGAAGTTAACAACAAAGTTGTACTATTCCTACAGTGTTCTGTGCTAAACGTAACAACGCTGAATCCAAAGCAGAGAAAATCACATCAGGAACAACTCCTATGATACAAAACATATCATGAAGATTCTGAACCCCGTGAGCCTGATGTTACTTACGCAAGGGGAAAAAACCCAAAGTGATAACAGCAATTAATGCCATAACCATGGCTTCAAGTATATTTGTAAGAGGTTTCTCATTTGTAAAAAGAAGGTGGAAAAAGACCAAACCCCACAGTCATCAGATGCCGAAGAGGGGAATTCCATGCTAGAGGACAAAACTTGGTCTTGAAATGTTAAATGCATGAGCTTGTGTAACATAATGCAACCTGTCAGACCTCACGCAGTGTCAAGGCACTGAGATGATAAACTCCACTGACGTGCTGTGGCTCTTTATCACTGGGAACGAGGCTTCTGGCTGCAAAGGTTTGGTTTTTGTAAACACTCAAGTCAGCTACCGTTTGATGCCTTATCAGAAGGGCACACAGGCTGTCAGCTTCCACCACTCAGAAAAATTACCATGTTGTATTTCAAGCTCTAATTCATAAGCCAAAGAACTGACCTGTCACTCAGTCACATCAACACAGAATGTTCAACACTTATCCAGCACTGCTGCTGCAGGCAAGAACACTGGAAATGCAAACTATTATCATTTATTATATTAATAATGATAAGCCTTTTATAATAATCTCTGGGCAAAGCTGCTACTTCAGCCTCTGTAGCATCACCCAGCCCACCTCCGGACTGATAAATGGGTGATGTCTTTTCCTCTCTTAAGCCTCTCTTCTTTCCCTCTGAATTTGTTTGTGATGATGTACTCTAGCTTTCTAGAAACAGCATGGAGAGAAGAAGTATTCTGTTCTCTTTTCATTACTACAGAATTTATCTACATTTTGCATTTCATCTGTCTCAAATTTAAGTCAACCTTACTTTAATTACCTCATGTGCACTTCTTTCAATCCCACAGTCTCACACAGCACATTTGAGATTACAAAACATTCAAGATTATCACAAACATAAACAAGTCATGTAACTGGCTTTCCAAACGTACTCAAACATGTTTACCAATAGAGCTTTGTAAAGAGATGAAAGCAACCCAACGTGTTTAGGGTAAACACGTTTCTATTGTACCACAGCTTCAGAATTTAGCAGATCTTAAAATATAATTTTATTATGACACACACACAATACAGAAACTAAAAGCACCTCCGCCTCTCACTCTGTGCTGACAAAGACCTGAAGCTCAACACTCAGCACTTTAAAGGGCTTTCAAGTCTGCAAGCAGATCTCCTTCTGTTTAAGAATTTGTTAGGGGAAACATCAGGAAAAGGTATTTTCTAGGTAATGAATCAAATACAGAAGTATTGTGTGTCCCCCATGAAAGCTGTCATCAACCACAGGATCTGTTACTAGAAAGTAGTGACAGACAGGAATTTCCTTCCACATTCCAAGAGCAATAAATCCTCTGGGGTTTCTAAAACACCGTGCGATGTGCAGCTTTCTGAGCTGGAAGTAGGTACAACACAGGATGCATGGTTTGGATAAGTTGTACCTGCCCACTTACAGAAAGAAGAGCAAGCTTCCATGTCTGCCTGACACAAAAGCCTTTGGTTGTAGTCACCTACCTAACCCCTAATTGGCATTTATCTTCAGGAGACTGAGCTCCCAGGAAGTGCAACCTGTTCACTGCAGGACGTCTCGCTGCAACAAGCTGAGGGATTTACCAGCTCCCTGTGTCGATCCACAAACAAGCAGTGGTAATTCAAATCTCCATCTACCAAGGTCCAAAATAACTTAGAGCCTCACACTTGCAAGAAAGCAAGATCACCCACACAGCTTGAGAGGAATAGGTGATATACCACAGCTTGACAGGAACAGCACTGCTTGTGTGCTGGCTGCTTTTCCACCCGTGGACAGCACACAAGGGGTCATCCAGCACGAGGAGCTGTGCTGAAAGCCTGCCCTGCACCCAGCCCCAAACAGGGACAGCAAACACCACTCTTACCAAAGAGCTAAGAAACACAGAGTGTGGATTAGCACTACTAAGAGGTCATCAGCTGCAGGACTAGAACTTCCTCATCTCATTGTTATGTGTCATGTGTACAAACTGACAGACCTGAGTAACAGAGGTCTCTTTCCTCCACCCACCCCCCCTAACAACTTTGTAAAACTTTTATCTTGTAAAAATCACCACACACCCAAAACTCCCCGGAGAAAGGTACAGACAGCATGAGTAAGGCAGCAGAAGCAAGAGAGAAGGACTTGTAAGCTGCAGGGCAAGACTTTGTCTTTTCAAGGTAACTTCAGCTATGAACAACTGTACCCATCAGTTCAGGAGCAGGAGGAGGATGCAGCTATGGAAGAAGTCTGTTACACCCAAAAGACAACAGGGAACGACCAGATCTGCTCACTAGCAGAACAGTTCTGCAAGGAACCACACCCAACTGCAGCTGATTCATTAAAATGTAAAGAATTTTAAAAGATGTCTGAAGTGCTGTTTTTCTTTTTTTTTTTTCTTTTTTTTTTTTTGTGTTGTTGTTGTTTTTTTTTAATTTCAGTACTATCCCTGATCAATCCTCTTTCCTTTTTCCTACAGGAAATTTGGATAGTACGTAAACTAATTTTAGACACCAATTTTTTTTTCCTCCTATCATTGATGATCTATCTGGCAATTTTGCTCCTCTTAAAGCTTGAGGAAACCTGTCCTGTATTTGCAGTTGAGCAACGTTTGTGTGATCTACGAGCAATTTATGGTTTCCTGCAGTGTCTGTATACACAATACATCCAGTGGAGCCCAAATGATGACTCGTGTAAAATCTGCAAGTTATGCACGCCAAGTGTTTCTTATTATGACACCTGCATGACAAACCACCACCCAAGCTGCTGCTGTCACACCATTTCAATTCCAAATATAACTCCCTGTTTGGATCAGAAAATAAGTTTCCAGTCAGAGATGGGCCAAAGTCAGCGTAATGCAAAACAAGTAAGACTTTGTTAATGCATTTGTTCTCCCAGAAAAAGAGGCAATATTGACTCACATAATCAGAGCTTCCCACTCAAAGAAGTTTTCTTCGTTCATAGGGCCTACGAGGGAAAAGAAAAACAACTCATGAAACAATGCTCAGAGCTATCAGAAAATTAGGCTCCAAATTCACAGTGCACGAGCTGCTCAGCCTCTCACCTGCCACAATCCCTTCTGGTGGGTTCAGGGTCAATTCTGTAAAAGAAAAAAAGACAAGGAACATTAACAGGCTGAGGACAGCATAGGAGGAATCTTCTGGCTGTGCTTTTCTGGGCAAGGCTTGACAAGCCTGTCCAGGTCCCCCTTTACTGCAGCCCTTCCTTGGTGCTGTCAGCAACCCTGCCAAGGGTGCTCTCAATCCCACTGTCCACATCACTGATAAAGAGTTTAAATAATACAGACTCAAGGGACGCAACATGGACATAGAGCTTTTGATCACAAGAGTTTGAGTGCAACCATCCAACCAACTCACCACACATCGAGCAGTCACACTCACGTCTGGGACCTAATTGTCCATGGTCTTGTGCTTTTTCAAGCTCCCAAAACTTGTCTTGCCAGTGAAGGGAAATTGGCAAGGAAGGCTAAAATATCCCTTTTCACATGGATGGGGCACTGTGCTACTAAGTACAAAGGTACACACTCAACAACCCAAAGAGAAAGCAGGTTGTGCTGCTACAGCGCATCTGTGCCAACTTAAGACTTCACAGCATCTCCACAGAAAACCCAAAACAAAGCTAAAAGGGGAAGGAGCAGAAGCAAAGAGATGTGACAAGTGTCTCTGTACTGCAAATCTGGGAAGTGCAAGCTAAAACAGACCAACAGCACAGTTGTGGCTGTACAGAGAGCATGCTCTGACTGACCCACATTCACTCTGTATAGGAAACGGATGCAATTCCCAATTCATCAGTGAACTACCAGCGATTTGCACCATGCAAACACCAACCACGGAGCACACCATGTGCATTCTCCAACCTGAAAGCAAGCAGCAATGCACCACCAGGGAGAATGAAAAGTCACAAACTGCTGAATGAGAAGCTTCAGATAATTCCCGCTGGGCTGCGAGAGCTGTGGGTAATGCTGCACAAAGCAGAGCACAGATTTTTGTCTCAAAGAGGTGATGGATTCAAAAGCTGCTGAGATATGCTGGCAAGGAAAGACAGCAAAACCCTCTGGCTCACTCAGATTGCCATCAGCTTCGGCACAGATTCGAGTTCAAAAGAAGAGCAGCAGATTGGAGGTCAGTATCAGGGCTGAACGCACCCTGAATACAAGAGCAGGGTCATTACAGAGCAGGTTTTTCCAGCTTGATAGTGGGTCTGCAGCAGCTCTGCTTCTAGGCCAACGAAGATGTCAAGCCTGGGAGCTCCTGGAGCTATTTGGGCCCACCTTGGAGCTCTTTGTTTAAGGAAACAAACAAAACCCCACAATTCTGCTGTTTCCCACCATTTCCCCTGAAAATCCAGGGAGCTCATCCAGATAGTTCAGATAAAATCCAGATATTCCACAGCCTGTGATGATGGGGCTGGATGCAGGGTCTGGCAGCTGTGCCAAAGGGTTCTGTACAGCTCTCCAAGCAAAACTGGGTGCTGCGTATCATGAGGCAAATCCCCCAGAGCAAGGAACCTGCAGAGCAATGGAAGCTCACTTCTCCCTGCTCACCTCTCTTGGATGTTGGCCAGAGAGGTTCCCATCCTGAAGGACCAGGCAAGGCAGTAAATGAGCAGCGAATGGTCACAGGAGCTTTGATTTGGAGGACATATTTAGGAAAAAAAAATGCCTTTTGCACATGGATAGTCACATCCTACTGTGTGGTTTAACTAGAACCACTCTAAAAAACGGGACGCGCTGCTTTAGAGAGCCACAAAGCATGAGCTGCCAGGAGCTGGCATGGCAGCAGCTGCTTCAGCCCCACTGCAGCTTCCAAAACAGAAATCAAACCAGGGCAAACTCCCAAGCAGCAACATCCTACTGGGGACCCCCAAGGGACTGGAAGATGAACAGGCAATGTGGCACAAAAAAGAGAAAATGGAAAGTCAGAAAAGGGAGCTTAACAAAAAAAAAAATATATATATATATATATATATAAAATATATATAAATAAAGGTTTTGCAGAGGCAAACAAAGGAGCAGAAAGAGGCTCAAGGAAAAGCTGAGGCTGACAGGTAAGGCACTGGGCATTCACACCCCACTAGAGCTGCTCTGGGGTGTCCCAGGAGCCTGGGTGGCTGCAAGCCCTCTGCCACACACATGTGGCGGGTGCATGTGGGAGCAGCCCGTGGCAGCAGCCCACCAGCTGCCTCAGAACAATGCCTCTCTTCAGCACTGGGAGCATTTGGAGCAGTTGAAGCTTTGCATCCTCCACAAGGCATCCCGTTTGGTTTGCACGGCAGTCGTGCTGCATACAGTCAGGGGATTTGCTTCCAAATGCAGAGACAATGAAGTCCCAGCTCGCAGCAGAAGAGCTAAGCCTTGCTTTAAAGCTTTGCTTTTATGCTGAGACCAAATGAAAGGGAAAAGCTGGCACAACCAAAGGGCAGCGTTTCTGCTGGGAACACAGGACAGATTTGCATGCACAGAGGCTCAGCACCTCCCTTTCCATTTCACTTCCCTGCCCCTGCTGTCCTGCACGGTGCAGATCTGCCTTACCCTAACCTCCTGGTTTTAACCCTGTGCCACTCCCAGCAGTACCTGCCACAGTTACAACTCACTGCTCCATTACTTCTTTGCTTTCCTGTAAGGTACACGAAACCAAACGCTGTACATCCTGCACACCTACCCTGAGTGTTTCCCAAGTAACCCATTTTGGATTTAAAACATAGAAGATAACAGAGCACACAGCAAGGAAACGGCAAAGGCAGAAGCAGCAGGTTTCCTTCTCTTAAGTCTCACAACCATAAGCTCCTACTGAGAGATTCATTTCAGGCTTTAATACTGCTAAATAGTTTAAATTTAGACTTAAACAAACACATCCTTCAGCAGGAATTACATAAAAAAAAGAAAGTATATCTGATTTTTGAAAGCTTTACCTACGTGAATATAAAAGCACCTGAATTATGTGAGACAGCAAAAAGTTGCCACTGTCCAAACGTGCAAACAAAGCTCTAAATGAGGACAAAAACAAACTGCACCTTGTTGCTGCTCACACCCACCTTCCCTTCAGCTCCACCTGCATAAGAAAACAGTGTCATTTCACAGCACCTCCCAGAATGAAGTTGTGCTTTTGTGTTCCAGCAGGTTGAAAGACTTCACAGCATCAGGCATTTTTCACATACGCTAACAGTAAATAGATAGATAGCAGAAAAATAAAGGTCTATACTTCATTTAAAAAATAAGCAGGAAAGGAAAGAATCAGCAATCTGGAAAACAAAACGTAACCACCAGTAAAGCACTGAGTGCCAAGCATCTCCATTGCATCCTGAAGTGCATAAAGGGAAGAGGAAAGAAAGGAGGAAGGAAACTTCAACAGAGCGGAACAAATTCTGCAAGGCTGCAGCTTTGCAGTCTGTTGTGAAGCACTGAGGAGGGGCTGGGCTATTTGCTGGGGAAGTTGGACAAGAGCACCCACTGAAAGACATGACCCCAGACACAAAGTTAGCACAGGGCCATGCAGGTGAGCACAGGAACTGGAAGCTCTGCTTTACTTCTGGAATTCAGGTCTGCAGGAGGAGTACTGTGCGCTCAGTCACAGCACATTACTTCTGCCTTTCACAATGCTCTATCCGACTACTGTTGGGAAAGTGTTTATAAAGGAGGATAATAAACAAGATGTTATCTCAGGTCATGCCAAGTGCCACATCAGGACACGATGCAAAGATGATTCACACCATGTCTGCCTGTAGCATTAAGTAACACTCTTTTTGATGTTCTTTATTCGGTTAGTATCAGTTTGCTCTTAACAATTCACTCACGTATGGCATTTGAGTAAGACCATGGAGCAACAGACTGTCAGAAATACTATTGGGACAGAGGGGACTTACGTAGAAGAGCAGACAGAAGTGGAGTCCAGTCCTGCTGTGGCTTGCTTTTGGGTCAGTGCCTCAGGATGACAACCGGGAAAGCCAGTGTGCCTAGGACACCATGCCAGCAGATGGGGGCTGGCTGCCACCATCAGATGGGTTAGAGCTCATGCCCTGCAGGATGCCCCAAGCCCAAGCATGGGGTTTTGTCTGAAGACGTGCACCCAGAAGTACTGTTTGGTACAGGCTAACGCCATGCACCAATGCAAAGTGAGAACCCCCTGCACATCCCTGCAGAGCAAACAGCCTTCACATAGCATGAAGCAGAAGGCCAGCTCTCCTGGACAGTTCTTACAGCTCAACACCACCTAGGGCGATTTTCCCCTAACCTACTGCCTTTTGTTATGTAAAAGGACAGAAAATGAAAAGACCAAAACAAACTAAACAAAAAGCAAACTGTCTGCCTCGCAAAAGAAAGCCAGCTTCGGTCAACTCATGAGCACACCTGGAAGCAGACTGCCTGAGCTGGCAGAAGCATCCTGAGAGGGCTCCATCCTTCCAGCACCCAGCATCAGCAGCACCTGAGGTCGGCACAGGCTCCCGGCTCCCTCTGGCGGGGCGCGAGCAGCAGCGACTCCCTTGGCAAGGCACAGCTCATCCAATTTTTACACAGACGAGCCGAGGTCATTCCTCACTGAGCTGTATTTAAATGCGTCCACCAGCTGCGCACTCCTTCACCTTTTCGCGTTGTTCTGGGCTTTGCGTTAAGATGCCAGTATGCCTGAGTCGTGCCCACCGCCCTGTGGGGCAGAAGCTCTCCCTGCCCCCCAGCTGCCCCTCCCCTGTCACAGCCCCACGCCGTTCCCTCGGGCCCTGTCGCTGTCACACAGAACAGAGTTCAGCGCTGCGCTGTGAGCTGCAGCCGCCACGAGGCCTCCGCTCAGCTCCTGTGCTCTGGGCTGAACAAACCAGGGCCCTCAGCGCCCGTGCCCTCCTCTGAGCACTCTACCGCAGTCGCTCTTTGGAGATCAGCCCCCACCCCACAGCCACCCTCGGCCCCAGGCAGCCTTCGAGCAGTGAGGCCGCCCCCTCCCCAGGACCCCCAGCCAGCCCTCTCTCTTAGCCGGTGCTCCGCAGCCGCCGTGCGGAGCTGTCCCCGAAGCGGCACAGCACGGCCCGGCCCCGCTACTCACGCTTGTACTCCGCCATCAGACGCTTGAGCGCCGTGCCCGCCATGGCGCGGCCCGCAGCGCCCCGGCCCGGCCCCGCGCCACTTCCGGGCGGGCTGGCAAGGAGGAAGGGGGCGCGCTAGCCCTCCGCCTCTATGGTGCGAGCTGAGTCCTCCCGGCGCCGGCAGCGAACCGCGCAGGCGCACTGCCGCCAACGAGTTGTGGGCGGGGCGAGCTGCGGCTGTGGGCGGAGCCAGGGGCGGGGCCGAGAGCCGCCGGAAACGCGGGGCAGAACAGGACACTTTTCTCGTTTCTGCATTAAAAAAGTATATTTCAGACAACTTTATCAAATCATGACAAAGCACATGTAAATCTGCGATATTCCAAACTCGGACTCGACACGAAGCGTTGCATCTGCACGTACAGACCTCGTGGCGTAGGCTTCGTGTTTCCCAGTAACTCCTTGCAACACACACTTAGATCAGCTGCTTCTTCCTTCTCTTCAGCATGTTTTAAAACAAAACTCGTAAGCTTGTGATCAGCATGAAAATATACTGAATTATTTACAAGGTTAGGATAGAACAGAGGGGCAGGACCAACAGCCAGGAATGCACTCCATGTCTTCAAACACGGACGGATATTTAGGCCACAGGTTTAAAGGAAAAAAAGGAAACAGCAGACAGACAACGTATATTACTGAATAGGAACTTAAATCAAATGGGCCCAATTGAAGATATAGATTAATCCCTGCAGATACCGTTTTGACTTGCACACGCAGTACGTCAAAGACAACAAGCAATTTTGGTAAATGTCCTCTAAGGTCTCGAAGAATCCTGTGTGATTGGCATGTTCATCTGTTTACTATTTAATAGCAAATCCAAGGACAGATGAGAGCGAGGTGCGATGAGGTGCCCTGAACGCCTCTGCTCTGAAGGATGGCCTGTCTTAGCACACCCCGCCCGTCTGCTGCTGGAACACATCGATGGTGTCCTCGTCTTCCATCTCCAGCTGTGATGTTGATACAGAGAACATGAGACAAAAGATCACAACCACAAACGTAGAGAGTCAGAGAGGTTTCAAGATCTCTATTTCAAACCAGACTCAGAAGCTCACCACCTTCTACGAGCAACCACCCCAGCCACGTATTTCTTCTGTTCCTCACCCCAGGCTTTGTTGGTGCAAGAAACCCCCCAGATTCTCAGCAATGATGGAGCTGGCAGCAGCTACAGTGCTCAGCTTCAGTCCTGGCCCTAACCAGAAGCAGGACGGAGCTGAGGAACCCAGCACTTCCTCCAGGTCCTGTCCACAGCAGCACACAGGTGCTGGCAAGTTCTGCACCACTGCTCAGGCAGATCTCCCACCCCAGCCAGGACAAAATGCATAGGGAAGAAAACTGAAGAAGTTATTGGCACTAAAAGCATCTTTCATACCTGCGCAGGTGTGTCTGCTTCATTAATCGGTTGCCCGTCGAATCTGAATCTGATCTGCCTCATTGACAAACCCTGCAGATTTATAGAGTAATTCATGTGAAAAACCACCCTCGTCGTTCTGAATCCAAATGAAGCATTTCCCAATTCACGGCCAGAATGGATGTTAATAAAATTAGGATTTAAAGAACATAAGCAAAGGGGAAAACTTCTGCCTCTGCTGCTGCACAGACTGAGGGCACAGAGCTGCCGGATGGATGCTGTGCAGGTGCTGCTGTGGCAGCAAGGGCTGTGCAAGGAGCAACAGTGCTGGGCCACACCTGGCTCTGACCCACAGCACCATGCTGCTCTGCAGGGTGCATGCGTGCGAGGGCAACGAGGAGAAAGAGCAAGTAATTCTTGAAAGCCTCAGACATGATAGCAAGGAGTGCTGGCTGTTCCTGGTAGGAAGAAATGGGAGGCTTTACAATTCCCTCGGTAGGCATTTCCAAAACACACCACAGCCCCTCCTCGTGCAGCTCTCAGCACTGCCCGCTCACACTTCACACAACTTTTCGCCTCCTGCTGGCCATCCGCTCCCAGTCCCGACCCTTTACCTCCTGGTGAAAACAGCGTTGTGAGGCACGAGATGGGGCAGAGCCCACGGCGTGGGGAATTAGAATAAGTGCCCACGTGTACTCGAGAGGCACAGATGCCCGCCCACGGGCCTCCCCCCAGCAGGAGTACACCACGCTCCGCGCTGCCCTACACGCTGGGGATGGGGGCAGCGTGATGCCCGAGGGGGGGAGGGGGAGGTGTGCTGCGAGGCCGCACCTGCCGCTCGCAGTAGGCCTTCATCAGCTTGCTGAGAGGCGTGTGCCGCTTGATCTTGAACTGAACGACGGAGCCATCCTGCCCGGCCACCTTCAGGTTGATGTGATCGTTCTCTGTCTTCACTCCTTCCTAAGGGAAAACCGGACGAGCGGAGATCAGTGCACGGCGAGGCCCGATCCTCCCCCACCCCAAACCCGCGGCCCTCCCCGCGCCCGCTAAGCCCCCGGCCCGCCGCGCCGAGCTCACCTTGGGCTTCTCCTCCGACATGGCGGCAGGGACGGGGACGGGGGGTCGGGTGGGGGCAGGGAGGACCCGGCCCGCGCGCTGCCTCCCTCCTGGCTCCCGCCGCCGCCGCCAACCGCCCGCGAGAACGCGCGCTGAGCCGCGCCCCCGCCACCCCGCGCCAGCAACGCCGCGCTCCGATTGGCCGCCCGGTCGGTCACGTGACACGAGAGGGGGGGATGAGCGACTGCGCGCCGCGGCGGCTCTAGAAAGTGCGTCACGGAGCGGCGGAAGCGCCGCAAGCGCGGGGCGGGGCTGCGGCGGAGGGAGGGGCGACGCACGGCAGCGCGGGCCCGGTCTTATAGCGCCCCCCTGCGGGCGTGCGGCAAACACCGCCCCGCGCGTGGGAGCCGTGGCCGGGTGGGCGCTTTCTGCGAGTCCCACGCGTGCCGCCAGCCCCACGCTTGGCTTTATCGGGCAACAGCATCCGTGGAGACTACCGCGTGCACGCAGGGCTCCTTTGTGCTGCAAATCCAGTTCTGGCCCCGTGTACGATCCCATCCCAGGTTCCACCGAGGACATAGACATGCAGCCCTGTAGCCAACACAGGATCCTAGCCCTGCCCACTGCCACGAGGGCACCCAGGCCCAGCTCCTGTCACTGAGAGCCACGCTTGTGGAGAAGCAGAATGAAGTACTCAAGCTGGCACTGTAATCAAATCAGTTTAATACATCTTCACCATGTTGCATATACATCAGAACCCTACAGTATTGCTATCAGTTGTGGGCACCAAGCCCAGGAGATGATCAAGAAAGGCACAGAGGTAGAGGGGCTGTGGAGGGTCCCTGGATTAGTTGCAAGTGAAGCGTGCACGTAGGCCTGCCCCTAGAGGCCTGAGGCAGCTAGAAACCAGCACTGTGAGGGGATGCTGGTTGGTGGGCACACACACAGCTGGAGACAGCCAGGCCACGCTCTGAGCCACTTCCACAGAAGGAGACAAGAGCCTTGCACTGCATGTGCCCAGCTTTGCACAAGACAGGATTAGGAAAAGGCACTGGGCCACCCAGGACCTCAGCCAGACAACGTATTGCTTTGTGCAGGGCTGCCACCCCCGCATAGGTTTGGAGTGCGAAGCCCAGCAGTACTGCCACCAAGTTTCCAGGCACAGACAGAGCAAGGCTTCAGCCTGGCCAGGTACTGTGGCTGAGGGCTGGCTGCCACCACACAGCCTCTGCAGCAAAGACCTGGGGCAAGCTGAGAACTGGAGTGGAAATGGGGGAAATCACTGAGCAGAGCTTGTGGCAGCATGTGGCACCTAGGGGCCTCCAGGCAAACAACCCAGAGTGAGGTGGCTCTACAAGGAAGACACCATTCATCGGGTGGGACAGATCCAGAGAGGCTAGTTCTCAAATTTTGCATAAGGATTCTCCTCCTTGAACAGGCCTGGAAGAGAAGAGAGTCACTGAGACGACCAGGAGCAGCACTCACTGGCTCTGGGTGACAATTCTCCACCATTCATCCTCTGTCCACCCTCCTGTTCTAGAGACTGCATGTACCAGCCTTCCTGGAAGGCTGTGCCCACACTGCCCCATCTCAAACACTATGTTCGGTTCTGTGGCCCTCACTACAAGAGAAACATTGAGACCCTGGAGAGTGTCCAGAGGGCAGCGGAGCTCTGAGGGGTCTGGAGCACACATGTGATAGGCAGTGGCTGAGAGGACTGGGATGGGGCACTGTGGAGAAGAGGAGGCTCAGGGGAGACCTCATCACTCTGCAGCTCCCTGAGAGAAGGTGGTGGTGAGGTGGGGGTCAGCCTCTGCTCCCAGGAAACAGTGACAGAACTAAAGGTGACAGCCTTGAGCTGCACCAGGAGAGGGTCAGGTGGGATATTAGGAAACATTTCTTAGAAGTAGCAATGAGGCACTGGAACAGGATGGGGTGCACAGACAAGTGGAGTCACCACCTCTGGAGATCTTCAAGACTGACGTCACACTGAGGGACGCAGCCTAGAGTGGTCAGTGACGTGGGCTGATGGCTGGAGTAGACGATTTCAGCACTACTTCCAACCTTAAATGATTCTATAATTCTAAAGCTTAGTGCTACATGCTAGTGCAAGCTGCCATACCATATTTTCTTCGGATTTCATCATGCCGTGACTTCATCTCTGCCCTCCTGCAAGAAACAAACAGGAAAGAAACCACAAGTCAGTGACCCGCAGAACACAGCCAAGGAGGAGGAGTTCCAGCTCCCAGCTCCCTCCCCGGCTGGGAGCTTCATGCTGGCAGCTCTGCTCAGACTGGAGGCCTCCTTGCAGCCCCCCTCCCACAGGGCAGAGTGGCACAGACCCTCATGCAGAGGTTGCAGCTCCATGCAATTGTGCTAGCACTTGGCCTCACCTCTCCTCCTGGCGCACTCGCCTGCGTTCCCGCTCCCGAGCTGCTCGTTCATCCTCCTTGTCTGGCCTGGAGCACAAAAGAGCCCATCAGCTGCACATGGACCCACCTGCAGCAGCCCACAGCTGCACCTTAGGGACTCTGGGAGAACTGGGAACAGCCCACTCTGATACTTGCTTTTTGCTCTTTTTCTTACAACAGCAGCAACAGCAGACAACCAGCATGATGAGGATCATTCCACCCACCACTGACATCGCAATGATCAGGGCTTCAAAATTCACTGCATGATGCAACAAAACACACTTAACACACCAGTAAACAGTTGCCCATTGACAACCATGCAGCTCTTGTCACTGGGAGCATCAGTTGCTGGACTTGAGGCATGCATGACAGCCTGAGAAAGCAAGAGACATCATCCATGGGTGTACTCGGTGTTGGCAGCAGCATGCGTGCACCAAGCACATTGCTGCCAACCATAGCACCTGCAGAAACCAGCATCAGGGCTCACCTGCAGGGCCACTGCAGGGCTAGAGGCCAGGGATTGGAAATCAGCAGCAGTAGGCAAGAAACCTGAGTATGCTCTTCACCTCCAAAGGGAGTTTCCCCACCAGAAGGGCACCCAAAATGCACAGCTCCGCAGGACAAGCCAGGGCTTCAGATTGCCCTGCCTACAGCACCACACACTCCTCTGCCCAGTGACCAGAGAGGAAGGCCACAGTCACACACCACAAACACAGCTGACAGCTAATCTCCTGCAGGACTAATCACCCCCGAGGCTCATTGTGCAAGCTAAGGAATGCATTCTTCCACAATGAGGCCTTTTATGAAGCTATTCACACACAAACTAGTATTTCAGGGTCTTACACAAGGTTCAGAAGAGCAGACAACCCACAAAGAGCAGACTCTTCCTCCAGGAGTGTGGAAGCAGTTCTCACTCTCCCATGGGCAGAGAGGATAGCCCAGCCACCAGAACAGCTGGCTATGAACCACAGTTCAGCTCTACTGCACCATGGGACAGGTGAGAGAACATGAGCCACCCTGCTCCCCAAAACCTGGACTCTGTCCACAGTGGGCATGCCATCATGGCTCAAACAAAACACAAAGCAGATAGGTCTCCTTCCAGCACCAGCCACACTGGTGTGTTTTCCACACTCACCCCAGCAGACACCCCAACGTGCAGAGCGCAGCTCACAGAGGTCAGCAGGTGGAAGGATCCTCCGGACAGGGTACGGCACACACCTCCTGCTGCTGGCACACCACAGGCACTGCAGCACAGGAGAGCACAGCATTAGCATGAGTATCACAGCTATCCAAAGCGAGTAGCAGCAACCATTCTGTTCTGCAGCAGGCTCATGTCACCAGGGAATGCAGGTGTAGGGGAAATGGGGATTTCTGCAGCAAGTAAAGATGCTGAGAGCGCTTCTCCTGGCTTGCAAAGGAGGAGTAATCAGCAAATCCTTTGTGTTCATTCTACACAGGTTTTTAGGGTCAGGAAGGCCTCAGAGACAAGCCCCTTAGCACAGAAGTGCTGGAACAGAAGATGTCCACCTGTGCCCTCACTGGACTCTCCCAACCAGACTTGCTGCAGTGCCTCCACCCAGCCAGCCCCAGCCCTTAGAGTCAGAATCCCTACAGTTGGGCTTGACTACGTCGCTCAGTGTCACATCTCCACTGCTCTGGTACACCTCCAGGGATGGTGATCCCACCACCTCAAGCCCAAACTTCCTGCTGTCAAGGCTGAGCAGTGGAGGTTTGCAGGACAGCACACAGCTGCCACCCTGACATCCTGTCCTACCCCCACACACCTATGGTGGGGCTGCATACATCAGGAACAAGGGGGAAGCTAACAGTTTCAAGTGGGAAGAGACCTACCCTGATCTGCTACATGCAAGGCAAACCGCAGAGCTCAGCTGAAGGCACTCAACCAGCAAGCATCTGCTCGTCGTGCTGGGCAGTCAGGTGCTCCAGCATTCAAAGGACTCACCTGAGCACAAGCAGCAGCTCACATTCTTGAGGAGGTGCCCAGCACACTAAATGACTCAAGCAGCACACCAAGAGACTCAAGCGCTTCCTAGCAGCCACTCCCTGATCATCAATGGGTGCTGGTCTTCTCACAGTCATGGGCAGGTGGGTGGTACCTGCAGGGTGCTTGGGGCAGGGACAAGGGAGCTCCCAGAGGGAAGCAGTCCTGCATACAGCCCCACAAAGCACACACTATGCTTTTGGACGTGAGGGAGAAGTCGGAGTTACTCCTGCTACTTACAGTGACATTCTTCAGGCACTCCTCGCAGCTTCTGTTTGTATACTGCTGACATTCTGGAGGAAGAAGAATGAGACACCTGAGTACTTGGAGGAGCTAGGTCTGTGCTCCCTGGAGCCTGTTCCTGTCCCCCACATCACAGGGGCTCATGCCCCTAGGACTTGCTGCCATGCTGCTCCTAGCACTGCCAGAGCCACAGGCATGCCAACAGGGCCTGCTGCTGGCTTGGCATCTGCAGCAGCACCCTGGTACTAAACACAGACAATTCCCCATGCCCTCTAGAAGCCACCTGGGCTGCAGCAGATAAAAGCTGATTTCAAAGAGACTCAGAGGCAAACCCAAGCCTGGACCACACTGAGACAAAACACCAAGCTCTTAGCTGCTCAGGATAGCTGAACAGCGCTGCAGTGGGGCTGCCCAGAGAGACCTGCTGGGCAGGGACAGGCTGCATGATCCCCTAGCACTGGGTGAGAGGGCAGCTCAGGCAAGCAAAACTCAGACAAGGAAGTTGCTGCAAGGAAAAAGCAGAAGGGAACAACTGCAGCCCCACAGGGGAGCAGCCCCCCAATAACTGTGAACAAGGAGCAATGCAAAGCCTGAGTCCAGAGGTGCTGCACATGTGCGAGCAGCAGAGCTGCATGCTCTCCTTGCAGCTGGGAGAAAGCCTCAGCTGCGGCCCACTGTCAACAGGAGGTCACATGCTCCGCACAGCCCTCCAAACAACCCAGCGATTTATTAACACAGCTCAGATAAGGGTGTTTATCCAGCACGGAGAAGCTGAGATTGCACACTCGGCACAGCCCTGCAATGCCCTGGGAAGCCGCATCCTCCCCATTTCCCCAGCCAAGGCCGGGGAAGCATCACAGCTGTTTGCTTCCAGGACCTTGGAAGGAAGCCGCCCTTTTGCCCCGGGAGGCGATCGGAAAGCCTTCAGATTTACTGCATCCCCATCAGCACAAATCACCCCGGCGCGCTCCCACTCTAGGGCTCCCAGCACTCCCAATCCCGTGGCACTCTCACGACCCTCTGCGACCACCCCAAGACCCCAAACCCCGCAGCTGTGTCCCCTTACCACCGCAGCAGCCCCTCTCCCAGCCGCGGCAGGCATTATCTCAGCCCTCGCTACACTCCCGCTCCCCGGCCGGCAGCCTCCAGTTCCCACTTACAACACTTAGCTTTTGGCAGCGGAACAGGAGGAAGGCAACAGTCACGCTGCTCCCACGCACAGCCCCCCAGCGTTTCCTGGAGCTGCCCCCACTCGCGACCACCAACCCGCTACACCTCGGGCCGCACCCCCCCGGGGCGGGCTCCCCTCCGTCACCCCCCTGGGACGGGCCCACGGGATCCGCGCAACCCTCACCCGAACCCCGCGAACACGCGTGGGTCCCCCCGCTCACCTCCCGCCGCCTCCTGCTGCTGCGCGGCGGCCGCGGGGAGCAGCACCAGGAGCAAAGCGGCGCACAACCGCGATACGGACGGCAGGACCATGGCGGCACGGACACGCGGGGCGGTGGGGCGGCCACCGCCTTTCTAGGGCCGCCGGGGGAGGGGCGGGACCGAAGGGGGCGTGCCGGGGGCGGCCCCACGCTGCCCGGCCCCGGGGTCCGGAGCGCTGCGGGACCCCCACGCGCGACGGCGGCGGGCGGGGCGCGCCCCCGCTGCTGCCGTGCGGCCCTGCCACGCGTGGATCTGGAGTCGGAACGGGGGCTTTTTACGGGGTTGTTCGGGTGCGGTGGGACGGGGATGCGGGTAGGTGTGTTCAAGCGTCCCCGGTTCGCCCCAGAGACCCCGCGTCCCCGGAGCCGGGGTGGAGCATCGCTTCTCACGTGTGTGATGTCATTCCAGCCCATCAGAAAGCAAAACATGGGGAGAAAAAAAGAAAAGGCAATAAATTCTATAGCTTGAATACGTGGCATCGTGCCCCTGCACCGCAGGCTTCGTCACAGAGCTCGCTGCCCACTCCAGCCATGTGTTCCCTGTGATGGAGTCCCGCTGGCTTGGAGAGGTCTGCCAAACCGCACAGCAGGCGGAGGTGCAGGGGAGGGGGGATTTGGCAGCTCCTCGGGAGAAACGTGGGGCCCCTCGCATGGAGCTGCCGGGGAACTGCAGCTGTCCCTGGGCTTCCTTGGGAAGGAGCTGGTGCTCGAGGCTGGATGGCAGCAGTGCCACCCATGTGCCTTCCAGTGCCGCCTGCATCCACCCCAGTACAGCCCACAACCCTTCCAGTGCCACCCCTGTGCCCTGCAATGGCACCCATATCTCAAGTGCCACCCCTTTGCCCACCAGTGCTGTCGATGGGGGCTGGACACTGCACATCTCCTCCTGGGGAGCCCCAAAAGCCACCGGGGAGAGGGCAGCTCCCGTCCCATGTGCCAGCAGGGCCTTCCTGTGTGCTCTCCTTATTTGTCGATGAAGGGTATTTTCACCCCGCTTAAGATGGCCTCAAGTGGTTTCCAAGGCAACAGTGCTAAAGTCATCACTGCCATGGAAACCCTCTCTTTGGCATAATATAAATATTTTCCTTGTGGAGGGAGGCTGGATGAGTGGGCGATGTGCTATTTTCTAGCACTCGCTGGCTGCAACAGGACAATCTCCAGGAGATGGGGGGGCCAGGGAGGATAAAATTAGCTCAGCACGGCGGCCGGCGATGGAGAGGGAGACTGCCAGCACTGCGCTGGGCTCTCGAGTCTCAAAAAGGGTTACTCTGCAGGGAGAGAAAGGAAAAATATTTCTGAGAGGGCAGAAGCCACTGCATCCATCATCAGCGCTGCGCGGGAGCTGGGGCTTTCCTGACCGAGCTGCTGCTCCCATCCCACAGCTCCCATCCCTCTGTCCCCATCCCACCACTCCCATCCCACTGTTCCCATCCTGCTACCCCCATCCCATTGCTTCCATCCCATCCCTCTCATCCCACTGGCCACAGGGCTGAGCCCAGGCAGACCCCATTGCTCACTTTGGCATTGCCCTGCAGTGCTGCCCTGCTGGAAAAAGACCAAACCCCACGAACAGTCAGTGTGTCCCAGCTGCTCACCGGATCCCAGATAACACCCGAAGGATCTGCAGGCTAAATATAGCCTGAGCCCCTGTAAATTAAACAAAAGCTCTTTTGCCAGGCACTCAGAAATCCGGTTCCAGTGTTGGTTTTCTCTATGTAAAGTATAACTCTGGCAGTATCAGTTATTGTTAGCAGGAGCTCCCCATGCTGCTGGGCCCCTGGCACAGCTCTTTAGGAACACGTATCATGTAGGGCTGAGCTTCTCCCTCCCAGCTCCTGCCTGAGCCCCCACCCTGCAAGGATCCTCAGCCCCTCCTGCCCCAGCACCGTCCTGCCTGCACATCCCAGGGTGCCCGTTTGCACACACACACACACCGCTGCCCTCCTGCTTTCAGCGAACTCAACAGAAGAAGTCAGCCCCGAGCCTGCCATGGCTATATTTAGTTGGAACTTTTCTGTCCAGGATTCAGACTCTATTTGGAAACCTTGTGCCTTGGCGCACTGCCAAGCATCCTGGTTTTATACAGTAATCCCTCAGCATATGGCAAATGGTTCTCGTCTCCCCGCGGCTGCGGCACGGCCCTAGCAGTGAGACAGCACAACTGTGAGCTGAAAGTGAGATGGGCTGTGGTCGTGGCCCCTCATCCCCTGCCCAGGAGCTCTCTGAATAGGAGCATCCTCCTTATGTCGCTTTTCAAGCATCCCCCGAGCTGCCCCGACCCCATGGTTTCCCAGAGCTCCGACAGATGCTGGGCTGTGCCTGAGGCATCACAAAGCCCATATGTTTCTCCATAGGGTGGTTTGGGTGAATCGGGGTTTAGCACAACCCCGTGTATGCACAGGGCTTGGTGCGGCCGCTCCGTCTCCACCTATGAGCTGGGAACTCCCTCTGCAGCTTTGCAGCACTGCAACAGTCACACAAAAAGCAAAGCAAGGACGTGGCCTGGGAGTCCCACAGAACCTTCAACACTTTCAAATCATCCCCAGGAGTGCTAGGAGGGCAGGAGCTGGGGGTTTGTTGGGAGGGTTTTGGCCCCGTGAGTGTGGCACTCAGCAAAGGTTCGAGCTCTGCGCATAGCTCTGTGTGTGCGTAAATGTATTACAGCATCTCTCTTGGAAACCCTCGGCACAGATATTCCAGCCCGTGGAAAGCAAAAACAGAGGTTCCCAATGAATGTTTCTCTCCTTGTGAAACGTGGGGAGGGACGGAGCCAGCTGGGAAAGGTGATCCTGTGGTTATTTATACAGCGCTTCAAAACAGTTTAATATCGGGACTGGAATGATGATGCATAACAAGACTATCCACTTCAGAACCTCCAGACCTAAATCCCATGCCACTATTTTAAGGGATCTGATAGAGTGAGTACCTGAAGTGATGCTTCACCTCGCTCCTCATGGGGAGCAGCTGGGAGCTGTGCTGGGTGCCAGGCACCCGCAGGGTGTGCGAGCTTTGGGAGCTCAAGGGGAGGGGAGCAAGAGTCCCGCAACGCCCCAGCACTGCTGGAGCCCATCCAAGCTGTATGGCTTCGCTGAGACACCCATGAGTGTGCTCCCTACAGCGCTGTGATTCATCCTCAGCCACTCGATTCAGCTGAAGCCTTTCATCTGCTGGGAATGTGGCATTTTCCTAAATCGCATTGGGTTGGGTTATTTTTTTTCTTTTTTTTTTTTTTTCTTTTTTTGTGCTGCTATTACACACCTACGGGTCCAGCTGTTCCCTCCTGGACACTTTCCGGATGGTGCCATCCTGTCTGAAAGGCTCCAGGTGCCCACGCAGCTCAGGTGCCTCAGCATAGGGTGGCACTGGGTCACAGTGCAGCCCAGCAGCAGCCCTGGGCTGCGGGATGTCTGTGAGCAGCGAGCGTGAGCCCTGCCTGCGGGCTGTGTGCATCCACGCAGTCCCACAGAGTGGGATCATTTCACGTCTGTTTGCCACGGCTGTTCTCCATCTCAGCTACCCCAGCCTGGGAGCCGCTTCTCGCCGTGCCAAACGCCGCCCCGCCGTGTTTATTAATGCTGATTGTAAAACCTTGGCAAACGCTTCTGCCAGCAGGTCTGCAGAAACCCCGCCGGATGCGGTGCCTCCGAGCAGATGGGGCTGGTTAGAAGGTGTCACGCTGCTAACGGCACCACACAGCTCTGCGTTCACAGCGTGCTCCGAGCCAGCAGCGAGCTGAGCTGATAGCACGGGGAGCAAAGCTCTGAGCGCCGGGCCGGGCAGCTCCTCCTCCTTTCCTCTTCCCGCAGGCTGCAACTTCTCCTCCAGCCCACCGTGTCCGTATCCTCACTGCAGCACCGATGCGCCCGGGGCAGTGTGCAGCTCCACTGCTGCTGCACTGCTTCGTGGTTTCCCCATCACTCCTTCCATTTGCTCTGCCTTCTGCCACCAAAACCCTCCCCGAGGTGCCCAGTGGTGTTCAATGAGTGCTCACCGATGACATCAGCCGTTCAAGGCTGCGCAGGTACACATCTCCAAGCAACCCCCAGGACTGTTTTGCCATATATTTTGGTGAGAGTGTGATTTTTCTAACTATGCTGTTTACTTGGGTGACAATAACCACTGGGAACAGAGTTGCTGTCACCCACGTTTCAGTAGTGTCATATCACACCAGCATTAGGCGAGACAAAGTGGGGCTGCGCCGAAGCATCCCTCTCTGCTCTGCCAAGATGTAATTCCAGAGGGCTCCACGACTGGGATATGGATGGAAATCTGAAGCAAAATGCCACCAGGCATGTGGGTGTCCCCTTCTGGATCCCATGAGTTGTCATCATCTTCTGCGGAGGGCTCAGGGCTGCTTCTCCACCACAGCACCCAGGGATAAGAGCCGTGCTGCATCCCTGCCCCACCCACACCGTCCTCCTCCAGAAGCCAGAAAAGGGGCTGGCTCAGGAGCACTCCAGCACCGTGTCCAAGGGATACCCCTCCCCGTGGCATTTTCTAATTTCGGGGCGGATCTGTCACTCCCCAGGCCGCACGCCGCGTCTCGCTGCGAGTTAATATAAAGCCGCGACCACCCGCGGGCAGGAGCAGGAGAGCATGTCCTTCTCACGGCCCCGCCAGCACTGCTGCACAGAGCAAAAAGTGCAAAAAAAAAAAAAAAAAAAAGCCAAAAAACCAGCCTGGAAGTTTCTCCCATGGGTTTTTCCCTTTGAAATCTGACATCTTTCCTCTCTCGGTGAGGAACGCCCTGGGGAGGCAGGGGGCAGCTCTCTTCTCTCTGTGTTGTGGGATGGGCTCATTTGTATCCCTTCTGTGTTGCCCATTCCTCAGTGCTGCAATGGGATCTGTAGTTCCCAACTCCATCATACGAGCAGTTAAATAATGGGGTAGTAAAACTGCTGGGGATCCCATCTTGCACGTCTGGCAGCACGCAGTGAGGGATGCAATAGAGCTAAGCTATGGCTACCAGTGAATGCCCTCGGGATCAGCCTTGCAGCATCTCCCTTGCACCTCTGTTCTCTGGATGTGAAGATCCAGGAGCTGCCAGCAAACACTGACCCTTTCCCAGAGCTCCTCAGGGTGAAGAATGCTCAGTGCAAATCCCTGGCACACATGGAGCTTTCCAGATAGCTTGGCCCTATTCTGCAGCCTGGCTGCCCCTTGGAAAGCCCCGGGGCACTGGTAACCCCAAAGTGGGCACCTTCCAGCTCCATGCCATCACTTTCTGGGCTGGGAGCCGAGCCCCACAGGCAGCTGGGCCCTGCTGGGGGGAAGAGGTGGAAAGAAACAAATTGTCAGGCGTCAGAGCAGGGAATTGTCAGTGACTCAGGTTTAAGAAGGAGAAATTTTGCCAAGCAAAATGTGATGGCTTTTTTGGACGGGGCTAGAAGAAGGAGCTGCAGCTCTGATGAATGCAGCTCGCAGCGAGCTGCTTGCGTCAATCCAGAGGGACTGCTGCACGACCCACCGTGCCACTGCGGGGGTGCCCATATGGGGGCACACAGCTCACGGGGATGTTCTTTCCCTTGGGCATGGGGGGTTGGGGGCCTGCAGCTGTGTGTTGGTTTCCTCTGCCCACATTTGCTGCCCTGAGGTTCTTTTCCATGAAGGGAATCTGGGGAATAACCACTGCCCCAGCCCTTGAGGAAGGCAGCAGTGTGCAGAGAGAGATCACCAGCGGGGCTCCTGGATAATCACCATTTCATCTTTGTACCGTTTTAATTTACTAATTAATCCTTGGAAGGAATGTCTACTTGGATGCAGGGAAATAATGGAACTCCTCCATCTGCGTGTGCTCGGTGTCTCACCAGCAGCCCAGGCAAAGCCTCAGTGACCGCAGCACGACAGAAGTCCTGCAAACCTCCCAGGGCTCCGGGCAGAGCCATTCCCAGCTCCTGGCAGCGACTCGAGAGCTCCCTTGTCCCGGAGAGCCCTGGGCATCGCTGTGCAAAGGGCTCTGTTCTTCCCCTCTCCTCCTGTTTCTCTCAAAGTTCAGTCCCGGCTGTCGGTCCCCTTCTGCTTTTCTCCAAGTCTGCGAGCTACGTGCACGTATGGCGTCTTTAATTAGTATCAATAGAGAGAAACATAAATAGGAGACATGCCTGAAATAGTGTCACCCCCGAGCAGGCAGGCGACCGCGTCATGGAAAGAAAATAAAATATGCTTTTTATCTCTTTTGGGCCTTTTCTGTTTGTTTGTTTGCTTGTTCCCCTCCGTAAGAAGCGGCACCCCGGAGCCGCGGGGCGCCGGGCACCGCGCTCAGCCGACCCGCGGCTCCGTACCCTCCGCTGACGGCGGCGGGGCCGGCTCGGTGGGGCTCTGCCCGGTGCCCGGGGCGGGGGCGAGGCGGGGGGGGGCTCCTCCCGGTACCCGCCTCCCGCCGGTGCCGGCCCCGCGCCCGCGGCCAGGCTCCACCTTCCGAAGGGGCCGCGGAGCTGTCAGGAGGCAGCGCCGGGTCCGCGCTCGGGAGCTCCGGAGCTTCCTCCTCCTCCTCCTCCTCCTCCGCTGCCGGTCCCGCGGATGGCCCCGAGCGCCCGCCGCCGCCTCGCCTCCCCGTAAGGGACCCGAGGGAAACGGGCGGTGTGGGGAGGGGGGGCCGGGGGTGTTGCGGGAGCCGCTTGGCCGAAAAGACGGCTTTGGGTAGGGATGGAGAGCGAGCGTGGGAAAAGCCCGAGCCCTCGGGAGCGGCCGGCACCAACTTTGCGGCTCTGTCCCCGGTCCCGCAGTGGGGCTTCGGCAATGCGGGGGGTGTTCCGAACAACCCGTGTCCCCCCCGACCGACCCCGACCCCGTCCCGGGGCTGCGGGATGGGTTTGGAGAGCTTCGGGAGCGCGGGGCGGGCGTGGAGGAGCTGCGATGCTCCGGGCATCACTGGCGACGGGAACCGCGGGCGCCGGGGCTGGGGCTCTATCCAGGGCTAAAAGGGGCACGGGGAGGTGGCGGGGACGGGGCAGCGGCTCGTTTTCCCCCGGGGCTGAGAACATGGCTGCCAGCGAGCCCTGAGCGCAGCCTGCTAATGCCCGCGAAGGCTGCGTGCCGCGCTGCCCTCACTGCTGTCTGAACGCGCGTCGGGTCTCAGCTCGGTGCCAACCTGCCCGCCCCGGGGCTGGGAGAGCCGCGCTGCGGCTCCCGAGCAGCCCTTGCGATGGGTGAACGGCGCTGAGCAGGACAGGAGGTGACTGGAGCTTGTTCTTCGGGTTGTTTGAGGGGATGGAAGGGGAAGAGGGCAACTTCAAAGCTGCGGGGAAAGCAGCGCCGTCCCATGCAAGGTGCTGCCAACCCTGAGCGGAGCTCCTGGGGCTGTCCCGCTCTCGTGGTTTCACTCGTGCAGGATGCTGCAGCCTTGGGCTGGGGCTCTTTCACCAGGCGGGTGCTGCGGTGGTGTCTGAGCAGAGAACCAGGCTGATCTGAGAGAGTATTCGGGGGAAAAAGTGATGGCAACAAGAGAGCGACGGCAGGTGTCTGTCCCTCGGAGCAGTGCTCAGTGAGGACCGAGCATCTCTTGGCAAAGTGCTGCTTGCTGTCCGTGCCCACAGGTGTGAGGGGCTTCGGGTCGGTGCACCCACTGCTGCCTCTGCCCGCATCCCCTCAGTGCTGCGGGGTGCTGGGACCCAAACGCAGCTCCGGTGTCTGCAGAAAGTGCTTTGAGGCTGAATCGGTCTGGGTTTGTTTGCTGCAGTGGGACGGGAGGGATTTCCACCCCACACAGTGCCAGAGGGGACTCTCCGCAGCGCATTGCAGGAGCAGGCAGACCCTTAGGGAAGGTGGGGGCACTCCGGCTGCGGGTTGTGCCCCAGGGTCGGCGGGACGCAGCCTCCATCGCCTTCAGGGCCTCATGGGGCACCCAGGGGGTAGGCGAGGTGCTGGGACTGCTGGAAAACCCTCTCCTCATTCTTCATACCGCTGGGAGGAGAGCTATTTTTAGGAAGAGGCAAGTTTGATTTAATATCACGTAATTTGCTGCTGACAATTCAGAGGCCGTCCAAATGAGCAGCAGCTGGATTCCCGAGGAGGCTTTTTCCTTCCCTCCCTGAGACCCGAGGCTGACATGCCAGAAGTGACATTTGTTGTTCCACAGATGCTGGCTGGGGGAAAGCCCCTGGGAGTGGCCCAACTCGCTCTGCTTTGCTTTTTTTGCACGGGCACCCTGTAACCTTCTGTGAGAAGAAGTGATGGGTATTGGTGCTGCTGCCCAGAGCACGGGATGTGTGTCGTCTGAGCTCTGTATCCCCAGCTTCGTGTGCTGTGACATCTTCAGAGGCAAGGATGGGAAAGCTCTCAGGTTGAAGCTGGAAGCGCAGTGCTGGCCCAGGGGCTCGAGGCCGCATCCTGCCCCGCTGTCCCTGAGCATGGGAACAGATAGAGGGAGCTGGGACCTCTGCCTCTGCCTTGGACCCTTCTTGTTGTGAAAGGAGATGGCCCTTTTCTTTCCCCCAGTGGTTGGTGCCTCACCCAAGCACCGCCAAGCACAGTCCTAGCATCCCATCCCAAAGCACCAAATGCTTTGCTGACACCATTCAAGCATCCCAAAGCACAGCTGGAGCATCCCAAAGCACCAACGTTTCGACACCTCCCCTGCTCACTGATGCAAAGGGACACCAACAAGCGTGCACAAAGGGCATTTGGTCTCAAACAGCCATCACTTGGCAGCAATCGCTCCCTGTCCTCCACAGGTCAAGCTCCAAGGGTCTGCCCCAGGCCGCAGCTCCCATCTGCCAGGGCTGGGCACATCCCTCTTGCTCAGCTTCATGTCTCTCCAGGCGTGCAGGTTATGCTCACTCTGGTGTTGGAACACCACTCCCTGCCGGCTCCGGCTCTGCGTTATCCGGTTGCTCTCCACCTGGCAGCCAGCACCAAGCCAGGAGCCGGCCCTAAAATCGAGATCTAATTGCTCCCGTCTGCTCCTTGAAGAACAAGCGTCTCGAGGGCCGGCTGCGTGTCCTCGGGAAGCTGACATTTCCCCTGGACCTCAGCCACCGATTCGGTTAAGTGAAGAGGCTAATAAATTTTGAAGCCTGCAAATTGATCGGCTGGAGACCGCCACTTTGCTTGAAGCCCTCTGACATTTCCTCTGGGGCACAGCCTTGCCCAGCACTTTTCTTCGTGCAGGTTCCCTCTCGCCTGGTTTAGAACACAGATTTTCATTAGAAAAGATTATCAGCTGTGGGAGCCAGCGAAAGGTCAGGGCTGGCTCCGTAGATGGAGCTGCAATCTGTGAGTTTCCATTCGTTCACATCCTCTGCCCTGCAGGCATCGTGAGCTGCGTCTTCTGTAATTAATAGCCTAATTCTTTCTGCCTGTATCTTGTTGAATTCCCTTACAAAATGCTGATGGGCTAGGAGCAGCAGGGTGTGTTCCACTCCCAGGGAATCCCCCCATTTGCGGCAGCTCCTTCAGCAGGATGGGCCCCAGATGCTGAGCCATGGAGTGAGCAATGGCTTGGAGAGCCCCTTGGGTCCTAAAGGGTTGGGGAGCCCCACAGTCCCAGCAGAATCGTGCCGGGGGGATCTGGTGCTCAGAAAGCAGCCTCACCCCTCATTTCCAAGCTTAGGAGGCCCACTGACCTCAGCCACAGCCATTTGTCCATCTGGGAAGGAGCCACGGTGCCACTGATGCCATCCTCTCTTTCTTCCCGGCTGCAGGAAGGAGGGTGCTTGCCAGCTGCTCCGGCTGTGGCTGCCCTGAAGCTCCCACATCACTGCCAGCGTGATGCTGCCTGTGGGACCAGAGCCCCTGTGCCCCTCACAGTGCCAACGTGACCCAGCAAGGCAATGAGCCCGGGCAGCTCCTAGCGTGGTGGCTGCTGGCCCTGCAGTGGCCCCAAGATGAGTGACGGAGGCTGGATCACGCTCAGCCCCGCCGAGTTTGCCCAGCTCCAGCAGTACACTGACTGTGAGTAGTGCTCCTTGCATGACCCAGCTCTCCTCTGTCCTGCCCCTTTGCAGCTTCGTGGCCATGGGGACTGGCTCACGGCTCTCTGCCTGTAGTTTAAGCATGGAGGATTTGTCCTCTGAGGTTTGGGTCTGGATGGGGATGGGGACAAGGAGGCTCAGCAGTGTGCATCACCTGCAGGGATACCCAGCCTGAAGCTCCTGGCCACCTCAATGGAGCAAACATCAGATGATTCCAGTGATGCTACTGAAAAATGAGAGCAGAGCTGCTGTGCTCCCCCAGGGTCTGACACTTCCCAGCAGTGGGGCATGGACCCCTGGGACCAGCCCAGTATCACTCCGAGCACCTCAGCCCCATCCCCAAGGAGCCCCCGCACCGGGGGACAGCGGCACAGATGTGAGTGCAGCCCCATCCCTCCGCAGGCTCCCACATTTATCAGCAAAGTGAAATGCCAGCGGGGAAAGCGGGCGGGCTTTTCCCAAACACACAGAGCTCAGCTCTGGCTGCCAACACTCTGCGATGATTTTGCTTTTGCAGAGATGGAATTTTGCTTTTGCAGAGATGGAATTTTGCTTTTGCAGAGACAGAATCACGAACCTCAGATAACTTTTATAGAAACATAGAGTGGTTTGGGCTGGAATCCCATCCAGTCCCAACCCCGCCGTGGGTTGGATGCCCCCACTGGCTCATGTTGCCCAGGGCCCCACCCAGCCTGGCCTTGAGCACCTCCAGGGATGGGACACCCACCCTTCTCTGGGCAGCAGTGCCAGGGCCTCATCACCCTCTGAATAAAGAATTTCTTCCTAATACCTCATCTAAACATCTTTCTGTTTAAAGCCATTACCCCTTCTCCCATTGCTGCTCCCCCAAATAGGGTCTCTCTCCAGCTTTTCTTCTGTAGCCCCCGTTAGGCACTGGACGGCAGCTGTGACATCTCCTCTTCCTGTGTCCAGCTGGACACCCCTGGCTCTCAGCCTGACTCCATAGCAGAGGTGCTCCCCATCTCTGAGGATCCTCAGTGCCATCTCTGGACCCACTCCAACTGGTCCTCATGCTGGCGGCCCTAGTGCTGAATGCAACACTGCAGGTTGGGGCTCAGAGAGTGGAGCAGAGGGGGACACTCCCCTCCCCATCCTGCTGACCATACTGCTTTTGATGCAGCCCAGAATACAGTTGGCTTTCTAGGTTGCAAACACACACCACTTGTTCGTATTCAGTTTTTCATCCACCGACACCCAAATCCTTCCCTGCAGCTCTGCTCTCCAACCTCTCATCACCCAGCTGACATCTGTGTGTGGGGTTGCCCCGACCAGGTGCAGGACCTTGCACGTGCTTTACAAGGTTCTCAGGGCTCACGTCTGGAGTCTGCCCATGTCCCTCTTCACAGCAGCCCTTCCTGCAGCACTGAACACAGCTTCCCTGGGAGGGCTCCCTGGAAGGGATGTGCAGGGTGCTGTGGGTGGGATGGGCTGCAGGCAGGGTCCTTTCCAGAGAACGGGCTCCAAGTTATTTAATCACAGACTATGAAACGCCATCTGTAATGCTGAGTTTGTGCACAGCGTCTTCGTTGTGTTAATCAAAGTTTGGCAAGCGATGCTTGCTCGGGAGGCAGGGGGTGGCTGCAGCAGGGAGCTGGGAAGGAGCTGGTGTTTTGTGCAACTGCAAATATCCTTCCCATCTCCAGGCACCGCTCTGCCATCCTCATATGATGCACAAGGGGCTAATCATGGGGATGGAAATGTTTTGAATGACAGTGCAGCTTGTGAACAGGCAGAAGGGATATTTCCTAGCAAAAGAAATCCATCTGCCACCTGAAGGGCAGGGGCGTGACAGATGGGCCGTCCTTCCCCTCCCCGAGGCAGGGATGCGGAGCCCAAATGCGGTGTTTCCCACAGCCTCCTTCAAAGCACTTGGGTGCTACCTAAGGCCAAGCCAGGCGTTGGCTCCAGAAGATGCACAGACCCCATATGCTGTGCCTTATGGGGGTCAGGAGCTCCTCAGGTCCTTCCTGTCCCCACCACTGGCTGCACTGGCCCCACATCACATGTCCATCCTGTAGCACTCGTGGTTCAGCACCCAGATCTGACCCCAGCATTCCCAATGGAAGAGCAGGAGGCAATTCCATCCTGCCTATACAGAGGAATTAGCAGTAATAAATAGGGATCATGTGCCCAATAGCCACTGAAATGCTCCCCCAAAAAGGGGAGACAAAAAAAAGGGTATGACACAAATGACCCCTCCCAAGGCACACATGGACTTGGTTGTTTGTCAGAGAGGAAGCTTGTTGCCACCTCCTGCAGCTGGCATGGGGGGCTTGCTGGCACCGTGCTCAATGTGATGCTCTTTTATCCCCAGACTCCACCAAAAAGCTCAAGGATGTCCTGGAGGAGTTCCATGGGGATGGTGTCCTCTCGAGGTACAACCCTGAACAGGTACAGCCCTTTTCCCTCCAGCCTTCCCCACTGTCTGATCAGCCACACCAGCACAGCAGATGCTGCTAGGAGTCCCCAGCTCCCTAGTCATCTCCTCCATCCCATTCCCTCCCACTCTACCCCACCCCTCTCATCTCATCTCATTCCATCTCACCCTATCTCATCCCAATATATCACTCCCATCCCGTCCCGTCCCGTCCCGTCCCGTCCCGTCCCATCCCATCCCATCCCATCCCATCCCATCCCATCCCATCCCATCCCATCCCATCCCATCCCATCTCTGTCTTGCAATCCCATCTCATCCTGTCCTACCTGATCCCATCCCTCGCTGAGAGCATTTCTGGGCACTTTCTTGCCAGGCAGGAACAGGGAAGTGATTTACTTTCACTTACCCCTTTCACTTCCCCCAGAGCAATCTATTTTGCTGTTGCCAACCTGGGATCATGGGCAGGCCCTGTACCTTGTCACACTCACCTGGGGAAGGCTGGGGTTCTTTGTTCCAAGTGGTGCTTTTAGGGAGAGCTGTTATTGTGCCAGCATGACAGAGCCTTTCAGGAGGGCCATAATCACTAGAAATGAGGTGAAACGAGAAAATCAGTGGGCTGAAAGCAGCAAGGAGAGGCAGCAAAACCACCTCGCTATTCATGCGCACTGTGGGACCCCAGGCAAAAGGAGATTTCCCCATGTGGGAGGCGATTGTGTTGGCATGGGGGAGTGTGGCTGGAGCTGCAATCACCTCACTCCTCCCTGCCCCTCCGGAGCCTTTCTCCTCCCCCAGCATGTCCCCAGTCCCAGTACCCACCATCCCATTTCTGTGCTGTTGTGCGGAGCAGACTGCTCCCCGTGTGCAGCCTCAGTCTGCAGCCCTCTGTGCCCCCCCAGCCCATCGACTACGAGGGCTTCCGCCTCTTCATGAAGACCTACCTGGAGGCGGAGGTGCCCGAGGAGCTCTGCCAGCATCTCTTCACGTCCTTCAAGAGGAAGAGCTGCCAGGCAGCCCCCGAAGCCCAGCGCCAGAGCCCCAGCATCTCGCAGCTCGGTGAGCCCACGTAGCCCCGGTGGCACGGGGCTGGGCACCTCAGCCTGGCTCTGTCCCATCGGCTCTCCCCACTCCGGGGAGGATGGGGCTTCATGGCACTGAACCCACTTTTCAGAGCCCAAGTCCCTTGATGCCGGCATCTCCATCCAGACCGAGGTGGCCTGCGCTCCTGTCACAGGTACCGTGCGGGGCCATCGGTGGGGCAGCACCTCATCCCCCCCCCACTGGGTCTGCAGTGCGTGGAGACATCTGCTGAGAGCACATTAAACTGCGAAAGCACACAGAGGACCGTGTCCTCTCCATCCAGACCCCAGCACCCGTCCCTAGGGATGGGGGCCAAGCATGGTGCTGGACTGGTGGGCCAGGATATGGTGGGCTAGCAAGGAGGATGCTGTGGCTAGCGGCGGGCAGGGGGCTGCTGGAGGCTGGTGGGGGAGGCAGCTGTGTCTGCTTTGCAGGGATCAACGGGAAAACGCTGCTCAGTACCCTGGGACGGCACGTGGCTGAGCCCAAGGGCTGCCCCAGCACGGCGGCCGAGCCGCAGCCGGTGGCACTGAGCCCAGCTTCCATAGCCACTGCCTCCCCCAGCTGGTCCCGGTCGTCCTCCCAGAAGTCCACCACTGGCACCCCCCCTGCTCACAACTCCTCGGGGTCCTCAAAGATCTCCTCGGGGTCCCTGCTCAGCCCCCAGTCGCCAGGTGAGCTCGGCTGGGGCTGTGCAGGGGACAGGTGACAGGGATTCCCCGGTGCTGTCCCCGGGGCAGCAGTGGTGACCTCTCCAGCCAGGCAGCCACCCGGTGCCTCGACGCCTTTGCTTTGCAAACTGCAGCCGTCGGTCCCTTCCCACAGAGCTACTGCTGCTCAATGTCTTAATTACCTGGCAGCAGCTCCTATGGAGAGGGGGATTAATGAAGTGCCTCCCCGCTGCCCGACGAGCGAGCGGCCATCTGTGTGGGTACACCATGTGGGCTGTCCCCTGCCCTGGGCACAGGTGGCATCACCCAGCCCTGCTCCACGTCCTCCACATCACCTGAGCCTGTGGAGCATCCTGCATGGCCCCCTCCCGATGCACAGCCCAGTGTGTGTCCTCTCCCTCCCCTCAGGCTCAAGGAGTTTGGAGAAGAGACTGCCCTTCAGCCTGCGGAAAAGCCACAGCACCCTGAAAGCTGCCCCCCAGCACCCTCCAGCCCCCCTGGCTCAGGTGGTCTACCTGAAGGACATCGTCTGCTACCTGTCCCTGCTGGAGAGAGGGCGGGCAGAGGACAAGCTGGAATGTGAGTGGTGCCCCAGTGCTGCTGGCTGCTGGTTGCTGGGTGAACTGGGGGGACTGAGAGAAACCAAGGCTGAGCTGGCTCCAAACTTATCGGGCTGCAGGAGCCCAAGTCCATGGCAATGTCCCGCTCTCCACCCCCTTTTCTATCCCCTTTGGGCTGTATTCCCTGGGCTAAGTGGCCCAGGTACCTGGCAGCAGCTGTCTGAGGAAGTGGGAGGGCAGCCGGGCTCAAAGGTTGTCCCACACGGGACCGCTGCAAGATGCTGAGCAGGGTGCAGACACATCCCCTCCCACCAGGAGCCCGAAGGGAAATGTGAGCACACAGCAGAGCCTGCAGCAATCCTACTGGTGCATGTGCATCTTGGGGTCAATATGTCTTTCTTTTGTTGGAGATACAGTCCCTTCTCCACCAGAAGGAGGGGAATGCATGGTGTGAGCATGGAAGGGGGCAAGGAACCACGGTGGCTTTTCAGGGCCTTGAGTCCAACCTGCAGTGGCTTTTCTTCTCCCTTCAGTTATGTTTCGCCTGTATGACACTGATGGGAACGGCATCCTGGACAGCTCGGTAAGCCATGGGGAGGAGAAACAGAGCAATTCAGGGTGTAGGACGCAGGCACTGACCTCGGCCGCTTCCCTGTGTGCAGGAGCTGGATCGTATCATAAACCAGATGGTGCACGTGGCCGAGTACCTGGAGTGGGACTCCACTGAGCTGAAGCCTGTGAGTGCCCAGCGGGGCCTCGAGAGCCCAGGGGCTGCGAGCTGCACCCCACTGCAACCTCCCCTCCCACCCTCAGATCCTGAAGGCAATGATGGAGGAGATTGACTACGACCACGATGGGAACGTGACGCTGGAAGAGTGGATCCGGGGAGGCATGACCACCATCCCCTTGCTGGTCCTGCTGGGAATGGAGACGGTGAGACAGGAGAGCCGGGCACAGAGCGAGGCAGCAGCAGCAGCAAGGCTGCAGGAGCCACGGGGGGGCAGCCTCCCCTCGGCAGCCCACGCAGGCTGCGTTTGTTCGCAGTGCGCTCCAGTGCTGTGCGTGTTCAACCCAAATGATGAGCAGGGGTGGTTTTCACCCCCCTTCATTTCCATGTCTCATTTTTCAATCTTGCCGAGCCGATGCAATCTTGCATCCCCAAGCTGCACCCGAGTCCTTATCCACGTCCCCTTCCACTTCTGGCAATAATTTGAAGGGAAAATTTGTCCCCAGTGCCCATCCTGGTGTTTGCTTTCCAGGGAGGGGCTGGTAGGCAGATTGCCAGGCAGGAATTTGAAGTGGCTCCTTGTGAGTGCTCGTGCCCAGACCCAGATTCAAGAGGCATGCTCTTCCACGAGGGGCTCAGCCTGGAGCTGGCTTTATTTGCACTTGGTGGCAAGGATGCAGGAGGGACAGGGAGGGGAAAGGCAGCAGTGAATGACCCTCCTGCTCCTCTCTGCTGCACTGCAGAATGTGAAGGATGACGGGCAGCATGCCTGGAGGCTGAAGCACTTCAAGAAGCCTGCCTACTGCAACTTCTGCCGCACCATGCTGCTGGGCGTCCGCAAGCAAGGCCTCTGCTGCTCCTGTGAGTCACATCCCCAGGGCACCCCAACCCTGCTGGGTGCTGTGGGGCTGTAGGGGAGTGGGTCACTCACCTCTTTCCCTCCCACCAGTCTGCAAATACACCGTGCACGAGAGGTGCGTGTCCAAAGACATCGCCTCCTGCATCAGCACCTACGTGAAGTCCAAGAGGAACACCAATGTGAGTAGGAGGGATGGCACAGTCTCCAAAGTCCCAGAGGTGGCCACAGAGGATCTGGGGATCTGGGGGTGCAGCATCCCTCTGCCTCTTTCAGGTGATGCAGCACACCTGGATTGAGGGCAACTCCCCCGTCAAGTGCGACCGATGCCACAAGAGCATCAAGTGCTACCAGGGCATCACCGGCCTGCACTGCGTCTGGTGCCAAGTCACCGTGAGTGGTCGGGGGCACAGAGGGGGCTGGTGCTATGGTGTCACCCCGCTGATGTCCCCCCCTTCAGCTCCACAACAAATGTGCTTCCCACGTGAAGCCAGAGTGCGACGGGGGCCCTCTGCGGGACCACATCCTGCTGCCTTCCTACATCTGCCCAGTGGTTCTGGTGTGTGGCCACGTTGTCCCCACGCCCCTCAGTCCCCACCCCATCCCCACGGCCCCCCCACCCACCCTCACTGTGTCCCACAGGAGCGGCAATCCCACTGCCGCAGGTCCGACAGCGAGTCCCCAGCTGGTACCAGCCCCGAGGACGGGCAGAGTTTCAAGTTCAACTCCACCACAGTGGATGGGCAAGGGCTGCAGGTAGGACCCCCACCCCCCCAGGCTGCAGCCAGCCATGCTGTGCTGGGTATCTCATCCTTTACCTTTCTGCCTTCCAGATCAGCCCCCGGCCTGGGACACACCCCCTGCTGGTGTTCGTGAACCCCAAGAGTGGAGGGAGGCAAGGGGAACGGTAGGTGTGCCCCTTCCTGGTGACAGCATCCCTCCATGGCCCCCCTGCCACCAGCTCATCGGGATGCCCCAACCACCAGACAGGATCTCCTGTGGTATCTCTCGCTCCTTCTCCTTTTCTGTAGGGTCCTCCGAAAATTCCACTACCTGCTCAACCCGCGGCAAGTGTACAACCTGGACCGTGGTGGGCCTGCTCCTGGGTAAGGAGGTGCTGCGGCCGCTGGTCAGCCCCTACAGCCTGCCTCAGCACCCCTCCATTTCCTACAAAAAACATTCTCCTCTCTCTGCCCTGTCCAGGCTGAGCTTTTTCCGAGACACTCCAGATTTCCGTGTCCTGGCCTGTGGAGGGGATGGCACAGTGGGCTGGATCCTGGACTGCATAGGTGAGCAGGGAGCAGCCGTGCTATGGGGCCAGCCAACATGCAGCCTGGCTTTGTGGGGTCCCATTCTCCCTATCCCCACGCAGGAGCTGGGCATGGGCTCTGTACCCTCTGAGTACCACAGAACATCTGGGCAGAGAGGAAGGATATCGAGAGGAGCACAAAGCAAGCCTGACCAGGCTGCAATCCATCCATCACAGCCCCAAACCCCACCTTCCCCTTGTGTTGCAGACAAGGCAAACTTGCTGAAGCACCCACCGGTGGCCGTCCTGCCCCTGGGAACTGGCAACGACTTGGCCCGGTGCCTGCGCTGGGGAGGAGGTGAGGTTAGGCGAGCATCACCCCACTGGGATGCAGCCCATGGGGGACACGCCTGTCTGTGGAGTGCTGTCCTGGGGCTGGGAGGCACGTAGCTGGGGTGAGGGAGAGTGGTGTGCCGTGCTAGCAGCCCCTGACTGCACCCAGTCCCGCTGGCATGGGTGTGCTCCCCTTCATCCTCCTCCAACGTGCAGGCTACGAGGGCGGCAGCCTGATGAAGGTGCTGAAAGACATTGAGCACAGCACGGAGGTGATGCTGGACCGCTGGCAGATAGATGTGATTCCCAGTGACAAGGAGGCCAACGGGGACCCTGTCCCATACAGCATCATCAACAACTACTTCTCCATCGGGGTGGTGAGTAATGGGGCCCCTTGGCACCAGGGAACAGAGAGGGATGTGTTGGCCAAGCTGAGCAAGGAGTAGCAGAGCCCATAGAGCTCCCCTGTGCAGCTGCTGCCCCAAACCTGCAGGTCAGGGCCTTTGGGGTGATTCCTCTGCTGCTGGGGAATAAAGGTTCCTCAGCTGCCCAGAAATCAGGGACTGCTGCTGCCGGGGATGGCTCCCATGCTTTCTGATCGTGTCTCCTCTCCTCCTGGACTCATTTTAGCCCTCCCTTGGGGTTGAGCCTTGGGGTAACTCATGATCAGGAACGGGTGACTTGTGACATTCCTCGGAGACAATAAAAGCCTTTCTCAGAATTCAGTGAAACTCCATTTGAGCTTGGGTCCCCCACCCAGCAACTCTCCCTCCCTCCTCTTCCTTGCTCGTGTTCCCAACCTCCCTCTTGGCATTGTCTTTCTTTTTTTATTGTCGTTCGAAATAGCAGCGCTTGGATGCAGAAATATTCACAAAATGTCTCTCTTCCAAGCTGAGGGTGCTGCAAGAGCTAAAGGAGCTCTGACACAGTTCAGGGAGGTTTAGGATCCCAGGGGTGGATCAAGATCTGATGGAAGCCACGTGGGAGCCCTGTGCTACGAGGCCAGCAGTGAGGGGGAAGGGCTGAGCCCCTCAGTCCCAATGCACACGCAGGGAGGGGGATTCTGTTTCTCAGCCCTTTCCCATCCTCACCACCTCTCCTTGCAGGATGCCTCCATTGCCCACCGCTTCCACGTCATGAGAGAAAAGCACCCTGAGAAATTCAACAGCAGGTGAGGGCTGTCCAGCTGTCGTGCCACTGCTGCAGGGCCATTCAGTGTCCCCAGGAGTCACTGTCCCCATCCCTGCTGCTGGCCCTGCACATCCCACTCCTTGCTGGGTGCTCCTGGTGCACTGGAGCCAGCACCCATCCCTTGGCATGCCTCTATGGGGGGAGGCTGGGGAGTCTCGTGTCCCCAGAGGGAACCCTGGGGGACAGGGATGGGCGAGGGGAGTTGCTTCTCACGTGGGATGCTAACACCACTCCTTGTGCCCTAGGATGAAGAACAAGCTGTGGTACTTTGAGTTTGGCACGTCGGAAACCTTTGCAGCCACCTGTAAGAAGCTGCACGACTATGTTGAGGTGGAGGTGGGTTTCCAAGAAGTGAAGGTGGGGATTTGGGGAAGTGTTTATCAGGGCTCCTCAGTCACAGAATCATAGAATCAAGGCTGGAAAAGATCCCTAAGATCCCCAGGTCCAACCCCAGCCCACCCCACTGTGCCCACTGCCCATGTCCCTCAGTGCCACGTGTCCACGGCTCTGGAACACCTCCAGGGACAGTGACCCCACCACCTCCCTGTGCAGCTGTGCAGTGCCTCACTGCTCTTCCTGAGAAGAAATGTTTCCTGATACCCATGCAGTCAGTGTCTTTGGGTACAGCTGCGATGCCCTAGGGCGGCAGAGAGGTGGGGGATGTCTGGGAGGCAGGGTGTGTGCAGTGCCCAGACCTCTGCAGCCCACAGAGCTGGAGTGATGACAATATCTGGTTACTGATAAATAATCCAATCCAATCCTTTCATACTCAATTATTCACTAACTGAAGAACTAATTACTGCTCAATAACCAACAAACAGGAGCTCATGTCTCCCCAGCCAAAGCATCCCACAGCCCTCCACTTGGCCGGCCAGCTCTGCTGGTGTGCTGTGCCCACACTGGCGAGGTGGGGAGGTTTGGGGGGGTCCAGGCACACCGAGGCAGTGCTCGGTGAGGGGCTGCATGCTGGCTCTCCAAGCCCAGCCCACACCTCCAGCGTGCGGCTCACCGCGTGGCCGGCCAGCTGCAGGCAGAAGAATAGCCCTGTATTTTTTCCCCTTCCAGCTGTATTTGAGAGTGTGCCTGGAATATTCTCTCTGTAAACTCTGTGTCTGCTCGCAGCCGTCTTTGGATTACATGGAAACAGCCTTTAATTAGAGCAGGGAGGAGGGACCGCTGCGTGCCAGCGGTTGCTAAGAGCTCTGTCATTTTGCAGTTTGCATTGGTGGGGTTTGTGCCGTGCTTTTCTGCAAACTTCCGGCTCGCCTTATCTTGGGATAAATGCCCCTTTTAGAACTTATTCTGGAGGGTTACAGAAAGAAAAACCCGCATTGCTGGCATGCATCTGGCCACCCAGCCCTTGTGCTGGGGCACTGTGGTGGGGCAGAGGGGTTTTGGGAGCCCGTTTCCGTGCGGGGCTTCTCTGCCCACCCTAAAGCTCAGCCCCCCACACTGGCAGGAAAGCGTTAAGGCGACAGCATTTTAAGCTGAAAGTAGCAGCCCTCCGGCTCCGAGGCAACTGTCATCCTCACAGAGAAATGGCAGTTTTGTTTTGGAAATTGGCACTCGTTCCAACGCAGCTCCTGGAAATGAATTTGCTTTTCCCCCAGCTGCAAATTTCTCCTCCCAGCGCTGCTGCCAGCACGCTGTCAGCTGCCCCTGCTCAAAGAGCCCTTTGTGGCAGGTTGGCATGCGGCATGGAGCTGCTGGGTGAGGGGCTGCTCCTGCTCCAGGGGTCTCACAGAGCACGGTGACACCAAGTTCCCATCCCATCCCATTGATGGTGATGCTCGGTGCCTTGGCTGGGAGCTCACAGCAGTAGGTTCTGTGCTGTTCACACAGATCATCATATTATTAGAAGGGATATATGGATGTCCAGCCTCGGTGAGGCAGCTATTTGCTTGTGGGCCAGAAGCTTCCTGCCTTCTGCTTTCAAGGCAGGGCTGAACCATCTCTGAGTGGAGAGAGGAGGCAAAGCTCTGAGCCTACAGACATGCCCCCTTGCTCCCACCCAGGCCATACCCTGTACCAAGGAGCACACTCAAAATAAGCTCGAGCCCTCCATTCCAGGTCCAGCAAAACAAGAGTGTAGGCAGCAGTGGGGCTCTATCAGCCAGCTCACATTTCCTCCTGGCAAAGCAATGCATGGGGCAGAAATTCCTTTGCATCTCCAAAATGCAAGAAAAAAAAATGCGCTGGTGTTTGCTGAAGTGTAGGCTGGCAGGTAGGGAACAGATGCCTGGGGAGAAATACAGATGCTCAAAGGGAAATACAGATGCTCTAGAGAAAATGGAGTTGAAAGCGAGAGATGGAGGCTGCCCACAGCAATCCTGACTTCAGAGGGATCCAGACAGAGGAGCCCTTGTTTCTTCAAACCCAAGGCTCCGTCTTCTCTGGTGCAACTGAGTGGCAGCACCCACAGATGAGGTCAATGCCATGTCCTGAGTGCCCTGGGAGTGAAAGCTGAGGTTAAGGGATGCAATTCCATCTCTGGGAAGAGATGTCCCTGGAGGGGCTCCAGAGCCGTGGTGATTTGGCACTGAGGGCCGTGGTCAGTGGGCACAGTGGGGTGGGCTGGGGTTGGACCTAAAGATCTTGGGGATCTTTTCCATCTGCAGCGATTCTATGATCCCAGGATTCTATAACTCCCTCCAAGAGTCATTCCTGGTTTCCAACAAGCACTTTAAGATAAGCCCTTTCTCATCAGCCTTTGTGCAGCCAGGCTGCAATTTGTTGAGGTTAGCTTAAGCAACGGGGAGGGCTGGCGCTGCAGGAGCCCACAGTGCTGTGTGACACAGAGGGGTCCTGCTGGGACAGGTCTCTGGATCCTGACGTATGTCCATGTGTCTGGCAGTGTGACGGCACCTTGCTGGACCTGAGCAACGCTTCCTTGGAGGGCATCGCCGTCCTCAACATCCCCAGCATGTACGGTGGCTCCAACCTCTGGGGTGAGACCAAGAAGCAGCGTGGCTACAACCGCCTGAGCAAGAAAGCGCCAGAGAAGCCACACACGGCCGTGGTGACCGACGCCAAGGAGCTCAAGTTCTGTGCACAGGGTGAGCAGTGGGGTGGGCGGTGCACGGGAGGAGCTGGCAGCAGAGCTGCTGGCACTGGAGGCTTTTGTAAGCTTCCCCTGCTGCAGTGCTGTCAGCATGGCTGCCTTTGTGGGGAAACGCTGCAGTGTGTGCAAGCTGCAGGCAGCTGGGAGAAAAACCCCAGCACCTCTCTCCCAGTGTGCCGTGCCCCCAGCACCCCTGCCCACGAGTGCCCCTGTTGCCTGACTCATCTCCACCAGCAGGGATTGTGCAGGCAGCCCAGCTTGCCCCTGGGAGAGCAGGCTGTAGGAGTTACTCAGCAGGGAGAAATCGGCTGGGAAGCAATGAGCTGCTGCTGGCAGCTGGTGAGATGTGCCAAGTGCCCACTTTTTCCACAGTCCATGGTGGGAAGCTGCTCCCCGTGAGGCTCCTGATGTCTTTTCCCCTGGTGCACACACGCCATCCAAGGGCTGGAGGGGGATCTGTGCTGGGATCTGGTGCTGTTTGGCACCAGGGGGATTTTTGGTCTTTAAGTTTTGTGCGAGCAGCCGCACGGAGCTGGTCAGGATGCTTCAGGATGGCAGAAGGCACAGTGTCCCTGCACGGCCTGCATCACTGCTGTGGCTCCTCTGCCTTGTTCCCCTGCCTGCCTGGAGAACCTTGAACCCATAGGGCTGGGGTGGATCATGCAAGGGGGGGGTTGGTTTTTAAGTATGAGAGAGCTCAGGCTGCACATGAATGAAACCCAGACAGGTTCAGGCTGGAGAGTTCAAGCTCGACTGATTTCCTGGAGCGAAGGCATCCTGCCAAAAGCGAGGACAAAGTGGGAGCTTTGCACCACAGGAGCTGGCCACGGCGTTTTGCTGCTGTAGGCAGATGACTGGCCGTGCCCTCCTGCAGCCAGCTCCACTCAGCTCCGGGGGGGCTTTGGCACCCAGCTCAATATTAAGTCATTTTGAAGAAAGGAGCACACTCCCGTTAAGCACACAGGGGCTGGTGGAGTCCCAGAGTCACACACTCCATCAGCAAAAAGAGATGTGCAGGAGATCCTTGAGACATGAGGACATGGGGACATGGGACCCCGGCACTGACTCAGCTCTGTTTCTCGCAGACCTCAGTGACCACTTGCTGGAGGTGGTGGGGCTGGAGGGCGCGATGGAGATGGGACAGATCTACACAGGGCTGAAGAGTGCCGGGAAGAGACTGGCCCAGTGTTCAGCAGTCACCATCAGGTATCTGTGCCCACCCATGCATGGGGCATGCCCTGATGGGCAGTGAAAGCGGGCAGCTGCGTAATCCCCTATTTCCCCTTGCAGGACCTCCAAGCTGCTGCCCATGCAGGTGGATGGGGAGCCCTGGATGCAGCCATCCTGCACTGTAAGTCCGTGGGGGGGACAGGGATGGAGCGGGAGCCACCGAGGTGGGGGTGCTTGGTGCCTGGGCAGAGCATGACTCATGGCTGGGAGCCGCTCGCTGAGCTGCACTTGTTTATTTTTAGGTCAAAATTACCCATAAAAGCCAAGTGCCAATGCTGCTGGGCCCTCCCCAGAAGAGCAGTTTCTTTTTCCTGAAGAGGAGAAACCGAACTCGAGATTAAGCTGGGTGCAAAGAGCCGCAGCCCAGAGGCAGCTGGACATCCTGGGCATCCGCGGGCTGCAAACCTTCATCTCTGCGCATCCTGGTCCCTCCCCCTGCTTCAGAAACACTGCTCTGGAAAGTGGGTGCGGGCTGTGCTGGCCGCAGGGGGTCCCCCTGGCCCCGTGCCGAGGTGGGGAAGGAAGCCAGCCCAGCCCAGACCACTCAGCCCAGCGGGATGCTCCGTTTCGGGATCGTTTGGGATCTCCTTCCCAGCCACCACAAGGATTTTCTCCAGCCAGGATAGGAGCGAATGGGCAAAGGCAGCTTGGCGTGCAGGCGTGCTAGAACTGGTTGTTTTTATCCCCCTTTATTTAAAGAACTACCCCTTTCCTGCCAGCAGAGCTGCAAATGAATGCGTTCCTGAAGAAAAAAAAAAGCCGAGCTTCACTTATTTATTTTTAATCCCCCGAAGGACGCTTGGTGTTTTGCTGCACTGGCTTTCTTGTCCACCAGACCTGCGCATCTGAGAAGTTATTTATTTCCTTAGCCTTGAGGACTCGGCAGCCCGACCCCCGCTTCCCTTGCTGCTCTCCAAGCAGGTTTCCATGCCTTCAGCTCGCTCTGTCCTGGCTCGCTTCAGAGCAGATGCCGACACAGCGCTCACTATCGGCCCTTAAGGGCGATGCCATGGGGCGTGGAGCAGGCTGTGTGGGGACACAGCCCACCTGGGGCATGGGGCCGGGCTCAGGGCAGGCAGAAGGAGGCATCGTTGGGAAGTGGGAACAGCCAGAGGGGATCCCAGTGGGGAGCTGCCAGCGCAGCTCTGCGTTTGGACCTCGCATCTGGATTTGTATTTATGTATTTATTGAACAAACTTCAAGGGGTCACTTCCCTCATGAGACGAAGTTGGACATGAATGCCACCCCCATTTTGGCTGGCCGTCCTTGTGGCAGTGCGCCTGGTGCAGGCTGCAGCCCCCGGCAACTCCATCCTTGCTCCGTGCAGCTGCTGGGAGAGTGATGCTGCGTTCCCCATCACCGAAAAGCTCTAGCTTGGAAGCATCATCTTTTCATACATCCCAGTGAGGAGTCACTCTGCTTCAGATGCTGTTGGGCTGCTGCAAGGAGCAATGTCAGCAGCCAACCCTAGGGTTTGTTGCAGCCAGGTCTCTCCCTGACCCATTCCAAAACTAAGGATGCTGCTCCCCTAGAAAACAGAGACATGCATGACAGATGCCATCAGCTGAATACGTCTCCTGGTTTCAAATAGCCAGGAGCTGCCAGCAGTGAGCACCAGGAAGGTTTGCTGATTTCTTCTGCAACCACCCACTGTCCCCCACCCCCCTCATGGCCCTGCACAGGTGACCACGGCTCCAAAATCAGCCTCCACCCCCTTCAGCAGCCCCCTTGGGATGCTCTGTGCTGCTGAGAGCTGTTTGGTGGCATCCCCTCAAGTGCAGAGCTGCTGCCATTAGGTTTCAGAGTTAACAGCGCGCTGAAAAGTGTTTGTCACCCCCCCAGGCACAGACATTGTAGGCAGTGCCGTTCAAGCGCAGTGACCTGCACGCTCCCCGCGGCACATAAATCCACCCTCCTCTGCTCCTCGCCTGGGGCAGCCATTAATGAGTAGCCAGGTGAAAGCTTATGGGATGGGTGCCAAAATAAACCCTGAAGCTCTCCTGAAACGGCAGCCTCCGTTTCTCCAGTCCCCTCCCTGATGTTATCTGCAACACTGGCACCTGGGGAGGATTAAAACGAAACAAAACAACAAACACAAAGCCTGTACTGCTCTGCTTGGGGCACAGGGTGACAAGACATGAGGGCAGGGTCATTCATAGAGGCAGGCTTGGCTTCCTTTCCCTCCCCACTTGGTCTCAACCTGTTGTTTTGTGCTGCGGCTCCGGTTTGAAGGTGTCTGTATGCAAGCAGCAGCTGTTTTTCTCCACAGTCTGATCCTTGCACCTCGTCATGGTTTGGTGCGCTCATGCTCTGGGCAAAGATCAGTGCTGGGGCCATTCTGCTTGGCTTTAGCAATGGTGATGGCAAAGCAGGGGGGGGAACAGGCGGTTCCTGCTGCCAGGGCTGTTGCCTCCTCCTTGGGCTGCAGCGTGGAGGTATTGCTCAATAGGACCTGCAGCTGGCAGCCAACTTAGTCCCAAGCTCCACCCTGGGGGGCTCACAGGAACTGTTAACACCCACCTGGCTTAGCCAGTGCCTCCCCCTTTTATACACCCGAAGGCCACAGGATGGAGCCCCCAGCCTCCCATCCTCCTGCCGTGTCTGTAGCCGTGGTTGCCTGCATGGAAATAGTGTGGCGTCCGTAGCGTAGTGTGTGTTGCCGTGTACACCCGGCCTGCTGTGGGCTTGCGTCAAATAAAGGTGGTGATGAAGCACTCAGCTGGTCCTGAGCATGGGGCTCCTCATTTCCCAGTCATTCTGGGGACGCAATGGGATATGCCCCACTGTGGGCATGCAGGTGACGGTGTTTTCAGCTGCAGCAAGATGGAACTGTGTTTGGTGGGAGGAACAGGCTAAATTTGGAACCTGCGGTTTCATGGCTTTGATTTTTGATTTCGTTCCCCAAGTAGGCTCTAAATTTAGCAGGTGCTGGTTGCCATCCCCCTTCAAACCCTGCGTGTCCATGGCCGCTGGTTCATCTCAACTCACCATAAGAAGACCCCATGACAGCTGGCCAATTGCCCCCAGAGACAAAGGCAAGGCAGGGAGAGCCCCTACACTGCTCCCCTTCACCTGCAGCAGCCATTGGGTCTGACATGGACCTCTGGCTGTGCCACTGCTGCTGACACCCCACAGCCCCCCATCCACCTTCCCAACCCTGTGTCATCTGCTAATTTTACTAGTGGTGATTTAATCCTCCTCACCCGTGTGCAACGAGAAACTCGAGAGTGCCAGCTCCTGCACAGCCCCCCAGGAGCGTCCCCAATGGCAAGGACAACCTGTGCCCACCCCACGTGTCCCAGTAGCTTGTGAATGAGGCACAGTGGCAGCTGCCCCCTCTGATGCACCACAGGAGCCAAACTGCCCACAGAGACCAGTGTCAGCCTGGGGATGCTGACTGCTCTGCAGCACTCTGCATCAACTACAACACCTGAAAAATTAGCAGCACAACCCTGCAAGGCCAACCTAAGGCCCTGGGGTTACAAGTCACCTTCCCTGGGTCCAAAGCTGTGCAGAGCACTGCTTGCTGAGCACTGCCTTTTAACCTTCTCCATCAGCGATTTCCCAGGCCCTTCAACAACATGGGTTTGGGCATCCTGAACCATGGTAGCAGAGTAGCATGCTCACTGCTTGCCTTTATAAATAGGGAAACTGAGACAGGCAGCAGGGCCATGCTGGGTGCAGGGAAGTTTGTGGCCCCGTGGCTATGTACTGAGCTAATTACCGGCACCCTGAGCCATCTGCAATCCTATATGGGCTGTGCCCGAGAGCTGCAGGTCCTGCTGGGGCACCCCGAGGGTCTGTCCAGGGTATAATTCCAGCCCACCTGCAAGCCTTCTCCTCCTCCCTGTGCCCCGATTCCATCCCCTCCTGCTCCTACTCTGTCTTCCATGCCCGGGCACCACCATCCCCACGCAGCCACTCAGGAGTCCCACAGGAATCCCTTCCCACCACTCAAAATCCTAAGCAGGTGAGAACCTCTTCCCACAGCCCCCTCTAAAGGGCCCTTTAAGGGCTGCGAGGAGCCCACAGGGGTCAGACAGCGCAGCGGCCGCTTGGGCTGAATAAACCCGGGGTCCCGAAGGGGATGGAGCGTGAAGAAAGACCCCACCAATGCACACTGCATCTGCACGAAGCCCAAAGACACCCCCCCCCACCCGCCAGCTTAGCTCTGCAGCATGTGCTAAGGGCCGCAAGAAGCCCCCGAGCAGGCCCTGCACACTCCATTTTTCCTCCTCCCTAAGCCTGTCCGCCTGCCTCCCGCCCAACCCCCTCCTTCAAAGGGCCGCGGTCCCTTTAAATCCCGCGCTGCCCCCGCCCCACCCGCCGGCCTCTTCCCCTTCTATTTTTTTATGAATGAAAACGCTCTCGGCGGAGCCATGCAAATCGCTCGACTCCCATTGGCCGCCTTCTCCACTCCCACCCCGCCGTTCTCAATGGTGCCCCGCGGAGCGGCGCGGGGGGGGGGGCGGGCCCTCGGGCGGCTCCTCGACCAATCGGCAGGCGCTAGCGGCCCGCCGCCGGCTCCCCATTGGGCGGCGCCGAGGGTAAACAAGCGGCGCTGGGCGGGGCCTGGCGGGGGCTGCTGGCTCGGGAGCTGCGGGCCGGCGCAGAGCGGCAGCGCGGTGTCCGGTGCGGAGCTGCGCCGTCCCGGCACGCCCGGCCCCGCTCCCGGCCTGCAGCGGGTGAGCCCTCGTTGTCCCGCCGGCCGTACGGTGCCTGGCGGTTTCGATGCGGTTCGGTGCGGCGCGGCCCGGGGCGGGGGCGGCGCTTATGAATGGCGCGGGCCGCGCTGTGTGAATGGCGGGGGGCGCGCGCGAGCGAGGGCGCGCGCGGGAGGGGGAGGGAGTGAATGAGGAGGAGGAGGGGGGGGGCGGAGTTTATGAATGGGGCGCGCGGGGCGGCGTGGGAACGGGCCCGGCTGTGGCCCCGCGGCGCTGAGCGGCGACAAGGGACGGAGGGGAGCGGGAGAGCGGCGCGGAGCGGGGACAGGGCCGCTACCCCCCCTTCCCCTCCCCCCTCCCCGCGTGATGTCACGGCTGTTTCTATAGAAATTCGGTGACATCACGGCCCGGCGGGCTGCGACCCGCTGCGTGTCCCGCACCGGTTCCCAGCCACCCCTGAGGGGGCCCGATCCCGATTCTGAACCTGCCTCTGCCGCTTCCACCCCCCCCGCAGCTTCGCACCTGCCGGAGCCCAGGCGGGAGCCCCCTTCCCGGGCCGCCGTCGATGCTGAGCGTGCCGGGGGCACTGCCCGCCTCCCTGCACCATGGACGGCTTCTACGACCAGCAGGTCCCCTTCATGGGACCCGGGGTAAGTCTGCCCGAAGCCCCCCCGGTCCCTTGAAACACCTGCTTGTGATCCTTGGGGGGCACTTTCCTTTGGGATGCCTCCCCTTGGGTCCTTTTGGGGTGCCCCTCCCTTTGCTCCCCGTTGTGGACACCCCCTTTGGGGCAGGCACTTTCTGTTAGTCCCCTTCGGGGCACGCCTCGCTCCCTTTGAGGCGTCTCCTTGAGCTCCCCCATCTTTTGGGGGGCTGCCACCCTCACGCTATGGCTGTTGCAGAAATCCTGTGCCGAGGAGGGCCGAGGCCGGCTGGGCTCTGAGAGGAAAAGGAAGTTCTTGGAGACCGACCTGGCCCACGACTCGGAAGGTAGGCAGCCCCGCAGGCCCCCGTGGGTCCCCCTCCCTTTGGGGTGAGGGGTAGGCCTGCAAATAGCAGCACGTTTGGTCGGCGTTCTGTGGGTGCATAAACCTCTCGCTGTGTTCCAGAGCTCTTCCAGGATCTCAGCCAGCTGCAGGAGGCCTGGCTAGCTGAAGGCAAGTCTCTTCTTTTTGCCCTGCAAAATCTCTTCACGTGCAATTTTTGAGGGCTGAAAATGCTATAAAAACACTTTTTTTCCTTTTTTTTTTTTTTTTCCTTTAGCTCAGGTCCCCGACGATGAACAGTTTGTCCCAGATTTTCAGTCTGACAACTGTAAGTAACCGTCCCGGTGTTTGCTCTGTGGGGTGGATGTGTTTGGGTGTAGGGCAACGTAGGGCCCCTTCCCTGGGAAAGCCCAAGCCCTTGAGGCCTCGAGACCCTCGGGCTTTGGAGAGGCAGCACGTGTTGGTCTGTGCAGCTGGGGCTCAGTGTCCTGCGTCTCATCAATGGGTAGATCCAGGCCAAACACAGGGAACGGTCTAAGGCTGCGATCTGGGATCCCCTGGGCTTTGCTGCTGCTTCGTAGTAACGTTGATTTGCTCCAAAATGCTGCTTTTCCTTTTCAAGTGGAAGGGAGAGCCCGTGCTGGGCTTGTTGGTTAGCCACAATCTCTGCACTCCTGCAGCTTTTTCCAGTCCTGGCCTCGTGCTGCTGGCGAGAGCCGACCCGAGCGGTGAAACTTGAGCTGCTTTAAGCAGCATTAATCGCTGGCAAGCGAGCGTGTTTAAAAGGAGGCCAGTGAAAATGCAGTCCCTCTTGAATTGCATAATAGAGAGAGAGTTGTTTCTTAGCTGTGGTTCACTGCCCGAGCCAGGGGCTGCCGCGCAACTAATGGTGCATCGTGTGTGTGTGCAGAGGGCTGTGGCATTAAGGGCTCGGATGGGGTTGGGGACTGTGTGTTGTTACCTGGAGAACACGAGGTGCTGGGTTTGCAGCTCAGGCAGACAGCTAGAGAACTTGAAGGAAATCAAATTTAGCCTGCAGTCGAACAGATTTTTCATTCCAGCTTTGTCACAGCATGCATCAGAGTATCTTCTACTACAGTAAATGCATGTTAATTATTGCTCTTTGATTACTTCTGAATGGGAAGCTTGCCATTAAACTGTTCCAGACAGCCTGGGCTTCAGATGCGCCTTTTTTTTCCCCCCTTTTCTCCCCCCCGAGATAAAAGGCAGAGCCCCAGGCAGAGCCGCAGCCGCTGCTGCCATCCGCACAGCCCGGCAGCTCCCGCTTGGAGCGGTGCAAACTGCAGCGTGCGTGGGAGGCCGGCTGCGGAGCCGAGCTGCTTCCAGCGCCTTTTGGCAGCCCCTGGCTTCCTTGTAACCTGAACGGCTCAGGGAGAAGAGGCAAACTTCTCTGGGTTGGATGCGGGGGGGGGGGGGGGGGAAGCATTTGGTCGAGGCTTTCAGTGAGCTCCTGCTTCGCTCGGCCTGCGCAGCTTTGGTGTCACTGGGGTCAAAACAATTTTGTCACCTGAAGGGTGATGTCCCTGCGTGACTTCCTGCCATAATAGCCTTCCTGGGGAGATGAAGCAAAGGTCTTGCTGGCCGGGGTGTTTGACCCCAGAGTTCCTGGCGATGGCTGTGCTTGCAGGCAGCCGCCATGGGGGCACGATGTGGGACGGGTGGCACCCAGCCCGGTCCCAGTGCCCCCATGCGCTGTGCTGAGTGTCAGTGACACCCATCGTTCCCACCTTGCTGCAAGCCCTGTTGCCTGCAGAGCGGCTGATAAAACTCTCAAGGGTCACGATGTCAAGGCAGAAGTTGGGTTTGGCAGCACGCAGACAGGTGTTGGCCAACGCATGGCACGTGTCTCCTGTCCTCCCGCCTGGCCCTGGGGAGGAGGGCATGTGCCCAGCACCTTATCTGGGGCAGTTGTTTCCATCGGTGCGGGGCGATAGGACTGTGCTGGGGGTGGGGAGGTGCAGGGTCCCTCTTTTTGGCAGGGAGGAGTCTTGTTCCTTGGGGAATTGCATGCCCCCACATGGATGGTTTGCAGCAAAAGCGATGAGCAGGCTTTATTTTTCCCCCCCTTTTTTTTTTAAGACACCCAAATGAAAGCAGGAGGCTCTGTTTCTGAGGAAGGAGTGCTTAAACAAAGGAAAGTGGGAGCATGGCTTCTATTTCTGGCTCCTCTCCCGGCATGACCTTGGGTGTGCCCTGTGCTGGGGGGACAGGGGCTGGCAGGGAGCTGGTGCCCAGGTGACGGCTGTGGCGGTGCCAAGGTCCCCAGCTGGTGCCTGTGTTGGAGCAGCGCTTGGGGCAGGCACGTCCCGTGCCATCCAGACTGTGGCTCAGGACTCAAAGCCCCAAACAGGCTTTGAGGCATCACCTTCCCCGGGGGATGTGTCACTTTTTCAGTGGCATCTTGGGGCCAGCCCGCCTGGAGGTGTGCTGCCATCCCCCCCCCCAAAGCTCTGCCCATCCCATGACACCAACGCAGCCATTGTGGGTGCTCCCCCCACACCCACCTCCTCCACGGTGCTCACGTTCCCCAGCCCCCGAGGCAGTGAGGTGCAGTCTTCCCCCAGCAGCCGCTGGTGGTTATTTTTCTTTCTCCTGGCTCTCGCCAAAGGGCTTTCCGGCCTCGCCACCTTGCACAATCGCTGGGCTTTGAATGAACTTGGCAGAGAGGCCGAGCTCGGAGCGCAGTGCTGTTTGTGTAAGGAATTCAAACGTTGCACAAAGTCCAGGCTTCTCCGCGAGGACAGCTGGTCTCTGTTATGATCTTAAGTATCGTTTCCCTTTTCTTGAATGGCAGCACTAAGCTCTGGGAGAAATTTTTCTTTCTTTTTTTTTTTTCTTTTTTTTTTTTTTTCCCCTTCCAACCGCATGAATGGAGCGCTCCAAATTGTTTGTGAATGGAGGGTGGTGCCCCGCTCGGAGACTTTTTTTTTTTGTTGTTTTTTTTTTTTTTTTTTCAATGAATAACCAGACCCCATTGTGCAGCTGATGGAAAAACAACCCGCTCGAACAACACAGAGACTGTTAGGGAGAAACATGCCCGCCATCGGCAGCTGGAGCCCTTCCAGAGCGCGTTCCCCTTTGCTTTCCTGCGGCGTTGCAGCCTCCATGCTGGCCCAAAACGTGTGCAGGGAGAGCAAATCTGGCCCCGAAGGTGGGGAGGGGGGGGGTGGCTCCAGGCAGCACAGGGGCTGTGCTTGCTCAGCCTGGGATTCGTGTTTCAAATGCTCCTTTGGGTTTTTCCTGCCCTTGGTACCAGCTGCGCTGGGCTGCGGAGGGGGGAGTCAGCAGCTCTTTAAAGGGTTTGACAAATTAGGGGAGCAGCTAATTACCTGGCAAGCTGTGAACAGTTGTCCTGGAGCTATTTGCTCCTCTCTGGTGTAGCTGGGCTGTGTTTAGACTTTGCGTGAAGCTAATACTCCGCTTCCGATTAGTGTTGGCTCTCCCGCTCAGGCATGATTTAGGTAAAGATCTCTGACGTGCTTTCCCTTTCCTAGAGCACCCGCTTTTAGAAATTAAAGAGGTTAAGCATATATTACTCGGTTTAAAATGTATATATAGTGAACGGGCTTGGGGCTGGGAAGGCTTTGGCTTTGCCCCTTGAACTCGTACAGCCACGGCTCCTGTCCCCCCAGCGGTCCCGGCACTGAGCCCAGGACACGTGGTGCTAGCCACTGCTCACTGCTTCTGGCTGGCTAATTTGGGGCTGGGTGCAGGTGAGCATCTAGTAGCTTCCTCTGCCCTTCAGGTATACTCAGGGAAAGGTCTGCATGTGGCAAAGAGTGGACTTCTGGGCTTTTAGCTGCCTCACGGAGCTGGTCCAGGGGCATCTCATCGGTGGCTGCCCATATCCTTCTCACATCCCTTGCTCTGCCCTCACACCTCATGGGGGAAGCAGTTCCCTTCGCAGGTGATACCCAGGTGTCCCTATAGTCCTTGCTGTGGGGTTTTTGTGCTGTTGTGTTTCTCTGATGCTTCCGCAGAAGGGATCAGCTCCTGGTTTCCAGCAGGGAGCACCCACACGGCTGCTCCCCAGGGCTGGCAGCACCCACATCCTGCTCCCACACTGCTGGATGTCAGTGGTGCCCATGTCTTCCTTCTCCTCCTTCTTGTTGCAGTGGTCCTGCACGCCCCACCTCCGGCTAAGATCAAGCGGGAGCTGCACAGCCCTTCCTCGGAGCTGTCGGCCTGCAGCCATGAGCAGGCTCTCTGTGCCAGCTACGGAGACAAGTGCCTCTACAACTGCTGGTACGTCCCTGCGAGCCCCTTTCTCACATCCTCTCGTTGGAAGCTGGGCAATGGGGAGCACCCCATCAGCACTGTGCTGCCAGCAGCCAAAGCACCGGAGCCAGAAGGAGTTTGGGATTCCCTCTCTGGCTGCTCTGAGCCCTTTGCAGGTGGTCACACCACGAGGGCTGTTTCCCGATGCCACGAGGTAGCGGTGGCCATGTCACAGGCACTTGTCTCACGCGTCAGTCTCCTCCGCACCGTGCTTTCCCTGGGGCCCGCAGCTGTCCGACCGCGTTAGCGTTGCCTCGCCCTCAGCCCCCCATCCTCTCTCCCCACTGCAGTGCCTACGACAGGAAGCCCCCCGCCGGGTTCAAGCCATTAACACCGCCTGCCACGCCGGTGTCCCCCGCGCAGCCGGGCTCGTCCCTGCCACCACCACCACCGGCCCCAGGAGTGCAAGCAGCTGCCCATGGCGGCCCGGCCGCCCCGCTGCGCAGCACCGCGCCGGCACCGCACCTGCTGCAGGAGCAGAGGCAGCAAACCTTCGCCGTGCCGCGGCCGCCCCACCCGCCCGTGCACATGCCAAAGATGATGTCCGAAAACCAATACCCCACAGAGCACAGGTAAGGCTCGGTGGGACACCTGGCGCTTTTCACTGGGGCTGCAGTGAACCCCAGCGCCTCTTCTGGGCTTGTAGATGTCAGTACTGTGGGGATGGTGCTCCCTATGGGGGCAGGTCCTGGGGCTGGATGCAGCACGGAGGGAAAGCCACGCTGCATCATTTCCTGGCACAGCAGCCGACCCCGGTACAGAGCTCGGTTCTGGGCGACCTTGGAGCTATGCGGGGGGCTGGCTGCGACCCATCTGGAAGTGCCATACCAGCACGGGGCTTGGGTTTCACTCAGGAAGGGCAGGGGGACGCGGGTCGGAAATGGAGTAATCCCAGCCCGTCAGCTGGGAGGGATCTGGTTACAAAGCCGAGCGGCGCTCAGCGGTCCCGAAAGGAGCGGGCGCTCGGAGATCGCCTTTCACGGTGTTGCACCGTGCAGGGGACGGCAGCACCCCTCAGCCCGCTCCTGTACCCCTCATGGGAGGGCACCGGCCCCCTGCTCCCAAAATAGTGCTGTCCGTACCCGGTTCAAGGTTTAATCCCAGGCAGATTAGCAGCCAACTGGCTGTGCGGCGCAGCACAGGGGATTTGGCTTTGCGTCAGCACCTGCCCCGCCGCAGTGGCCCTGGGCCCCACGCAGCACTGCCTCACCTGCTTTGAGCTGGCTTCGTTTTTATCTTACAACGTTGATTTTTTTTTCCCTTCCCCACAGGGAAAGGAAACCCATAGGGTTCTTGTGTCATGCGAGGTGGCCTAGGGGACCCAGCCCCCTGCCCGGTGCAAGCCCAGGTGACGGCCACGCGCTGCCCCATCCCAAACAGGGACACGTAGCGCTGGCTGTGCCCCTGGCTGCCCCTTGGTAACACCGTGTCCCTTTACCTCCAGGTTCCAGAGGCAGATGTCTGAGCCCTGCCACCCCTTCCCACCGCAGCCCGGTGTTCCCGGGGACAGCCGCCCCGTCTACCACCGGCAGCTGTCAGAACCTGTTGGCCCCGCCGCCCCCCACCCTGCTCAGGGATTCAAACAGGAGTACCACGACCCGCTCTATGAGCACGCCGGCCCCAGCCTGCCTGCCCCCCCCGGGCACGGCTTCCAGTCCCCCATGGGCATCAAGCAGGAGCCCCGGGACTACTGCATCGACTCAGGTGGGTGGGGAGCGGGGTGGGCACACGGGGGTCTGGGCTCATCGTGCTGCTGCTCCTGGTGGCTGGCTCTCTGGACTCCACGAGCATCACGGAAAATCCTCTAAGCGCCTTAGGGCCTAAAAATACCACAGCCTTGGGCTGGGGGTGGCCGTTCAGTGCAGCCGAGCAGATGGCCGGGAGGGAAGGGAGGCGGCCAAAAAGCTCGGTGCTGGTGATGGGCAATTGCTGTCTGCCATCATCTGCGGCCATAATGATTTGGGGGCTGCACTACATGCAATTGTATGAGTGAATCCCATTGCTGTAAACTGTACCATTTTTTCCCAGAGGTGGGAGTGAGGCTGTGCAGCAGGTCAGGTGGAGTAGGGCAGCCTGGGGAGGCACATGGCATTGTGCCTGGGGACGAGGACGCACCACCAGGCTTATGGCTGCCTCTGTTTCCCTTGCAGAAGTGCCTAACTGCCAGTCCTCATATGTGAGAGGGAGCCTCTTCCCCAGCAGCCATGATGGTGAGAAACACGGGATGGGAAACACAGCTGACTGGCGTGGCCTTTTTTTCATCCCATCTCCTTCCCCTGTTAGCTTTGCTCCATGCCTGGAGCTGTCCCTGCTCCCAGCCTCTCCCTGTAGGCATGGGAATGATGTGCTGCCTGGTGTAATCCGGGATAACCACCTGAAATAGCTGCTAAGAGGGCTTTGGCCCCGTCCCACCTCCCAGGGTGAGGACAGAGCCGTGTCAGCCAGGCCCGTGGTGGGGGCACATATATCTGGGGAGGGGGCTGCTCCCAGCAAGGGGGGGGCTGGGCCTTGTGGGGCCCTGCCCTCATGGCAGGCTGTTCTTCCCTTAGGATTTTCCTATGAAAAAGACACACGATTGTATTTTGATGACACATGCGTGGTACCTGAGAGACTGGAGGGTAAGCAAGGGCCTGACTGGGGGGCACATTTGGGCTCTGAGCCCGACGGTGCTGGCACGAGCCGGGTCTGAGCAGCCGTCTCCCTGCAGGTAAGGTGAAGCAGGAGCCCACCCTGTACCGAGAGGGCCCTCCCTACCAGCGGCGCGGGTCGCTGCAGCTCTGGCAGTTCCTTGTCACGCTCCTGGACGACCCCGCCAACGCGCACTTCATCGCCTGGACCGGCCGCGGCATGGAGTTCAAGCTGATCGAGCCCGAGGAGGTACGGGTTGGGCATGAGCCTCTTTCCTTCTGTGCAGGCAGTGTGGAGGAGGTAGCTGAGCAATCGAGAGCAGCTGTGGTCTTAACCCCGTAACATCCCCGACACCACGCATGGAAATTGTGATTTGGAAACAGATTTTGGCAGGCTCCCCTCATCAGATGCCTTTTGAGTCAGCTTCCAGCTCTCTGCGGGCTGTGCTGTGGCAATCCAATGGGATTTGGAGGGGATGGAGGAGGAGGGGGGTGACGCCCTGGGGCAAGCAGAGTGTGCATTCTGGCTTCTTTGGGGCACCCGTGCCTGAACGCAGATCTTTGTCCCCGCAGGTAGCACGGCGCTGGGGCATCCAGAAGAACCGACCGGCCATGAACTACGACAAGCTGAGCCGCTCCCTGCGCTACTACTACGAGAAGGGCATCATGCAGAAGGCACACGGCCCTGTGCCCTTCTTGGGCACCCCCATATCACCCCCCCACAGCGCAACGAGGTGACCCAGCTGTCACCGAGCTCCCCGTTCCCCAGGCTCACGCTCTCTCCGCTTGCAGGTGGCCGGCGAGCGGTACGTCTACAAGTTCGTGTGCGACCCCGACGCGCTCTTCTCCATGGCGTACCCCGACAATCAGCGTCCCTTCCTGAAAGCAGAGCCCGACTGCCACGTGAGCGAGGAGGACACGCTGCCGCTGACGCACTTTGAGGACAGCCCGGCCTACCTGCTGGACGTGGAGCACTGCGGCGGGCTGCCCTACGCCGAGGGCTTCGCCTACTGACGCTAGCACGCACGTCACTGCGGGCCAAGAAGGGCGAGGGTTTTGGAAAGAGTATTTTTTGCCATTTCTTTGAAAAACGAAACACACACACACACACACACACACACAGGAAACAAAACAACAAAAAACAAAAAAAAAAAGGAAAAAACAAACCAAGGCGTGCACGCACACACAAACTGGCCTTTACCTGTCTAAATCTAAAACACCCAGTGTGTGTGTGTGTGTGTGTGTGTGTCAGTGCTGAGCTCACAACCTTACTGTCCAAGGGCTAGTGCATAGGACTGCCCGTGGCTGGCACCGAGCGGCCCACAGCTGTCGTGGGGAGCCGGGAGCTCAGCACCAAGCCTCTGACCCTGGCCACGCTTCTCGTGAGCACACGGTGGCTTCAGCAGCGCCTGTGGGGCTGGTCTAGAGACGGTGTGACCGTAGCAAATCGTCACGACAATCTGCTTTGCATCGATCACAGTACGCATAGCTGCCTTGTGTGTTGGAAAGGGCTTTGATTTGCACAGACGAGGGGGTGTTGGGGGGCTCGGCGCCCCGGGGCTGATGTGCGTGGTGTCCCACCCCAAGCTGGAGGAGCCTTCTGCCTTCTTCCCAGGCACGACCTCCCCGTCCCTCCTTGTTCCCAGCAAGTGTTACTCTCCAGTATAACAATTTGTCAGCCTGCCCCACCCCTTTCCCCGTCCCCATCACTTCTCTCCCCAGCTCAGGCTGTATGCGATGGGTTTCATTTCACAGGAGGGGGCTGTGACGCTGTCCATCTCCCTCCATTTTTATTTTATTTTTTTTTTTGTGGGGGTGGGGAGGGGTGGGGGATGTTTTAGAGGAAAAAAGAGATTTCTAACTGATTTTTGTAGATTTTTTTGTATTTTAAGGCAAAGCTATTTTCTGCAGCCCGGCTGCTGTGCCGATGCCCAACTACCTGGTCCACTCCATTTCACTGCTCACATCCTTGCCCCAGGGGCTCTGCCCCCCTCTGCTCATTGCAGGGCCAGGCTGCGGGCTCCTTCGCTTCAGCCCCAGCCCACCACAACTCTCTACACTCCTCCACCTCTCATATATACATCCCCAAGTCCCCCCCTCCAACCCCTAATGGCTACACGTTTTTGTTGTAAATGCTGTATAGGAAATTTTTCTCATCCTTAGTTAGCTTTGTTTGGATTGGTTGGTTGTTTTTTTTCTTCTCGGTTGTTATTTTTTGGGGGGGTTTTCTTTTGATCCTTCAGGGGGGTTTTGTTTGTTTTTTGGACTGATCCTTTCTTTTTTTGGGGGAAGTATGAAGATGAACCCCTGCAGGCTGGCTGGCTGTCCCTGCTGTGTGCAGTGTGCCCAGTGCCGTCAGGAAGCGGTGATTTCGGGCACCTTGCCTTGGGGATGGCTGTGAGCATTCGCTCAGTGCAGAGGGGGTTAATCTGAGGACTGATTGAAAGAACCTTTACTCGAGCAGGGCTATGTATCTCCTGCAAAGCCGCATTACGTTCTGTACTGTGTACAATAAATCTTGCTTTCTGTTCCTCCCAGGCTGTGCTTTGCATGTGCTGCCAGATGCTGTACTTGGGGGGGGTTTCTAGAAGGCTCCTCACCCTGCTCTGGGGGTAGTGTGGGGGTTGTGCCCTCCTGCTTGCTCCCATCTTTGGGACTTGCAGTGCTTTCACAAAGCAACGTCCGGCAAGAGGATCTGCTCTGATGGGGACAATTTGTCCCCAGCCTGCTGCAACTTAATATTGCTGCTCATGAGCAGTAGGTACAGCAGTGTCTGTCCCCTTCACTCACCTCTGGAAACCTGAGACCCCACCAAGGGCACCAGGAGCTGGAGCACAGCTCTCAGCAGTGGTTTTCCTCAGGATTTTAACAGCCAACAAGCTGAATAAGCTGCACCACACAATGTAAACCTTGGGCTGTCCGTGTGCAGCTGCTCCATGAGGACTTGATTTGGCTGAAGAAATGCCCAAAGGTGCTGGGAGTGCTGCATCATCCCTGCAGGCATCTCCTCCATGCCTGGAGGGCTGACAACACCCAGCTGTGTTGTTTTGTCAAGCAAACCCAATGTGAAAGCCCCAGCAGCACTCAGGTGCATGCTCTTTGGAAGGGGCAGGGAGAGGATGCTGCAGCAGAGCATCCCCCAGTACACCAGCATTTTGGGGAAGAAATGGCCTTGTGGTCACGTGTCAAAATATAACTCCGGGTGTGGGGTATTTTCTAAGTGCTTTCTTTATCCAAGAATACACACACGTACAGATGTACATCCCCTTTTCCAGGCCTCTTGCTGAGAAGCTCAGCCCCAGACACTGATGCCCAGTAATCCCATTTTGTTGGGGGCTGCTGCAGAGGGCAGAGCAGAGGAAAACCAGGGCACTGGCAGCCAGCAGACAGATGGCCCTGGGGTGGTGGGACCTGAGCCTGAGGAACAGCAAGCGGGTGGGACCAACACAAGCACCCGATGTGTCATGATGTGACCCCCGGGAAACCCCATGGCTCCCTGTTGCTTCATCAGCCACAGTTTGGGCTGTATCAGGGCAGGAGGAAAGGGTCTGAACCCCCAGCAGTTTGACACCACATTGGTTTTTAACTACTTAGGGCATCAAGAACTTGTCCCCTGAATTTGCAGGCCCCTGGGACCTGTGCCTTGCCCCTCCACCTCGCAGGACCGCCTGCCTCCCCCTGCTGCTAATTGATTTCACCAGACACAGAGCCCAAAAGCTGCTCAGATGTGAGGCACGTGGTTATAATTGCCTGGAAAAGCAGAGACCACAAAGAGGAGAGCATCACTACAGCCCTGTGCACATTCATAATTCACCAAAAGCACTTCTGTCCTCCCCACTTCAGGATATAGCTGGGCTGGAAACTGCTCAAAAAGCAGTAGGTAGCCAAAGGTCTGCCACAGCTTTTAGAAGGGAGCATATAAATAGACCAGCACTTCCATCTGCAGCCTGATTTGTGGCTTGGGGACTTCACATTTCACAGCCCACAGCGGAGTTTGCCATCCCAGAGTGGAAAAGCATTAGTTGGAAGCACCACTGACACCGCCTCGGGGATCCCCACCTCCCAGCTGCAATGCCACTGCATGGGCCCATAGCACAACAGAGCATCCTGAAGGACCTCGGCCACCCAAAAGCGGTCGTGTTTATGTCCAGATGCTCAACTCCGTGCCCCACCAGGCACACGGAGCAGGAGTAGCTCTCTGGGCAAAGAAACCTCCCCCTCCTGCGCCCCATCAGGAGGAAAGCAGGGGCTGCACGGCTGCGCCTGAGCTCTCTAGCGCTGAGCTTTCACCCACTCACACCGCAATGAGCCACTTAGTGGCTTTGGAAAGCATCAGGCTGCTGCCGCATGCAACGCGCTCCGCTCCGCCCGGGATGCTCCGTCATCCTGCGGTCCCCGAGCATCGTTTTGGAGAGGCCAACGCGAGGAGCTTCCCCGGGGTGTGATATTTTCCTCTCCACATGGGAAAGCTTGGGGAAAGTCCGAAAAGGGCACTGAAAACGGGCGAGATGGGGCGGCGGTGGGGATGGGGCCACGCTGCGCTCGTGGGCAAGGCCAGCTGGGCACCAGCTTATAGGACTATCTTTAGAGAAATGGACCCAGGCTTGCAGGGCTCTTGGGAAACCGCGGTCTCTTGGTACGGTCGGAGCCAGGAGAGGGCGGCAGCAGCCCAAGCTGCAGCTCAGATCCCCATTCCAACACAGCATTTACTTTTTTTTTTTTCCACGTCCAAGAAAGCCACGAAAGAAAAGCAAGGCATGTAGGCGGCAAGCAGAAGGCAAAAACCTGCTGGGCAGGGCAACAGTACTCACTTGATGCTGAAAATTGTTTGCTTTCTTTGTGGAAGGGGAGAGAAAATGGTCACCCTTGGAAATCAATTTGATAGCACAGGGATACCCACGGTGACCTTTCAGATGTTCAATACCTCTGGACTCTTGCAGCTTCATTCAGAGCACTGCACACTGAGATGTGGGCACAGTGTTCCTCTCCCAGCTCCTCCACACCATCACTCAGGCTCAAACGATTTCTCCAAATTACTACATTTTTTTTTTGTACTTCACACCCTCCCAAATCACAGCAAAGCAAAAATTGTGGCTTACTGACGCTGTTGTTTTGAAATGAGTCATTAGAAAGGAGCCTGCTAACCTTCCCAGACACATCCTGCTTGCTTGTCTCTACGTATAACGACACGAGATAACAGCTGGCAGCTCGTTGAGCTCCAGCCTGCATGCACCCTGGGTTCTGCCCTACACCCACCTGCCAGGTGGGCATCCAGCCCTCATCACCCCACGTTTGGATGGAGGCCCTGGCAGCTAGCCCTGATGTCTTCCTTTTGTTGTACCTCCCACCAGCACCTCCTGCATTTCTCCATCTGGCATGGAGCAGGATCGCTGGGGTTTGGGGGGGCTGCTAAGGATATTCACACTTCCTATTGCCTGCACTGGAAAAGCCTCTAGGAGCTTTGGAGCGTGAAGTTATTGGGCTGATGAACAAAATGGTCACCCAGAGAGGCTGTGCAAGCCCTACCCTTGGAAGTGTCCAAGGCCACGTTGGATAGGGCCCTGTGCAGCCTGAGCCGGTGGGTGGAAACCCGGCCCATGGCAAGGGGGGGGGGGGCAGATAATCTCCAAGGTCTCTTCCAACACAGCCATTCAATGACTTCACCATCTGTCTTCCATCCAGAATCCCACCACCCATGCTAGGCATCACCTCCTCCATCCATTGCTCCTTCCTCTTTAGCACCACAGGCTGAGGAAGGAAAGAGCATCACTGCCTCCAAACTCTTCCTAGCTAGTGCTACGCTCACATCACAGGTCAGGAGGCATCACCAGGCTGCATAACCTGCTTGAGTTGCATGCACCACAGACCCCACTTCCCTTTTTCACTGAAGTGATGTCATATTACTTAAGGTCACCAAGTCAAAGGGAACTGCATAGTCCTACTGCACGAGGAAAACCAACACACAGAACTAGCATCACTGCAATTACTTTGAACTTCTCCTTCCCAGCACATTGGGTTTCAGTTTCCTTCTGAAGTCAGAGACAATAGTCAGATATAGGGCACACGGAAACATGCTCACAATACTGTAACACAATGGAAAGTTCAGCAATAGCTGCATAGTAACAGAGCCCTAGTCCGCACCAAGTGAGGATATGCTTAAATACAGCAGCTACAGGCAGAAACAAAAGAAACCATCTGCTTACCTCCAGAAAGCCTCAGGCTCACAAGAATCTCCAGTAAGATACCCTCACATCCACTGCCAACCCTTAAATGAGGGCTGGGAAGGGATGGATCCTGGCTCCACCCTTCTGGTCACTCAGGAACATTGCATGCACCTGAGCTCCCCTGGGTTGGCCCTGCTTGCCCACCAGGTGCTCCATCACTGCTTCAGACTGTGACTGAGCATTTCTACTACAATGCCCTACACGCAGGGCACACCTGAAGCATAGGACACCCCATGCACAGCTTCCCACGAGTTTAGCTTTGTGCTGACATCAGCTTTTGGACAGGAGGTTTGTTAGCTTCACCTTTTTTTGCTATTATTATTATCATTTCTTTGTAAATGAGAGTTTTCATCCCCCAGGGTGAGAGGATGTGACAGGGCCTAGCAGGATGGCCTGACTGTTTGTTTATTTATTTATTTTACTTGAAAACTGCTGATATTTTGCAGCACCGCCGAGACACGTCCTGGGCTGCACGCCCGCAGGCAGTGGAGACTTACAGGTACGCCTACATATCTGGGTGAGAATCCGAGATGATTTCATACCTTTGTCATGGAGAAACCATAAATGGCCGCAACCAGCAACGTGATCACGCCTGGAAGCACGCAAGCCAGCCTTAGGGCACTGTGTGGTGATAAAGAGAAAGGGACAAACAGGAGATACAGAAGGGGCTGAGGAAGTGGAGCCCCTGTAGGGCTGCCAGAATGGGGCTGGCACCATGACGAGCATCACCTGGGCTTCCCTCGGGAGCACCAGCAGCCACTTGAGCCAATGCAGTTGGTAACAGCTCATGAAAGATCAGCAGTTCTCCAGCTTTAATGCAGTGTGTGCTGCATGCACGTATCCAGGTGCCCTGCTCCTGATGCTGGCTGCTGGTGATGGAGCCTGGTTTTAGCCTGGTTTCCAAAAGGAACCAAAATCTCAAAGCAATCCTGTTGTCTCGTAGTTCCCTCTACAGCCTTCAAGTGGAGGTTGCCTCCAGGTCTTGCTTCCAGATGTCCTAATGCACAGACGTGGGCAGCCAGGAGGAGAAACTTGGGGATTTGTCCCTGGGGGAGAACAGAGAGCAGCTGCAAGCACCCAAATTCCTCCTTAGCAGTGTCTGTGCTGAGCTCCCCCTTCATTTTATCCAGCTGCGTGGGCTCAGCAATGCTGTAGCAGTAATGTCATCTTTATTCCCATGCAATCATGGTCTAGGTGACCACGTACGCAACTGAAAGGGCCAGGCAAGAATTTCAGCCTTGACTTTCAAGGGGAAATAAGAAATCTGTCATGCTGTTGCCTCCAGCAAGCAGCATATGGAAAAAGCCAGCTCTGCAGATGAAGAAAAAGGAGACACTGAGAAATAGGAGAGAGAGCTGCCCCAGCAGAGGTCAGGTAGCCCAGGGAAGCTCTGCAGCCAGCTGCTAAAGGACACAGGAGCCACGGAGCATCTCAAGCCCCAGGGTAATTAACTGGGCAGAGCTACCAGCACTGAGTTAAAGAGGGACCGCCTGCTTATGTCTTCCAACCTTGAAATATTTTTTCCCTGTTGCCTGAAGCACTGATGTGTCTGGGCATGGAGATTTCTCCTTTAATTCCACATTCATCATCCAAGTACTATGAATGATCATGTGTTTCCTCTGAGACAAGACCAGGCCAAACACCGATTTTTTTGCAGCAACAGCATTTTTTTTTGGGGACTGGATTCCTTACACCCATCCAGGCTAGAAATAGACTGACCCATGTTCAAGCAGTTACAAACAAGGCAGCCCCCTGGGAGCTGCTGGCACCCTCCTGGCTCAACAGAAAACTCCAGAAGCAGAGCCACTGCAGGAGCACTCTCACCCCTTTCTGTTCTTTTGAAAAAGTTTAATCTCTGGACAAATTAAAGCAGCAAAGTTTCCTGCAGACAGCTTTCCTTAGGACACACTGGAGCAACACCAATTGAGGAACAAGCTGATTGTTGCACTTGAACCTCCAGACCTGATCTCATTCCTATAGGACTGCAGTTATGCCTTTCTGTGTTCCGTTTTTTTAATTGTTTGATACGGAATTATTACTTTTTACTTACATTACTTATTATTACTTATAATTTAACTTTATTACTTATAATTTAACTTTATTACTTATAATTTAACTTTATTATTACTTATTACTTACATTTTTACTGCAATTTGGTTCAGGCTTCCAGCCTTCAAAGGTGACCACAGCAGTAACAGGGAAGCAACTGGTAGTGTTAGAAACACAGAACCACAGAGGCTGGCAAACTCTTTGAAGCCTCCCCTGGTGCTTCTGCCCTTGCAGCAGCTCAGGATGGCACAGCAGAGCAGGTTTGGTGCATGCAGATCACGAACACATCTGAATACCACCCCAGCAAAGAAGAGGTGGCAGAGCAGCAATACAACCAGTGAGCTCTCTTACTCTGCCCTTCCTTTTACACTGCTTTATTTTTTCACAGCATCTTAGATGGAAGAGGCCAAAGCAGCATATACATAGCTCCTTGCTAAGCACCTCCTTGCAAACATCCCACGAAGACCCACCCAGCAAGTTGACCATCCCACAGAGAAGCCAGCAAGGGGGAGATAAGCAGTCTTTAGGTCCCATGACAGCTTTTAAGTCACCTAACACACTCTCAGCAGGTTGAGAGGTTGCTAAATGTGGAAAGGAAGGTGTCAGGATTATTTCCAAGCCAATTGTTTATCTTCTCCCATGAGTGCCTGGGGAACAGGCCCATGTGCACATATTTTCCGAGCTGTTTTTCTGCACACTCGTGCTGATCCTGCTCCTGGAAAGCGAGGCTGGAGCAGCTGCACTGCAGGAGAAGTAAACGTAGTAAGTGTGCTTGGATGTCAAGGGTTTTTTGTTTTTTGTTTTTTTTTCTGGAAATCATTCATGCATTTTCTTAGGTCAAAACCACAAGCCGTTTTTAGAAATGTTTTAAACACACCCAAATGAAGCTATTCCTCCTCACTGGGACACATGAGTGGTGACAACACATAGACGTGTGGGTTGATTTAGCTGGCCTCAGGGGAAAGCTGCAAAATGCCCCAGGGAGCCACAAAACCCTGCACACAACTCAAGCAAGAGATCAGCTCAGAAGTCTGACAGTGGGACGTGCAGGACCAGCCAGCAGCACCCAGCTGCCCTCTTCCCCATCGTTTTCCCCTTCACATCATGAATCCATTAGCTCAAACAAAAAACAACAGAGGAGATGTTTTGAGCAAACCCCTCCCTTGTTTTCCTCTAACTGGTCCAGTTTTTAACTCCAGCACTCTTTTGAGAGGAATTATGTCTGCAGTGTGGCTGCTTAGGTTGGCTTAATAGCACGGATGGCTATACCCACAGCACCCAAGCCCTGTATGGACATGGCCTGGGGCAACCTTGACATTATCAAAGTACGAATGCAAAAAGATTGGAAAATGTCGGGGAGACTGCAGCAGAAGTACAAGTGTTGGAGCTGGGGAGGCTGGGGACAAGACCTCGGGCATGTGAGGACTCCTGCCATCCAGCTGACCACTGCTAGCTTTATAAATAAGAAAAGCCACTCTGTATTTTACTTCTTTAAAGCTCGAGAGTGCTTGGAGACATTGATGAGTAAAAGGGAGGCACTTTGCTAAATCTTTTAAGTGAAAAACACCAGGATTAAATCCCACTTTTGATGTAAGCCTCTACTCCATCTTCAAGGGCAGAAGCAAGTCGCCTCCAGCCCTGCCCGGTGCCTCGGTCCTGAATCACTCTGATGTTAATGTAAATAAAGCCCTTTGAAAAATGGCAAATGTTTTCTCAGCTGCTCTTACGCCTTTCAAAAGAAGGAGTGATTGAAATTTTTATGTCTGGAGATATAAATATATATAGTCAACAAACGTTTCTCAGTAAGAAGCTATCTATGCAAGATAACTGTTTTCTGGAAAGTACATTGTGAATCCGCGCACACACTTCGACCCCACTGCACTCCTCAGCTCTTTTCATTTTCCTTTCTCTCAGTGCTTTGCAGTTCACAAACTCCTAAATGGGCTCATCTAAGTAGCAGCAAATCAATCTTGCTCCACACGTTGTCAGCCCAGGCTCCCCGTGTCCCCAAGACATCCCTTTTTGGATAGCATGCAGTGATGGGCCGAGGTGCAGGGTCACAGAGGCTGCTGAGCCCTCAGCTGTGTGAACAGTGTCAAACTAATACACAACATGCTACTAACTGGATATTTTTTCCTTAATTAAGCTGCTTGAATTTTAAGCGAGGCTGCCGTGCTGTTTTTCCAGCCTTCCCACCTCTGTGCTGGAGGCTTTGGGGAGGCTGGCTCATAATTTAGAGCACACCAGCTACAGACTCCGGTAGGTTTATTGCTTGTAATAATATACAGCCTTGGCTTCACTTTGTGAGGCCATTGCTCTCCCTCAGAGACAGAATGCTACACTGAACTTGTAAGTATTTTTAGCAGTACTGTTCTTCTTCTCCAGTTAAGCCATAAAAACAGAGGGCACAGACATTTGAAGCATCTTTTCACAGCTTTGGGTAATTTAGCATCAGCCACCACCCCACAGCTTGCAGCACACACCAGCAAACAGCAGCCTATGCTGTAAGCACAAGTGCCAGCCATGCCCCCTCCTTTCTCATCCTGCATAACTTACAGAATCCTGGGACATCCTGAGTTGGAAAGGGCCCACAAGGATCACCAAGGCAAACTCTATGTGTGAGAGCCGTGTCCAAATGCTGCTTGAGCTTGGGCTGGGAGGCTGCCAGGAGGGAGATGTGGACCACTATGAGGGAGGCATAGAACGCAATGAAGGAGATGTAGGCTACCACGAGGCCTCCCCTCTGCCTCCTCTGGGACAGAAAGCAGCTTGATGGGTTTCTGGGATGGTTGTGGGGTCAGACACTGCTCCCTAGGAGCTGTGACAGCCCCTCCAGCACCGAGCAGGACAGGGATTTTGCTTGTGGAAGCTTGCCAGGCTTCAGAAGGCACTCGGTATCTCCTGGCTGAGGAACTGAGAGTAATGTTCTAGCAGCTTAGTGATGATTCAGTTTTTCCTTTGAAGTGTCAATGAGATTAAAATAAAATTTTAATGTTCAGATTACCAGAAAAATCAGGCTTAATTCTGGTGGAAAATGGGAACAAAACCACCTCTGCGGTCAGCGCAGCGCAGCGCTGTCACATGAGGTGCAAGGAGTTGACATTGTGAAACAGAGAGGGCTTTGCAGATCCTCTGCGTGGCTGTGGGAATGTCAGGCTGGGAACAGTGAGGGCACCTCATGCTGGGGACCAAGAGCTGGTGTGGGACTTGCCCTGCCCACCCTCTTGGCTCCCAGCAGATCAGTGATGACGAAGCTCTCATTACCTCTCACAGTCCTCTGTGTGCCGTTCAGTGGACTGGAAGGGTCATGGGATCAAGGTCATGTTCCAGCAGGGGATGGAGCATTGTGGAGGTGGGAACTCACTTTATCTAGCTTTGGTGCAGGATAATGCAAGTACGAGAGAAGGTCATGAGATAGGGCTGGCAGTGGAAACAACAGGGGATTGGTTTCTTTAGCCCTTTGTTCTGAGCTTAGCTTAGCCATTCGAGATCTGACATAAGTAGAGACATGACTTATTCTCTGAAGGAGCACTGAAGCACTGGCACAGGCTGCCCTGGAGGTGGTCCAGAACAGTGGAGATGTGGCACTGAGGGACGTGGTTTAGCAGGCAATATTGGTGGTAGGTGGGTGGTTGGACTTGATGACCTTAGAGGTCTTTTCCAACTTTAATGATTTGACGATGGAGAACGAAAACTGTAGTGCTGTCTAGCTTTGGGCCAAGGAACGAGACAAAGTTTCTTCGAAGCTTGAAGTCTCAAATATGTTTTCAAGGGAGCTGGAAAGTATTTTCCCAACACATTTTTTACTTTTACTTTTTTGTGGAAAGGGAAGTCTTTTTTATATGACCTTGCCTGGACACCCACTGGGTCAATCATGTGGTTGACCCAGGAGTATTCTATTTCCCACAGACTCTGCCTGAACGTGCAATGCACTTCCAGGTCTTGCATGGTGGTGTAAAGTTCAGCTGAGGATCACTCTGTTTTGCTCTGCTGCAGGCTCATAATCCCAGTGGGTCAAAATGTTTAGAGTTGAAGAGGTTACAGGCTTTTCTGAGGGAGTATTTAAACTCCATCTGTCAAACCACTCGGATAGAAGAAATTTATAGACTCTGCCAGCAGTATATTAAGCTGCTGTTTCCTTCCCTTTGGCTTGGTGAAATGCATTGTTTTCATGTTGCCCTAAGAAAATAATTAACTGTGGCAAATTTATGGCTATCAAAAATTACAGAATCTGTATTGACAGAATTTCTTCATCGGTGAAGAAATGGAAATTCAAGGAGCCACATGTGGGTGAGAGGCACATGAAGAAAGCTCTTGGCAAGGCCATTGGAACAACTCGGGGGCCTGGTCTTCTCAGAAAGCCATCTGAGACTCAGAACCTGCTTCATCTTCAACTGAATTGCACACAGAATCCATGCACGAGGCTTGCACACTGCAAGGAGAACTGCAGAAAATGAGACAGACTTTTTACTCTATGTCCGAACAACAGGAGTGAAAATGAGGAAGTTTGGTACTTCAGTATTGCAGGAAACCCTACTGTCACTCCCTGACTCTATTGTTTTGTACTTCAGTATGAAGTACAGATGTGAGCCTGGTAAATTAAGGGCTTCACAGATTGTTTTCTTTCTATTTTCAAGAGAAATGGCAGTGCAGGAGCACGTGATGTCAGCTGGGCAACCGTGAGACCACTTCAGTTTCTCCAGGTGCTTTGAAGAAGGTGAACTGAGTGCCAGTGTTCGACCAGGGACCGTGTAAGTGAGGCTGTGGCTCATGCAATGTCAGCTCTAGGACACGATAAGCATTGCTCAAGTGCCTGTCACTGGAACACACCAGCCAAGAGGAGTTTTGTGCTCTCTACCTTTCTGATAAAATGAATATTTCCACTGACCGAGTGCTCTTTCCCCACTGCAACCTTTTCTCCCTCCTCACTGCCATTTTCTGGGCATTCCCATGCCCCCAGAGCAATAGCCCAAGCCCATTTCAGTGTGCCATTTTCCACAAACGGTGTCCTTTTCCTCAGCAGCTAAATAAATTCAACACAATTCCAAGATCTTTACCCTTCACATAAAAGGAAGATGTTTACTGGGACAATAAACAACCAACCCAATGTCTCCATCAGGTAGGATTGAGCAGAACAGGAGAAGGATAAGAAACCACAGAACCACAGACTTGTTGAGATTGTCAAGAACCTCTGGAAGTACTCTGAAACGCCTAAATATTACAACTAGAGCTAAACACAGTATAAATACCCAGCTAGAGCAGGCTTGAGACCACTACTTAGAAATGCATGACAGTGTGAACAGTACTGCTTGCTGTTTGTTTTCATAGGAAGACTGGTGAGATTGTGGTTATTGCATGGGGCAGTGAGAAATCATACAGGAGCAGATGCAGACATACTCTTAAAGCACAACATTTTGGGCTAAGTTAGGAACATGGTTTAGGAGCCATTGTGGTTTAGGAGCTGGTAGCCCAGGGCTCCTCCAGCAGTGTGCTGCATGGTTTCCCCACAAGGAGAGCCCATGGGTTTCCCCAGAAGTATCTTCCTGATTTAAGAGACACAGGATGAGCAGCACGCTGAATCCAGTCCACATACATATTAGCAAACAGGAAGAGAAGGAAGCAAGATGGAGAAGTCTGCCTGGGAGAGCACGAGCCTGGAGAATCAGCTGCTCCAGGCTCTCTGCACACCACTTGCCCAGCTGGATATCATGCATTCAGCTCTCAAAAACTACACACAGATAACACTGGGAGCCCACATCCTCCACAGCATCCAGGATGTGAGTGATGCTGCCTTTTGCTGCTGCAGGTGAAGGACCGAGACCTGCTTGCAGGGATCTTCCCCAGCCCTTTGCTGTCTGCAGCTTCCAGATGGAATTGCTGTCTGCTTTGTGTGCAGCCCCTTCCCACCCACACACATTCCTCTCCAGCAATGCTGCTTTCTTTGGCTTATCATTCTTATCTTTTTTTCTCAAGCTGATTTAATTGGTGCCTTTAACTCTTGATGTTACTGGTTGGTCTCTCTGATATCCCTTGCTTACTCTAAGAGCAGTCATAGCCTAAAGCATTACATTTCAAACCAGCATCCAAAACTGAGGAAGGTCTTTGCTGTTGCAGCATGATCGTGCTGGCTCCGTGAGCTCACCCACACCCCATAAACCACGAGGCACAACAAGGTGGGCTGCACTTCACCAGCTGCAGAGCTGTCCAAGCAACACATAGCAGGGGTTCTTCCAGGAAGCACAAGCCTGGCTTTAATAAGCTTCTTTAAGACAAGGAAGCTGCATCCCCCTAGCAGTCTGCTTCCACAGCAGTTATTGCTCTCTGTGCTCTCAGTGTGGTTAGCTCAGCTCACCACGTACACGACACCCACTCTGGTTGTACAAGAGCAGCTCTCCAGTCCCTGGAACATCCACCTGTGGCATGGCCACACCATGGGCTGAGCCCCCAGCACGAAGCAGGTGGGTGGAGCTTTTAACACATTAACATTTTCTACGAGGGGAAATGCTGGAGTATTTTTAGCATGGCTCCAGTGTTCATCTCTGCACTGTTTTGGCCTTTTTTGGAATTTTTAACTCTGGAAACAAATACATTACCCTTTACAATAATGAAACGACACCTACTTTCATTTATTATTCAATACAAAGAGGACTACAGGCTGTACTCCTGAAGACATTAAAGGAGAAATATAAAACAGTTGCTTTTGACACAGCTTTCCCCCTTTGTAACACCAAGCAGCTCACCTACTGCTTGCCTCATCTCACCTGTCCCACTAACACATTGAGCTTTGTCTCCACTGCGAAATTCCAGCTTGAGTTGCTTTTTCCTTTGTTCCATAGGGGCTCAGTGAGAGGTCAGAGCAGCACCCTTGCTAAGTGCATCCCTTGCAGCTGCCTTGCACCACAAAATGCATTCTCCAAGGAAGGTCAGAGGGTGAAGTGTCTGACAATGATGTTTGGTTCCATTCCATGCAAACTCCATCACAGCATGGTGCCCTCTGCCACGCTGTGCTGTGGGGAGAGTGCCATTACAGAGCTAGGAACAACGAGGAGATGGAGTCTTAGCAAAATACAACAACAAGAAGTGACACAACGTGAGCCTGAGGACTGGAAGGAGATTGCATGCAGCAAGGGAGGGCTGTGCGTCTTTCTATTCCATTTCAAATCGTAGCCCCTTCCTCTTCTGGTCCCCGTGGGAAACAGGGCACCTGGGACAGGAATGAGGGGGAGAGGCTCCTGCGATCACCGAAGGACAGTAAGGTCCATCAGCTGCCACCAGCTAAGGGAGAGGAGAACAAGTTGTGTCTGTTACCAGTTCTTCTCTTCCTCCTCTTCAGAGCCCACAGCCAATGCTTCTGGAGTGGGGGAGGAGACGGGGCACAGGGCAGTGGGCTCATCTCTCGGGCAGCAACACGAAGAAGATGGCCTTGAGGAAGTGCCCAAAGCTGCAGACAGCGGCCACGAGCCAGTGGGAGCGGAGGCTGGGGTCAGTGCTCACCACACACTTGGTGATGTCTGCCTGAGGAGGGGAAGCAGAGGTCAGTGGCCATGCCCAGACCCACCCTGCCACTGTGCACCTCAAAACGAGCCACGCCTGGGGAAAGGAGTGCTACAGGAGGATCATCAAGCGTTTCCATTTTCAACAGCAAAAGAAACTTTCCTCCCTTTCCCAAGAGGAGCTTTGGCAACAGCAGCCCTCCCATCCCTTTCTGAAAAGCACGATGCTTCCCCGAGGTTGTCCTGTTTAATATCAGCTCAAGTTGCTTGCACTTTTTCTCTTGCCTTAATGTTTTACTTGGCACGCATTCAAGGAAGTAAAGCCATGATTTAAATCACGAGCAATGCAAGCTTTGTTTGTGGAAATGTGTCTGCTGGCTGCAGTGCTGCCTGGCACATGGGACAGAGGTACGGATCGCTGGGCAGCCACTGTCAGGTACTGACAGGAACAGCAGCCAGTGAGGAACAGAAATAACAATGCACTGAATTGATGGAGACTCGATCTCAGTTGGGACCAGGAGGAGAGAGTGGAAAATATCTGCAGGGTAAAGCGAACAGGACAGAGGTGGTTAGAAAAATCACATCTTCTGGGAGATTGCCTGCAAAATGGGCTGATGTTTAGCCACAAAACCAAGCACAAGGAGCTATGAGCTAACAGACTTAGGTCAGGGGTTAGGAAAAGAATATTTGCTCAGAAAGTGATGAAAGCCTGGCACTGTTGCCCAGAGTAAAGTCCCTTCCAACCCAAATCATTCTGTGAGCAGAGTGCAGTCCTCCTTGAAGAGAGGCAGCTTCAGGTGAGCATCACCTGCTCTGTGATGTAAGGAGCTCTTCGTGGCCAGCTGAGTGGAGCCGTGCTCAGCAGCACCTTGAGGCTGGCACGGTGCTCGCTTGGATAAACACAACTCAGCTGCTTAACAATCGCCTCGGTTATTGCAATCCAAACAACGCATCCCAGATAAGGCACTGAAACCGAACATTTCAAAGCCACTTAATTAAACAGGCCTTTGTGAGGCACTGATAAGCTGCCACAGTTACAGTTTGATCTTTGCCTGCTAATTATTCATTGAGCAAGTTCAGGTCTGGAGCTCTTCTTTGGAGCAAACATCCGTAGCAGCTGCTAAGAAACCTTTCCACTGCTCTGCAAAGCCACTGCTGAGACTGTGAACACTCCTTGGGGACAGATGGTACACCCAAGAGTTAAACATCTCTTCTTTCTCCTGAGAGGTGTTGGACCGTGGCAGTTAGAGGCTTTCTCCAAACTATAAAGACCATATGAGTCCTGCTGCTGAGCAGAGGCTCTCCCGCCACAGCCTGGAGCACAGAGGTTCCTCTTGGCAGCCCAAGCAGGTGTGTGGCAGGGCCATGTGCACAGAGGAAAGGCAGACACCAGGCCAAAACAAACCAGCAGCAGTGAGGTCAGGCAGCAGATGAAAGGGTCTCCAGCACAGAGCCACATCGTCTGGCCCTTATGGGAACAGGGCTGGGAAATGTCACGCTGCAATGCTTCGACTGAGAGGAACAACGCTCAGGGAAACACAGCACAAAGGCACTGGGATAAGGAGACTTCCCCTCAGCTGAAGGAACCACTTGTTTCTGGAGGGAAGCTATCTCCTCTGTGCAGCCCAGAGCCGCTGATAAGGGTGCTTACGACAGGAGGCAATCAGCACCAGCCAGCAGCTTTCACAGCCCTGTTGTCTGATCAGGGGCTTCCCTTTCCTAGGGCTGGATCCTGAGAGCAAGCAGTGTGGCTTCAGCAGCACACAGCAAACAGAATGGCACCGGAGTAGGAATGGCTGCACCAGGAGCAGACAAGGACAGGGCTCCTCTCCTCGGCTGAGGATCTGTGCAGGGATGTGCACTGTGATGGGCTCTGTGGCTTGCTTGCTATGCAACAGACTTTCCAAAAATATCCATTTGGAACTATCAAACACTTTGTTTTGAAGTCTAACAACACACCACAAAAATTAAAACAAGATGTTAACTTATCTGAACATACATGGCTTACCAGAACAAGGAAGCAAGTTAGTTGGGAAAATAGGAGGAGGGGACATGTTCCTATGCAACATTCCAATTTTAAGGAAGCTTTTTTTTTTTTTAATCTCCCAAAGGAAAAACTGTTTTGGAGAAAACATTTCCATCAGCCCAGTGCTCAGAGTAAACCTCACTTATGGGCTGAGGTGGGGATTTTAGGTCCAGGAACAGTACAGCTTGGTGAGTTCATTCCCAAGGTGAATGGGGTCATTCCATGACCCCAAGGTGACAGCATTAGAGAGGGCAGGAATGACCAAAGGTGGCAATGACACTTATGTGGCAAGGGATCAGAAATCAGGATGCTGCTACCTTTCCAGCTGCCCCCATCTTGTACATCACCCTGCTTCTGACCCTGCCCACAGCTCAGCCACCAGCTCCTGGGGAGGTTGCTGGTGAGTGTCTGGCTATTCCACAGCACCTAAATAAAGCTCTTACTTGAAATTGCTCTCTACAGGAGCATTGTATTTCCCACAGGCTATAGAGAGAATCACAGAAATCAGGTGCTGGCTTCTGTTTACAGTCTGCTGCTACAACTGCCTGCCTGCTCTAGAGAAACTCAGGACAGGAACAGAAGAGGCATCAGTGGGTGTGGATTGAATTAGTGCACAGGAAGCTGAGGACCAGAACAGCTGATGCTGTTGAGGTCAGGATAAGGAAACAGCAACAGCTACACTAGCCTAGCACAGGTGTAGGAACAATCTCACTCAGTATTATCCGACATGAAGATTCATTAACTGGGCTGTTTCCTGGTCTGCCCGTGGGGAAGCAAGCCAGACCAGCCAGCTTGTCTTACCCATCCTCCTCGCCTCTTCAGCCACGTCACCAAGGTCTTGCGGACAAACTCTCCCAGGCAGTCCACGATGGTGTGGACCATGGCTGGCTGTGCGTGCCGCACGCAGTCCACTGCCAGCCCCGCTGCCACCGCGTACAGGGACACCACCTTGCCCCACGTTATGCCTGTGGAAAGAAGAGAAAGTGGTCACATTTACATGGATCAAAGGGCAAAGCCCTCCTCTGTCACATATGCCCACCCTGCGAGCACGAGGCTTTGAGCCTGGCTGTTGCAGTGGTCCTGCATGCCTGCCTGTGTAAAGCTGGGTGTGCTGTGACCACTGCTTAGCTCCACGTGTGCAGCTTTGGAGGAAGCAGCCCAAAGATGCCACCCGAAGACAGAAGGACATTCCTGCTTGTTTTTTTTTCCTAGATCAAAGGAGGCTGTCCCAAAGAGACAGAGCACATAAGCAATGAGCATCTGCACAGTCCATTCTACCATAACCAAGAGCTACAGGTCCAAGACAGTCGGAGTCCTCCTGGACTCAATCTCTAACCAGGTAACTCCACGAGCACTTCACAGCTCATGGAGCTGCCCCACTGAGGGCAGTGCAGCCAGCCATGTCCACCAGCTATCTAATCTCCCCTAAGCAGAGCTTCCTGCCAGCAGCAAGCACCCCGTGGATGCCGTCCCAGTAGCAGCCACCTCCCTGCAGCGCTGGCAATCCATCTCTGAGCTGTGCTCTGGGCACCAGCCAGCTCCTGGGTATCCCCATGCTGAGCCAGCACCACAGGGTGTAAATCCTCCACGCTCAGGCATCACAGCTGCTAATCTCTGATCAGGCTTTTAGCAGGAGCAGAAACATGGGAACACTGCATGCACACAGCACAGGAGTATGTGGATTTCATCTGGCTCTGCTGGGAAGTTTGCTTTATAGAGAAACTATTCAAATATCAGCCACAGGAATGGTTTGCTAGGCGGACGAATATCCATTTGTTCCAAAAAAGCCATTTTTCCACTCATGACTGATGCGACATCAAAATCTACAGAAGAACATTTTGCAAGGCACTGTAGCAGCAATAATAACCCCCTGTGATCTTCTGTTCTCCATAGGTATTATCGTGGGATCATAGGAAGCTACTGATAAAGTGGCTGATATTTTCCTGGAGGTATTCCAGAGCTGTGCAGATGTGGCACTGAGGGACATGGTCAGTGGGCATGGTGGGATGGGTCAGACCTGGTGACCTTAGAGATCTTTTCCAACCTCTGCGATTCTGATTCTGTGGTTCTAACATACAGCAAAGCAGTTTGCCCTTTGACACTGGTCCTGCTCCAGGGAAGGATGTAGGGAACACCCCTGCAGTTCTTGCAATCCCCACTGGTCAATGGTGCTTGTTGCAGGCTGTCAGATTCTGGATATTTCAGGGGGTGAAGCCCACCCCAGCACAGGGACAGAGCCCTCCCCTTCACACGGGTGACACAAGCTGGCAGCAATGCTTGTCGAAGTGATGGATGTGAAGGGCTCAGTGGTCACATCCCATTCCCTCCTCTTTACAGAGCACTCTATAAGGGTCAAACCAATCCCTGACGCTGCTTTTCCTGTTCACAGCAAACCTGAGCCACAGAGGTTGGGGAGTAGGAAATCCCCTCCCAATTCCTCCACACCACAGCTCCCATCACCAGTGCTGGAGGCAGGGTGGCAGCAGCTGGATGCATCTGCACCAGCTGGATGGGACTGGTCCTGGAAAGAGTGATTAAAGCAGAAAATGCCCTAAATTTTCTGCCCACAGACATGCAACACAAAAAGACACTTAGAAGTTGTTTTTAAAAGTAAGAAATACAAGTTGCAGCCTCAAGGCCAGCCTTGGAGCTGGAGGTATGTAAACACTGTGAGCCCGAGGGAAAATAAATTAGCAGGAAAGAGCTGCTCTTGAATGCATTCCCACTGCATGTCAGCGAGCCCAGGGGAGTGTGTGGCCACACAGCCCCAGCACCGTGCTGCCCAAGCACTCAGATAAACTGCCCTCGCTCCACTCAGCATCCACCAGACCTGCCAGTCAGACCTCAGAGAAACATAATCTAGTGCTACATTTCAGCAGCTTGGAGGACACAGCCAGGCTCAGCACACTCTCCTCTGGTGGAAAAAAAGGTGCCAAGAGGGATGTGCACAAGGCACAGGGCTCACCACAGCCCAAGCACTGATAATTCAAAGCTTACCAGCACTCAAAACTATAAAACCAGGATAATCATAGAAGCATAGAATCACTGAGGTTGGAAAAGACCTCTAAGGTCATCTGGTCCACCCACCAACCCATCCCCACCATATTGTGGCTCTGGGCAGGCTGCTCTAGTGGTTGGTGACCCTGCCCATGGCAGGGGGGTTGAAATTAGGTGATCTTTCAGGTCCTTTTCAACCCAGGCCATTCTATGACTCTGTTAGACGCCCACTGACCACATCCCTCAGTGCTACATTCACACAGTGGTGCCAAGCAGGGGGCCAGCTGTCCTCTCGAGAAGGATAGGGTCAAACTCTCACATTCCATTGCTGGACAGGCACTGTGAGTCACTGATGGGCTCCTCAGATTGTCTTGGCACTGCTCTGTCATTTGGAGCTGTTTTCTTAATAAACTGGACAATGAAAAACAGAGTCAGATGCTTTAGCCATTGGCAATTGGCTTGAAAATTCAGGCTGCATTTGAGCTCTCCTATTTCCTCCGCCCAGTAAGAGCCTCTTTCCTCTGAACTATGAAAAAAATGAGGAGTAAGTGTCTGGCTGTGACTGCCAGCACTGATCTGCTGGATTTAACATTAAATGCTGGGTCCTGAGACTGCCGCTAGGACTCAGGATTGCTAAAATCAGCGAACTCTTCCCCCTCTGCTTCTCAGCAGCCCTCTAGCAAGAGAAGATACAGTAAGGAGCTGATAAAAGCCATTGAAGCACTGCCCCAGCCTCACACCCACAGGCTGGTTGGTATGAGGCAGAGATGAGAATGAAACCAGAGCACGCAATACAGTGTAAGGTTGGAACCCACACCAGTGCACAGCCATCTGCTGGAGGCTAACACAGCACTGAGTCCCCAGCACCCACAGCAGAGCTTCAATCTGGGCTCTTACAACGTCCCCAAGGCTTCCCCACTGCCATCCTCAAAGGGCTGAGTCTGCAGCCTTATCACCCCAAAGCCCCCAAGCCTGAGGCCAAGAGGTACAATTTCCAGCTTTACTTTCATCAACAAAAATAGGACCATAACATTTAAAAGCATTCAAGCTTCTCTCACTCAACTCCTGAGCTGGGAAATTAAGAACAATGAGTGCAGCTCTCAACAAATGCACACTGTCAGAGCACGAGGTGGGGCTCCCAGCAGCCAGTAGGGTTTTCTCCCAGCTCATGGCACGCTGCTCTGCCTGGAGCCATCCAGCTTTCTGCTTAATTCCCCATGTCGCCTGGGAGGTGGGCTGGTTTGGATGCAGTCAGCTGTGCTCAGCTAAGAGGATAACCTACTTGCCTGTGCTGCAAATACTCACGCCTGCAAACCTGACCTCTGCATTTCTGTAAGCCTCAGGGCTAATAATGCTGAGCGCTGAAATGACAAGACTGGGCACCTGCCCTTTGACACGGCCACACTCAGACATCCCTGCTGGTCCTGCCTCTGAGCACAAGACAGCAGCTGGAAGCAGCAGGCTCCATCGCAGCCCTGGCTGTCGCAGGGGGAAAGGAAGCCAGGAAGAGGGAACTCCCTTGTGATGAGTTAGCTCTGGCTCCCAGCACCAGCAGCATGAGCTGGAACAAGGGAGGCTCCCGTGTAATGAACCTGCTCCGGTTGCCAGCGGTGAGCAAAGGAGCTTGGAATGAGCGACCTCCCTGTGTGATGCTGTAACACCACCTCCTACAGAGGCAGAGCAGGAGACAGCTTCTAGAATGAGCAAGAAATGCCAGGAGGATGCACAGAATGGGGCACTTCCCTGCCAGAACAACAGAGCACGGAGGAGCTCATTAAATCATTACAGAAGGGCGTGCAGCCAAACTGCCCACGGCTCTTTCCGAAACCTGGCCCCACCTTGCAGCCGTCCCATAACAGCGGCCCCATCCTGTTCCTGCCCGCCCCAGCCCTGTCTGGGTGTGGTACCTGCAGTGAAGATCTGTGCAGCCACGGCCAGGAAAGCGTCCGTCACCACCGTCTCCGAGTGCAGCGAGATGTTCAGCTGGCGGGCGATGTTGCGGTACACATTGGGGCGAATGTATTCCAGCTCATCCCCTGCAAACAAGCGGTCGGGGTCAGCATGCTGGAATCAAGGCTTGGCCCACCCCTCCACCTGGTGTTAAACAGGCAGCACGGTGCCCAGGGTCACCCAGAAGCAGCCCTGGCATCGTGGTCCTTCTTTCCAGTATCACCTGTGCCCGCCTTTCCCCACGGCCTGAAAGGAACAAGGCAGCAGTGAAAGGGAGGCACATGCACCTGTGTGAGTTGTTGGGAGATATGCCCTTTCTCAACCTGCACAAAGAAGTGGTGAGATTAGAGTGACTCAGGTGTGCTGGAGGCTGATGGAAACCAGGAATCCACCCAGAGCCACACAGCACTGAGCAGAGACTCACAGCTCAGCTCTTTGTGCACAGAGCAATGGAGCAGAGCTCCTACCCTCCTCCCAGTGGTCCCTTTGCCTTTAATGAGGGCTGCAGAGATGCTGCAGGAGCATTACACAGTGAGCACAGCAGGGGACCAAAGCCCTGTGCACAGAGGCTCTTATTTGGCCATCTAGATGAACTCTTGTCCTTCTGCATAGGAGCACCCAAGGGGAGAGGAGGGCTGTCATGGCCCCTAGACATCTGGTCTGTAGGGTCACAGAGTCATCGAACACTCTGACTTGGGTGGGATCCATTGAGTCTATGTAACTGCAGGGCCCAGGCAGCTTGTCCCAGCCGGAGGGCAACCAAGCCCCCACAGAACAGCATTAAATGGTAACTGGGAACAAAGGCATCACCACATCAGGGGTTTGTTAAGCAGCAGCTGCTCAACTTGAATTCATAGAACTATTTGCCAGCACTCAGCACAACACAGCAGAGCCTGGCTTCACAGGAGGCCACAGACAAACTCCTCTGGCCCTTTGTACCCAGGGCATTGTTCCACACAGGCCAAGGAAAGAGGAAACACTGCACCCACATGGCCAGGGCTGATAAGAGGCACCATTCCTTACATCCTCAGCAGCTGCTCTAGCCCTGAGGAGAACACACAGACAGAGGGGTGGCTGGGAAACAATTTGGGCTGGGCTCGGTGCCTGCAGCCTCTGGTTCAGATCCACCAGACCCACACCACACACGGTAGGTTGGTCTGAGATCACTTGGGTTTTACCATCTCTCACTATCCTACTAAAAGAACAGCTCCCTCTTCTTGCTGCATGGGAGCCAAACAAGCCATGGCTCTCTCCAAGCAGATTTGCTCAGAGAATCACTGAGTTCCCATGACTATCAGCCAAACCTCTCCATCTGGAGGAGAATCAGTGGCAGCAGAGTCACCCAGGAGACGCCTCCAGACTCAGGCTGCCACCTGCTTGCCCTTCAGTGTCCTCCTGGCCTCCCACAGAAGATCTGGCTCAACCCCAGCCCAGGAAAAAACTGGAGAGAGAAAGAGGCAGCCAGGCTGACAGACGGACAAAAACAAAAGAAGATTCAGCACAGAAGAGAAAACATGTAAAAGAATAGTAGTTTAATAAAAGCCAGCCAAAATAAAGCCATCTACACCTTAAAAAGATGTTTGAGATAACATCCAAAAGAACTAGAAAGAAAGAGGAGAAAGTGGGGGAACCAGTCTGGCCCTGAGATGGCTGGGCTCGGTTAAAGGTTGCTTCACCACACTTATTTGAACTTTGGTGTAATTAAATCAGATGCAAATGCCAGTGGGAGTTTCCAAGCCAAATGTGAACTGATATTCCAACCTGCAGGCAAAGAGAGATGTTGGAAGCAACCTCCCAGAACCAGAGTGCAGGGAACTGAGATGAGTGCTCGACTTGAGCACGCAGGTTGAAGCCTAAAGCCAGAGGGTGCTCAGGCTGCAAACACAGCTCCAGAACTGCTCTCACAGCCACATCAAGTGCACATCTGAGTGTTCTGCCAGGGCAGCCGCTGGGTGTCCACGTGGGCTGTGGTTTAAGAAGTCACCAGCAGCCCTGTGCTGTTGGGTACAGACAGCCATCCTTGTTGTCCTGCATCACAAGGCTTAGTTTGGTGCAGAGGTCTCTGTATGGCCACAGCTGTACTCTGCCCCAAGCATGGATCATTCTACAGCTGCCCCAGTGACCAAAAGCGAGAAAAGTTCTTGCTAAATGGTTGAAGCAGGTAAAGGCAAAGAGAGCTCACTGTTAACACACTGCCATTGAAAAGCAGCTGTTACAAAATCTCTGGTCCACATATCTAAGCAATTACCCTTAATTAAACACCTCTGCAGCTGGGCAAGCAACCACCTCTGTGGGCTGCTGATGAAGCCCAGCTGTGGAGCAGCCAGGATCCCACCAGTAGCCCTGTTCAAAATGCCAAGCTAAGAACTATGGAGAGAAACAAAACTCTTACACAGATGCAGTCTTAAACAATTAAACCTAATTTGCTGTTGGGTCTCAGAACCACAGCGCTGAGCAATAACCAAGGACATGCAAGCCTAGGAGCTGCCTAGGGGAGATCCCCAAGCCCAGACCACAAGCAGGGACTCACCCAGGCGCAGCAGAATGGCAGACACCTCGGCCAGCTTGCCACCAGGCACTGGGGCACTGTGCTCAGGTTTGCTCCAGCTGACGCCCGCACGGATCAGCCTCGAGTTGATGTAGTCCCTGCAGAGAGCCTTGGCTTGGGACACAAGCTCCTTGTCGGTGGGAGACCTGTCAAACACCTCCATCACCTCTGCAGCAAAGACAGAGGAGCAGCGCAGCACTTCCATTGTCGTGGTGGAGCCACTCGGCTCCAGGCTGGGCTGAGCCTGAGGGAGGCAGTGATCCACGAGGCTCCGTCACAGCTCCCAGGAGCTGCTCCCCCAAGGACAGCTTTTCATGGTACCTGTTGAATAAGAGCATCTCTAAGTTCTCCAGAACTCCAACCAGAAGCCCAGGTATCGGACCTGACAGTTCCACTGATGTTGGCAGCATCATGCTTACAAGAGTGGTCTCATCCTCTGTCCCCCAGCTGCTCTGACCCCACCAGCAGCACGGCCTGCAGCAGTTCTCAGCCACCGATTGCCCATTCACATTCAGCAGCCCCAGAACCGCACTGCAGACAGACTGGATGGTCAGACACAGAAACAATTCATAGGACGTGCAGACAACCTCATCTTGTTTCAATTAAACTGGAAAAAAACCTGAATCCTAAATACCAGCTGCAGCAACCTCAGCCAGACGCAGACATTCCAGCACAGTGGGGCATGGATCTGTCTGAAGGAATGGCACTAGCAGACAGCACAGGAGCACATGAGATGTCCCACCAGCCCTTGGCTGTGATGGAAGACCTGGTCCTTACCAAGTTATCAGAACAGGTTTTGGTTCTGCAGTTTTTTCTGCTACTCAAAATGCTTCAGTAACAGCAAAAAAAGGAACCAGATTCTGAAAAAGAAGCTTCCAGGTGTGAAGAGCTAAGGAGAAAACTCAGAACTTCTTCAGCCACCTGAATTCATCTTGGTCTTTCTAGCCCTGGTGCTGCTTTGGGAAGCAGACTCAGACCTAAGGCTCTGCTCAGGTGTCAGCCAATGCATTTCTCAGTCCCCATTGTTACACAGCTGCTTACAGTAACGCATTTCAGACTAAACAAAGCCAGTTACTTTTGCTCTTCCTAATGAAAAATATAATTACCCCTCGTGTTGCACTTTGGTCCCGACACAGTGGCTCCCGATGGGATGGTCCAGTGCTCCTCCGGCCGAGCTGGGTCAATGGGTGTAGGGTTCCACTGCCCCACTGTGCCCCATCTCCCTCAGCCCCACATCCCGCTGACAGCCCTGGGGCTCGCCGCGCTGCTTTTAAGGGACAGAGGCAGGGGAAAGCTTCTAGCTTTAGCCTTGTAAGGAAGATGAAATAACCGGGAGGTGGGGTTGTGGGAGCCGGAGAGCTGCGTTTCCTCCGCCCCTTTCCGTGCTCTTAAGGAGGTTCGCTGCAGCCGATTTCGGGACCACGCTCTGGAGTGAGCAGGGAGCGCTGGAATAGGAGGGGGAGGCCGTGCTGCAGCCGCTGCTCAGCCCTGAGCCATGGGGGGGATGAGCAGAGAGCCGTGGGCACGGCGAGGGCAGGCGGGGTGTGCACCCCTGCGGCTGCTTAAGCACAACTGGACTCACTTTGTGATGGAAAATCTTCTCACAGTATCAGTACGGTTGGAAAAGAGGCCCCAAAATCCGCAGGTCCAACCCCACCCGCTGTGCCCACTGCCCACATCCCTCAGTGCCACATCTCAGTGGAGCACCTCCAGGGACGGTGACCCCACCACCTCCCTGTGCAGTGCCTCACCCTGAGAAGAAATGTTTCCTGCAGAAAAGAAACTCTACCATCCCAAGACAGAAGAATCCGTAGGTTAATGAGTTAGCTGCATCCTTTCCAACAGGAGGTGAGCAGCAAGGGGTCAGTGCTGCCATCTCTTCCCCACGTTGCTGGTGTGCACTTGATGCCACCTTCCTCACGTATACAGGTGGTGACTGCAGACACAGCCCAGCCTGGAGCCAAGGCTGCAGACTGCTGCCCATCCCTGACCCACACCTTCTCTGCAGAATGCAGCCCGTGGTCTCCTGAACAACCATACTTTTGCCTTTGCAATTCTAATGGCCGAGCAACCATTACAAATGTTGCCTAAGCTACAGCAGCTGACAGCCTGGAGCAGTTCTGCTTACACCACTCCTATTCAGTAGAGCCCTGAGACAAAGATGAGGGCTTAAATATCAGTACTGCTTAATGAATGGCAATGTTTGCCAGAATTCTGACAAGCTCCCTGCTCTCCTGGGTGCCAGTCCTGACCCGCATGTTCCCTGCCCACTGTCACACCAGAAGATGCCTCTCTAGGTGACAGTACGTGGAAGCCCAGCACACAGCACTGAGCTGGCCATGAAGGAACAGTGCTGCAGCCCAAGGAGCTGCCGGTGTCTGCTAAGCTCCTTTTTCCATAGCATGTTTAGGCTGAGCCTCTAGAGCTGGGCAGGGCAGCAGAGGGAAACCCTCTCAGCTTTGCCATTAGACAAGTGTCCACGAAGCCACAGCCCTACTGTCATTTCTGCATACAGAAGTGTAGCTGCAGTGATTTGAAACTACCTGGTCCACTGCACAAGGCAGATGGATGCTGCCAGGAGAGCCCTGTGCAAGAGCAGAGAGCTCACCGGGTACGGCTTTCCCAGTGCTCCCATGATTACAGCTTTCACGAGCTGCGATGGGAGAGACTTAATGAACAAAGAAAAGAGACTGCAACTTCTTGTTACCTAACTCTGAGCTATCCTGATGGGTTTTGGAGAACAGCCAGGACAAAGCTGCCCCTTCCTTCAAGCAGAAGCGTGAGTACCCAAAGAAAGGTTAGCTTACACCTCTCAGCTTTGAACTCCAGAATTTCCCTTACTTAGACTTGGAAAGCTTTGAGCTGGAGCATTTATCTGACTCTGAAAGGCAAGAAGGGAAAGTTGAACATATTTTTGAAGAGCCCCAGCAGTACCTTCAGTGGGCTCCACAGCACAGCCTGATCACTTTCCAGGCTCACTGCAAGAGCTGCTGCAGGACCTGGACCACCTGGTTCAGTGCTGCCACGTATCAGCTCCCAGCACTGCACGTTGGAATGCCAGCAAACGCTGGCCAGGTGCTTAAAGCCACCACCAACAATGCCCAGGGTGGGCCCATTACAGACAAAGAGATTTGAGTCAATTTTAATCATATGTCAGAATCGGCAAGCAGGAAATCTCGTTTGAGGTCACCGATTTTAATCTGGTTTTACATTTGTTTCTCAGGGAGGGTGAGTCCCAGCGACTCGCAGGAATTAAGACCTATTTGCTTGCAAGTGAGCACAGCTCAGTGCTGCGTTTCTCCTCTCGACTACAAAGGAGGAAAATTATGTACTAAATCAATTCTATAGCTGATACAAATGAGAAATCTGAATGTATCACAGGTGCTAAGCACGCCGTGTTCTGCTTAGCGGGTTATCTGTGCTTCGTGTCACTTGGTGGATGCCCCCCTGAAGAGTGATCCAAATGCAATTAGAGATAAATAGAAACAGTATCTTTACGTGCTAAATTAAAAGAGCAAACATGAAAAGGCTTTTAGAATGCATAAAGCACCTGAGACAAAGCCAAACAAAAGGAAAAGAACATGTTTGATGCAGCTACCGAACTGAGTCAACTGCTGAAATGAATAAGCAGCTTCTGACACCGATGGCCTTTTCCATGGTCCCAGAACTGCAGCCAAATCAAACCTGAAGTCTGCAGCACACGAGAAATCAATCAGTTAAACTAGAATTAGGGGAAGCATTTCCAAGGAATGAAGAAGAAATACATAAAACTGCAGTTCTGAGGAAGGGAGGTATCTCATTGGGTCACTGCTTTCTGCTGAAGCAAGCAGAGGAACCTTCAGACCCAACAGATGCTTCAGTATGGAACCATAGAATCAAACCATAGAATCATTACGGTTGGAAAAGACTGCCAAGATCATCAGGTCCCACCACCAACCCATCAGCCATGCCCAGGAAGCTGCAAGTGAATGGCTATTTGTTCTGCTTATCATCATCCCTCACGGTGAAGACAATTTGAAAGAAGCCACAGTCAGGTCCCACACTGAACTGTATCAGAGAGCAGCAAGCTGTGCACACTCACCCCAGGAGGGAGCACAGCCAGCTGCATGGCTTCCCACTGCAGCTAGCACATCTCCTCTTGGAGGTCTCCACAGACAGACAGGCTGCAGACAGGCTCTGTGCAGACCTACACGCTTCCTGTTGAACATCTGTGGTTTAAGGGACAGAGGTGCCCCTCTAGCAGAAGTGACAACACAGGTTAGAGGTTCAGCATGAGTCATTTAACAGGCAGAGCTGATTTAAAAGAAATGGGAGATGCTTACTTTGAGTTTTGAGAGACACATCAGCTTCACACAAACCTGCACAGCACCGGTGCACGATGGCTCTTGCACATTCCCAGAGCACCTCTACACCCAAGGTCTGGTTTCTTGTGTCCTGGTAACCACAGACCAGGACAGAATCAACACAGTGACATGTTTCTTGCTGCCACTAACATATGTCCAGTGTTTTGATAGGAGAATTATATGTTTGGGATTGAAGAACCTCATTTAATTTCTTGAAGGAGCCATGAGATCAGGCCACTGCAGTGCATGAGACCGATTCACTAATTTGTCTGAACTATCACTTAGCCTTGCAGAAATTAATGTCATAGAGCTGCCAATGGTTCTTTTGGTCCAGGCAGCAAAGGACAGAATTTTGATGCTGGCATCAAGCCCCACATCAGAAAGATGCATAAAGGAGCTTTGCAGTTTCTTATTACACAAGACACAAAAGTCTCCTCAGAATCCTCACTTGAGAAACTACGTCCTCAAGCAATTCATTTTGTGCATCTTTCTGTTTAAAAATCTTCCTGGACAAATGCAAGCAAAGAGGAGTCTTCCCTTAACAAAGCATGGATTGTTGGGTTTCCATTGCACAGAGGGTCAGATATGCACCACGACAGCTCATTTCTCAGAATACATATCTCCAAGTAATCAGTTTTATGCAGTGCTACATTTTAGTTTAACGGCATGAAAAACAAGGAGGTTTCACAGAGGAAATCTTGAACTCAGAAGGGGTCAGAAGCATCTCAGGAGGGTAAGTGAGGCTGTCGTTTGGATTGCAGAGATCTTTACGAACCCAAGGATGAGTACAGTGTGATTCTATCAGAATTAGAGCTGAGCACTCTGCTCCTTCTGGCCCATCTGCACAGGCAATGGCAGGCAATTATAGCACATTTCTTTCCTGATTCCAGCTACTGCCATCTCTTTCTTCTCATTTTCTGCAGTGAACAACTCCAAATGGGTTCCTCCACATCCTCCAGTTTAAAAGCAGGTAGGGAATGAAAGCAAAGCTGTTGGTTCCAGCAGAGTGCTTTGTTCTGTTTCAAAGAGTAGACACACTAATTTCCATAGCTGTGCCATGGTTCCAGACAAGGCTGTCTCTTTGAGCGCTCAGCGAGTGCCAGCTCTGTCCCCAGGTGCTGGCTGCTGTGCAGCTCATCCCCCATCACTGGCTCCCATCATTCACTCTGTTAAGCAGGGACACTCTGGGGTCTCCTGCCGTCAGCATATGACTCCCAGGGCAGTGAGAAGATACCAGCTGGGAAAGCACAATGTCCCTGCAGAGACATCAGCTGTATCCATTCCTGCCTAAGCAGAGTGCCGACGTCTGCTAGGGTTTAGGATTCAGCTTCATCAGCTGTTTTCTGCCGCTGTACAGGAGCATGGTTTGGAAGAACAAGTACTCTGTGCTCTCAGCTTGGAAGGAGCCTGGATTAATTGGAGGATTAGTCACTGGGAGGGAAGAGATGCTGAGCCAACCCGGGAGTCAGCTCTGCTTGGAGCTTTACAGCTGCAAGAGCCACTCCTGCTTATTCCACTTCACCGGCAGAATTGGGAGATAAAGGCCCTTTGCTTTGCTGAACACTCAAGACAGCCTAAGAGCCACAGCATCAGCGGGGAAAGAGAGACTCATGCAGTCAGTACTGCAAAACATGTAGTGAGTCTGCATGCGGGAGCAAGGGTGCTGGAGCTCTGGCAGCCTGCTGCAGCTTTCATGCAGCCGAGGGCTCTATAAAGAGCACTGTAAGAGCAAGAGGGCCTCTAATGCACTCGCTCACTGCGTTCTGTCTTCACAGGGACAGGTTCCTCTTTAAAGCCATCCCTGCATCTCCTACAAGGAGCAAGGTTTAAGGCCTGGAGAAGTTCATGGACGCCATCACAAAGCAGTCACCTCGTGCCTACCAGGATCATCAGCCCTGCGCCTCGCACTGAGAGGACAAGCGTTATAGGTTTGGAGAGCTCTGTTCCACTGCTTCAGTTTGCTAAATTCAGGCAAGATGCTGCTTCAGTTCAAAACCCTCACCATAAAGATGGCCAAGGGGGAGGACAACCCCCATTTAACACTGCCAGTATAGTTTGCAAGTTGGGGCAGAGGCAGTTTTGGCACGGGCTTGCCTAGCATCTGCTGAACAGAAGCTCAGCAGCCCAGTCTAGACACCAGCCATAAACCACAGCGAGGAGGAGAGCTGCTGGCAAAGCCCAGTTCTTGCTTCCCTCTGTACAAGCACATTCTTTCCCAGAGCTCGAAAGCTGCTCCTGGGAGGGTAACAAATCCAACACGTTTTTCCCTTCCTTCTTTAGTCTCACAGCTTAACTGCCTAACACAGGAACGGCACAGTCTCGCACTGCTCATCTGCAGTGCAGCTCAGAGGGGCACTCCAGCCCGTGCAGCAGCTCCTCTTGGACCGAGCAACGCTCCATCCACGCGCGGGGCACGGCCGGGCTGCTGCGCTGCGGGAGCCACGGCGCTGCGATCCGCGGTTGCCACCTGGTGGCGGCGAGGCCACACAAAGCGGGGCTGCCTCACAAGCCCCGGTTTGCTCCCAGGGACAGCGGTTTGCCTGGCCCTTCTCAGCACAACGCAAACCCGGGTGGGCATCTCGGGGTGGGGGGTGTCGAGATTACACGGGTTATCTCAAGCACTACAGTGCGCAGCACCGTTCTGATGAGCTCATCGCATCTGCAGACGGCACAGACTGAAACTCTGTGACGCTATGGCAACGCTCCCCCTCGGGCACCACGGCGGCGGCGAGGGAAGGCGGGCAGGCCCACCCCGCGGCAGCGCAGCCCGCCGGGAGCCGTAGTCCGCGCGTCCCGTTCCCCGCGCGCTGCCTGCTGGGACGCGTAGTCCGCGGGGGCGCCCCCTGAACCTCGCGGCCCCTCACGGGAACTACGTTTCCCAGCATCCCTCGCGCCGCGGCCTGCCCGCCCGCTTCCCCTCGGCGCCGCGTTGTTGAGCCCGGCGCCGCGGCCGAGCTCGGCGTCCCGGGGCGGGCGGCGGCTCCGTGCGCCCGGCATGGCGCGGCCGGGGGAACGAGGGCCGTAGGTTTGGGCAAGGCCTGCGTGCGGGGATGGCGGGGCTCCGCGGGGCGGACGGGAGCGGGCGGAGCCGCCGCGTTGTCTCCCGCAGCTGAGCGCCGCCCGCCCGGCTCCGCGCACCGCTGCCCCGGCATGGCTCACCTCCGGGACTTCGCCGGGCAGGTAAGGGCCGCCCGCCGCACCGCGGCTCCGTGGTTGCAGGGTCTCCTCCGAGGGGAGCGATCCCCGTGTGACGCCGTCCCCACGGGGCGTCGGCCTCGGGGGTTGTAGGTGCGTCCTGCTGGCGCGATGGTGGGAGGTGGTGTCGCGGCTTGGGGCTCACAGCTGAGGCGTGTGAATCGTGTTGGCTTGGGTCTTCTTCTGAGCTTGGCAGCGGGTGCGTTTGATGGGTGGCAGGTGACAGCGCTGAGCGCGGATCGTCTGGGAGAGATCTTGGTGTTTTTCTTTTCACAGAACCGTTGGTGTGGGAAGGGCCCCTGCAGCAAGCAGGGACACCCACAGCTCCATCAGGTGCTCAGAGACCCCGCAGCATGACCTTGGGTGTCTCCAGTCTGGGCAACCCATGGCAATGCCTCACTCCTTGCTGTAAAAAAAACTTCTTATGTCATCAATATCCAGTCTAAATCTTCACTCTTTCAGTTTGAAAGCATTTCCCCTTATCCTAGCACAGCAGACCCTGATGAAGAGTCTGTCCCCATCCTTCTTCTAGCCCCCCAGCAGGTACAGAAAGGTTGCTGGGGTTTCCCCACTGCCTTTTCTGCTTCTAGGTGCAGCACTCAACGCTTCGGTGGTTTGAGGTGATGCTTCCTTCAAGCCTTTTCTGATTTAAAATTGATTTGCAGTACATCGTGGTTTGTGTGCTGCCTTTCTTGTGCATCGTTTCCTCAGAGTACTGGTGGAATTAAATGCAAATATAGTGCCTGAATGAGTCACAGTACAGGGAGAGAAATGAAAGGACGAGGGAAGGATACTGTCTGCTCAAGGCAGGGAGCTGAGCTCTAACTGCAGAGTGGTTGCTCTGAAGCTTTTCTGTACACAGCATTCATTAATACAGTCTATCAATGTTCTGGTTATCTAATCTGTAAATTAGGCAGATGTCAGGCATCTTCACATTTTGTTGTACTGTGATACTCTGGTGCCAAAATAAGAAAGAGATGTGTGTTACCCATCCCTTCCTGGGGTCTCTTCTGAAATCCTTGATGGCACCTCATAATCTATTTTAGCTGGGGCTTCCTGGAAGAGCAGTGGGAAGTGGCCTGAAGTTCTCTTAGCCAAGTTTTGAGCAGTGGTGGGGGTTGTAAAAATGGAGAGACTATAGATAGGACTTGGATTGGGATGTCAGGGTCTTGACCTGTCTCGGATTCCTTATCTATTGCTGATGTGCTGGGTTACCTGAGGCAGATCCATAAGCTGCTTTATCTCAGTGTTTCTGCCTCCCTGCCCAGGCCAGCTCAGTGCTGTCTTCTCTCAGCTGACCTTTGCTGTGCACATACAGTGCAGCAGGCTTCTGCTTCGTTGGGAGCTCTACCCTCTAGATGATGTATTTGCACTGCAGTTTATAAAGCTCCAAATCCAGCTGTGTTTCCAGTTGTGTTGTTCCTTTAGGTGACCTTGAGAAAGCATGAATATCAAGGAAAATGGAAAGATCTCAAGCTGGCCAACAGCTGCCAAGTTGATGATCTGCTTTGGGTTATCTGTGACTGTGTGGGTGCGAGTTATTTCATCTGGCATCTGTCTGGTTCTACTAATGAAGTGTTTCAGGTGTGTTTGTAGCTTTGCAGCCGGGGCAGTTCTTCGGCAAAAAGACTGGTGTGTTCCGATCAAGGATACAGAAGGATAACCAAATAGCAGAGTTGTATTGCTTTCCTGAGTTCCTCGGGCAAAGTTTTCTTGTTCTTGTCATGGTCTGTCTCCTTCCCCCTGCCTGAGCTGCTTTGTTGTTCAGAAAGCATGATAAACCTACCTCAAAGTATAGACGCTTGTTCAGCATGCTTCCTGTGATGACAGAGCTGCAACACAAACTGCTGGCTGTCCCAAAAACTGCAGCAGCAGCCAAGGCTCTTCTGTTTGATGTCCTGTTCTTGAAGAGTTTCAGCCCCAATTCCTTGATGTGCTGCACAAGGCTGGGAAGGGAAGCAGTAGCTCATGCCTTGTCCTTCCTTTTCTCATATTAAAATGATCTAGGTAGGAGGAGAGGGAGGTTTCCTTGCAGGCTTGCTGCCCTACAGTGTGCTGAGCCAGGTCCTGCTTGGAGGTGATTCTCTTTCTCTCCTTGATGGCTGGCTGGTGGGATGAGTGGTGTTTCTCCAGTGCAGGAGGTGACTGTGAGAGGCAGTGCCTGGGCCACCTTGCTGTCCCTTCTTGTGAAGGTGGCCAACAGGTGGGAACTGCATCTGGGCTAGCCAGGCTCTTCCTCCTGCACCACAGCTATTGCTCTTGTGCTGGTTTCTGGCGTTTCTCAAGCTCAGATCTTCCTTCTCTTCACACTCTCCAGTCTCTGTTATGTATCTCCAGCTCATTTCCTCGCTGCCTGTCCCCTCCAGCGTGCTCCCAGTGCGTTTGTTCTAATGCAGCCTGTTTGGGTGTTGCCATGGATGCAGAAGGATATTTGGTTATCCATCTGTATCTTGGACTGGAATGCACATGGAAATCCTGTTGAGTGAGCTGACTATGGAGCTTACTCCCTGCAGCGATGTGCTGGGTACAGAAGGCAAACAACGTGTAATGACTGCTTGGTTAATCAGTAAGCAGCACCCAGGGCTGCTGCTAAGCCTGGTGTTAGATGCAAAAACACCACTGCCTTGTGCTCAGATAAAATCTCTGCCCAACTCAAGGTCCTTGCATGGGAGTGGTCCCTCTGGGTGACGTGTATGAGGTGAGACCGAGAAGTTCAGGGTGTGGAGAACTCCCTGTAACCACTTGTCTGCTTCCTGTAGGTCAAGCTGTATTTGCCAGGATTTTTTTTTTTCTTTTTGTTTAAACTAGGGAGTTTTTTTAAAGTAGAAAAATTAATCACAAGGAGCCTTTTAATAGCACGAAGCAGAACAGGGCCTCCTGGTCTGCAGCTGGACAGAAAGACACAGCATCAGGAGACAATTCTTCCTCCCTCTGTTGTGCTTATTCTTATGGAAGAGTTAACTTTGAAGCCCAGCTGCTGTCAGAGTCGGTATTTCTCTGATGGTCACTTCAGTAGCTTTCCAGTTGAACTTATTCCAGTCACTTATCTAGTGAGGGAAATGCTTTTCACTCCTGTGCCTGGGTGTGCCAGCTGGAGGAGGCTGTTCCAGAAGCTCAGGTCTGCAGACAGGGTGTCCATGTGGCTGTCCTCCTGCAGGGTGGGCAGAGGCCTCGCAGCGTGTGCTGACCTTCTGACATCTGACAGAATGTGCAGACGTCAGAGGAGAGCAGGGCTGTGTCTGCCTGAAAACCAGGCTGCAGCAAAGGCAGCTGATGGAAATGGTGTTCGTATTGCTGGAGTGTTTCGCCTTCCAAACAAGCAGGGAAGGTGAAAATCTTTCAAACCAGTCAGATATTTGAATGCGGGATGGGAAACATCCTTGTGAGCTTCTGATAGCCTCAGGTTTGTGCCCATTTTCTCATCCCAGTCTTCAGAGTTTGGTTCTGGTACAGCTCACCTGCCTTTCATTCAGGTACAGATGAGTGCTCATTTGTGGAGCTGGTTTGGCTCCAGTTTGGTGCCTGCAGCTCAGCCCACGTCAGTCCTGTCCCAAAGGAGCTGCTGCCTTCTTAGGAATGGATCCTGCTGACGTTCTCCTTTCTGGCCTCTCTCCTGTTCCTCCCCAGCTGTGGTCTGCAGGGGCAGAAACCCCATGTAAAAGTCTGCTTCAGCTCTCATCTTGGATGTGTTTTCTGTGATGTTTCTGAGCCCGTGGACACCATGTGGGGCTGTGGGCCTCGGGTGAATTCAACAACGCAGCAGATGCGTAGATAGCAAGGCAAACAGGTCTGATGTGCATGGTGCTCTGTGGGCTGCTGCAGGACTTGCTGAGTTTTGCCTTCTCTCCCTTTAGCACTCCAGGGTGGATCCTGAGGAGCTGTTCACCAAGCTGGAGCGGATTGGCAAAGGATCGTTCGGTGAAGTGTACAAAGGGATTGACAACCGCACCAAGGAGGTGGTTGCTATCAAGATTATTGATCTGGAGGAGGCTGAGGATGAAATTGAGGACATTCAGCAGGAGATTACGGTGCTCAGCCAGTGTGACAGTCCCTACATCACCCGGTATTATGGCTCCTACTTGAAGGTAGGACAAAGCAGTGGCAATTCTCTCGCCAGCAGTTTGGGGACGGGGTTGGGCTGCTGCAGGACCTGCAGCTGTTGATGGCACACAGCACTGCTCCAGTGCCCAGTCCGTGGGCATTGAGCCAGTGTGGCAGCAGGAGCAGCAGTGGCTGCTCAGCTGGGAGCTCAGAGCACTCCCTCCAGTGCCCCACAGCGTCCTGGACTTCCTCACAATGAAAACACTGCTCCCCAGAACTTGAGCTGCCCTCTGAGTAATGCTGCTCATGTCATTGCTGCTCCATAAAGGCCACCAGATAATGCTGGCTGCATGGCACAGTAATTCTTGAGCTCTTTGGATCCTGATTATTCCTTGCACATTTTTCAAAGGCGATAAAACATTTTCTCAGCATTCTGCCAAAACCCCCATGAAACCTGTGGTTTTGTGGACCAGCTGCTTATCTCCTGCCAGAAGCCCAGACTGGAAATCTCTTCTCTAGAGAGAAAGAAAAGTGCTTTGCTGACCATACCCTTCAAACTGGAGTCTTGTTTATGTGATCAAAGGCTGCGAAGCTCTCCTGTCATTGGCAAGATGTGCTAGATCTGTTGGAGTGATGCTGAGTGGCTCCAGCCTGACAGTATGCTTATCTCCTTGGGCTGTGCAGTCTAGTCCCTGTAGTGGTACTGAGCTTGCTTAGGCAGAACTGGAGACAAAGAAATGCTGGGGGCAGGAGCATGTCCTCTGTTGTTTCTGAGAGCTGTGGCAGGCAACATCTCTTGTGTCGGGTACAGGGGCTGTTCACCTCAAGTGTTTTGTCTGCCTGATCTTAATGCTGTCCTTGCTCTTGGTTTGTGCTGTTACTTGCAGGGCACCAAGCTGTGGATAATCATGGAGTACCTGGGAGGAGGTTCAGCCCTGGATTTGGTAAGTGTGTGGTAAGCTCTGGGTCCTGACATATCTTGGCTGAAGCCTTGATCTGTGAAATGCCCACAAGGCAGATGCTGACTTGCTGTGTGACGTCTTTTTGACAGCCCTGTGCCTGAAGGGTAGGCAGTGCAGGGCAGATGTCCTGGTTAGGCATATCCCAGGACAGAGGAAATGTTTGCACAGAGCTCTGCTGTTGAAACACAATTCTCCAGGGTGTCCTGTTGCTTTACAGTGGAAAAAGCCAGTGAAATGAAATTTGACAGCAGCAAAAGTTGTTCTTGAGCAATGCAAATCCATAGCTCACCTAACTGAAGTCTTGTGCCTGCCAGGAGTTCGTGGTTCAGTGCTTGCATGGCATCAGGCTTGGCAGAGACCTGACCTATGGCTGGGTTTTCCAGGTGTTAATAATACTGATGATGTCTAACAAGCTGCCCCAGACTTCATGGGAACACTAATGCATAGTAAACACAGGAAAAAAAAAAGTTCTGCTGTGCTGTATTCTTTCACAGGATACTGCTTTTCTCTTTGGGACCATAAAGCCTGTTCTTCCAGAAGTATCTAAGGTCATGCAGTGAAAACTGCTGAGCCTGCACTGAATTGGAGGAAGGGTGCAGGAGGGGGACCTGTAATCAAGAGAAGGGAGGGACTGTTCAGAGGAGAACTGATTAAAAGGAGAAAAGTTGTGATGCAGTGCCCTGCCACTGCGCAGCCAGAAGGCAGAAGTTCTCACTGCTGTTGGAATGGCTGCAATTCAGCTCTTGCATGCTGGCACAGAGGCTGAATGCAGAGAAACAGTTTAGATGTTCTGTTCACCAGTCTATTTCCAAGTGAGAGCAAGAGATGAGCATCCTGCTGCTTGTCTGGGAAGCCTTTAGTAGACTAACAGAAAAGCCTCCAAAGATTTTCCATGTCACGTTGCCAGGTGCCAAGTCCAGCACTCAGCATGTAGAATAACACGTGCACCGGGCTGTGTGCAGTCGGTGCTTCCTGCTGAATATGACCTGCTTGACAAAGGTTTCCAAGTAACAAATGGAGAGGCTTGAAAATGCAAGTATCACTCACCCTTTATGTTGTCTTCCTGCCCCTTTTCAGCTAAAGCCAGGCCCCTTGGAGGAGACTTACATAGCTACTATCCTGAGGGAAATCCTAAAGGGCTTGGATTATCTGCACTCTGAGAGGAAGATCCACAGGGACATCAAAGGTAAGAGCAGGGAGCTGAGCTGTCTGTCCTGTAAGGGAAATTCCAAACTTAAATTCAGAAGGATGATGCAGAACTAATCAAAGCCTGTTCCTTGGTGCTGCGTTTCTCATCAGGTTGCTTGTTTCTGAATGTGGCCCTTCTCATTTTATTGCAGCTCACATGTGTAACAGTAAGGGTCTGTAGCTCTTCTCTGGCATCTGTAGTTTGGAGGGGCACGGGTTATTAAAATGAAGGAGTCAGTGAACAGCATGCTCAAATGTCAGCTGGCTGTTAGGTCTGGGTGTTTGCTTTTGTGATGGATGTCAAGGCACATGCACGCTGCTTATTGGGATGAAAACTTACTGCCGTGGTGTCCTCAGGCAGGGTTCACAGCCCGGGAAGGTCAGGGGCTGCATGTGTCCTCTTGTCCTGCTGGTTGTGGCTGCTGGCCCTGTGCAGTGCTCAGAGATCTGGCACCTGCCTCCCAGGGAACAGCCTCACACTGGGAGCAGAGCATCAGAGGACAGCGGGAGGGCAGTGCTGGATGTGCACTGCATGACCCTCTGTGGGAGGGCATGTGAACGAGTGGAACAAGGAAACCTCATGCAGGGAGACACGTAGAAAGGATTTTGTTTTGTATGTGAGACTGCAAGTTTCTAGAGCTAGCTCTGCAGTCCTACAGCCCACCCCCCTCCCCGGAACCTGAGCAGTGCTGCTCTCTTAAGCTGAGCGAGTGGGAAGCTGTACAAGGCCAGGGTGAGCGAGCTGCTTTCTGGGATCTGCTGTTTAACCTGTACCAAATGCTGCTGAAGGGTGAGGAAAAAAAAGCCAAGACCACTTGAGGTATCTTGGGCCAAGTGTCTCTCACCTTTGTGGCATCAGATCTAGGAATTGTGTGGCCCTTTACATCTACTCCTTGTTACTGCCTCAGAAGTGTTCTGTGTTACCCAGCAGAGGTCGGAGCGTGGGGATGACTCTGACACTGGGAATCCAAACTGAGGTTTTCATGGAGGCAAAGGGGGATGTTATGGGACATCCCCTCCCACTGTTCAGTTCTGTGTGGGGTGCAGATGACTCAGGAACTAGTGAACTTAATGCTTATTTGTGTGAACAGCTGCCAATGTGCTGCTTTCGGAACAAGGCGATGTGAAACTGGCTGACTTTGGAGTGGCTGGACAACTGACAGATACACAAATCAAGAGGAACACCTTTGTGGGCACTCCGTTCTGGATGGCACCGGAGGTCATCAAACAGTCTGCTTATGACTTCAAGGTGAGGTAGAGCAGGAGAAGGATTGCTTGATGCTGCTTCAGGTTAGTTAGGTAGGGTTAATGCAGGGACTGAAAACACTGTTTGTAGTGTACCTTCCTATCATTCAGGGTTATCATATTAGATGTGAAGCACTGTGTGTGATCTTACATGATGAGCCCTTCAGCTGTGCTGAAGTTGTGTGCTTCCATGTTGCAGAATTGCTCCTTGCTGCTCTGTAGTCACTGTTTCTTGCTCCTCTCTTAGGCAGACATATGGTCCCTTGGAATTACAGCCATTGAACTAGCAAAGGGAGAGCCTCCAAATTCTGAACTCCATCCTATGAGGGTTCTGTTCCTGATCCCCAAAAATAACCCTCCCACACTTGAGGGTCACCACAGCAAGCCCTTCAAGGAGTTTGTGGAAGCCTGCCTCAATAAGGATCCTAGATTTGTGAGTATGACTGTCCATCTCTGTATTGGGTGGAGTATTACAGGGGCAATACTTGCTCTCTACTGAAGAAAAAGTAGTACTGAGCTTGCAGACTGGAAAGGATTGAAGATGGTGCACTTGCACATTTATTATACAGAGATGGTTAGATGCAGCTTGCCTTCCCTGTTTATTCCAGAGGCCAACAGCTAAAGAGTTGCTAAAGCACAAATTCATCACACGCTACACCAAGAAAACCTCATTCCTCATGGAGCTGATTGACAGATTCAAGCGCTGGAAGTCAGAGGGCCATGGAGAAGATTCAAGTTCTGGTGATTCTGACATGTACGTACACCTTGCACCTGGAGGATGCCCCTTCTATGCCCCAAGTGCAAGCAACTGATGTCTTTTTCCCCACCTGGGCTGGAGATCATACTGTGACCAGGAAAACATGTGAGCATCTGCTTTTGTGGGAGTGACTGCTGCCTGAAAAACAGGCCTGTGCCTCCTCCTGCTTCAGTGGAGCCTGGTGTTGTGGTCTAGTCTGATCTGTGGAACCTCTTTGCTGAGCAAGGAACCAAAAGCAGTAACAGGAAACATGCAGTGTAGTCAAACAAGGCTCTTGTTGCCTGTGTTTTATGTGCAGTCAGTTATATTTATCTCTTTTCAAAGAGCTTCAGGCTTTATAACTGGCAACACTTATTGATTCCCAGACACAAGTATATGTGGGGGAGAGCTTGTGACTACAGCAATGCACAGATAAAGCAGTGTGTGGAGCTGAGGCTTTGTCCTGACCTCCCCCCTTTTCGTTGGCAGTGATGGAGACACAGAGGATGGAGACCAGGGCCCAATCTGGACGTTCCCACCAACCATTCGTCCCAACTCCTTGAACAAGCTGCACAAAGGAATGGCACTTCATGGTTCCCAGAAGGTCTGGCTGCCATCTGTTCCTTTAGGAGTGGGCTGAGCTAACGCAGTCTCGAGGGGCTTGGTGAAGCTGCCAATCGTGCCTGTTCTGTCTAAAATCTGCTTTAGTCCAGTTCTGAGGCTAGCACCCCAGAGCCATCTCTTCCACGTGCTCAGAGTAACACAAGCTGTGGTCCTGGTGAGGGGGCTGCCATTGAGGTGTAGTGTAATTTTGGAAGGCTTAGCAGTCTGTGTGCCCAGGGAGCCTTTGCCTGTGCATGTAACTTTTTTCCCTGTTGTTTTCTAGCCTTCCGAGCCCATCAAGAGGCAACCACGGTCACAGTGTCTCTCCACACTTGTCCACCCAGTCTTTGGGGAGGTGAGTAGGACCTTGGCTCTGGATGCTGCTGTTGCTGGGGTGCCAGGGCTAAGGAGGGACCCACTGCGTGGCCTGCAGAAGGTGGACAAAGAAACTGAGTTTGAAAATCCACTATTTCTTTGCCTTGTGTTCTGGCTGGGGATGAGGAGGTGCAGTAAAAGCTACAGTTATTGTCTGTAATTGGCTTTCCAAGTGGGTGATGTTTTAAGGGAAGGAAAGAGGAGGATAATTGTAGTGGGGCCCACTGGCTATGAGCTTCAGCTGCTGCTCCCAGCTCGAGAGCAGAAATGAGGGGTTCTGCTTTGTAAGAAATACCTTATACAGACACAGCGTGCTGGGGTCCTCTGTGCCTTCTTCTTAGGGTGTCCATCACAGAGACCTTTCCCTGCTCCTGAGGACTTGCTTTTCTCTATATCCTGATGCTGCTCCAGCACAGGGCTCTGCTTTTTGAAGGATGCTGTCTGGACTTTGCATTAGACTTAAGAAAAGAGTTTGTGTGGAAAGAGGACTTACTGCCTCAGGACAAAAAAAGCAGAGACTGTTCTGGAAAGCAGGCGTTCCGTGCTTGAGACAGCACTGCTTAGGAAATGGAGAAGTGAGTTAGACAGGAGATCTTAGATGCCTGTTCCAATCTCAGTGATGGCATGGATTGTGCTGACTGGCCTTTTCCACAGCTCGCTGTGCTTGACTGCAGGGGTCAGCACATGTGGCAGAAGGTACTGCTTGTTATGCAGCTTATTGCTAACCAGTTCTCAGTCCTGTCTGTTTAGGAGCCTTCTGGGGAAGAGCTGTGAGCTCTTCAAACTACTGAGTGCACCTGTGGGCTTCTCCTTGCCAGCACCACTGTGCTGATATCGGATGGGAGGTGACATCCTGGCCTTCCATTTCTGCTGCTTTGGATCCTTTGCCCCAGACTTGCTGCCCCTCCTTTCCTTGGGTCAGACTTTCCCTGCTGACCCCTCTGATCCCTCTCAGCAAAATCAGGAGCAGGGAAAGTGCTGGGATATCTCTGAAGAAACCTGGCTTCTGAGTACAGTAGCAGGGGGTGGAAAAAAGCTTTTCTTCAAGATCTGTAGAAAAACTGCTTCTCAGCCTGGTGTGCATGCTGTTCTTCTCAGTGCCAGCTACCTACCAGCAGCAGCTGCTTCTCACTGCTGCATTAATGCCTCTGAAATCTGCTCTTTCTGGGGAGAACAGGCTCAGTATTTGGTCCTGGAGGGCCAAGCCAGAATAAGAGCCAGCTTAGCAGGCAGCCCAGAGCTGCACTGTTCTCTAACCTTCAGAAAGCCACTCTGCAGCACAGGCACCAACGTAGCACAGCCCCCATGCACCAAGCTGAAGGGCTGCAGCCCTGTGTCAGAGCTTGGCATGGCTTCCCCATGGGACAGCCCGTGTCTCCTCCTCCCTCCGAGGCTGGTGGTCTTTGATCAGGTAACATCAGAGCATTTGTGGTGTCCTGCTTTCTGGCCCTGGAAGGAAAGGTGAGTTCGAGCAGTCAGGAGGGCTGATACTGGAACTGCAGGCAAAGAGCAGTAAGGCTTATGTAAAGCTCCTTAATTGGCATAGTCTAATGGGAGCCTAATTGAGCTGGGCAGGGGTTAGCTGGCAGTTACTACTAGTTCTGCAAAAGGGGCTGATTTTTGCTCGGCACACTGTGTCCTGGTGTGCCAGGGAATGGTGAGAAACTGTTAGAGAGAGCATGACCATGAGTTTCCAGTGGCAGACTGCTTCGGGCTCAGCATCAGCAGCGTGTTGAGATTTCTGTGGTGTAACCGAATGGTGAAGGCATAGCTATTTCAAATTAACAACTGGGATCATGCACAAGGAGCCTCGCAGTTGCTAAGGCCCACTGAGATTGTGCTAAAAATGAGAACTGGAAGCAGGGGCTTTATACCTTGGCCCTGGTGTGGGCTTTATTCCCCTGTTCTTCTAGGGAGCAGTGGTCCAAGTGGTGACTAAATCCAGGTCCTGTTAAGTTTTCAACCTTACATGTCCGGAAACCTTTGGTGTGTCTGGGTGCTATGCTGTCCTCAGCAGCAGGGTGCTTGTACAGGTTTGGATATGCCTGTGTGCTTTCAGGGCTGTTGATCCATCACTAGTATCATTTAGGAAGTCGAGGAGCACGTCAGAGCCCGTTCTGTAAGAAACTGAATTGCTGTCGTTACCTGGAGGAAAGCCTGAATTCCAGACACTGCATTCCCATCTTCCTGACCTACAAAAAAAAAAACCCAACCTATTTTGAAGGGTGTGGGTGCCCTCCTGCAACCTCGTGGAGTCATCCTACAAGGGAAAAGGGGCTTGATGTCTGCACTGCTTGACAGGTGCTCCCTGCAGCGAGCTAAGGAGCTAACATGCTATTCCTGGGTTGCAGCTTAAAGATAAGCACAAGCAGACCGGAGGCAACGTGGGAGCTATGGAGGAGCTGGAGAACGCCTTCAGCTTGGCAGAGGAGTCCTGCCCTGGCATCTCTGACAAACTGATAGCACACATGGTGGAGCGGGTACAGAGGTGAGTGAGGGTCCTCAGGACAAAGGTGGGTGCCACAGCAGGGCAGGGCTGCCATGCTCCGCAGCTCCAGTCAGTGGTGCTGAGCAGTCTTGGCATCAGAGAAAATAGGATGCTGGCAAGTGGGGAAAAAATAGCCTCAGATATGAAGGACTGAAAAGGCCTCGTTACTGAGTCATTACAGCTTTCAAGCTGTCTGTTTGTACAACCTCTAGCAGTCACAGTGGGGGTTACAGGATGCATCCTGCTCAAAGCTTTTAGCCCCTAGCTCAGTAGGGGATGCTCAGAGATGTGCCTTGGATGACTGAGGCTCAGCTACTTCAGTATAATTTGCTGCGAGCAGCCTCTAATTGATGCTGTAAGCATAAGATTGATACTCCTTTGAAGGCTTGTGAAGCCTCAGAGCCCCTGGTTTGTTTTTGCTGTAAAACAAGGTGCTCAAAACTTCTTGTTAGCCTCAGGTGGGATCTCAGTCACTGGAACAGGCTGCCCAGAGAGGTGGTGGAGTCTCCTTGCCTGGAAATGCTCAAGAGCTGCCAGGCTGCCTACCTGTGTGCCCTGCTGTAGGGAACCTGCACAAGATGACCTCCCCGTGTTCTTGAACTGTTGGGTCTTCCATTCAAGACTGACAGCTGTATCTGGAGGACAGATAGAGGCAAACAGAGGCAGCCTGGCCTCTGTCTCTGCGGTGCTGTTGTGGCCTGCCTCCTGCAGGTGAGGGTGTTAAGCAACAGCAGCAGTGACGGTTGTCCCCTGTTCACCTTGCAGGTTTTCACACAGTCGGAACCACCTGACCTCTGCCCGCTGACACGTACATTCCCTGCTGCTGTTCTGAGAGGGGGAAGGATTTTTTTTCCAGCTTCGTAAGAACTACATCTCTAATCCAGACCACTGTCTGCTGTTGGATATAACATTGTGTTACGGACTCCAGGACATTTCAGAGCCTCCATATTACACGTGTTTCCATGATGACCCAGGGTGAGGTTTGCAATGCAAGTACAATTTAGACCTTTTACAGAACCCAAGATGGGTGGTCTAATTGTTTTTACAATGTAATCAACGTGGTTTTTAATTGTTTCCCTATGGATGTATCCATTTTGGCTTGGTTTGATTCCCACTGGTAAATGGCTGCCTGCTGGAGAAGGGGGAGGGCTCTCCTCTTCAGCCTCCCACCCTTCCTACAGAAGTGTTTGTGAGCTGTAATGTGTGAGTGCAGGTATGTTTGCAAGCTCTACGTGCACTACAGCCTCTGGGAAAGTTAGAACAGCTCCGTGGTTGTTCTGGAGGATTGTTTCAACTCCTTCACACACTAGTAAATAAAAGCTTTTGACTCTAGCAGCAGGCAACGTAAAATAAGTAGGCTGCTGCTGCTCTTCCCCAGCTTGTTCCATGGGAGGATGGGTTTGCTGACTGCTTCTTTTTTGGCTCTGGGACATCATTGGTTCATGAGATGCAGGCAACAGCAGAACTTGCCTTGGGTCTCCAGGGGCTGGGAGGGCCCAGTGGTTATGTTGGGCTTCCTTTCCCTGGTGCTTTCTGCAGCTGAAGGTTCGGTACTGAGCTTTGGGCAGGTCTCACCTCTGAGCTCAGTGGACAGCTGCATGTGTCCAAGCCTTGCAGGATTAAAAAGAAAGGAGAGGGAACACAGCAGCTCATGGCTAGCACTGAGGGCTTCAGTTCTCACAAGGGCAGGTCAGTACTGTGCAGCAGATCCTGGGGCAAGATGCCTGTCCTCTGCAGAAAGATGAAGGTGGGATGGCTGGCAGCAGTGATGTCCGTGTGCTGTGGGTGGGTGTTCCCAAAACCACTCTAGGCCTCTTTCTCCATCTTCTTAATTGAACCTTGTGGCTCTTCTTTCTGCCTGGGCTGGAACCTGGCTGGAGCCAGGGCACTGCTCCACCTGTCAGGCTGGGTGGTGGTTGCTAGCAGAGACTGAACCATCCACAGCAGTGGTCCCTGCTTCAGGGCATGCCAGCAGGGCCATCCCAATGAGCTTTGCTTCCTGTGTAGTACTAGTTTATAAAGCTACTTTTTAATTGAGGTTGATATAATCTATACTGTCAAGGTCTAGAAAAATAGACTTAGGATAATAACTTCTGATAGCCGGTTGCTTAGCAATCTGCTCACTAATTGTAAAGATATTCCCATTAAGTCAGCAAGACCTTTGCTGCCCAGATCTTTCTGTCTGAGTGTTTGTGTGAATGATGTGGCTCACTCCAGAGCCACTGAGAACAAAAGCCGTGGCTGTTCAGCATTTTTTAAAGGTGAGCTAGATAGGCAGAGTGTTAGTGGTAAGGTTTGGTTTTTGGTACTTTGCTTCAGGCCTGCAGAGGGTAAGTGCTGGGCTAAAAGGAGCTCAAAAGGAGCATGCGTTCCCCCATCCCCGCGTGCAGTGTTCACTTTAGCTTACGTCAGTCCTTCCCTGTTCCTTTCTGATGGATGAGTACGGGCTCAGCACACACTGTGATCTCACGTGGTAGAGAAAAGGTGCTGCTGCTTCATCACGCCGGAGCTGCTGCAGGGCGGTGTTCCTCTGGGTGAGCAGCCTGTCCTCATGAAGAACACAACAAACCCATTTTTCCCCTCGGGAGGAGGAGTTGTTCATGTACAGACACAGAAGTTACTGAGCAGAAGGCAGAGGCTGCAGTCCAACAGAAAGGGCTCCTGCTGCTTTAAAATTGCTGTTCATGACAGTAGCAAGTTGTGTCAGTAAGGTACCTTGTGTTATTACTCACACGCACTGCGGTGCGACGAGTAACATTTTTAAAGGAAACAATCCCCACAGACTTTGTCCAGTATTCAAAGCAACAATGGTTTTAGTTTTTAAAAGCATTGAAAGGGATCTGCCACTTTCAATAAAGTAACAAAGTGAAGGAGGTGGGCTCTAACTCTTTATTGCCAGGTGAAAGGTAGCTGTTGAAGCTGCAGTTTCTTTGCACTGTGCTTGGGCTTTCCCTGCATCTTCCTGCCTCGTGCTGCTCCTGAGAGCCAGGTTCTGCATTCAACCCAACACAGCACACGTGCAGTGCTCCACCGCACCCGGCAGGAATAAGAGGCTGAAATCATTTTATATCAAGATGCTGTTTACTTCCACGACATGCTCAGCTGGTTATAATATAATATACTTGGTCGATCCACACGTGTTCACCTACAACAGTTAATTGTTAAAAAAATGAAGACACTAATAAATTAAGTACATTCAAATGACACGGGACAATGGTCATCGCAACAGCGGCAGCGAAGAGTGGATCTGCAGTCACCTGTCCTCTCTGTAACACAAATGCCACACGAGCAGTCTGGGAAACCTCTCTTAAAGCCCCTGCCTACCTGCAGCCCCCATCCCACGAGGCATTGTAGACCATAACCTGAAGTCCTGGAGGACACACAGGCCGCCCTCTGTGCTTCCCACGTTCGCAGGGATCTCAGCACTCCTCTGTCCACATGACACGCAGCACTTTCCTTTTCCTACACCAACACTCATGGGTCCTTCTGCCCAAACACTGCAATGAAAGCAGGGTCCCAGAGCCCCTCAGAAGCACATCCAGCAGCATTTGATGGCGTTTGCCTTATTTCAGCCCTTCTGTGGAAGCTGAAAGCCAATTGTGCTGGCTTTGCAGAAACAACAAACTGCAACATGTCAGCGTTAATACAGAGATTTAATGGGGTCCTCGCACACTGATGCTCCATCTAGAATCCAGTGACTTTTACACCTTCACAAGAAGTAGAAGATGGTTCCCACTCGATGTTTAAAGGTAAGAAAGGGCATTTTCAAAAGTCTTTACATGACACAGAAGCACAGCAACAGTGACTTCCCAAGAAGCATGTTCTCCTATATTGCTTAAATGCCTTGAAACTATCATTCACACGAGGGTGAAGTGTTTGCCATCCCATGCCTTAAGTAATGCCTACAGTAGGATAAAGGAACTCTGGAGCTGTGATAGGAGAATAGCAAGTGACCCTCTCAGCATGCACCATAGCAGAGTTCAGAGGAGAAACCACACACCCCACCTGCACCAGCCCACAGCGTGCTGATACTTCACAGCAGAGGTTCACACTTTCCACTTCCCCTGGAAAATCATTGCCTTAGCAGCCTCTGAGTAGCAGAACTGTTCTGCAAGAGCTGCTGTTTCTGTTCAAAATGCACTCGTTAAGCTAATACATCTGTGGGACCCTGTTAGTCTAAGGCCAGCAAGCCAGCTGACACAGACAGCAGCGGGGCCGTGGCTGGAGCCAGCAGTGAGCATCAGGGGTAGGAACTCCTTGGAGCCAGCAAGCCTGCTGCCAGCAGCTGCTGCCTCCCCCTGTGTATGCTGACCAGCCAGTCAAAATGTGAAAACAAGGTGGCATTTGCCTTCGGGGCAGGCAAGGGCATCACTGTACAGATACAACCAGAGCAGTACACCTTCCGCAACGTGCACACACCAAAGCTCTGCAGTTGTTAGGTTCACTCTAAGTAGGTTCAGCTGGAGCAGTCACGACCCTCTCCCACCCCATTTGGAGTGGGTTTGATCCCTGTCTGCATCTCCCAAGCTCTCCCGTTCCGTACCAGGTGGAAAAGAGCTTTCTGGTTCTCTGCTTTATCACCTCCCCTGACTCGTGTTTCCACCTGCCTCTTAGTGATGGTTATGGCAGAGATCCAGCCCTGCTCCCTTCAGTCCGTGTGCTGATCCTTCTCGTCCTTGGGAAGCAAAAGGCTCGACCTGGCTGGGGAGCTGGTGGCCCTCTTGATCACCTCCATCCACCTGGGAAAAGAGAAGGAACAGGGCAGCAGGAGTGCTCAGCCCCTCACTCACCAACACGAGCTCATGTTTTTGTTACAGCTTGTATTACTTCCAACCAAACCTCACAAGACACCTGCTTTCTACCTACAATTTTTTAAAGGGAACTACATCTTCTGTTTTAGTAAATGAGCTAGTTCTTCACATGAATGCTTGAGTTGTGGCAGATGTACTGCAAACGTGGCTGCCTGCTAAAGGAGCAGCTCCACAGTGCTCTGAGCTCGACAGCTCTTTATTAGAGCACACTGTGTTCTCTTAGAACTGTACAGAAAGTATTCATGCATGGAGGACAAGCTAGCCATACTTCCCTTAGTCATATGGATTGCTTTTCTTACAAGAAAAGACCTGCTTATGTGGAAGAAAGTAACAAGAAAGCAAGACAAGCATCAACAGTAAATTAGACTGAAGTTGCTACACGAAACCAGTGGACTGAAGAGCACAACTTTGCTCTCTCAGGGAACTGCTATGCATGCTGCTTTGCCAAGTTAGGCAGAGCACACTGTGCTTTCCAAAAAGCCAATCCTACAAGGCACAAAGCAATGCAAGGGTTTTGAACAGCTCCAGACCCCTGAGACAGAGCCTACAGCCCTGGGTGTAAGCACAGCCTTCCCCCACAATAGGATGCTTCTGCTTATGGGCAGGAAAGGAAGGAAACTTCTTCAGTGGGAGTACGTTGGGTGTTCTGTACAGTCCCTCAGGACAGGAGGCAGTGGGGAGCAAAGACTGTAATAAGAAAACATAAAATTACCTCTCAAAGGTGTATTTGCTCTCGGCCCTGAAGAAATACACGTGGGATTTGAACTGCAGCTTGAAGACATAATCCTTCTGAATGCCATCGGCCTCCACGGGGGAGCTGACCACGTATCCGAGCAGCGGGAGGCTGGCCAGGGGATAATCATCCTGCAACAGCCCAACAGCACGGCCTGAGCACCAGGAACACCCTGCTGTGCTGCTGGGGGCTTCGTGGATTTGTTTAAGAAGGGATGGAGGAGGAGCTGCCTTTATCTCTCACAAATCCTGCAGTGGATGCTAACATCTCCCCAGCTCCCTGCACCACTTCTCACAGTGACTTGCTGCTGTTCCTCTGCTGCCCCCTGAGCTCCCTGCTTCCCCCTCCTCCTCGCTGTGTCTCTGAAATTCCATGCACGGCCCAACACGAACATTAAGGCATCCTTCCCCATAGAAACGCCCTCAGGAAGCCTGAATAAAATAATCAGGTTTGGAGATTCATAAGATGAAGAGGCACATGTTGCTCTGCACAGCTCATTACAAAACCAGGTGCTGAGAGCACCACGGGCAGAGAAACACCAGGTGAGAAACAGACAGACCAGGGCTGCTCACTCTCTGAGCACCACTAGTCAGGGCATTACCAAACATCCCTCCCCTCGAATGCAGAAGGTGAATATCATTAATGAATCCTGATTAAATCCTGCAAGAAGGGCCTGTGGCCCTACAGAAACCTGGCTTCATCAAATGCTACCAACCATTCACCTGCTGCTTTCCTTCAGATCACGTGGAGAGGCACCTGGAGCTGAAAGCAAAGGCTCTCCAGCTTCACCCCTAAACATCAGCACACAGCCACGTGCTCACCTGGTGTGTTTTGTAGAAGAACAGACAGAAGTTGGTGAAGACGACCCAGAGCTTCTGCCAGCCATTGCTGTTCTTGAACTTCCTCAGCAGGTACCCAGAGAGCTGGTTCTAGCACAAAACAAACAGAAGCCTGCTGTGAAACCACTTGTGAAACCAGACTGCTGTCCTCCAAAGCCAACTGCTGCAGTCAGAAAGCCCAAGCCCTCTCATATAACTGCTCTAAAACAGCCCTTATTCACGTTTTAAACGGCCTCCTGCACATTACCTTGCTGTAATGAGGCACTGCACAGCTGCCCAGGGAGCTGATGGGGTCACCATCCCTGGAGGTGCTCCAGAGCCATGGAGCTGTGGCACTGAGGGACATGAGCAGTGGTGGGGTTGGACCTGAGGATCTTAGGGGTCCTTTTCCAACCTCAGTGATACTGTGATTACAGAACAGGGACTGAACACCTCTTCAGCTGACCAGCTCTGCATACAGCTGTGTTCTACTCCACAGTGCATTGCACCAACATGGAGTCCTGAGCTTTAACTGCTCACTGGCTCCCAGCTTTCTGCCAGGCAGTGCACAGCAGTGCAACCCTGACTCATCCTTATGGCCAGCCCTGTCCTTTGCAGTCTGTGGACAGCCACAAGGGCACTCATCCCTTTATTCATTTTTTTTTTTTTTTTTTTAAGTCCCCACTTTTTTTTTTTAAACATGCAAAAAAAAGCCAACCCAAATACGAGACACTGTGTGAGAAGGAGAATAAAGCACAGAAGAAACAGGCTGATGACAAAAGGCAGAGGTGTGGACAGAACAAGGCAGCTGTGCAAAGCCAAGCCCCGAAGGGAAGCAGGCTGTTCTGCACAGTCACTGCACCCCAGCACCTGTGCCACGGGGCAAGGAAACCTATGGCACGGAATGAAAGCAAATGGATCGTAACTGGAGAGAGAGAGAGACAGTGCACATGCAGCAAAATTAAACAGAGAAACCTTCTGAGAAGTAGAAACAGGAGGAAATCCTGCATCAATGAGGCACCATCACAGCTGCTGCTGGCTGAACCTCATGCTAACACAACACGTGGGTTCACCGAGCGAGAAGTCAGCTCCACTTGGCACCCCACAGCTCCTCCCACCAGCACAGAACTTGAGAGGGTTTTACCTGGATCATGCACAGGTAATCAGAGAGGGACAGGCTCTGGTTCCGGTACCAACAAACATGGGTGATTGTGTTGGGCCGCTGGGCCTGACCCAGCAAATAGCGAGGAGGAAGCTCTGGAGAAACAGCAAGAGAGCAGAAAACTGAGCAGAGAAAAGGGGGAGAGAAAGAGAAAAACAGAACGTTAGGATAAGAAAAGTGACGCAGCACAAGTGTCTGTTAAAGGAAAATGGATCGTGAAAAAAGTGATGGTGTTAGAACATGGAACAGAACGAGGCAAGAAGGTGCTGCAAGAACTCATACGTCAACTCCCAGAGCCTGTGTGGGCAGGTTTCAATATAAGGACATAGAAGAGCAACAACGTGTCCTTCCCAGGGGAAGGAAGGCTTCTTCCCCTCCAACAGAAACCACTTTGCTGGAGGAGGTGTCCAACTTCCAAGACCCTGAACCAACACAACACTGTAGGACCTCCTGACTGACTGGTACATGATGTACATTCTGAAAACCCAGAAGCTTTGGTGCCCAACTTCCTATTCCTAACTGCAGGGCCAGGAAAGTACACGTGCATAGATGGAGCACCCTGACTCACTGCTGTCTGGTTAGTGAGTGACCTTCTTTTTCTCTTCATAGCATTTAGGGTATTTCCTTCCCACTTCTGGGCATCTTCCAAGCACACCAGCCTCCAGGAAGGCTCTTAACAACGGGCCCTGCAAACTGCTCCCTAAGGCACATCTGAGGTGCACGCTGAGCAGACACGTGCCTTAGGTGCACAGCCACACCGAGGGCTGGGAGCCAGAAGACACACAGACATGCACGAAGATGAGCAGACATGCAGCGGTCTTTCAGTCATCCGTGCTCCCCCACGGACAGCAGAAATGCAAAGAGGAGCACACAGTGGAGGATGAGCAGAGGCTGAGGTGGCTGAGATGGACAGAGCGAGAGCTGTGCCCCGTGGTACCTCAACAGCCACACTGTGGTCGGCCATGGAGACGCTCGTGTTGCGGTACCAGCACACGTGCATGGTTGTGTTGGCACGGTGGTGGCTCTGCCTGTCCAAGGAGCTACGGGAAGAGTGAATGTCATCTTCGGACTCCTGTTCTAGGGAGACCTCATCAGAGGATCCTGGGGGAGGAGAAGTCAGCAGCGGTTTAAGAAAACTGAGCAATACAGAGCGAGAGGAGCAGGCAGTCCTCTGAGAAAGAACGGTGTTTGGTTTTTTCTCTCTTGCAACGGGGTCCAGTTTTAAAATACAACAACTTGAACGTTTCTCAGAGCCACTCTGAGCTGCTCATTTTGGCTTTCATTACTCAGCTCTGCTTGGGGCAGCTGACTCTATAGTGGAGGGGAAAAAACCAACATAACAAAACAAGCAACGAACAAATCCCCACGCTTCATCTTCAGCTGATCCTTAGCAAGGAACAGAAAGTGCTCCAGGGAGGGACACTACAAATTTTAGCACATCCATAACACCAGAGCCAGGCACAAGAGTGCTGGGCTATAAAGTAATTTGCTGATCTCCAAAGACACCACTGAATTTACGGACAAGAAAACTTGGTTAAATGGAGAAAATGTCTATACAAGAGACTAACAAGGACCTTATAAAATCAAGGATTCAGCAGCTGGAGCATTTCTGCTGCATTTAAAGCTACCAGGAGCATCAGGCTAGGAAGACAAGCATATCAACTTCAACTACAACGTGACAAGGGCACAAGAGCTCTCTGTTACCAGATGAATTATAAAATACTCCATTTGCATCACCAAATTTACAAGGGGGAAAAATGAGAAGGATTTAACACCTGAGCATTTTCAAGAGTGTGGGAAGCATCACTTACTGTTGGAGCGGTTGCATACGGAGTTGTCCAGAAGCATGTCAGATTTCTCAGTAGATTTCTTGGCCATTTCAATTGCCATGTTTAGGTCTTCCATCCACTTTCCCATCTCCAAGCGGGTGCTGTGAGACAAACAGTGTGAATGGTGACTGGCCTGGGCCCCTCACCATTATCCAAAGCTTTGGAACAAGTTTAAAAGAACCATTTTAAAACTTGGACTTCACAAGAGACTGAATGAATAGACACCCATAGGGCCAAACAGTATCCTCCTTCAGAGCTACCACTCTAAAAACAGTATTAATGAAAGCACTTTGGAAATGGGTGGTATAACCACACTGGCAATGATATTTTGAGGAGTAAAAGGCAACCTGGAAGCCAGAACAGCTATTAAAGGGGATTTATCATTACTTTTCATTGCAAGCAAGTAAAACAGTGCAGGAAGATGAGGAATTCTTTGAACTCATGGAGTTTCCATTGCCGGATACGTGACTCATGCCATGAGTACAGGCTAAGAACTCTACAGCTCATACTTATATTTGTCAGTATGCAACAGAGTAAGGTTTTCCTCTGGACCATTTCTTTTCCATTTCTTTTCTTCCCCTCCTGTTACACGGAGGATTGTTCTGCAAGGTGCTGTACACACTCACTCAGGTATTTGTCTGGAAGGCTGTGGGCTACACCAGAACAGTAGTGAAGAATATCACTGAAACAAATGTGTACAGTGTTTGGCCACTGAACGCAACGTGCTGAACTAACATTGTCAAACATTTTGCACACCTTCACCATATCAGGTTAATGAAAAGATCAACAAAAATCATACACTGGAGTACCAAAGCGAATCACACCGTGCTCAGATGGATTTATTCAAGGTTAGTCAAAGCACTGCCCTCAGATTAGCAGCTGAATTAAAGCCTGCACGATTTGTGTGTTAGCTTACGTATTCCATTGTGACTGTGTACAGAAAAGCAAGATACAGAGAGATGGCCACCACAAAGTCTGGTCTTATAAGGCACCTCTAAGTGTTCAGCTCATCCTCCTTGCTCATTTTTGACCATGTATTCAAAACAAAGCAGCCAAACTACAGCAGAGTGCATTTTGGTGCCAAGGCAGTTTGGCATATGCACTGCCTGATGCGGAGTGCTGCAAATAGAAGCCTGCCATTCCTCAGCATTCCCACACTTGGGAACCAGCATGGGCTGACAAACTACTCCTTCCTGAAACACAGAGTTGGTAAAGGAATTGGGAAGAGTCATGACTTTGTTTTGAAGTCGTGCTTTCCAGAGGACACATGGAACAGCCCTGGTGGCTCTGCACCAACCCAACAACAACTCTTTGGAGGTCTCTCTCAAATCGACATGCACAGAGGAAAATAAATGTTACCTGGCTGCCACAACTATGGTCTTCTGTGCTGAATAGATTGTGAAGCAGTGTGGGACAGCCCATTCATTCTCACTCTCCTCCACCTGCAGGAAAAAAAAAATAAAAAGCTTTTTCTCATCACTGCTTAGTGGCTGATAAACACCAAAACCACCACTTGTTGGCTATCAACCTGAGCCTCAGTATCATTACAACACAGTAGCAGCAAGTACAAAACAGCTACTTTTTTTTTCCTAAATGAATACCACCTAATTTAAGGCTATTTTGTCTCTGTGCTTGAAGCTGTATAGTGTATTTCTATTGACATATCTCTAGCTGCACAGCACAACACGTAGCAGGGTGAGAAAAAGAAGATCCTGAACAGGATTTAGCCTATTACTTACCGGTGGGTCAAGCACTATCAGCTGCAAATCAAACACAAAAACAACAGTCCCATTAGAATACGGGGGTGGGGACACAGGAAGATTGATTTTATGCCTAGGCATTTACATCCCCAAAAAAGTGCCCAGAAAACTCGTATTCCCAGATCAGACTCTCTTTGCACCATGAAAATGAATGGTCAAACATGCTCCAGCTGTTTTGCTAATGAGATGGAGGGGATAAGCTTCTTGCCTGCAGACAAGCCTTTGTTTAGTACATAGGCTGAGGCATGTGAAGGTCCAATCCCTGCTCTGCAGAGCACAGCAGCTCCTACAAGTCTGGGGCAGCTTGCTGCTTCAGTCCTTCTAGCCCTGAAGGAATGTCCCAACCTGCCTGAAAGCACCACGGTGCAAATGACTTTGCAGCTTGAAACCACTTACCAGCATCCCATGCAGAGGAAGATGTCCATGAATTTTGAACTGATTTGTCCCCGTGACCCCTTTGCTTGTGTAAAGTAACATATCTGAGAACTGAAAAACAGAGAAAGAATGCAATTGGTCCTGAGGACAGCAGGCACCACCAAGTGTATTTTACATTTTTTCAGATCTGCTGTTTAAATACTACAGAAACAAAAATAACAACAGTTTTTTCCATCACTTTGGCTTGCTCTCCTTAAAACGTTTAAGAACAGCATTTAGTTATTTATTAAAACTTAGTATTTACAGGAGAGGAAACTTAGTATATAACCCTGATGAAGCTCTGTCACCAAGGAAACAGGCTGAACAGACAGTACGACCACAGGCACTCTCTGTATTAAAACAACCACCCCTTCACACATTTTCAGTTACAACTGCTGGTTTCCACCGTAAGCACAGAAACAATTTCACAATCACTTTGTCTTGAAGACCCTGAACACTGTAGGAAAGCAGGAGCAGCACCCACCAGAAAGAACATCCGCTGCTGTAAACCCTTTTTAGTGAGCTTGTACAAGCATCCTTCCCGGATAAATTCCTGCCGAGGAAAAGAAAAAGTAAGGCAAAGTTTCAACTTTCTCAACCACACAGAATCTGATGGATCTTTGTTCTCAACCCAGAGCATACAGATGTTGATTGATGCCCAGCAGTGATCCCCAACAGATTTGTTAAATGCCAAACAACACCTTTCCTTCAGTTTTGTCATGTGATTAGATCCTTGCTGCAGCCAGCATTTAAATCAGTGAAACAAGAGAAGGAAAAGGAGCAGAGTTCCTGTTGGATTTCAGCAGTTCACCTGTTACACTTACATCCCACTGCAGTGACTGCCATCATATCCCAAAAGCATAAGCGATGCTCCTGTACTTATGCTCAGTACATCTAGCAAAAACAAACAAACAGAAAACCAAGCAGGAGCTAAAGAAACTCTCACAGAAACAGTCACCAATAGCAGTTTTGTCCAGTGATGCACCTCTCACCATTGCTACGTCCACAAAGAGGTCACATCACACACACATAAGCAGGGCTGGTAGTGGGCTTTTGTTCAGTACACAGCGTTCTGCTTCTCTCTCAAACACAGAGCCCTGCACCCCAGTGGAACTGGTTTCTGCACTACTGAAAACATGAAACTGTGGCCAGAGTTGAAGCAGAAGTGTTTTTGATCTACTTCACTAACATCATCAGGAGCTAAATGTGACCTGCTATGAAGACATTTATTAACCAAAGCCTTTGCAGCTATCCCACGGATGCAGTAGAGGCAGCAGTGATGTGTGGTTGTGCAATGAGTTGAAATGCAACACCTTGGTCATAAAAACAACAAAGGCTTTAAAAACTCAGCAGGGTCACTCACCCGACCAGGTGCTGTGAGATTGTCTATACCAAGCAAGTCGTGCTGCAGCTCTGTCAGCTTCTGGAAATTCTCCAGGCGGATAAGGCTGTGCTGTAGCTGGGAGGTCATCTCTGTGACTTCCTTCAGGGCATCTGTGGGGGAAACGGTGCCGTTAGGATCAGAACAAGGAGACAAACCCAGGCTATATCCCTGGGAAACAATCTGATGGCTAGATTCATTCTTAAGAGACATTTTGTAGACAGAGTTTGTAGACAGAGAGGCAAAAGGGAGGTGAACAAGCCTCTGGAGGTGATGGTGGCACACCTGGGAAGTAATGGCCACACGGCCAAAAGTCAATTGCAAATTAAAGAACATAAACTCTGCACGTTTCTCACAGTTGCACGGGACAATAGGAGGGGTCTTGAGAGGAAAAAAGGAGCACTTGCTCTGAATGTGCAGCTGCAAAGCTTGCTGTCTCCCCCAGGTTACCTGCTGAGCACTTTAAGGCCCAGCATGCTTACAGCTGAGCGCTCACTCACTCCGGCAGTCTGCAAAGTCCCGGTGCTCCACTGTGTAGTGCTTGCAAAGCCTCCCCAGGATCAGCTTGTAGTGCATCAGCCTCTGGATTGGCTTGAGCAGGAAAGTGTTGAGCGGCAGATAGCAAACTTTCTGCAGCTCAAACTCCTTATAAACCATTTCCAGTTTCTTCAGGCGTTTGGTTGCTTTCTCCAGTTCTGTCAGGACCTCGTCGTGCTTCTGCAGGTAACTTGTAAACTCCTGTTGAATTGCACAAAAAAGGGAAAAGAGCCTGCTAGTGATTTCACAACCATGAGAATTCCACAAGCACAGCACAAGCATACCTGCCCCACAAAGGTCCTCAGCCCCAAACAAAGGTGGCCTCGTTTTAAACGTACTCCACAGATAAAAAAGTTTGGGCTTTGAAATCAATCGACCTCATGAACCAGTGTCTCCGTAGGGGACAGTTAAAGTTGCACATAGTAGCTTCACTGTGCTTTGAGCTAAAATATTCTCATTTTGTCTTCTGCTGAGTAACTAACACACAGCCCTCCCTCAACGTAAACACAGGTGGAAAACAAGCAACCCTCGTATAAAGCTCTGCTGTAAATATCCTGTTTTGTTTTGAACTTGTTTAGCAGCAGTAATTGTTAGCAAGTCACTTCAAGCTAAAATCCTGAATGCTGAACTACCATCCTCGACAACAGGGAGAAAGGAATCAACAGCCCCAGCACTCCATTACCCAAATCCTTTATCTACCTTCAGAGTACGCATGTTCCTGAGCATGACATCTCCAATGCGTTGATAATCCCCTTTCACGTGAGCATTGGTCTTTCCTTCCCTGAAATACACATAAAAAGATGAAATAAGTACATGAGAAATGAAGACATTTCTGTTTGCTCCCTCCAAGCCCTCCTTTCCTTCCAGATGCAATCTCTACAAAAGGCTTCCCAGCTATCTGCATGCTTCTGGAAAGTGAAGGAAGCAGAACTAATGTTAATCCCACGTCTATCCATTTCAGCTGCCATGGAAAGCTGCGTAGAAGGGAGGAGGGAAGAGCACTTCCTTTGGAATGGTAGTGAATATCCCAACACATTACATCCCAGACCAGGAGAAAGTTACATTACAAAAACTTTGGGCATCCAGCGAATAGAGGAGAGCATGTATAAGGCAGCACTTGAAAGATTTCTCAAAATTCTGATTTATTCAAATACTTTTCCTCAATTCCCTTTATATTTGAATTGGCATCTCTGATTGTAAGTGTGGTTTTAATACGAGGAGACAGGGAAAGGGCCTCCCTGGTTGCTGCTGTACTTTGATGCTTACCAGAGTGAGAGCCTCTGCTCAATCTCCTTCAGAAAGCCTCTGTGAAACTCATAGATTGGGTCTATGTTAGAGAAGAGCAGTGTCATCAGGCCCTCGGGCATCGCATTCTCCTTGATCACCGCACTGCGAAACCACTGCAGGAACAATCACAGATTACACTGTTATTTTTCCTACTTCAGAAACCATCAGCAGCACAGACCTTTCTGCTTCTGCAGGGATGGTGAAGGAGAAAGCCTGAGCAGACAGACAGTGGGATGGAATGAGAAACATTTAGGGAAGATGTAATCTGAGTAAGAGGAAAACAATTCCTTTCATAGAATCACCAAGGTTGGAAAAGACCTCCAAGGTCATCCAGTCCAACTGTCCACCTACCACCAATATTGCCCCACTAAGCCATGCTTCCTTCCCCAGACATCACAAATCTGAGGCTTACTCAGCTGGAGACACCCTGTTGTGTGCCATATATTACACTTTTGGAACCGCTCCTGGGTCACAGTTTTTTGGCAGGGACACAAACATGCCAGAAACCCTCTGAGGTGTGAGGCGCTCCCTGCTCCTTTAGGAGAAGGTCTGGGAAGTCTGTAGGAGGAATCTCCATGAGACAATGCTCACCAAGTTTTCCCAAGGTACCTCAACTGTTGATGTACAGCATAACAAGCACAAGCTTCTCTTTGATGAAATTATAACAATAACTTATGGAAACACAGCAGCCACTGTGTTCAAGGCTGGAGTAAGTAAACAAACAGCTCTTAAAGAAATGGAAATGAGAGTCATGCAAGTAAGGACTCACCCGCTATGCAGGGCTTCCTCCTCTCCTTAAAACAAGGAGAAAGAAAATAAAGAAAAAGGACTAAACCTTCCAAAACTCTATGGATCCTTAATTCTCTTTGAAATAGGCATCCATCCTCACAATCTCAAGGCACAAAGATGAAGGCTCTCTGAAACAATGACAGCTAGATCATAAGCACTGCTGACAGCAATGGGAACCTCTGAGGCTGAACACACAGCAACATTTTTAAGGTATCCTTAAGGAAACCCACGTCCAGAATTTTCTACCAAATTAATGACGACAGAACTCGAGGAAAAGAAAAGCATCAGAGCAAGTGAAGAACCCTTACCACTGTAATCACTTCCAGGTCCTTTAAATATGTCCGTTCTGTAGCAAGAATCTCCTTTGCGATGAAATATGCTTTGTCCGTTGGATAGCGCTGAAAGAACACAGAACAATCAACAGGTGTTACAACATAGGTGCTCTACTTATTACAAAGCACAAGGTCAAACCTTACATGCATTCGTCCTTGCTATGGGGAAAATAGTGTTTGGTTATTAGCAGGATAGATCTGACGGAGCTCCAGTGCTTGTAAGGCTACCACACAAAAACCTCTGCGTGAACAACTCAAAAGAGGAACATTTACATTTGGAAAAATTCTTGCAGTTTTGCAAATTAAATGCTTTTCAGGAGGCTCTGGGATCTTTCTAAGGTACCAAGGAGACAACAAACCTGGCTGATCACACATACCCTGCAAGTGAGACAAGCCCTGCTCTACTTAGAATACGTTATTGTGGTGTGACAGCACTCCACACGGACAGCACAGTGCAATAAGCTGACACAGGTTAATTACGAGAGCAGTCAGCAAAGACGGGGCTGGGTTTAACCTCAGCACATGTCACAATCAGTCAAAAGCAATCAATTTCCAGAACCAACAGCTGTCTCTCCTACCAGCCTTTCAGAGCACCTGCCTGGTGAGAAGTATTTTGAATGCTGAACTTGTTTTCAATAGCTTCAGCACAAGAATGAGCATTTTCTTCATTCTAATCTAACGCAGGTCCAGTCCAAGAGGTGCTTTATATCATTACACCAGCCACTTCCCAAGAACAGCTCCTGTGTGAAGCAGCATCTCTTTTTTCCATCCCAAAGTATAAAGGAGAGGTGGTGAGAAGAGCTCCTCACCGCTCTGGAGTTCTCTGCAGTGAGTTCATTGAGTACATTCTCTGCAGTGTTGTGGTCTCACCTTCCGTTTCGTCTCATCATCCTCCTCTATCCTGGCACCACCAGCATCACTAAGGACAGGGCTCAGCAGAGGAGATGAACCCTGGCCAGCTGCATTCAGGTTCACTGGGAACGCTGGGTTCAAGCCCAAGGGACTCTTCAGCACAAGGGAGGAGAGCTGAGAATGGTCCACTGGGAGGCCTGGAGGGGAAGAGAACCAGAAGATGGAGTGGAAACGAAGAGAATGCTTTGAATATACTGCACCTAAGACAGTTACCCACTGTTAACATAAATCAATATTACTGTCTCACATTAAAACAAAGAAAAAACAACAAAATAATATGCATCCAAACACTTCAGTGTTTCTCTAAGTGAACAGTTCTCTGTGCACACTGGCTGCTGTGTGACAGCACAATAAGGACAGACCCCTTCAGGACAGCACTTAAGGGCACAGATAAATTGTTTACAGTCCAGGAAGAGTGCCCAAATCCCAGAGTTCACAATACAGGTAGCAAGAACATATTGTTTAATTTACCCTTTTCTGAACACTCTCAGGAAAGCACCTCTGCAGCACAGCCTGAGACAAGGGTGGGTGGTTACAACCCTGTTGTACAGCAAAGCCCTTCTAGAAGAGGAGCAGTGTGGACTGCTTTGCTCTGGGTTGCTCATTTTTTCAACTTGTTTAAACTTTTTTTTACAACTCTTTAAACACACAAGGCACCACTGCAGTGCATTTAGAGTCCATCAGCAGCTCCCTTCCCTTTTGCAGACCCCTGAGACACGGCATGCAGACATCCCATGAGCTCAGTGGTCAGCATGGGTGTTCAAAAGCCACCCTGCATGACCAAGTTAAGAGACGCTCCAGTTGTTCACACTACAACCTTCCTAAAACCAACATCTACCTTACTGATCTTCCCGACCATAAACAGTCATGCTATCAGCTCTCCCCAGCACTATTTGCTTTGCATTCCAAGCAGAAAGAGAAGGGCTAGGACACCTGACCAAAGGCAAGCATAAAACCAACAGCAAAGCCAATTCTTAACCCTCCCCCCCAGGCCAGCACCCAGCCCTGTGCTCAGCCCATGGCCGGCATGCTCTGCACCTCCACAGGCACCTCCGGGGCTTCCTGCAGCTCGCAGAACTCCGAAACAACAAATCCCTGCCTTCTGGGGAACCCCACCTGCCTACAGACAGCAAGCTGACATCTGCGAGGGTCCCTTCCCTATCACTGCTCCCACTCCAGACCCAACACTGCACCATCTCCTCCCGCGAGCTCTGCGTTCAGCCGAGTCGCCCTTTTCCTGCTGTCAGACTACTTCAAAACCACGTAAAGAAGGCTTTTATTAGGAAAAAACCCACCAAGGAGCCCCCGTGTGCAGCCTGCACTCTTTCGCACACACTCTGGGGTGCGGTGGGTCCCCCCATTGGCCAGGCAGGGTGCGGGCCGGGGAGCAGCGCAGCGCGCAGTTGCGGCAGGACAGCGAGGAGGAAGCGGAGAGCGTGATTTCACATTGACAAATGCAGGAAGCTAAACAGTGCTGCACTCGGTCACCTGGAAGAGATTCAGTTGATCGAGGCTGCAGTTAACTGTTAACACTCTAGGCACGCCAAGGCACGCGCTGCGCCTCCGTCTGCACGCACATTCCTTCACTCCTGCTACTTATGATAGGAAGGCAGGGAAACAATCGTCTGACGTTAGCTTCCCCTCCACGGGGACGGTTGGAAGGCTGCTTTTGCACAGCAGGGATGGTGAAATGACAGCTCCAAAGCCAACAAGGCAGCAGTGAGGTGGGGGTGAGGAGCTGCTTTCAATTCTTCCCCGCAGCGGCCACACGTCCCCGAATCCAGTGCGGATCACTGCACGGGCAGCAGGGCTGGGGCTGAGCACAGGAGCTTTGCCTGTTGCATTGCTCTGGGTTTCACATTTCCCTGTGGCAGCAGACAGCCAGGAAACCCATTTAAACACCTGCGGTCTGACGTAAGAGCCAGGTCCCTGAGCAAAGCACTGATAACAAGAGTCATGTTCACCCCATGGAGAAGGCTCAAGCTGTAACCACAATGCCAGGCACAAGGGCAGAGGGTGTTTTCTTTTTTTCTTCCTCCTTTTTTTGCTATCAGGAACATGCTGTTTAACTGACTGACACAAACAGATCCAATGGGGAATGCAGGCAGACAAGCACACATCAAAACTCTCCTCCTCTCCAGGCCTGCTTTGAGTTAATGCTGCTATGTGGGTAAAAGTCCATATCCTTTGGCAAATAAAAACAGGGTTTCATTAAAAAACAACAACAAAACACAGGTACAAAGAAGCAAAAAAAAAAAGATATAACTAAAACATTCCAAACCACTGCTGTTATGATGAAGGCAACCGTGCACATGAGGATGCCAGCCTCATCTTTCCCAGCCACTGTGCAACAGTGCCCTGTTCTCAGTTACTGCCTACACTGCCTTCTTTTGTCTGGCTACAGAAGTGGGGAATCCTCCACCTAACACTCAGGACTGTCACTTGCAACATTCATCCTCTCTATGTTTAGCAATCTTCAGTGTGTACAGAGGTGAAGATTTAAAACTCGAAAACAAGAGAAGCTCACAGTATCATGCAAAAGCAGCCATGGGAAGTTCATTATTGGATTATTTTAGGGCTGTTACTAAAAAAAAACCTAAGCAAACTTGAAGCCAGCTGCTGTAACCATCACCTTACCTTGGATTTTCTTCAAGAGAACATGAACTGCATCTCTCTCACTGACATTATTAAGGATAATATGCATCTGGGTTACTTTCTGTTTATGTTTGTTCTAGCTTTGGGTTTATGTTTTAATTACACCTATTTAAATGGATTTTGGTTAGAGATGCTAATTTATAATAACCTACAATTTGCCTTGTGGGAGAAGCTACACAGTCCTCATTCCCCTTGCTGACAGAAATACTGTGGAGATGCTCTCTAAGCTGCCACACTTCTCATAGGGAACTCTCTTCTTTGCCCACCACAAATCTCAGAGGTGTGGGCAGTGGAGAGAAACTTTGGCAGATAGAGCTGGATCTGAAAGCTAAGTTTGACTAAAATAAAGCACAAATGCTGATTCTTACGCTTGAATGTTTAAAGCACTACAAAGACAGACAAGCAAGGAGAGTATCCTACTGAAGAAAACCACGATGGGATGCCCTAGCAACTATGCGAGGTTCAGATGTTAGCACAGTTGGATTCCTTATCAGAAGGGCTGCCCCACCACAACCTGTGGGGTGATTCCCTTCAAATGGAGCCCAGGGCACACACAGAGCAAGTTCTGCCCTCCTGCATTGCTCCCTGTTCACTGCCTTCCCCTCCAGCTGTGGTTTTTAACCTTCACGTGGTCACTGTGCTATGCAGAAGTCTTCATGCTGTGTTGGAGGGACAGGGATTACTCAGTGGGATTTTTAGGGGTCTTTTTAGAAGCAAATATTCATATGATCAAGAAAAAGAGCTGCCCATGGTCACAGATTCCTAAAGAAGAACTCCGAACCTAGGAAACAAGAAGCAATCTCATTGCCTGAGTACCCTCTGTTCTGAATAAAGGAAAGCTCTTCTATAAAAACACACACAGAAAAGACAGCCCAAGGGACATACCCACTTTAAAAGACAACGTATCCACAATCGAATTCCACTCTAGGCGTTATATTTAACTTTTAGTCCCACTTCTACCCCAAACAAAACGTCTGCAAAAGACAGCAATCTGAAAAATACATTATTCGCTTGCACTCTGCTTTCAGCAAAGGTATGTAAGGAGGAAACTGCCTTGAGAAACATGGTAATGAAACTCTAAGGTGCCTTGGCTAGGAGAACAAATATTTGAAATAGAATTTTCAAACACAAGGGTAACAAAAAATAAAGCTAAAAAGCCCATAATGTCATTGATAATAAAGTTTTCCTTATTTTATTGCATAAACAATTAGAATTACGAATTAGTACAAATCTGTAGGTTCATAACCAGCAATCTCAACAGACACAAAGGTATTAAAAAGTCCCAACATGTAATTCAGTAAAACATTTATGGTATAAAAGTTCAAGAGATCAATCAAGAAATTCCAGCCTTCTTTGTTTCCTCAATGTAATCCTTTCCTGAAAAGAGTAGCACCTATTTCACTGGGGAGTCACTCTAATCAAGGCATGTGCATCTCTGGACATATTGAGATAAGGAGGCATTTCTGGTTTCTTCCCAAGCTGCCGAACTGTCACAGAGCACATTCTCGGGCTGCCAACTGAGCCTTGCACGTGCAAGCAGCAGGAGGATACTGTGATTTGAGAAATACATAGCAGCACCTTCCCACAAAGCAGGTTCAATGAACCGTGCTCCAAAGCTACAGCTCACTCTGTGGACTAAGCCTGTAACAGCCCACCAGCAGAGAATTAACTGAGTGGATGTTACAGTACTTTGGAACTGTGAAGTCTCCCCATGTTCATACAGAGGGTATATGACATCCACACATACACACACAGCATCTGTGACAAGTTCATTGCAGGATCTACTTAAAGCTACAGGTAACGATGCCTAAAAGACTACAACTGCAGTGTATATTCACTCACTCCATCGATACCTGACAAGCATGGCTTTGAATTCTTTGCAAAATGACAATAATGGGAATGACTTACCGACAGGTTTGCACCACATTGCATAGAGAAATGACATTTATTGGCATCTCCATAAATTCTTACCAACATTAAGATTTGCAGCTAAACAGAAACCACCACCGCCACAGAAAGAAACCACCAACCAAAAGGAGGAAAACCACCCTTACAGAAAACCACCTGTGACCACAATACAAACATACACAGGAAAAAGGAGAGCAAATCAATACGTTGCCCTGTTGCATAATAAGATCAAATACAGTAATTCCTGGGAAATACACAGCACGTAATACTCGAATAATGAGTGCATACTTTAAACTTCCTAAGTATGGGCACAAGCGATAATACAGGCTAATAAGGCTTACCAAAGTTTAACTGGGTCACTGATAGGTCAAAGGATATCCTGTGACCAGAGTTCTGTGCAAATTAATAGCTCCACTAACTACGTACATGAAGATCCAAGTGTTCTCATGTAGTTCTTGACATTAATAAATGCACTGAAGTGTAAACGTCTGTAAATAGGCACGTACAGTGCACAGTACCTTACCCATGGAAGGCATTCACTCCTTGATGTCTTCTAGTCACAGTGCAGGGTGCATGCGGAGTACCACGAGAGAGCTACAGCTGTCAGCCCAACACATGTGGGAAAGCCACTGATGTGAACGTACCTTCTACAGCTGCATATATTTGGGACAATGGGTCTGTATTTGTACAGGCAGCCTGGAACAGAAGAAACCTGAAAGCCCCAGTGGTTCTTGCTACTGAAAAACCACGGCACTAAAAGCTGCACATTGTCAAGAAATCCATGTACCTCAGACAGCACTACACCTGCCCTAAGCCTCCCACAGATGGGGGCAGAAAGCAAACAAGAACAAACATACCTCCACAAGTGACCGATGTGGGGACAGATGATGCACGCTCATTTCCCACAAACAAGTGAAGCTTTGCAGCCAGGTTTTCACCTGCCCCTACCGCAGCCCATCCAATTCCTCCTCCTCAAGGTGAGCATCCTCCAAGATCTTCTTGTTTCTCCTACTCCTGCTTTTAACACCTTGGATCCCACAGCAGCTTTCACTGCTTGGGGTCTGGGTCCCAGCAGGCAGCACTGCTCAGCACCTGCCAGCATGCTCCACGCCTTCTTGGAGACTCTTGCACTTAAGAGAGAATTAAAATCAGTGCCAGGAACTAAGTTTAAGCAGAGCCAGCATTGTGGGAAGACAACAGAACAAACTGCAAGGAGCGTTAGCAACAGCTTGAGAGCGGAGCTGGCGTCTACCCCATTCTCTTAACACTACTCAAAGACACAGCACAGAGAAGGGAAAGCCCTTCCTTCCCTCACCCTCTCCTGCTGCATAAAGGAGATTGCTAGGGGAGAAGAGGACACCTGGCACAACTCCACCACACCACAGTAACTGGCAATCGATGCAAAGCACTCAGAGGCAGGCTGGTTTTGACTCCATCTCTACCACAAAGGAAATCTCAACTCATCGCTCTAGAGGAAAATCAAGAAGCTTTTCTCAAGGCTTGCCTACTAGAGAAAAATTCCACTTGCAAATTAAATTTTCTCCTCTTTTGTGCCTATATGGAAAACCACAAAGAAAACAAAATAGTTGATCATGCAACTATAGCTTCAGAAACCATAAAGCTTTAAAAATCAGAAAAGGACAGAAAAAAAATCCACATCAGCTATATGCTATCAGTTACCAACAGCAAGGACACAGCCAGCAGGAGCTGGAGGCACAGGAAGCAGAACTGAAGTCCTACAGGAACAGCATTCCAGCAGTCTATCAGCTAGTAGTGGGTTTTGGATCTCCTCTGAAGGATTCTGATTGTATCTGAGAAGTATGTACCCTTGTTCCACTCTTGCACATTCCACAGCTGGAAACAAGAAAGCAGCAGACTGTTTGCAAGTACAGCACAGTGTGCAGTCCTAACAAAGGATACTGATTTTTAGGTGCTGACCAGCACTGTCTGTATGGGAGTACCTGCAGTTCAGATATAAAGCAGAGTCAGAAGATGGGAAAGGTCAGCATTCTTGGCAATTACTTAACTAAAACCATATTCCAATCAGTTCTGTACCTGGGTCAAGGCTCTCTTCCCACACTCCTTACCCCAGCCCACCCTCTCCTGTGGTTCCAGACATCTTGCTCTAAGCTGAGGGACTCAGACCTCAGATCTCCATCTCTTTTAAGAAACAAAACGGGCATCACATTAAGGCTCTTACTACTACTTAAAAAACTACATATCCCTGAGATTTAAAATTGCCAACAGAAGACCTGCATAGCTGCAAAGTAGAAGAAGTACCAGAGACACCTTTTAGGACCAAGTGCTCTACAGTAAAGTGTTACCAGCAAGCCTTCTCTCATGATTACATTTATTGAAAACACACCAACAAGCTTTTCTCTTCAGAAGATCTTAAGATATTTTGAAATGCGAGGGAATGTAGTGGAACTTATTCCCATATTGAGCAATTGTAACATATTTAGAAAGAATGCTTGTGGTTTAGGCACGAAACACAAAACAGAGGCAGACATGGTTATATTCAAATAGCTCCATCTTGAGTTTTCTTTACTTCAAGATGAAAGAAACTAAAGGCCAATTTTTAAATCTTAAATCATTATTTACCCCTGACTCTACTACCCGTAGGAAAGTCAGCAGACAGATGTCTTTTTCTGTGTTTTTTTTTCCTCAAGTTATATAATGTCACTGTGAGAAGGAAGCCAGACAGCCTGAGCAACACACATAAAGGTACCACTTGTGACACAGCTGAAGACCTCTTCCAAGTGCCTGTTTACAAATGTCATATCCATGAGATTACCTCCACAGGTACGAACAAAGTCACACAAAGAGCTAGAATATACATTCAGTAGAAAAGCTAAACTAAACTTGTATTAGAAAAAAGACCAACTACACAGCTGCATATTCCTCCAAGTCCAAACAAGAACCGTGTTCTGCATGTGCTTTGTTCTCCTGTGCCACTGGCAAAGGCAACCAGATTCTAATGAAACAACAGTGATTCAATTCAAACAACTCCCACAGTACTTGTAAGTGCCATAAAAATAATCATGCCTTGCTAAATGCTAAACTAAAAGGAACAGGTGATCAAAGGATTCTTCACTTCCTCACGTTTTACCAGGGAGAGGAATTCCCTTGAACTTCTAGTTATGAGAATTTTGTGAAACAACTGTATTTTTTTTAAAATGTTTGACCAAGGAATTAAGGTCTTTTAACAGTATATCAAGACCAAGCCTAAGAAAATCAATATGAATGGTACTGAGTATAAAATTACACTTATCATTGTGAGCTGCTTATTTTGAGGCACTCTTTGTACTTATATCATACTATCTCCTTTCATAAAAAAGCCCGTATTTTATAGCAAAAGTTAAAGCTTCCACCAGACTTCCCTCCACCTGTCTTCCTTAAATCAAGTCGATTCTCAAGAGCTAATTTGTAAGTGCTTATATATAGCGCAACAAAGGAAGAAAAGAAGGAAGAGACAAAAATACAATGCAAACTAAGTGTTCTCGTAGCCTACGTACGCATCTCTGAACTACTGCAAAGCAGAAGGGCACTTTTGTTTGTTGCTGGACTGCTGAAGGCACTCTGTGGTCAGAAAATAGGATTGTCTTCACAAGAAGCTTTCTTGGCTCCCACATTCACTTGATCACATAGTGCAGATTGGTATCTTAAAAGTTGTCCTTCATAGCTGACTTGAAGACGGCGTTTTTTTCTTTAATTGTGGGGGAAAAAAAACAAACAAGACACCAAGAACTCTCACTGCAGTGAGAGCAGCTGATTTGCTGGATGTAGTAGCTTGTTAAAAATTGCAAAAACAACTGTCGTAATCAGGGACAGCACGTTATAGCACAGGCATCTTCATAGCCAAACAAATCCTTTGATATACTGTAATTTGTGATAAGCCTGCACGAGCAAGTTGATGTTCTTAACTAAGTCTCTGAAACTTACATTTTTTTCCTAAGCGTGGTGCTTTGCAAACATTGTTATGGTACATTCTGGATGTAGTGTGTTGATGCAGAACCAGAGTTTGCATGCTTTAAGGGAACTAAAGAGAGACAGAAAGAAAAATGATCAACTGTGATATGTGAATTAAAATCAGCCACTGGATTAGAGCTTTCTTGCTTAAAGTGACTGACATTCACACTTTTCAGACTTCTCAGTCTTGAGGTGGATTCATCTAAGCTGCTCAAATTCAAGAATCAATGGCTGACATGCGTCTTCTCTGTCCAGTCTTCTTGAGTGAGGTTTTTTAAATTATTTTGAAAGTCAAAAGTAAAGTTTTCACTGGTTGCTTGAGTAAAAGGATTGCTAAAGAAAAGGTTTACATCCAGCGGTGCTGCAGTTTCAGAGTCCCAGGAGTCTGTATCTGTACTGCTAGAGTCTTCTGTGGTGGTAGGAGGGTAGCTCAGCTGCTCCAGCTGGTCAATGATGTCAGTGAACTGAAAGGCCGAGCTGGACTCGGAGCGCACCGAGTAGGCAGGGAAGTTCACCATGGAGCTTGCCTCTGAGTGGTTGGCAGAGCTGTATGTGTGCAGGGAGGACGTCCCATTGAGAGGCAAGTTATTGAGGGAGCTGCTCTCAGATCGGTTGTTGATGAGTGAGCTTGTTTCAGAAGGGCTCAGGAGGCTCTGCATTCGGCTTGCTTGAGCCTTGACCTCAAACAGCTCCGAGGTATTGGATGGTCTCTCATTGCCATTGAAGTCACTCCCTTCTTCAAATTCAAACTCATCTTCCATATTCATATCTACTGCTTCTGTTGAGTACCTGTCAGGGCTTGACTGAGGGGAGACTGCATTTTGTTCAAGGGCATCCTTTGTTAAGCCTGGAGACTCCGATGCATGCTTAGAAAAATCAGAGCCCTTTAAATCTAAACCACTGTACACGTAAGAAAACGCCTCAGAGCCCCCTGCAAAAAAGGAAATTTCTGCAGGGTCATCATCAATAAACTCTTCTGACACCTGTAACTGTGAATTTGTCAGTGTGAACAGAGGGGCACCCCTACTGCAGTGCTGACGCTCTTTTTCAGCAACAGAAACACCTGTGGTAAAGCCATCCTCATCATTGTCATTTTTACAAAGAGCAGCCCTGTTCTCCTTGTTACTCCTCTCTACGTCTAGATCTAAACCACAACCACTCTCAACAACAGGACAAGCAGGGTTACAGTTTCCTGCAACACTACCAAACCCAACACCTTGGAATGACTGGAACATGGGAGATCCAGGCTGCTGCACCAATTTCCTCCCAGTTTCTTCTGCGGGCACTGTGGCATTTTTATCTGGAATCCTTGAGTATGGTGCTCGGGGGTCCAAGGAGGAAGGGCTGCTTTCTGCAAAGATGGGCAGGATGGTCGGAGCAGCTGACGAGTGGACGGAGTGGAAGGGGACAGTTGCTGAGGCAGGAGACCCCGGGGTCCTCAAGCCCTCGGGAAACGCGACACTCTGAGGGGAAAGAAGTAAAAGCAGAAAGGGTAACAGGATGAACTCTTCCACAAAAAGCAGTTTGACATAACTGAGAACGGTTTGATCCTCTGAAATAGTAACATACTAGGAACTACGACATCTTCTCCATCAAACTGAACCCTGAGCAGGAAATTACTCACTTTAGACTCCACTAGCGACAACTATCAAAGTTGTTACTTCGACAAAGAAGAAGAAAACTATGCATCAGGAACAAAGATTAGCCTGTGAAGCTGACCTCAGACAAACAATTAATTCTACCACATTTCTAGGCCATCGTGTTGGAAAGCTGGTTGCCAGCTTCACTGACTGGACTACCTGGAGTCATGCAGAACTAACCTGTTTTGGCACGTCTGGGTTTGAAGCATGAGTGGACACTCTGACTCTGCTGTGCCTCCTGCAGAAAAGAGAGCATCCTGTGAGCATCCAAGACAGCAGCTTGCCTTCTCCCTTCCCTGTTCAGCTATTTTCACTCTAATAGCCAATAAAACAACTAAAGATGCATTTTATTACATTATTTTAACAACTAATTCAATTGTTTAGGTTGGATCACCAAGTCCATCCATCAATATGACGCAAGTTATGCTGTCATGCATGACTTCTGTGGTGGAAAGGTGCTCAGCTGTACTCCAAGATGCTAAAAATATTCACAAATAGCAGTAGTAGAATAGAATAGAAGCTGTACTCCAAGATGCTAAAAATATTCACAAATAGCAGATTACAGAAAACTTGCTGAAATTCCTACTAAAATCTTGTAAGCTTTCCGATACATGACCATGAAGAGGGAGTTTCTCACCTGTACATAGGCTTCACAGTCACATTTAAGTGACACAACTTAATAATTAAAATGCACGTTCTTTTTAGAACTGAATATTTAAGGTCACAGTTTCAGGCTTGCAGATCTCAGTTTCAATCATGTGCTGCATCACAGACTAATTGTGTAATATTAGGCAGAGTATTTTGCAGGCTTCAGTTTTCTGCCTGTACAATACTATACAGAAAGTCAAAATGCTACAGGTATTAATAAATGAACATTACTTAAAATTACATTGCTATGCATCACACCCTACATCAGATGTCAGCAAACATCAGTGATATTCAGTATTCAGTTTGTCCTCAGGCCACGACTCCTGCACAAGAGATGACCTAACTACTGCCCACAGATGCAAGCTGTGTGCTGTACTGAAATTAACAATGTGAGTAAAAGTTCCCAGTTTGTGAATGTAATAAGACAAAACTCTTCTGTATTTTAATTTGAGTTTGATGCCACAGATTTCTTCAATATCTATCGAGTCACTGTAGCTTCTAATACTGCAAGGTGGTGACAACGGAGCATGAGGACTACACATGTGCAGCTCAGTACTGCCATGAAAGGAGACTGCTCTCCCTGTGGCACTGCTCCCAGTCTTATTTCTGGACTGTTGAGACTCTAGCAGTTACTATACTGTAAAACAACATGCCCAGTTAGCAAGCTGAGCTGTCTCACCTTGTGATTATGTAAGTACTAGGACAAAGGACATGGGTATGCAACAGGCATATGTCACTAGGTTGTGAGAGTAAAATCTTGCAATGCATAAGAATAATCCATTCTTCTTGAAGCTGGTCGAGAACAGAGCTCCTGGTTACCACTATCCCTTGTACAAAACACAGAATCACAGAGACACATGTGAACACCCCACTAACTTCGCTGCACCTTCAAAACACACCAAACTTCGCAATGGCCAAGCCACACATTGTCCACTGATATCAAAATGCAACACCAAAACTTCCATGAGCCACTTTATATCATCATGAAACCACAAGGTAGAAAATATATATATTAGTCCAGCTACTTTAAATGTGAAGCAGACCTTAGTCCGACAAAGAAAATACCTCCAAAAGTCTTTAAAAGCAATTCCAGTTTAGGAAGTAAGAATGCTGTGAAAGTCTCAACCAAATTTCACCTGACAAAGTAATATGTACTGACCTTTCATATGGGGTTTTCTTCATCCCACTGTCTTTAATATAATCCACTAGCTGCTTCTGTGTTCGTCCACTGTGAATCCACAAAAGTATAAAAGTTATAAAAAGCAGCGGATACAAATTACAAATGGAGTTACTTTAGAATATTTTTCCCCTTTTGAGCTCATTTCCTAAGATAAAAGCAATTCAGCCTTAATAAGAGTGTTATGTTCCTCCATACCTGTATCTGAAAGATGACCCCCTGGTGAAGAACACTGCTTTAGCCTTTGGCTTTGGCTGATCAAAGAGCCTAAAAAACGTATGGTATTCAACACAGATTTTCCAGAAGTTTTTACATTCATCCCTACTTCCCAAAAGAAACTCCAGTGTATCTTGATACGGGCCCTGGGAACGAAACACAAGAGCTAAGTAAAGCATAAGATGGCAATGGAAGAGAAAAGGAAAAGACAGATGTCAGCAAAAAGGCTCAAAAAGCAGTGAGATGCAGCATTCTGCTAGGTCATTTCTCATGCATGTGAGAGCTATTAATATGATTTCGCATGCAATTTAAATCATTTAATTACTTTAAAACTATTTTTACATGGAAAATGTAAAAAATGCATAAAACACACTTGACTAAGACTGTACAGTCATGCTGGATATATTCCACACTAACAAATAACGAGTATTATTTAAATTTAGAAATAAGAACATTCAAGTGAAATAGTAGTGATTTTAAAAATACTTTTTTCTTAAAAGCTCTGATGTTTCTCCCACTTCTTGAGACTGAGAAGAGACTGGAAAATGCTGTGTGTGTCAGAATACAGCTACTACATCACATCTCTGAGGGTCTCGTGAAACACACGACTACACAAGCTGTCAGCACATCACACGTTCCAGATTTCTGAGATATACAGCACTGTGTTACATCCAACTTTGTTTTTCCATTCTAATATAGCTTTATGTTGAACATAATCCAGTCATTAAGTGTGGGAACAACTAAGAGAGTGACAATAAATTTGATATTTGCAGACAAAAACATCTGTTGTAAATCAGCCAAGCATGAAAAATACCACTTCTGCTATAAGGACATACTAGAAAGATAAGGCTGTAGTAAGAATGATCATATAGTTCTTAAAACTAAGCTCCAGCCATTTAATGTTTCCTGAAATACAACAGGTTCCTTTATTCTGGAATCAAGGGACTCTTCACCACAGTTTTCATTTAAGCAGCACATACTCAACAAGCTCCTGGATAAAACTGCCATATAAAGCAATCACCTTCAGAATTAGCAGTGTATTTTGATGTTCTCTTAAGGAGCTACAGCCAAAAGCACTCCCTACAGTGCCTTTATCTGAACAACAAAGATTTACTATTTCAACCCTTAAGTTATCTCAGCTCATCTTGGTCTACAGTGGATCAGAGAGCTCAGCTCCATTTATACCCAAGAAAAATATGAAACAACTTTTTCACCGTAAAAGAAGTTACTCTGAAACACCAGATCCTTTCTTTTTTTCCCCTTATAATATTTACACACGTCCATGCCTTTGTCAGAGGTACATGAAGTTGAAATCTAAGGTGATGGGCATGGGGTGAGAAAGATTTTTATTCAAGTGGTGGAGATGAGCCTCATTTTCTGACAATGACTTATAAAGTTACAAACTCAAGAATTCTGCATGGTAAAAGTATATACAGACACAAGTGTATGGAATTTTTTCAACACAAACAAGCTAGTTATTATGGCAAAACTTACACAGACCTCTGGATGAAGTTTAATAAGGAATCTTTTCCTCTTGAAGCTTAGCTTACGGACCTTGGACCAGTTAAAAGTATTGATTTTCGTATTACCCTGAATTAAAATGATAAAAATTTTGCAAAAGTTTCAGAAGAACAGTAAACCAAATTCTTTTGCAGGCATACAGACACATGAATGTTGCACCCAACCCATTCTGCTCAATTCTTCTTTCTGTAGCAATATTACCTTAGGTGAGTTTATCTTTTAATACAAAGCCCAGCTACAAATTGTATAATGCCAGCGTGACTCCAGTCAGACAGCAGAAAACTGAAGGGAAACCTAGAAAACTGGGATGTAAAAGCTATTTTCCATATACATCTACCTGTCAAGATCAATATTATCCTAGCAAAAATACTTTGCAATGTTAAAGCAAGGGAAAATGAACACAGACTCCAAGATTACAGAACTATTCTAGGGCTGTACAGAATAGATGGATGATTTTTCTTGAATACATGAGTAACTTTGAAATAGATGACATCAGACATTTTGATTTGGTCTCACTCTTTGTGATTCCTTAAGCTCTTCTATCTCCACCATAGAATCAGAGGGGTTGGAAGGGACCTCAAGAGATCATCGAGTCTAACCTCCCTGCCAAAGCAGGTTCCCTACACCAGGTAAACAGGGTAAACTGCACTACTTGGTGATTTGTGGGCCTACATGATACTCTGTTGACTGTAAAATATCTGCTAGACAAACCTGAAATTAAAATAAGACTTTCTCCCAAGACACACTAATGTAAAAACAGACACACGTGGCAGGCTTTGCCCACCTCACCTGGAATACTAGCACACCCATGTGCGAAACAGCGAGATTAATCTTTGTGCCCTCACGATCAGATGCAAGATGAAACCTGATGCCGTACATCTCCAGTTTCCGAGCAATTTCAAGCACTTGAAAGTCTGATTCGGCAGGAGTTTGACCCCTGCAATAAGGAAGAAAAAGAAACTTTTTAGATCAGTTGGATTGCACAACACCGCTGATGTGGCTAAAATGCTCCACTCGTAACTCCAGCACTAAAATTAATTTTCTATCTAAGTCAGTTTGACAGGTTCACTTCAAGTATGATACTGTGACTTCTGTGTAATAGGAGAACACTCTATAGCAGATGACCAGCCTAAAACGCAGCCCAGCAACAGAGAGCACTGAAGCAAACACTAATGATTCCAGCTTCAGCTTTTCCACTTTAGGAACAATACACTTCAGCAAACCAGCATTTCATCTGCAGTGCCCTGTATTCTGCTTCCTAGTACACACGTTAACATTAACCCCGAGCTGAAAGTCTTCTGTAAGCAAAAGCAAACATGGTGAGAGTTCCAGGCTGGTCTCAGGACTGCATGACAGCCATTACACCAGCACGGCTGGGTGCGAGCCATTCCCTGACTTCAGCTGTTCTGTTTCCTCCTTGCTGAAGGATCAAAAGAAGGATTTTAAAAACTGCTTTTGAAGCATCATCAGCTGTTGAAATAACGTTGAAACCATGAGAGAGATCTACCCAAGTGGAGCACCTCCTGCTTGAGCATGCACAACACCCGAGCCAGCAGTACTGAGACACCAGTCACAGATGCAGTTTATTGCTCCCTAAGTTTGCTGAAGTCTAACAGCCAGCACTTACTTTCCCTGAAGCAGAGGCCTGTACCTTCCTCCTTCCCTGTTATTCACCACGAGGGGGAGACTTCAGTGGACTAACACTGCATTTTCCTGCTTGCTGAGGCAGGAGCTGTTGGGAAGCCATTGATGCCTCCTCCAGCACAGACACATGAGTAGTACAGCAGCTGCCTGGGCACTGCCAGCCTAGGGGCACCTCCCTGCTGAAAACCACGAGAAGTAAGGATTACCTTGCTTCCAAGCAAGAGCTGCGTGGGCCATGGGCAGTGCTGTGCTGCTGCTGCCTGTCAGTTGGCCAGGACAGGCCTGATGGGGACACAGGGGAGAAAAGCAACCTCTGATCAGGGCCAGCAAGCACCGAAAGCAGATGAGATTTCTGCACACACGCACAGTCACAGACAGATGTTATGAGTCCTGTTTCCAAGGAACTGACTGCTTTCCATAAACGAGTTCCAGTTCACTCAAACAGAGGAGAAGCTGTTTATCACAGGATCTATTTTGGTGTGCGATGCAGTGCCAGCTCCATCAGCACCGAATCAATTCTCCTGGCTTACCTTTCTGGGCATTCTCCCCCTGCCTACCTCCAGTCACCGTTTAAGTTGAACAACTTTTGATTCTACATTCATTTCCCTTAAATACAAACAGAGAATACTGAAGTGAACAGCTTCTACAGTTAAACACAACAAAAGAGAAATGACCACAGTGTGTACTGACTGCATGTAAGAAATGAGTGTCTCTAAAACTCAGAGCACAATCCCAAGTTTACTTCCTACACTGATTATTCTTTTATTTTTAAATGAGAGTAAGAAGAAATAATGCTTCTTTGATTCTTAGCAGAATATTCCTTACACATAAGCACACACATGCATAAAAGGGCACTGAGAACGTAAATCTGAATGCACACCCCACAGCATTTCAACCATTTCCTATTGCTCTGTTCATTCTGGAGAGTAAATCCAGAATGCTACAAAAGGAAATCCAATTTTTCACTTTTTTCCCATCTGGAGAAAGCAAAGATCCCGTGAAGTTCCTGACTTTGCAAATTGCAGCCTCATTGCAGTGTCAGTACAGCAGGACTGTGTAAGCACAAAGCAATCGTAAAGAACTGTGAAGCACTGAGGGAACAAAAATCTGATTTCAAATGGAAATCATGCAGCAGCCAAGGAACACGAAGAGTACTGGAGCTGCACCTCCAGCAGTGCTACCACCACAGATGCTAGCAATGTCTGGGAGCTCAAACTGGTAAAGCAGATTTCCCTTTCCCTAACTAAAATGAGTAATGCTAGAATAAGCATTTTTATTGCAGCTTTAAGCATCGCTAGCATTTATTTCACAGATTCCTCAATGGTGTCATAATAGTGTAAGTACCATGGTTTCTGTTTATTGAACACATACAAGACAAAAAAGTCAGATCATAAATATTAATTTTGGCCACAGCTCCTTGAGTTACACTCTAAGAGCAGCGTGTAACTACCACCCACACTAATTCCTGGTATAATTCTTCTCAATAGGGCTGCATTAAGAATGAATGCAGTGCTTTGTCTTTAGGGAGGATGCTAAGGTTGCTGGAGGTTGGGAACTGCTGCTGGAGGGGAATGGAAACAAAAATTAGAACAAAATAGCAACTAGAAAATTTCTAAGCATCCTATCAGAAATTCTCAATGGACAGTCCATGTAACTGATGAAGAACCACTGGTACTTCATGTCCTGACCCATCAGATATGAGCAGAAGCCCAGTGCAGCTCAGGAACAATAAGGAAATATTTTTTAAGAGTGTCCTCACAGACAAAACCTGCTCACACCTACCAAGAAGGAAGAGGCAGGGAAAGCCAGGAGCGATGCCAAGCAGCTCACACTGCACAACAAACATTTACAAATGAGATGCAGTTTCACAGTAATTACCCTCAGATGTTTGCTGTAGACTAAGCTGCACAGACCAGCCCGAAAACAATCTGGTCTAATTTTGTTCATCCATTAAGCAGATAAATCTACTTACTCTTCCCCAGGTCAATGGACAACAGGCTATCTTTCACAAGTGTTTTCCTGCAAAAACTGCTGCCAGTGCAATATGCTTTCACGTAAGGGTTGCTTACAAACCTTCATCTAGACAGATATTTGTGGAGTGTCACAATATTTACATGGCTTCAAATCACAGGCTGCTAAAAGCTCTGCAATGTGTGCACCTTTTAAAGGCAGCAATGCAGACTTTTAAAGAGCAGTCAAAACGCTGTTGTTACAAATCATTAGGCAGTGCAGCAATCTAAAAGCACAGATTTTTTTTTCTTATTTATAAACGTTCTGTGGAGCAGCCCTGCTTTCAAAATTGTTTAAATCCTGCACACCAGCCTTACAAGTTGTGAAAGCACCTGAAGGATAACAGTAAATGGAGATAGATGCAGATGTAGGAAAGAAATTGAAGATTTGTTGACTTACACAAGTACACACACACACAGCAGCCATTTGAAGGTAAGCAAATTACATTAAACAAGTCCATGTTCTTCTTCAGGTATCCAGCGTAATGCTTAATTCTGATCTACAGCCCTCTCACAGCAAGTACTCCATTTGTATTGTTTGCAGGAAGGCAGAAAGCAGCACAGGGTGTTTCGGGCACTCAGATGTAACTGCACAACAGCACCTTCAAAACACAAACCTACCTCAGAAGCAAACAGGTCTAGTTAATCCATGCTCCCGCCGAAGCAAATAACCAACCTGCTGTGCCAAAAATACAACTCCTCTTATTTACTGTTCCTGCATTTGCAAAGTTAAATATAAAAACCATGTTTCTGTATTTGGGAATATAAATATTTGTAAAAGGAAAAAAAAAGGCATGTTTAATAGAAAATAAGCTTAGCATCTCGTCCTTCTGAATACAGCCTTCTCAATGGATTTCTGATACGGAAGGGACAAACAGATTCTGCTTTATCCCTCTCCTAGCAGCTCTAACAGCTCAGGTGCAGCCCCACAGCACCAAAGCGCAGCCTCCTAACACAAGGAGACACCTGAGGAAATGAAACACCCCTGAAGGCTCACGCGTGCTCCTGCCCAGCAACTCACGTGTGGTGCCAGAAGGAATCCTGCTGCCACCCCAGCCTGAGAAAGGCAGCCCGACGTGCCCTGCTTGGTGCTGCACAGGAAGGGATGGCACACACCGCTATGCCAGTGAGTGTGGTTAAAGCAAAGCAAGGGCTGCAGAGCACGGGGTCAGAAAGAGAATGGATGATGCAGCAGTGAGCTGGAGAGGAGCCATCCCTGCAGCAGTGGGTTCCCTTTTAGGAGGCTGCGCTGGCAGCTGAAGGAAAGAGCAAGTCTGTTTAAACTAGGGGGGGTAAGGAGGTGAAAAGAAGGAAATAAAGGAAATAAGAGGGAAGGTAAGAGAGAAGAAATAATTTGCTCATTTAGCAGCACTCTGTGTCAGCAGGAAGGAGACAAACACAGAGCTTCCACTTGCTTCTTGTAATAGAAATGTGGATAAAAGTGTGCAAACACTGAGAAAATGCAGGACCTTCACCACTCTTACTAAAAATGGAAAAGGGTGCCCAGTACTCACTGGGTAAGGAAAGAGAAGAGACGTGTAAGGAAGTCCCAGCTATTTTTAGGGTTGCAGCGCTTCCAAAATTACATCTATGCAACAGAAATTTTCCAAAGAAGCAAGGAGATGTAAAACATCTTTGCCCGACCCAGGCAGCACTGACAATCGTTTTAAATGAGATTTTATAACCATTTCAACAACATCAGATGCAATTATCATTACGCTAATGAAAAGTAAACCTATGAAAGCAAGGAATCTTTTCCCTCTATCTTTCCTCTCACTTTTGCCTTCAAGGCAAAAATACAAAGTTCCTTAGTGCATGGAATTTATAAAAGCAGCTTTCTGAAAAACTAGAAGCTCAAGGCTAATAAAATTATGAGTCCTTGGCTCAGAAGATAGCCACTACCTTCTCAGACTAGAGAAGTAAAACAAGAAAACTGCATGCAAGCAGAAGCAGCAGTATCAGAGCCAGGCATGCAATCGACCAAGGACTGTTCTGAGCATGGTCAGATTGCTTTCATCCCAGAACTACAGAATCACACATTGTGTCTCATCGTGTAACCAACAATAGCCCTGTATGCTTGAAATATTAAAAAAGAACACAGCTGTGGCAAATACAGGCTGTACATTGAAAATACTGATCTCCTGAGAACTAGTTTGGTCACAGAGCCTCAACAGGTTGGCTTTTCTCAGCACCACGTGTCCCTTCTACTCCAAATCTTACTTACCAAGTTTACTAAGTATATCTCTGTACCTTAAGACCAGCTAAAAAAGATTGAAGACACAGGACCCTACTGTACGTTAAACAAGCAAAACAGGAAAAGTGGGCATTTCTAGCAATAAAACACTCATTTTTGCAGTCCCTGGCTCTGTATTACAAATAATTATCTCTCTGTGGTGCACAGCTCCTTTGCCTCTAATCAATTTTGTATTATTTCAGAAATACATGAACCGTAGAAGCAGGCATTGCATCAATTCTGATGCACTCTCCTTCTAACCCTCCACCCACTCCTTTACCTTAAAAAGAGTACAACAGAATTTATTTCTATTTATGCAAAAGCTATGGATTTGATGACACGTTGAACTCAAAACTTTGCAAACCTGAAATTCTGAAGAATGATTTTGCTTCAAGCCATTATTACAAGATCATGATAGGTTTCTTTGCTGTGTTATTAAAAGTACACTGGAATACTGCTTGAGAAAAACTACTGCTCAACAACTCTGTCTTCTATTTCTCTCACTCTCTCAATTACCATACTAGAATTAATAAATATTTAACTAATATTACAGAAAACAAACATTCATTACGATTGTCACCTGTCCTCTTATAAGTGCCTGCTGTACTACTACATTCCACTGTACATGGAGAAGTGCAGACATTTGAACAAGGTTCTCATTGTGCTTTCCTTTTGCTGCCAGTGTCTAATTTAAGCCACATGTATTTACAGAAAGCCAGCAGACATGAACCCGTCGATTGCCCACAGACAAACTGTCTTGTCCTCAGAGTTTAAATAGCTGCATTGCTATATTCTCAGGTAAAATGCACATTACACTGTGTTAAAACCCCTAATGAAAAAGAATTGACAGGGAAAGATCAATTCAGTCTTTCTCATCAGATATAGCAGGTGTGCAGCAAACACGTTCTGCTGCCATCCCATCACACAGTGCACACACCTCCACGGATCCAGCCCACATGCTCCCCAGCCCCAGCTCCCATCAGTGGGGCACCATCACCCTCACTTACACATGCTTCCTGTGGAACTCCAGGATCTTCCCTTGGATTCTCTCCTGGTTTGGCAAATATCGATTTATTTTAAGGTGTTCTCGATCCTCCGATTCATCAAAATCCCCTATTTCAGCTATTACAGGAAAAAAAAAAAAGTGTTAGAATAAAAGGAAGGAATGGAACAGGAATGATGACAGAAAATGCTTGGTAAGGAACCGGGGAGGACGCCAAGGAGCTGGACTGTATTTTCCTTTCACTGTTTGAAATGTGTGCATTATGCATTGTACCCAGATTCACTTTAGAAAACATTCACATTTACCCCAGGCAGATCTCCTGGGGGTTACAGCAGCTCAAATCCACGCTTTCCAGAGATGTTGCTGTAGAATTAAGAAGAGATTTGCAGATGAAGAAAGCGTGAATCAAACGTATTAAACAGCTACTATTTGATAAAACATGAGAGAGGCCAGAAGTCTTTGGTTTGGAAGAGGAAAGCATAATGCACACAGAACTTATGGCAGATGAATATAAAATTACAAGCAGAATGAAAGAGAATATACAATGTAAAAACCAAAAAAAAAACTATGCAAGCCAAAAAACTGAGCTGTGAAGCTCCTCTTCATGAGGAATGCCAAAAATATAAGCCAATTCAAAAAATAATTTGACAAATACAAGGAAGTAGAGTTCAAGGGCAACTAAATGAAGAGTTAAGGAATCAATCTGACTTAGGAGGGCCACATGCAAAGATTATTGGGTGGATGCAGTAACGGAAGCATCACCATATGCTCGCTGCTTCTCATGCCTTCCCCATAGCATCTGCTACCAACTACTGTCAGAGAAAGGAGAGTGGACTAAACAAACTAATAATCTCATCCAAGACAGATGTTCTTCAACAGAGCATAGCAATATCCTGTTTAAAATCAAGCCAGCATACACAACAACATGAGAAAAACTGAAAGGCGCTTTTGTAAAATAATTTTACGTTAAAAAGAATCATTCTTTCTCACTCCTACTTTTCTCGTACAGTAAAACTGAGAAGGGTAAAGGGCAGACACTGAGATTTGCTCAGCAGCTCCACATTGCCCTGGAACTGTTCCCAAAGCTTACACAAAGTTCTGACAAATTGTTAGCAAATTTTAATTGTGCAACTCGCTGGCTGCACACACAGGACAGATCTCATTCTGTGTAAGGTAACTATAACAACATTAGTTACAGTTATAACATAATTAGAGGCAGTGAACAAACAGCTACGTAGTATCACATATGCAAACATCTCAAGGCTTTTGTTTCATGTAAGGAGGCACAAACCCCTCTTTCTGTAGCTCACATTATAGGTTTGGCTGCTGCTTGAGAGCTAAGCCGAACCCATCTGGTTTTGAAACCAATCAGTCTCTCAACCCGCTTGACTTAAAGGCCTCATTTTTAGCTCTTTAGCTGCTTACTGGCTGGGTAAGCAGAAGCATGGAGAGCTCCCAAATCAATTGCTTCCAATTTCCATTTCCACTCCCTCCAAGAAGGGAAGCTGCTGACAACCCACACATTAAACTTGTTCTCACACATTTCTAGTTTTATTTCCTAAACTCCAGTCCAGTCTCCATCACCTTCCAACCACAGGCAAACTTAGAAACTGACATAAAGAAATGCCAAGGCTGGCTGAGAGCTGAGGAATGCTGGCGACCCAGTTTACAAAGTCAGAGCAAGAAGACAACACACAAGTGTTTTGGCTTTGCACAAAGCCAAAGTTATCTTGTACATAAATGCCAGCAGCTCTCTACAACACTGGGAACGTAGCTAGCCCTGATTATAATCCCACTGGTCAAACACATTTACCACCTTGTACAGAAAAGAAACACTGCAAGACAAAATGCTTCTAGTTACCAGAATGCATGCAAAAAACCCAACTCTTGCATGCTGTTTAATTCAACATAGCAAAGGTGACAGCAGCAGGTCACCACAAAGGCAATACTAACATTGCAGGAGATGAGAGACGAGAAGAGCTGCCGTGTTGTCACTGCAGGTTAGTCGCTCCTCTGCCAGGTCTCTTTTGATTTGTAAAGCAAACAGATACCTGAAGAGAGAGAGTAAGAAGTACAACCTTAACAGGCTGTGAAAACTTAGAAACAACTGAACAGTACTATATATAGCGTGAGCATCCCCTAATGCTTCCTCTCTCCAAAACCAACATAGAACAGAAGACTTGCTACCACAAGCAGCCACATAAAACTAAGCACACAAGTAATCCACTTGCACAGTACAATTCATCAGTGTAAATGAACAAGGAGAAAGAAGCAGAAGGAAAACCACACTCTTTAACAAGCTTGAGATGTGAAGTAACAGCAGCTGGATTTTTTAGGTGGAAAAGAAAACCTGAGGAAGACTCCAAGTGATTTTATCTACTAGAATAGATATGAGGGAACATCACTGATGTTAGCATCTCATCAGGAAGAATAAATTCTGCTAACACTTATTTAGTTTACTCAGTGGTTGCATTTTCCAGGACTACAATGTTATCAGTCTACAAAGACAGCAAGAAATTAAATTGACTTTTCTTATACACAATAAGAATTCACCAGAATATTTTCCAGTACAGTAGCTAAAGGAATATTATTAGTCAAAGTGCCTGCAGAAAATATAGGAAGAAAGAGAAACGTTTCAGGACTGAAAGTGCAGCGATAAGGACTGACTTCATAACTTAAGCCAGTTTTAAAATATTTTCAGAAATACAACGTTAGCAAGAATTTGTGCTTTCCTTCTTACTCAGAAGAAGGTACAGTAAGCAGGCAACAGTAACTACGTGATATCTCCTTACTATAAACCTCTGAACTAGTGATAATCACAAACAGTAAAGTATGTTTGCAGGTTCCAGATTTGTTTGGAAACAGATACAATGCCCTCCTATTTTCACCTTCGTTTCAGTGGGTAATGCAAACCAAACCCTTCCAGAAAGACTTTACCTCGTATATTCCTCTTGCAGCTGACCTGGGTCTGGAGGGAAGAACTTCACAGCTAGACGGAGCATTGTAGTCTTCGGTCCTATAGGAGAAGTTAGTCACATCACAAAAATTCTTGTTCTTTGTAAGCACATGCACGCTGCGTTTCCCAGCATGCACAGAAATACAGCCCACCAGAGTCTAGCCAACTTCCAGCTCACTACAGTGGGCCTATGGGCTGTAATCCAAGTCAAACAGCAAGAAGATTCCTTCTAAAGCAGTACCTATAGTACTCCCAGGGCACAGTACATAATGAAGTAACTTCATGCTACAGAAGAGCTACAAAGGAGCTACTTGCCTTCACAGAAAAGCAGCACAGGTGACCCTGTGAGGTGTTCCCAGAATGTGAAGATGGGGTAGATAAACTGTGTGGCCTCAGCACTTCTTGTGAACTGTCCTGGAACCCATTAACCCCAAAGCACTCTGTCTCAGTACCTGATTCCCAAACCCTAAGTGTCCAGCCTTCTCCTCCACAGATCCATCTTTTTCTTTGCTAACAGAGGAAAAAGAAATTTTGCTTCCTGCCAAACACTGTCTCCTCCCTGAGATAACATTCAGACCATTACAGCCACGATGAAGAGTAGCTTTCAGCCTCAGAACTATCAGTGCTCTGCTGAGAAAAACTAACCCACTCATGAGAGTATACCTAGAACACACAGAGGCTGGAAATAAAACCTTATGATGATACACAAAGTTTACATTTGGCAGAGACAAATGCCTTCTTTTCAGGATTCTGTAATCCTTGAGATACATCAAACGAGGAAAGTAAATAGTTCTAACGGACCATGTTAAAAATTCTGAAATTAATTTCTGAAATTGCTCCTAAGCTTTGGAAAACCTCCACAAAGTTCAGAACAGGCACACACATCAATCACACCCAGCAATAGCAACGTATTGTTACAAGAGCAGTTTTGACACAGAACTGCATTTTTTGCTTTTATAACACCTCTGCATCACAGCTCCACTTTTTGTTTTTATTCTTGCCTTTCCTCTAAGAGTAATCCTTATTCTACTTAAGAAAAGTTTTAGTATAGTGCACAGAAGCACTGGGTTGTTCTCAACCAAGATGCAGAATTCACTGTAAGAAATCAGTTCTGAAAACAAAGAAAAATCACAAAAAAAAATACCCTGGGGGTATGGTTAATACCAGCCCTACACACTGGCAGTCCTCAGAGATGGTACCCAAATGTTATCTATGTACTGTGTGCCTATTAGGAAGTCAAATGTGTGAATGTACACCCCTTGTCAAAGGAAAGCCTTGCTGCAGCCAATGCCATAGACGTGAAACCCCTGCCCTGTAAATTGTTTCTCTCAGCAAAAACAAACACGCACGAAGATTAGAATTCAGATCAACATATGGAAACACTCTTCTAATTTGAAACTGCTTGTTGTCTGACTAGGGGCATAGTAAGTGCAGCATTAAAAATGGGCTCCACGGAGATGTTTCTGCAAAGAACAAACCTGCACAGACATACACAACTGCTCCTGTTAGACCACAAACTGCAGCACTTCACTGGGCTGCAGTAAAGCTGACTACATTCCTCACGGATCTAACCAAACACAAAATCCACATCATACAAAGCAAAGTTTTCTATATCTCAAAATAGGTCATTATCTACCTGAATGGAAATTTTGACCACTTTGATTTCTTATACTATTTTTAGAAGGTACCTCTAAGACTCTGAACTTGGCTGAAGTTCTGTATACCCTACTCTGGGTGGCCCTGATGGAGCACTAGTGGGACCAGGTGGACTCAGATGTAACTCTGAAACTTCACAACTGTTTTGACAGGGACCCTGAAGCTGTAGCCTCTCACGTGGTGAGATCACCACCTCTGCTCTCTCAAGAAAGCAGTTCCCCAGGAGAAATTTTAAGAATGAAAAGAGAAATATCCATCCTGTTTAAATTCTGTCAACCAGGTCTCAATTTTGCCTTGCAAATCAGAACAACAGAGAAGGCAAGTGCAGTTTCTGCAGTCTTTTGAAAGGCAATCAGCTCTCAGAAAGGATCACAACTGCAGGTATTACCCCTCTTTGCTCATAATACTCCTTTTTCTTCCCATTTAAAGACTAAAGACAACACAACTCAAAATCTCACAAACAGCACATGTCGTGTTTCACAAACTTAACACCAGCTGATCCCATCTATCTAGATATTTATCACAGAGAAAGAATCATACACTCAGTAATTTTCCATTCCACCCACCACATGCTACATATTAAAAACAACAGGTATGCATGCCCAAACAAGAGTCATTATCACTGCCACCAAATACAATTTTCAGGGAAGCATAACCAGTAAATCAAGTAGTAATTATGAAAGCAGCCCACATAAAGTAAATGCAAATTAAGGAAAACTTCCTTTTTTTAAAACTACTTACTCCGTACTTGTTTAATAACAGGTTTCATAGGTTCCAGCCAAATCTGAAATTAAAGAAGATGACAAACTGGCATTCATATTTGGATACAATATGAAAACATCAACATCAAATTCAAACTAAATAGTAGTTTATGCATATGCATTTTTTCCTCTCTGTATCCATTCCTCAATTTCTTTGTTCCTTGTGTTGTTTTTAAGTCGCTTATCTAAGCTGACATTTATCATGTATCAATACAAAAATCCCTGGTCCATGCCTAAAGTTCATCTGGACAGGGGAAGAAGGGTCACATCAGTGAGAGCACAACGTCAGTGCTGAGGAGACCAATGCCAAAACAATGCCAAGATGACAGCAGAGAGAAACCAGAGTGACTGGGAGATCCATAACAGCTCTTAAAGGAAATTGACCAAAGACTGAATTAACTGAAGATAAAACTTGTAAAGTTACACATTTAATCTGACTTTGTAAGCACTCTACACACTACACTTTCACTTACTGTTTTTTAGGGGAATGGAGATTTTATTCACACGCCTGGAAGTGGAAATAACAGCAATTGCATAATTGTTTTATATGCTTTTGAGGTTTAACAAATAGAATCTGATCTTCCTTCTCTACTTTAGTAATTGTCCTTGTTCTGATGAGTGAAGTAGGAGCAGTAATTAGAGACAATCCTACAAGAGACTCCAGCAGGACTGGAACCTTCAGCTACCTTTTTATTGCAATGAATTTGCTAGGAAATTATACATACCCAATATGACTGGATGTTCTGGAACTCAATTCCGAAGTAATCCGATTCAATTAAATTCAGATGCTTGTAAACTTCTGTCAATAATGCCTGGCCATAATATTTGGACTACATGGGAAAGCAAAAAAAAAAAAAAAAAAAGAAAGATTAAGATAAATTGATCTACAGCAGATTATAAATAATATATGTCATCTTGTAAAGCTTCAGAAAGGAATCTCAACGATCTTTCATGTCAGCATTGATCACCTTTGTTACTTTTACTTTGTAAATCCCCAGTATGCAAACACAGCTCAAAAAGGACAAGTTTCATAGGATCACAGTGACTGAAGTTGGAAGGGCCTCTGGAGGTCAGTTACTTGTAAGCTATTTGCAGTTCCCTCAGACTAGCAGTGTTTGTATAGCTGGGGGTTGTGGCCACACCACCACATGACACAGTGACCACTCCAGTCCCAAACCAGTGCTCACAGCTCCTCACCACCTCCTTCAGCCACACCACTGCACGAGGCTGTCTCTGCCACGGGATCTGTAAAGCAGCACTCCCCACTGCCACTTTCCACTGACTCTGTTCCAGTTGGGAACAATGCCACAAAACCAACGCTGACAAAAAGCAGCTGTGGTAGTGCAGAAGAAAAGGAGAAACTTCCACACCCCAAACACGGGAGCATCTCAGCATCTATTGCCACATGGCTGCAGCAGCCACTGCAAGGAAAGTGCTGCTTGTGAAGCCACACATCAGAACATCTAAGATCATGCAGACAACAGTTCAAAGCGTTTTCACATCCCTTGCTACCCATTCCAGCAACTCACAAAAGCTGTCAGGAAGGAGGGAAAGCATGAACTCATGCAAAATGTACGTGCTGGCAGGATGAGACCTAACGGTAGCACAGTGCTGGCCTGGTACATACTGGATACTGAGGATCAGGATCAGGCCCTGGGCAGCCTGATGGAGCTGTGCACGTCCCTGCTCACTGCAGGGGAGCTGGACAGCACAGCCTTTAAAGTTCTCTCCAACCCCAAGGGTTTTATGATCCTATACCACAGACCCTCACAAACTGCCAATGGAAACTCACCACCTTCTTCCTCTCTCTCTCTCCCCGCAGACTCTGACAAAATCATTTCTCTCTCCCATGTTTTCATTAACGCTCATTTCCCAGCAAAACACACCTAGGCATTCACACCACCCAGATCTCATTTACTTGGAAAAGTCAGAGCTCCAGAGGATACCATAGTTTTCCCATTGCAACAGACACAAACAGTTCTGTAATTGACTCTCTCAGCTCAGAACAGTACATCTTTTTACAGGGGGTGTAGACACTGCAGCATATCAGTAATAATTCAATAATCCATAATAATTCAATAAAACGTGCAACTGAAAATATCCAACAAAGAATGGGCACTTTGGGTTGAAATAAAGGGGGTTTAACCATGAGTGTAAAGCAGAAGTCATGAAAATTCACACAGCACAAACCCCACTCCTTGTGGGGGCTTTCAGCAACTGCTGGATCAATGCACTGAGGCTGAAACCCTGAAATAAACCTGCAAATGTGCAGAAACGATCCAGTTCTGGTCACATCAATGGATACAGAGATGTATCAGCTGTGTCATCTCCCAAACACAAAACACTGAAGTGTTTTAATGCACAGAAGCACATACATGTACTTTCTTCCAATCACTCCACGCTCCATCTTCAAACTGATCTATACCTCCAAGACTCTACAAGCCCAGTGCCTGATGATGGCCCGCTTTTCTTCATGCTTCAGCACTTAGAAAGGGTGTCCATATCGTAGATGTATCACAGTGGCACCTCTTTTAGTTGACTGCTAAGGTACACTCCATTTCAGAGAAACTGGAACAGGTAGGGCTCAAGTGATTAAAGCTGATAAAGATGCTCAGGACAGGAAGAACATACTTCAGGTATAGAAATTGAGAAATTTCATTTGCAAGAACGATCATGACAGGTCTGATAACTGCCTACAACTATTTAAAGGGTAGTCACAGAGATGACTGAATCAAACTCTTGTCAGAATAGTGACAGAATAGTGAGGGTCAATGGTCACAAATTGCCCTTCATAGCTTCAAGTTTCATGTCAGGCAACACCCAGAAGGGCAACACTAACCAGAGTACACAAAGAATCCACAGAACTGCCATCAGTGGACGTTTTCAGGACTTGGCTGGACAAAGCCACAGCTGCTCTGACCTAGTGATGGCAACAGTCCTCAGGAGACCAAGAGACCACCGGAGGTCTGTGCCAGTCACCACTTCCTTGATTCTCTCAGCCTGTTTGGAAAGGGAACTGTGGCTGAAATATTTTTACCCACTTTCTATAAGCAATCTGCCTCGAGTTTACCAAAAAAAAGCTTCCTTCTTAACCCTAACCTAATCCTGCCTCATTAGTGCTGCACTTGAGTCTTGAGGCAGGACTGCATTACTGTTTACAGCTCCTGGCTTTGTGGGCCACAGCCAGGTCAGCTTCAGTTCATCCAGATAGCCTAAACTCTGGCCCCCAGGGCTTGGGGCAGCCCTAAACCAAGCACGGAATGAACTAAACACATTCTGGTGCTGCCTCATCATCACCTGTAATTGAGATCTCACCCTGAAATTTAAAAAACAAACAGATTCAATATTAGCATAAGTATTCTGTCAGTTCAGAAAACAGAAGTGCATTTCTGACAACCTTCTGCTGCTCGTGCACTGTGCTCACTATATCCAGGTGATAAAGAGAGACTGCTTTATCCTTTCATTCCCTGAATTCTACTACTCAGAATCACTCAGAATATCACAGAAGGAAGAGAAACATGGGGGGGGATAAAAAAATTAATGAGATTTGGTAGTAGAATAATAGAGCAAGAGGAAGCTGTTACAAGTGATTAAGTTATAAAGGTGCCATCCAAATATTAAGTGTAAAATAATTTTACTACACTTTCATAGTTACTGCCTAATTATTTTTACTAACTATAATTTTAGGTGGCACAGCAACAGGTTAAAAAAACTCAGTCTAAGCTTCAGAGTATAAAACCATGTTCACGCTCCTTTTAAAAAGATTTTTTTTTAATAAAAATCAGTTACAAATCTTGAGACTTTTATTCTGTCCCAAACCCAGTGGAAAAGCTCTCCTTATAGCTATCTAGTTCTTGAAATTGCCTGTTACGTTTACCTGCTTCAAGTTCTTATGCTGTGATATAACCAACCATCCACCCCAAAACAGTTCTTGCAACTTCAAAATTTACAAAATTTAAAGTTCAGTTCTGCAGCACGCAGCTCCATATCATTGTTTAACCTGCATGAAAGCAGCAGAAAGCAAAGACTTCCAAGGAATTACTGAATTACTGTCACTTTGACGTCAGGGCAAGAAGCTGCATGAATGCCTCAGAAAGGGCCCGTTTTCAATATAAGCTCACAACACGGCATACTTTCCATTCCACAGTTCTCAATTACCCTTTATATGCTGCCAAGATGACAACTAATGGTATTACTGAACTACTAAATTATTCCACACACCAAAAAAATTAAAAAACCCCAAACACTGTAAAACATTTAAACAGGCAGCGAACAAAAGCTTCCCCCAGCAACCCAGCCCTGACTTAGCTACAGACTCCTAAGAAGTCATCATGAGAAGGCAGTTCAGTGTAACAGATTTTTCCAAATCAACTAGTATATTCAGCTCAGAACTCCTTAAAAGTGAGCAGGTGTGGTATCCTGACAGCAACACTGCAGACTGTGACAGCACTCACCCAACACCGTGCAGCAACCCATGCCTGTGCTGAGGGCAAATAACACATTCAGGCTGCAGGCACTTCAGCTAAAGCTGTGCAGTCTTCATAATGGTTTTCTAATGAGATGATCACTTTTGTTTTTCCCTCCCCCCCTCAAAGAGCCATCAGATTCTGGAATTTAAATTGAAATTATTACTGTATGCCTAGTGAGCAGATCATCTTTCCCACGGAAACAGGAAGATGAGGCAGATGAGCTGAGCAGAGCAATAGTGTTCTCAGGAGCTGCCCAGGCCTCAGCTGCCCACACGTGTGAAGGAACACCAGCCCAGCCAGCCTGACATGTCTGTGCATTTTCTGCCATTGAGAAACTGAGGGACAATTCAAGTGAGTCCCTGGCAAACACGATGCTTGGAATGGTTTCACATATATCAAAATTCACTGCTGTACACATTCAGTTTCTCCTCTGTCTCCTACCAGGATATGGGGATACCCATTCAAATTGACATGAAGGTCATGGAGGTCTCGCTTTCATGTTAGAGCTGCATACTGTTTTCCAAGGGAAGATCCTCCCTTTGCTGTAGCATTCTAGCTTAGCAAGACAGAACAACAAACCAGCATATGATTTTCTGCAGACCACAGTTCAGTATTATCAAAACCAAATCTTCCTCAGTACATCCCAACTCTGTCCTCTAGAACATCTTAACTTTCTAATTCCGTGTATTTTAACTTAAGAACAACTCCCCTCCAAAAAAAAACAATGCTATTTTTATTAAAAAAAAAAAAAAAGGATTCTTCTCATTTTCCAGAGCAGACAAACTGCCCTCACTCAAGCTTTCCAAAACCTAAATACAGTTTGGCAGCAGCTGGGCTGCAAAAGTTTTGGTCCAAATGCAAAGAGTTCAGGAAAAATGGAGTTATTAAACAGAGGTATAGAATGGAAACTTCTGTGTGAGCCAGAGCTGCAGGAACCCACTGGCTTCCAGCTTCAGCAAACACCAGCTGACCTGGGAGTCTGTGCTGCAGAAACCTGCAACTCTTTGGACACTGAACCCTCCAGGAAACAGCGTATGGATGGGAGGAAGAAGTTTGTATTGCTCACGACTGCTGACAAACAGGCAGGGCACGGCCCATCACCAGCAGCCAAGGAGCACAGAGCACGAAAAGTTAAGGAGTCTTGACTGAAATCAATTCCTCTCATTTAAATGGAGTGGGGATCCTCTTTTCCCCTTTTGGTGCACTGTTGTAGCAATTACATAAAGTAGGTGCACTGAACTTGTTATTTCCTTTCTTAACCAAAAATATACAAACAAGTCAGTGATTGTAGAGCTCTGCTTATCTATGTTCCTTCTAAAATCTGTTAGATCTCTGTCCAATGTAGCCTGATATTTCAAAAACACTTCAGAAACTCCCTATTACTAGCTACCATGAATGTTACATATAAACAAAAACTGCATTTACAAATACAGACTGCATCAACCACATTTATTATAAAGAAGGAAATACATGATGGCAAGGAATACCATCCACTAAGTAGCAACTTTCACAGCTAAAATGTGAGGATCTTAAAGCTTCCCATCTAGTTTTGAATCCAGGGATTGGAAAAGCACTAAAAAAGAAGATGAAGTTTCCTCAGTTTTGATTGGAACAACTCACTCGTATGGAAATGTTCCCTGCTTCTATGCACAGACATGGAGACCTGCAGAAGGAGATGCATCATTTCTCTAAATTCACGTGCTCAGCCAAAAGCATCTTAAATGCTATTTAACTTTCTGAACATTCCTTCTGCCACTTCATGCCATGGCTGTTTCTACCTGTCACTTACCAAAAACAATCTCGATTTGTTCCAGAATTAGGTCAATAGCTCCAGGAGCCAAAAGAAAAAGGAAGATGCATAAAGCTGCTTCCATTTGTTGCTGGTATCAACATACTCAAGGTAATCAAAATAATTACAATGAGATTCCTGCCAATAAAACTAATCTTATCAGCCCATCTCCAAAAGTTCAAGCGTCCACAACTACACAGCAAACAGTAATTGGAAAGCTTCCATTTGTGCTCTCAGCTGTCCCCCTCCCAGCCCACGCCTTGAAGCAGGGCTGACTGCAGAGGAGCACTGCTGCCATGCACCCACCCCATGGCTAAAATAGCTGCTGCTGCTGACATCTGGGCATTTAACTACCACAGGCACAAGCTAAACACACAGTCTGCTCTCCATCTTTCTTCTTTAGCATCCCACAGATTGTTTTAAGCCCCGTTTATCGCTGACCTGCAACTATGGCAAACTTAAATTAGCATGCCCTATATAAAGTATGAAATTATACATGTGGAACCAGTGAGGCACTGCTCCCAACACCACCCAGGTCCCATCCGTACCGAGGCAGCAAGGCCCAGCCCAAGTGGTCCTGCTTCCAAACTCAGGCTCTGGGTGACTTGGGGAGCAAGCACTCAGCAGGGAGGACTCCCACCTCACACTGCACCTGTGCATGCCCAGATTTCCAAGCAAAACTAAGCCACAACCACCTCAGCCTGAGTGCTGCTTTCCATCAAGAAGACATAAAGTCACCTCTACCAGCATAACCTGCTTTAGCTCCATTATTTGGCATAATTCAAAAGGAAATCTTATAAAATTAAGATTTTCCCCAAGATTCTTTTTTTTTTCCTATGATTTCTGACTTTATTTTTTTCTTTTTTTAAACAGAATCTGCAGCATAGTTACTTTACACATGTAAGCCTCCGGCTCGTTAATTAAGGTTAGCTTTAAAATTTGTAATCACTTTAAAAGTTCACAAAGCACTAAGGCAGCTCACTGCCAAATGATCCAGCTCTACCCAACAAACATGCTTTTCCAGAGTGGCTAGACCTGCTGGATGCCTGGAAGTAGGAAAATAGTACTTGTTGACATGGGAAAAGATCCCCAAGAGGGAGGGAATTGTGTGAACAAAATTGGGAAATGTATATTCCAGCAAGTAGCAAGCAGAGACATAAAGTGGTCCCAAGCTCCAAGAGAACTCCAGTGCTGAAATACACTAACTGCACACAGAAGATCCACCAAAAAATGATAGGGAGATAAGCAGAAATTCTTGGTTATTTTCCATACTGGGAGAGAAGAGAGCCCAGGCACACACAGCCCTGGTGACTTTGGTGCACACGTGGCTATAGACCTGAGAAAAACATCTGATGTTGAGCAACTGGAACTAAAGGCCTGAACACACTGCTGGGAAGGGCTTAGCAGGACAGTGCTGCTCCAGGTCTGGTTCCTAAGAGCACACTGATCTGCCAACCACCAGCACTCACACTTACAGCAAACCTAGCTTCTACCATTCAACTCTCTAGATCCACAAAGACTGCAGCCCACAAGCATAACCAAGGATAAAGCAATCTCCCCACCAGTCTGCACCACACTTTGAAATGTAGGCTCTCATACAAGAAGTTAGCACAGTGCAGCTGTATCCCAACTGCTTTCCCTTGTTAGCATGCTCCCTTAGATACGTGCACTGTGTCAAGCTTTAAACTTGATGGCTGAAAACAAGAAGGGATATGAGTGGCTGGTTATAAAAATGGGCTGCTGCCAAAAGGGACAAGATGCCCTCACCAGCAGCCCTCAAAAACAAGCTGTGTGCCACCACAAGAAATTAGTGCTCATAACAGAACATCTCAGTTCCCATTCGGCTCACATAGGCTGTAGAACAGTTTAATCCAGGCCAAGAAACTACATGATGAGAGATTGATGATGGCTATTTTTCCTCCCAGTGCTGCTAACGACAAGGCTGTACTCATTTGTGCAAATCACTACATCTCCTCCAGCACACCACTCCACGGCACGTAAACTACACGTACTCTAGGAACCTGCATGGTGTCATTTCATACTTACATATATACACATATGCAAGTTAAAGATACAGTGTGTTATTTTAAATACAGACAATGCTTTGCCTCTCTTTGCTCACAGATTACTAAAACCACAAGCCTTTGTCCAGCAATTACACTTGTGTCAAAACTACCAGCCAAGCTGGCATCAGCAAGACTGGAGCTGTGCTTTCAGCAGGAGGCACAAAGGTGCTGCACACTTCATTTGGCATTACTGTGTGCTCATCCAAAGCCCAATTGTGAACACGTGCCATGCACTCAGATACCAGCAGCTGAAGTTTGGATCTGGCCGTACTAACACCCACAACCCAGGGCTCACATGGACCCAACAGAGCCAACAGCCCAGAGCTATTCATAAATACAGTAGTTTGTTATAGACTACACAGGTAAAGTTACATGGGGAGTATTATGGGAAAGTGTCTCAAACAAAGATCAACCTCAGGGAAGATGATACACTTGTTTTATGTATAAACTTCCACATGAAGTGCCAAAAAAAGGCTGGCACGTAGCTGTGAGAAGCCTACCTGGGGGAAATATTTTAAAACATTAAGGAAATAAGAGAGTCATAAAAGATTCCCTACACAAATCAGGCCTTTTACTTCACAGGAAAGACCAGAAAGATTTACTTATACACATTCATGCCTAATTCAACTTTTCTCTATCTAATGTAACCTAATTCTATGAGCTGTCTTAACATCACTCCCTGCTGTACTTTGGACACAGCTTTGCCACCACAGCACGGTTAATGAATCCTAGTAGGCCAGATGAGCTAAGGCTAGAGCTCTGCTAGCTTTCCCACTTCCAGAAGGAGACTTCCCTAAGTCTTCAGCTTTGGGCTGGCTCCCCCAGCCTGCCAGGGAAGCAGACTAAGAGGCCCATCACTGCTAAGCAGGGCTGATTTCAGACACAGAGAGCAGGGAAGTCAAACATGTAAACCCAGATCTCAGGGCTGGGAAAGTGCACCTGCACACGAGCATCTCTTAGATGCCAAGTATCCTTCTGGCTTTCTGAACCCCTTCTGGAACCTTCACCTCTCACGGCTCACTGGTGTAGTGAGCAGGCATTAATGTAACCCCCAGGAAGAGTTGGACTCATATCTCCTCTCTGCACATCTTGGATCCACAGATTCCAACTGCAGAAAGCAGTTTACATCTCACAGACAATCACAGCACCTCACATCAAAGCTTTTCATACAGAGCAAGACTTCAGAGTGCCTCTAAACCTGCAGTACAAACATCCAACATAGCCAATTTTTATAAAGCAAAAACCTTTCACGCTAGGTGTCACCAACCCAGCACAGCTTTTGGAGCATTCGTTTTACACGATCACCTTCTTACACAAGCAGGTACATTTAAGCCCTTGCCAACAATGTGTTCTGTTACAAGGAGAAACAGATGGCACAAAGGCATGCTTTTGCAACCCTGCTTATTGACATGAACGTTGTCAAGGTTGTGCTATCAGCAGACACCTAGCTCAATGCCAAGTCCCTTTTTTGGGAGGTACCAACTGAAAGTTTCACAGCATGCATAGATGCACTTCTGAGTTTCTGTGGCTGGTGCTGCCCTTTCCTGCCAAGTTTCTAATTCTTACATAAAACACATGAAATTAGATTGTTTATTAGCTACTTTAGAAGATATTTGAAAGGAATCCAATAAAGAAATGGAACCACTGCACATATGTGAGAGTATTAAGCCATGCATCAGTTCACCCTACTCGATCTCTCTCAGACAGAGAACTCCCAGCAGGCTCCCAGCAAGTTAAAGGAAGCATTAAGAAGAGGACATCTTCACACCAGCTCTGTGTTAAGCTAAGCAACACAGCTCTCCTACATTTATTATTTCGTTTACATTACATTTGCATTTCAAGGACTGCAGTAACACTCGATCAGCATTTCACTGAAAGGATTCTGGGTTTTAGCTTCACAGGAATACTCACATTATTTCTCCTTTTCTGAAGCATAACTTCTTTTTCCCCCATGGAATCTCTAACACTGAAAGAGCTGCAAGTAACAAACTGTTCCTATAATACAAAGTTCATATCCTCCCTTAGAAGAAGGCTGTCTACGAAAGCTAAAGCTTTACCTTTCCCCACCCAATGCCACACTCCTACACAGCATCAGAAGAGTCAGGTCCCCAAACACAAAAATACAGGTTTATAAAGCACACAGCCAAATCAAACAGCACAAAAGTTGCAAAGCTTCAATTACTTCATTTTAAACCCTGCAATAACTCCAAATGTTCAACAGTGAATTACTAACTTTTGTTGCTGAGGTCAGACAAAAATAAGCCCTAAGGCTGCTGATTTGCCATATTTAGGATGGCCAAAGCAGAGCAATGACAAACATCTGGTATGATTCTTTCTGGAATTTTGACTATTTCTTCCCAGTCAGAGAAGCAAAGCACAGAGCTTTCTAACACAGCATCTCGATTCTTTCGGTACAGCGCTTAATAGGATTCAAGCAGCCTGCCCTCCCACCTCCCACATGTTTAAGCTGTTAATACTTCTGCAGCAGCAGGGAAAAGCCTTCATGGAATGAAAAGCAGAGCACACAGGCACAGGGAAGCCTCCTGTGCCATGACTGAGGTGCCACATCCCATACAGGGGCAGAGCAAGGCAGGCAGGGTATGTGGGAAAGGGAATACAGCCACAGGGCAAGGAAAGCTGCTGCTGTAGCACAGCATCAAGTGTTTCCCACTGCCAGACTCTGAAGTAGGAAAAGACACGCACAGCAGAAAAGACATATATATGCTAAATTCTACTCAAAAATGATCTGGTATACTCCAAGTATAACAACCTCACCCACTTGCTCAGAACACTCACTTGTAGCACTGAGCACAACTCCCATAAGGAACCATATTTCCCTCCCATGTAAAAAGCAAACATTTAATTCCACATTGCAGCAGCAATTCCATCCGACGCCCTCCAAGTTGGAGCAGAGAAGAAACTCTGCCAGAGCGAGCAGACAGCCAAAGTCCCCATATAAATGTATTACCTCAGAGGAAACAGGTGAAAGAAATGGAAATTGGGATCCCTGTAACCTACACCTGCTATTTCACTTACCTGGATTTTAGGATAGCATCAGACCTAGCTGCCATCAGCATCCCCAGGAATGGCATGGAGGCAGACCCACTGCTCTGTCTAATGCAGACACACGTGCTGTGCCCAGACAGACCAAACAGACACTATCCATGTGCAGCCCTACTGTAAATGAACACAAAAGCATTCAGCAGCTATAAAAGCACAGATTCCTCCACCTGCCAGGTCCTGCAGCATTGCAGCTCACGTCGCTGCCTTTCAGGACCCTCACCTGGTAAGAGGGCATTTGGCAAATGAACTCAGCCTGCACCATTTACATGAGCCTGTCTGATTTTTATGCTGATCAAAGGCCTCCAAGTTTCATCTCTTAAAAAAAGAAAAAAAAAAAAGGAGAGCTGGCAGAGCTACTATTACAAAACCTCGCTTACTTTGAAGTAAATTGAGTTTTCCAGACATTCATCTCACAGTTTGCAAAAGCACCCATTCAGGCAGATCTAGCTTAGAGGGAAGGGGACAGGTGTTCCTTTGGCATGGCACACGGAAGATCTGAGTGAAACAGGCTGGATGTAGACAGGAAAAAGATTACAAAAATCAAGTGACTTGAAAGGGAAAAGAGAAAGCATAATCACACTAATTCCAGTTTTTAATTACAGATTTTTTTTTGTTTTAATTCACGATTAAAAACAATGCAGAAGAGAGACATTGAATCTTAGACAGAAGACAGCAGACTTGAGCTGTATTGAACCTTTATCTCACTATTCTAGATAAAAACTTTTCCATTTTCCACCCCTGTCCCATTGATCATGCCATTTTCAGTCTCCTTTTTGCACCCTGAAGAGTTAAAAAAGTTGATCAGTGGGGAAGAGCTACCAAAGGAAAGCATCCACCAGCATCTGCCACAGCACAGGCACATAGGGCACTGGAGAAAGAATAGTGTCCATAAGGATCACAGAATCACTCAGGTTGGAAAAGACCTTAAAGATCGATTCCAACAAGAAGCTAACCATACTATCCAAGGATTAAATCATTATGGCAGCAATTTACCCTCTTCAGTTAACAATGCCAATGTGGATCACTCTAGGCTGCCTTACAAGAGATACAAAACATTAAGCTCCTCCTTCAGCTTCCTCACAGCTCTGCAGAGAAAAAAACCCTCTACAGAAGATTACTGCTGCACCAATGAGCATCTGCCAAGAACAGAGTTCTTCACTACTGTCCTTAAAAACAGCAAGGACAGTGCTTTTTTACATGAGATGCATCTTGCTTTGGCAGAACCAGAAGAATCTAAGAGAAAGGCCTTTATAGTTGAGTCTTCAGTTCTGCTTCTCTTTAAGGACTTCATCTCTTTCTTTAACAACAGAATTTTTAAAGAAAATAGATGATGATAACCACAAACAGTCCTCTCCAATAAACCTACATGCAAGCAAGGTCCATGTTGAACCAGTAAGATGGCATGACTTCCTTGGGAGCACCAAGTCATTTTCAGATTAACTGCCCACACCACCTGAGACACTTGCCCCCAGGGAGGCTCAGACAAGCTTCAAAGCACATTCCACCTTTACACATTGTGCACCCCACAACGGAGCTCTTGGCACCCACCTAACCCAAGGAACACAAGCCACTCGAAGCAGGCACAGAAGACGATGCAACCTCTCATCCCCAGACTCAGCTCCATCTCTGGGCAAAAATCACAGCAGCCACAGCCTCAACCCCTCTACCACAGCTCCTTCACCATGAATTTCTCCCACTGCTGCTACAGCGAGCTATCCATCCATGGCCACATCACCTAGTTAGCAAACACAACTGACTTCTAATTGAGAACGAAACAAGAACTTCAAGAACATTTGTACATTACTTTTTAGAAAGAGAACCACCCCAGTCTGAGTGTGCTTCGTACTCCCCAAGGCAGATTTCCCCAGTCGCTAAGCAAGCACACTTTGGAATAGTGATTTTCAGGAGGTGTGACAACAAGCAAGAACTTTCTAACATGAACAAATCTACTTGAAGAGGACACAAATCATTAAAATTATTAATGAAAAGTAGCAATTAAACAAGCATTTCTGCTCTGCCAGCTGCTGAAGCAATGGAGATGCATATGGCCAATGAAGCAAGAAGTTTGGCACAAGGCATTTGGTATTCCCCCAAAGCAAATAACAGTTAAAATTTCTTGTTCCAGTATGTGCTACTATTAAATAAATGTCTGGTAAAACCCCAAACATCTGCTAGACTGCAAGATTTTAAAAAGCAGGAGTGCTTCTCGTAGGCAGGTAAAACTCCTGCAGGAATCAGATACTGTCTCAAAACATCTCAGCTCTGTTCTGCAGCACATCCTATCAGCTTTACAACATCCACAGCAAAGTGTACTTGAAATCAGGTTTAAGCCTCTCTTACCTCAATGTCAAGTACTTCCACCGTGTTGTCCAACATCTTTATCTTGATCTGTAGATCCCTCTCATGTGTTTTGGCAGGTGATAATGCCATTGCAGTAGAGAGATTCTGTCCCGGCTCCAAAGTGCTCACTCCACTGTTCTTCTGGACACCCAAACGAGAGCCAGGAGTCTGCAGGACTCTGTATGTCCCTTCTATCTCTCCCATTTTTCAACACCAAACAGAATCCAAACGAAACCTAAAACAGAGAATTACAGCATCCCATGTGAAAACACTGCCAGCACATAGTCCTTATTTAATGCTCTTTGTCCCATCATCAAAACCAAGAATAAACACTAGTCAAAAAATCCAGCTGCTGAGAAGAAAAGTAAGCAGCAAGGAGGATAACTATTCAGAAGGCAGTTAGAAATTGGATATTCAAACCTCTGCCCTCCCCACTCCTTAAGTGCTGACATTTTAATTTCCACCCAATTAATTTTTCTGCTGATTTTGCTCCCCAAACCAGGTCACCACAAACACTGTGAGCTCTGCTGACAGCACAAGAAAAGCCATCAAGAACAGCCAGGGGTAGCACAAGGCTGCTTCTTCAGTGGTACCTAACCATCCCACTGGCTTTGCTACCAAGTCAGGACGCACCCTGAGATAACAGGAGCAATTAACTTTCTTCATCCCTTTAAGTGATGACTCATGCAAAACTGTAAGTATTTCAGCCAGTGCTGGCAGCTCGGAGCTGTCACAACGCAGATTTCTGCGGCAGATAACTGGATCTTGCTAGCAAACCTGCACTGCACCCAGATTAAATCAGTGGGCAACAGTCTCAGTTACAGAGATCTGCAGCTCAAGCAGGCCAGCCTCTACAGAGTGCCCTTGCTTTCACAGTGTGGAAGCTGTTGTTGCAAGCAGAACAGATGTTTAAACTAATGCAGAGGGAAAAAAAAAAGCAAAACCCCTCAGAGCTGTTGTTTGTGTTCTCAATGCTGTTTAGCAGGGCCAAACATTTGGTGCCACGTGCTATGTGAGGACAGGAACACAGAAGAGGGGATCAAGCTGCTCAGCAGCTTGCAGCCTGCTCCTGAGGTGCAGCACACAGCTTCCTGCCTGCTCTGAGGGAATGGCAGCTCCAAAGGGCAGCCTCTGCAGCTAGGGACAGCTGTCATGTCCTGGGGCTTGTACAGCCTACCTGGACAAACTTACGAGAGGAGACATGCCTGAGCAGCATATCTCCCCCTGCTAAAGGGCAGAGCTGCCTCTGTCCCTCAGAGACCACCCCATCAGCACAGCTGGAAGCCACCATGGGGAGGCAGCTCCAGCCCGTCTGCTGATGACATACATGCACAACAAGAAAGCATGAGAAGGATGATCTCAACCTGAAAAGTATGCATGTACTACCCATTGGCTGACCTGCCAGTTATGATAAAGTAGCAGGAAGTTTCTTCCTCAGACTGTTTTGCGTATTTTATTTCACCATACTCTCCTGATGGTGCCCTCACTCATCCACTGCCAAGATGTAAAACCTTTAGATAACAAGATTGGAAACCACCACCACAGCAGAAATCTGCTGAGGCACTGGGACAGGTAGCACCTCCAGCTACCAACAGAAAGAGAACCCAGAGCTGGCTGCCACAATGCCACTTTGATACAGTGTCCCCTAAAACTTGAAAGTGTAGGAAGACTTTGCAACTGTTATTCAGAAGCTTACAAGAGACTGAAATTACTCAGAATTAGTTATAAATATACCCATTAGGTTATTAAGTAGAGATGTGCTCATCCTGCTCTAAGGCAGCAGCCACTACAAGGGACAGGCACTGCTGGGGTGCCTAACAAGTCAAACCTTCCTGCAGGCAGGGAAGAGCTCTCCCAGCAGCCACAGATGTTCTCTTCAGCTGCAGCCAGAGGGTACCCAGAGATACGTAATGCAGATAACCAGACTCCAAAATCAACCAGGAGATCCTGGCTGTTTTTACTAGCTTTGGTGATAAGGCAGGAGAGAGTAAAGCCATGGCAAACAAGCCGCAGGTGGCAAAGTCCTTCCTCACAGGTGTTACTGGGAAAAGTGAATGCCACCAGGCACTCTCCCACGTGTTGCTGATGCCACGTTCCCAGAAATATCTACCACTGAACCAGCCCCCTGCAAGCATCTGTTCAGTTACAGGGTTTAACAAGAATTCCTCCTTTACCTGGGCAGCATATGACATTTATTAACAAGAAATACTGAGTCACAGAGCATTTCAGTTAAAGGGACTATCTGAGGAAAGAATAAAGCCTGAGACAAACTGCAAGCACAAGGACAAGAGGCTGTATTTGCAAGTGAGAGTACCCCCTCTTCCAGGCAAGCTAGAGCCAAATCTCATCCACCACTTCATTGATACAAAACTAAAACGCTGTTACCACAGAATTACATCTTCCTTACGTTCACCCACCCTATGTTTCTTTGCCTCAAGAGCTCACCCCGGTCATTTCCTTGTAAACAGAAACCAGGCATCCAAAATAAGCAAGACAGTGCTTTTCAGCTAGCAAGAAATCCGGAGGGGTAGCTCCAGGTACCCCCCTCCAAGCACAGCATCTTCTGGTCAGGGACAGTCACTGCAACGCTCCACCCTTAGCCTACGTGCAGAAGAGCTGCGTGATGCAAAGGGAGCTCCCAGCTCCCCAGCACGAGCAGGGTAACTGTGCTCCATACACACGGGACCCCGCGGGGCTCCTTACAGAGCAGCCGAGGAAGCTGGCAGAGGAGAGGGGCTCTCTTGGATAGCCCTGGAAATAGGCTTTAGAGAGCTTGCACCTGGTGAGCGGGCTGTTAGCGAAAGCAGTAACACCTGAAAACAGTACGACACGTCACTAGCAGCACCACCTGATGCATCAGAGATCCAGCAAGTACACCGAGCTGAGCAGACCGCGAGTCCCCAGCCGCACCCGCAAGAAACGACGTCCGATGCGTGCGCGCCTCTCCCTTCAGCCCACGCTCCTCTCTCCCATTACAAACACCATCTTTCGCCACCGCCACGGACTCCGCTCTCCACGTGGCCGTGACCCGCGGGGACCACGAGCTCTGCGGTCGCGCACAAACGGGCCGCGAGGCTTCCCTCCGCCGAATACACCGCAAACCCACATTCCTCCCACAGAACGTCCCCCGCCGCCGAATCGCGGCTCCGTGACGCCAAGCGCGACGTGCCAGCTGCCGCGGGAGCAGCGTGCCGAGCGGGCGGCGGCACCGCGAACACGACGGCAAACTCACGCAGCGGGCGGCACTCGCAGCTCCCGAGACGGCTCCGAGCGGTCGCCCCCAGCGGCTGCAGCCCACGCCCGAGGCCGCGGCCCAGCTCCGGGCGCGCTCGGGCCGCTCCCCGCGCTCCCGCCCGCCCTCCCGCCGCCGGGAACCGCTCCCGAGGCTGCGGGGACCCCCCCCCGCGCTCCTGCCCGCTCCGCACGGCCCGCAGCGCAGCGCGGCTCACCTCCCCGGCCCGGCCGCCACACCGCAGCCGCCGCCGCGTCCCCGGCCCCGCCGAGCCCGCCCCGCCCCTCCCCGCCATTGGGCGGCCCCGGCGGGGTGGGCCGCGGCCTCGCCTCTGCGGCCGGGCACGGCCAACAAAAGGACGCTGTTTGCCTCACGAGCCGCCGCCGGGTTCCCCGTGCCCGCTCCGGGCTGTGGAATGGCGCCCGCGGCAGCTCCGGGCTCTGCGGGACAACAGCCCCAGCACTTGGCTTCGTCCTCCTCCTCCAGCCCGCGGGAAACGCTTTACCCTTTTTCCGGGGCCTCCTCGCAGCCGGACCTCGTGCCTACTGACACCGCTCACATCCTCTTCCCCGAGGCAGCAAGCCCACCCCTCAGCCCGGAACCAGTCAGCATTTGCAGCCAGAAGTTGCTCAGCTCCAACAGACTCACACACCTTCCCCTTTCCCAGCACCTGATGCAGACTGCTGCCAAGGCAGCCAGGAGAGCAGCGCTCCCATCTCAGCAGAGCCTGCTTTTCTTGATGAGAAGTCAGAAAAATGAGAGAAACGCAGTGGTTGCCGCAGAGAAAGATAGGTGGCCAATAACACAACACGCACCGAGGCACCCTGCATCTGAGAACTCGGCCTTTTCACACCGATTTGAAAAACAAACCAGCATGACTCCCATATCAGCCAAGCACACAGATCATGCTGAACAGCCCTTTCATCCCAGAGCAGCTTCGCCACTCTCACCCACAGACAGAAGTAGCTCACAAATTGAATCAGTAAATCCTGATGAGCAACATTCTCATCTCTCCAAAAGAAAGCAAAAAAAAAAAGTCACTGCAAGTCTTTGAGGCACCGACACCCTGCTGCTTCTGCTTCACCACATCTTGCTGACCAAGTGGCAGCCATTACCACCTAGCTGCTACAACCTTCCTACAATAGCTCCTGGAAGAGAGGTCAATAGAGGTTTTCATGCTTCTCACATGCTTTGGCCCAGGCTGTGCAAGGACCTGACAGTTTGGTTCCTTCACCAGATGCAAAGGGAGAAGAAGGAATGAGATCCCAAATAGAAGACATGTCAGCTCTGCACCTTGTGCCCACTGAATCCCTGGGCAAGCAACAGCCCATGAATGCATGATGTGTTCCTAATCCCAGCCAAGCAGGGTACAAGTGCCCTAGCAGAACAAGCCTCTGACCTACAGTCTGTGACAAAACATGCTTGGCTGCTTGAACACACAAAACATGCTTGAGACACAGTGGTGATGAATAGACTTGAGTCCTGACAGAGGAAATGGATGCTAATCGTGAGTCAGCAGTACATGCTTCACAGCTGTCTGCATAGAGAGTAGAAACACAGACTTGTGAGTTTGCAGTGTTTGCAGAGCCTTGGATACCACAGATCAGTGCTGTTGTCCTACTTAGGTGCAGGTATTTTGCCTGCAGTTCCATCAGTTACTACCTGGAGGTACTCAATAGTTTGCTGCAAATGTCACTGCCTAAGCATAGAGTTAGCTAGGGCTGAATGCAAGGCTGATAGCTTTGGCCACAGGACAACTGCCCTTCTTTCCCCAGACCTTCTAGGACCTGGTGTCACATCACCAGCTGCAGAGCACCTGGGAGGGACAAAGCTTCTCTCCAAAAATGCACTCAGAACTTACATTGTAAGTCATGAAAATTAGTGGCTTTCCTGACCACATTCTTCATCCAGAAGCGTTTAGTCCTAGAAGAACTCATTAAAGTACTCTGCAGTTTGCAATGGACTGTCAGTGCCAGAAGTAAGACTAGATCCCCAGTCTGCCAGGCCCATCCTCTGGTTTGCCTTCCACATCAACAGTGACATCTCAGTAGAGACTGGGCTACGTGGATGGGTGAATCATTGCTCAGCCTGTCTCATCCATGATAAACAAATTCTCTGCCTAGCAGCTCAGAGTTGCATCAGACCACTTCCCCAGTAGGAAAACCAAGCCAGTTTCAGCTGTTAGTCAGGTGTTATTCTTTACCCATAAGCCACCTGTACCCTAGATGGTAGGAAAACATGAGACAAGAGTGAAATGCCACAGTTTAACTCATACACTTGATTTCCATAAGCCAAGGATAAAAGCATCATGCCAAAGCAGACAGGAATAGCTGGATAACGGGAGTTCTGAGCTGCACTATGAACACAAATGGTGAAGACAAACAAATTTTATTGTTCTCTGCCATCACTCTCTTACACTAGATTCATTTCCAGTAATAACCACCTGGAGGGATTGGAGAAATACAGATTTTAACATTAATGAAGATACGTCACAAGTGGCAGAGATTGGTGTGAAACAATCATCATTAGCAGCATCTCGCTAAACCAACTAGAGAAACTGATTTCCATGCCACAGAGATTTGGGAGGGGCGGGGGTGTTCTGCTCGCAGTCTGTCTTTCCACCTCCACATCCCCACTCATCATGTTAGAACACTTATCACAAGAGCAACCCCTCGGGCTTTTCAGATAGCTCCCTTTGGGGCATTCCTAAGGAGCCCTTCCACACACACACACACACACACACACACACACACCATACCTATCAATTTACCTTGACAAAGTGTGAAGTCCAAGAGTCTCAGATTATGACCTTCAGTACCATATGGTTCTTTTAAACAGGCATAAGCACTTAAAGGGCGAAAAGAAACACAAGCCTGCTAACAGAAAAATTAGTGGATGCAATCCTTTTCTGTAATCACCTGCTTTGACTTTCATAATTGAATTTTAAGTTGCTCTCATGGTGAAAGTGGCAATTATGAGAGACAAATTAAGCACAACATATGTTCATACCTGTGTGCGAGTGCGCGCACACACGCAGGTACTTGCTCTGCAACTCCTGTCGGGCTGACTGTGTACTTGTCTAAGCATATTCCTCCTACCCAGAAGGTTCAGTCTACAGCCAGCAGCAGTTACAAATCAACAGTATGAAACCCCAAAGCATACACAAGCTACAGGCTGCAGAGAAACATGGCTGCTCAGCCGCACACACAGGAACAAAAGTCCAGGCAAAAACCACAACCTGTGCCACCTATTTCCTCCGCACATTGGCAGAGGTAAAAGACAAAAGTCCAATGGCACATTGCCCCCACGTGGCGAACTCATCCTACTGCAGAAGAGCATAAGCATCCCTAGTAACCCTCTAAATTTGCTGCAAGCAGTCAAGCATTTCAATTAATGTTAATGCGTTGACCGTAGCTGACAGATCAGTGAAACCATCTCTTCTGCAAGAACACGATTTACTTCTCTTTTTCACTTAACATTTACTCAGGTAATCTCAGCTTGCATGTCAGAAACAGTAAGGCCTTAATAATTAAAAAAAGCCTACCAAAACAAAACAGAGGAAGAGCCCTTTCCCCTCCTCTCCTCTCCACCCCCACTCCCCGCAGTTCACCTGATTTTCCTGTCCACCAAATCAGGCCAGCATCTGCAGCATCTGTTACCTGAGAGGAGCTGCTCAAGGCTCAGCCCAGTTGCAACTTGTACCAGGCTCCTGAGATTGACATCAAAAAGCATTCCGGGGGAAAAGCAAGACACCACCAACCAGGAGCCATAACTCCCCCAAAAGAAGTAGTTCTAACAGGAGAAATAATAATCACATCTCTTTTTCACATCTCCGTTGAACGCCAAAGACTTCAGACAGCACAACTGCATGATACCACAGTCATATGGATGGCAGTTTCAAAACCAGAAGGTGTCTTAGGATGAGAAAAGCCCTAGTCCTACTCAGTAGACAGGATGCTTCAGGACAAAAAGAGAAGTCAAGGAACTACAAATATTTATTTCCCCCAGGAAGTTAGGCAGTTATTTTCCTGACAAATAAACCTAGCTTGAGAGCCTTGCTGATGCTTGGTGTGTAACTGTAAGATGCTTTCAGAAGTCTACCAGTTTGTTTTCATCTAGACAGAAAACCTGCATTCCCCACAGTCTGTGCCCAAAGCCAAACAAATTGCTCCAGCTATGTGGGCCAGGGAACAGGGATCGGAGCCTCCTACAGATGCATGAAAGGAAGAAAATGAATGTGGCTGCATCCAGCTGTTCTACCCTGCCTGCTATCCTTGCAATTCTGCTTTGCTCCATTTGTTTTGAAACAAAGAAAGCAGTCTATGTGTTGGGCACAGAAGATTAAAGACACTTCTCTTGCTCTGGATGTAAACAGCAAGGTAACTGCTTCACCAAAATGCCACTGCAGATCCAAACCGCACATTCTGGGGGAAAAAAAAACACCAAACCCTGAGCTTTGAGAAAATAACTACTCCAGGAAGAGCCTGACCTGAATTCTGGGCTCTGCATTATGGAACAGCTTCTTAAAAGTAAAAACGAATCAAAAACATCAAAACAACAGTGGAGTTGCAAATTATGAAGAGCAGGAGTGGGCATGTTCTGAACAAAGCATTTCACTGTCAGTGCTTTTCCCTCTTTTAATAAATAGCCCGTTGAAGGAGTTCAGTATCTGTTTTAGTAAATGTTTTGCATTAGCTCTCAGGGTGTGTTTATTTACTCATTCTACAGACTACGCTGAGTTATCTTCACATAACATTGGACCTCTTCTGTTTCCTACCTGGGAATTTTCCCAGGAATTTTTGGCTTCTGCTCTTAAAAAGTGAGGTGATTCCTTCCCTTTGCTCCACCAGCCTCTATTTGTTTATTAATAAAAAAAACAGCAGAACAGCCAGCTTAAATAAGACAGCTCAACAAGGTAAGCTGCTAATGGCTGGCACGTCTTTTAATTCAGTTATCTCTGACCTTTTGCAACTACCTCCTCTCACATGACTTACGTTAGCAGAAATTTCTACCTGGCAGCTTGGACCTCCCTGAGAACACAGCCATGTCACCACCACAGAAGACACACGTGAAACTGCAGAACCAAGGAAGGCTGAAAGCAGAACACAGTTACCTGCATCCATCCTACAAAACCATCTGCACTGGGTTTCAAACAAAGCGAGCAATATTCAGTCCCACTCTTAGTGTTAAGTAGCACTGCTCATTCTTTCCTACCAAGGACCCCTGTCTTTCCCACAGCAACCAAAGCACTGCTCTTGCCTCGTGGTACCTGTCCTTTGCACCTGTGAGCAGGACTGCCCCTGCTCTAGCCAGAGGTTGTTTCTGAAAAGCAAGTTGTTCTCTGTCTGAGATAGCTGGACACCTCCCACACCCCACGAGATTTACAGGAACTCATTCCTGTGGGTGGAAATGAGCTCCATTTTGCATTTCAAGTACAGAAACCTGCAAACTTACAGCTACATCAGAAGATCTTGCCTTGCTAAACACAGCAGAAACTCCCTGGCACGCCTGAAACTTTGACACACCTGTCAGTGGCTAGGAGCCAGACCCACATATCCTATCGCCTCTGGACCATTCTGTCAATAAAGCTGGCCACCAAACCAGTCCTTCAACAAACCCTTTCTTCCTCTTCATGCTCTTTCTGGACTTGACCCAGAATTACACTAAACTGACCTCACAGCACATGCACTCACCTAGTTAGCGTGACAAGGCTGATCTCTGCAGTGCACCAAATCTTCTCATCAAGAGCACATAAGCAGGCAACAGCACTTCTGGTTTTGGGTGACGAAGAGGTCCCTTATATGGTGTGCTAGTCCATTAAAGTAGTTGAGAAAACAGCAAATAAAGACAATCATACAACTTTTTGGAGTTCATTGTACTCAATTCCAGCCTTCCCAAGAGGTGGTTTCAGTTTCCCAAGGCCTTTATGGAATTTGTTCTTGCACATTCTCCACTCTGTTGCTAATTTACAGCCATGGTAGCTCTTGCTTCCATGCAGCATTTTAGGACCTACCACTAAGTGTCCTGAGAAAGGCAGAAAAGGCGACGTTTTCCTTTCTTTTTCCTTTATACAGAGGTCAAGAAGCAAGAGCTTACCAACATTTGGTACCCTTTATTTGATCACTAAATCTGTGAAACAAGCTGGCAAAATCCCAGTACAGCTCCTGCGTCAAGGCACAGAAGTGAGATAAAACAGCAAGAAAACACAGACTAGCTACAAATGGAGACATGAGGTATGCTTAGGCACTTCCATGCCAGACACTCTGGAAGCAAGATCCATGCGATACCCATCTGGTCAACCACAGGAAAAACAAGTCTCTCTCACTCAAGACAGTTGCTTGAAGACAGGAAACTTCTTTGTGCTCATGCAGACTACTCGGATATATAAACAACAGAGGACTCCAACTTCAAAGTTACAATTCATAGGTCTGAACTTCACTTCCTTCAGAGGTGTCTTGGGATGACATTTCACTATTACCTGGCTTTGGTGGAAGACAAATCAATAAAAAACAGCCCTTTGCAGCTTTTGATATTGCTGCACAGGGTAAACGTTTTTAAGAGACATTGAATATAATCCTTTTTGGTAGAGTTTGTTAATGAAACAACACTTCCCAGCCTCACAAGACAGCTTTGTTTTCAGTCACTTATTTACCTTCCTCTGAGGTAATCAGACATTTATGAAGAGGAGAGAGAGATGACTAACATATCCACACATCAACTAAATGGAAGGCCTAGGAGCAAACCTAGCAGCAAGTGGTGTAAACTGATCTCCAGCACAGCCATCCTAATATTCAGAGCCACCTGAAACATGTATTCAGGATGCTCTAGATTACCTCCTTCCTCATTCCTGAGGAAGAGCCAAGGGATTCAACTCCATCTACCCTATTCCAACGTTCAGAGATGGGTCACTGCTGTAGGCAGACCACTGTCATCTTAAGTAGGATGAGTGGAATCTATAGGAACACTGCTCCAATATTTTGGATGAAAACAGTGGAACCTTGCAGGGTACCAAATGGAAGAACAAGAGATATGGCAGGAGTCTACGTACACGAGAGAAGAACACGTGGAAATGATCAGGAGGAAAAAAAAAAAATCAAGTATTTCACAGTACAGCAGGAGTGGGTGAGAAGGACTGCCAAAGAAACACTCAGAAGTGCAGAGATAAGTGGAAAAGAAACTACTCAGGCAAAAAGGTTAAAAAAGGGAAAGATGCATATAAACAAGAGAAAGCAGGTATCTGCACCCAAAACCTGCATCCAAATATTTTCAGCATGTAAAAAACATCAGTTTTTCTGCAGAGGTGTATGCTAACGATGCACTGCCATTCCTCCAAAATAATGATAGCTCTGCTTTACAAAGCAAGTTTAAAATATAACTTGCTTCAGCACTTCAGTATACTCCTAAGGCTGTCAACTGTAAACTAATGCATGAAGGACTTGGAGGTGGATAGTTAAGATTCATTTTGCAGGTCACGATCTTAATACTCAGACCACAATATTGTCACAATCCATATCTTTGGAAATCCCAATCCTTTTCCTGACTCAACACCTCCCAATGTGTTCACGTAGCTTTATGAACTGTTTTATAAGTCAGTTTTGCCATTCTATTTCAGTCCTCACCCCCAATGAGGCTTTTCCTCACGTGCACAGAACTATCACATCCAGAAAACTTGTTTTTCCTCAGAAATGCCATTGTGCAGTTTTAAGTGTCATTCCTTTCAGCACTTCTTCCCAGAAGTGCATTTGAATTCTGTAGAATAAGTCCTCTCCACCTGACAAAATATGATGCTGCTCTGAGTACTCCAGATACACTCAAGACAATACACAGAGTCACAACAGCCACAGCTTACTCCTGTGTCGTGGTCTCACAGCTCAGTGTGCACCATCCAGCAACGCAAAGCAACTCAGTGCATCAACCTAAAGTGAGGTGTACAGGTCAGGGCATGTACAAAAGTGACACTTCAAATTGAATGAGTATAAATGACTCTGGTATTAACAGCTCAGGAACATAGTAACAAGGACACTACCTGGTGCTCTCGACCTGTCAGAGCCATAAGGGTGGTTGAAGTTGTTTCACAGGAAGTTGAGCACTAAATTATCATGGAATTTCTAATATGAAGTCCAAACATCCTCCAACTGCCTCTAGAAATAAAGCACCAGAGAATACAATGACCCTCGCACCTAAAACACCACCTACAAACAGCTCCATTACGTGTTAACATAACTAAGGGACTCTCCTCAGTGAGAGCTGAAAAAGCAAAGTCCCATAACTGGATCTTTGGCAGCTCTGGGAACACCCTCTGGGAAATGCACTGTACCAGTAAACTCTGAACATACACAGCATTTAATGGTCATAATGAATGCAGGTTCATCACTGTGTTCTCTTTAAACCACCTCTGAATGACTCCTTAATATTTAAAACACATCACCACAAACATTGCCAGGGTTGATTATAACAAGGAATCAGAACAAAAGATAAGTTTTACGTCAGCATTTTTATTATAGCTGTGGCTAATGACAGTACATAAAACAGAATATAACAATAAGACTTTTGTACCAAGAGCAAGTCATTTTTGCTACCAAATATAAAGCTTTGCAAATTCAACAGTACTTTTAGTCCTAAAATAGAAACTCCAACAATGCAGTACTAGAAAACAAATTGTGGCCAGTTCAGCACGTCAACAGCCATCAACCTTTTGTCTCCAGGATTTTCTTCTACCAGTAGCTGTTTTGTTTTATTTTTTTAAACAAACTTCAACCTGAGAAAGGTGGGCTCACTACAAAACCCCTGACTGCCATCACAAGAAACACAAAGGAGAAAAAGACCTTCAGAGACATCAGGCACACTACAAGCAATCACCCCCAGAGACTCAGGAAGTAATTAGCTGTCTTTTCAGTTAAAATGGCAAGTGCCATAAACTTGATTTTTCCTATTAAAAAACTACACATGAAAACATTTATTGCCTAAGAATCATCCACAATGCTTTACCCTGATGAAATATTTCAATAGATAACACATTATTTCAAAGATTAAGACATAACCTAAAGTCATTCCACAGGTAGTGACCAAACAGTACTAAAAGTGCAGACAATCTGCTTTTGTTCCCATGATAGAAAATGCAGGAAAAAAAAACAAAACAACACGTACACACAGAGCTACATGTATAACCAGGGTCTGGTTTGCATATGCTTGAGGCTTCACAGTTGAAGTACTGGTTGATATTGCTGTTGCAGATCACCTTCCCCTACCAAGCTTCTACGTGAAAACAGATGTCCCAGTTTGCTCTCATTAGCAAAGTGGACAGTGCCTGAAGCACACTTTGTTCAGAACATTTAACAGAGATACTAAACCAACAGCTTAAAAGTAGGCAAATGCTGCAGAATCAGAACAAAGCACATTTGTGGCAACTGAAAAACAGCATGGGAGTTCACAGACTATGCAGTGATATAAGTGTATAATATGTTCTTACGTAACATCTGGAGTCATAGAATCATTAAAGTTGGAAGGGACCTCTGAAGACCATCTAAGACTGCCTGCCCTGCAAAGAATAGGGACATCTACAGCTAGATCACATTGCTCAGAGTCCCCTTCAGCCTGACAACCGATTCACAAAATTGTATCAAAAGATTCAGAAATAAGGTGCTGTGGATTGTTTGTTTCTGGTAATAGTGCCACCTTATTTCCATACACTGTTTAGAAAAGGCACGACAAGAACTTAGCGCGTGCTTTCCCAACCAAGTCTCGTACAAACTTTTCTGACAAAATGGGACTTTTTGCTCCCGTGCATCTAAATATATAAAAGGTTCTCACTTCCACTTTAGTGGTGATAAGGAAAGATCATATGAGTCATGGAAAACCTCGAGAATAATTGCTTTTTTGCAGAGAAAATTGAAGCTCCCTGAAAAGGCAATGATGGAAGATTTTACTTCACATTTTTAGAAAGATTCTAATATAAAACAATTCATAAGCAGTAGCTCCAGGCAGGTAGAAATTCCAGCTGCTTAACAGGTTGATATTTAATCTAGCCATTTAAGTACCACTGAAATTATACATCAGCTGTAGAAATCTTAGTACTTTCAAAGAAACTTCAAAGAAACTTTTAAAAATTATAAAAATCATTGCTACACCTGAGCTTAGAAGGGAAAAAAGTTGGAGTTTTATCTCTTTGTTAGCTGTTCAGATAACTATTCACATCGTAAATCTGATTGCCAGCTTTATCAGAGGTACTTGAAAAGCCAAGCACAGCACACAGCTCCTTATCCTTATCAGCCACCACCTACAGAGCCACATACAGCTGTTACTATGGACTGCCAACAATACCTGCCATGATATTCAGCCAAGCTCAGAAACAGTTCCCTTTCCTGGCAGTGTTAAGTGACCTTGGCCTTTAAAAACAAAGATTAAAAAAGGTGTAGCATATTGGAGCCACCTCAGAAGCAATACTGTTTACTCCATCTTGGAGCAGAACCATAAAATACAGTTTGCACTGATCCTGTCAGGCTCAGATCACTTTAAAGAAATGTGCTATTATATGTTTTATACTACAGTTAACAGTCTGCATACCCTAAATATAGTATGAAAATACTCTCTAGGAATTATAGAATTTCTTACGTGTTTGGATACAGAAAACACTCATGCATAGAAAACTACTCTTTGGGGTTTATCTCACTCAATGTATCAGCATTATTTAAGCTTATGTGGCTACAGTAATGCCAGAAAACAGCAGGACTGCTTTGTGCTGGCTCACAAGAAATTCCTAAAAAATTATCTGCAGTACAGAGGAAAAGATTTTAGGCAAACAGTAAAAGAACATACATCCTTCAGGTTAAATCTGAAGGACACAACGCCTGTCACATAAAATGGAGTGTGCCCTTAAAGATGTACTGCCTTTTAGTTCTCTCATTAGGATACAAGGCATGCCTGAATTGTAGTTACATACTTGCAGAGAGCAAGGAAACCTGCACTAAGAGACAGGAAGGGCTAAGGTCTCACAGACACACACCTGTAAACACTGCAAAAATATAAAGCTAACCTTGCAGGGCTCCCTAATTAGCGACCATTAAACACTACTGAACAGGATACCACTAACAGCTGCTTAATCCTAAACATAACAAAATGAAAAACAGAGTTAATATTCAAGAAAGTTATCTAACACCATGTCAGGCAAGAAGAGTTTCAATGTCTATTCTGTATCCCTATTACAGTGGGAAACTGAAAATAAGCTTAACATAAAAATTACTAAACAAAAACAAAGTCAAGGGTGTATAATATATAGAATACTGACTATGTGTTGTGAGATGTGCCTCACAAGAGTTACCACAATGCATTTCCATGTTAAACTCCAAAATATCCTCCAAGTCACACGCTGAGCATTCCTTCTGGCATAACACCACCATAATCCAACTCCAGAATGACTCCTTTAAGCCAGGGTATAAAATCTGCAAACAAGCCCAGAAAATATATATTTTAAGATTTGCTGTCTTCATCCACTTAAAAGAAAAAAACCTAGACATTTTCCTATTCACAATGAAACAATGAGATCACCATGGGTTTAAGAGCCACCCATTCAAACAACCTGAGGGACTGCTCCCATGGCTCTTGACTTGCACAGTATTTCTGAAGAAAATGCTTCATACATACACGTGTGATTTTATAAACACGTATGTTCACAACTGCGCAGTTTAGCTTCAGGACCCTACACAAACACCAAAACCTACACAAACCCATCTTGTCCATACTTTCCCAAAACTTCTTAATACCACCCACACTAAGTAACAAAAAGCCCTCTTCAAATGGCAACTTAAACATCTTACCAAAACTTTATACACTGTGTCCTTGAGCAGCGCTGCTTTCCCCCTCTCCACCTTGCATTTGCATCTGCATCTGTGCCTGCATTCTTGCAATCATCTCCTGCATGCGACGAAGCTGGAAATACAGTAGAGACTCCTTTAGCCTTATCTCATCTCAGAATATGATTTTGCTGCCACCACACTATTAATCATTGATATCAAAGATGGAATACACACCTGCATTGGCTTGATCTGATGAGTTGCAATCTCAGGTTATGGAATGTTTTTCTACTGCTCATGTTCCAACCATTATGAGGATGGAAATTCACTGACTGAAATAAGCATTCTTACTGGAACTTGGGACAGGATTTTTAAGCATCCCTAAACTGAAGTCATTTCTTCCCCTTCTCTGCAGGGCTGAGCTGACTTTTGCAGTTGCTAACTTTAGAACCATTTCTCATATGAGGACAGCTCTCCCTTCCCACACAACATGCATTACATCCACCAATGGCCAGAACAGTGGAATCTGACATTTTACTACATTGCACTTGTTCAATAAATCAGAATTCTGAGATCCCCATACCTCTTCTACTTTTTACTGTACCCTGCATAATTCTATATTGGCAATTCCAATGTAACATACTACAAGATCTATAAATCACATTCCAAAATGCAATACAAAGATAAAATCCCCCCCACCCACACAACACAGATTTTTCATCTTACTTCAGCTTCTTTTTCAAGCAGAATCTGGTCTTTATTTACTTCTTCATCTTCTACTTTCCTAAGATAGAAAAACATACCTAAAATCAAAATACAAGTTCAAGATAACACTGGCAAGTCATTAACGTGGATGTAACATATAAAATGCTTAGAAATTTGGAAACCTTATTACCCGCAGCCAGAAGCTTCTTTTGACACAGTTATCTCACCTCTCTCATGACAGAGCAATCTTTCATCCTGTACAGGATTGTACTTACACGGACTTCCATTCAATAAGTTGCAGCATGGAATATCTGCTAACAGACCTCTAATCATCAAGTGTTACCAAAAGTGCAAATCAAACAAAAACTGCTATTTCTGAAAACTGCCCAGACAAGAGACAAAACTCATTCCAACAGCAGAAGGGAAAACCTTTGCAAAATGTATCAAACCTGCTGACACATGCAATTATGAAACCCTCTAGTGGTTGAAATAAGAGAAGCAACATAAAAACATGAGTCAGGGAACACCCAGTCTTCAGCAAGAACTCGAACTCAACTTCAGAGACTGCTATTTTACTTAGAAACTGAGCATTCTACCTGCCTATTTTTACCACAGCTCAAAATAAGGCTAAAAGACATTATCCTATGACTGCACTTCAAAGAGATTTATTTATATCATGTTAAATAAAACTCTACAGGAAGACTTGACTTTCTTAAAGATAATTTCATAAAGTCCAGATATGCAGGTCTAAAATTTGATTTATATTTATCAACATTTAACTTGCACATTTTTAGAAGGTATTTATCATCCACATTTCCCCCACGTATTTACCTTGAATACACCAATCAAACTGCATTCAAACCTTAAAGCAGAGATTTAACTGTACTTCTTTTATAAGTCCCAACTGACTCATTAAATTTGCACAGTACTTTCCTCACAGTCAGTGTAAACTGATCAAACTTCTTGTTAACTGCCCCTAGAGAGCTGCCCGAGATCTAGCAGATCCTAGCAACAAAGCAGTGGGGGGAGAGAGAGAGAAAAACAAAAAATGAACTTTGAGGAGGAAGACATGGCTTGTAGCAATAAGATGACAACCTGCCACCACGTTTGAGTCTCTCAGATCGGAAGTTCTCATAGTGAAGATCCTGGGTCACCTCCTGAAGATCTTGCATATGGGTGCTGGAAGAAGAAAAAAGATAAAACCAATCTGCGTTACATCAGCTTGGTTAAGCAGCTCTCACATACAGCACTATATTGGGTCTGTGCATTCAGCATATGGATTCATTTAACATGACGATTTCAGAGCTCATTTAAGTTAAATTGGTGCTATAAAAGACAAACAGACACCACTCCAGATTCTGAGACAGCCCATACATAAAGCATCCTCCCAAGCAAGACATGTGACAACGTAGTGCTGTGCAGGGACAGAAGAATAACAAAGCCTGCCAGCAAACTTTTAAAGTCTAATACTTTGCAGATATCTTTATTTCTAAGGTATCTGTGTACATATATTGTTCAACAAGCACAAGGTGCAAAGCAACCTGCTTTACATTCTTGGGCATGTGTTCAACAGATGACTTAGACACAAGATTATTCACACAATCACTAAGTAATACATACTGAAAAGGATCTGTGGACAGTATCGGGTCCAATCCCTACCTAGGCCATCCAGATCAAGCTTACTCATGGCCTTCTCCAGACAAATTCCACATGTTTTTAAGGATTCCATAATCTCCTCCCTGTACCCCCCCTACCAATGTCTGAGTATCTTTCTGACTAATCTTTTATTTTATATATATATATTTAACTATTATTTAATTGGAACTTTTAAAACTTACATTAACATAGTCCTCAGCTTGAGAAAGTCATTATGTTCTGGATTCTCCACTTCAACAACACCCCATGGGTACAGTCGACCTCTAACTTTTTTACCTTTGGCTTCAATGAGTTGATTGGATCCCACGACACAAAACGGAATGCTGGCCTGAAAGTCCAGAATTCAGAAATTACTAACAGTGAACCAGCACAAAACAATACAAGAACAACTCTTGTTTTCCTCAGCACTGCATATTATGGTAGTAAATTTGTAATGCTTTTAATTTGAAACTGTAAAAAAAAAATATAGGAAAAATCATTATCACCATCCTCCCGACACAGAAGCCTGAGCACACAGCTACAGTGATCCACTCAAGGTCTCAAAGGTCATTTATGTGTTTTGTTTAAATGCCACCTGAGCAGTCTGAAAAGTTACAGTATATTCATACCTTCAGCAGTCTGGTCTGCTCTTTAAAATCTTCATCCTCATCAGACTCAGCATCAGGCAGGTGGTAAATCTTGATCCCATGCTCTTCAATTTCATCCAGAATCTGAGATTTTTTTATATAAGAAATTGAGATAAAATAAAGTAAGCACTTTTAAAATTTAAGGTAAACTGGTAAGTTACACTCAATCTCTCAAGAACCTGGGCCTATCTTTAACTCAAATTACTTGTCAACTATTTGTTTATAAAGAACATATTTCTTCATGATACTCAACAGCTCCTTCCCACAGTTTCAGTGGAACAGCAGTACCTTTCCTCCCTAATGCTTTATCTTAACATTTATAAATTTCCACTATTTAAAAAATCATATTTGCAATTAAATCAGCTTCATTTATGAAAATTAGTACCTCTAAGAGAATATCTACCCCACAGCACTGATTATTGTATAGAAATAGGACCTGCAATTTAGCCTTACAACATTTTGTTAATGTCATTTTATCATAGCTAGAATTACACACACCACTAGCCATGAAATTTAATTTTAAACAAAGCTATAGAAACAATGCAAATAATTGGCCCTTCCAATTTATCCTGATTCACATTAGCTGCAACTGCCAAAACTGAAGCACAACCTTCCTTGCTTAGGGAATACTACTACATTCTAGTTTTACTTGAGAACTAAGTTAAGATCCTGCAAATTACAGACACTTTGTCTCTGCTTCAAAGCTGATCCAACAGGTGAGGGAGCATTACCACTACCAAATGTATTCAAGTATTTTCCAAAGTTTCCACGTTGACTCAATGCAGTTCTAAGTGCAGCTGATCTACCATTCCACAGGCAACACTCACAGTCAAGTTCTCAGTTAAATACAAAGTTAGGAACTTAAAAGATAAAAACTATATATTTAATAAAGTTACACATTGCACATGAGATTATATATTTCTTGGCAAGGACAAAATAAGGTTGAAAGAGGCCCCTCATGTCAGGGATCACACCACTAGAGACAAAATACAACATTTTTCTGCAAGCTAGAAAAATACATACCCTTTTCTTTAGTCTCTCTCGTTCCTTCAGAGAAAGTGTATCAGCTTTTGCAATTACTGGCACAATATTGACTTTGTTGTGTATTGCCTTCATAAACTCAACATCCAAAGGCTTGAGACTAAGAATAAAACATGGGAAAAAGTTTAGTTTACTTTTAACAAGTGATCAACATCAATGAAGGTTGAAGGTAAGCACTACATTGATGCTTGATGATGATGGTCAGTTTTTACTGTTAGTGATATGTTCTGGGCTGTCTGGTCCACTGAGTTGGAGAAGCACAACTGAAATATCAAGGAACAAGTTGTATCAGCTGAACATGTCTAGATCTATAAGTCTGTCAGGACTCACCCCAGAGTACTGAGGGGGTTAGTGGACACTGTATCTGGACTCCACTCAACAATTACCAAAGGTCTTGGGAATCTGAGAAGGTCTGTGCTGACTGGAAACTGGTTGATGTTACACCCATCTACAAGAAGGGCACAAGAAGAGACCAAGAAAACTACAGACCTATTAGTCTAACTTCCATACCTGGAAAAGTTATGGAGAAGATTACCCTCTATTGAAAGGCAATTAAGAACAAAGCTATTATGGGGCAGAGTCAACACTGGTTCATGAAGGGAAGGTCCTGCCTCAGTAATTTGTGCTCCTATGATAAGATAGGCAATGAGCTGGCTGAATGGCCAAGCTCAAAGGGTCACAGTGAATGGGATTGTACCTGGCTGGCAGCCAGACACTAGCAGCATTCCCCAGGGCTAAGCTCTAGGGCCTGTTCTGTTCAAAAATGTTAACAGTGATCGGGATGCAGGAACTGAATCCAGAAGTTTGCTTCTGAATTCATCAGGTCTGCTGACCTCACTGAACTGAACCCTAAAATGGTCCAGCAGTTGGACACGGTGGTCTTTGTCAGCTCCTTCCAATTAAACTACTCTAATCCTCTGTGTAAGGAGAAAGAAGGAACACACGCGTTAATCTCAGCAGTTCCACTCCTAAGTAACGGCAATTTGATTCTGAAGATTTAAATCAGCAGGCACAAAACCAATTCACTGAAGTAGAATAATTTCAAAAACATAAAACAGAAATCATAAAACAGAAATCCTTACCCGTGACCAAAGGGTGAAATGAAATAGAAGCAGCAGTGAACACGGTTATCTATGATATGCCTTCTGTTCAAACCGCTCTCATCGTGCAGGTACCGCTCAAACTGCTCATCGATGTACGAGATGATGGTCTTAAAACTGTGAAGCAAATGACACTTAAGAAATGGTGCTCCTTCACAAATGGTCAGTAATCGTAGGGACCTTTCAAAGGCAACATTAAAATGCCAAGACAGCTTGCTGATGAATCATCCTTTTTTGATGGACAAAAGCAAGATGCAGCCCTACAGCACCACTAAATTAAGTGCACATCTGAGCATTCCAATTGAACTGGAAAATAATTGTTACTACTATGCATAATACATAATATATATGTATTGTGCATATATATTAAGATAAAATATGCATACATTACACATAATAATACACTTCATAACTTCTAAGCAAATTGTTCTTGGGTTAGTGTTTCCCTTGTGACTAAGCATTAAGTACACATGCTGAAGATAGGAGTTTCTTGTTCCAAATTGATTTAAAACATCAAATTATTGATGCTGATACGAGAGCAGTCAGCCAGCAGCTGCAGAGATGCAAAAATGCAGGAATATTTCATCATTATTGCTCTGAGGTGCACATATGTGTGTTTAGTTTCAGAGAACTAAGCTATGCTCCTCCTATTGCATGCATGCATGAATACCACAGGCTAAGCAGGCAGGAATACCAGTTTATTACTGAATGGAAGAATAAATAAAACATTTATCTTGCATAAGACAGTCTGATCCTCATTTAAGGTGGAAAACAACATAATAAAGCTTTTCTTATGGGAGAACTGGGGCAAGGGGAAGCAGAAAGGGCAGCAGGATGCTGTAGTGAGAAAGGCTGTGATGGACAAACAAGTTCCTGACAGAAGGTGGGCAGCAGAGGTTATGGCTGAACGTCATTCATCTCACAATTATTTCTCAGTACTTATTAAAACACAAATTTTAGAAATGTCAGAACCCTAGGGTGATTAAAATGCACTTAAAGCACAGAATCTGAGAATCCTCACGAGTTCAGACAAGATTTAAAGGTGGATTTTTATCTGCACCAAACAGTAGATGAAATACTTCCTCAGAGTTTTCTTTAAATCATCACATCCCAGTGGTTCCATTGCTTTCTGAATATAAAAAAAATAAGTCAAGTGTACCATCTATTAAAACCTGCTATCTCTCCAAAAACCACACCTCACTTTCAATACTTAACCCATCAAAAAAAAAAAGGGTGAGCTGCTTAGTTATTTTCACCACCAGCCTCTCATGCAAACACAAAGTGGATGTCAGCCTTCATACGTAGATACATTCTGTGTACATACCAGTCTCTGCAATTGATAGCATCCCCATATCCGGGTGTATCTACAACTGTCAGACGTAGTTTCACACCCCTCTCCTCTATTTCAACTGTTGAGGCTTCAATCTGCACAGTGCGCTCAATCTTCTCTAAAAGACAACAAACTTGGTGTTTCAGAGTAGAATCTATAAGGCTAGGTCATTCTGAGATAAGATCAGAAGATTCAATGGCAGATTAGATCTCCTTTCCTCAAGTCTTATGAAAAAATAGAGGGAAAACCGTGTGACTGAGGCAAATAGAAGCACTCAGTAATCAAAAAAGCAACACTAGATTATACATAACAGACATTTTTTCCTTAAGGTTGAAAGTAATAAGTAGTTGTCAGTTACTAAAGCAAGTTGTTCAACAAGGAACAAAGAGGAAAAAACATCTTCCTCTATTTTCTTACAATATTCTCTTGGGATGGATCACTGCATGCCTTCTTTAGCAGGTTCAAAAAGGGACAGAGGGCTGAAAAGAAAGTGCACATTCACTAAATGAGCAAAGGAATCAAATTGCAAGCCCAAGGAAACATTAAAAATGTGCATGTTTAAAACTGCAATAGATCTAATACTGAAAAAAGGTTCTGATTGTTTTAGTTGATTATTGATCTTAATGTGATGTGATGGCACACTTTAAGTAAAAGGAGATTAACCAGCCGGGGCCAATATGGCCCTGCAGCACAGCCAAGGACTGAAGCACAAGGAAATATATTAGAATGAATGCAGCTAGAAATAACAACTTAGCCATTAATAAAATCCAAAGAGAAAAGAATTCACTTCAAATTGTCAGAACAGATAAAAGAGGAGAGTGTTTACCAGCAGCTCCTGGGATTATCCGTTCTGGGTAGAGATCTGTCAAGAAGAGGCTGTTTATTAACGTAGATTTCCCCAATCCGGATTCACCTGGGATTCAAGGTACAGATAAACTTAATATCTGCATAATTAATCTCAACTGTAACCAGAAAGCAACATCTGACTACACATCTATACAGCTTTTAGTCATCATTTAAAGACCTACAGCTTATGATTTTGTACAGAAAAAGAACTTGCATCAATTGTTACTTGGTGTTCTTGTGCATCTCAGCTTTATAATACACTTTCTCAGAGGTTTCACTGATGATTTCTAATTAGACCTGCTAGTCAAGGGGAGTCCCCACCAATTTAAAATTAGACATTATCTCCTTTTTCATGTTTCATGGTTTTAAAAGAAGCTTTTCTGCAGCCATTCCAGAATATAGAAGTTCAGACACTCGGAGAAGCTAGGCCCTCTCCAGCCCATATCAATTAAAAATAGGTAAAAGGCACTGATGAACTCTTGCACTGCCAGGCATTCTAAATGGTGCTTTACTTACAGCTGCTCTTTATCATAATAGAGCAAAAAAAATCTGAGAGAAATGTGATCTGCCTGCTGAGCATGCACAAAGTAATTTCTCACTGGTGAAAGTGGGGATTACCAAAGTGTACCACAGAAAGGCTTCTCTCCTACAGCTACTGACAGAGCCATTGGAAAAGCTGAAAAGCCAACTGATCAGCTAAAGCTGATCACAGCATAAAAAGAAATAAATAAAAAAGATGAGCAACTTGAATTAATTGGACAAATTATTATTTAAAGATATTTTAAGATTAAAGATTTATTAAGATAGTTTAATCTTAAGATATTGTTTTAAATGGAGTGAAAATGATAACAGCAGTCTGACAAAAATATCTGAACCAAAGGTATGGAATTATTTTTAAGTAAAGCTCTGCCCAGGAGCTGCTGTGTTCGGATGCATCACAGAACACATCTCTCAAAATCAGATTTAACAGTGCAGCCTTTTCATCAGTGAAAGAGACACGCAGACAGAGGAATTTAACACTCAGATGGCATCAGTTCAGTGATGACTTTAACTAGTAACACACTGCCTGCTTTCAGTTTGGGTAAACAGCACATCTAAAACAAATCAGTCTCCTTGTCTCTGCCAAGGACAGACAGCACCTTCTCTGACTATTGGCCACAGCAGTCAGAGGTGAGTAACTCTGAAGTTAAATAACCATTTAGCTTAAGCCTTAGCTTAATTAGAATAACAAGTATAAAATCATTAATAAATGCAAGCAGTCAGGATTTCTTTAGAAGAAGAGACAAGTAGCTCACTTTCAGAAACCACGACAAACAAAATGTCAGAAGAAAGCACTAACATGATTCTGAGTACTGACAGCTTAAAAAAATATCCTGATCAGAAGGCAAGAGACACAGCAAGTTAATGAAGAGCTACAGCTCAATACAGACATTGTGAATTAGGCCACGTGGAACATACTTAAATCCCAAGCATATTTCAAGAAAAAAATTTAGCATTCCAAACTATTGAAGTAATCAACAATTTAAAGCACAGTTTATCTTAACCTCCATCAGCTGCCTCCCTCTGCTAGTGTGACTTACAGCATCACTCCAAAGTTACAGTCAAGTAACTTCTTTATAAGTTCTCCTGCTGTAGTTCTCATTTACCCCTTGAACAGGGGCAGGCAGCAACACTGCAGTTTGATGAGGCACACAGGGCTAAGTGCATCTCTGTTACACTGAGACTCCATTCCACCACTACTTCCTATTTCAGCACACTGCAGAAATAACCATTTGGTCTGGATAATTTCACACAGCTTTCTACCAAAACTATTTTTAGATAGCACTATTTGCAATTCATCTTGAAGAGATCTTAATATTAAGCACATCCCTGTTTCTCAGGTCTAGGATCAAAACATTTCAGCAGATGCCCATGACTTGGAACATCTAAAGGTTGGCTCTACCCTTAGGTTTTGTAAGGCATCCATTATCATATTATCATAAGCAAATGCAATGAAGTGAAAATTAAACAACCCATAACAATTAAAAGGTACTTAGCATGCAGTGTAACTTCATTTCCCCATGTCCCTGCTTTCTCTTCCTTCTCCCCCTTACCCCAGGTAAGGGGAACTAACCACCATCAAGCTCTCAGGAGCCAAAAATAAGGGCAGTGCAGACCAGCACTGCGCTGCTGAAGAAGTAAATGGGACAAAAGCAACACAAGGGCTGCCATTTGGCAAACCTAATGAAAGGTTAAAGGATAAATGCTAACTACTGGGATCCAAAACAATCAACTCAAACTCTCACTATCTTGTACTGTCCCATCTCTACCTTGGAAGATCTTGCCCACGCAGATTCTTTTGATCTACAAAAGCATAGTAGGTAGTTTAACACTATTAATGGAAACAAGCAAGCAAACAGAGCTTGTATTCATGCATAAAAACAATTTTAAGCTCAACTCTGAGCAGAAGGGCAGGAACCCTGTAAGACAGAAGGAAGTAATGATCATTGGAGTATAAAACAGATTTTTTTCTCCTCTGCCACAAAATGATTAACATACATTGTTTGTGACACCAAAAATGACAGAACTAATAAAACTACAAGAAAAAGTTAAATGCTACAGTACAAAGCTTTTTGACGTGAGTTAAAGCCTTACAATCACAGAAGCAGCATTCACTTTAATTCCAAGTTCTATGTAAGTGAGAACTCATTGTGAAGAGCACTATAAAACGTTTTCTTACCAACCACCATGAGAGTAAATTCAAACCCCTTTTTCACAGACTTTCGATGAACCTGATTGGGAAGGTTTGCAAATCCAACATAGCCAGGGGTTTCTGGATTGGTAAACTGAGCAGGTTGTTGCTAAATAAAACAAGACAACAATAAGCAACCATGCAAGACGTACTCGTTTGGGTATGTATCTTCACTAGACATTTTGAATATGATAAACTAAAATCAGGAGAAAGCATAGAAAGTGGGACATCATTTGTACATCATTTGGCTTCCCAGAGCTCTGCCTCTTACTGATCTCAGGAACCAAAAAATAAAGTTATCCCCATTGATGGGGGATTCCTCCCCCATCGTTTAAGACTTGAATCCACAAGTTGAAGGTGCACGGCATACAGAGAGGTTTTCTGTGCAAGTTTTCCCATTATTCAAGAGTTTCACAATGAAGGATAGAAAACCTAGAATTTAAAGTTTACTTTTCTTTCTTTCTATCCAGCCAAGACCACCTAAAGTAAAATAAATAAATAAATAAAAGCCCAAACGTTGCCTCAATGAAGCATGCAATACATTTGCTATTCTTCAGCAGCAACCTCACACTCCCTTAAATGAGGGCTGGGAAGGGGTGGATCCTGGCTCCACCCTTCTGGTCACTCAGGTACACTGCATGCACCTGAGTTCCCCTGGGTTGGCCCTGCCTGCCCACCAGGTGCTCCATCACTGCTTCAGGCTGTGACTGAGCATTTCTGCTACAGTCATGCATGAAAATTATGTACTTAAACAAGGAAAGTGACCATCACTCATCTGGCTTTTAACACATCCAGTCAAAAACAGTAGTTGTGAAATGACGGTCACCCGCTGGAAGACTTCATCAGAGATCTCTTTTAAGAGGGAAAATAAAGCCAATAACACAGCAGTGCTTCAAATGCCCTCTACTACAAATACTGCAGATAATCTTCAGACCTATTAGTTTCCCTCTTCAAATACATTACACAAGTGGCTTTGATTCATTTCACTCCACTAAGTTGATGTTTTTACCTATTACACCAAATGCAAGAGACTGAGAGAAAGTTAAACAAAACATATTGATGTACTGAGGTTCAAGTTACCACATCTTTACTCAGCTTTTGCTGAATAGATCAGCTCACGAAGTAAACGAAGGAGGATGTGCACAAGAACACCCTTATTCTCAAGTATTCTTGCTCAAAATACAGGAGCTGAATGAGAGCTTAAATGAAAACATAACAAAGAGCCTGCATGCAGCTGGGAGCATCAGTTAACCACAGAGGTTTATCCTACATGTATGAAACTATTTTAATATCTATGTTACATAACCCAGTAATTCGCTATCAGCTTCTAAATGTAAATTCTCTTGTACCTGTGAACTGCAAATCTAGCATACAGGGCCCACCAAATACAACATAACATTCTGTGCACGAAGATAACACTTTTTAAACAAAACACCCATTTTAGAATGTCACATTTTAGGGCAGAAATGTTATTCTTACCTTGGACATTTTTAGGGAAGATCAGGAGCAAAGCTGAAAACAACACAAAGAAGTGTTACCCAAATTATTAAAAACTGTGCGAGGAAAAGAAAAATAATAAATACCAACAAATCAAAATCCACTTCAGAGCACTGTCTCAGAACAGGAGCGCCCCTGAACGAACATGCAGTGCCAGCTGCTTTTCACTGAGGACCAGGAAGCTGAATTCCCAGCATTATGAGGAGCAGAATGCTTAGCAGTGAGCAGGGATCTCGTTCCTATTAACAACGACATACAATGAACTCAAGCAACACGAACACAGAATGCTGGAGGCACTGGATATACGACAAATCATACTGCAGCCTGAAAAAGAGAAGTTCACATCCGTTCCAGAAGCTAACCAAACCCAAACACGCTAAAAGGCATCTAGTTAGAGGAAATGGTTTTTTTTCAAAGCTCAATAAACCAACCCATGCAGCCTTTTCTTTTTAAACCTCCTCCCCCTCAACGCTTCCTTTCATGTTTCAGTGCTCTGTAAAGAGCTGAGGCTTCAAAAGGAAACATTTTCTCCTCTTTGGTCAGGACGCTCGCAGATCATCCATTTTAACTGATGCTGCCAAGATTGTTGCACACAGCTGTCTCATTCCGAGACAGGAAAAGAAAAACCTGACACCTCCGTGGGAGAAAGTCTCTCAGCAGACAAAGACGTGTGAACACAGGAGGGCTTCTATCAGGCTGACTTGGGTGATTTCAAGAAATGGCATAGTTTTCTTTAGCAATGTAAAACAGTCAGCATGAGCTGATGCTCACTCCAAGTCCCCCTTCCAGTTCCTCCTCTTTAACCAAAAAGGAATCTGCTCCTCCTCAGCACATCCACAGATCAGGGCTGTCCTTATCTAGCTGACTTTCATTTTGCCAGCGTGAAATTTCCGCCACCGGGCTCTTTCCATATTCCAGACATAGTTGCTCTCGTTCTTCTCACCCTTCCACAGCAGGGAACCTTTGCTGATTACAGCCACAAAGTCGCTGCCTTTCTCCTGCCGAAATGCTCTTCAAAGTGATCACCTCTTCCTCGTAGTACCACAAAAACTAATCAATCAATCGATCACCTACCTCAGTGCTTAAAGGTGATGACTGAGAGCTAAGAGCTGCGTTTTAACGAGCCTAAAAGCCGTCGTGCAGCGGCTCTGAGAAACAAATACCACAGCTGTCAGAAATGATCACCAGTTTGTTAAGAGCAGCGTCCTGCCCGGTGCAGGAAGGCCGGGCTCCTTCCCACCGATGAGCGGATCTGCGAGCGGCGAAGCACTCGGCTGCTGAAGATGCTCCTCGAGGGATTGTTCCCATCGCGTGCGACCGCTCTGATAAGAAACGCTCCCTCCCAGTGCGTTTCCTGCCGACTGATGTCACCCAGCCCTGCTTAACCATCCCCCACCCCTCAACCCCGGCTGCACGGCCCCCTCATCCTCCAGCAACTCAAAAACCCGCGACTAGGGCCGCCCTTGGCCCCGTCTTCACGCAAGGGTCGGAGCCGAGAGGAGAAGGCAGCCCGCCGGCCCCTGCTGAGAGGGGGAAGACCTAGGGCCCCTCAGTGCCTCACCTGCAGACCCCGCCAACCGCACAACCACCGCTCCCGCGCTCGCACACCCTGAGGGAGGAGGGAAGAGAGGGAGGGGCGCCGCCTCCCGCCCTCACGCAGACCACGCCCCGTCGCGCAGGCCACGCCCCCTCACGCATTGGCCCAACCCCACGGGTGGTGCGGCGCTTGAGGCCAGTGCGCATGCGCCCGCCCCGTTCCCCTAGCAACCCACCGGGCAAGGGTACGTGGGGGAGGGACTGGCGGTGTGCGGGTAGGTCACGCGAGTCCCTCTTCTTCACCAAGATGGCGGCCGGCCTTTCGGCCTCGTATCCAGCATAGGCTTCGCTGCGGGCCTACTAGAGGTAAAGCCATCGCCGGCGCCCGGTGGCACCTGGCCGAGCGGGAGGGTAGTGGGAGTGGGGGGGTGGCGCGGGTGCGCGAGGAGCGGCGGCGGGGCCCGGCTCCGCGACCGGGAGGTCTCTGCGCCTCCGACAAGATGGCGGCAGCAGAGAGACGGGCGCTGAGGGGGGACTGTCTAGCCGGCGCCCGGCTCTTCTCTATGGTCTCGGCCTCTCCCATTGGCGGGGGGTGCGTCACGTGCTGCTGGCCGCCCCCCGCGAACCATCGAGACGGGGCTGCGCCGAGGGGCCGCCCCCTCCTTGACAGCGGCCGCCTCCGCCGCGCTCCGGTGGCCGGGCAAAAGCATGAGTCATGGCCGCTTCCCTCCGCCTTGCGGCCGTCCTCGGGGCCCGGCTGCTCCCCGGAGGCCTCCAGCGTGCGGCACACGGGTGTGGTCGCCTCCCCGGCGTCATGTGGGGCTCTCTGCCTTCCGCCGCCTCGCCTTGCTGGGCCTTTAGGTGTCCTAGAGATCTGCTCTTGCACCGGGGTGTGATCCAAGCGTGAGGCTGCACCGCAGGCCTCGGGTTTGTGCCCCACAGAGAGCCAAGCCCTGGCGTCTGGAGGATACGCCTGAGCTGCTCTGTTATTCCTTAGGAAGGTTTTACGGCAGGCTGATATGGAGCAGGGAGGGCTGAGTGCGTTGAGTTCATGGTCCTTGGACCCGGCTTGGCTGGCACTAAGATTTCACCTCATGCTGACAGCTCATCCCACACGGCCTCCCCCAGCAGCAAGAGCAGGGAGTGCGTTGTGCTGGGAGCGTTGATAATAGCAACACATTGCTCAGAGCTGGTGAGATGAGCAATCCTCTGATCTTACAGCTCTGGTTTAGCACCTGTATGCAGCTCTACGGCTGGGAAGTGAAAATTAGAGATGGTCACATGGACTTCTAAGGGAATCATTTTGTTTTTTTTTTTTTGCTGTGCTGTTGTGTAACAAGAGATAAAAATCTGCATGCTGTTATGTTCTGTATTGCTTTAGTGTACATTTTCTTTTCAGTAAGGTGAGTGAAGCCATAGCCAAATGTATTTGAGTCTCCATTTTCCAAGCTTTTGCTATCCAAGTGCTGCAAAATTTGAGTCAGTTTAAAAAAAACAGCAACACAATTTCTCAGGTAGTCTAATTGCATAATTGTTGGGGTTTTTTTTTCCAATCCAGGGTGAAAACTAGTGGTCCAGGCATAGCTCTGTAGGTGAACTGAATGCTTCTTCCTCTAATCCAAGAATATGTTTAGAATAGAATCATTAAGGTTGGAAAAGACCACTAAGATCAAGTCCAGCTGTCAGGCCATCACTGCCATGCCTACTCAATCTTTCCCTTGGACATCTACATTAGAAGAAAAGCACTAAAGGACACAGTGACAGTCCAGATGCCAAGGTCTTGTATCTCCAGTCCTTTGCTTAGATTTAAGTTGTTAGAAGCAGCAGTCTTCCTGTTTGTGCTGGATTCTCATGCAATGTGGCTCATATTATGGGCAGGGCCACTTGCTTACTCGAGGTACAAAAAAGCCTTTTCCTTTCATTACAACCCACAGTAGTATGATTTTTTTCGAAGCCAAATTACAGGAAAAGCTCTTGCTAGGCAGAGATAACAACATCTGCAAGCCTGTAAAGGTAGAGCTGGGAGGGGCATTGCCCCATCCAGTCTGAGCTTTCCTGCTGCAGAAAGATTCGGTAATCCTAGGTCATTTTCAGAAGGCACTTTGCTGATTGTTTTCTAAGAAGTGGTTAAGAAGGATTTCTCCATGTTTGTTTTGCATAAATTGTTGCAGCATTTTGCTCCTGCTGGGGGGCAGGTCCTCCTGTCTCTGTTGCAAATTAAGCCAATTTCTCTTTGCCATCTTCCCCTGCTCCAGTTCTACCTGAAGTGGTGCAAAGTGATGTTACTTGTAATATGTTAAAGGTTATATTCCCTTTTTTTTTTTCCCTGGTCTTCTCTGGTTGTTGGAGGAAGAGGTGAGGGAAAAGAGAGTTCCTCTTGACTTGGAATTTGAGTGAGTTTATGTAGGGTAATCATAACAAGAGTAACTTATTTTTGGTGGGATGAGGGCAGTTATTAGACAAGTAGCTGGCCTGTTTTATGGTGTGGTCTGACAGGAGAGAGCTATAACCATTGTTTTCATGGCTGTTGTTGGAGTGGGAGTTCTGTCAAACAAGGCTTTTATAAGGTAAATTGTGATGCTGTGCCTGTTACAGTATTCTAGCTGATGCTGCCTTTCCCAAAATGAACTCTTTGGAACCCAGAAGGATGTCAAACTGGTCCAGATGCAATCAGAAAGAGAAGTTACCGATCAGTCTCACAGCAGGAGCAGGCAAATGAGGTAATCTGGCACGACATCATCAGAAGAAAAGCCTTTGGGTGCCCTATGGGTCCTGCACAAGAACAGGCTGCTCTCTGGAGCACTGCCCTTATGGAAATGCTGTTTCATTGTTGTAAAGACATGCACCACTGGAGAAATTGCAGTGGGTTTTAAAGTGGGCTGAGAAAGGCATGTTTGCCCGGGATGTAACAAGTCTGACTTGTCCAAGAGCGAGTTACCGAGAAGCCAAGTGCCTGTAAAACTTTTGCAATGGGCATATGCAAGAACGAAGGAGGTGTTAATGGTACGAAGATACTGAAACAGATAAAGAGGAGATAGGAAAGAGAAACCCAACTGCAGCTGTTAGGTCCTCTTTTTAATTGCCCTCACCTTGAAGGAAGAGAGCTTTAGGTTGTTCTGTGCTGTGTGGTGGTGTTAGTTGGTGGTTTCTTGTTTTGCTTGTGGGTTTTTCTGGGGTTTTGGTCTATAAGCTATTCCAGCAAAGCCTGTCCTTCTGTGATGTTAATTGTGGGCAGTCCAGGTGGAAAGCAGGGTCCTGGCTGGCAGGGCCTATTGGGTGGGATTGCAGAGGAGCTAGGAAGGCATCTGGAGCAATTTTCCTGACCTTGAGATTTGTGCTAGGCTGGTAGTTAAGGCATACTGTAATGTTCCAGGCTTGAGTTTTGCTTCAAGAGCCCTTTTTCTTTGAGAAATCCTTAGTTTGAGAAGAGTAATTCTGAGTTACAGGCTTATCCTAGGTTGGTCTTAGGCTTGAGGGAATTCGGCTTGTGGCTTTATTTAGCTATCTTTTTAGCTTTAAAAGGACTGTTTACCTCCTAAAACTCCGCTGTTAAAATCTCATGAGCTCCACTACCATCTTAAAAGGAAGAATCCTGCATGCTTCATAACTTTAACGACCTTTCCCCACTGCCTCCCCCTGGTCTTTCTGTGAGCTGACATTGCCTCCAAGCTCCCATGGTGTGACTTCAGTGGAAGAGAATCTCACATTATAAAGGGAGTCAGGTTGAAAAGAGATGTATCAAATAAATAAGGAGGAGAAGTTCTGGCCAAAGCGGGGCAAAAAAAACTTCTTTATTTAGAGAATTTTGTGTGTATAGAAGACTCCAGCTTGCTGGAAGATTTATGTGTTTAAGATTTTAATTATAACATGGAAAAGTAGTGCTAAGTGTTCTGGGTTTATTTTGTCTCGTAGGAAACTTAGGTGTGTTGAAGATGAAGGGTTTTTTTCCTTTAGTTCAGGTGATCTTTGGTGCTTCAGTCTATGCAGACTGGTATTGTCCCAGCAATCCCCCAGAAGCAGCTATTGTATTATACACATCCTTTTAACCTGCTGGTGGGCATCAGTTATCACTCATGACTGATTTGAGATCACTGATTCTTACAAGTATTTTGCCAATAATGTATTAGGTAGCTGTATTTATATCTTTAATGGATATGTCAACATGCAAATAACTCTGATCCATTTGTGCCTGATTTCTCGACTTCAGCTGACTCTAAAAACATCTGGTTTAGTCTTTGTGTTTTGGAAGGGGTAAGGCAAGTAGCTTTGCACGGGAGTCGGGAGCTGTGCACTTAGGTATGCCTTTGTGTATTAGGAAACCAGCTGGATTTCTTCTTGCTACTTTCAGTCATGTGAAGTGGTGGTGGTATTCAGATGAAGGGAGGCAGAGGGAAGAAGAATGTGTCATCAGACTTCTGGTCCCTGGCTGCTGGGGTCTGGCTGTGGCCCTGTGAGTGGTAGGGGCTGTGGCCAGGAGCCACGTCCAGCCAGAGGCACGAGAGAGTGCTGGTGCAGCAGCTGGCAGGAGAAACTGGGAGAAACCCGAGAGAAAAGATAAACCACAAAAGAAGAACGGTTGGAGGAAATGGTAACGAGTTTAACTTCAGTGGAAAAATGGCAGTGGAAGGAGGGAAGGGATTGGTTCATTGGCTGTAAGATACCAAGAAATGATGATTCACAGGAAAAGTTTTGCCTTGGAGCGGATCGAATAGCGCAGTAATATTTGTGCACCCTCCCTTCGACGACGCTGCTTAATTTAATTGGAAGTAAAAGGGATTTATTTGTTGACGCAAAATGGAAGTGGTACCAGATCCCTTCCCCTCAGCAGCACGGTGTCTGGAGCCGTTTCCTCCTAATGGTTTTGCTGCCTTTTCTGAAGATTTTGCACCAATGGAAAAGAACCGTGTGGAAAACGTTTGTGGGGTGGAACTGAAGTTCACGAGGGGAGTGCAGAGGTGGTAAATAAGCACACTGAGCTCCTCGGGTGTCTTACATATGTACCCCGTCGTACATCTGGGTGACTGGTAACAATGCATCTGTGCCTGTATTTGGTGCACACAGCGTGCTGTTTTGTCTGCACAGGAAATAGCTGATAGAAATGCTTTGGAAATAAGTGTCAGAGCCCACGAAGAGTTGTCTGAGCCACGCACAGACCAGGTGATAAGGTTACCTATCAGGACCTGGGTTATAAGGGAAGCCCACTGCTATTCTTATCTCATAAATACGAAGCATGTGTGTCTAGTTTCTGTACAGCCAAGCTCTGGCATATTCTTCATTAGGGACCAGATGAAAACCTTGCATCATTCAGATGTCAGGCTTCATTTAGGGCATTGGTCCGTAGCAGGGGCATCACTGCTCTGTCCCTCACTCGTACCAGCTGCTTTTTCAAACATTTTGTGGTGATTTGTCTGAAATCCCTAAAGGCCTCTTTCAGGCCTCAGTGTAACACCTCAATCTGCTCTGCTTTATGTCACCATGTGCTGCTTTTCTTCCCTGTTGCTGGGGCTGGAATTCTGTCTTTCCCTGCTTTTCTGGTTCTGTAATAGGGCAGGACAGGATGTTTGCTGAAGGTGGGTGACAAACACAGCCTAGGCCAGGCCATGGGACAGCAGCAGGTACGTAGGATGGGTACACAGGTTGGAGCAAAAGGCAAAAGGAAGAGAATAAGGGACAGAGCTGATGCAAGGAAGATGCCCCTCTGGAAGGAACAGTGAAAAGCCCCACTCAGAGGACAGGGGTACTGAAGGGACCCAGCTGCAGCTCTGGTGGGCAGTGGGCTGGCTGTGTGTCCCCAGCAGGTGCTGGGGGCAGCGTGGGCTGGCTGGCTGTCCTCCCCTGCCCTCCTTCTCAGTGCCAGCCAAGCCCCAGCTGTTCTGGGCGCACAGCAGTAAGCAAATGTGCTCTTATCTCCATTCAGATGATAAGGGGAATGAGAAGCTGTGTCGGAGCAGTTGCAAGGAGAGCAGAGGAGAACAAATCGGAGAGCAGAGGGATGGGGTGTGTTGTGGTTGGCATGTTGTATGTGTTGTCAGGATTAATCCCTCAGTCCTTCCTGCAGCCTGCTGGGACCTGGTGCCTGGTCTGATGGGGACCCTTGAGATCTGTGGAAAACAGCTAGATTGTAAAAACGTGACTGCTGCTTATGGGGAGAGCTCGTTAAGCACTGTGGAAACTTCATCAAGTTCCACACCTGCTCTTACAAATAGCTTCATGAAATGAAAATATTGAATTGATAGCTCTGTTTGTGGCACAGCCATGAGTAAGAACAGGAGCAAACAAGCAGTTAGAGAAGCTGGGAAGTTCTTGGACATTGGGGATGTTTTAAACCCCCTGTTTTACTTGCAGACATGCACTGCTTTGCTCATCCGGGAGATGCAATGGTGTGGGTGGAGGGCCTGACAGCATCAAGCATTAGAGCAAAAAAGGTTGTACCTAAAGCAGCGCACGCATCCTTCTATTCCAGCCCAGGGCCAAAGATGAATTGTGTGGGTTATCAGAAGACGTATGAAGTGTAAAATAATATTTGCAACAATTGGTGGGACAGGCTTTACTCGGAGCTGCCTCTCTCTCGTCTTTCATAGCAGGCTTAGAGTGGCCCTGCAGATTTGGAAGAGAAGACTGTCTGGTTTTTTCACTGTCAGTTTAGATCACCATGATGTAATTCTCTCTAACACACCAAGAGCCTTTTGCTTGGCCTAGTAGAGATTAGGAATTAGTGCTTGTCTGTGGATATGTTGAGCCCCTGTTGCGTGTGCTATGAATAGGACAAAGAGAAGTTGTGCTTAAATAGCTGGGGTCCTATGGTGGCTTTCAGAAGTGCTGCTTGGAGTCAGGTATTTATTTTCTTTTCATAGCGATTGCTGCCAAACTGGAGATTTCTTTTTCAGTAATTTTGAGTTATTCCTCCTCCTGCAAACAAATATCTGGCTTCTCTGCAACTTTGTTTGATTTTTATTAGCTCTTTGAGGTTTTTGCTCGTCACAATGATGCTAGCTTTTACAGGGTGCGTTTTCAGACTATTTATTGTAACCCGAGGACAGAAGTAAAGAAACATCCACGAAGTAGGAGTGTCTTGTGGAGTTATGTGATGTGGGGAACAGAGCATACCAGAGCACATAGAAAGTTTATAAAAATGGAGCTTCAGCATTCCCTTAAGTCTTCGTGATCCAATAAACATTGGTAACTGAGGAATCTTTAAAATCCTTCAAGGGGCCGTGAATCTTGCTTAGCTTTTTCTGCGTGCTGTTGAGAATCCAAAGGAGCTGAGTGGGATTAAATAAGGTGTGAACTTTGCTGTTTTTCTGTCTAATCTTTTTGTTCCATTCGTTTTGTCTCCTTCCCCGTGAAGTGAAAAGAAGTGGCTGTTGTCTTTGTAAGCCCCTGTAAGCAGGTCCTCGTGTTCCAGCCTGCAGAGCAGCAGCCACAGATACCTGTAGGAGTGTGTGGGAGAGTGCAGCACGTTGAAGCTGAGGGGCTTGGCATTGTCCGTGGCAGGTAATGCAGAAAAAAAGGGTGAGCTCAGGCCTTGCGAGTCCCTTGCCCTTTCTCACCGTGATATGAGAGCTGCTGGCCATATCTCTCTGGGGGTTGGGGGAGAATTTGCCACGTGTTCACTTTGTATTGTGATTGCCAAGGGAAAGAGAGCAGGGACACCGAAAAGGTAAACAAAAGAGCTCCAGCTCAGTGGCCAAAGCAGAGTAAAGTAAAAGTTTCCTTTTGAAGAATAGGAAGGAAATAGTGCCTGCTTTGTTCTGCAGGATCTCCTCAATCCCCAGGTCTTGGCTAACCATGATGTTTAACCACAAGTGTCCAAACAGGCTTTGGGAGGTGGCTCTGGGTAATTATTGGTGGAAGGTTTTATTTATTTCTCTTCAGTGCAGGCAGAACAGATAGTGCTGCAGCACAGCTCTGAAGGCACCGTGTAAGGTGAGCACACAGTGTGGTGATTATTTAAATGAAAAAGCACATTCAGATCAGCCTCAACAGCCAAAACTGGGATGAAAGATTGTCAGAAAACAAGAAACCTTTTTTGCTGTTGGGGGAGTCGGGCACAGGACAGCTTGCCCAGGAGGTGACAGCACAAAGCCCTGAGCACCCAGTGCACCTGGTGAGGCCTCTTCGGCCCAGGGCTGGCTGCTCTGTGTTTCTGTGCTCTCTCTTCTGCTGCTCTGTGCTGCTGGGCTTTCTGGGCTGTGCATCAGAGAAGTCAGTTTCTGATTCCCTTCCTATTCTTGAGTCTGGTCGGTGTTTTGTTGCTGTAAAGCAGCACAGGCAGGTTCTGTTTCACTTCATCCCTGGTGTCCCGGGTCTCCCAGGCAGAAGATCTGAACTTTGCCTCTACTTTAAACCTCTCAGTTCTTCTATATGCCTGTAGTCATCTCCAAAGTGCAGGTAGGAAGCTCACTCAACTGGTGCAAGTGTATCATTTCTTTGTTAAATTACCAGATTTCTCTCCCAGGTGGGAGGACTGCCTCTGACCTTTGCTTCGCTGTTGGATTGATTTTTATTCAGCCGTCCATTGACTTTCTTCCTCATCTCTGAAATGGCATTTGCTTTGTGATAGCACCTGCCATCCAAGGATCACAGCATCCCAAACAAGCTGACATGAAGTACCAAGTTGCTTAGAGCAGCTCAAACCTTGTGTGCATGCAGCCAGCTGGGGGAATCCCACCAGGCAGTGCAGTAAACTGGGAGCAAAACCAGGAGCAGGGCTCGAGTCTCTAGGCTGGTCAGCTTTAACCACTAGCCCTGGTGCCCTCACACTATTCCAGTGCAAAACGTGCCTGTTTCCTCCTGTACTTGGGCTTTTTTCTTTGCATTCACAGAGCTCAAAGCTCTGTTTGAACTCTTCTGCCACTGGTAAGTTGCTCCTGTTCTCGTGCACTTTGCTTGCTCCTTTTGCATAGTGTCCTATGACAGTCTCAGAAGGGCAGTGTGTGTGTTGTTTGCTAGCTGGTGATTGCATAATTTTGTTGTCAGAATGCCCAGGAAATAAACTTGTCTTTTGAACCAGCATTTTGGCCTGAGAGGCCCGCAGAGGTTAATCACCTCGCTTCAGTATCTGCTCAGCTCTTCTGCTTGTGCAAGAGGAGAGTTGCCCTCTCTAAACATCACAGGTTTACCAGGAGAAAGGCAAATGGTGCTGCGCTCCCCTGGGACCCTGCATTTATAGCACCTAGGTTACCAGACAAAACACCTGGCTGCACTTCTGCCACCTCCCTCCCCTGGTCACAGCACTGCTGACTGCAGCTGGGATTACCAGGGGGTGGGATGGGGTTTTTCTCTTCCCACAGTTCCCTGTTGGGTGCTCGTGGCTTTCTGGAGGTGGTGAGGTTGCAGCAGGGACAGCTGGGGGCAGGGTTTTAGGCTGGCATTGCTGAATTGTTTGGACTGGTGATGGTGTGTGAGGGAGGAGAGGAGGTGGTGTACTCGGACACCTCGAGAAGTGGCAGTGAAAGAAGGGAATCTGCTCTGAAAGTCAGTGTGGTGCGTGCAGCGTGGCCCGCTCACTTCCAGGCACATCTTAGGATGTTTTCTGTATTCTGTATTAAGTGTGAGAAAAACAGGAGGATCTCCACAATTTGACCCTTAACTTCAACGTAGTAAAGGTTTTCCTGTAGAAGTGAAAAGCTGTGCTGCTGGGAGGTGGCACGGCAGGCCTTGGTGATGGCTTCAGAGCAGCATCTCCTGCTCTTTGGGTGGGAGCCCAAGCATGCCGTGGCATACGAGTGCTCCGTGTCCTGAATCCTCTTACTGTGCTTTTTAATGATGCAAAGGACTTCGTTATCCCGTTTCTGCCATCCTGCTGCCGAGGGACGTGGGTGTTTTGGGGCGGTCCTTGGCTGCGTGGGGTGAGCACCGGGAGCACAATTGGGTGCTGATGTGTACGGCTTTAGCAACGTCGGGCTGCGCTGAAACAGGAAATCGAGTCTCGGCGCGGGGGGAGCGCGCTCGGCTTCCTTTCTGGAGAAGTTTCTAGCGAGGGAAATAGGGCTCTCCTCTAAGAACGGAGCACGAGAAGAGGCCGGTGCGATCCCCGACGAGCGGTGTGGGGGGGGGGGGGCCGTGTGCTCCGCTGCCCCGCTCCGCTCTGCGGCCCGGCCCCGCCGGGAAGGGGCACGTCCCGCTGACGTGCGGCGCGGGGATTGGCAGCGGCCCGCCCTATATAGGGCCGCCGGAGGGCTCGCGCCGCTCTCCCAGGAGCGCTCCCGGTTCTCCTGCGAGGCGGGCGAGCGGCCGCGGGCCGGAGTGAGTCACGGCGGAGCGGGGCGAGGGGGGATCGCGTCCTCCCGGGGAGAGCTCCGGAGCTCGGCGGGCGGCGCGGGGAGCGGGGGGGGGGGAGCGGGGTCGGAGCGGGGCTCGGGGGGCGCCGGGGAGGAGGGGAGCGGAGCGGAGCGGAGGACCGCGCCGAGCGGTGCTTGGAGCGGCGCGGACCCCGCGCTGGGTGACAGCGGCCCGGCCCGGCGCCGCCCCGCCCCCCCCCGGTGCCGGCGCTGCTGAGGTGGCGCTGGCGGCGCCGCCCGGCCTGGGCCCAACGCCTCCACGCCGCGCCCGGCCCGAAGCTCCGCGGGGCCCCGCGGGTAGGGGAGGAAGGGGCCCGAGCGCCCTACCTCGAGGCGCCCGATCTACTCGGGCCGCGGGCCGGCCGGGCACAAAGTGAGCGCTGTGCGAGCGCAGGAAACCGAGGTAGGGGAGGTGGCGGAGGGAGGGTTGGGGGCAGAGAAAGCGCGCACAGAGCTCGGATTGAAGGCTGGCCGCGGCCAGCGGGCGCCGGTCACGTTGCACGCTGCCGCAGGAAGCGGTGGAAGGGCTCCATCCTGCCACGCAGCAGCTGGCCGCCGCGGGAGCCAGCCGAGCCCGGGGCCCGGCCTACCTGGGGCAGCCGGAAAGCACGTACCCTTACACGGGGCTGCCGAGCTGCAGGAAGCTCACACGGCTACCAGCAGTGCATGGGTGCGGGCAGAGGACGGCAGCTGTGCCAGCTGAGCAGCCCAGCTGGTTGCCACGAGCCTTAGCTGCGTCCTGTCGCAGCCACCATAACACACACACCAATATTTTAGTAAAATATCGCCCAGCTGCCCACTCCTGACCGCTGGTATTGGTTGCGTTGGCAGTGCAGCGCAAGTCTTTGCTTTTCTTTCTCTTTATACAAATATTTCCGTACAGGCTGGCTCGTGCTGGGAGCTATTCTCAGGATGATTTCATTCTCCCTATTTATGGGCACTCTGAACTTCTGAAACTTCTCGTGCCCGTGCTGCAGCTGGCCACAAGCGAGGTGGTTCGAGACCTGTTGACCCAGCCAGCCGTGCACCGGCGTGACGTCGCTGTAACCTTAGTTTCAAAGCCTGCAGTGTGAAGGCGAGGAGGTGTGGGCTTCACATGCAGCGCCTGAGCTGCTGCTGTTAACATTATGTTTAAAATACCATTCTGATGGCCACCTCCAATTTTGGCCAGAGATGAATCCCTGAGGCCTATGGTATACCAGATGTTTGGGGTTGCTGGAGATGGAAAACATTTGTTCCTAGCTTGCTGTATGGGTGACAAAGCAGAAATTCACGCGGGTAAATGCTGCCCTTAGATTTCTCTTTGAATATCTAGCTCTCCTCTGAGGTGTTGAGATGCCCACAGCTGGTGTGGACCCACTGAAACCAGCAGCTGTGCCTTGAGGTTATGCTTCAAGGTTATGCCTTGTAGGCTGCCTCTATTTCGGGTGTAGTTTCACCGACTTCTCATCCTTCTCCTCCTCAAAGGAGCAGAGCCAGGTGAAGCTTCCCCAAGAGACGAGAGCTATAACCACATCTGTGCCATTAGCAAGGCTCTCGCCAGGGCCTGGCAGCTGCTTGTGGCATGCAGGGTCCTCCTGGCTCCTGCTGGCACACTGCCCTGAGGCAGCAGCGTCCTCAGCTCAGTCCCCAGTGGGCTGAAGGCTGCGGTGGCAGCTCCATCTGCATGGTGACGTGGTGCTCAGCGTGCCTGGGGACAGCGAGGAGAGCACGAGTGTTTCTCTGGGACCAGATGACCAGCCACCCTTCCCTGCATGCCAGCCTTGCAGAGCCTCTGTGTGCTGCAAAAGCTGTGCTTCGGGCAGCACGGCTGGGAGCTGTCACCTGGCAGTAGCAGGTCGCTGGAGAATTAATTGTAACATTAGCTCCATTGCTCAGGTGGTGTTGAAGTGGGTGGAAATTCCCTGCGTGGCTCTCACTGAGGCGCAGAGGTCCCTGTAGCCCTGGTGCACTGCTGCTCTCCTTTCCTCCTGCCTGTCACCTTCCCTCGCTGTGTTGCCATGAGCGTGATGCAAGATGCCACGTCAGAGGCTCAGTTTTTTTGGAGGCTTTTCTGGCTCGCCGGGAGCCCGGACACGGTGCATATCAGTTTCCTGACAAGTGCTGGAGCTCGCTACTAGAAGCAGCTTTGTGCAGGAGGGGGACCTGTTGTGCCACGAGCACACAGAGGCACTGGATTTCAGGAGGCTGCAAGCCCTGCAGGAGTACACACGTGCAGCTGGGGAGTGTGGAGGAACTATTATACATCTGACAGCGCGTACTGTACCAGCTTTTGTTTCCTTATTTATATTCCCAATCAGTCGTGCAGATGCAGGAGATGATAAAGCTCCCACCGACAGCCTGCTTTCTGCAGGATGCCTTTGAAACAGTGCATGTAAATCACTGTGGGATTTTTTTTTCTCCTGAGTGACAGACGTGGAGCCAGAGGTCAGTGCCTGTTGTATCATCTCATTGCAATAAAAACCAAAGAGGTGGACTGGCCAGCAGCTGCGTGTGGGTAGCCCTGAGCGGTTGCCTTAGCTTGTGAGGACGTCTGTGTTGATTTACCCAAGCTCCACTAAACTACATTCCTAACTTCTGAGTGATGGCAGTGTTGTTGGCAGATTTTCAGGTTGTTAGTCTCCTCTGACTAGATGTCAGTGCTCTCACTGCAACCCTGAAATTTCGTGTCTACCTTGCACATTTGGTGCTAATTGAGTGTATTTTTGCCTGTAGTGCATGGCTGCTCTCACAGCTGGTGTGATGAAAGGGTGTTACCCTGGGCTTCCTGTTGTGAGGATCAGTGGGCTGCAGCGTTGTCTGTAGCTCTAGTCAAATATGACAGGTAAAGTATGGTGAGATGTGACTCAGGAGGAGAACATTTTGGATAGGATGCGAGTTTGAAACACAGTACAGGCAGCGTTCTCTTGCGAGTTACAGTAACACGGGTGTCATGTTTTCCTGTTGTCTTGGAGCAACTGCATAAATGTTTTTCTTTTCTTCTTCTATAAAGCAAAAGCTGGCAGGCTGACAAACGGGCAGCTTACAGGACGGACTCTCTGGCTACTGACCATTTAGCTGGTAAGTTCCTATTTTGGGAGGGCCAAAGATCTTGCCATTGCTAAGCATGCTTATCAGAGCGGCTTTCTGAGCGTATCCCCAAATCAGCAGGAGCTCAGACACTTAACTAAGTCATCTTCACAAAGAGGCAGAATCCTGGGCCCCTTTCATTTTCTCTCCAGGATTGCACTGTGGTCTTGGACTGACTGCCCAGACTTTTTGCACACCTTTCTTAATGGATAGATTAATTAGAGTACCCTCTAACGTCTTCTGTTGTCCCCCTTTCCGGTGGCATTCTTAGATTGGCCATCCTCTCCCTTCTTAATGAGGAGCTCTGGTTTGAGTGACTGCTGTTCTGTGGGTTCCCATCTGGTCCAGCAGGAGAACTGGGCAGCTGACTGGCACTGTAGGCAGCCAGTCTCACGAGGCTGATTGAGAGCACTTAGTAACACATGCTTTCTCCTCCTGGAGTAATTTTTGTGCCTCTTGAATGGTGTTGGTAATAGTGCTACCACCTCTTCCCTCTCTCTCCAGTGGCATACCCGGATTGTGTGTGGGTGGGAAGTCGACAATGAGCTCCGTGGCAGTTTTGACCCAGGAGAGCTTCGCTGAACACCGCAGCGGCCTGGCTCAGCAGCAGGTGAAAGGTGAGAAAACAGCACAGTTCCTGTGCTGTGCCTCTAGACCCAGACAAGGCACCTTGCTATGACAGTGCTCCGGCATCTGGTTCCCCACAAATGGCCAGGAGGAAGCAGGCCTCAGATCTCCATACATGTCTGGCTAGCAACTCTGTCGGCTGTGAGGCAGGATACATGCAAGAGTGGGGCACTGGGCTGCAAGGGCCTCATTGGATCAGTGTGCTGGACTCGGTCATTTCCTTCCTTTGCTCAGCCAGGTGCTGGGTGAAGTGTAACTGACTGGCTCACTGGCGCGTTTCTGCCCTCATCCTCCAGCTGCCAGCTGGCCCACTTGGCACAGCACACGACTGAGTTGAGCATAATGTCCCCATATTCACTTTCCCTGGAGTCTTCCCTAACTCCCTGCCTTCCTCCCGGGTGTACGTTTGTTTTGCCCCTTCTGACCTGCAGTCTTTTTCTGTTCCTTTACGTTCTTTCTGCTCTCTTGTCTCCTCATTGAGCTCCTCTTTGTAGACTGCGACAATGTGCTGTTTTCTGCCACCATTCACTTGCACATTCCCTTTCTGCATCAGACAAGGCGAGTTGGTCATGGTATCTACTGCAGTCTGCTGTACTGAGTTCAGCTGTGTTCCAGAGTTGGCTGCTCCACAAGTATAGGACGTAATAGGATTAAGAGTGCACAAGTCATTTGCTTTCCCTTGTTAGTAGTGCCTAAAGATGCTTGCACTGCCTATGAATAGGGGCATTTCTGCCTGGAGAGCATCTCTTGATCCTGTTTGTTTCACTTCAGTTACAGCTTTAAACTCTGAAGAAGAGAATGATCCTCCAACCTACAAGGAAGCCTTCCCTCCGCTCCCTGAGAAAGCACCATGTTTGGAAGCTGCCCAGGAACCATCTGGTCCCTGGAGCAAGATCCGACCAATAAAGGCTTCTGTCATCACTCAGGTTGGTGGGAGCAGGCACTCCATCTCCTCCTCTTTTCCTTTCTTCCAGAAAACTGGTGAAACAAAGCTTTCCTTGGAGCGTGAAATCCTCTGTGGGTCACATTGGCAGCCTCTTGGGCCATACTATCAGGGCATGAGGAGAACTGTAGCTGAGACCTAGGGCCACTACGGGAGGAGAGGAAAACTGTTGGAAAGCTTCAGAGGATGGTTTCTGTCCCTACTGCAGAAATAGCTAGAGCAGGCCTGAGGGGAGGACTGCAGAAGTCAGGCAGTGAGCGCTCATTAAGTACTGCTGCTGCTAACTTAGTGCTTCTATCTGCCTGGCATGCTTTGGGAAGACTCAGCGTGGGACAGTCTGGCTGCTGCAGCGCTCCAGCACTGTCACTACGCACAGCCTGTGCCCCCAGTAGAAGTGCCCGTGGGTTACCTGAACCTGGGAACTTAGTGTTTCAGTGAAGTCTGGAGCAGCAGTAACAGGGAGGTGTTGGCAATCCAAAGGACGCTGACCGTCTGCTGTGCCTTTCTCTTATCTGTCCTGTGCCTGAGCAGGTGTTTCATGTGCCACTGGAGGAGAGAAAATACAAGGACATGAATCAGTTTGGAGAAGGCGAGCAGGCCAAGATCTGCCTTGACATCATGCAGAAGACAGGAGCTCACCTGGAGCTGTCTCTCGCAAAGGACCAGGGCCTTTCCATCATGGTCTCTGGAAAGCTGGAAGCAGTCATGAAGGCTCGAAAGGAGATTGTCGCTCGGCTGCAGACACAGGTAGGGGCATCTAACTGTTTCTTGCTTCATCCTTGCTCTTCCCCAAGACTTGGAAATGTTTCGAGACCCCTGTATCTGTGTGTGTGCTTATAAGCTGAGAAGGTGTCATTAGATGACTAACTCAGCTTTGCTGTATATTTTCAAAGCACACTGTTGGCGATTTGGAATGGAGATGATGCTTAAAATAGGGTTCAGTGTTAATTACAGGCCACGGTGTTGCGTGAAGGGTGGAGTCTACAATCTGTGAACACTTGGATTGTAAACAGCGACTTTAGGCTGAGGTCCTGGTGGGGATCCAGACCCTTCACACAAAACTAGCAGTGTGTGAGAATGGGACTGCTCCATCTGCATCCTTCATGGAGGGATGAGAGAACGAGAGCTCCTGCCAAAAGCTTAGTGCTTCAGGTCAGGGTTCTGGATGGTGTAATTAAAGCTGCACTGGTAAGGAGCCACAGCTCCGTTGTTTCAATTGCTTCTCCTTTCAGTCCTGCAGGTTTTGATTCATCACCGTCAGATTTCTGAGTTCGTAGTCAGAATGGTAGTGCTTGTTAGGCTGTACTGCAGCCAGATCTTGCAGCTTGTATTCATGTGCAGTGTCAAAGGTAGTTAACATTGTGTTTGCTTCAGTGCTCTTCAGTCCATGTGTCATACCCTGCCAGAGGGAAGAGAAAGGGACAAACCCTAAATAATGTGCACCTGAAAAATTAGTTCAGGTTGTACTATGCATGACCTGCTCTCCCCAAATGTGCCTACTACTGCTTTGGCCCCAGACAAAGGTGTGTCTGGATTCCCAACTGCTCCTAGGCTTGGCTGGCTTCATTATCAGAACACAGCTGAGGACCAAACGATCCTTTTAGACTTTTTCCAATGTAGTTTGAATGCTGTGTGTCTAGTTGCTATTAGTAGTTAAATATTCACGGGAGTCGTGAGCATGGTCGCAATCACAACCTAGTGGGCAAGTGCAACCTCAGTGAGAAGGGAGGAAGTCAGGAATCCCTGTTACAGACCATCTCTTTAAAAGTAGATTGAGGGAAGCTCTTAGGGCCCTTTTTCTAAGAGGGGTCTTCAGGTCATCCTGGCAGTGGTATTATTACACTGAAAACCAGCGAGTAGCACTGAGTATCTCATAGCTGCCTGCCTGCTGGAGTAGGTTTCTGGTGTTAAATTTCTGTTTCCTAGGAGTCAGCCTGTGTGTCTTGTTCTCTGTAGCCTTAGCAGCAGATGTCAGAGTTCAGATAAACTCCACCCCTGAGCCATAGTCTCAGTTGCTGTCTGGTACCGCATCTGTTACGCTGAAAGACAGGCATCTCCTCATCTGTGCCCAGAGGCCTTTGCAAAGTCTGAGTAATGCTCCTGGACAAAACGAAGGGTTTTGAGAAAAAGTTGCAATTTAGGCACTGCAGATTAGCTGCTGTGGCACGTTTCAGTACTTAGGATGTGCTGCTAAGCGCTGCATTTGCTCTTCAGTAGTTTTAGCAGCATCTAACTTGCTTTCCCCAGGTCTGTTTCTGTGGGTCTGCCATTGCAGGCAGGAGTTCTTACACGTGTTTGGTTCCTGTGTTTCAGGCCTCAGCGACAGTTGCCATCCCCAAGGAGCACCACCGCTTTGTCATTGGAAAGAATGGCGAGAAGCTGCAGGACCTGGAACTCAAAACTGCAACCAAAATCCAGATCCCCCGCCCGGATGACCCCAGCAACCAGATCAAGATCACCGGCACTAAAGAAGGGATTGAGAAAGCCCGGCATGAGATCCTGCTCATCTCTGCTGAGCAGGTACTGCACTACTCTGATCATGCCGTTTTGCTTCTCCTCTGAATGTTGGATGTTTGTAGCCATGCTTGGTGCCTTGTATGTTAGTGAGAAAGGAGACATGCACAGTGCAGACCATACGAGCACCTACGCCGGCTTCTTGATCTCCATTTGTTCCATTTCTCAATGATAAGTTTGTTTCATGTTTGAAGTGGGCCATCATCAGGTGCCAGCTGAGCCAAGGCAAGGTGTTAGAACAGTGAATATCAAACACGAGTAGCACCAGCAGGACTAACAGATAGAAAGGAATGGGGATCTGCGTGGCCAGAGTGTCAAGTCGGGTACCACTGGGAACTTAACTGGTACCGATGTGTGGCAGAGGCTGTATTACAGAGAGCAGTTCTCACAGAGCTTTGTCCTTCCAGGATAAGCGTGCTGTGGAGCGGTTGGATGTGGAGAAGGTGTATCACCCCTTCATTGCTGGCCCTTACAACAAGCTGGTGAGTGAGCTCATGCAGGAAACGGGGACACGCATCAACATTCCTCCACCCAGCGTCAACAAGACCGAGATAGTCTTCACTGGAGAAAAGGAGCAGCTGGCCCAGGCTGTGGCTCGTGTTAAGAAGATCTATGAGGAGAAGGTATGGATGGTGCCTATAAGATCCCCATCTTCCTCCTCAGCAGTTCATAGTCCCTCTTCTCTTCTTGCACTTCTCTCCATTACATCCTCCTCACGTCAGCTGACTGCAGTCCTTGCAGTACATAGCCCTTCATCTTACCATTTCCTTACTCAGCACTGTGAAACTTGGGGTGAGTTAGGGAGGTGGCACGTGTCTTGTTTCTCTGTGCCATGGGACTCAGCAGACCATGTAGAGCTCCTTTAGTTTCCACAGGTGATACTAAGGAGTGAAGTGTGAGGTCTACAGTGGTGGCCAGCTGACAGTAAAAAATTGCTATGGAAGCAGAAGTTTCTAAAGGGTGAATTTCACTCCACTTTATTTTCCACAGCCAACATCGTTATGAATCCTTGCTGTGGGTTGTTGGGGAGTTTTTCCTCATGGTTAGGTTTGTATTTGTACCAGTCTGGATTTCAACAGAGATAATCAGCTTATAGCCAAGTAACCTACATGGTGTTGCATTACACTACTGCCCCAGGGACAAGTCAGGGTTGTGCCCCGTTGTGCAAGACCCTGTGTGCATGGTCTCCTCCGTGAAGTGTTCTAGGAAGCTTGCCACAGAATTTAGTATTTTGTGTTACAGTTTTTGTTTTGTGCTTCAGCTGCCAATCTGTGAGTGCTTTCTGTGGGCAGGGCCCCAGTAGGTGCTGGGGTACTGCAGAACCAAGGTGCTCTGCTTTGCTTTGCTCTTGACTTCTTTGCTCTTGACTTGATGCAGAGATTCACTGCATCTGCTGCTTCTTCCTTCCACTCCTGTCCTTCTCTGTCCCCCCTGTAATTGATGCCCCAGTGCCTCTGCCCCCACAGAAAAAGAAGACTACTACCATTGCGGTGGAAGTGAAGAAGTCCCAGCACAAGTACGTCATCGGCCCCAAGGGGAATTCCCTGCAGGAGATCTTGGAGAAAACTGGAGTCTCTGTCGAGATCCCACCCACTGACAGTAGCTCGGAGACGGTGATACTGCGAGGCGAGCCCGAAAAGCTTGGGCAGGCACTGACTGAAGTCTATGCAAAGGTACTGATGAGGTGGGCTGGGTCTTCTGAGAAAATCACATTAGGTTATATCTGGGAGCAGCACGGACAGGTGGAGGAGGAGTGGTCTTTGGGCTGTTAGAAATGCTGCTTAGACAAACTTGGTACTGAGGGTACAGCATAGAAACTGGAACTGAATTTTTGTGAGGGCTTCTTGTGGTCTGTCCATCACACAGCTTCTTAAATGTTCTGTCTTCCAGGCCAACAGTTTTACCGTCTCCTCGGTCTCTGCCCCCTCTTGGCTTCATCGTTTCATTATTGGAAAGAAAGGACAAAACCTGGCCAAAATAACTCAGCAAATGCCAAAGGTATGAGTGAGCTGGTTGACTTAGCACCCTCTCCTGTAGAATATGGTTTATTCCAGATCGCTGTAGAAGAGAAATGTGTTCTAGAGTGGGTGAATCCTAGGAGAAAACGGCACAGATCTTAATATTAAAGGGAGCCTCTCTTCCACTGCTGCTACTCATCCTAAGTTACTCTTCTGGTTTGAGCCCTTCAGAAGAAGCTTTATGTGGCATTAGTTGGAGAATTGATAAGGAAACATAATCTATAAATGCTCAATTCAACTAGGCTTTCTCACTGTGAGTCCTTGTGGAGAGAAAGGTTAGGCTCCAGATGCTGTGACGTGGCCTAAATTGTAACTTACATCTTCTGAAAGCACAGGAATAATGTGTGTGCCTTGTGGGAATGAAAATATCTATTAGTGGCAGAGATTATGTAGGCCTGACTATAAGGGCATTGATCTGCCTTGCATCTTGGAAAGTTCTTACTGAATTCCTTGCCTTGTCTCAAGGTTCACATCGAATTCACAGAAGGAGAGGATAAAATCACTTTGGAAGGACCTACAGAAGATGTGAATGTGGCTCAGGAACAGATTGAAGTCATGGTCAAGGATCTGGTAAGTTGGTGTTAGTGGTTCCCGTCATAAGAAGGGGCAATGGAACAGAGAAGATGAGTTTTGTATGGCGTTTATAGGACGTTTTGCCATGCTTAACAAAGCTTGCAGGACGTTAAGCTGTATGTCAGATGAACAAAGCATTTGCTTACAAAACTCGTCCACGGCATTCTTTAAAAATCAGCACCAGCTCTTAAATCTTCTGCAGAGAAGGAAGAATCGTTGTTCAGCTGTAACTAGGGAGGCACAGAAGTCCCTTCAGATGTTTCACAAGCATGGTGCTCTCAGCATAAAACAGAGATGTGCTCCCATTCTGCTCACTAGCAGGAGGAGTGCTTGTGGCTGGTCGTTACTGGAGTCAGTGCCAGTACTGGCAGCAGGAGGTTACGTGGGACAGGAGCTGGGAGGAGGGCTGGCCTGCCCTACCTAGCCCTCTGCAATTCTTTGTAGATCAACCGGATGGATTATGCAGAAATCAATGTTGACCACAAATTCCATCGACACCTCATTGGCAAGAATGGAGCAAACAGTAAGTGGAGTGCTTTTCTAATCCCTCCTGTGCTCAGACTCGGCATCTTTAGTTGATAGCGTCTGGGGCTCTGTAGCTCATGGTGTGGTGTCTCCATCACACTTCAGCTGCTTCTCCTGAGTGGCACGAGGAGATAAATAGGCAGTAAGTGCTCGGGACGGCGTTAGAGTATGAAATGAGATGACTGCCGTGTCCTGGAGGAAATTATGAATTACATTTTAGCAGCTGACAGGGGAGTGTGGAAGTCCGCCCTTAAGCTTTTCCTCATTAAAGACTTAGGGATAAGGAATGGCTGACCGTCTTCTGATGAAAATGTGTGGTGTTTGGGGAGGAAACAGATTCCTCACTTTAGAAAATGAGCATTTTGCTCTGTAAATACCACAGCATTTCCTTGTGTGAGTCTTACGTGGCACAGAACTCTTGCTGAACTCCAGGGTAAGGAGACCCTTCCCCTTTTCAGGGGCTGCTTTTACTGCTTAAGCAGACTCTAAGCACTGATAATCAAGATGCCTTGTTGCCAGCCTTGGCCTAGCAGGTTGTGTCACCACCATCCTTGCCTTGAAGTTAACAGGATCAAGGACCTCTACAAGGTGTCTGTACGCATTCCCCCGGACAATGAGAAGAGCAACCTGATCAGAATTGAAGGAGATCCACAGGGGGTCCAACAGGCCAAGAAAGAGCTGCTGGAACTCGCTTCCCGTATGGTGAGCAGGACGTGATGCTTAGGGAGCTGCAGGGTTTGGGTTATTAACGATCCCTCATAACTTTTCCTGGTGCAAATGTGTGTCCCTTGCCCACTGAGCACTTGGATCTGATGGCAAGTGTGAGTTCCTGTTTGCAAACGTGCCACTCTATTCACTTGCATGCCTGTCCTTTGTCAGCCTAGAGTGAATCCCCTAGAGGAGGAAAAAAAGGAAAATGCTGACAAGTAAGCTGCTAGGCAGCAAAGGGGTGACTGAAAATATATGGCTCTTGTGCTGAATGCTCTGTTTTCCATTCAGGAAAATGAACGCACCAAGGACCTAATCATTGAGCAGAAATTCCACCGGACCATCATTGGGCAGAAGGGTGAGAGGATCCGGGAAATTCGGGAGAAATTCCCAGAGGTAAGGCCTTCCAGGATGAGGAATCTGGGGGGGATGCTTGCTTCGTGTATAACAGTTCTGTTGCTGAAGTCGTAAATATAATGGCTCTAAATTGAAGGCATATGAGAAGATTCTTCTCTCGACCAGAGGCTGCTAATGTGGCTGTCCTTTTCTGAACGGGAGAGAGGATGTGCTGGGTCTCCCCAAGCTTTGTTTGTGTGTGTCATAGCAGTTCTCTCACTTGCTTCAGGCTAATGTAAACGACCACTTCTTGCAGGTTATCATCAACTTCCCAGACCCAGCACACAAGAGCGATATCGTCCAACTTAGAGGTCCCAAAAATGAGGTGGAGAAGTGCACCAAGTACATGCAGAAGATGGTGGCAGACCTGGTATGGGCACATTCTTCTCTCCTACACACCTAGGTAGCCCTGAAATAAAGTACAGCTGTTCTGTTGCTGTACTTAGTTGGACTGAAACCCCCCCAGATGTCAGAACTCCAGACAAAGTTCTGGCTAGAGCCAGACAGTCTGATAGGTAAAGGCTGTATGGGAAGCCACTTGCTTTTTCTTATTCTTGCAAATCTTGTATAGAGAACTTCTTGAGGTATAAGCTCATTGCCAGAGCTCATGTTTATCAGGTTCCTGGGATGGGAATTGCCTTGATGGTGTAATCTTCACTTCTCCCTTCCTTTCTCTCTCAGGTTGAAAACAGCTTTTCTATTTCTGTCCCCATCTTCAAACAATTCCACAAGAACATCATAGGGAAAGGAGGTGCCAACATCAAGAAGGTAAGATAACTTCTCTTTGTCTTCTCAGCGTGGTCACTGCCTTCAGCTAAATCCCAGTCACACTTGCTGTTCTTTCCTGCTCATTGCTGATGTGAAGTGTAACCTCCAAGGGCTTTCTTATGACATTGGACACTTCTAAAAAGAATTCTTTCTTTTTTTTGTTTTTTTGAAGATTCGTGAAGAAAGCAACACCAAAATTGATCTCCCAGCAGAGAACAGCAACTCAGAGACAATTGTTATCACAGGCAAGAGAGCAAACTGCGAAGCTGCTCGCCACAGAATTCTTGCCATACAGAAGGAGCTGGTAAGTGATCTGTTGTGGATGAGGGACTTGAAAATGATGGTAGAATGCATAAGCAGACAAGAAGTTGTACTGTTGAAGAGCAGAGAGGAAACAAATAGGAGCGTCAGTCTGTTCTTGACCCCAAAACCTAAGTTAGCAAAAGTTGCCAGTAACTTCTTGCTTAGATCCTTGATGTATGCCTGTGGTATCTGGCACGTCTTTCAGGGCTGTCTATTTCTGTAGCTTATCAGAATGCAAATAGCAGTGTTGCTCTGAAGTGTGGTTTGTGAGCTATGGAAGGCTGTGCATTAACTGAGGTCAAACAGACTGAAAATACCACGTTCAGCATTAATGGGAACAACTCTCATCATGTGAACAAAGGAACCGAGCTAAGCTGAGATGAAAGGTTGTTAGTGGGAGGCTACCTTACCGATACTGACTTGCCACAATAGCTTGCAGGTTATCAGAGAGCAGACTGTGCACTTGCACTACCTGACAGCAGCTGTTGCATCTCCAAATGGAGGCTCTGACATAGGTCTGCTGTCTCCTGATCAGAGACTGAATTTACATTCATGGTAGTTGTAATAGATGTGATTCTTCCAAAACTGAATGCGCTGTGGGATGACACAACAGTCCTGCCAGTGGCTGCTTACCTCTAAGACACATCCAGTCTCAAGCTTCTGTGATCAGGCGTTAAAGATCTTAGCGGTGTGGGTGTTGGAGGGTAAGCAGGGTGGGCACAAACACATTTCTGCAGCTTGATTAACAACCTGATACTGTCCTTAGGCCAACATCACCGAGGTGGAGGTCTCTATTCCTTCCAAACTGCACAATTCCCTCATTGGCGCCAAAGGCCGCTTCATCCGCTCCATCATGGAGGAGTGTGGTGGAGTCCACATCCACTTTCCCACCGAGGGCTCCGGCAGTGACACCGTGACCATCAGGGGCCCAGCTCAGGATGTGGAGAAAGCCAAGAAGCAGCTGCTGCACCTGGCAGAGGAGAAGGTGAGCCCTGTCATAAGGAGAGGAGCAGCCTGTTTTGGCCAGCTGTTTCTTTTCCAGGGCTCAAAAGGTCTCTTGCATCAGACAGCATAACCCTCTTTTGAGGGATTTGAGTACAGTCAGGAAGAGCAAAAGAAAACTCATTGTTGTGATGACAAGTTCTTCCCTTATGGGTGGAAAAACTGGCTGTAATTCTTCTCTCCCGTGGCTGGGGATATACTCAGAGGCTCCCACACCTGTGGTTGGAGAGCTGCTGGATAGCCACGCTTCCCTGAAACGGCTGCCTCTGCATATCTCCCTTCCCTTTTTTCCCCAGTCTCTGAATTCCAGCTCCAGTTCTTAGGTTTCACTGCATATAAGTGGGTTTGGGGAGCCCCTGGTTGCAAGACATTGCTCTGAGTTGCAGCTGACTAATTGGTCATTTTAACATCAAGGAAAAAAAACACTTTTCCGGTGCCACCATATGAACATGTTCTCCTGAGTGGTTGGTTGTCTCTGCTGCCTGGCCAACAGCAGGCTGAGTGCAGGGAGAACTCCTCAGCATGGAGAACATCTCTCATGTAGTTTCTCCTTAAGGCATCCTATCTTTTTGATTTTTGACAGCAAGCTGCATCTGTCTTGCTCTTGCAACATTTTGTATGTATGTGGAGTGAGAAGTTAAACACCTACACGCTTGCTGTGGATGTAGATGTTCGTTTGTTATATACTAACGTGTCCCACGGGGATCTGACTCCTTTCAGCAAACAAAGAGTTACACTGTGGACCTCCGTGCAAAGCCAGAGTACCACAAATTCCTTATTGGTAAGGGTGGTGGCAACATCCGCAAAGTGCGTGACAATACCGGGGCCCGCATCATCTTCCCAACCTCAGAGGACAAAGATCAGGAGCTGATTACTATCATGGGAACTGAGGAAGCTGTCAAAGAGGCACAGAAGGAGTTAGAGGCCCTCATCAAGAACCTGGTAAGAACTATTCTTTCTACCTAGCACTGTGACAAGATATAACAAGTTAGTGTGGAGGACCTGTTGGTCCTAAAACTTCGACCCTATTTGGGAGGTTAGGGAGATCCTCCTTGCTGTGATTTGTTGGAGTGAGATTGTAAACTCTTTGCTGCTGAGTGCAGTGATTGAGTGCTCATGAGCAGGGCTGACTGGCTGGCTGTCATCTGTTGGCAGGATAACGTGGTTGAAGACTCCATGGTGGTTGACCCCAAGCACCACCGCCACTTTGTCATCCGGAGAGGGCAAGTCCTGCGTGAGATCGCGGATGAGTATGGCGGTGTGATGGTCAGCTTCCCACGCTCCGGCACCCAGAGCGACAAAGTCACCCTCAAGGGAGCCAAGGACTGTGTGGAGGCAGCCAAGAAACGCATCCAGGAGATCATTGAGGACCTGGTATGTCTCAGGACAGCAGTTCTTTCTGCTCGTTGTTGTTTCAGCAGCGTCCTCCTCGAACCTGCTGTACAGCCTGGCTTTATGTGAGCAAGTCCCGCAGCAGGTTTGGGATTTGAAGCTTTGCTGTCAGTGTGTAAGGGCTGCAGACTTTAGATCCCTCAGCCTGGGACATGGCTGTTGGCTCCAGAACAGCCATTTTGTATGAAATAATTGTCTCTCTCCTTGGACCTTCCTCTTGTTTTTTGGGAATGGAAGGAGAGCTTTACTCGGTCTGTTTACAGACAGTAAAACATTGGAGGCTTCCTGCAGCTCCCCATGCTTGGTCTGGGGCAGTGGCCACTCCCTGGAGTTTCCTGTCTTGTTAGTACCAGCTTTTGGAAGCCAAGTCAGACCTGTGCTCTTCCTTTCCTTCATTTATTATCTTTTTCCTTTCTCCTACCGCTTCCTCCCCTTCAGGGTCATAGAGAGCTTGAGCTTTCATCTCAGAAGCCTTTAACATCACAGCTGGAGGCAGCTTTCAGTAAAATACTCTATGCTAACTTCTCTCAGCGAAAAAAGATTCTAGGAAACTGAGTTCTTTAGTGACGACAGCTGTTACCTCTCCCAGCACCTCTCTGTGCCCGTTACGGATTTCACCGTGTGCAGGCATCCTGTCTGCACGTGTGAAAGGGGCTGCCTCGCAATAGAGCAACTCTGCTTTCTCACAGGAAGCTCAAGTGACAATCGAATGCACCATCCCACAAAAGTTCCACCGCTCCATTATGGGCCCCAAAGGATCCCGGATCCAGCAGATCACCCGGGACTATGGTGTCCAGATCAAATTCCCTGACAGGGAGGAGAACCCAGGTACACCCGTGGATGCATGTTCACATGGCAGTTGGGGTGATCAGATGTGCAGTCCTTCCTCAGTCGGTGGAGAATTGCCCCCACGTGTTCCATGCAGTGTCCCTGAACGCAGACTTGGGGTCCTCCTGGGAACAGGGGACAGTTTCAGAGGGTAAAAATGCAAACCTGTGTGTTCTGAATGCATTCTCGCTGCAGAACGCAGGGACAGGGGTAGCTACATCCTGGCCAAAGGCAGAACCCCCTGCTGCTCCCTTGCTCTGCAGGCTTGCTGCAGGTCCTCTCTGCAGGCAGAGGCAGTGTCAGGGCTGTGCTCAGAGGTGTGGAGACCATCTTGAGTGGAGCTTCTTGTTCTGCTCAGTCCAGGCAAGCGACGGCAAGCTGCCTGTGTTGGTAATAACTAGTGCTGCAGAAGGCTGTAGTGACTGATCTCTTTTGGCAAAGACCTGAGCCTGAGGATCTGAAGGGGGAGATGCTGAGCCAAGAGAGGGCTTTCGTGCCCTTAACACGAGACTTTCCATGTTTACAGCTCCTGTTGCAGAGCCAGCATTGCAGGAGAACGGTGAGGAGAGTGGAGAAGGCAAGGATGGGAAGGATGCAGACCCCAGCTCTCCAAAGAAGTGTGACATCATCATCATCTCTGGTCGCAGGGAGAAGTGTGAGGCAGCAAAGGAGGCACTGCAGGTACGTGGCTTTCTGGGCCTTACTGCATAGGCCTGTCCTGATGTAAGAAGCTCTCTGCAAACGGTAGTGGCGGCATTCGGTCGAGATTGCAATCCAGGTGGTCGCTGACACTGTGGAAGAGGTCTGTGTTGCTCAAGGGGAGGTCTCCAACTGCTCTGTGTTCTCACTGAGTCGTGGTGCCTGACCTAGCAGTTGCTGGAGCTGTAAGCAGCCCCACGTTACTTGCCAGAGGAGCGTGACATACTTATTTTATGAAGCAGGGCTGCAAAGTACTCTGACTGAGGCTGAATCATTCCAGCTTCAACAGAACTTGCCACGCAGGGAGAACCCTGTAGTGATGCTGTCCAAGTTTCAGCTGGATGGAAGCTAAGGATATGGAAACAGCCTCTGACTCCTGAGGGGGTTTAAGATGGGTTGCTTGGAAAAACACCCAACAGGTCATCTTAGTATTGGCAGCTGCTCTCCCCTGCAGAGTTTGTACCATGACTACAGGGGAATGTACCTATTTGGCAGCATAGTCTTCTTGAGCAACTGTATGGCAAGCAGAAAGTCAGGAGAAGTCTTTCAAATGGTAAACTGTGATCTCTTCTCTCCAGGCTCTGGTTCCTGTCACCATTGAAGTGGAAGTTCCCTTTGATCTGCACCGTTACATCATTGGCCAGAAAGGAAGTGGGATCCGTAAAATGATGGATGAGTTTGAAGTAAGTTGTTGCTTTTCCTCCCCTCTTCTCAGCCTGGAACATCTGCAGGTGGCCGTGTTTGTGGTGTTGGCAGTCACTTGTGACATAACTCAGGACTGTGCTGGCTTAATCATGGCTCTATAATAAGGAAATGAAACCTGCATAATTTAATCCTTGGCTGCGGGGCTTGGTAGATTTTGCAGTGAAGCACTGATGATCAGTGTTGATGCTGTGAGTGCTGTATGACTTGATGGGTCATTTCAGGATTCCTTATTCCTCCTTGGCCATGGGAGGGAGCTTTGCCATGCCTGCCCATTTGGGAGAAGTCCCTAGAAGCCCATGGGGACTGTGGACCTCATGCCTTCGGCTACGATGCAGGTTGGCTGCAGCTAGCACTGCTGAACATGTATTTGTTTCCTAGCCTCTCCAGGCTGACACAGAGACTGCTAGGGGCTGAAGTCCTACAGCAAAGCAGTCTGATGTTGACAGTGGCTGAAAAAAGCAAGGTTCAGGATGGGTGGGAGCTGCACTTGTTGGCGGAGGAGGTCGGTGAGGAGCCAATGTAAAGTGAACAGTGGTACAAAATGAATATCGCTGTATGTTGCTCAGGTGAACATCCAGGTTCCTGCTCCTGAGCTGCAGTCAGATATCATCACCATCAGTGGGCTGGCCACCAACCTGGACCGTGCCAAGGCTGGGCTGCTGGAAAGAGTGAAGGAGCTGCAAGCTGAACAAGAGGATCGGGTAAGGCCTGTGCCTGTCCTTCCTTGCAGCTGTACACCAACCCGTGTCTCCCTTCCACGTGGCCTCTGGGTGCTTCTGCAGAAGCTGTACAAGCTCTTGGAACCTCTGTGCATTTAATAGCACCCTTAGCTGCTCTGCAAGTCTGGGGAGCTCAGGGTGGCTTACCCAAACATGATGTGAACTGACAGGAGGACTCTCTCACCCTCATGTCTCGTTGAGGTGCTGCAGGACACAAGCCCTCACTGCGAGCAGTAGGTCTGTACTTCTTGCAGATTCTTATCCTAGCTCTGAGTAACGATGAGGGATGAGTTGGGTGGTTGTTTGCTACCTGTTGAACTTGGCAAAAGCACAGGGCCCCACAGGTGAATGCCTTTGGTCTTCTGTAGCCATTCACACTCGGGCAGGGCCACGCGGAATCCATCCCATGCATCTCAGAAGCCAGCAGGAGATGTGAGACTTGAACGGATGTCCCTGGACCAGCCATGATGCATTCTCTGTTGTTTTGCCTCACTTTGCTTCTCCTCTTCCAGGCCTTGCGAAGCTTCAAGCTGACAGTCACTGTTGATCCCAAGTACCACCCCAAAATCATCGGGCGGAAGGGAGCAGTGATCACCCAGATACGCACGGAGCACGAGGTCAACATCCAGTTCCCTGACAAAGATGATGAAAGCCAGGTGAGAGAGCAGAGGACACACAGAGAGAGCTGCTGGTTGCCTGTGAGCATAGGAAACACAGCATCTGCTCTACAGCTCTGATTTTATTCTGCTACCGTTGCATGAAGTGGAAGGTAGGAGGAAGCAGCACGGAGACTTGCTTGGTTATTCGCACATTTCCCTATGCTGCAGGCACAGGACCAGATCACCATCACTGGCTATGAGAAGAATGCTGAGGCTGCCCGGGATGCCATCATGAAGATCGTTGGTGAGCTGGAGCAGATGGTCTCTGAGGATGTGACTCTGGACCATCGTGTTCATGCACGCATCATCGGCGCACGTGGCAAAGCCATCCGCAAAATCATGGATGAGTTCAAGGTGAGGGGCGGGGTGATGCAGCAGGGGTGGGGAAGTCCTGCTGGTGCTGGTTACTGCTGTGCTCAGCTAGCAGTTTGGTACTGGGGTCTGAATTCAGGAGCCAGGCAGGGAGCAGGCTCAGCTGATCTTGTCTTGCTTTGATCATGGTTGTAAGGGGAACCTGGAAATGCTTCTTTTCTGCTCTCAGTTGGCCTAATGAACAGCACTGAGCTCTCTCCCTCTGTGCAGCACTTGTAGTAGGTTTCTTTCAGGTGGAGTCCTAGATGGTCTTTAGAAGGGAGAGGTGGTTGTGTGAGCTGCTCCAGCAACAGAAAATTGACAGTAAACTGATGATGGGGATCTCTGGGAGGGGACTGCACCCAGACCCTCTCAGCTCAAGGAGATTCTCTACATTTCTTTGCTTGCTTTGATTCCCCTGACTTAAAGATTCCCAAAGATGCTTTTAGGGATCCAGATTTGCCTTCTGGAAGCTGAAAAGGCTTTGTCAGAGTCATCTGGGAAGGGCAGGGGTCAGTGTAGGTGCCTTACTACAGGGGCAGTTAATGATTGTGAATCCAGAGTGGTGAGATTTTGGAAGCTGGCACCTTGGCTGGTCTTGGTCATTGAGACAAGCTGTTTGGTTCCTAAATGAGCAGCCTTTGGTTTTGGTCCCAACCTGCATGGTTTCCCTGCAGCCATCTGGAAGGCAAGCTGTAGGAGGGCTCAGTGGCTGCGTATGGGGAACACTAAACCTGCTGCATAAAATGACTGTCAGCCAGGATTACTGTCTGAGGAGACAGAAAGCTGACTGTGCCTCGTGCTGATGGCGTGATGATGAAGGTGCAGAATGAGGACACTGTGGAACTGCAGCCCTCCTTTGCTGCTGCCACAACCTCTGCACAGAGAATCACAGATGGGGTTGGAAGGGACTTAGAGATGACCTGATTTCAACCCTGTGCCGTGGGCAGGGACGTGTCCCACTAGACCAGGTTGCTCAGAGCCCCATTTAACTTGGCCTTGGGCACTTCTGTGGCTGAAGCATCCACAACTTCTCCAGCAACCCGTTCCAGTGCCTCACCACTCTCATAGTAAACATTTTTTCCTAATATCTAAACTCTTTTAGATCAAAGCTGTTTCCCCCTTGTCCATCACTGACACTCCTTGACAACGAGTTCCTCCTGCTTTTCCGTAGGCTCCCTTTAAGCACCAGAAGGCTGCAGTGAGGTCTCCTCAGAGCCTTCCTTTCTCCAGGATTAGCAACCCCAGCTCCTCCAGCCTGTCTTCATAGCAGAGGTGCTCTTGCCCACTGAGCCATCATCATGGCCTCTTCTGCATCCACTCCAGCAGGTCCATGTCCTGGTGCTGGGGACCCAGAGCTGAACACAGTGCAGTGGGGAGTGTAGTCTGTAGCTTTCCAGTTGTGCAGGTCTGAGTCGTGTCCTGCTCCTTGTGTTGCAGGTGGATATTCGCTTTCCCCAGAGCGGAGCTCCTGACCCCAACTGTGTGACTGTGACAGGACTCCCTGAGAACGTGGAAGAAGCTATTGATCACATCCTGAACTTGGAGGAAGAATATGTAAGTGTTCAGCTTATCTGTGTGGGGGCTCAGCAAGGATTTCCTTAACCACAGAGCTGAATGTCTGAGGTACCTCCTTTTCTGCCACCGCATTGGAAAACTTGATCCTTGTGCAGGTTGCTGTCAGCCCTCACCTGCAGCTGTCCCTCAGACCACAGGCTGCCAGGACTGGCCCTGTTGTCCAGGAAGGGGCAGTCAATAAGTATGCTGGGACACCACCAGCACGTGCATGTGCCCACCTTGCTTCAGTTACAGTCTGGGAGTTGGTGGCCATCAGAGCAGTAGAGAAACACTGTGTTCAGTCATTGTGGAACAGGCTGGTGACGTCAGACAGGTTGCAGCACCAGCTGGGATAGTTGTTTGGGGGTGGGAAATCACACCAGTTTAAAAAACCATTAAGATCCACCCCCCTGACTGCTCCATCTGACTACAGCTTGCAGATGTGGTGGACAATGAGGCAATGCAAGTGTACATGAAGCCCTCTTCCCACGAAGAGTCCAAGGCCCCATCCAAGGGCTTCGTGGTGAGAGATGCCCCCTGGGCCACTGTCAACAATGAAAAGGTGAGTGAGTGCTGCTTGTGCTACGGAGGCACAGAGAGTGTGGCTGCCTCTGCCATCTACCTTCCCCTTTCAGCTGGGGAAACAGTGCTCTCCCTCCCTTGCTGGCAGGGAAAGCAGTGGGGGCCATCCTGCTCTTTGTGCCCGGGCTCTGCCACCAGCTTCCAAAGCACTCTTGTCTCCTCCCAGGCATCTTGACTTGAATGTCCCACCATCACATAGAGCATAAACGTTGGGGGTTGGAGAATCCTTGTCTGAAAGCGTTCTGCCAAGCTCACGAGGTTGTTAGAGGCTGACGCGGGGCCCTAGGACCTGTGCTGCAGCACAGCACTAGCTCAGTTTGCAGCCGTGTTGTTGGTGGAGCAGTGTCTTAGGACACATGGCTGCTCTGTCCTCAGCTGCCCCAGTGCTGCTGCAAGACTGTCCTGACCCTGCTCCAGTGACCGAGTTACTGAGGTTGGGCTCTGGGAAGCCCCGATCCACCTGCTGTTTCCTTGTCTGCACCCTCCTCAGTGCCATCTCTAGAGGCTCAGCTGTCTGTCCAGGGCACCCAGAGGACATCACGATCATGCTCAACCCTCACCCACAGGGCACCAACAAAGCTGCTTAGCTCAGGGGCACTGTACAGCTTCACAGCAGGGCAGGAGCTTAACTTGTTCCCTTTTTGTTTGCTCTAGGCCCCTGATATGAGCAGTTCTGAAGACTTCCCCAGCTTTGGGGCTCAAGTTGCCCCCAAGACTCTTCCCTGGGGACCCAAACGATAATGACCTGGAAGCAGAACCACCTCCTCCAGCCCGCTGACCTGACACTAACCTGCCACAAATTCTTCCTGTCTGAAATCTGACCCAGCGGCTGGAGCACAAGTCAATTGCCCCATGAGGTCTCCTAATGGTGTCTGGAGTGCTAGACCCCATCCTGCTCCCCTCAGCTATCTCCACAGTTAGGACCCATTCTCATCTCTTGATGGATATACTTTCCTTCTTTGGAACAAGATTTCCACCCGGATTCAAACACTAAATGTGTGTTTTTGTTAGAAATTCCATAATTGACTTAAAGTGACTAAGATTCACAGCTTCCCAAGCGCTAGCAGAAAAATCAGCTCTCTTGAGCATGTCTTACTGGGCATTCTCGCCTTCATTAGGAGACCTCCTTTACTGTGGCTAGGAATCTACTTCCTGTCTCATGACCTCAGGAAATAAATTTCCTTGACTTTCTAAAGCCAAAACGTTTGCCCTCTTTCCTTTGTGTTTATCCCAGGCCTTACCTTACCTTTGTAGAGTGCAATCAACTTTTCTTTTTTTTTTTTCCTTTGAACTGCCAAAAATTCATTTAATGCTGATAGCTGACTGTGGGGAGAGCTTAAACTAATCCAAAAGGTCAGAAACTTAAAACTTTTTTAAAGGAACAAAACCTTTGGTAGGCTGTAGAGGCAGCAGAGATGGAAGGGACCGCAACAACATATGGCTGCCCTGGTCAGGTAAATGCCTCTGAGCACCACACCAAGCACAGCCCCAGCCTGCACGCTCCATGAGTCTTCCAGTGTGTGATGACAGACCCTGCTCCTCGTTCCCTCATTCCCCCTTTTTGAGCCACGTGGGCAGTCAGGCGAGGCAGCACGTGACAGCGTGGATGGGACAGATTTTGGTTTGGCTGAGGTTGCTGTGATGGCGTGGCCCTGGAGAAGCTGGTGGGAAGCAGAGCCTGGAGGCGCTGTAGTCCCCTGCGAGCACTGCAGCTTCCAGGTGTGAGCGGCAGGGGCACCATTTACTATTGCCTTCTTTCTACCTCAAAAGTCAGTATGATGGTGGCCTCTCAGCATCGGCGGTGAGCAGCTGCTCCAGCTCTCACCCCGGCACCCAGAGCAGAACTCTGGAGGACAACCAAGGGGAGCATTTTGAGCAGCTGGAGGGAAGCAGAGTACTCACAGGCATACGCAAGCTGTGGGCCCCTAGGACTTCCAGAGTTAGAAGCAGGCTTGGCTCCAGGGCCACTGCCTGCAGAGATTGTGAGCCAGGCTTCTGCTCAGGGTGGAAGAAGAGAACTGAACACGATGGGGCCGACAGTGTGGTGCGTCGAGCCCTCCCTGAGGCCTCCATTGTATGGGCTGGAGAGGCTGATCCATGCTCCATCCTTTGGGCTGCTTGTGCCTAGGCCTTGCCCTGGTTTGCTCTAAGAGGCCGTGTCTGAGCTACTCTAGCCAGCAAGAGGAAAACCACATCCATGCAGAGGGAGGCAGGGGGTGTGGGTTCCTGTGTTCCCTCCTTCCCTAGCCTCGGTCCTACAGAAGGTGTAGTCTGAGCCATTCTCTATCCCAGCTGCTTCAGCTCTTGGACAAAGCAGGAGTCCCTAGCCTCCCTTCTCTAGTGCTGCTTACAGGGCAAAGGCCTGAATTCCAGCAGGCTGGGCCCAGCATGCTTGCCTTCTCCAGCACTCTGCTCTGTCTGCCAGGCCTGACATTGCTGGTGCTTCTCCTTCCCCTGGCAGCTCTCTCCGGGAGAGGCTGCTACGCAGAAGTTGCACCAAAGCCTCCTCGTGCTCTCTAAGTTTGAGAAATAACCGAAGCAGGCCACGGCTAACGGGGTGGGCCAGGCAGAACTAGGGTAACACCTCCCACACGTGTCTGTCAGAAAATGGTTATTACCCTCGTAGCTTAGGTCTGTCCTGTGTCACCAAACCTGTCCCTCTTTTTACCCGCTGCCCTCACCAGTTGCACAGTTAGGCTTGAGTTACATTTGGGGCACCTCCCTCTGGGCTTGCCCCGCAGCCCGACCCTTCACTCTAAAGAAGGTCATGAAGTGATTGTACCTAGTACTGTCCCCCACCGCCCTCCCGCAGCAGACTGTGGCATGTGTCCATTTCCTCTCTGACGTCTTCCATATTGTACGTTTCCATAGCAATGATCCCTTGGCCTTAACTTTGGAATTTGGAGACTATATGCAAACATGTAAAAAGGCTCATGAGTATGGATGACACTGGAATTTTATAAATTCTAAAATAAAACCTGAAACAGCTCCGAGTGTGGCGGATGTTCTTTCTGCTGGTGGGTTGAGATGCAGAGCAGCCCCTGCGTGGCCGGGCTCAGCTGGGGCAAATACAGTGAGCATTGGTTCCAAGGGAGCTGAGAGCAAAGCCCAGCAGTGCTTCACCTCGACCTCTGGGCACCAGGTGGGCAATCCCGTGCCTGATAAATGCACGTGCTGGCAGCAAGAGGGCACGGGGTCAGCACATCCCCACCCAGCACCCATGCCCCAGTCCCTCCCCCTGGGCCCAGCAGCCATTACCTGAAGCACAGTGAGGAAGCTCAGGTGCGCGGCCACGAGTACCAGTAGGTCCAAGTCCAGTTGCCATCCCGGTCTCTGCCCTGTACCTGTGGGAGCCACGTGCAGCTGTCACTGTGCCTGCCCACTCCATGGCTGGCATCATCACCGTGTGTCACCGTGGGCTGTGAGTGCAGCAGCAGGTAAGCCCAGTCCTGAGGTGCTTCCAGCTGTCTCCCCACAGTGGTGACACAGTTTCCCTCCTCTGGGTCCCCTGCTGGAGAGTTTTTACAGTCTGAAGCACTCAGGTGCATTAAACCAAGGTGGGAAGGGTGGGGGGAGTCACAGGGACAGGCTGCTGGCCCCACACTGCACAGCCCCAGCCCATAGGCATGTGCTGGGACCAACAGCTCTGAGGAGCTGAATTGAAATGCTTGCTGAGGAGGTGGCAGTGGCTGCAAAAAGCAAACAGAGCCAGCTGAGGTGGAAAGGCCCCACCTGCAAACAGCAACGCTGTGCAGGGCAAAGTCCCACAGTGAGGTGAAGGCACACAGGCTGCTGTTGCAGACACACTTGTAGTATATACAGGGCAGGAAGACAGAGGTGAAGGCAATGAGGAAGGCCTAGGACTAGACCCTTCCCCTCCCCAGGTGGAATCCACAGCCCACTGCCTTACCTCTTTTAACTCCTCCAGTCCCCAGCTTGGTCTACAGCTCAGCATTTAACATGGATCCCATACTGCAGTGCCTCCACTGATAGCTCCATCCAGGTACGTGCATCCTCACAGCTTCTGCAACTCAAGCTATCTGTTCTCAGTCAGCAACAACAAATCTGTAACTACACCTCAAAAACAACAGCTATGAAAGGCTACCAGCCCTCCTCCCCCCTCCTGTCTGACTGACATACTTAGCAACAACTCAAGTCTGATCACCTGGATGAGCATTTTTATCAGATCCCCCTCCATGTCACTGCTGTCACCGCCTCCCCACATTTTTACAGACCACCTTTAAGTCCAGATCAGGGACAGCAATGTCTGCAAGGGTATCACAAACCTGAAGCCACGTCAGGGTCACTGAGCAGCTCTGAGCAGAAATGCTCCCGTCTGTTGTGAACATTTGCTGCCAGACCTCCCAGGCAAATAAGATGCAAGCACAAGGAAGTCTCTTATGTTAAGATTTAATAATAATAATAACATTTCAAAAACAATGAGTGCATTGTACACAAGATCTGGTAGTCAGTGCTTTTTGTTGACCATTTGCTCTGAGTGTGTCAGCGTACTGAAGACCTGGGGGGTGGTAAGTGGATAAAAAACCCAGCTGGGACATTTCTGCAAGGAGGGCAGGAGATAGAGGGCAGCAGGAGGATCAGAACCGAACAAAGGTGGCATCGATCTGCCGGACAGACGGGAGGGCCAACATGATTTTGCGCCGGTACTGGGGGTCCTTCTGCAAAGGGTTTCGCTCCAGGTACACAGTTTCCAAGTTCTTGGCTCCTTTCAGCTCATCCAGGTCACTCCAGCTCTCAACGAGATTATCATTCATCTGCAGAGCACGCATAGCCACACACACATAAACACTTCCAGGATCAGGAAGCAGGCCAGCGCTGCCCAGGAGAGCACCACCCAGCGGCAGTAACGCTGTACAAGCTTCGTGCAGTAACAAGTCCCTGCCTCCGTGGCCCTTCTCCCCCTGAGCATCAGCTCGGGCCTCATTCAGTAACCATTCTTTTTTTAACAGTGCTGAAGTGAGGGGGGGAAAAAAGCCACAAGAGTGTTTTCCATTTCCAGGCAGAGAAATGGAGTTGGACAAAGCCACAGCTCCAAACAACAGGCACCAGGCAGCACGGCACTCAGCTCTCACACACAAAAGGAGCTGGAGCATTTATTAATTCATGAGTATCTGCTGCTTTTCTCTAAAACATGAACAGAGTCATATGCAGGTTCCCAAAGTGGCAGAGAACTGACATATGAAGTGGAAAGTCCCCACATATCTCCTGACCAGGCTTATGAACAGTAAAGGACCTGCTACCCAGGGTGTCACAGAGTAACTGTTTAGGGTTGTTCCTGTTATCTGCCTCCTAGGAGTGGAAGTAAACCAGCAACAGTTCCATTTGTTTCATATTTGTAACATGAACATATCGAGCCTGTTCTCAAGAGGCCGTGTTGCAGTGCAGTGGTGACACAGTATCAGCTTCTCTCATTACACAGTCATGCTGACTTAAAGAAAGATGAGATTGGCAAAAATAGGACACGGTAGAAAGCTGTTTCATAACCACCACAAGCATGAAGGCAGGGCCTATTTCCTAGGTAGAGGGAGTCTTGTTACCACTAACCAAAGCCCTGCCAAAATCTAGGCAGGCTTTACTCCTTCCTGAGGGGAAACCATCACACTCTACCCTGTCAAGATGGTTCACCAAGTGAAATGTACCTAAGAGCTGCCCTAAGGATGGCTGTCCAAGACACACACACCACTCCTCCCCATCAGAGGCCTTTTTCACCATGGCCAGCACTTACCCAGAACTCCTGCAGCTCTGTTAGGTGACTGATATTTTCAATCTTCTTGATTCTATTCGATGCAATGTCCAGCATTGTGAGTTTGTTCTAGACAAGCAAACAAAAACGTTACGCTGGATTTCCTTTGATCATCTGTCTCTCAGGCCGAGATAAAAGTCAGGAGAAGCAATGACACATCCCCACCAGCTGTCCTACAGTGAGAACTCCTGTCTACGTTTAGCAGGAAAGACTGCTTTTAATTAAGCTGGGTTACTGACCTCCCAGAAGCCATGCTGCAAAAATGAAAGCAATTACTTGCTGGATGGCAACTGTCAGTTGAAGGCTCCTAGAAAGTAAGTTTTCTTCACAGAGCATTAAGAATAGGAATCCGTTACCATTTGGATCAGAAGCCTGCTCTTGGGCACAGCTGAACACTATTTGCAGCAGAAAGTTGAACAGCTTTAGAGAAAGTTCTCTGCCCTGCACACAACCAAGCTCCCAATCTCTCTGTTCACAGGCTTCTGTGAAATCAATCCTACCTAGAAATACAGTGACAGGAAGGCAAGCCTCATGCCACAGCTTGTCCCTCTCACTCCCAGCCCCACTCATCCTACCACTAAAGACTCAGCCTTACCTACAGACTGCTGTGTGGAAGGCTACAGCAGAGGCAGCCAGCAGTCATTTCACTGCTGAAGATCTGCCAGGCTGCTGTGTGAACCTTCACATTCAACAAAGCAACTCACTCCAGATCCAGAGGGGCTCCATGCACGTAAGGGATTTTAGTGTAATTAACACTTGGACTTTCACAGTCTTTTCAAGATACTCAGAACCCTCTATGTAACTGAAGCAGCTGAGGAACAACAGCTTCAGGAAAAGCCCAGCCCCCATCAGGATGCGAGGGCAGCAGTTCTGACACATTCACTCTGCTCACATTGTTCTCCAGTCCCTCGATGACTTCGATGCCGTTGTTGCTGAGGTACAACTCCCGTAAGTTCACTAAGCTCTGCAGCCCCTCAATCTTGGTCAGACGGTTACTCTGAAAGCATGACAGCAGTTGAAGATCAGTCTGAACAACCCCAAACCCAAGTGAGTCGTGGGAGATAAAGCACAGGGGAAGGGGAAACAGCCTGTCTGGGTCAACACAAACGCCATGTGCTTGGTTTTAATGGCCCGTACCACCACACCTAAGCAAGTTCCAGAGGAGACAAAGTCTCCAAGTTCAGGAGAGTCAGCCCCTGGCCTTCCCACGAGAAGCTGCAGCTTCAATTCAGAAACATGATGAAGCATTAATAGCATTCATTCCATAGGTCTTTTTAACAGAATAATCTTAAGTGGAATTACAGGATTTCAGTTCTGATATACTCTACTACATATAGTTCCATACATCCTATAGATTAGGATGCCTACACATACTGTAACACATAGGAAGAATGACTGCCTCAGGAACTGTGTGCCTAGCTTGTGCCAGGCTGCACGACCTTTGTCAGATGGTATTTATTCCACCTTATTAGAAAAGCTGGAACCTTCCACTAGCTCATTAAGAACAGCTTCCATTTAGCACAGGATTGTTGCTCACTTTCCTTCCCTGTTCAGGCAGAATGCAGTGACACTGAGCCCACCGCCAATAAAAGGACTCCCCTGGCAAAACTCATTTGAAGTTAACAGCAAAAAAAATGACAAGCAGTATTTCAGGAAGGAAGCTGGATTTCACATTCACTTCACTCTTCCAATAAAGCAGTTTGACCCGACAACTAAAGATTCAGGAGAGCTCATTATAAAGGTAAGGTGGTTCACACCACCAAACACAGCAGTACAGAGCAGGATCAGTACCTGTATACTGAGCACGGTCAGGTTCGTCAGCGCATCCAGGTTCTGGAGCTTGGTGATTTTATTCTTCCCAAGGAACAGACTGTCGAGGTTAGCCAAGGTGTCGATGTTTTCAATGGCCTGCAAGAAGACCAAAGCAGACAGCACTGCTGTGATGCAGGACTCCAACCTGCGGATACACTTAGCACAGTACAGCCTTGACCTGTGCAGCAGTTCCCCTCCTGTGAAACACAAGCCTGCCAACTCCACAGCACAAAGCGTGTGGGCTGGGCCTCCCTCGGGACCCACCAGGGAAGTACAGGGCCTCGTGCAGGGACAGCAAAGCTCAGCCTGTGAGGGCTGGCCCGTGGCACTGCTAGCTGCTGGCTTCACAGCAGGGGTTGCATCACTCTCTCCTCCTGACTGTTGCCCCACTGTCCAGGCAGGACCAGAGAATGATAATAGGCTCTGTAACACCAAAAAGGACATTCCCAGGGCCACAAGGTGCACCCAGGACAGGAGAACTCATTTGTGAGTCCAGAGTATCTATCAGTGACAAACAGAAAGAGAAGCTGTCAGGAGAAAAAAAAATTACTCCCTAATTCAGTCCTAACCATCAGTGATGAAAGCAGAGGCAAGCTGCCCAGCTTCTCTGCTCAGTGGTTTCTCTGCCATAAGCAAGGTTATCTGCCTCCTGTGTGTACCTAGATGCCATGAGCTGTTAGCATGTTTAACTACGGTCTATATATTCACACTACTGGCAGAACATACCAATTTCAGCAACAGACACGTTAAATATACACACTACTGACAGAGCATATACACTACATCAATTTAAGCTCTGAGCTCAGCCTTTAGTGCAAGAAAAGATCTCTGTGAGGCACCAAGAACCACCACATTCTTTATTTACAAAAAATAAAAAATGGGGGCACCAGAAAGCATCAACAGAATTAAAAAAAGACAGGGCAAGAAAAGGGGTAAAAAAAATGGGTTTAGAAAAGAATCCTGGAGACAGGAAGAAATAAAGTCTTTTTTTTTCTCTGCAAGGGAAAAGCTAAAAAAGAAAATACAAAATGGAGGAAGGTACTGCTAAAAAGGAATTTCAAAAACAGACTTCAGCTCACAGAAAAGCAGCAATATGGATATAGATACACAGCTGTGCATCTGTGCTCAAGCACTCTGTGACGTGCCAGCTTTCACAACCCTTCCTGCCAGGCAAGGTCAGAGCCCAGCAGTGCTGGTGAGACAGGACTCCACATCCCAGCACCACTCACACTTGTGTGCACACGTGGGCAAGGAAAGGCAGAGGAGGATGGGCACGTGCACACAATGCAGTATAGTTACACTCTAGAAAGGAAAGCTTTTCAATCTCTATCCCAGTATTGCCAACAGATTCAACACAAGCTGTTTGTCAGCTCATATTTGGACTCACCCTCCTTCTAAGCCTGTGGACTTACCCCTGTTTTGGCCTTGCAAGAAAATAATAGATTTGTTTCTCAATGGTAGCTCCCCCAAGCCCTGAGGAGGAAATACTTGTGACTCTGAGGGTACTGAGAAGAAATAATCAGAAAAAAAAAGCTACTTAAAGCTATAAAAAAAGCCACATTTAAGTATGAAACAGGCATGAGGAAAAAAGCTAGGGAAGAAATAAAGTGCTTGCCTTGTAGTTGCCTCAGTCCAACTTTGGAAAGAAAAGCATGAAAATGCATCAGCTCAGGCATGAAATTGTTTCCCCACCATTCACGTAAGGACAGAACTACAAGTGTTTCCTAAGCCACGATGGACTCCAGGTTAAATGCACACCAAGAAGTTAAGAGTTTTGCAGCAAATGACTAACACAGCATTACTGCAGCAGCTTCAATGCTCAGGAGGTGAATTTAGCAGGCATCACAGACACTGCCCAACCTGCCTGCTCATAGCTTCTTCCCCTCCAGAGTTACAAATACACTCACCTAAGAAGCACACAGCCAGGCTGCCCTGCCAGCAGGAAACTACCTGAGGAGTCCTGGTTTCCCCAAATGAGATGCATTTTTTCCATGCTCACCCTAGACACGGGATTCTCACACTCAGTAAAGCAATTAGCAGCACAGAGCATTGCTTTTTGAAGAAGCCAGAAATTAAAATTAAATTAGATAAATTAAAAAAAGCTAAAAATAAGAAAATGTAGCTTGTTACCCATACAAAGATATATTGTTTTTTTTACCATGCACAGCCTCAGCACTGCAAAAAATGCACATAAAATAGTTCAAGCTGGTTGTTTAAAATATATTCTTCAGCTTAACAACACTGGTGGCAATACACTGCCTAAGCGTCAGCCCAGAAACCCAGCTGGTTTGGTTTTCATTCCTGTCTGCACGAAGTAATGATGCTTAGATATGGGATATAATAGTTCTCTTTAACCCAGCTTTTGAAATGCAGGGATTGGTGTCCCCAGCCTATTGTGCTTCTGAATACAGAAAGTGCATTTCTATAAATCACATTCCCCAGCCTATGTGAACAATAAGGCTCCTAACCACTCATCTGCCTGATGCTCTCCCACTCAGGATTTATTCCCCCTACGTGACTTCCCAAAGTAACAACTCCTTCAGACAGAAGTGTCACACTCCAGTTCACTTTCAGGAAAAAAAAAATATTTTCCAGTTCATAAAAGCAGCAAACATTTATGCCTTTGAAGGTTGCTTATAATTGCTTAAGCTTCCTTCTTTTCTAAAAAGGGAGACGTGCTTCCACAACACTTAAAATATGGAGAACAAATAAATAATTTCTTATTTGCTCATTCTGCATAACAGAGTTATCAACATCTGTAACTGGGCAATGTCAGCTTATACAATTCTCAGTTTGGAATGCACTCAGTTCTTACAGCAGTTTTATAAAGCTGAAAAAGCCTGTAAAAAATTAATAGTTCAATTTGCACACTGCAAGTCTTTTGTGTTGTCTGTGTCACCCATTCCCTTACAACCTGAGCAAAACACAGAGAAGACATCCTTATGGACAGCAGACACCACTCAGAACTGCCTCCTTTAAGAGCAGTGGACTTAAAAAAAAAAAAAAAACAACAAAACTGGAAAGGTCACTAACTGACAACAAGAAAAAGCAGCCAGCAGAGGAGCACCACGTTTTTGAGGCATTTCAGCTCCAGGTCTCAAGAAAACCTTTTTTCTTGAGTGAAACAAATGCAGAGTTTTATCAGATACATATATGAACCTGAAACTGCAATTAGAGTTCAATTGGCTTGATGAGTAGAAGCAGACAGAGCATCAGCCACAAGGAAGGCAAGAGAAAACAATAGCTGGGAGTTTTGATAAGCTTGGCTCTCTATTAAGAGAAAGCTGCCATCTGCAGAAGGCAACACACAGAGAATGCCCTATAGAGAAATCCCTCGGTTGTAGTTTAAAAGCCAGGCACTACACACATAATGAAAGGATCCAGCAGGTGCAGCAAACAAACAACTACACATTGAATGGCTAGAACAATAAAAACAGCAAAATTACAAGTCAAAGTCAACGCAGAGCACTTTGAGACCAGGCTAATCCCAAAAGCCACAGAGCTCAAAACTCTCCAGCTACCATCTTGTACAGCAAGCCTACCCGAATTCGATTGGATCCCAACTCTAACATCTGTAACAGCTGCAAGTTGCTCAAATTCTCAATTTTGCTGATTTTGTTGTTGACGAGGAAGAGTTTTTTAAGTTGAGTAAGCTGATCTAGTCCTTCAATGTGTCGCAGAACATTAAACGAGATGTCCAGGATCCTGAGGTAAAACAAAACAAAGGGCTCTTCAGTCCAGGAGGCATGGAAGGTCCTGGCAGAGGCATTTGTAAACTGGTGCTGAGCCTCCCTATCTGCAGAGATCAAGCATTATGTGAGTCTAGCTTCAAGGCCTAACAAGTGGCATTTCTTTAATCAGTAATAATGAATACAACTTTCAGAATAGTTTCATAGCATGCCATGAAGAAAAACAGAAAGGTATGTCACATGCAAAAAAAAACCTGTTTTGCCTAGCTGTAGAACTGCCATGGTGGGAGGAAGCCAATTTTCAGCACTGCACAGTCCATAGAAGCAATATCTGCCTCTCTGGGACAAGGTCTCCCATAAGCATGAAGTAGTAAAGTGGTCACTCCTCCTGAGTCCCAGAGAAAATGGTTGTGATCTGCCTCTGGACTGATGAAGGACTAGTGTCAGGGGAACAGCACTTTGTCCCCAAGTCACATGCCTAGTTATTTTCCACAGGAGTAGTGTAACCCAGTTATAAGGAGCTCTCACCATCAACACCAAAGGATACCCAAGTGCTCCTGCACCTGCATGGTAGCTGCAACCACCTACCACTCTTGTTGCCTTACACAGAAAATGTTCCACTTCCACTGTGCCAGGTGAGCTATAATAATGCTAGTTTACTGCACAGTTAAATACCAATGGAGACCAGATACTATCCCTCACAGCCAAAAGAATCACGAGAAAGCTCTGAGTGATAAAGACTGGAATAACTACAGCATGGCAACGCAGTGAGTGACAGTTCACCCACAGCCTAAACCCAGTGATTCCCCCTGACTCACTCCAGATCCACGAGAGCCTCCAAGTTCTCGATCTTCCGAATCTGATTGTCGTAGAGATCCAGCTCCCTCAAGGTCTGCAACTGCTCCAGGTTCTCGATGCGCTTAACCAAGTTCTGACGCAGACACAGAGTCTAGCAGGAAAGCAGACACAACCAGCAGCATGTCATGCCTTTGGGCAGACAGACAAAAAACAGGCTTTGTTTTTAAAAATACACTATTTTCCTGTTTTCTTCCACCTACACAAAAGGAAAGCTTTCACCACAAATGAGGTCAGACACCAGAAGAGGGCCCCACCGAGGCCACGTAATCACCATCCTTGGAAATGCTCACGAGTTTCACTGGACAAGGCCTTAAGCCACATGCTCTAACTGGACCTGCTTTGAGTAGGAGTTTTCTAGTAAACTCCAGAGTCCTTTAAGGCTCCGAGGAGACCTCACTATGGACTTGCACAGTACTTGAAGGGAGCTTACAAGAAGGAGGGGGACCAACTACATACGTGGTCTAATAGCGACAGGACAAAGGGAAATGCCTTAAACTAGAAGAGGAGAAATTTAGGTTGGATGGACTTTCTTCAGTCAAACATAAGGTGAAATTGCTAGGATGGCAACCAAGAAGACTCCTGGGTTTGCTCACTAGTAGGTCAGACACAATCTTCAGCTCCAAGAGATATTCCTTCAGGCTGTTACCTTCACTTTCTTGAGCACCTCGAATCCTTCAATCTTCCCAATTCGGAAATGATTCAGGTCAACATCCTGAAAGAGAAACAGACATCAGAGGGATTCAGCAAGTGTTTCAAAGTACTCCTCAAAGAAGAATCTAGTTATTTTCATCAAAGGAAAATTACAAAAGCACAGCTCGTTAAAGCTTCAAAGTTTGCATTACAGCTTCTTCCAATTGCTCATGAAAATGTGCTTTGGCAGATGATTTTACAAGCAATAGTGAAGCATGTGGCCTAAGTTCATTACCCGTGAGAGGGCAAGACCTTTCCCATCGATGTGAGCTTGGTTTCACCAACAGGAGTTTTGGCTTTTTGTTGGTTTTTATTTTTTGAGTAAATCTGTAATTCGACTGGCTTGAACAATGTACTGCACAAAATTCTCTTACCCACTTAAGGCTTAACTGGAACACACTGTCTTTGCCTCTATTCTAAAACTCAAAATGAGAAACAAAAGGTTCTGGATACTGATCAAGAGTAGAATGCCTCTACTTCTAGCCTGAAGGCTCTGAACCAGTTTTGGGGAAGATGGGATAGTCAAGACCTTCAGAGGAATCAGATCTTTTAACTAGGTTTCAATACCTGCTTTCCCTTTCATCCTCTGCTGTATAAAGCCTGAAAGAACAAAACATCTCCCTTTACCTCAGCTTCTGGGTCCAGGCTAATCGACTCCATGTCCACTGGTGTCTCTGCTTCTCCTGCAGCAGAAACAAACTGTTATAGACTTCTGCTACCTGATAGCTAAAGACACAATTACAATGCGTAACATCCAGAGAGACAAAGGGGGCAAGCACTCTCCAGAACGAAGAACACACAAGGTGCACAATTCAGATATTCTGCTGCATTAAAAATACACATCACCTATCTCACTTCCATCATGACAGTAAGTAATGAACCAGAACTTTCTTACCAACACAACTCCATTCCTGGAAGCAAAAGAAAAAAGAGCAGCACCTTACCCAGCCTGCCTACCTGGCTGATGAATGACACTGGCTTAAGCCAGATGTTGGCAGGATTTTTTTTCTTTACACTTAGGGCCAGCATCCCTCTGAGGATGTACCCTCCAAAGTGTCTGTTCTCCTCAGATAACCTAAGGTTCTTCTTTGGCATCTGTGTGTAACTACACACCTAAACTGGCAGCTGATAGTGCCAAGAATGACCAAGCATCTCATCAAGCCCTCGTTTCACAAATATTTCTATTTTATGCTATGCACACTTCCACATGGATTTCCCTTCTTTTGTTTCAATGAGCTTGCTAATATGCTAGAAAACACTGTTTATCACACTGCATACATTTGCTTGGGAAATGCTTTTGTATTCCTGGAAGGTAGCCCAGCATTTGCTGTACTTCTATCACAGCACAAGAGGGAGTGAAATTTACTGGATACATTCATGCTGAATAATTCACACCCAATTTCCATTTGCAGAAGATGGTGTGCTGTTGGCATCAATCTCCAAAGGAAGTGTAATAAGACTGCAAAACAGATTTAAAACACGCAACCCCATTCCACTTTAAGCACACATGTCATCTGTGCAACCAAAAAACTATAAGCATTTTTAATTACAGTCAAGTTCCAAAAGCTTTGGATTAACTCCTGCATTACAGAACGTGAGGCCATTCCATTAACTATAACTATTTTTATAGCCTGAGCACAGTCACAACATTGATATAAATGCCAAACAGCCCCAATCCTTAATGAGAGCTTTTCCTACAAATGCCTGGCATCGTCTGCAGTAACGTAATAAGGGCTAACAGTACAAAGCATTACAATTTTTAATCCTTCCTATATGCAGGTTTTGATAGCTCCCATGCTGTTATTTACCTTGCTGTATTAGGCCACGGCTCTCGTCTGAGCATTCAAACAGGAAAGAGCTCTCACTGAACTCACTTGCAGAAATTAAGATTTAAAGAGAGTCCATCTGTTCCTCATCTTTTAATATTTTATGCAGCATAAATAAGCAAGGAGCATAAATCATGATTTTGGGACTGAAAATGAGCTGACAGTCTCAGTGATGTCGCATGGTGGTATAGAAACGCCACCAAAACTCACAAACACATGTGCCCATCAGCATTACAGCACCAGGCAGCACTTCAGTTCCAATTTTAATTCCAGATGAGGAAGGATGCACTTCAGCAGAGGAGCAGGAAACAGCTCCCAGCTGCTCCTGAGACCACATCTCTCTCACTTATTCCTAGGGTGCAAAAATCTGCCAGCACAGGGCGCTCCAAGACAGACAGCCCAGCTGGACTTCCAGCCAACAGGGACAGGGTCTGAGGTGGAAGAGCAGTTAATCCAGATGTCACATTAGAGAAAAACCAAACTATTCCCCTTGGACTGAGTTGTGAGTTACAGTGCTCATTGATGGAACCTGTCCTTTCAGGGGCTTTAAAGCTGTCCAGCAGTAAAGCTGGTGCACTTGGTAGAAAGTTTAGTCTTCAATCTGTCGACTGACAGAGTTCTTTGTAAAGTGGCACGTTTCCTCTCAGCTCACGTGCTTTTGCAGTATGTTAGACACTGTGTATTAAGTATTTAGTCCATAATTCTGAATGCAGCCTATTTCTCAAGAGGAAATATATATATATATATACACACACACACACATTGCTTTGGCACTAAAGTTACTTAAGTGAAGTCTTGTGTAACCCACCCCTGCAAGCTCTGCAAGTGTAGGAAAAAAGGATGCCACACAGGAAGCCTGAGTCCTGCAGCACAGAGCAACAGTTACATAAACCCACAGCACCACAACCAGTTAGTGCAGCTGGAAGCCTAACTGCACTCGAGTGAAAAACATAATAAGTTTAAGATTTCACAGCAGCAGTGATATTCCTCAGAAAATTAACTCAGTAATAAATGCGAAATCTCAGCTGTTTGAGCTCTATTTGTGAGCTTCAATAAAAAAAGGTGGCAAAGCATCCATTCCCTTTTCAACTGAGCACCTGTTTCCTTGCCATCTCCTAACTCAAATGCCCCACTACTATTCCTCTTCTTGGTTCCTATCCAAGAAGTTATTTTCTACATTAAGTAGTATCCAACGTAAATCAGACAATTCAAAATAAAAGCACATCATTCCAAGTCGTTTCTCCAATATTACAGTTCCCAAGGGGAAACACACAACATGCAGCCTCAAATGCACAGATTAATTATATCAGTTGAATGAACGCCTAAAACACTGCACACATGCAAAGGAAAACTGTGTCCAACTGATTTGTGTGCTTCAACTGACCATGCTTAGGATTTACAGACCATGGGAGGTGCTCTTGTGCTTTTGACACATCACCGCACATTCTTCAACTCACAGGGTTTGTTTGATAGCTAACAATTATTTATATTTCCTGCAGAAAGCATTTTACTTCACTTCCAATTCCATGCCAATAACACCTATATCTACCAAAAGGACGTGCAGCATCTGAAATTGTTAGCTAGTATTGAAAATCCAGATGATACTGCTGTGTAGGTTCTTCAGGTATTGATTTGTCTCAACAAACTGCAAGCTACCATGAAACAAAACCATCTCCATCAAATAAGCACAGGCTTTAAAGTACCTGCCAAAATTTCTACCTGGTGACCTAACACAAACAGCAAAAAAAAAAAACAAAAAACAGAAATTCTGAAATCAAGGCCATTCAAAGAGGTATAAGTTTCACATCTTAAGAGTTTTTAAGCAAAAAAAAAACCACACCCATAACAAAAAACACAACAGCAGCTTTCTTCAGTCCATCTAAAAATATTCCTCTTTGCCTCCCAAAGGGATCTGGCAATTTTTAAAGTTAAAAGCTGTACACAGTAAAGCAGAAGTAAGAAGAACTGGTTTTGTTCATTTCTAATAAGCAGCTCCAGCATCTTTCTATAGAAAGTGAGAACCCTTCCACAAAGGAGCATAAATCAAGCTCTTCTTTCATGTTGACATTTCAAAGAGAAGCAGGGCTCCGCAAACCGATAATTAAAAAAAAAAGTCTAATATCTGCAACTCCATAAAAGAAGACAGCTTTACAGTAGCAAGGATTACACCATCACTTGAAGACCAGTTTCCTCTAGGGCAGCTGTTAACTAATACTGAGACAAATGCTGTGCGCCCACAGGGAGGAATACAAAGGACTGACACAGGTATGTGGCTCACATCTCCCTAAAGCCATTGCTGAGGTGGGAAGGTACCTGTGCAGTTCTCACCATTCTGCTCATCTCTCAGGCTCTGCTGGCTGAGGTCTGTTACTAAGTGCACTCCTTGCTTCTTCCCTTCGTCTTCTGACTCCTCCGATTCGATCCGCTTATCGACTGCAGAAGATAGAGAACAGCAGAGTTAGACCACTCCTGGCAGCATGCTGAGGGCAAAAAGCAGCAAGCAGATATCACAACCAGGACTCACAAATACCACTATGCAGTTAGTAGAAATCCTAAATTAACTAAATGAAAGGTTTAGTCTTAAATAAAAGGCCTCTTACCCCTTGTTTCTACTTTGATTTTGGATGCACTTTTTCCTCCCATCACATCTTCCTAAAACCAACAATCTGGGAAGAAGACTGGAGGAAAAAGGAAATTTCTTAGTTCAATGAAGTGCAATTCCAAAGATTACGGAAATGGAAGGAGAACTACGACACTTAAAAGACCTTTCAGAAGAAATAAAACCAGTATCACGTACGAGGGTACCGCTGACATGAGGCAAAGGCTTCAGCAAAACAAGAGCCACAAAGGCACAGATAAGGCACAGATGGCCGCCTCAGCGCGGCCAGCTAAGCACCGCGCGGCTCCCACCTGGGGAAACCACACTGGGGGATTTTCCTTACGTGGTCCTTATGCTCTACGTCACGGCCGCCTCCACAGCCCCATTTCTGCCACCTTCCCCGCAGTGGCTGCGCCCCGCTCCCCTCAGGCCCCGCTCCCAGCATCACCACAGGGCTCGCCTCAGGCCGGACCCCCAGGGGCTGCCCAGCTCAGATAGCCCCGAGCCCACCGCACCCCTGTGAGGGCTCCCGGCTGACGGGCAGCACTCCGGTGCCGCGCCGTTTGACCGCCCGTGCCGACCCGACCCGCCAGCCGCAGCAGGCTCTCACCCTCCATCATCTCCTGCTGCCCCTCTCCGCACCCCGCCGCCATATTGCTTCTCCTCCCACCGCCCCTTTCCGGAAACCGCCTCAGCAGCGCTCTCAGCCAATCAGAGCCCAGAGCCGGAGCCCCGCCGAGAGCCAATCACCACCGCGGACGTGCACCTGAGGGAGAGGTAACGACTGGGGGCCGCCTGGAGCTGGTGCGCATGCGCAACTGGCTGTGCCTGTGGCGTTCTGGGAGTTGTAGTGCGGGGCGGCGGCCCGTGGTGTTGTGTAAGGTTGGGGCTGCTCCCTCTCGGGGACCTCGGGCCTGGCCTACGGACTTCTCTGTGTTCTACCTCAGCTTCGTGGGCCTGGTACCCCCGATACCAACCCTTGCGCAGGAAGTGTTCGGGCCCTCGCTCTTTTCCAGCGCCGGAAAGCGAGGATATGGGACAGGACGACCAGGGCGCGGCGGTGGCGAGGAACGGGGAGGTGAGGGAGTTACTGAACGCTACATCAGTTTGGGCCCATCCCGACCACCGTCCGCACCGGCACGGGCGTTCCTAGCAACGGCCGCGGGCAGGTGGACGCCAGCGCCGCGTTCGAACGGCCCGCCACCGCTCTGCGCTCTCCCATTGGCTGTCGGCCGTGCCGCTCTGCCAGCACCTTCTCTTATTGGGCAGCGGGACCGCTAAGTCCCGCCCCCGGCAGCCTCGTCGTGCTTCAGGAGGGGCGGGAATCGGCTGTGCCGCGATTTTGTTGGGGGAGCGCTCCCGGCTGCGAGCGGGGATGGCTGGCAGCACCCCGGGCTGCCGTCCCCAGAACGACTCGGAGCAGCTGAGCAGGTCCTACCCCTGGGCCGCCGGCTGCGGGAGGAGCCGGCTGGCCGCGCTGTGCCGCCGGGGAGCCTCGCTGTCCGGTGAGCGCCGCGTTCCGGGGTTCCCGGGCTGCCCGAGGCAGCGATGGGTGCTCGTAGGCGCAGCGGTTCGCTGGCAGCCTGGCTTGTGTCAGCGGGAGCGGGACGGGACCGTCCCCTGTACTCAGCTCCGGTGGGGCCGCATCTCGAGTGCCGGGCTCGGTTCTGTGGCCCTCACTACAAGAGAGGCATTGCGGCCCTGGAGCGTGTCCTGAGGGTACACGTGTGATAGGCGGCAGCTGAAGGGACTGGGATGGGTCAGTGTGGGGAAGAGGAGGCTCAGGGGAGACCCCATCACTCTGCATCTCCCTGAGAGGAGGTGGTGGTGAGGTGGGGTCTGCCTCTGCTCCCGTGTGACAGTGATGAGACAAGAGGTGAGAGCCTCGAGTGGCACCATGGCAGGGTCAGGTTGGGTATTAGGGAACATCTCATGTCAGGAAGGGCAGTGAGGCACTGCACAGCTGCTCAGGGAGGTGGGGCAGTCACTGTCCCTGGAGGTGTTGCAGAGCAGTGGAGATGTGGCACTGATGGACGTGGGCAGTGGGCACAGTGCGGTGGGTTGTGGTTTGACCTGGGGATCTTAGAGGTCTTTTCCAACCTTAGTGCCTATGTCTTTGGTATGGCTTGTCCAGAACTTCCTCTCCCTTTCCATTGCCACTGACCCTTCAAAGCTACGTAGTTTGAACGTAGAGCAGCGGTGTTTGGCTGCTGATGTCACTTCCCATGGGAGCATTTCTTACAGAACTTCTGGAAATTCTATTACCATCACTTAGCATTGTGTAACATAAAGTATTGGTGTGGGCTCTGGTATTTCAATGTCACATCTTGTGAATAGTTAATTAACTGGCTTCTGACTAACTGCAATTATATTTAATAACAGTTTCAATTTTAACTTGAGATAATTCAAAACCTCTTAAACTCTCACGACTTAAGCAGTAAAAAAGCTTGAATTGTCTGGTTGAATTATTTGCACGCTGACAATTTTTTTTTCTAGCCTACAGATGGAGTTTAATTATTCCAGTGGTTATGACTCAGAAATGTTTATTATTATAATTGTTTCTGTTGTCCTTAGTCTCATTGGTTTTATTTTCTTGTGCTTTCTTAAAAATATATATAGAAGCATGTATTTTGGGATGCAATTACTTGACAATTGGACAAGTGATTTTTCATTAATTTCTCAGTACTCCTGTAGTAAACTGTTCCAACAGCACAGCTGATCTTTTTGTTCTTGCAGGGGAGAAATGGAGCTCTTACTGCCTCTCTTCACTGGCAGCTCATAATGTTTGTGCCAGCAAAATTAGGAACTCTTGGGGACAGCGGGATTCTACCTCTCTTTCCATTTCTGTTGGAAGTCCTTCTTGCTCTTTTGTGCATGCCCTTACCCCGGAGGAATCCAGCCAGCACTTCCTGACTGCTGCCCACAATCCAAACCAGGCCATCTTCACTGTAGATATCAACACAACAGAGGTATTTGCAGCAGTAACTGCTAACCTACACCCCACATAACTGATGCAGATAACTGGTGATGATATCACATAAGCTAAAATGCCTGTTATTCTTACTTGTATCTGCAGGCAATTGGAGTGTCATGAAGGTGTCTTCTAGTGGGCTTATTAATTTTTCTAAAGACAGGCAATTTATGTATTTCCATTGCACGTTGTACTTAGCAAAGTATACGTAACCAATTAGAAGCACTGTTATCTTGAGTCTTTTATTTCAAACAGGAAAAGAGAATAAAGAAGAATGCAGTTATGATGTGGTATGAGGGGAGAAAGGAAAAGCTGAATGTGCTTCAAGCTTTTTGTCTAGAAACTACCAGCCCAGGGATAAATTTATGGTGGCATGACATCTCTATCTGCCCCACTTAATGTGCTTTTTGCACTGGGAGTGAGAGATTTTTGTCTATTTCTGTCCTGACAGACCCAAGTATAAAATTACAGACTAACAGCTGTAAGGAGCTGTGCCACTTTTAGCTTGAGCTGACAGTTTGGGTTTTCTCATCCTAAAGACACTTAATCCTAACTTGGTCTTTAACAGAGGCTTAAGTATGGCACTGATTTGTGTGATTGTTGCATGCCTTCAGGGATGAATAAAATTCTGTGGCCTGTCTTGGCTTTGCTTGCAAGTACAACTTTATAGCTTTGCCTCCATGGGTACAATTCACAAGGCTGGAGGAGACAGGTAGTTAAAGTCAAGCAGGAATCCAAAAGGAAAGCCATTTCTCTAACACTCTTAACCAAGAAGAAACTTGGGCAATGGATGTCTTAGAACAAGAAGCTGTAGTGAATTGCTTTCAGAGACTTTAGAGTTTAAAAGGACTGCTCAATTTCCACTGAAAGGAAGTGTCATTATAAGATATTAAAAGTAGCAACCTAAGGAGAAGATGTCTGTAAATGAAACACAGCTTTTATTCTTTATTTCCTTTCCTCTTTTCTAGATTCTAGTGGCCAATGACAAAGCTTGCAAGCTGCTTGGGTGCAGCAGTCAGGAGCTCATTGGTCAAAAGCTGTCCCACTTCATATCCAAATGCAGTCAAGAGACATGGGAAGCTGTGGATGATGAGTATTTGAAAACTGATGAACGTTTGTCAGTGGTTTCGGGAACGGTGGTATGTGAAGTGTTTGAGCAAATATCCCTCACCATATACAATATTTGTTTGAATATCATTTCCTGATATAGTTAACTTAGTGAGTGTTCAGTAATTAAGTCATTTGTCAGGCTGTTTTGTTTAAAAGTTTGCAGATGTATATTCAACAGGTAAAAGATGGTTGGAAGGCACATATGAGAGCTTTCCAGCTGCCAACATGTATAGTCATGATGACTTGACCAAATGAGAGCTTCAAGGACATTTGATCTTAAAAAAAAAATAAGATAAAAATCAATATAAATTGCTTAACATGGAAAATACTATTATGGAAAAGTTCCCAGCTGTCTGATCTTTAAAATGACTTTAAGTCTCACTGTGCATGTTATAAAGTTACACATCAATCAAGTACTGTGAAGTGTCTGAAGAATCTGGTACAAATGAGTGGAATTAATGTTTTTCCTATAGTGTGGTTAAGTATGAGAAAACGGTGTGAGAAGTCTCTGTTTTCTTTGGCTGCTGTTGTGCAATGATCAGTACTTCAGTGCTTGATCTTCCTGTGTCATCAATTAGGTCTGGGAAGAAAAAAAAAAAGTAATCTTAAACCTGGTTAGGTAAATCCAGGATTAAAATGAACTGTCTGGTGAAAATACTAACCTTGAAGTGCAGCTGTTCCCAGTACTTTATAGGCTGCCATGGAGGTTACTGTGTAATTCATAAACCCATTCCGTCAAGATCTCATAAAAAAGATAAAAGATTTCATATGAACACTGCAGGATATAAGAAAAGTAAACATTTTCTGATTTGAGAAGAATCTTCTCCCATAAGAAATTTAGCTGCCATCTTGCAGCTGAAAATAAGAGCTGTATTACTAATGTGGGGTGTTTACTAGCATCGTGGGACATGTCTTATGTAAGGCATCTCTGAAAAGTTCTTTTCATTAAAAATGAAGTATTTTGACACATCTATTACACTGATTGAAATTCTTTGAGTCTTTATGAGGCTGGGAGGTAAGAAACAGAAGTGAATTACTTGCAATCTTTACCGATTTTATATTAAAGCTGTTTCTCCTCATATAAACAAATCAGCTGTCAGTAAACAAGTTTTTTTCTAACAGTGAGGGCAGTTATCTTGGCTCAATATCTTACTCTTGATTGAAAATCTTGCAAAGTAACCACAGTCTTAGTGAATTTTAACTACATCTCTAAATCCTGTGGGAAGGTGGATGTTATCAACCATCTCAAAGAGCAGATCCCTGTCTCCGTGTGGCTGAGGCGAATAAGAATCGAGGACAACCAGCACTGTGTGGTTCTGCTGGAGCCAGTGGAAAGACTTTCAGCTTTTGTTTCCTTCAGGGCTGATGTGAGTGTTTCCCTAATGATCAACTGAGACTGCAGTTTCTGACAGCTCGTGTGAAAATTGTATGTGGCTTGTGGACAAATCATTACTTGTGAACATTGTTTGCATAGCACTGCTTGAAATTGGGATTGTGTGGCCAGGAGCTGTGCATATTTGACCCATGAGGCTCACCTTGATGTTCAGCAAGTTATAATACTCCAACCCTCCTCCATGAAAGTCTTAAACTTGAATCATGGTGGTTTGGCAGGGAGTTGTTACTGAGCATAGGGTTGTCCATGTGAGGGGATCTCCTTGCTGAGGGAAAGTTCTATGAGGAGTCCTGGCCTCCCCTGCTCTCCTCTACGATGTGATAGTATCAGAGGAGCATTGCATTGTGACTTGCCTGCTTTTACTGACATAGTTGTACTTCTGAAGAAACAGTAGAATGAGACCTGTTATTTGATCAGATGCTTGAAGAATCTGTTAAAGGATTGGGTGGACTGTGACTAAAATGCTAAAATCAGAATAATTCTGTAAATTTTCTTGCCAAGGGAGGCATTACATCATGTGACCTTCTTTTTGCCCATCTCCATGGCTACACGACATTGGAAGAAGTAGTTGGGCTCCACATAAAGGACCTGATTCCTGCTGTGCAAATCCCAATTCTAGGCAAAAAAATCCCACAGGTATAGTATAAATGCCAGCCATTCTCTTCTGCATTCTTCCCACTTGGGTCATAGGTGCATACTGGTTTCCCTCCCTATCGGGTAGCAGACAAATCCTTTTTGGAGAGAAGCACAAGCCCCATGAATATGGGTGTGATGCTTATTTATGGAGCTGCCAAAGGGTATTTCTGAACTAGGAATGAGTCTAGTCCCTGATCTGTCACTGTGGAGTCTATCTGGGTGGAAGATGATGTCTGCAATCCATTAGAAACCTGTTTGGGTTTTTGTTTTTGTTTTGTTTTTTGTTTTTTAAGAGAACATGCTATCTGAGTCAGCTACTTAACATTCCTTTGAATTCTTTAGCCTATTGCAAACATGTCTGTCTGAGGAGTGAGAGTCTGAAGAATATCCAGGTCTTCTAATGTTGTGAAAACAGGCAGCTAGATAACTGAAAGAGGCCTTAGTAATGCCTCACTTGCTGAAAAGCTGCAGCATGGACTTTCCTGCTATTTTCTATCAGGATATTTATCCAGAAGGAGTTCATCTTAGGGTTCCATGTCCTTAGAAAACCAGACTTTGTTCATTTTGGTATTCACTGAATCAGTTTGCTTTTCTTTTCCTGCTCCTTTTTCTTGGGAACAATGAATTAATCAGAGTTTTTCTTTTTTTTTTCCCCCTCTAATTTAGAACCTCAAGGTTCAGAGAGCTGTAGGGCGACCCAGAGAGGGTAATGTATTTCCTGTCACTTTAAAGCTACAAGTTAGCCTTCTGGAGGAGGACCAAGTGGCAGCACACAATAACGGTGTTCTACAGACAGAAGAAGAAATCTCTTTCACATACTGTCATTTTGCTGCTATAGTTGAAGTTTTCTCTACCATCAGTGGCCTTATTACTGTACAGTCAGATGGAACCATCCAGAGCATCAAGGACAGTTTTGCTTTAACACTGTTTGGCTATGAGAAGAAAGAACTGATGGGAAAGGTAAGGTCGGGATATTAATGCCCCTCTGCCCAAATGAGTGCTGTGTCTGGCAGTGTATCCATTAGAGTTTTGAGGTCCTTTGTACTCATTTCTATCACAAAGCTGCACACGTGTTCAGCAAGGTGGGTGGTACAGAAACTATCTTGCTGTATTTAAGTCTTGTAGCATCGAGGAGCTGGCTGGAGGCCAAAGCAATCTGCACAGTTACGTGTTCTCCACCAGTGTGGACTGTTTTTGGATAGCTGTCCATGAGAATCATGTCTACAGTGACTGCTAGCATTTGCCCCCATCCTGCAAGAGCAGCCTTAGCTTTATAAGGTTTCATTCTGTGTTTTAGAACATAACGTTCCTGATCCCTGGTTTCTATAACAACATGGAGAGATGCAATGACTGCTCCTTGCCATTACCTCCTCTCAATGACTCTCTTGGGACAGAAAGTGAGTGCATCTTTGAAGATGTTCCTGCCTGCCAGGCAACTGGTTCTGGTTGCTGTAGCAAAGGTAAAATAAGTAGAGGAGAGAGATTTTTTTTTTTTTCCTGTGAAAACAGGAATGTACTTTGTAAAAGCCATGTATCTCTATGCAGTTTTTAAACTGGTTTTCCACTGTAACCTGTAAAGGTTTTGCTTCTCTCTCTGTTGCTAAGATGATGAAACTGAATATGCAAAGCAGAAATTATTCTGTTAATAGAGAATGCTTTGTACATTTTGAACGTTTCTGTCTCCTCTGGGTTTGTTTGGTTTTTTTTCCTGTTTTCTTTTTTTCCACCTTCTCTTAGAAGTGTACAACTGCATTGGAGCCAGTGCACAGCTGCTACTGGAACAAAGAAGAGATAGTAGGCAGTGTGCAACTTCTTCAGTAATTCTTTGGTGAGGTGATGCTTCTAATCTGGAAGTAATTTTGTTTTTATTTTGGTGAGGAAACTACTCTGGCACTCAGCCTTTACTAAATGGAGCGATTGTTCTAGATTCTTGTCACTGAGGAAGGAAGTTCTTACCTTATTCTTTCACTGACACATGCTTGGACTATTTCTTTTTCATCCTGCAACTTCAGTGAGTGATTAAACCTTCTCAAGTGTTTGACCTGGGGAGCATATGTGTGTTTAGGGCCTTTTTTAATTCTTCTTCTCTAATACTTGTTCAAGGAAGGTGAATTTAGCAGCCTTGAAACATCGAGATTCCTGGCTATGATGATTTCTCAGGCCTAAGCTGAGCAAAATGCTCAACTGCTTTACCTTAATCAACTCTTCTATGCTCAATTCCTTCGGGTCCCGTCAGTTTAATGTTTCTGTTGTTGTGTTTTTTTTTAATCACAGTAGATACTGAAGCATAATAATAAAAGGTTTAATTGGCATGGTTTTATTTCTTGTTTGGTACAGGCGATGACGTTGTGTCCGCATCTTTAGCCAACCTTCTCTCAAGAGATCAAGAGCAGAAATTGGAAAGAAGACCCAAAGAAGACGGGTTACTACGTGGTGAGACGAAGCAGAAGAATGGGAGCAGTCTCTTATCTACTCCCTCATGTCCTGAAGTGGCAGCCATGCTTTCAGATTGGTAGGCATTGTGTGGACCATAACCTTGCTTTGAAAAAAATCAAAAACTGGAGTAGCGATCACAAGGAAAAACTGCTTTTCCACTTCTGTGATATTGGTGGGAAGGTGTAACAAGGGCCTTCTGCATTTTGAATCTCCTTAGAATCTGAGAGTTGTTTGCAAGACAGGTTGAGTTTTTATTTCCTTAGATTTTCATTGAGACCTGTAAGTTGTACTGATAAAGCTTTAGGATTCACCCCCTAATGGATACCAAGTGTTTCATCCAGGCCATGGAAGGTAATTATGCCCTATCTTGCTGGACAAGAAACCATGAAATGTTATTTCCTTCCTTGGTATCCACTAGCTGGTGCAGCACTGAAGCCAGGTTACCTGGGATGGGATCTAAACATGATTCCTTCTGGAGGTCAGTGTAACTGCCAGGCTACCCATTAAGGCAGGATATTGTGTTGCTGGAGTGCAGACATTTTAATTGCATCTTTCTAGGTCTCTTTCCTTTTACAATATTAGCAATTCTGCACAAAACTATGATGCATACAGTTTCACTTAAGACGTTTTAAACCTTCCACATTAACATTCCAACTCTCAGAAATAATTTGCTGCCTTTTTAGTGTACCATTAATGTGATGTTATAGCACAATTCTTGCTACTTTTTAAACAGATTGAAAATCTGATAACTTCCTTGTGCTGTCCTTTATATGTCTGTACCACAAATGGGTTATAATTGCTTTACTGCATGGGCAGGGGCTGTTTTTCTATTCTGCATTTTTGCTGATAGAAATATTTATAAAATACTTTGTGCCGTGGGCTTCAATGAACCACGGTTAAAATGGTTGGGAACACCACAGGGATCTTCTGTTCTCAGGACCTGAAGAATGCAGCCATGTGCTGGCTTTTTTTTTTGACATAAGAAATACATTTAGAAATTAATCTAGAGAAGGAATTAATCCATAAGTATCAACTGCTGTTCAAGTGTACCTATTCTTATTTGGAGAAAATGGAAACTATCAAGAGCTTTTTGCCTTTTTCTTTTAAACAAAAGTAATTAAATAAAAATGTGGCAGGCTTTAAATAATGGACATAGTAACAGAGGAGTGGGTAGGATGTGAGTTTTTGTCTTCGTGATATCACTAATAACTTGGAATCCTTGCAGTGAAGGCAGCATTGTGGCTGATAGGCTGTCAGACCACTGTGGAGAGCCTGCTGATACCTGGCCTGGCAGAATCAGAGTGGTGGAAAATGCAAGATCATGTAATCCTTCAGAAATGCACCCTGCATGGGTCTCTCCTACATCGTCTGCTTCAGAACAGTTGGCTTTAGATCAGAACTTGAAGACACCATTAAGAAGCGGCCTGAGTGCACCATCTGGTGCCTCTGAGACTGGGAATGCCAGTGAGAACAGTTTCTTGCTTAATCAATTACACCTTCATCATCAAGACCTAAAAGAATTAAATTGTCAGCAGGTCTCCAGGTTACCTTATGAAATGCTGAAGGATCAGCACTCAGCCAGTGCTCAGGGACAATCTTCTTCAGCAAACGTTGCCTGGTTCACTGTTTCTGCTAGCCCAGAAGATGAGCTGAACAGTGCATCCAGTGAGGTGAGAAAGCCACCTTCTTCTGATTTTCCTTGTAACTCATCTGGAGCACCAGAAATAAACGAGCCACGATCTGGGACAACACTAGGCTGCACACAAGATTTTCAAAGTCATGTGGACAGAGGGCAGTTGACAAAAACTGTCTTGATGTGTGATGGAAAACATTCCAGTCCTGAGCACACGGTTGCTGAAAGCTGCTTGCTGAAAGATGCAAATGTCATTGCAGATGGAAGAAATAGTATCCATGACGTTTGCTCAGGACATAAAATAGGTTGCACTGGTTCTTCAATGGGAGTTGCCACAACCTTCAAAACTGTTAGGCAAGCTGATGCTGAGCTGAACTGTGTTTGCTCTCATCTCATGGAACTGGATCTGAATACTGGTGTCACAGGGAACTTGGGCTATTGTTCAGGCTTCGATTCAGATTCTGCAGAAGTGTTCTCTTCTAATGCAGTGAACTCTGCTGCAGGCAGTATGATAACTCAGAACAGTGGTGCTGCTTCAGCTGAGCAGCTGTTAAATGGTGTTGCCATAAAAGATGGTTCTGGGTGGCTGCCTTCACAATGGCATTTGGAAAACCCTGAACAGTCCTCCCAAGTATTTATTGAGAAGTATAACACTCCTACAGAGACTGTGGGGGATAACATCAACAGAAACCTATTGAAAAGTAAAGGAAATCCTGAAGAAGACTGTCAGTTGCATGGGCTGGAAAACATGGAAATAAAAGTAACATCTACCCCTGTGAAACAAGAAGGAAGACCAAATCCAGCAGCTCCTTTCAGCACAGAGATTCTGGAAGGCAGCTACAGTGGAAATTGCAGTCACAGAGATGGTTCACAGTTAAGTAAGTTGCACTTGTCTCTGCTCTTCCCAAATCTCTCACTGGGATACTATCCTCCTCCCCCATTTTTGCAGAAGGCAACCCACCCATTCTGCTTTAGGAGCTCACAGTGAAGAAGGAAGTAAGCTCTCTAGGAAGAAGTTTAGTATTTGAGTCTCTGCAGAGAGCACTGGAATAACAAGTGGCTGCTAAGAATTTCAGGCAGACTGAACCATCAGAAATATTCTTAAAACACTGATAACCAATTTCAAACAGAAAATGTAAACTTCTTTGTAAAAAAAAAAAAAAGCATTTATATATATATATATAAATGTGTATATTTAGTGGAGTGTGCTTCATTCAGCAAGTGCTTGTATAAAATCCCCATTTTTATGTCATTTTGAATAACAATAAGAAATTAACAGTCCCAATTGGATACTGACAAAAATTGCTGCCAAAGATGTGGATGGGACATAACACTGTGGAAGTAACCCCTAGGTATCTCTAGAGTAGCTGTGCTTTTGTCTCTGATGGTTCCTTCCTAAGCAGGTCTTCTTCCAAAACTAATGAAGAAAATGGAGGAATTCACTTTAAGAACTCAGGATTTTCATCCTAAGCTTCCTGTGGTCTCCTTTGATACCAACTTCTTTGATACCAACTTCCATCATTTTAACCTCCTTGCCTCTTTCTACAGGCATACTCTTTAAAGTAAAACGTGTAGAGCTGCAGGACCGTGCTGTGCTTTTCTGTGTCTGGGTGGTGAAAGACCTTCTGCAGAGCCAGAAAGAAGCAGTAGCAAAGACACAACTTTTGCTCTCCAGTCTAGCAAGCTCGACCCAGTCTGTTGTGGATCTTTCCACTCACAGCCTTGGAGAAGTAAGAAAGTCAATCATTTCATAATATTGATCTGAAGCTATAGTTGAGAAGTCTTTCAAGTGATAATAACATCGTGAGGGCAGGATGGGAGTATTGCTTTTTCCCAATTTTCCTGTTTCTGTGTCTAAAAAAATGAGACATTGCAACATTTCTGATAGTGTGTATTTGGCTTAGCATAGTTAACTTTCTAGCCTGAATAGTAACAGCACCTGGCATTGAATTTATTCTCAGGCTGATTTAAGTACATCTACAATAAATGCTTACATCAGTGTGGTGAGATTAATTTTAAAATCAGTGTGATCCTGCAGGGCTTGGTAGGAAGCCTTGTGGTGTTTCTGTACTATAGATTTTACTGGGCTGTTAAGAGGATGTCTTGAATTTGTTATCACTTGATACCTGCTATGAGAGCAATCTGTAGAACTAGAATGCTGCTTTATAAGAAAGTCTCGTAAACACTGGTAATGGTGTCTTTTATGTAGTTATATAGTTTATGTAGAGGTTATTGAGGCAAATATAAATTGCCAAATGTATAGACAAAGTTTGAAGCAGTACCTTTTATTTCTCTCGGTTTAAATGTGTTTTTTCCTGTCAGTATTTACTTCATTTGATAAATGTTATTCTGTGGTTTGCTCAGCTCATTTTCTTGCTAATGCTTTTTTTTATCTGTACCTAGGCCATCAAATCATCTTTGCCCTCTGAGAATTCCCAAAGAGCTGAAGAGCTTGAAAGATTAAGGGCTTGTGAGGGAGAGTATGCCAAACATTTTGACACACTCAGTCTCATTGGCAAAGGATCTTTTGGCTTTGTCTGGACTGCCAGGAGCAAGAAAAATCATCAGGAGGTTAAATATTTTTTTTAAATATCATTGAAATGTAATTGTTTAGAGTCTAAACTGGAAGGTTAGAATGTCTTTGTAATGTCAGCACTATACTTTCAGAAGCTACTATTGGGTAGTTCAGGACTTTGTTTTGAATGCAAATGTGAGATCACTAACCTTCTAAAGGCAGGACAGCAAAGTGTTCATGTTGATATGATGTTCACACTGATGTATGTTACCCAAGGCAACGGCACAGACTGAGACTGGCCATGTAGCCCTTTTAACTCCTTGAAAGCTTCATTTCAGGCTTAACAGGATTACAAGTTTTAATCTAGCCTTACTGAAGAGAATGACAAACTGCAAAGTTTAGCATGTTGCAGCTCAAGTATGTTGTTACTTTACTGTGCAGTAGGCATGTTGAACTTATGGGGTTCTCTTTCAGCAGAAGTATTTTGGGTGTTGAAAAGCAAGCTCTGGTGTTTCTCTGTGTGAATTTAAGTTCTTGTTTTCTTCTCTGTGCCAGAGCTCACCACTGCTGTGATTGACAAGAGAGCTGGCCTCTAAAAGCCTTTGGAACTGAGTTTTAAAAAGCCTTTGGAATCCAATTTTATTATTAGTCAGATGGCATGTAGGACTAATTTAGTTTCACAATGTTTATAGATGCTATAAGCAGAGCATACTGACTGACTTCTGTCCTTAATAGTTATATGATTCACAAACATGTTTCTTGGAAATTAACTTACTAAACACTTAAAGTTCAGCTCTCGCAAACAATACTGAAATGCTGTTGTCTGTATAGGCTGTTGTGAAGTTCATCTGGAAGGAGAGGGTGCTTGAGGACTGCTGGGTAGATGACCCTGACGTGGGGAGAGTTACTCAAGAGATAGCAATCCTGCTGAAGCTGCAGCACCCCAGTATCATTAAGGTACAGTAACTCAGAGTAAATGCAGCTTGAACTCTATCAGATGGTTCTTGTGACTATGTAAGCCCTTATGCCCTTCTTCAGGAGTGAAGAAGTGTCCTGTATTAACTCTACCTTTTCAGTAAAGAACTATCATGCTGTGTTAGGGTATGTCTTGATTTCTGTTGTTTGTTCAGAAAGCAAATTCCTCTTGATTTTTCTAGTTCTACCCTGTTTTCAAGAAACATCTGTGCTCAGTGAAATGAGACTTAGGAGTTATAATGCACTTTGCTTAAATCTCCAAGGGGAAGTTAGTGTTTGTTTAACTCAAATAATAATTCCAAAGGGAGTTTGAGGATGAAGCACATACAAATACCAGACTGTTTTTTATTAGGTGCTGGATGTGTTTGAAAATGAACGCTTCTTTCAGCTGGTGATGGAGAAGCATGGCTCTGGTCTGGATCTCTTCACATTCATCGATAGTCAGCCTGATTTGGATGAACCATTAGCAAGCTATCTATTCAGACAGGTGAGAGCTGGGAATATACACTTGTTACATACAGGAAAGAGATGGTTAGGTAAGAACCAGGATGCTATTTCTCTGAAAAGAAATACTGGCTAAACCACAGTCCTGCTTGATACCAGCAGAGCTTTATGTTACTCTGCAGGGCTGATTTCTAGCTGACAGAAATGCTAGCCACTTAGAAGCCTGTCACAAAGTAGCCTTTACAGGACCTTATTTCCTATGAGGGTTTCCTATAGAGTAGAGTGCTCACCTCTTGGTTCTGCTTGTAGCAACACGTACCCCCAGTCCCTGGGTACCCACTGGTGTGGCAGCTGCATCTCCTCTGTGTGAGGAGGATGGTGCTCACAAGTTGCCAAAACAGAATAAGTCAAGGGAGCTCAGTGTGGGACAGGAGCCTGCCTGAGAGCTGAGTTGTGCCTAGCCCCTAACCCTAGAGCATTCATCAGGCTCTTGTGTTTTGGAGTAAATGTCTTGCTCCAAGGTGTGCAGGAGTTACTGTGCATGTGGTAACCCTCTGCAGTGCCTGCCATCCCCTCACCTGGGATGCTATGGAAAACAGTAGTGAAGTGCTGCATTTTCTGTGTCTTCTGTGCAGTGTGCCCTCACAAACTGCACTCTACAGCCCCTTTAGCCTTCTAGATAAGCCCCTTTCCTAAACCACCCTTGAGTTTATAGGGGTGCTTTGTTACCTCAGACCTGTACACTGTTTCTCTGCTGAAGGAGCTTTGTATTATGAATAGAAACTTTATTCCCTGGACTCTCTGCTTTTCTCATTCAGCTATGTTGTGGTATGGATTGAGATTGTCTCCAAGGTGATATGATTCTGATGCTATTTTTAATTATAGCACTGTTGCTTGAATCGTGCAGCAAGAAGAATGGAGTTGAGGAGTAAGGATATTATTTATACCAAACTTCACTAAGTGCTTTGTCATCCTGCAGTATCGAAAGCACACAGTTATCCTTTCAGAGAACTGAAAGGAGCATCCAAATGGAGCTGGGATAAAAATAAAGTAACCAGCAGGACTGTAACAATAAGCTCTGATGCTTCTAACCAGAGCACTTTGCGACTATAGCGTGCTGTCTTCCTGCACATCTGCTGCGAGAGGAAAGTAAGCTTTTCTAAGTCTCTCTCCCAAGAGCATCCCAGCCCCCACTGCAGCAGTGCTGACAGGCACTCCTGAGTTTGTGTGCACTTACCAGAAATAGGATCTGTGTCGTTATATGGTGTCAAAGCAACCTAAGATGTGGCTATGGTAACTGCTGCCGTTCGTGTTATTCTGAAGGACACCTGGCTGAATTAACATGTTGCTCTCTCCTCTTCCTCCAGCTTGTGTCAGCTGTTGGGTACCTCCACTGTAGAAACATCCTTCACAGAGATATCAAGGATGAAAACATTGTCATTGCTGAAGATTTCACAATTAAACTAGTGGACTTTGGTTCTGCTGCCTACCTGAAACCTGGCAAACTGTTTTACACCTTCTGTGGGACAATTGAATACTGCTCACCAGAAGTGCTGTCTGGCAAACCGTACGTCACCCCGTGAAAGGTCATTGTGTTGTGAATCACACACACAACCAGCTCTTTTCTCCTTACGTTCCTCAGCACACAGTTATGTAGTTGCACTTGGAATTAATGCAAGCTTGTGCATCTCCACGTAGGTACCACGGCCCTGAGCTGGAGATGTGGTCACTTGGTGTCACCCTTTATACCCTCATATTTGGAGAGAATCCCTTCTGTGAGCTGGAAGAGGCCATGGCAGCTGTCCTGAATTTCCCTCGGCTCGTGTCAAAAGGTGACTTTGGTCCCATTTGCTCTTCTAAAGGAAACTAAGAGCAGTACTTACTCCCCAGAAAGAGGGAAAAATGGGAAAAACGGTTCCAAATGTCCTATGCAATGACACGTTGTTTTTTGAAGCAGAGATCCTTTTTGGTTCTGCACTTCTCTGTGCCTACAGTTCAGCTACTCACTGTATGTCTTATTAGTTTCAAATTCCAGTCCTCCCACTTAGGAAGATGATTCAAGCTATTGCTTTGTCAAACTTCAGTGAGGTTCTGACTTTCTCAAGCATAAACAAGGCCTGCTGGGAAGGCTGACTCGAGCACATAATGTTCAGTCAATAAAGACACTCGTGTAACTCCACTGCAAGATTAATCTCACCTGAACCAACTGCCAAGTGATAGTGTCCCTCTGGGGACCTTTGATCATCTGTTAATTTGTTATTTCTGAATGAATCGTGTAGCTTGACATCACAGGAAAGATTCATTGGCCCTGCTTTGAGCTATGGAAAACTAATTGTGTGTCAGGCTTCTGAAGTCTTCACCAACAAATTCTAAGGAGCATGATGGTTATAAGGCTTCAGAGCTGCTGCAACCGAGGGTGGTACATTCCTGAAGCTCTCCCTGAGACCTGAGTGCACAGCTGAAAATTGGGTGGCTGCAGGCTGGGGCAGGGCTCCGAAGCAGTGAGTTAGGGTTGCCTCTGTGGCATTTGTTTCAGAACTGCTCTCAGTTCTGTGTTCTTACAGCCTGGAGCACCATCGCTCTGGGAGCTGAGCACATGTAAGTGGTGGTGAATAAAGCTGCAGGAGAACAGGATGCTACAAGAGATTAACGGGGAGGATTTGTAATTGACATCTGCATTCTTTGAATATAAATCATATCTTGCATTCCCAGCATGCCTAAAATACAGACTGAGCTGTTTGTCTCCCTGCTGCTTCTTCCCAGACCTCATGGATCTGATCGTTGGGCTTCTGCATCCCGCTCCAGAGCAGCGCACAACTCTGGCAATGCTGGTAGAGGATCCTTGGCTGCAGCAGCACGTGAACCTGGCTGATTACAGCTGGGAAGGGGTGTACATCTCTGCAGGGGCAGGTGAGATGTTCCGAAGGGAGCAAGCAGGGAGGATTGATAAGATGGTTAGCAACATAATTCTCATATCCAAATGTGCTTTCGACTCGAGCCTGCTGAGCAGTGGGACTGTCCCTCACTGTTTATCTTCCTTTCTAGGAAGCAATGCACTGAGAAACCATTCTGTTGAGCACTCACGTGGAGACAGACCCTCAACTCCTCCTTGCATGCAGAGTGAGCCATGCTTGAGTGCTTCCAGCTGTGTGTGTGGGGCTCCCCCCTGGGAAGGAGCCCTGGGGCATGGCTGCAGCTGCTCCCTGCAGCAGCCCCTTCCTGTGGAGCTGTAGCTCCCTCACCACAGGGCATGTGCTGTCACTCAGGTATTAATGTTAAGCACTTCTCTTCACAGGAAGATAATCCCTCACTGAAAAGTAACACCTTGTATTTTTGTCTAGGTGTGCAGGAGCCCCAACCCCTTCCCTTCTTCCCAGGCTGGTGGCTGGGTGTGTGCAAAGCCTCACGTTCACACCAGCAGATTACTCAGCAGTGTAAGTTCTGACCTTTATGTGCTGCAGCCCTCACTCGTGGGTTTTGCCTCACAGAGGATGCCTCAGAAGCTTCTCTAGCTAACAGGGTTGGAGTTACTCTTACCTAAGGAAGGGTTTTAGAGCTGGAAGGGAGATTTGTCTTCTTCTATTGTTCATAGCTCAGAATAGATGTTTATTGGCTTTTTTTTACTTTTATATGTAGCTTTACTCTTTCTGAAAAGATGAATGAATAAACAGGTGTGTGGTTTTGTTGGTTAGCTGCCCTCTGGGTCTCGTTTGGAGGTTGTGCACAAAAACAGACGCACAGTTCTGTGATGCATCTTTTTCCTGCTCCCCCCTCCGCTCCCACAAAAAGAGCCCTCTCTTCCTGCATAAAGGACTGTTTCCCCGGGTGTATTTTATGTTGAGATGCCAGCAGCCGCAACGCTGGGACGCGGCAGCGAGGTGAAGACAGCCGCACCTCGTCCCAGCCGAGCCCGGCACAACCGCACCGAGGGCGCGGGCGGACGCTCCCACGGCGGGCGGGGCCGCAGGGTGCGTGCGGCTGCGCGGTGCGGGGCTCGTCCCCTCGCCATGGCGGGGTGGCTGCCGCTGCTGCGCGGTTGGCGGACGGCGGTGCCCCGCGCCGTCCTCCCCGGGCCGGGCCCGGCTTGCCGGCACCGCTGCGGCCCGGAGGAGGACGAGGCGGCCGCGCTGCTGGCCATGGGCTTCAGCCAGGCGCAGGCCCGGCGGCTCCGCTTGCTGCAGCCCGGGCTCGAGCCGCGGCGGAGGGAGGAGGCGGCGGCGGAGCTGCTGCTGCTGGGGCTGAGCGCCGAGGCCGCGCTGGGGCTGCTGGAGCGGAGCCCGAGGCTGCTGAGCGTGGCGGCCGCGCGGCTGAAGGAGCGCGCCGGGTTCCTGCGGCGCCTGGGGCTGGAAGGAGGTAGGGCCGGGGCCGGACGGGCTGGGAGGAGGTAGGGCCCCGTTCACCCCGGGCCCCGTTCACCCCGTTGGGCCGCACGCAGCGCGGCTGCAGAGCGCGGCGTGCCGCTGCCCCGAGCTGTTCACGCTGCCCCGGCGGAGGATGGAGGCGGCGGTGCGGATGCTGAGGGAGCGGTGCCTGTTCACGACCGAGCAGCTGGCCGAGCTGCTGCGGAGCTGCCCCGAGCTGCTGCTGGAGGAGCCGGACCGCGTGCAGCAGCACTTCCAGGTGCGGGGCTTTGTGCCGGGGCTGCGGGCGCGGCCGCTGAGCTCCGTGTAACCCCCAACCCCCCCCCCCCCCGTGCAGTACGCGTACTTCAGGATGGGCGTCCGGCAGAAGGAGATGGTGAAAGCCCGGCTGTTCCGCACGTCCTTCGCAGAGCTGAGGAACCGCCACATCTTCCTGGAGCGCCGGGGGCTGTACCGCACCCCGCACAAGGGCCAGATCCAGAGCACCAACCCCGCGCTGCGGGACGTCCTGCGGCTGCCCGAGGGAGACTTCGTGGCCACCATGGCCCGCGCCTCTCCCGAGGAGTACGAGGTCTTCAAGCAGCTGCTGGCCCGAGAGGAGGAGGAGGAGGAGATGGAGGATGAGGAGGAGGAGGAAGAAGAAGAGGAGGACAGCGATGTACCGTATGCAGACAGAGATAGGGACTTGCACAGCACCAGCACCTCGTGAGCTGCCCCGTGGCTGCACCCACCTCAGTGACCAGCTGCTCCACAGAATATACCATTTCTATAAAGTGTTTTTATTTATTTAGAAAAAAAAACCAAAAAACAACCAAAACAAAGCAAAAAAATAAAAAACCCAACCCAAAACCCAATCCCAAATAACTAATTTATTTTAAAGACTAGGTTAAAATCTTTTGGCTGTGTTACATGCTGTGCTGGAGCCTGCTGTCTTCTCAGCGCTGCAGGGAGGGCTCAGGCAGGGCAGCCCCAGCCCAGGGGGGAGCAGGGGGGGCCAAGCCCTGCTCTGGGGCACAGCATGGGCTGCTCTGGCTTTGCCCTGGCCCTGCTGGCACCCACAGGGGCTGGCACCCACCCCAGGGACAGGAGGAATCCCATTCCAGAGCACAGATCCACAGAGCTGGTGCAAGCAGCCTTAGAGAAAAATGAGGGCTCTATCTGCAAACCTTATCCCCCCCCCAGGGCAGAAGAGGCATCCCCAGTGCTGCAGGGGAGCCTGGCCCCAGCCCTGCTCTCATCCAGCACTCAGGAGGATGAGGTGCTGCAGGGCTGCCCCACCTCCTGGCTGCAGCACCAAGGCCTGGGGAAATAACTCTATGCCATAGCTACGATATATCTCTGGTACGTATTAATTTATAATATACACTGTGTACGTTAATACACAAATCTATGTTTAACTAGCATCGTCGTACAAACTCACAAGAACTAGGAATGTTTCTAAGCTAATTTTGTTTCTTCCTTGCCCCAAGCAGCAGGGTGACACAGGGTGCTGGGGGCAGTGCTGGGGGGTGGCACCCTGTGCTGTGCCACAGTGAGCGTGGCACTGTGCCCCTGCTGCCAAACTGACTCTGCAGAGCACTTCCTCGTAACTTGGAGGTGCTCTGTCGCTTTCTGAGCTGGAAAGTCGGTTAAAACCACAGATTGTTTACAAAGCAAAGATAAAAATAAGTGGAGGCAGTGGAAGCTGCCTGAACTCCCCCTCTCCAGTACAGGGCTGTGCCTCCACTGCCTGCTTCCACCTTGATTTCTAACTCTTAGGGAATGGATGTAGAGAAGACCTCCTCCCCGCAGGGTTCAGGTGATGGCTAAGGCTTTTGGGTCCGCGTTCAATTGTTTTATTTGGGGGTTATAGGTAACTTCTTATAACCTTGGATTACGAAAACAGATTGGTGCAGCTGCCAGTGGCAGGGAGCTGGGCTCGGCCTGGTGGTGCCACGGCAGAAGCCCAGGGCTGGGGGGGGGGGAAGGGACCCCCGTGGCAAGGCAAGGCAGGGCAGAGGCACTGCTGGTCCGGCAGAGGGAAGGCAGCGCTGCTCGGGTGCCAGTCTGGCTGCGTGTCCCTAACGGGATGGAGGAGAGGGAGTGGCTGAGGCCAGGCAGGAAGGTGGCCCTGCTGCGTTCAACCCAGTGAGCAGATCTGATCTTCCTGGTGTTTCAGAAGCCTTTAGACGTGGAAGGATGAAGCTCCTACTGCTTTGAACCCTGCGGAGGAGCAGGAGGAGAATGAGCTGGAGTGCAGAGACCCCGCCCCACCCCGAAGCCCAGCAGCTTGTGCCAGCCTTGGCCTGGGACCTGCCCCCCTCCAGAGCTTCTGCCTGTTCCCAGAGCAGACACTTACACTATGGCTTCTTCAGTGTGTGACTGTCACTTCGTTTTCTGGAATGGAAGGAAGGAAAAGACCATCAGTCCTACAGCACCTTGCCCACGGCTCCCACAAGGCACCAGCATTGCAGCCTTGAGGTACAGTAGCTGCAGTGAGCGTGCATGCATCCCGTGTGCTGCTCTGCACCCCTCCCTGTCCACCCTGGTCCCAGCACCCCACTGCACACGTTCTAGTCCCTGGTTTCTGCTGGCTGTACCTGTTGCTTGTCTTCTTGGAACTGGTGCTCTCACAGCTCTCCTTGTAGCATACATCCTGGTGTACCTTGTATACTCTCCTGTACCTACACACACAGAGAGAAGGGAGCTGTATAGATTAACAAGGACGACGCTGTGTTTTTAACTGCTGGAGGGAGGTCTCCCCTGTTTTACTGGTATGAACGTGGCTGAGCCTTGCATGCCTGGGCAAGCAGCTGGGCTGCTACACCTGTGCCACAAGGAGGCTGGGGGCACTGCAGAGGCCCCCACGCCCCAACACGGGTGCTGGCCCTCTACCAGGGACAGAGGTGGCCCTGGGCTGGGCTGGTGGGCAGGGGTCACGCTGTGTCACACCCTGCCCTGATCTGGAGGCTTTGCCACCAGTGTCAGGCACCCAGAAAGGCCATGGCACGGGACAGCCCTGTGCTCACTCTCCCTTCCCCAGAGCCGTGCTGCAGTGGCAGCTTTGGGTCTCAGCCCCAGGGGAAGGGGGAGCACAACCCGCGGGCAGTACTCACAGGTAGTGGCAGGTGCCTCCTTCCCACACAGGGAATGACTTGGTTTCCGAGTACAGCCGTGTGCACGAGTGTGGCACCTTCTTGCAGGCTGCTTGGGGAACAGGAGAGGGGAGCTATCAGCAAGCTCACCTCTGGCCCTGCCTGCCTGTGCCCCGGAGGCCATCAAGGCCCCCCTGGGTCCCCAGCTGTGGTCCTAGGGGGCTGGGCTCTGTCACTTGGAGCCGACCCACCAGGAGAAAGCTCCAGCCTAGTGGTACTGCAGGGCACAGCAGGATCCTGGCTGCTGGAGGCTCAGCCAGTACCTGGGTGCTGGGTATGGATGGGGCTGTTCAGTGGCTTGTGCCCTGCGGGACCCCACTGCTGGGACAGCTGTCAGCCTTGTCATGCACCCTGCAGCAGCACAGCACTCACCCAGCTCACAGTGCCTGCCCTTGAAGCCCGGGCTGCAGTCGCAATGGTAGGATTTGCTCTCACTCACACAGGTGCCTCCATTCTTACAGGGGTTTGTGGAGCAGTTCTGCCTGGTGCCTGCAAAACGTTCACTGCCGTCAGGCTCCCGGGCCCTGGTAAAGCTGTGAACATCCCTAGGGCCAGCTCCCCCAGCCATGCCCAGCCCAGACTCACTTTTGCTCCATGCCTCACGCAGCTGCAGTGCCAGACTGCTCCGGCTGGGTTCCTCAGTGTTCTCCAGCCTCACGGGAGCCTCTGGCTCTGGGCAACGAGAGGGTCAGTGTGACTTCCAGCCTGAGCCAGACCCAAAGGCAGCCCCTCTGCAGCAGCAGCAGGTGAGGGCCCCACCCTAGCTTAAGGGCCTGGCCACGCCTGGGGCAGCAGCTTTACTGGGGAATCACTTGCTCAGGCAGGAGGCAGTGTTTGCTGCTAGCAGTGTAGGCCAGCCCATGCCACATCCCTCATCTCCTCCCATCACCCGAAGGCCATCTCTGGCCTTTCCAACTTGCCACAGGCCACTCCTCCCCTTATGTGGGCAGATGTTTGCATGGCCAGGTGGCTCTGCCCTCCCCTGGCCCGCCTCATTGTCCCCCTATCCCAGAGGAGATGGCACACGGAGACAGAAGGGGGCCAGAAAGGCAGCAAAGCACTTACGTGTCCTCACGGTGATGGATTTGCTTGGCAAAGTGCCGAACCTGGCACTGATCCTCCTTCTGCCGTCCACCAGCTCAGTGAACCTGGGGGAGCACGACCATGAGGGTGTGGGGCAGGGCAGGCTCCCCAAGGCCAGAGGCAGCCTGAGTGAAGCACTTGCAGGTGGCACAGGGCACAGTGCAAGTGCTGCAGGCAACTGACAAAGCGAGGCTGGGGCAGGCAAGGGACACAGCTAGGAGCTAGGCTTGGCCAGAGCTGGGGGAAGGGGCTATGCTCAGCCCTGCTAGCACCTACCTGGGTGCTGGTGAGGGCTCCTCAGCCGTGTCGTGGTCTGCGAGCAAGCGGAGCTCGGGCAGGAAGGCCGGGGGCAGCCTGTTGCGCAGGACACGGGGATGGCCAGCCTGGCTCCAGCGCCTCTCCAGAGCCCCATCCTTCTGCACTGCAGACCCCAAAGAGTTAGGCTTAGAGAGAGGCAGGCAGTGAGTCAGTGCAGTGACGGTCCCCGCCGCCGCTCCTCTCCTTTCCCCAGCAACGGATCACCGAGCTGCAGTTCTGCACCTCCCCCCCTACCCCGCTGCTTTGGGGGCACATGGGCACTCACGGGTGGTGACGTAGAGGTGGATGGGCTCGCTGTGCAGCTGCCCCTGCTCCGTGTTCTGCACGGCCGTGACGGACAGGCGGTAGCGCTGCGCGGGCAGCAGGTCCCGCACGGTGTAGGACGCGAGCTTCCCGTTGGGCACGTAGCGGCTCTTGACGCTCTGCGCGGTGGTGACGTTGATGATGTACCCCTCCACAGTGCCAGGCTGCTCCCACGTCATGGACACCGACGTGGAGGTGACACGGGAGGCTGTGAGGTTGCGAGGGGGGAGAGGCCCTGGAAAAGGAGGGATGGAGGAGAAAAAGGTCAGTGCCAGAGTCCTACCTCAAGCCTCCGAGGAGCTCGCCTCCCGGCAGAGGCCCTGCACCACGCAGCCCCACTCACTCGTCCACACGTGGAAGGGGGCTGTGGCCAGACTCTCCGAGGGGTGATCTTCTGTCCCCACGCCACTCAGCGTCGTGACGTGGACGATGTACCGCTCTCCTGGCTGCAGGTCCCTGCAGAAGTGGGCAGGGGACATGAGCACGGCGGCTCACGAGCGCGCCCGGTCCCGCCGCCCGCCTGCCACGCTCACAGGAAGGTGTACTTGGCCACGCTGCTGTTCAGCTCCACCGTGCGGTCTTCCAGGTCCCCAGGCTGGCGGATGGAGACGCGCACCCTGCTGACGGTGGAGTGTTTGAGCCGGTGGAGAGCCCACTGCACCGTGATGGTGCTGGCCGTCACGTTCGTGATCTCAAAGCCTTCCACCGGACGCGGTCCTGGCCGGAGCGAGCAGAGAAGCGGGGAAGGCCGCGGTCAGCAGCTGGCCACGGCAGGGATGCATCCCTTCCCACATCCCCTGTCGCCCACACCCCAGAGCCTGCCATCTGGACCAGCCTTCCTGAGTCACCATGAGCTCATCCCCAGCTCCAGGGCAGCTCAGCACCGCTGTCCCGTCCTGTGTTGGGCAGCCAGGGGCACATGGCCTGGTCCCCGTGTCGGCTGCTCCTCGGCAAGCACGGAGCCCATGGGTCCTGCTCGTAGTCATCCCCAGGCCTGATGCTACCTGCCCAGCCTCCACCCAGCCACGCACACGCAGCACGGATGAGGCCTAGACCCAAGGCTAACCCAGCAGCCTCAGGGTCCCTGCTGCTTGCTCCTAGCTCAAGACCACCTCTGGCCTGGTGCCACACATGGGCAGTGCTGGGCTCAGCTTAGCCTGCCAGCAAGGGCATCCAGCCCCTGGGCCTCTTCTCTCACTACAGGGCAGCTTCTCCAGGTCCCATCTTCAACCTGCCTTCAATTTATACTCCAGCCATCCACAGGCCAGGGATTATGCATTACGGAGGATGCGGCAGCATCTGCCTGTCCTACAGCAACAGTCCATGCCCAGTGAAGCTATCATTCTGCCCCACTGCTCCCACCCACAGAGCAGAGGCCTCTCCACTGCCCTGAGAAGCAACACAGTGGCCATTTTCTGCTGGGTACTCCATCCTCATCACCCAGCCTGCACTGAGGCTTTGCCAGGCTGACTGCAGCCAGGCCCAAACCCCAGCAGCAAGACCAGCAAGATGCTGAGGGCTCAGCCAACCCCTACCATCCCTGGGGTGCATGGCTTTATAGACCCTGCTCTCACTGGCCACAGAAAAGAGGAGAAAAAAATAAAATCTACTCCGAGCACATTCACTTCAGAGCCTGCACATCGCCTTTTTCAGCCACACCGTGGCCAGCAGGTTCAGGCTGGAGCACATCTCCAGGACATGACAAGCCAGAGGCAGCAGGAAACCTCCGGGTGCTCCCGACAGCTCCCTGGGGAGGGCTCCGTGCTGGGAGCAGTGCCCCGGGCACCGGGGGGGGCCTGTACTCACGACCTAATTCCCTTGAGGACGCTACTCACTAGTGCGCGTGGTGAGCATGACAGGCCTGCTGATATCATTCTTGTTGTTCACGTTGCGTTTGACTGAAAAGACAGAAATATTGTAGGCTCTGCCGGAGGCTAGTGCCCGCAATTGGTGGGCAGAACGACTTCGGTCCACAAAATCTGTCCTGCGGTAAGAGCCGTCGAAGGATACGTACGTCACGGCGTAGCCGTCTATGAGTTGCCTGGCGGCTGCGTCCTCAGGCGGGTGCCAAGAAATCAACACACCAGTGTCCTCCACCCTTTCCACCTTTAATGAGGTTGGTGGCAGCAATTCTTCAGGGTGTGGGCAAAAGCAAAGGGGAGAGGTAATGCCATGAATCTTTAGAGAACAGACCCCAGCAACGAAATGCAGATGGAGGACAGGGTCCTCTCTCTCTCTCTCTCTCGCGTTGCAGCTCGCAGAAGCCCTATGGCTGCCGCCGGCCAGTCGTGCCAGGTGCCGTGCGTGTGCTGGAGGAGCCAGGGCTGCTCGGCCACCCCAAGGGGCAGAGCTAGGAACACAGTATTTGCCTCCGGCTACCGCATCACGTGGGAACGCAGTGAACAACCTTCCTCCAGATTAACGCCCCATGGGGGATCGCTTAAACCAGATTAGGGGCCTCGAGGATGCTCCAGCTGTGAAGCCGGAGGCTTTAATCCACGTTCTTTGCCTCCTTTCCCAAGGGCATCCAAGGCAAACGCAACCCCTGCTGCGCTGCTGGAGCCTGGAGGAACTTGTCCCCAGCATCCCCACGTGCCTCGCTCTTGTCCTGTTGCCATCACCTCTAGCAGCCACCCAGCACCTGGTACGATCAAGCCCTGCTGGCACCTGCCCTCAGCATCCACAGAGCCGGGGCTTCCCTGGCAGAGGTGAGATCCAAGCCCCACCAGGGGGAGGAGAGCTGTGGGTCCCCGATGGCTGAGCCCCTCGATGGTGGGCGACAGGGCGGGCACGCTGCTGTCTAGCCCCTCGCCACGTCCTGGTGCTGCTGCTCAGGGCCTTTACCTTTTTCGCAGCTCTTGCCTGTGTAGCTCACTTTGCAGGTGCAGCTGTGGGTGCCGTTGCTGGGCAGGCAGTAGCCTCGGCTCCCACACGGGCTGGAGAAGCATGGGTCGCTGGCTGCAGAATGGGAGCGAGACACGGCGGTGTTAATGGCATTTGATGCCCCAGCAGCAGCAGCGGCCCTGCAGGGCTGCAGTACTGCCCTCCTGCACGCCTCACCTGTCTCACAGTGGTAACCAAAGAAACCTTCTGGGCACACACACAGGTAGGAGCCTCCATCACCTTCACACTCCCCTCCGTTCTGACAAGGGTCTGACTCACAGGCGTCCACTTCTGCAGGCGAGAGCAAGCTGACAGTGAAGCACCCGCAGCTGGGAGCGAGCTGGGACCCTGACGTGCTGGCAGCCAGCCCCGTGGCATGACCACAGCAGCAATGCAAAGGTGTAACCTACTGCTGCCAGCCAGAGCCCACTTTTAGGATCCCCAGCTCAGTGCCCTGCCACAGCACTGCCTTGCCATGCAGAGGGGCAGCTGACAGGCACCCTGCTCCGCCCGAGCTGTTCCCTCCCCACTGGAGAAGCATCAGTTCTGCTGCTGATGCACACAAGATGCAGTGCTACGGACAGCAGTGGCCTCTCCAGGGCAAGGTCAAGTCTGTATACTCTCAACAGTGGCCAAAACCAAGTACCAACCCTGCAACAGACACCCATCACATCCCTGGGCCCAAGTGGCAGGGTCCCTACCTTCTTCACACTGGGTTCCCACGAAGCCCTCGGGACAGGAGCAGGCAAAGGAGCCCAGGAGGTCCCGGCAGGTGCCACCATTCTTACACGGCTCTGATTGGCACTCATCAACTTCTGCAGGGAGGAGATGTGCTCAGAGCAGAGCCACAGCTGGCAAGCAGGATAAAAAGTCCGAAGAGGTCGCATTTCTCCTTCCCATGTCATTCACTGCCCTAAGCTCCCCTGGGCAAGGACAGCCCCACGTGGGGATGGACAGCAGGGCAACAGGGATGGGGAAAACTGGTGGTGTGGAGATGTGCTGAGACACCACGAGTCACACATAAGGTGTTCACGGTACGTCCCTTCCTTCAATCCCCTCCTGAAGGCATTGCATCTGACTCCAGCTGTACTGACAGCCACCCATTGGGACAGCCCCCCATGGGGACTCCCTCCTCTGCTCCCCACGTGAGCTCTGTGCATTCTCTTACCCAACTCACAGTGCAGGCCCGCGTATCCTGGCTCGCACACGCACAGGAACTCGGCGACGCGGTCTTTGCAGCGGCCGCCGTTCAGGCAGGGCTGAGACAGGCACTCATCAATCTCTGCAAGAGTTTGGAGGTAAGGTGGAAGCGGTGAGTGCCAGGGTCCCGTGGGCACAGCCCCAAGCCAGGCCCACGGCTCAGCCGCCCCCTGGCGCTGCCTACCGTCACATTCAGGGGGGTCGCTCCAGACGCCCTGCGAGCGGCAGACGCGGGGGCTGTTGTGCTGGCTGAGGATGTAGCCCAGCTCACAGTGGTATCTGGCCAGCGAGCCCACCGTGGTGGAGTTGAAGGAGGCCTGGGCGTGCTTCACAGCACTGGGCATGCCACAGTCGATCTCTGCAGGGAGATGGGAAGCGAGTGAGCGTGGCTCGGGCAGCCGGGGCCGGGCTGTGACGGCGCTCACCTGTCCCGCAGCGCTTCCCGGTGTAGCCCATGGGACACGTGCACACAAAGTCCCCGCCGAGGTCCTCGCAGGTCGCACCATTCTCACAGGGGCTCAGGAAGCAGGGAGACGGCACTGGGAAGAGCAGAAGGTAGAGGTGTGGAAGCAGCAGGGCGCACAGCAGCCGCCTCTTGCCCTCTAGCTGTGTCCTTGAAGTGGTTTGGATGGCAGGGAAGGATGTGACACCCAGCAGCGCCCGCACGTACCGATCTCGCAGTGCCGTCCAGCATAGCCCGGGGCGCAGTCGCACTTGTACTTGCCAATGTAGTGGAAGCAGGTGCCCCCATTCTGGCAGGGCCCCGAGGCACAGGGGTCCGGTTTACCTGGGGGCAGCAGAAGCTGAGTCTGGAGCAGGGCACACACCGCACACCTCCCCCTGCCACGCGGGGCCGTACCTATCTCGCAGTGTCGGCCGGTGAAGCGGTAGGGGCAGGCACAGTGGTACTCTCCGTCGCCCTCCTTGCAGGTGCCCCCGTTGCGGCACGGTGCCGTGCTGCAGAGCCGTGGCCGGGCTGTGGGATGGGAACAGGAGATGCCCACCAGCTCTCGAGCAAGGCCCGTGCACGCCCCAGGGGCCAGGCCCTCCTCCTGCTGCGGCACGCACCTCTCTCACAGTGCTTGCCCAGGAAGCCTGAGGGACACTCGCAGGTGTAGGAGTCGTCCTGAGTCTCGCAGGAGCCCCCGTTCAGGCAGGGCTCGGAGTCACAGGGGGATGGCACCGCTGCAAAGCCCAATTAAAACCTCAGCGCTGCCCTCTCTCCTGCTGCAGATCCTGCAGCCTCACGTTTCGTGTCCCTCCCCGAGTCATGCCCACGTTCCAGCCAAGGACACTCACTGTGGTTGGTGCCGTAGTCGGTGTGGCACACACACAGGTAGCTCCCGCCATACTCCATGCAGTAGCCGCCGTCCGGACACTGCGTGTTCATGTTGCACGGTGTGGTGGTCACTTCTGCAAACACACAGCTCTGTCAGCTGCATGACCTGCAGCACCTTCCAGCCACAAACAGAGCCGAGCTGTACAGGGCTTAATGAGATGGGAGGGAACACGGCCCCCCATGCTCCTCTCTGAAGGCTGTGAGGATGGCAAATGTAATTTGGGATGCAGGAACATTTGGAGTTACAGCATGCCCAGCTAGGGCTTCCATCTCCAGGCCAGATATCCAGGGCCCAGGAAAGGCCTGCCACAAAGCACAGCAAGAGCAGCATCTCCTCACCGTGAGGAGCACGTCTCCAGGCCTCGGCTTGTGTAGGTGGCTCAGATTAAACACTAGGGTGCTGTGCTAGGTTTGGATGCAGGCTAGATCCTTCATGTCAGAGCCAGACTGGTGTTAAGTGTCCAGAAGAGGGAGCAAACACAAAAAATTCGAGCAGCGTACAAGAAGTCTTCACCTACCAAATTCACAGAGCAGGCCAAAATACCCCGGCAGGCACTGGCAGATGGTGACATTCCCCTCCAGGCAGCTGCCCCCATTGCGACACTCACAGCCCTCAGTCAGCTCTGCAAGAGACAGAGGCAGTTCCCCTTGTATTATGATGCCAGGACAGCCTCACCGGGGGAGCTCAGGACCCACAGCCACAACCCCCAGGGCACAGCTCCTTGGGAGACAGGGACTGCAGCTCAGTTCTAGAGCCCTGAACAAACCCTGCATGGGCAGCTTCTCCCTGGGATCACACAAGTGCTCCTGTAGGGCTTCCCCAGCAAGGTGGCATCCCAATGGAGACACTGTGTACTCACTGTCATGGCAGTCCTGCCCAGCATAGCCCTCCGGGCAGTCACAGGCATAGCCCTGCTCCAGCTCCAGGCAGCTGCCCCCGTTCTGGCAGGGGTTGGAGAGGCAGGCACTGGGCACACGGGGGCCACCTGCAGGGACAGGGATGCTGCTGGAGAAGTCCTGGGGGAGGGGGGACACCGTAGGTGCCCTTTCTGCACAGCCCAGTGGCACTGTGACATCCCCACACCACCGCTCACCATACTGGCAGTTGTTGCCATAATAGCCCGGGGAGCACGTGCAGATGTAGCGTCCCGGGCGGATGTAGTTACACGTCTGCCGGTTCCTGCAGCTCCGGTCCTCGCAGGAAGAGGGGTCTGGAGGGGAGGACGCGATGAGCCCAAGATGGGGGGCAGCGGGAACTGCCGCTGGCTGCCCCGGGCACACCAGGCACCTGTCTCACAGCGCTGTCCCACGAAGGGCTCCAGGCACACACATGTGTAGTTATCAACCAGGTCAACACAGTGCCCTCCGTTCAGGCAGGGGCTGGACTCACACTCGTTCACATCTGTAAAAAAGGGCAGGGAGGGCTGGTTGGACTCACAGCCTCACAGGGGGACCGAGGTGGGGATGAAGGGGTAGGAATGCAGCTTGCCAAAGCGGGACACAACCCCATCGCTGCCAGGCGGGCTCCAGCTGCAGGTCAGTGCCCACCTGTCTCACAATCTCCTCCTGCATACCCCGGCTGGCACGCACACACCGCTGTCCCGTTTGCCACCTGGCACGTCCCGCCGTTCTGGCACACCTTGCTCTCACACGGCGACTCTTCTGCAGCAGGACAGCAAAGAGAAGGGGCTGGATCAACCCACACGCAGGGCCAGCACACCGTGTCCTCTGCCGCTGCCAAGGCAGCAACTGGGCAAGGACAGCTCAGCCAGCTTCCATCCAGCTCTGCTTTCTGGGTGCGGGATCCCTCCCCCAGAAGGAAACTCCCCGCTCTCCCTCCTCCCTGCCTGTGCTGGGGCTCGCATGGAGCCCGACGCCAGCACAGGGCGAGCCGGCACCGCCAGCAGCGGCTGCCCCGCCGCTCTGCTCCGTGGAAACCTGGCTCGTGTGCAGGGCCCCTTGGCCATCAGCCCTCGCTGCTGTCCCCACGCCCAGAGGAGAGGTGTTGTGAGCAGATGCCTTTCCCCCCCCCCCCCCCCCCGGCGGATGTTGCTGCCTGCATTAGCAGTGACTCATCCGGAGGCGAGCCGGAGCTCAGGGAGCATAGGAGCGCTCCCAGGTGCTCCCATGGGCTCCGGACCCGAGTGCCACATGTAAAAGCCCCGCATGGAGCTGGGCCCCCCCGGATCTCTGCTCAGGCACCGAGCAACAGCACTTCCCAGCACAGGGAGAGCAGCGGGCGCGTTCCCCGCAGCCATGCCGGGACAAGCACTCCTGGGAGCAGGCTGCCAGCGGAGGAAGCGCTCGCTGCCAGAGCAAAGTTTCCTTTGCTTTCAGCAAGTTGCGATCCAAGACCGCAGCGCTCAGCGCCCAGCACGGCTCCCGCTGGAGCTGCTGCACAAAGCCCGGAGCCGCCGTGCCTCCACAGACCCTTCCCCAGCACCGCTCGCAGTCCAACAGTGGTTTCCCACTGAACACAGCGGGGGAGCTGCAGAGAGCAGCTGGCTGTCATCGGCTCTCCTACGCGCTCAAAAAACCACGGCTACCGTCCCAGCCTGCCCGCACGAACTCTGCTCGTCCCGCAGGCACAGTGCAGGGGCATGTGGGGTGTCTGAGTACCCCACGACTCCATTGTCTCCCCATCCCTGCCTGGGGATATCGGTGGATCCCTGAGCACCAGAACCAGGAGGGCTGCCCGAAGCTGGGGCAGCAGGATGACACACAGCAGCTTTGACACCTGCACGCTGGCTCTGCTGAGCCCGGTGGCACAGCCCCCAGTGACCCCAGACACCCCCCTACTCACGCAGGGCAGAGCAACACTCACACAGTGCTCTGCTCCAGCTGCCAACACAACATCCCAGAACAGAGCTGGGATGCCCAGCAGGCACGATGGGTGCCCATCACCCTACAAGCAGCAGAGCCCACTCCAACAGCCACATCTCAGCATGACACTCACCGATCTCACAGCTGGTGCCTCTGAAGCCTGGTGGGCACTGGCAGCTGAAGCTGTTGATGTTGTTGACGCAGGTGGCTCCATTCTGGCACGGGTGGGACAGACACTCATCCACATCTGAAAGAGCACGGAGAGAGCAGGGGCTCAGAGCTGAGCAGGGCAGGCCAGGAGGCAGCAGCAACGCTGTGCAGGCACGGGGAGGCTGCTCACCAACATGGCACCTCTTCCCTGTGAAGCCCGCCAGGCAGGAGCAGGTGTAGGAGGGGTTCCCTGTGATGCAGTCCTCGATGCACTTCCCCCCATTCAGGCAGGGCCGCAGTGTCAGGCACACGGAGGCTGCAGAGACACGCATGCCCTCTGCTCACAGTCCGCCCCGGCTGGGCTGACACGCTGCACTGCATCCATCCAGCCCCGCTGTCTGTGCACTGGGCTGGATATGGTCACCCAGCTCTGCAGGGAGCTTGGGGAGCCTGCACTTGGGGGCTGCGCACCCCACAGATGGGTTCGCTGCTCTCGGGCAGGGTGAAGGTTTTATTCTTGCTGCAGGAGCAGGGAGGCAGGGCCAGAGCCCTACCAGGCAGGGACAACCACCGCGTGTTATCCAGCCCTTGCCTATGGCCCGGGGCAGAGGGGAAGAGGGATAGAAGAACCTGTCCAAAGCAAACCCACAGGTCATACGAAACACGCGTACGTTAGCGGGTAAGAAAACACAGCCAGGGTGGGGCGGGGACAAGGAACAGGAGGCCAGTGGTTCTGTGGAGGATGAGCTGGGATGGCTGGGCACAGCCCCTGTGTACTGCTGGCCTCCTTGGGCAGCGGCTGCCTTGAGGCCCCACAGGACAGATGAGCTGCCCTAAGGGTGACAGCCCAGCCCCACAGTGGTGCCGGGGCCACGGAGCCCCTCACATTCCCCCTCACCTCCTCCCCAGCACCCCACAGCCTGTATTGGTCTCCAGAGCTTTCCTCCCCGATGACTTTTTCCATCCCAGCATGAGCGGGCAGATCCCAACCAGCCTGGGGATCCCCAGGTACAGACCCCAGGAGCCAGGCTTCCCGCAGCCACGCAGGGGGCTGGTGGCTCCAAGGACAGTGTCCCCATTGCTGCCCCCACCCCGAGCCCTCCCCGAGCCCCTCCAGCTGTCTGCTCCACCCGTGGGTCACTGCTCTCTGCCCTCAGGGAGGGGGGGGAAGTGAGGGTGGGGGTCGAGGCAGGGAAAGATAGGGCTGAAGAACAGTTTGGGGTCAGGTTGGGAGTTAAATAAACCTAACTGCTGTCCTCTTACTTGTATTGCTGCAGCCCCCCACTTGCACCTGGGCATCATCGATTCTGAACACCCAGCGCCCGGGGATACCCACATTTGTCGTCATCTCCACGTCAGCGATGTCGTCAGTGCGGGATCCGGGGATGTTGAAGTAGCGTTTTCCATCACCGGCGTTAAAACCTGCCTGGGAGGACACGGGCAGAAAGTAAAGAGCCATCAACACCACAAAAAAGCACCCGAAGGGCCTCGGCACGAGGGGGTGCTCTGCTGGGCCGCATCCCTACGGTGATGGATCGCTCCCTGGGACGAATGCTATTCCCTGAGCCCAGGAGCACAGCCTCACGGCACCCACAGCCTGGAGGCACTGGGTGAGAGGGACATTTCTTGCCCTGCAGCTCCACTCCTCCTTGCAGCCCTCCTGGAGGGCTGCTCGCTGGCCGAGGTGCGCGGCCATTGCTCTGTTTACATCCATAAAAGCCACGCTCCTGAATTCAGGGATTCAAAACGTGTCTCTTTCCTCTACACCTGCGATTTCCTGCAGGCAGGGAGCCAAGGACAGATCAACTGGTGGTAAATTCACACATCCGAATGGGGACTGGGTTGCATTTCCCCCCCCCCCCACCCCCTTAAACACAACAACGCACACAAGGATGAAATAAAAATACAAGCGAAAGCTGTGCTGGCTGCGGCAGCTGACGGGCCACTCTTAAACTCTGAGGTTAGGAAGGAAAAGGAACTAAGAGGCAGCAGCCAAGGTAAAGAACCGTGGTTTCGTTATAACAAAGTCCCCTATATGGTCTCAGCTTCGGGAATGAGAGCGCACACGGATATTTAAGAACTTTAAAAAAGCAGAGGGAGGGAGGGAGCCACCACCAGAAATCCACAGGCCGTGCCGTGCTGCCAGAAGCAGCTCTAGGGAACGCAGAGAGCGGTGCTGAGCGCGGTGGGCTCGGCTGCTACCCGGGGGTGACGGCCGTGTCTGCTGCTTACCTGTGCTGCGATGCCGCCAAGCCCAGCAAAGTCCCCCCCACTGCTGGCGTGCATACCCGTGGTCCAGGTGATGGACTCATAGTTGAAGATGGTGAAGGAGAGCTTGCCGTCCGTGATGAGGACGATCTGGAAAGTGTTTACCTGCGGGATGGGGGAGAGAATGCGGTGAGGGAAGGCAGAGAGAGTGCTCATGGAGCAAGAAAGGACAGACAGGAAGCAATGCTGCAGGCAGCGCGCAGCAGAGCTGTGCTTCCTTCAGCACTGACTCCTCTCCCAGGAAAGACGGCCACAAGCTCCTGGCAGCAACCTTATCCTGACACAGAAGCTTGCCTTTGGATCCCTGGAGCTTAGGAGAACACTGCAGGGTGGAGGTCAGGCTCACAGTGAAGAGAAACAAAGCCTTAGAGCCAAGCTCTCCACCAGCCCTGGGCTCAGGGTTCCAGGCACAAACCTCAGCACAGCCAACAGCAAACTCATTGAAGACACCAAAGCTCCTCTTCATTCAGCCTTACTTCAGGAACCCCTCTTAAAAATCCCACCCCTAAGCTAACTGCTCCCTCCCTCATTCGAGATGCCAAGCTCTGCCCACTGCTCACCGGAGAAAACGAGCTTCCCCCGAAGAAAGTGACACGGTACCAGGTAGCGATGAACACCCACTGTGCAGAGAAGTCGGGGAACTCGGGGAAGTACTGTGCAATGTCTTTGGTTGCCCTCTCCAGGATGGCCCTGTCCTGGCTCTCCCGATAATACACGTCCCCCGCACGCCGGTTGTCCACGTCCGCCCAGAAAGCCGCCACCACGCGCCGGTCCTTGGAGATCGGGAAGGCCACCGGTGTGAACTGGGAGACCTCCTTCAGGAAGGAGATGATCCCGTTGTTGTTGACCTGCAGATGAGGGAGGAAAGCAGGGAAGGATGGTGCCGGCCCTGAGGTGCGGCGATGGGGCCATCCCCGGTGCCCTCTCAGCCCCAGCTGCACTGAATTCCTATTTTCAAGACACTTTTTGCTTCGCCTGCTCCCCCCGCAGCCTCCTTCCACAAATATTTGAGCGTTTCCCCTTCCTGCCCTTTGAAGCACGGGCGGCCCGGCCGGGAAAGTGGCCTCACCCCCCGACCTCCAGCGAACAAACCCGGTCCTGTTCTCCAGCCGGAGCCCAGCCAGGCCCAGCAGGAATGCCTGGAAGAGTGCATGCCTGGGCTGGGGGCACCCAAAGCAACGCTCCGGGCTGGCTAACGAGCAGCGCCCAGCACAGCCAGCCCACCCAGGCCTAGCAGACATAAGCAGGCAGCATGGGGTGCCCACACTCATGGGCTCCCAGCGCTTACTGACTCTGTTAATTAGAGGCCGGGGAGGTGCAGCCACGCTCAGCACACAGCAGAGCTCGCAGCTGAGGAGCAAGGGGAAACCAGGACTGTGGAAACACGCAGCCCAAATGCTACTGGGGAAGCAGGCCTGTGGAGCTGGGGGGGAGCGGGCATGCAGGTGTGACAATTCCAGGGGGGAAACGTACAGTGATGGTGGCCCCAAGGGTCGCTCACAGCCCCCAGGAGCCCCTTGCTCTGGCTGCAGCCATTTGTCAGGGTCCTGAGAGAGCCAACAGCACAGGGCAGGCCCCGCTGCGGCTGAGGGGAACGCCATTCCCTTTCAGAAAACCTCCGTAACCTCACAGTGTCCGCAGAGAAACATTCTTCCCCTTATTAAAGCAAGATGGGAGAGAGCTGGTGCCAAGAAAGGGTTTTTTTGTTTGTTTTATGGAGGAAGGGGCAGGCCCAGAGGGACCCCCAGGGTCAAGCCCTGCACTTCAGGCCTTGTGCTTTGGCAGCTGCTTGTGTGGCTCCCTGGGGACACAAGGTGACAGCCACCTCCCTTCAAGGCAAAAAAGCCAACCAAAGCCGCTTGACCCCAGGACCAGCACACCTCTCACAGCTGCCATAGGGCCAGCGTTTAAATCCCATCAAAATTCCTGTGCCAAAGACACACGAGGTCAAAGCAGCAAGCTCCAAGCAACGCATGCCCCCAGCCAGGACAACAGGTCGGATCATCCCGGCAGGAACAGGAGTAAATCTTGGTGTGCCCCATCAATCTGCTCAGAATTGTCACTCAAATTGGACCAAGTTGGAAAAATGGGACAATACCAATGAGGCACCAAAAGCAGAGAGAGCATGACTGCGATGCTTACTAGACACCAGAAGTTCCACACCTGCCCATTTTCCTTGCTCCTCCAACCCAGCAGAGCTGGGTTTCTCCAGCCCCACTGCCCACAGGACACCTTGCATGCCAGCTGCTCCAAACTGGGCTGTCCCCAGCAGGATCCAAAGCTGTCAGGCTGCCCAGGGCACAGACACACTGCGGGCTGGGCGCCCAAGGAGGAAGTGCAGGACAGGTCACAGCAAGCCCCTGTGCCGTGCCCATCCCTTCCTGCATGTTGGGCAACACCCAGCCAAGCCCAGCAGCCTGCACAACCCTCCTTCTCACTGTGCTGGGTCCTCTGCAATCCGTGCAGAATCCCAAAATCCCAGCTCCCTCGGAGGCCATTGGAGCACCTCTCAGTGCTTCGATGACACTTTGAGAGGAAGCATCGCCCGTCAAGGGTGCATCCCCACCACACTGCTGGGTCAACCCAACACGAGCACAGCGACTGCTCCTTCCCAAGGCCTTGGCTTCAAGCCACAGTCAAAGCGTGACCATGGCCGGGCTATCTGCATGCATCTCCTTGTGGGACCAGCGTGATCACAGTGCCTTTGGTGTCAGCTGAAACAAAAGCTTCCTGGAGGCCGGCCAGCGTGGAGAGAGGGATGGGGACACAGACATGCTTCCCCCGCTGGGTGCTGCCCAGCGATGCTCTGCTCCAACAGGAGCCCAACCTGGAGCAAAACCACACGCTCCCAAGTGCTGATGGCCACACGGCCGCACACCAGCATCCCCGGGTGGGAACGGCGTGAGAAGCAGAAGGCCGTACAACCCTCGGAGGGAACGCAGTTTTAACAACGCTCAGCAGATGCCAGTGCGTCCTGTCAGCCCCTTTAATGGCTCGCACATGGAGAGCAGCAGGCACGTCCCACATCTGCCGCGAGGTCCCACATCATCTGCCGCTCAGCTCACCGCCCCGGACCTCTCAACATCTGCTCCAGCAGCACTGCCCATCCCCACCAGCACCGCCCGGCCCAGCAGCCGCCTGCGCCCGGTCCCCATTCCCCTAAAGGCCGAGCTTCGGGGTGAGGACCCCGCCGTTTGCTCTCAGCATCGCTCCGATGCTTCAATCGGGGTCACGCAGCCACCACCCCACCAACAGAGGAGCGACGCGAGCGGAGAGCTCACCAAAAAGAAAAGCAAACAGGCAAAAGCAGAGGCTCGGAGGGAAAGAAAAGCAGCCGGCAGCCCCGGACCACGGCACGGCCCCGCCTGCCCCGCTCCCCCCCTCGGCGGGCCCCCCGCGGCCCGGCACTCACGTAGAGCCCGGTGTGCCCCGCTCCGAAGAAGGGGAAGCGCACGGACAGCGGCCGCAGCTCGGAGCCGCCGTCGTCCTGCTTCTGCGTGGCGGCGTCGCCCTGCGCCGGTCCGAACGGGTAGAAGTCCGCGAGCGGCACCACGCTGCCCGCCCGCAGCCACTCGCCCAGCAGCACCGCCACCGCCACCCAGCACGCCGGGCCCCGCATGGCCGCGCCCGTAGCCCTCCGGCCCGCGTCCCCCTCACGCCGGCACCGGCCGCCTCGACATGGCGGCGGCGTGCGGGGAGGAGCGGAGCGGGACGCCGCCGGAGCTGTGCCCGCCGCTCGGTGCTCCGCCGCCGGCCGCTCCGCTCGGCTCGGCTCGGCTCGGCTCGGCTCTGCCCGCGGAGGGACTCGTTCGCCGCGCCCCGCGGGGGGCGCATTTGCATAGCCCGGGCGCTGTTGACCAATGGGAGCGCGGTTCGCCTCGTGGGCGGGACTATGCGAAATGAAGGGGGCGTGTCCTCGGTGGGGGGGGGTCCCCGCGCTGTCCCGGTTGGCGGCATCTGCTCCCCCGATCGGGGCCCGAGAGAGCGCGGGGCAGAGGGGGGGGGGTGGCGTAGCGAGAGGGGGGGGGAGGGAAAAAACGGCGTTATTTGCTTTTTTCCTTTTTTTTTTTTTTTTTCAGGTGCTAAAAATATTATCAGGAAATTCTTTTCAGGAATGCAGTGTTTTAAGTTATGCTTCTCGGCTCAAGGGCCCCTTTGTCTCCTCGAAAAGAAAAATGATGATAATTAACAACAACAACAAACAAAAAAAGACGACCCTTCGACCCCCCCTTTATCCCCCCCAAACACAAAAGCAACGCGGTTATCGAGAGGTCCTGAACTGCTCCCACTGGGAAACGCTGCTAGGATTGGGGCTGTCCCGCCGAGGTGACACCAGCGTGGGATGCAGTGGGCAGCAGGTGGCCCTGGGGACACGGGAGACAGCAGTTCTGGGGGGGGGGTTGGGACATGGGGGTCCCAGACGCTGCAGTGGGGCCGTGCTGCGCTCCGAGCTCCGGCCAAGGAACGAATTATGTAAGGGCTGAAGCGCCCTGAAGCAACGATTAACAGAGGGGCTCTGCCACAGCACAGGCACTGCGTGGGTGCCACCACTGCAACAGTGCGACTGCAGCAAGAGGGGGTCCCCAAACTGCAGGAGCCAGGGCTGCAGGCGATGATGGGCACTGCTGGGGGCTGCCCCCTCCAACAGTCATCGGCTCAGAGCAAACTGAGGGGTGCCCCCGGCACAGTGCCCCCACCCAGGAGAGTGCCTGTGGCCACTGGCCCCAAAGGCAGCCCCCATGCAGGCGCTGAGCCCACAGAACTCGAGGAGAGCAGCAGGGCAGCCCTGTCCCTTTAAAAATCTCCTGGAAGACAACGTTAAAAGGAAAAGAGAGGGAAAAAAAAAAAAAAAAGGCGAAATCCAAAATAAATAAACGGCCACATCCGGATTTCCCCCCTGAGACACTAATAAAGGGTTTATGAGTTTGATACGAATTACCCTCCCTGGCCACTAGCAGCTGATCTTCTGGAAGGCATTAAGGCTGCTCTCCTTTCCCCAGCCCACAGGACACGGCGATGCGGGGGCACCCTGCAGCCCCCAGCCCCACCGCTGCCCCACCCCCCCAAGTTGGCCCTACTCCTGCCTGCACCTGGGTCACATCCTACCCTCGAGGTTGCTCTGTGTCCCCGCTCCCCATGCAGGCTTCTGGGGACCCCGAAGCACCCCGCACCCCGATGATGTGGTCCCCTTCAGCCAGAGCACCCCATGTGCCCACTGGAGCATCCCTGCACAGAGCATCCCGTGAGGAGTGGGGTTCCCATCCTGGAGTATGAATGGGCTCTGGGATGTGGCGATGTCCTTGTCGTGCTGTCGGAATTCGGGACACTAAATTGAAAGCAGGAACCGAGGCAGGAAAACAGCTGTTGGCCACAGCTCGGAGCGATTTCCTCTGGGTCAGAAGCTGGACACAGTGTGAAGCCGGGCTCAGTGCTGGGGAGGAGAGCAGGGAAAAGAGCCCTTTCCCGCAGCATCTGCCTGCACTCTTGGTGCTGCCTTTCCAAAATGCCTCTTTCCCTCCCCTGCAGTGGCTACAGCAATGCATTTGGGGTGCTCCTCTCCTTTGTCAGCCCCCAGCACGAGGCCAGGAGCCTCCACACTCACCCCAGCTTTGCTGAGAGCCACGGGGCTCAACAGTGCTGCACACCAGGCTGGGAACAGAAGCAGGTCCTGGGGTCACCCTTCTGCTTGGAGTTGGCCAAAGCCACGTTCTCGTGCACAGAGCAGAGCGGGTCCACCGAATGCCGCCATGAGCCATTTCCTTCTGCTTGCTGCCATCCTTCAGGCCACCAACCACTGGTGCTTGGCCAGCCCACGGTGACCAGGTGCCCCAGGACTCCATGGCAGCACAGCAGCTCTGCTGTGCCCGGCCGGGCAGAACGGTACTCGGGGCGCGGGAGCACGGGATGTGTGTTGCAGTAACCTCGGTATTCTTGGCCCTCCTCCAGCCACTTCCCACCACACGCATTCATGTGCATGATTAGCGTTCTTGCATTCTTTGAAAGCGGGCCAGATAATGAGTTCAAAACTTCATTAAAACATAAGCTCTTCCTCGCCCCCTCTCCCCCAGTCCCCACTCCTCCCCATGCACACGCACACACGTGTGTACACACGCATGTCCCAAGGCCACATGGCAGTCCCTCCCTGCCTGGGGACAGGGCTCGCAGGGACCACCGGTGTCACACATGTGTTGGGGATCAGCGGGGACACTCTCTGGACTTGGCCTAATTAGCTGTAGCAGAGGAGGAGAGCGAAATCCAAACCATGTGCTTGAATTTAATACGAGCGCTTTCGTGCTGACCTGCTGGCCCCTCCACCCAAATGCACTGGGACTCGGCAGGCTCTGCATCTTTAACAGCTCCCCAGGTCTCCCTGCACGCCCCGCAGTACACAGAGCTGCTCGGGGCCTGGGTCGGGCTTTTCCTCCATCCCCAGGGTCCTGCAGGGAAGGAAACAAACCCCGCAGCTGGAGGCACTGGGGGCTCTGCTAGGTGCAGGGTTTGCTCACGGTGCTGCTCCTGAGAACGCTCCATCTCCCTGCCCTGAGTCTGGGGTCATTGCATGAGAGAGGACGGTGGGGTTCAGGCTCTGGGCACCTCCAAAGAGGAGGTGGGAGCAAGGCAGGGGCTGAACACCATCACCCAAGCCATGCTGGTGCCCAGTGCCCACCAAAGTAGTGGCAGAAAATGATCCTTATCCTGCAGACCCACAGAGTGACACTTTTCCACACAGCAACAAAGAGATGCGCTCACTCAGCGTCAGCATCCCGCAGCCCACAAGCACCTCCAGCATCGCTAACGGAGATCCCGATGGGGCCAAAAGCCCTTCGGATGTGCTGGTGCTTTGATTATTTGACAGAGCATGTTTTTTAAATTATTCTTGTGTAAATATTTACGCATTTTTACAAGAACCACGTTAGGAGCAACAGGACATGGCCCAGGAAGGGCAGAAGGGGAGCAGGATGGGCTCGGGATGGCCCCAGCCCTGTGTCCATCCCCTGATCCCATGGGCATGGAAAAGTGCTGATGCTGCACAGAGCCACCCCCAGCCCGCTCCCCGGGGCTGTGTTTTTGGGAAGGCCAAGCTCCCCCCTCCCTTCCCCCACCCGCAGATGGGATCCACAACGAGCCTGTCGTTTTCCGCCGAGCTCAGCAGAAATGAGCCCAGGAGGTCAGTGACCAGAGAAAGGGATGATCCATCATTAAATAAATTGTTTTCATTTCCCAGGATAAAGGGGAGGAGGGGGGAAGGGGGGGGGGGGCGGCTGGATTGGGACTGAAAAAAAAAATAAGCAAAATGCAGGAAAAGCCCCCCACCCCCACGCTCCCTGCATGAACAGCCCCGCTCCCTCCCGCTCAGCCCTGTGCTCTCGCAGGGCTTTTACAGCCAATCCCTTAATGTGATTATAATAATTATTTCTTTACTAGCTTTTTTTTTTTTTTTTTTTTTTTTATAAACAGCCTCTTTTGAAATTGCACCGGGGGAGCCAAGACTCCAGCTGAGCCCTGGCCCGCAGGAAGGAGCCGGGGCCGGGGGAGCGTGTGAACGTGCGCGTGTGCGTGCGAGCCAGCACGTGTGCGAGAGCGCGGGTGTGCACCGGTGCCCATGTGGCAGCAAGTGGTGCCCGTGCCTGTGCCCAGTGTGCGAGCACCTTCCTGGGCTGTCTCTGAGGGCACGCAGCATGGCACCCACGCACACGTCGGTGCACCCATGAGGGCACATGTGCTCGGGAGCTGCCCTGCTCCTGAGCCTTCCTAAAGCTGTGACCCCCCCCCGGCTCCCCGCGATAAGCATACTGGTGCTGGCGCCGCTAGGATTTCCTTCTGTTCCTCTGCTCGTGCTGTCCCCCTGGTCCTCTCTCTGCCCCCCGCACACTGAACCCAGCCTGGCGCCCCATCGAGCCCCCCTGACCCCTGCTCTGTGTGGTCCCCCCCCCCAGCCCCAGGGCTGGGCTTTGAAATCCGTTGAAAGGAGACCATTTTTGCCAAAATAAACAGCCTGTCATGTTAAATTACTCTCCCTTCCTCTCTAAGTCCCCTGGTTCCCTCTCCCCCCACCCCAGTGCCGGCCTTTCTGCGCGGGGCCGTTCTGCTCTGGGCTGACTCCTGCCTCCCTGGGGCACACGGGAGGCAGCCGGGGCCGCTGGGAGCTGCTTGGCCTCCGCATGGCCTCCATCCTCACTGCGGGAGCATGACATGAGGCTGGGGGCAGGTGGTGGGCCCCCCAGCCCCACGTCGCAGCAGCGAGCGATGCAGAGATGCCGGCTTCAGGCTGCGGGGCAGGGCAAGGCAAACCTTCCACGTCCCATCCTCCTTGTCACTCAGGTCCCCAAAAATGCACAGCCACCCCATTCCCTCCGTGGTGGAACGGCCGCACTCTGCACAGTGCAGGGGCAGCTGGGCGGTGCTGAGCCGCACCAGGCGATGCTACAGCCAGGAGGTGCCATGCCAGCTATCCCCACACTGCTGGGTTTTTTCCTCTCTCTCTCTCTTGCCCTCCCTCATTATTTTATTTTATTTTTTCTTTCTCCTGTTTCTAATGGAGTGAAAATTCGTAGAACCATAAAATGCAGAGATGGAAAACGACCTATTACCTCATCCAGCCCAGCCCCTCTGCCAGCGCTGAGCCGTTCCCTGCGAGCGTCCCGGGTGACTCGTCTAGACCAAGCACGCACTGCTCCAGCAATGGCCATTCCAGCACTTCCCCGAGGAGATTATTCCATGCTCTAACTGACCTTACGGTTAGGAAATTTTTCCTGATGGCTCAACTCAAGTGTTTCTGTGCTAAGCTGGAGCCTCTTGCTTGCTCTGCCCTGAGTACCCATCCCTCTGGTAGCAGCAGGAGGCTGTGCCTCCCACCCGTGTGTATGGAGTGGCCCTTGCAAGGATTTCTGTCCGTCTGCAGCTTTGCTGCAAGGGCTGGAAGTTCTTCCTGAGATGTGGGCCCACATCCATGGCGAGTGCAGAGGGCTGGTGGCTGTCTGAAGGCCCTGTGTGTGGCTTCTGGGGAGCTTGGCAGGAGGCTGCAGGCAGGGAGGGTCATGACGGGGATCCAGGGCAGGCCTTTTTTGATGTAGTTGCATTTGGTTCCCGAGCACCCTTTGACGTCAGTGATCTGCAGACTTCTTCTGGCCTCAGATCCTCACTCTGCTTTGTGTTGGGGTTATCCTTCCTGTACGCATCCCCCTTTGTATTTTGTTATCCTTCTTCTTATCCTTTTATGTATTTTATATGTTATCCTTCCTGTACGCATCCCCCTCTTGAGCACTGACCCTGTGCATCCCTGCTGCTCCTGGGCATGCACTGCGGGCTAGAACAGCAGCCAGTCTGCCCCTATCTGTGTCCTCCCAAGGGCTTTCTGGGTGGATTGCAGCAGATGCTGCAGTGCAAGCATGCCTGCTCCTTCTGCACAGCTCCATCGTGCCCCTGGGCAGCCCTAGCTGCAGCCATGCTCCATAGCAGCCCAAGGATTCCCTATCAGTCTGCTCTGCTGCATGCTCCTGCCTAGAAAAGCCTCTCCTAAAGGATCATGAGACACTTCGGGAAGGTGGAGGATCTGAGCTCACCTTATGGAATCATAGAACGGTTGGGTTGGAGGGGAACCTACAGCCCATGCATTTCGGACTCCTGCTATGAGCTGGAGTCCTGCTGAGCCACAGCGGTGATCAGAGAATCATTGAGGTTATTAAAGACCCCACATATCCCCAGGTCTGATCACAACCCACCCCACTATGCCCACTGCCCACATCTCTCAGTGCCACATCTCCAAAGCTCTGGAAAACCTCCCGGGATGGTGACTCCACCTCCTTTGTGTGCAGCTGTGCAGTGCCTCACTGCTCATTCTGAGGATAAGCTTCCCATAATATCCAACCTGATCCTCCCCTGGTACAACTCAAGGCCATCACCTCTCACCCCATCACTGTCACCTGAGAGCAGAGGCCGACCCACTTCACCACCACCTCCTCTCAGGGAACTGCAGAGCGATGAGGTCTCCCCTAATCCTCCCCTTCTCCACACTGACCCATCCCAGGGCGGCAGAGGCGATGATGGTGCAGCCCAATCTCCAGCCGCTGCCCTGCCCTTGGCTCGCCTTAGCTCTCGCCCTGGTGCCACTCCTCAGCTGGGGTTCCCCCCGCCCAGAGCCTGCTCCCTCCCCGCCCTCCCTCCCACGGAGCACTGAGCTCTCAGCAGTGCAGCCCCAGCCATGGCAGCGGGCGGGTGCCGCTGGCGCAGCTGCCTGGAGGTGGTCGCATCCCGCCAGGGGCAGCGGGTGCAGCACTTCCAGCAAGCCGAGGATATCCTGCTGACCTTGCTGGAGCACATCCACGCCGAGGAGCCCCGTTTCCTGGTGGACTACTCCAGGAACCTTGAAGCCTTCGAGTTCGTGCTCTGCGCCTCCGAGGACGCCGTTGTCGTGGAGGTGCCACTGCGCATCGATGGCGATGCCCTGCGGGTGCGGCCGTGCCAGCCCACGGACACTACGAGCACGGGACACGGACACCTGGGTGCCTGCAGCCTCGAGGTGCCCTCTGCTGTGACTGGCGTGGGGGACTGGACCAGCTGGACTGGTGGGATGGAGCAGGTACGATGCCTGGCACCGGGCAAAGTCCTGCAGCACCTGAAAGAGCTCCTTGTGTCGGCCATCGTGCAGTGCCAGCGCCGCTCCCTGCTGCAGCCAGGTGCGTACTTCTCCGTCTGCCTTACCCCCACCCCTCCCAGCTCCCAACATGCTGTACCCACATGGTTGCTCCCCCATCCCAAAAATTACCCTGGTGTGGTTTGGAGATGGCGTTTGCTGAGGAACTGCAGCCAAACCGCAGCACTGGGAAGGGCTGAATGGAGCAGGGTGGGATGGGCCCACGGGTGCTGCAGCACACAGCCTGCGGGACCAGCTGCATGACCTCCTCACCTCCTCGTGTGTCACCAGGTGACCTCAGTGCTGAGAACCTGAAGGAAGATGCCCTGGAGCTGTCCCTGCTGGTGCGTGGTGGCTGGAGGACCATCCGCTTTGATGTGGTCCCGGTGGTCAGGAGGCGGCAGGAGCACCCGGGGATGGATGGGAGGCAGCACGACCACGGCTTCCCCGAGGGCACCCTCCAGAAGGCCACCAGAGATGCTCACTTTGTCCCAGCCTCCAACCACTGCTGGAGGTGAGCAGCCCTGGCATGCAGCAGATACACAATGGTAGGGTTTGTTCTAGAGCTTTGCATACAAGTTGGGTTCCTGATAGTGGAACCGGGAGAGGTCACGGTGACATATACCCTGCACCCAGCCCCAAGGAGGGGCCGAGCATCCAGCTGGACCAGCCCAGGCTTATTTTGGGCTCACACTGGTTGTCTAACCCAGGTGGGGCTGGTGTGTGGAGGAGCACAGCCCTGGTGCACCCCACCCTTGTCCCTGCTGGGAAGGCAGGAGCTGCCTGCACCCTGCACGTCCTCTGCTCAGCAGAGGTGGGACCAGGATGCTGCAGTGGGCTGAAGCACTGTCTGTAGCCTCCCCCAGCAGCTTGCTGCTTCCTCCCCAGGCTATCTTCCCACCTCCCCATCCTGAAGCTGCTCTGGGCCGTGGACACGCTGCCGGGACCCCGGCTGGACAGCCTGCGCCTGCTGGAGCAGCTCCGCAGCCAGGACTGGAGGGAAGAGGACGGGAGGGACGGCCTCACCTTCAACCACCTGAAGGTAGGTCCTGCCCATGGGGCTCTGCAGGAGGGAGCAACATCCCAAACAGCCAGAGGGACCACAGCCACGTGTGGGAGGGACGGGCTGTACCAGCATGTTGCCATGCATCGTCCTGCACCCCGGTGTGATGAGAGGTGCCCATTTTTGGCTCTGACGAGGCCCTCTCTCCCCACCCAACCTGTTTTTGGCACTTTGGGCCCACGCCAGATGGGGACGGCACCGGTGTCGCAATCACAGTGCGCTCTGCCAGGGCGGAGGTGGAGAACTCAGACCCAGCCCAAAGCAACCCGAATCCAACAGGTTTTATTTCATGTCGTGTTCTTTGACGTTTAAGGAAAGAAAAAAAAAAAAAAGAAAAAAAGCCCAGTGCATATTTATCCTTCACAAAGCACCTCCTGTGGGCTTCTGCAGAAATGCAGGCTGAGCGCAGGATTTTGCTCAGGTTTTCTGCTTGGCTGGAGCCTCAAAACTCCTCTCCCGCTGATGAGGGAGCAAAGGCAGCAGCCCCGGCACATTGCTGCTGTCACACGGATGCAATCAGCCTTGGGGCCCCAGCACAAGGGGCAGCTTCTCCCTGCATGCCTGGCTGGGCACACAGAGGTCGGTGCTGGGCTGTACGTGCCTCCTGCTGCTCATGGACAGGACGGGCCCTTCCCAACACGGTGCTGAGGCAGCTGGAGCATGTTAGTATTTCACACCTGTGGTTAACCCGTGCTCATCCTTTCAGAGATGCTCCAAGCTGTGATCTCTATAGGAGCAGAGGAAAGGCTCAGGATGAGAACGTGAGGACAGGCAGGGGTGATGCCGGGCTGTGCACTGCAGCTGGCTGCAGAGTGGTCCTGCGGATGTGAAGGTACACGGGGCTCCCCCAGGCTTAGCCTGCACTCCATTTTCCCCCTGTGCAGATGGTGCTGCTGTGGAGCACGGAACTGTTCCCCTCACCTGAGGACTGGCAGGACCTGGAGGGCTCTGTCTACAGGCTGCTGGTGGTCCTTCTGCGCTGCCTGGCCACGCAGCGCCTGCCCCACTTCCTGCACCCAGAGCAGAACCTCTTCCAGGGGGATCCACACCACCTGGCCTCACTCTACCCCAAGGTGGAGGCCTTTGCATGGGACCCTGCACGCTTCCTCCGCTTCCACTTCGGCCCCCCAACACATGTGGATGGCGTGCAGGCAGACCCAGCCCTCCGAGCCCTCCTGCAACTCCCTGCCAAGGACGGGGCATACTGGGACACGGCCTATTTTGACGTCCTGCTCAGCCAGGTAACTGAGAGGGAATGCTGACACCCCTTGGCTCTGTACTCGACTGTTCCCTCAGACACAGGGAAGAGCTCCAGCAGTGCCCAACATTGGCTGGGCAGCACAGGGTTTGTCCCAAAACCTCCTGCTCTGGGCTATTACATGCTGCCTGCCCTGCTGTGCCCCGCAGTGGCACTGTGATGCTGGGAGTGCTGCAGTGGGTCCCCTCTCTCACCTCCCATGTCTCTGCTTAGCTGCAGGTGTACCAGATCCAGGATGGCTCACGCCGCTCAGCCATGTCCCGGCTCTACACCAAGCTCCACAAAGACATCCCGGTGCGGAGCTGAGCAGGACTCACTGCCACTCCTGTGCTCACCACAGGGCAAGGGGAACCCAGGCTGTGGGGAGCTGTGTTGGGAAGGGAAGAAACCTTTCTGCCTCAAAGATTGGCAGGAACCAGCCCAGCTCTGCCTCTCTCCCTGTGCTGGGACTTTGCAGCTGCACCTTTTTTCTTGGATCTCGGCGAGTCCAGGCAAGCCACAGGGTCGGGAAGCAGCATGGAGCAGTGTGGCTTTATTCAGGAAAGGTGGTACTGGGGAGCAGCACATGTCTGCAACACACAGGGGGTGGTGATGGTGAAGGAAGGGACGGGAGGAGAGGGGGTCTGCAGCTGGATCCTGCCCCCACCCCCTGAGTACATGGGGCTGCCGAGCCCCAGCGCCAGGCAGGATGGGGAGCGGGGCACTGGGGAGGGGAGGAAGGCTGTTGGCCACCTCTGTGCCGCTGCTCCCAGGAGGCAGAGGATCGCACTCACAGCCTGCTGTGCTGGCAGTGCTGCAGGGCATCACTCAGGGCCTGCAGCAGGCGGTCCACGTTGTCCTGGGTAGCATTGTGGCCCATGAGGCCGATGCGCAGCACCTGGAGGAGAAGGGAGGGTTCCCCCTGCAGCACCCTCCTTTGGGCCTCGCTTGGGACAGAGCAGTACGTGCACACGTGTGCACATCCTGGTCTGCTCCTATTTAACCCTCATTTCCTCTCCGTCACAATAAAGTTATGTTACCCTACTAATTAATTACGTGTGCAGCTACTCAGTTATGTGCAAGGAGTGTTGCAGCAGGCTGCAGGATGTGCCAGCCCTGTCTTAGTTGCAGGGTGCACTGCTGATGGCCGCAGCCACGTGCGGGCTCAGGGATGGAGAGCATGCTGCCCACCTTGCCTGCTGTGGGGCCCAGGCCACCAGAGATCTCAATGCTGTGTTTATCCATCAGATAGGCTGTGATCTCCTTCCAGTCGTAGCCCTCAGGCACCTTGACGGTGGTGATGGTGGGCAGTCGTGCCGCCTGGGGAGGAAAGGGATGGGCTGAGAGCTGCAGCTCCTGTCTGCTTCCCCAAATCGAGGTCTCTCTCCAGCACCAGGGAAGCTCTGAGCTGCGTGGGGCTGTGCCCAGCTCCTGCACTCACCTCCTCCTTCACATAGAGCTTCAGCCCCAAATCCTGCAGCCCACGGCACAGCTGGGCGCAGACAACTCGATGCTGCTCCCATGAGTTCTCCAGGCCCTGGTGGTACAGAATAGACATTCTGTGCCTGAATGTCCCATGTCACCACTGCTGGGGACAGCTGAGCTCCCTCTGCTCCCCAGATCCTGCTGTAACACAGTCATGGCCCAGCTCAGCCATTCCTATGCCTGGCTCACCCGCTCCGCCAGCACAGCCAAGGCCTCTCGCAAGCAGAAGATGCTGCTGATGGGCACCGTGTGGTGGTACCTGAAAAACCCAAGGGGCCACAGGGCAGGTTCAGCCCCTGCAAGCCCCTGGGGCAGGCACATGGCTCTGCAAGGTGGGGAGCAGTGACAGATCCCACAGTCCCCAGGGAGAGGAGCTTAGCAGGTATGTAAAGCTGGGACAAAGGGACTCTTTGGGGGCCAAGAAGAAGAATTGCAAAAGGAACAGAGCAACTGGATAAGATGGAGGGCTTTGGGGACAAGGGAGGTTAGGTTTAGGTGTGTGGTGAGACAGCCACAGCCGCCTGTGTGGGTACAGCCTGCCCTCACATGCGTGGCTCGCCATCGCAGCTCCAGTAGCTCCCCAGACAGCCCATGTCCAGATAGAAGGATGGGGGCTTCGTCCTCCTCCTCAGCATCTTCTCCCTGGTGGAACACAGGGCTCAATCCTGCCCCAGGGAAGGGAAAGCCCTGTACCCACTGCTGGCCCCAGAGCATGGAGCCCAAAGCGAGCACAGGATGGGCATCGCATCCAGGGGATGTGGCCAAGCAGGGGGTCCTGCAGATGCCTGTGCCCTCAGCCCCACCAGGACAGGGTTGCCCTTACCTTGCTCGCTCACTGAATGAGATGGGAGAGCTGCCGGGGGGGGCACTGAGGACTTTCTGGGACCCCGTGTACAGTACATCAATTTCTGCATGAGAGGGACCAAGGGCACTGAGCAGGACTCTGAGCCCCACTGCCAGTGGGAAACACGGGGTGCACACCACAGGTGCTGGCTTGGGGGCACGCAGGGACCCCTGTGCCATGCTAGCACCGTGGCTCTCACCCTGCTGGTCCATGAGGATGGGCGCTCCCCCGAGTGATGCCACAGCATCCACGAGCAGCAAGCAGCCGTGCCTGGAAAGGGACAGAGCTCAGCCCCACAGCACCCTGCAGCCCAGCCCTTGTGGGGTCCCCACACTCACTGACCGGTGGCACAGCTCGCCCAGCCCCTCCAGCGGCTGCAGGACCCCTGTGGAGGACTCGCCGTGGGTGATGAAGAGCACCGAGGGTTTGTGCTGTGCCAAGCCCTGGGTGGGAACAGGGAGGTGAGCACCCACGGGGTGCTCAGTCCCGATGCCCTTCAGGTGGCACACACCTCTTGGATATCCCGCAGGGTGAAGTACTCTCCTGGAGGCTTCAGCATCTCACAGACTTTGGCTCCTGGGAGGGAGCGTGCAGAGGGATGGAGAGGTTTGGGCACACGTTAACCAGGAGTCTGCCATAAACCGCCCTAAGGGTTTAACCACCCCACAAACCCCGAGCTCTCTGCTCTGTTTCCCACCACCTGGGTGGGAGCAGCACGCCGTCACCCCGCACAGAAGCAGCCGTACCCAGCCTCCTGGCAATGTTGGCAGCACGCTGTCCCCAGATGCCATTGATGCCCACCAGCACGGTGTCACCGCCTTCCAGCAGGTTGACGAGGGCAGCCTCCATGGCACAGTGCCCCGTGCCGCTGACGGCCAACGTGAGCCGGTTCTGTGTCTGGAAGGCGTACTGGATGCCTGCCTTAATCTCATCCATCACCTGAGGTGGGGACCAGCACCGCCGTCAGCCTGGTGATGCAGGGAGGGGATGGGAGGCCAGGGCAGAGCCACTCACCTGCAGCACCTCGGGGTGCATGTGGCCCAGGATCTGCAGGCCACCAGCTGCCAGCACCCGGGGGGGGACGTTGCTGGGTCCCGGCCCCAGCAGCAGCCGGTGGGGCACGGCCAGCGGCCGCAGCAGCCCATGGGGTGGGGGGACACGAGGAGTGGTGGCAGCCATGGTGCAGCCAGCTGTGCTGCAAGCCCGCAGGAGAGCAATGGCAGATATCGACAGCGCTGCGGTGCGATGCATCCCCTGCCCACGGCCCCGCGGACACTGACCGCTGGACTCTGCCCCCACCGCCTCCTGTCCTGTTAATGTGCCACCAGCAGTGCAGTGTGCTCAGCACTGTCCTTGTGGGGTAGCTGTGGGATGCAGTGCCCCACGCAGGGCTCTGTCAGCCGTGTGCGGGGTGATACCTTCTTTACATCTGCCTTTAATAGTCAGGCTGGTTACCGTCAAGGTACTCATCCCCCTGACTTGGAAGGCAGGAGTGGGGAGCAGAATAAAACCCAATGTTCATGAGGAAACTGCAGCCTGCTGCCCCACCTGGGCTGACCCAAGTCTGTGGGGCCAATGGGATGCTGAGGGAGCTGGTGAGGCGATTGCCAAGCTGCTTTCCATCATCTATCAGCAGTTCTGGTCAGATGGGGAGGTCCCAGATGACTGGAGACTGCTAATGTGACACCCACCTACAAGAAGGGTCATAAGGAGGATCTGGGGAACTACAGAGGTGTCTGCCTGACCTCAGTGCTAGCGAGCAGGTCATGTTGAGTGAGATCACATGGCATGTGCAGGACAACCAGGGGATCAGGCCCAGCCAGCACGGATTCGTGCCAGGCAGGTCCTGTCCGACCGACTGGATCTCCTCCTATGAGCAACTGACCCAGCTGGTGGATGATGGAAAGGCTGCAGATGTTATCTATGTAGACTCGAGCAAAGCCTTTGGCTCTCTCCCACAGCACTGTCCTGGAGCAGCAGCAGCAGTGGCTGGGACAGGCACACGCTTTGCTGGGTGAAGAGCTGGAGTGCCAGGCCTGGGGTGGTGGTGGATGGAGTGAGATCCAGCTGGAAATGGGTGCTCCCCGGGGGTCAGTGCTAGGACCAGTCCTGTTCAGTATCTTTACTGGTGATCCTTATGAGGGCATTGAGTGAGCTCTCAGTAAGTCAGTAATCCCCGGAGCTGTTCAAGAAGGGGACAGGTGTCACACTGAGAGACGTGGTCAGCGGTCACAGGCATGGGTTGGTGATCAGGTTTAATGATGTTATTGGTCTTTCCAACCTTAAATATCCCATCATCCCATGATTCCACGCCACTCAAGGAGCTGGAACACAGTATGCACACAGCACCGAGCCCTGGCACCACCGCTCAGCCCGCGGCCTCTCCGTGCCGACCCCGGGGAGCCCACTGCTGCGGTTGTACACGGGACCGCGCAGGGGCCCGCAGCCCCCCGGGTCAAGGCGGCTGCCCGGGCGGAGGCTCCGCGCACAGGGAAGGGGGGCGGTTGCCATGGCGGCGGTTGCCGTGGTGCCGGTTGCCATGGTGACGCAGGTCCCGCCTCTCCCCGCGCCCTTGCGGCGGATCCGCAGCGCGGGGCCGGGGATGCTGGAGTCGGGGTGGGATGCGGTGACGTCACCGCCCCGGGAGGCGGCGGCCAATGGGAGCGCAGGGGCGGGGTGGGCCAGGGCGGGACCGCAGGGGCGGGGCTGACACCGCCCGCACCGGCACCGGCGTCGGCATCGGCATCAGCAGCGGTACCGGCATCGTCACTGGCACCGGCCTCATGCTGGTGCTGAGCGGCTGAGAGCAGCTCCCCGTCGCCCACGGGCACAGGTAGGGGCGGCGGCACCGGCACCGGCACCGGCACCGCGCGGGGCTCCAGCGGGAGGGGCGGCGGCCGCCGCCCCGTCGAGGCGCAGATCGGCGGGGGGCTGCGGGAGTGATGCGGCCACGGGGAGGGGGGTGACAGGGGGATGTGAGCCATCGCGGCTTCCAGAAACATCTCGCGGGGGGCGATGCCCCTGGTGGCGGCAGGTGCGGAGCTGCGGGGTCCCCTAGCCGTCATCGTTACGCTTCAGGGTGAACGGCGGCAGAGATCCACGCGTGGCACTGCTGACCTTGGGGCGGCCGCTGTGTTCCCGCGGGGAGGGGGCGGCTGGCACGGAGCTCGGCCGCCCCTTTGTCCTTCTACCCCAGCCCCGCACCCACGCTGCCCTCCATCTTGGCTGAGAGGTGGCACAGCGGTGGCCGCAGCCTTCGCATCACCGCCTGCGCGTTGGATTCAATCCGCGTTGCAGAGCTGCGGTGCCCCGACAGCCAGGAGGGGCAGGGAGGGTGGCACAGGGCATGGCACGCAGCCACCAGCCCTGTGTGTCCCCTCGGAGCTCAGGGATGGGTGATCCCAGCTCGCCTGCGCTGCGTGGTGAAAACTGCACCGTCACGGCCCTTGCGAGAGGCTGGGCTGGGGACACAGGATGGGCGTCCCAATGGATGTGGTTGGGGACAGTAGCCCTTCCCCAAGGATTTTGGCTGGCCTAGAAGCAGGTGGAGGTCAGAGAGATGGCACAGCCTTCATCCATCCAAAAGGAAAAGCGATTTCCAGGGGTAGGGGCTGGCTGGCTGACAGGGACGCAAGGCTTTCACACCGGTTTGGGAGGGGCAGGTGGCCAGGCCCCGGATGTGTCATGTCATTGGGGTGGTGAGAAGCAGTCCTCAGCCCCATAGGGTGTGACCCCAACGGGAGGGCACCCATGGGGATGTGGGGCAGCAGAACACCCAACGCTTTGTGGTTGATGTCCCTCAAACCACAGCATCCTCCAGGGGATGGATTTACTGCTGAAGGTGGCACGGTGTATCCCAAAGCATCCCAATAGGATGGGATGGCCGCAGGGCATCGTGCTGTCACCTTGGTGGGATGGCAGCACGGGGTGGGGCAGCACCACCTCGGGTTTAAGGGTGATCCCTTCATCTAATCCCTGCTCAATTAATCTTGGCTGATCCCATTAATTGTTGCCCTGTGGCCATCGGGCTGATCCCGCGATGGAGCTCTGCGGGGAAGGGGGGGATGCACTGGGGACACAACGGCCACGTGAGAGCTCCCTCCCCGCTTCCCACCCGCTGGACCGCTCCCAGCAGCGCCGGCCGCGCGTTATCGGATTTCTCTCGAAGGCGGTGGATTAGGCAGGCGGTGGCCCCGGGCACGGGGATTGGGCCGAGAGGGGATGGCAGCAAGGAGATGAAATGGAAGGAGCGGCTCTGAGGCAGAAAATGGAGCCCGGTGCCTTGGCGTGGCTCTGCAGCAGCTTGTTCTTTCCCTTCGGTCACATTTATTTTTTATATCCCTCGAAACAAGAAAGCAGCAGGATGGGGGATGCAGAGGCGTGTGGGCATCGTGCTCACCAGGCTCAGGGTGGCAATGTATTGGAAATAGAACTGAGCGCAGCCTGAGAGCAGGTGCTGGGGCTCAGCATCGAGTGGGATGCAGCGAGCGGGGCTGTGGTAACCCCAAACACTCGCGTGCTCCTCCTGCAGGGATGCAGCACATGTGGCGAAGCATTCCCCAAAGGCAGCACCACGCTTGTCACAACTTCTGGCTGCACATTTCTCACCGTACCACACACACAGACCCACCCTCAGGCAGAGTGCATTGTGTTTTTTGCTTCCCCTAGGGACTGACACCCAATGGGTTTTGCAGACCCCTTCTCTCGGGACCATCCTGTGGGTTTTCTTCCACTCTTTCTTTGTTTTCTACAAACTGAGTTGTTCTTCTTCCATAGGAAATCCCATCCTGTGTCAAGGGCACAACATGTCATATGTTTTTGACATTCAAGGAAGCAGAGTGGGGCTGCCACTCACCGCTTTGCATCTCCCTGGGGCAAGCATCCCACAGTGCTACCCCTGCTGCCCTCCTGGGGGCTGTGGTGACCCTGCTGGCAGGGCTGCCCTTTGCTGCTGAGACCACATTGATTGCTGGCTTAGTGAGATGGAGCGGAAAATAGATATTGAGTGCACAGGGCAGGGCGGAGGGCATCCGTGGGGCACTGAGAAACCACAACGTTCGTGTGCAGTGCCCTTCTCCCGCTGCCTGCCCTCGAGTCAAAGGGTTTTTCTCCCTTCTGGAGTGGGGGCTGGAAGCTGCAGTGATGGGCACGGGGAGGGCAAAGGGGTGGGACAGCTGCCCTGCCCCCAGCTGCAGGTGCCATCCCTTCCTTCCAAGGGATGCTGCTGGGTGCTACTCTTGGGTCCTATTAATTCCTATTCAGGGAAGGATCATTCCTCCTTGCAGGGCCCCGAGGTGGGAGCTCCCGTAACGCCTCCTTCTCACCCCGCAGGACAGCCCCGTCAGCAGCACCCATCCCCACCAGCACCATGGCGGGAGCGTCCGTCAAGGTGGCGGTGCGCGTGCGGCCCTTCAACTCCCGCGAGATGAGCCGGGAGTCCAAGTGCATCATCCAGATGTCGGGAAGCACCACCAGTGAGTATGGCACCGGGTGCCCCGATGCACGGCGGGGGGGGAGGGGGTTGACTCTGTGTCAATAGCCGTGGTGGGGAAACAGTGCCCTGCATCCCTCCTCTTTGGCTCTGGAAGCAGATGGGACAGCACCTAAAATAACTCCCAGCTCCCTGCGTCACCGGCGGAGCAGGAAGTGCCGGTGCCAGCCACCCCCGTGGACGCTGCAGCGTGACGCGTGGGGACGTCTGGCAGGTCCCAGCGTGGGCAGCGCGGCTCCCGCCGGCCCTTTGCTGACTGCGAGCTTTTCCTTGCCCGCGGTGTCAGGCGATGAATGAACAAAGCTTGGGCTGATCCCCTCGGCGGGGCTGGGGGGGCCGTGTGGGGCCGAGCTGCTCCCAGAGTCGCTCTGAGCCCCTCTCACCAATGGAGCGTGACAGCCTGGGGCACCTCCTGCCCGGCAGCGAGGCCGAAGCTGAATGTGGTTGTTGAGGTGGAAGGACCCCCCCCCCAGCCTCTCCCCCTCCCCAGGGTCAGCCACAGAATGGCGTATCAGGGCGGCTCTGCGCTCTGCAGAACTCATTCAGCAGAATTCATCACGCCCTGCTGGGCGCAGGGGCAGGGGGATGGGAGCAAAGCAGCCGGCCCTTCCTGCAACCCTTGTTCCCCAATTTCCAGCTCCCTCCCCCCCTTCTTGGCTCGCAGTGACCACCTTCCTGCCAACACTGCTGCTTTGTTCCACCACAGTATTGCCACCGGGACCCCGGCCTCCTTCCCACTGCCATTCCCGAGGGCAGCGTGGCACTGAGTGGCCGTGGGCTGAGGAGCCCTGTAGGCACTGCTGCCCGTGGTGCTTTTCCAGGCACTTCCCCACACTGATGTCTGCTCTCTGGGGCATTATCCCCACCTGAGACCTGACATGTCACTTGTCATGGCAAAATAGGGGGGGGGCTTTAAAAAATGGGGATTATACTCCTCCTGATTTATCCTGCTCAATACTCCCGTGTCGCAAAGATAAGTGACATCTCCAGATGTTCTCCTCCTTTCTCTCTTGACCATACTCCTTTCTCCCCATCGCAGAATCATTAAGGTTGGAAAAGACCTCTAAGAACATCCAACCCATCCGTCCTCTCAGTGGCAAATAACCTGGGGGAAAAAAATAAGAGGCATAGAGAGCACCTCAGCTTCGGGGACAGGACAGGATGGGAGACCCACAGGGCTACAGTGCATTTCCCCATGTCCCAGCCACGGGCTGTGCTGGGGCCATGCCCCCCCCCCCTCCAGCTGGGTGGCTGCAGCTGGGGCACACAGAGCTGCTCGGTGCCATCCCCGCTGCTCCCAGCCCTGCACCCAACACTGACAGCACTGCGACACGGAGTGTCCTCCCCGTGCCAGCTCCTCCTCGTTGTGGGTTTTGGTCCTGACCCCTTCCTTTGTCACCTTTGTGGTGCCGGGTCGAGGGCAAGTTGCCAATTCAATACGGCCAAGCCCCGTTCCCTAGCGACCCCGCTGTTCATGAGCAGGCTTCATCATTAATTTAGGACCTAGGTTGTATCAAGCTCAGCAGTGGTTGTGGTGTTCTCATGTCTGTGCTGGCTGCCTTTCCCCCTGTTCTAAGCTGGAGCACTTGGGGTGGCTGTGTGCTGTGGACACTGTTCCACACGGGTGGGCAGGGCTGCAGGCACCTGCTGGCGTGGGGTGGGCAGATGGGTAACGGGATGGAAGTGGGGCATGAGGGAAACCCCATGGAATTTGGGATGCAGAACCCACTGTGGTTCGTGCAGCTGCTCAGCAAGCTCCCAGCCCTGTGGTCCCACTGCCACAGCCTGGCAGGGCTCTTAGGGGTTGGTTGCCTTGTGGTGGGGGCTGTTTCTTCCCATCTCTGCACAGCCTGGTTCATGCCCTGCAAGGGCATCTCAATGTCAGCAGCGATGGCTGAGTGCTGCGTCCCGTGACTGCCCTCCTGGTTTGGGTTTCTTCTGACGCATCTCCGCGTTGATTATTTCAGAAAAAAAAAGCATCATAAACACACCACGGGGTGGGGGAGAAAAAAAAGGAGAAGAAAAAAAAAAAGCATCGAGCAAGTGAGAAAGAGAAGTGATGCAGTCTCTAATTTCCATGGCAACATCCTTTTCACCAGGGGATGGGAAAAAGCAGGCTCTTGTTTCCGCTGGCGGTTTAACACAGGGCATTAATCACCCTGCTGCTGCGGGGAGGAGATCAGGTACCAAAATAAAGCAGCGAGCAGGAGGGGGCTGGGAGCACTGAGCCTGCACCCCTCCCCCCCTCACTCCAAGTCCCTGGGGATGGCTGTAGGGGATCAGGGCTGTGACCCTGTGCTGTCCCTGTGGTGCAGTGGGGCAGAGCTGCTCCCCCTCACTGTGTTCACTGGCACAAGGCTTTGCCCTCCTGCCTGCTCCCAGTTTCCATCCCAGTGGGGATTTAGGACTGAGCCCATCGCAGCCTGCTCGGGGTTTGGGATGCAGTGCTGCCACTTGGTTTCATCACATCCCTCTCTGTCTGCCGCCAGCTATCCTGAACCCGAAGCAGCCCAAAGAGACACCCAAAAGCTTCAGCTTTGACTATTCCTACTGGTCCCACACCACGGTAAGCAGCAGGGGGCCTGAGCCCAGCTGGAGTGGGATGCAATAGGATGACCTCCTTCTCTGAGTCCTCCTCTCCTGCCTCTTCTCCATAGCCCGCAGACATCAATTATGCATCTCAGAAGCAGGTGTACCGTGACATCGGCGAGGAGATGTTGCAGCATGCCTTCGAAGGCTATAACGTCTGCATCTTTGCCTATGGGCAGACTGGTGCTGGCAAATCCTACACCATGATGGGGAAGCAGGAGAAGGATCAGCAAGGCATCATCCCACAGGTACTGCCTGGTGAATCATAGCATCACTAAGCTTGGAAAAGATGCCAGAGATCCCCAGGTCCAACCCCAGCCCACCCCACTGTGCCCACTGCCCACGTCCATCAGTGCCACATCTCCACTGCTCAGCAACACCTCCAGGGACAGTGACTGCCCCGCCTCCCTGAGCAGCTGTGCAGTGCCTCACTGCTCCTCCTGAGAAGAGATTTTTCCTAATATCCAACCTGAATAAAAACCTGGGCAGGATGCCCAAGGAAGAAGTCAGAGGGAGGGACAAGTGGGGGATGGGAGTGGGGGGACAGGCCCCTGCCTGGGACTGAGCATCCCAACTGTTTCCTTTGCAGCTGTGTGAGGACCTCTTCTCCCGAATCAATGACACAACCAATGACAACATGTCCTACTCCGTGGAGGTAGGCACATCTCCTGGGAGTGGGATGCTGGCAGCCCTGCGTGGTGGCCGTGCACCAACACCATTAATTCCAAGTGAAACTCAGAGCCCTGTGCATGCTGTCCCCAGGTGAGCTACATGGAGATCTACTGTGAGCGGGTGAGAGACCTCCTGAACCCCAAGAACAAGGGGAACCTGCGGGTGAGAGAGCACCCCCTCATGGGTCCCTACGTGGAGGACCTTTCCAAGCTGGCCGTGACCTCCTACAACGACATCCAGGACCTGATGGACTCGGGGAACAAGGCCCGGTGAGTGGGGTGCAGGAGAGTGCTGGGATCTGAAGTGCTTGCAGGCACCTCCAGGGACATCAGAATTAGGCTGAAAGTTGGCTGAAAATCTTTCCCTGGTGCTGGGGGCAGGTGAGAGTTCAGTGCCTCTCTACTTCCTCAGAAAGGAGGCAAGATGTGACCTGCTTTGACTGCCCTGCCTCATAATTGTCCCCAGCATCACCGCCCTGGCGTCCCCTGCAGAGTGTCATGCCTTCTGTCCTCTCCCCACAGCACAGTGGCTGCCACCAACATGAATGAGACCAGCAGTCGCTCGCACGCCGTCTTCAATATCATCTTCACCCAGAAGCGGCACGATGCCGAGACGGACATCACCACTGAGAAGGTGAGAGCTGAGCCCCTGGGAAACCCGAGAGGACACAGCCAGGGCTTTTTGTGCCACTGCTGGCCGTGGACAGCAACTGGGAGAGTGTTGGGTACTGGTGTGTTGGACACGTGCCGAGCCTGCTGCAGCTACCAGCTCTGTCTCTGCCTGCAGGTCAGCAAAATCAGCCTGGTGGACCTGGCTGGCAGTGAGCGAGCGGACTCGACTGGTGCTAAGGGCACAAGGCTGAAGGTGAGTGTGCAACGGCCATGGTGCCAGGCCCCTCATCCCCAGGTGCCACTTGTCCTTTTCCCACACACTGCACTGGAAACTGCCATTTTTCGAGTTGCCCAGTGCCAGTTTCACCAGGATCCACAAGCTCCACTTCAGAGCTGTGTATTGCCCAGTAAGACCGGTTGCTGTTTGCACACCCTGTACTGGGGCTTCCCCATCCTCTTGGGCTGCTGGGCTTTAGTGCTGCTCTGAAACAGGGCCTAATAATTTGGGATTTTTTCTCCACCAGGAAGGAGCAAACATCAACAAGTCTTTGACCACACTGGGGAAAGTCATCTCTGCTCTGGCTGAAATGGTAGGTAGTCTGAGTGGGCATGGGTGGCCCATGGAGCACACAAGTTCCCATCTCTAAAGGGGATGCAGAACCCAGACTCCTAGCTCTCAGGGATGGGCAGATACATCCTGACCCACCCCGCACTGCTCAGCCCCTGTGGCTGGAGCCAGCTCATCTGATAAGACATGGGATCCCATTCTGGGTGAAGAGATGGGGAGCAGCTTGCTGTCACCTCCCACCCCCTGCTCCTTTCTATTTGCAAAAGAGCTAAACAATTTTTCTGCTTTCTTTGCAGGATTCGGGGCCAAATAAGGTGCGTGCTCTGATGGAGCTGGGTGGGTTTGTCTCTTGATGAGTGGAAGCGGGTTGTGGGATGGTTTGGGTTGAGTCCTTTAGGGGTGAGAAGCAATATGGACCCAACTCATGTTTCTCCTGTGGGCTAGGCTGATCCCTCAGCATCCTGGCCAATGCATGGCTCTCATTAGACATCTCCCAGCCCTGGCAGTGCATTTTGCAGGCAGCGTCTGAACCTTTCCACAAGGAAGAGAGCAGGCAGTCTGACAGCCCATCCCTCTGCTCCCTCTCCCCAGAACAAAAAGAAGAAGAAGACAGATTTCATCCCCTACCGGGACTCAGTACTGACCTGGCTGCTGCGGGAGAACCTGGGTGAGGCTGTGGGCACAGGGTCTGGGGGGCATGGGGTGGGGGGGGGCAGCTGCTGCAGGGACCACATCTCACTGAAACCTTATGTCTGTCTGGACAGGGGGCAACTCCAGGACGGCCATGGTCGCTGCGCTCAGCCCTGCTGACATCAACTACGATGAGACGCTCAGCACCTTAAGGTAGGCTTTGGCAGCAGGTCCAGGTTTGGGCGGGTCTCCAAACCCAGCTGCTCCCTCACGCTCTTTGTCCCTTCCCTTCAGCAGAGAGGAGGTGAGGGCTGCCTGCAGGCCCCTTCAAGTGAGACAGTGCCTGTTCTGTGTCCCCCTGGCCGAGCCACCCTTCTCAGAGCCCTGTCTCTCCACAGATACGCTGACCGTGCCAAGCAGATCCGCTGCAATGCTGTCATCAACGAGGACCCCAACAACAAGCTGATCAGGGAGCTGAAGGACGAGGTGGCCCGCCTGCGTGACCTTCTCTATGCCCAGGGGCTCGGGGACATCATTGACAGTAGGTACCACGCCAGGCAGAGCCAGGCTGGGGTCTCGCAGGGGACGCTCCCAGAGCTGCCCCATGTCCTGCTCCTCACTCTGACCATCTCATCGCCCACCTCACTGTGAGGAACGGCGTGTCCCCTCCTTGCCACCACCCTGCTGGGACATCCATGACCAGCCCCACATGTGTCGTTCCAGAGCCCTCCTCACCCTGCAGCCTGCGTCCCACTGCCTGGGATGATGCTGGGGTGCCCAAGGCCTCTCCTCCCCGTGTTTTCAGGCTGTCATCAATCCTACCTAGATGAACCCACTCTTGTTCTGTTTTCTTTGTCTTCCCCCCGCTGTCTCTCTCTCTTAGCCCACCCTGCTGCGGGAGGATCCAAATGTGTGTATTGCCCGTCACTGGTACTCTGTGTTGCTTCTCTGCTTTGGGGAGGCTGTGCCAAGGAGCACGTGTGCAGCATGGGGAAGGACTCCCAGAGCTGCTCCCAGGGAGCTGGCAAAAGGGCAGTGGCAGAGCCCGGTGCCCTCCTGGGGATGGTTGGCACAGGGATGTCTCTGCGCTGCAGTCACACCTTTCCCTTGCACAGGGCACATTTACTGAGGTCCTGCAAATTCACCTGATGGGACCCGGTGTTACAGTCACTGCAGGGACCTTTTTCCCCACGCTGTAACTGTGCTTCCCCTTGCTGCTGCTGCTGCTGGGCTGGGTGCTGCTGCTGGCACTGCTTCTGCAGGCATGGGCTCTGCTCCCAGGGCAAACCGGTGTCAGGTGGGCATGGTTCGGTGCGGGTGGCCTTGGGACACCTCGGAGTCGGGTCCTGCTGAGGGTCATCCTGGGGGCAGCAGAGGAACAGGGTGAATTCAAAGTGGAGACTCCACGGAGTGATGGGGCTCCTTTCCCTGAACAGCTGGAGGGCAACACCATTTCTCCTGGTAGTGCCTGGGCAGAGGGAATGGTGCTCTCCACAGAAGCTGGCTGACCCCTAGGAGTAGGGTGGTTGGCAGTGGCTGGCATCCCTGAACAGGGGATGTTGACCCACATCCATATGGGTTGGGCAGCAGCAGCAGCTGCAGGCATCCCAATGAAAGATGGGACCAGCAACTGGTGGCTGCTGCTGCTCGAGGTGCTGGGCTGCAGCACAGTGCAGTCTGAGCACAAGACCCATCCTCTTGTCCCCTTTTGTAGGGTGAGGGCTCCTGGTACTCCTTGCCTTCCCCATATGCCCCTCACCCCTAACCCAGCTCATCCAGGGCCTTGGGACAGAATGCTGGGGCAGCTACATGCGCTTGGGCAAGGTGGTTTAGGCACTGTGTTGTCAAAAAGCATCCCCAGCAGCCCAGGAAGGGATCCCAGACCACTCCTAAGCTGCTTCTGACAGCAGCCCCAGGGCACTGCTGCTGGTCTGCTCTGCCAACGCTTTGCCTCTTTCTTTTAATTTCTGCTTTTCTTCTTGCCACTTTTTTTTTTTCCCAACAGCTTTTCTTGTCTCTGTCTTCTTTCTCTCTCTCTTCCTTCTTCCTGTCCATGTGTCTTCCCCCCGCCCCTTCCCTCTCCTTCCCCACCCGTAGATGTGTCCGACTTTGAGAACAATAATGGCACTATTGGGGCAGAGCTGAGCCAACGCCATGACAATCTCTCCACAGTGACCAACGCTATTGCTGGCATCAGCCCCTCTTCCTCCCTGTCAGCTCTCTCCAGCCGTGCAGCCTCTGTCGCCAGCCTACATGAGCGCATCATGTTTGCTCCGGGCAGCGAAGAGGCAATTGAAAGGCTCAAGGTAGGAGGCTGGCAGAAAGTGGGGCCAACTCCATGGTTGAGCCCAACCAAAACGTCCAAAACACTGAACCTCCCTCACCCCATCAGGAAACGGAGAAGATCATTGCTGAGCTGAATGAAACATGGGAGGAGAAGCTGCGCAGGACAGAGGCGATCCGGATGGAGAGGTGGGTGGGATGGGACAGAGGCAGTTTGGTGACTCCCATGGGCTCCAGCTGCACCTGGAGAGCACAAGGCATCCCCAGGGGGCACTCAGGGAGCAGTGGTGAGTGGCTGCTGGGACTGCTGCAGTTTTGACAGGCTCTGCTTTCTGCAGGGAAGCCTTGCTGGCTGAGATGGGGGTGGCCATGAGGGAGGACGGAGGCACCCTGGGTGTTTTCTCTCCAAAAAAGGTAGGATCCTCTAATTCTCCCTGGTAAGCAGGCAGGTGATATCCACTCAGTTCCCTTCAGACATACCTGCCAGCAAGCCCCAAATATCTCCAGGGGGCTCTCTGAGACATTAACTGTTAGCTCTGGAACCTGCAATGGACATTTCAGTGCCAGCCCCACTCAGTCCGTATACCACAAGTTGCTTCAGTAGAAGCACACAGATAAATAGAAGCACCATTCCCCACCTCATAGCACATGGGAGATTCTGTCCCCTTCAAGAGACACCGCAGAGCCCCGGTGACCGTTGTGGTGTTGGGCTCTTGGTGTCGGCTGCTAGCACCTGGGGCATTTGATACTGCCATCAGCCTTCAAGGCTTTCCTTGCTTGGGAACGAAGGCACAGGGATATTAAATACCACTCCTGCTGGGAGCGTCCCAGCAAGCATTTTCTGAGCAAACACTGGCCCAAGCAGGGCAGCAAACCCTGCCAGTGCAGTGCTGCAGCTCCTCACTGCCACCTAAATACCTCATGGGACCCACATGGTGATGAGCACTTTGGGACCCCAGTGTGGCTCTTCTGACAGTTTTCACACCGTTGTCTTTGCTTTTCACCTGCCTCAGCAGCTGCCCATTAGGCCCCCCGATGTGTGTGTGGGAAGCATGGGGGTGTATTCCCCAAAGCAGGTTGGTCCCCAGTTGGCCTTGCTGTGGTGCTCTTGGTGCCAACTTTCTCTTCAGCTCTCTGACTTCTCCAGCTGCTGGTGAGGAATGTTAGCTCCAAAAACATGTAAAACCCATTCTGACTGTGAGCAAAGCACGGCCAGACCTTGTTTCCCTGCTGTACGCTATCACTGGGGGGGAAATTTGTCCAAATCTTGCAAATCTGGAGCAAAATTGCAAGCTTAAAGAGCCTCAGTTTCAGACCCAGAGGGTCTGTAGGGTATTATTCCTGCCAGCTGCTGTAGAGAACAGCCTGTGTTTCCCTTCACCTCTAGCTCTCCTGCCCTGTTTGCTGTGAGTCTCTTGCACCCATTGGGATTTCTCCAGACAAGGACATCTCTGCATGCAGGATGCCCACAGGCTGCTAGGACTTTCTCCTCCTATTTCTGAGAAGCTCAGAGCTTCTCCTGCTGATAGAAGGTGCAATTGCAGCAGCTTGAAGTGGGATGAGACAAGCAGAAATTCCCTCTAATTGAGAGCACAGTGGCCATGGCTTGTGGGAAGGAAATGATGGGAGGGAGCTGATAGCAGAAAGGACAGAGAGTGCAGATGTGGCCACCTCCATTTGAGGACTCCTTGTTTGCATCCCAAATATTCCCAGCAGCCAGGGAAAAGCCACCAAGAACTCAGCCCTTGAATGAGCAAAGCAAGGAGGCTTGGTGGAGGCTCACATCAGAGTCCAGCCCTGTTTTTTATGACCCTAGGTTAGGTCAGGGTGGCCACCGGGCTGGTTGGTCATGGTGGCAGAAGGATGAGGAGCTGGGGAGTGAGCCTGAGAGTTGCTGTGCCCTGGTGACTCCTTCTTGTGCCCCCCAGACACCCCACTTGGTCAATCTGAATGAAGACCCGCTCATGTCTGAGTGCCTTCTCTACTACATCAAGGACGGGATAACCAGGTGAGGGCCAGGTCTGCAGAGTTTATATCTCAGTGCTGTTGGGCACCTGCCCTCCTGCACGCTACTGGGCATCCCCAGAGCAGTGTAGCCACAGTGGGTAACATGTACATCTGTGGCAATCTCACAAGAGATGTCAGTACTGCTGGTGGAGCAAGTATAGAGGGTACCTTTGGGTGAAGACCAAAGGAGGATATTTTGGGGCTGGTTTGAGGACAGATGGAGCCGACTCAAGCTGCCACTCCCCCAACAGGGTTGGCCGGGAAGATGCAGAAAAGAGGCAGGACATAGTTCTCAGTGGACACTTCATCAAAGAAGAGCACTGCCTTTTCCGCAGTGACACGAGGACCGGCGGTGAAGGTACTGCTTGTCCTGAGGGGCTCCACTTGCTCAGGGTCATCCTGGGGCTTTGCCCTGGGTTTGGGGCCCGATGTAAGGTTGGCCAAGCCCTGTTTGTTGCTCACGGTGGGGATATGTCTGGAGGCCAAGGCTGCCCCTCCACCTGCTGCTTGTCACGCAGTGATTGTGACCCTGGAGCCTTGTGAAGGCGCTGACACCTACGTGAATGGCAAAAAGGTGACGGAGCCCAGCGTCCTGCGCTCAGGTGGGTCCCCAGGGGGTGCTCCAGCCTACAGTTGCATGCATGGTGACCCTTCCAGCCACTAAACCCAAGCTCTCTGTCCCCTCTGCAGGAAACAGGATCATCATGGGGAAGAGCCACGTCTTCCGCTTCAACCACCCCGAGCAAGCCCGGCAGGAGCGGGAGCGAACACCGTGCGCCGAGACACCTGCTGAGCCCGTGGACTGGGCCTTCGCCCAGAGAGAGCTGCTGGAGAAGCAGGGCATCGACATGAAGCAGGAGATGGAGCAAAGGTGGGTGTGTGGGGCTGGGATGGGGGCGAGGGCAGGAGCGTGGCTGGATCATCCCCATCTTCCCTGCTCCTCCCAGGCTTCAGGAGCTGGAGGACCAATACCGGCGGGAGAGGGAGGAGGCGAATTACCTTCTGGAGCAGCAGCGGCTGGTAGGTGGCCAGGCTTCCTAGGCTGTCCCAGCAACTCCACACCCAGCAGATGTTTGCATGGGGCAGCTCGGTGCATCTCAGAATGATGACAAATCCATCATCCCATCATTCCTGGGACTGCTCATCGGCACGGACATGGGGGAGGAAGGAGGGAGAGAAGGGGTGATGAAGGTGCGTCCTGTGGGCTGCATCGTTCTTCTCCCTGCTTCCCCTAGGACTACGAGAGCAAACTGGAGGCTCTGCAGAAGCAGATGGATTCTAGATATTACCCTGAGGCCAACGAGGAAGAAGAAGAACCTGAAGATGAAGGTGAGTGCTGGGTGACAAAAGAGGAATGGAAAAGTTTGGGCGGAAGGAGAGGATGAGCTGATGTGCAGATATGTTTGGGAGGGGTGCTGCTGTGCTCCAAGCAGCCTCAACTCAAAAAAGCCTCAGCAGCAAGGTGTGTGTGGTGACCATCCCTCTGTGTTCTTCCCACAGTGCAGTGGACAGAGCGGGAGTTTGAGCTCGCCCTCTGGGCCTTCAGGAAGTGGAAGTGGTACCAGTTCACCTCCCTCCGTGACCTGCTCTGGGGCAATGCCATCTTCCTCAAGGAAGCCAACGCCATCAGTGTGGAGCTGAAGAAAAAGGTGGGTGCTTATTGCTTGGGTTTTGGGGGCACAAGATGCTGCTGCTTGCTGCCACAGGCTTAGCAAGAGAGCACGGATCTGCATGCTGGCAGGGAGCTATGGGGAGAGAGCCCTGAGCCGGTGGCTCCTGTGCATCCCTGTCACACATCTGTGTGTCCCCACATAGCGATGTCATCAGTGGGCTGGGGAACACTGTGTCCCTACACAGTTCTTGCATGGATTTATGCAGCTGCCTTTTGAAACGTTCTGGTGTTTGGTGTGTGCCATGTAAGGGGTGAGCCCAACAGCAGAGCCCCTCCTTGTCCTCTAGCAGAGCCTACTAAAAGCCATTTTTAGTTCTATTAGACAGGACAGTGCTCAGACCTTTCCCTCTAGCCAGCAGCCTGCTTCTAGAGCCCCACGTGACTCAGTGCATCACCCACAGCACAGCTCTGAGCCAGACAAGTGTATGTTACTTGGGGATGCGCTGGGGAGAGCTCAGGCTGACAGCCCTGTGGTCTTCATGGCCGGATCACCATCCTTCTCTGCGTCCTTCCAGGTGCAGTTTCAGTTCGTCCTCCTCACAGACACGCTGTATTCACCTCTCCCTCCCGACCTGCTGCCTCCCGATGCTGCCAAGGACCGGGAGAAGCGGCCGTTCCCCCGGACTATCGTGGCTGTGGAGGTGCAGGACCAGAAGAACGGGGCAACACATTACTGGACCCTGGAGAAGCTCAGGTAGGGGGGGATGTCTGTGCTGAGCTGGCTCAGCAAGAGGACTCGGCCTCCCCCAGCCTGGATCCTCACCGCTGCCCCTTGTGTCCCCGCGCCTGCAGGCAGCGCCTGGACCTGATGCGTGAGATGTATGACCGTGCAGCAGAAGTGCCTTCGAGCGTCATCGAGGACTGTGACAACGTGGTGACTGGCGGAGATCCCTTCTACGACCGCTTCCCATGGTTCAGGCTGGTTGGCAGGTGAGCGCTTTGGCTCCTTTGCTGAGCAACCTGGAAGCACAGCATCCCCCCTGGGGCAGCGCCGTGGCCCACTCCAGCCTCACGTGGAGCAGTGCCACCAGGCAGGGGCTGCCAGCTGCTGGTGGATCACTGGTGCCACCGTGCCTGCCACCAATCTGTGTGTGCACATCTGTAGGCGTCCGTGTCCCAGCGTCTGTCTGTGCCACCCGTGCCGTGCGTGTCCATGTGCTTCCCGTGCGGTGCCGGCAGTGAGGACGGGCGGCCCAATGGGGACACATGGATGGACGTGTGTGCCTCGGAGGTGTCACCTCGTGCCACAGCAGTGCCAGCAGCGGGTTTCCCCCCGTGTGGGGCGGTGGGGTGTCCCCCAGCCTTGTGTTGTGTGCTCCGTCCCGCTGCGCTGTGCTGCCTGCAAAGCCAGCGCCGGGAATCCCCATGTTTGCACCAGTTTGTTGGGTCTCTCTTTCTCCCCACGTTTTATAGCCGACAGCCATTGGTGGCTCCCTTTAGAGACACACTGGATGGGCAAGTCTCTATTTCCTGACATCCCTTGGTTTGAGCAGAAAACAAACCAAGCCAAAAAAAAAAAAGCAAAATCCCTATTCTTGCTCTCTCTGTTTGGAACAGCTGGTGTTAACCTGTCTTCTATCTTGTTGTACTAACCTTAGTTCAGATATCTCTGGCTGCAACAGCTCTCCTCTTTTCAACACATGCATGAGCGAGCGCATGGCTGATCTCACCCCCTCCCCTACCTTCTCGAACCCCGACTCCGACATCACCGAGCCTGCTGACGAGCAGCACGAGGGGCAGGAGGAGGAGGAGGAGGAGGCGGAGGACCTGGAGGAAGACATCTTTCCGGAGTGCCCGCTGTGCGATGGCCGGGATCCGTTTTACGACCGCTCCCCCCTGTTCAGTTTAGTAGGAAGGTTGGTGAGGTTTTAGGGAGAGCATGCTGGGAAGGAACTAGCTCTTTCGCATGAGGGAACTGCTTTCTGGCACGACCTCCACCTCCAGGGCGTCCCACGGGCGCAGGGGTCACCGAGGTAGGGCTGTGCCAAGCACAGCAGCAAGGGCGCAGGGTGAGCGTGGGACCCCTCAGGCAGATCCCTGCTTCGGGCAGCCCCCAGAATGTGAGGTCTCCGTGCCCGTGGCACAGAGTGCCACAGGACTTGCACTCAGGTTCCCATTCCCAGGGGTCCACTGTAGTGAGGACCCCTGAGTGTGAGGCTCTGTGCCTTTGTCCTAGTTGTGCACAGGCCACAAGTTTTGCAGCTGTCCCAGTGCAGCGGGGAGAAATGGGGCTGTGCTGGTCGCTGTGAGCCCTGGCACCATCTGGTGGGGCTCAGGGGGAGACACACGACTGAGATGAGCTTGGGAGAGGAGGACTCTTTGGGAAGTGGTGTTTTCTCCCTGCTTGGGGCCATCCCTGTGGGCTGGCAAATGCAAGCACAGGGGATGCTCAGGAAAGGCACATAACGACCCAAGCTGCAAGAACAGGAAGGGAAAAAAGCCTTAATTTCCCCTCCCCATTTACCAGGAGACCCCTGGACTTGGTCAGCCTCAGCTTAGAGAAACGGGTGTGTTTCCAGGCTCCCACTTTGCCTTCAAACTGTCGCAATCCACTCATCCCCCAAAACGCCTCCTGAGGCAGGCAGGGTGATGCTGCCCCCTCGGCCCTGATGCAGAAGGCTTCCCAAGGGGATGAGGGATGTGTGCTCAGAGCAGGACCCAGAGCCCTCATTCCTGCGACCATGGGGATCCACCCAAGGCAGACCACCCAGCCATGCTGGGGCTGCTCCTTCCTTACCGTGTTCAAGTCTGGGGTGTGGGGAGGAGACGGAGAGACGCAGGCAGAGAGGGAGGAGGTGGGGTAAGAGCCCTGCAGCCTCAGACCGAAAGAGCTGGGTTCTTCCACCCTTTTTTAATTTTTTTTTTTTTTCCTTATTTTATTTATTTTTTATTTTTTCAAAAACCAAAACCAAAACTCTCGGGGTCACCTCAAAACCAAACCCACCGACCTGCTGAGCAAGCCTCTGCCATCCCCCAGGTCGTTCCCTCGGGCTCTCCTGATTTCTTTTGAGTCTGCCCCGGGTTTGGCTCCCCATGCAGCAGCTGTGCCGGCCACATTTCTTGTGAAGTGTGCTTTGATTGGTTTATGATTGGATCCTTGTCTTTGATTTTTTTTCTTTCCTTTTTTTTTTTTTTAATTTTGTTTTTTTCTTAGTTTGTCATTTTTTGTTTTGTTTTGTTTTTTTATTTTTATTTTTTTTAGCTGCTGGCTCTCTCTCTCTCCAAAGCTTTAGCAAAAATTGGGGTTATTTCACTTTTGTCTTCCTTTGGAAAGGCTTTTCTTTGGTCTGAGCATGCCATCTTTGCACCTCACCAATCTTGTGGTTAGTGTCCCTGCCCTCCTTCCTCTAGTGACACACTCGTCCCCCTCCTCCCCACCCTCCTGTCCTTCCCTCCCCATCTTCCCTCCCTCCTCCATCCCCTGGATTCGACCTGATGGGCTGCCCACTCATTTTGGGGCAGAATTGCTCATGGGCAGGCAGTCCCAGATCCGCACCTACCTCAGCCTTGGTGGCCAATGAGAAGAGCTGGGGTGAAATGCTCAATGGGGAATTGTGCTCTGTGACTCGACCCCTGTTGGAGTTGTTTTGGGTGGAAAAAGCCTGGACTTTTGGGTGGAAGAAGCCTCTGCTTGAGGTCAGCCCGAGCTGCAGCAGCAGCAGGGTGAACCTCTGCACCTCTGAGAGGCTGGATGTTTGAACACAGGGCTGTGGCCTTTCTGCAAGAGCCTTTCAGATGACGTTTGGATTGCCTGCGAGGTTAGGAAGCCAGCCACCTGGAGATGTCTGCACCTGCCTTGTGAGCATCTTGAAGCTGACATGTCCTGGCTGGTGCCATCAGGATCCCAACCCACAGGATGCAAGGACGTCGCATTTCGAAACACGTGGGCAGGAGAGCAGGGCCAAGCCATCTCTGCTGAGGTCATGAGCTCCAGAAAGACCTCTAAATATGGTGCCTTGGTCAGAAGGGATCAAAATTTGTCAGCAGCTCCTAGCCAGGGAGGGAGAGGCTGAGCTGGCTGGCTGTGAACTCAAAGAAGGCAGCAGGAGGAGGCTGAATGTCTGAGGAGTGCCACGTGGCCACGTGCCTGTCCCCAGCCTGGATACCTGGAGGAGGTCCCAAGGAGCTCAGCTGTCACACTGGAGCCCCGTGGTAGCACAGGACTCCGAGGCCCCACGTGGGACACAGCGTGGAGACACATGCATGCCACCAGCCACACCTCACAGCATCCCCAGCCACCACCACCCAGGGCAGGTTCACCCACACAGTGCCCAGGCCAGGACCTTCTCCTCCTTCCCCTCCTCTGCTCCCACCAACCTCTTCCTCCATCCCTCCCTCCCTTCCTCCCTCCCTCTCTCCCTCCCTCCCTCCCTCCCCACCCTGGCCTCGTCTCGCCCGCCCCCCCCCGTTGCCTCCGCAGCACCCCCAGCTCTCTCACAGCACCTCCTGCCCCCATCCTCCGGCTCGTCACTGCCAAGACGGTCCTCTGCCCAGCTTGTCCCCTCCCCAGGATGCGACAGCCGGAGAGACGCTGGCTCTCCCTCTCCCCGCCCCGCGCTGGCCCTGGCTGCCCCTCATGGCTTTGCTTTGCAGCGGTGACATGGGACCTGGCCGCCGGCGGCCGCCACCCGCGCTCTGGGATGCTCGGATGGAGGCGGTGACGTCGCTCCCGTGTCGCTTCTCCCCCCGGCAGGGCCTTCGTCTACCTCAGCAACCTGCTGTACCCCGTGCCCCTGGTGCACCGCGTGGCCATCGTCAGCGAGAAGGGCGAGGTGAAGGGCTTCCTGCGCGTGGCCGTCCAGGCCATCTCAGGTAGGGGCTGTCCCTGGTGCCACTCAGCCCCGTGTCCCCCAGCATCCCACCAACACCTTGCTGCTTTCCTCCCGCAGCCGACGAGGAAGCTCCGGACTACGGCTCTGGTGTGCGGCAGTCGGGGACGGCCAAGATCTCCTTTGACGATCAGCACTTCGAGAAGGTACGGCCGTAGTGATGGGGTTGGCTGCAGAGACCGCTGCGTCTCACCCTGTGTGGTGGCACCCAGCCGCTCTGCTTTGGGTGCTGCCCTGCCCGGGCACTGCCCCTCGAGGAGCTGGGGCTGCTCGCCTTGGGGCTCTGCACTTGTGGCAGCCCCACAGCCCCATTCCTCCATGTCCCTCCCGCAGTTCCAGTCCGAGTCCTGCCCTGCTGTGGGGATGTCTCGCTCGGGGACCTCCCAGGAGGAGCTGCGCATCGTCGAGGGCCAGGGGCAGGTCAGTGACATGGGGCCCTCCGCCGATGAAGTCAACAACAACACCTGTGCAGGTGAGCAGCGTGCACCCAGCAAGGCATCTAAGCACTGAGAGCCCACATGCCCAGCAGTAGCTCAGCATCAGGACAATTCCTCCTGTTGAGGGCTCTCCTCTCCCCACAGTGACCCCAGAGGACCTTCTCCTGGACAGCCCGGAGAAGTCCACGATGGATGGGCCCCTAGAGGCAGCTCTGGACCACCTGAAGTTGGGCAGCATCTTCACCTTCCGAGTGACCGTCCTGCAAGCCTCCAGCATCTCAGCAGAATACGCGGATATCTTCTGCCAGTTCAAGTGAGATCATGGTGTCGTCATCCCCCCCCAATCCAGGCCGTTATCTCTTTCTGTACTCTGACCTTCACCCCCCTTGGTTGCCCCAAAGCAGGGATAGTGTTGTGAGCTTCATCCCACACTCTGCTCCCATTCCATCCAAGTCTTTCATGGAAGATGAGGCAAAACCAAGAGATGTGGGATGAGCCTCTGTGTCTGCCTGAACATGCATTTGGTCACTGGGGAAAGCAAGGCAGAGTGTTTCATGGGCTCTGAGGGCTGCAGATCAGGGTGGGGTGTCTTTCTGTGCCAGCCCTGCCCTGTTGGCAGCACGCAGCCCTGGGGACAGGCTAAGTTCCTGTCCTCTCTCCCCACTTCTGCTCCTCCGTGCCATCTTGCAGAACTCACATGACTTCCCTTCCATTTGCAGCTTCATCCATCGCCACGACGAGGCCTTTTCAACAGAACCCTTGAAGAACACAGGACGTGGGCCACCGCTGGGTTTCTACCATGTCCAAAACGTGAGCACCATCTCCTCTGGCATCCTCTCACCCACACAGCTGCCGGTGCCCATCCCCAGAGCAGCACTTTCCTCCCCAGTGCCCACTTTCTCAGCACATCACATCCCTCTCCAAACGAGACAGCATGCTCACATGCTCTTTCTCCCTCTCAGATTGCCGTGGAGGTCACCAAGTCCTTCATTGAATACATCAAGAGCCAGCCGATTGTATTTGAGGTGTTTGGGCACTATCAACAACACCCTTTCCCACCTCTCTGCAAGGACGTCCTCAGGTGGGTGTGCCTGGGACTCGCGTGGCTCTTTGTGCCTTCCCCACAGTGCCACGAGGCCAGGCTGGAACAGCACTCCTGGCTCCGAGGGGACGTGGAGGTGTGTGGCCCCGGGCTGGGAGCAATTTGTGCCACGGTGGCTTTAATCCATGCTCATTCTCTCTGCAGCCCACTGAGGCCATCCCGGCGCCACTTCCCACGGGTGATGCCACTCTCCAAGCCAGGTAGGGGATGGTGTCCTGCTCTTCTCCCAGGTCACAGAGCAGGTTCCCCGCTATGCCCCACTCCCAGTGCCACATGCCTGCAGAGCAGGGCTGAATGGCAGAACCTCAGGGACATCACAAAATGCATCATGCTCCATAGCACCCAGAGGTCCTTCGGTGCCTGCCTGCTCAGTGCTTGGCTGATGCAAACCCCTTTGCAAGCACTTTTTCCCCCTGTGCTCATGGCAGCCCCGCAGCATCCCTCCCTTGTGCCAAGTGTCTGTGCGTAACCGCTTTGCTTTGTGTTGCCCTTTCTGTTTCTTTCCCTCCCTCCTCCCAAGAGCACACCAGCCCCCTCCAGCTCACCCACTGCCCGGTGCCAGCCGTGCTGGCAGGCTCGCTCCTGGACATGCTCTCCGGGCACGCGCTGGCGGCCGCCACTGCCGCCACCTCCCTCCTGCGGCGTGGCGTGGAGGAGCCTGCCTGCCTACCACCCCTGCCTGCCGCAGACCGCACCATCAGGAAGGCACAGAAGCCGGGTTGGTGCCCGCATGAGCCTGCAGCAGGGCCAGCAGCCACTCGGGTTTCTCCCCACAGCTGTCCCCAGGTGGCGTGGATGGCAGCGGGGACGGCACAGTGCCCGTGCCAGGGTCACACCAATCCCCGCTGCCTTTGGACCCGAGTTGCTGCGGTTTGGCTGAGCGTGGTGGTTTGCTGTGATGCCTGCACACCTCCAGCTCCAGCTCCAGCTCCAGGGGTCCCATGTCAGCCAGCAATCCGGCTGTCCCTGAGCTGCTCCACTGGCGCTGGAGCTGAGCTGTGTGGTTTGGGACCTGTCCTTGTCCCTTCTGGAACTGGTTGGATGTTCCAGGGGAAGTCCCATCTTAAACCCTCACTGCTCTGCTTCGGGAGTGGGACGAGGTGCCCACGAGGTGCCCAGGATGGGGCTGCATCCCTCTGGTAGCGCTGTGTGCTGCCTCCTGCCTTGCTGCCACCTGCCTGGTGGCCCTGCTTGTCCCCAAGCCCTGCCTGCTCTATGTTCCCCCGCTTGCTGCCGTGTGCCCCCAACCTCAGCAGCATCCTCCCAATTTCTGCCTCAGAGTTAAGTCATGCTTCCCACCCCCTACAGTGCCCGCCACCAAGCTGAGCACCATGACTCGTCCCAGCGCTGGGCCCTGCCAGTGCAAGTATGACCTGATGGTCTTCTTCGAGATCTGCGAGCTGGAGGCCAACGGCGAGTAAGTCGTGGGTGGAGGGGATAGGGAGGCAGCGTGGAGGTCAGCACCTCTGGCCAAGCATGGTGGGCTTGGGCACATGAGCAGAGCTGTGTCCCACCACTGTCCTCTCTTCCAGTTATATCCCAGCTGTGGTGGACCACCGCGGAGGAATGCCATGCCACGGGACCTTCCTCCTCCACCAGGTACTCCTTGCCCAGAACCCAAACTCCCAAACTGCCCCACTGCCTGGGAGCTGTGTTAATCAGCACCCTTTCCTCTCTGCCCTCGGGGTTCTCAGGGCATCCAGAGGAGAATCACCGTCACCCTGGTGCATGAAACAGGCAGCCTGATCCGCTGGAAGGAAGTGCGGGAGCTGGTTGTGGGTAAGCAGAGCCAGACAGGGTTGCAAGGCACTCCCCCAAGTCCTCCCCACATCTCTAGAGGCTTTTGTGCTTCTTTTTTCCCATCCCATTCACTTTTCATCTACTATCCTGCTTGCAACAGCAGAGAGGCAACTGCCCCACGGGTGCCACCACCGTGCCAGGGGGACGTGGGAGTACACACCAATCACAGGGACCCTGGCAGGAGACCTGAGCGGGTCCTGTGCTCCCTTTGCAGGTCGGATCCGGAACACCCCAGAAGCTGATGAATCTCTCATCGATCCCAACATCTTGTCCCTGAACATCCTGTCCTCTGGCTACATCCACCCCTCGCAGGACGACCGGTGCGTGCCAGTGCTTCTCTTGCTCTTCCCCCGACTGCGATGCTGTGGGAGACGGGGAGCTGGTCCTGTTCAGTGGCAGTGGCAGGACGTTGTGCTGACCCTGTCACCAACTCTCCTGTGTTGTGGCTAACTGGCTGGAAATGCCGCTTCGTGCTTATGGCTGATCCCCGTGTGTCTGGGGGTGGTGGGGGACACGTGGTCCCTCACAGCTGCCCCGGGGTCTGCACCGAGTGGTTGGAGCGTGTCAGCGTGGGGCACTGTGACATGGGGGACAAGAGTGAGGCTGTTTGTTCGGTGGCACAGGGAGCAAATGACAGGGCTGATGCTGAACTTTGAGTGGCATAGGAGCACACTGGATGGCAGTGGGAACGTCCTTCCCTTTGTTCTTCTTTTTATTTCTCATCTCTGCTGTGGCTGGTGTGTCAGTGCCAGAGCCCTGCCTGTGAGGTGCCACCCTGACACAGCGCATCCCGCTGCCAGCAGTCAGGGAGCACCCAAGCATGGGCTGTGTGTGCAGGTGTCAGACATCATCACAGCTGCTGGGACAGCAGTGAGGCCAGGCAGGAGGCTGATGGCCTCACGCAGGGCAGCGAGGACTTACAGAGCCGTGGTGGTTTGTGCTGGGTGGCTGAGCTGCATGGATGCTGTACCCAGGCACGTGGGCTCGTGGGACCATGCTGATGTGCCATCAGCCGCTGCTCTGGTCCAGGCTGCAGTCAGATCTGATCTCAGCAGCCCCAGCCTGGCAGAGGGGAACAGGGCTCCACATCTGCGGGTCCATCCTCCACACCTGCGGGTGCTGGATGGCACGGTGGGGGGATAGAGGACGCTGGCTCCCAGCAGGACGCAGAGGGGCCGCTGCAGCAACCCCGCACTTCCATCCCGTCGTGCCCCGCATGCTTCAACCCCAGCTGCCTGCCAGGACGTGAGGCCAAGGATGGCAGCTGGCAGAGCAGTATCTGCCTTCGCCCTCCTCCCAGGCTGCTTTCGCTCCCTGCTTTGCTATCGTCTGCCCCGCCGTCTCCATCGCCGACAGCAGCCCTGGCTCTGCCCTCCTCCTGCAGCCTTTTGGACCTTCCGAGGCAGCTGCCAGGACCCCGCTGCCCCCAGGCAGCCATGGGGCACAGTGCCCAAGGCCTTTCCTTGCTTCCTTCCCAAACCGCTGCTGCCGCTGCCCATCTGAGCCCACACTAACCATGTGATTGTTTTGTGTTTTCGCAGGCAGTTTCTTGATTCGGATATGCCTAGGTATTATTTGTTTCCATTGTTGTTTTTTTTTCCACCCCCCCCCCCTCCACTCTCCCCCCTCTCTCCCCACACCTCAGCACTCAGCACCGCTGCCGGCGGCACGTGGGTTTCCAGCCCCCTGTCCACGTTCCCTCCTCTCCCCACATCCTGGGCACCTCTCTCTCACGCCGCCCTTCCCTGCGGGTTTTGCTGTTTGTTTGGATGGTGCTCTCGCTCCTCCTTGCTCTCGCTGGCTTCCGCTCCCATCGCCCCGTTTTCATTTGGTTCTTGACTTTTGACACCGCTGCTCTCCCGGCTCTCCGGCATCCAGCTCCGGACACGCAGCCCCTGCCCCTGTCTCAGCCCCACGTGGGGAGGGCACCACGTGTGGGGCTGTGTGGGGACGTGTGCTGGATGTACGCACACCCTGCAGCCATGTGCAGCCCTCCTGCAGGTGTAGGTGCAGTGTATGCATGGCAAAGGTGGATGCATCAGGGATGGGGTCCTCCAGGTTCCAGCAGGGCTCTGGGGTCCCTGCAGCAGCCAGAGGTTGAACTTGCACAGGGACAACCAAGGACATCTGTCTGTTTGTCTGTCTGGCAGTACTCCTCCCCAGTGGGGTGCTTGGGGATCTCCTCTGCCCTGCTTTAATGCAGGCACCTTTCGGGCTCTGGGAGTGCTGAGGCTGCTCTTACACCATTGGAGGGGCAGAGTTAAGGCAGGAAGGTGTGAGGCTGCAGCGAGCTTGCTGCAACATCCGTAAAGCAATAAACCTTGGGATGCTCTCCCTGAGCAATCTCTTGCCCCCTGATTTGGGGGGGGCAAACAGCCGCTGCAGAGCGAGGAACGACCACCACGCCTGGTGGGGAATTCCCTTTGGGCACACTCCATCTGCAGTGTGGGTGCTGAGATGGGCTCTGATGGTCACTGAGCTCCCCCGGAGCAGCCCCAGGGCAGACCCTAGTGCCATCCTGCTCCTCCTGGCACCCCGGTTGGCCCTGTCCTGGGCAGCAGCTGCCGCAGCGTGCACGGCGGCCCCATCCGGACGATGCTTTCTGACGTTTCATTTTTCTGTGTGTGTGTATGTGTGTGTGTGTTTGTCCTGGGTTGCCTTCCACTTATAGCATTTCATTCGGAAATGACACTAGGTATTTTGCGTGCACTTGCTCGGTCTGGTCCCTCCCGCTTCTCTCTCTTTCTCCTTCGCCTCGTTCCTCTGCTTTTTGCTCTTCTTCCCCCTCTCCCTTACTCTCCTCTTCTCTTATGTCCTCCCTTGGGAGCTCTCTCTTCTCAAGCGCTCTGTGTCTGAAAAGTGATCCTTTGCCTTGACTCTGTCTCACGTGGTTTTCACATAGGCAGCACCTCTGAGAGTGTGACTCACTGCTCTCCAGCATGATGCTCTGAGCAGGGGTGGTGGCCATGCACCCATGGGTGCAGCCAAAGCTCCCCCTCTCCCCCCCCCTTGCTGGGAGCCTGCCCCACTCCCAGCCCTGGTGCAGCTCAGTTCTGGCTGCCTGCAGATGGCTGTAGCCAAGCTCTGCCTGCCTGGGGGTGCCCACAAAGGAGCTGGGGTGGCCCTGGGGGGATTGTGAGTGTGGGTGCCCTGGCACTGGGGTGGTAATGCTGGGGTCCCCCTACACTCTGTGACTCAGAGCTGCCTCCTGCTTCCCTTTACTGTACCACACAGACCCCAGAGTGCAGCCTCTGCTCTGCACCATCCTTTAGAGTCCCACAGGTGCTCACCCTGCAGCTCCTGCCTGGTCTCCCCAATGCACAGTGCAGAGATGGAAAACAGAGTATGAGGCAGCCGGCAGGGACAGAGGGCAGTGGCCAAGGCACAGCAGGAACAGGGGGGACAGTCCCACGGGCTCAAAATCCTGGTCCCTGGCTCCTCCTGGGGACTTTGCTGGTGGGGGCTGTCCCCCCACACTGAGCATCCTCTTTCCTACCTACTCTGGCTGTTGTCACCCAGGGTGCTGATGGGCGGCAGAGTGCTGGCCTCAGTGTGCTGGGGGTGGCAGCTCACCATGAGCTCTGGGGACATGCTCCCTCCTCTGTCCCTTCGTCCCCCACTCCCTGCTTTGCCTTGCACTCAGCTGAGCCCCCCTGATCCCAAACCCCTGTGCACAGTTCAAGGGCACCTGTCTCCCTCCCACTGCACCCATTTTGCCTTGGCTTTGCCTTGAGCCTGCATCCCCCAGAGTGGCTGTCCCCAAACGTCCCATGCATGCCCATGTGTCCCCGCAGGCCTGCTGCAGCGCTGCGGAGGGAGGGAGGGAGGGAGTGTCTCCTTGCTGTCTGGCTGGGATTTCAGGGGGATTGTTTCACCGGCTTTGCTCTTTCTTGGCAGGACTTTCTACCAGTTCGAGGCAGCATGGGACAGCTCCATGCACAATTCCCTGCTGCTCAATCGCGTCACCCCATACCGGGAGAAAATCTACATCACCCTCTCAGCCTACATCGAGGCAAGGACCCGAATCTGTGCCGTTATAACACAAATGGGTTTTCCCCCACTGCTGTGGTTCTCCTGGTGGAGTGCAGCCCTCAGGGGTGCTCCTCTGGCAGCTTCCCATGTGCAAGCACAACCCAGGAGGACATGAAGGGGGAAAGGCAGGGGCTCCTCCAGCCCTTCCTGCCTGCTGTGGGCTGCAAGCACAGGGGTGCTGCCCATACAACCCAGGCACCCCCTTGACACAGCCCCTCTCCTCTTCCCCCACCCTGCTGCAGATGGAGAACTGCACCCAGCCCGCCGTCATCACCAAAGATTTCTGCATGGTTTTCTATTCCCGAGACGCCAAGCTCCCCGCGTCCCGCTCCATCCGCAACCTCTTCGGCAGCGGCAGCCTGCGGGCTTCAGAGAGGTACCAGCATCCTCCTGGTTGTGGGAGGGAGGAGAAAAGGGAGAAGCAATGACGCCAGCACCCAGAGCTGCCCTGGAGTGTGGGGGAAAAACCTCAGAGTATGGGGACAGGGTTAGGTGACATCTCCCTTTGCTTACAGCAACCGCGTGACGGGGGTCTACGAGCTGAGCCTGTGCCGCGTGGCAGATGCTGGCAGTCCAGGTGGGTTGTGGTGTGAGTGCCTGAGCTGTGCACCCATCCTTTGAGCCACGTGCCTGTCCCCTGAGCTGTGTGTTTGTCCCCAAAGGCATGCAGAGGCGGCGCCGGCGCGTGCTGGACACCTCCGTGGCCTATGTGCGGGGAGAAGAGAACCTGGCTGGCTGGCGGCCCCGCAGCGACAGCCTTATCCTCGACCATCAGTGGGAGCTGGAGAAACTCAGCCTCCTGCAAGAAGTAAGATGTTGGGTTGGGGAGAGCTTCTCGGGGCTGAAAGAGCACACTTTGCCACAGTGGGTGCCAGAACACACCACGGATCCCCAGCTCTCCTGGCTTTGTGTCATGGGGCTCTGTTCCTGCTGCACTGATGTTAGCCAGGTGCCTGCAGACCCAAAGCAGCTGCTAATGGGGTGTGGGGAGCATGTCCCCCAAAAGATGCCTCCAAACTGGGCACGGGGAAGCCTGGTGCTGAGCAGGGCTGTCCTCAACCAGGTGGAGAAAACCAGGCACTACCTGCTGCTGCGTGAGAAGCTGGAGACGACCCAGCGGCTGGGCCTGGAGACCCTGTCCCCGTGCTCCAGCGAGGACTCCGAGTCCCGAAGCACCTCCTGTGTCTCCTCCCCACTCTCAGCTGACGGGGCCCCAGAAGGACGGACTTCTCCTCCCGAAACCCCCAGCGAGAGGCAGAAGGAGCTGGCCGTGAAGGTACCATCCTGGAGCCAGGAGGGGTTCACAGGGGGGCGGGTATGGTGGTAACAACACGGGGGAGAAGGTGATGGGGTGTTAGAAGGTGCCTCCCACACCATCGTCCTCATCTGCCCGCAGTGCCTGCGCCTGCTCACGCACACCTTCAACCGCGAGTACAGCCACAGCCACGTCTGCATCAGTGCCAGCGAGAGCAAGGTACCGGGGTGGGGACAGAAACTTGGGGTGTGCAGGGCTGGTGATGGTTGGGAGGGACGCGTGAGGACTGGGGCTCGCAGGGCATGGGTGGGTCTGTGGGTGGCCCTGCTGCCACCCTCTGCTCGCCTGCCTGCTCCCAGAGCACCCATATGCACGTTCCTCTCCCTGCCCCGGCCAGAGCTGTGCCCGGCTTCGGGCAGAGACTCCAGTCCACACCTCCGCTCCTCCACAGCTGTCTGAAATGTCTGTGACCCTGATGAGAGACCCCTCCATGTCAGCTCTCGGGGTCACCACCCTCACCCCCTCCTCAACCTGCCCATCGCTGGTGGAAGGACGTTACAACACCATGGAAGTCAGGTATGAAGGTGGCCGGGAGGTTGGGCTGGGTACCCAGTGTTCACCGAGCAGGGTGGCAGTACTGCTCAGGCACGGTCCCAGCTGCCAGGTGCTCTTCATCGTCCTCCAACTCCATCCTTTCTTCTCCTCTCAGAACCCCACAGGTCTCCTCCAGGGTGGAGAGTCCTGACCTGGAGCCTGTGGTGGAAGGAGAGCAGAAGAAGTCCCCAGCCCGCCGACCTGAGGATGAGAAGGAGCCCCAGCGGCAGCTGGTGCCTGACATCCAGGAGATCCGGGTCAGGTAGGAGCCACTGGGGTGGCCGAGAGAGGACCCCCGTAGGGACAGCGGGAGCAACCAGTGGCTTGCGGGGAGAAAGGTGACAGTGCTCTTCTGCAGCCACCTACCTCCTTGCAGTCCATGCCCCAGCCTGACCCAGCCCTCTCTGCCCCTCTGCAGCCCCATCGTCTCCAAGAAGGGCTACCTGCACTTCCTGGAGCCCCACACCAATGGCTGGGTGAAGCGTTTCGTGGTGGTCAGGCGCCCGTACGTCTACATCTACAACTCAGACAAGGACTCAGTGGAGAGGGCCATACTCAACCTCTCCAAGGCCCAAGTGGAGTACAGCGAGGACCAGCAGGCCATGCTGAAGGTGGGTGTCAGCCTCACATATGGGGATCCTTGACACTCCGGGGCAAGGTGCTGACCCAAGCTCTCCCCTAGCAGACCCCCAACACGTTTGCTGTGTGCACGGAGCACCGGGGCATCCTGCTGCAGGCGAGCAGTGACAAGGACATGCACGACTGGCTCTATGCCTTTAACCCCCTCCTGGCTGGGTCCATAAGGTATGGATGGGTGACAGAAGGGGTGTGCTTCAGTGGATGGGCCTTAGGAAGGGGTGGGGAGGTCACCAGCAGCTGAGTGAAGTCCTTGGGCTGCAAGCTGCTGTCCTTCTGGCCAGACATGGGGATCACTTACTGAGCCAGGCTGGGATGGGATAGGCTCTAAGCTGACAGAGTTTGGGTCGTGTTAATTACGATTTCAGCTCTGCCACTTTATAACTGTAAGGAGTTACTCCTCCCCACTTAACCAAGGACCCATATGCAGCACGCTGAGCCTTTGCTCTTTTGAGAATCTTTGGAATTGCAGAGGGGGAATAGGAACCAATGCACTGAGATTTGTGAGCCCCGGCAAAGGAGTGCTGTTTACCCCCTGCCCCACTGGCTCCACCTGGATTCAAGAACCAGCCTGCACCCAGGATACTCCATGTCTCCCTTTCCTTACCTCTGACTTCTTTTGTCTCCTGGTTTCCAAATCAGATCCAAGCTGTCCAGAAGGAGAACAGCCCAGATGAGAATCTAACCTGAAAACCACCCTCCACCTCATCCGTCTGCCAACAGGATCAAGATAGCAGATTCTGTCTCAAGAGTCCCCATGTTAACGTCCGATCTCTCACACCATCTGCTGCCCCAGCTGCCTGCTCCATGGAAGGATCCGTCTCGATCTACACCTTCACGGGGGAAACTCATTTCTGTTCGTAGCTGCAAACGCCCGGTGCCACCTGGGCAAAATTTCTCGTGTGCATGTGATCTTCTGCCCGTCCCCCCATGGGTGGCCTTCATGTCACACAACCTGTAACGCTCCAGAGAGGTTCCTTTCGGAGAGGAGGGAGCAAGGAGGGTAGATCCAGTTAGAAGCTGGTCTTTGATCTACAGAGGTAGCAGTGTCGTAAAGCTTGCAGATGAGAAATCAGGAGGAATTGCTTCCACGTGAAGGGAAAGTGGTAGTTTAGGTATGGGGATTTCCTAATTTATTGTTTCTACAAAAGATGTCAGGGCAAAATCAGGTGTCAGTAGTTTAAGATTATATTTATAAAGTATTTATTTCTATTTACATCACAAAAAAAACCCATACAATGGGTCCTGGCCCCCGAACAATGCCTCCCCTGAGCCGGGGAGAGGCTTGGCAGCGGGCTGGTGCCGAGGCCACCGCAGCCCCTCTCCCAGAGACACCTTTCTGGGAGAAGGGACCAAACACGGCGACTGCGGTGTGCTCGCCCTCACTCCCCATCCTTCCCTCGACCTTCTGCTTTGCCCCCCAGCGCTTAAAACTACTTTTCCCAGAAGCGGTGACCGGATGAGGCACCACGTCTTCCCAAGCGAGGCAATTCCTCTCTGCCCCATCTACCTCTGGTGGGGGACACACGCTGTTTTGGGTGGCCAGAGCACCCACGTGCACATGGACGAGCCAACTGCCCGAGCCCCGTGGGATGGTTGTGCCTCACTGAGAGCAAGTGTGTTTTTTCTGTCCCATGCCTGAAATGTGGCCCACATTGGCTGTCCCCATGCTGCCCCCAGGGCCTCTTACCAAACAGGGAGGTCAGCATCGCCGTGGTGGGGGGAGCATGGAGGCTGGGCAAGCTGCTCCCAAAGCTGGCTGACAATGTTCCCCAGGAGCCAGGATTCGGAGCAGCCATCCCAGCCCCACGGCTCCTCACTGCCCTCGCCCCCAAAGGCTCGCTGTCCCCTCGTGCAGGAAGAACAGGGCTGAGGCAGGTGACAGGGCAGTGCAGAGACCAGCATTGGGGTGGGGACGGCAGGGAGCAGAGAGGCCGGGCCTTCTTACTTTCATAGCTGACATTTTCATACCCCACTCCCCCCGTTCCAGAAGCCCAATCCCACCTTCCTCCCCTCGCGGCCACTCAGTCTATGGCTGCAGCACAGCCGTGCTGGTGGGGCTCCCCAGGGCCTCGTCCTCCCCAGCAAAACCCCACACCCGCTGGCACACATCCCTCCTCTCGTCTGTTTGTTGGTCGTTTCGCCGAGCGCGGGTGCTTCACTTCAGGGCTTCCCAAGGGTGGCCCATGCAGCTCCGGGCAGGAAGGCGGGAGTCTTCCCCCGCACACCCTCGGGCCCCGCTTCGCTGTCACGCATTCACAGCCAACCTTAATTTGCACAGCACGGCCACACCTCGGCCCCACCACGCTGTCCCCTGTGCGTGTCGGCGCGGTGCCGGGCGGAGGCCGTCCCTCCACACCTTTTGCTCCTTCGTAAACCCACAAGGGCACAGAGGGCGGGGATGGCAGGGCGCGTTGCTCCCCGCCCAGCTGTTCCCCCATCAGTAGGATCCCAGAGATCGGCCCAACTCCCCCCTGGGGGCGAGAGGCTCCTCCGGGCTGAAGGCAGCTCCCGGTGGAGCGCTTCCAACAGGGCCAGGCCCGGTGTCTGCCAGCAACCAGACACAGCTGTGGCAGCCGTGCGAGGCCGTGGGCCCAGCCCCGAGGCGTGCCTGAGGCCAGCCAACCTGCAGAGCACGCCACGGGGCCGGGGCCCGAGGCCTACACCTCGAGGCCCAGCTTCAAGCCCCACGTCCTCTCGGCCCCGCGTGGGATCGCAGCCCATCGTCACCCTGCTCCCGTTGCCCCCTTCCTCCCCGTGTTGGAGCTTCGGGCCCCGGCCGCCTGCCCGCGCGCGCCAGGCTTGTTCGGTTCTGAAATAAATGTGGCATTGACGCAGCCGCCTCGAGCCGTGCTTCGCCGCGGGGTGGGGGCGGGGCACCGGGCACGCGGATGGCGCCCTGCCGTCCCATTGGCCAACGCGGTCTTGATCGGCGGCGCCGTTCCGCTTCGCGATTGGTCAACGCGCCTCAGCATCACCGCCCCTCGGCGGCGGGTCGATGAGCGCCGGAGCACTTCCGCCGCCACCGCGCCGGCTTCCGATCTCATCGCGGCTTCCCATTGGTCATCAAGCGACGACGCCCCGGCCCGCGGGGCTGATTGGCAGGGGCGGGGCGCGGCGGCGGGGCGGGCGGCGTTGGGCCGGGCGCGGCGGATGGACCTGTTCGGGGACCTGCCCGAGCCCGGCGGCTCGGCCCAGGGTGAGGGCCGGGCGGCCCGGCGGGGGCTTCGGGGCCGCTCCGGGATGGGGGTGTCCATCGGGGCCTTTCCGGCGGCGGGAGGCCGGAGCGTTGTTCGGCGCGGCCTGGAGGCCGCCTCAGCGCGGGGCTGTGAGGAGAGGCCGTGCGGGTGCCGCCCCTCCGCGCCCGGGCACTGCCGCCGGTGCTGAGCTTCTTCTGCTGTCTTGCAGGGAAGGAGGCCCCGGGGCAGCTTCGGCTCTTTGACGACCTCCCGCCGGCCGGCAGCGCCGGCACAGGTAGGGCCCCCCCTCAGGCCCTCCTCCCCCATAGGCAGGCGGCAGCGCGGCCTCGGAGCGGAGGTTGAAATGTGGGAGCGTGGCTGCCTTTGGGCAGCCGCCGTGGTGTAGTTTGTGCGCGCGCCGAGAGGGGTGTGCGGAGCTTTGTTCCCTCGCAGTGACAAAGGCGCTCACTTCTTGCCTTTCTGTTGTACTGCAGGGAGAGGAAGCAATTTGCTCTTCGACGATCTCCCTCCAGCCAGCAGCAGCGATGCAGGTAAGCGGCTGCGTTGGCTTTGCCGGCCCAGCCTTCCCGACCTCTTCAGAACTGAGCTGCTGGTAGGCGAGGCTTTGTGTGCAGCTGGTACCTGGGGGAGACTGTATTGTATGGGAACGGGAAAAGGTTCTGATGCCACGGAAACCGTTTGTAGTTGACAGCTTTAATTTGCAGCCTGTGTTCTGAAGTCCGTAATAAATATAAGGGCACCTTCAGAGTAATGGTGTGTTGTTGTGGCCACAACTCGCAGGGACAAATAATTAAAGCCAAGCAAGGCTCTGATCTGGAATGTTAACTTCCTGAACGTTTAACTGCAGTAAAGGCAGGGAGCTAGGAAATGAGTTGTGACTTGGGGAGAATCAGATGCCCTTGGGCTGAATGTGGCTGTACTGTATCTGAGGGAGGGCTGTATGATTCAGAGTGACCACATCTGGGTGCCGTGGGCTGCCTGTCGCTTCATGCTGCGGGAGCATGCAAGTCTGCACTCCTGAGAGTGCTTTGGTGAAGCCCTGCAAATAAAACCAAGCTGGAAGTCCTCAGCTGCCTGCTTTTGTTCTCTTTCAGCCTCCGGCGCTCCTGAGCAGGTCTCAGCAGAGAGCCATGCAAAAGGGGAGAAGAGAAAGTCCCTGGAGGAGGAAGAGAAGAATGGCAGGGAAGAACTTGTGGAAAAGAAAGTTTGTAAAGGTTTTCAGACAGTTTGAAAACAAATGTACTCAATTTGTACTTTTTGACATTTTGCTGAGGAAGTCCAGACTAAAGCTGAGCCTTGGTTCTTCAGTCTGCTGGCGTTTGCAGCCTCTTGTGGGGAGCAGGCTGTGGTGGAAGGAGCCCCTCAAGCTCTCTGGCACTCTCTGCCTCCCTCACCTGGGCCTCCTTACCAGTCTGCTGAAGTGGCAGGAGCTGGGCAGTGTGAGTGCCTTGGCATGTGCAGAGTAAGGGGTTGTGCTGCCAGCAGGGGGACTGGGTGTGAAGCCTCTGGAAGGCTTGACCTGCGCCAGTTTCTTTTACCAGATCCACAAATCTCTCCTGAGTGGCTGCTGAGAAAGCCAGAGAGAGGCTTATTTGTGTTGACATGTAATACATTTGACTTCAGTGCAAGTTCCCACGTGTTGTGTGCAGCTTTGGGAAACCAGATGTGTTCAGTGAAAAGGAAGTTACATATTCCACAGACAGTGGACTTTGCTTTCCTGCTCTCACCCATTCCTCAAAGCTGCACTTGGTTTAATCTTCTGTTTCAGTTGTGCCATTCATTCCCACCCCCCATTTGGTAAGGGTCCTCTGTGATGCTCAGCAGTACTGCCTGTGTTCAGCTGTCCCCCAAAACAGAGCGAGCTGCTCTTGGAGCTGCTGGCCTCATGTTGCAAAATACATCGTGCTTAGTGGAAGCTGCCAGATGTGCTGTTGCAAGGCAGTGGCCATACTTTGCTGTGAGGCTGGAAGTGTTTGGGAAAGCTGAAAAGTGACTGTCAAGGTGAGCTGAGGCAGGGAGGGAGCTTGATTGGCATGTGTCTGTTTGTCTCCTTTAGGGTCAGTGGGCGTTTTTGGATTGAAGGGCTACGTGGCAGAGAGGAAAGGTGAAAGAGAAGACATGCAGGATGCACATGTCATCTTAAATGATATCACTGAGGAGTGCCAGCCTCTGCCCTCCCAAATGTAAGTGAGCCCTGACTGCCAAAGCCAGGGGATAAAGCTGTGGATGGCAGCCAGGTATGGAGGTGAAGGAGCTCCAGCTTGCCTCAACAAAGCCTGTGTGTGGTGTGTGATAGCTTTTGCTTTGAGCTGCTGCTCTTGCTTGCAGGCTGCTTCATGATGTCCTTTGGGTTTGTTATTGGGAAATCTAGAGCAAGCCATTAGCCTTGTTCCTGGGCATATCACAGGACTAGATTATAAATAAATGCCTTCTAGTGGTGCTCAGTGCGTGTAGTCACTGTCTTCACAAGGACTGTGAGAGCCTAACAACTGTGGATATTGAGTTTCTGTTACCCTCATTGAAGCATGGACGTTTTGAGGCACTCATTTTAATTGCAAGCAATCAGTCTTCACCTTGGGGGGTGTTTACAGAGTGTGAAATCCTTATCTGTGGCAAGGGAGAGAGTGCTTGAAGAGGAGAGAACAAACATTAGAGCTCTCTCACCTGAAAAGCTTAATTATCTTGGAAAATATTTATTTTATGTTATGTATATTTATGCACATTTATATTTTATGCTTAAAGGAGTGCTCTCAAGTGTTGTCCTGCTGCTGCATTTAGCTTCTGAACTCATGTCCTGAGAGCTTTGTTGGATGAAGGATCCAAGCTTCCTGTCTGTAGCACAGTGGCAGCAAACTTAGGCAGTGCAAAGAGCTGTGGGTTTGCTCAGACTGATGTTTGCATAGTGCTGCAGTGTTGCAGCACCTGACAGGTGAAGGGTTTAGCTGCTTTTATGCCCAGTTGTGGTCTGTAAACTATGTTCTACTCTTCATTTTCTGCAAAGAAGGACGTTACAAGCAAGCATTCAGTGCTTACACGTGTAAACCATGAAAATCCTTGACTGAATGAGCTTTGGAACATCTTAACACCTCTGCTTGTGTCTTACAGTGCAGCATTTCTTATGCTGGCTGGGGTGGGGCAGGGTGTTATGGAATGAGTGTGTTCAGTCCTGCCTTCTGGCTAACAGCCCTTCTCATTCCCTCCCAGCACACGTGTCTCATACTTTGCTGTTTTTGATGGCCACGGGGGAGTCCGAGCCTCAAAGTTTGCAGCACAGAATCTGCACCTCAACCTGATCAAGAAGTTTCCAAAAGGTGAGAGGGTGGAGTGAGGTCACCTTTTATGCTCTGAAATTGTGGCTGCTGCTTAAGGAAACGGATCTGTTGGTGCATAGTTCTGCAGTTTCCGTTCCTTAGTCCAAATGGGCTTGTGTGCAGAGACCATGCTGTCTCCTGGGGAAGAGAGCTGGAAGCCTTTTTTGGACTGAAAGTGCAAGCAGCCAGTATTAAACCACTAACCAAGCCTAAGATGTGCTATTGCCAGGCTTGGCAGAGCTGCTCTGTGAGAAAAGGAAGAGTAAAAATAACCTCTCTGAAGGAGAGGGGGTTTATTATAAGTTCTGCATACATGTTATCAGGAAGACTTTGGTAGCATGAACTTGGGATGTGCATCAGCTGCTGTGTGCAGAATCTGCCCAATGTGCTGCCATCCATACTGGATGATGGGAGAGGTGGGTTGGATATGTTTCAGCAGAAGCTTAGTTGCTGCTTTCCCTGTCTGGCAGGCGAGGTGGTCAGCGTGGAGAAAACAGTGAAGAGATGCCTTTTGGACACCTTCAAGCATACAGATGAAGAGTTTTTAAAGCAGGCATCCAGCCAGTAAGTGTAAATGCTTCCCATGAGGAAGCCTTGAGTCGTGTCTTGGTGAAACACCAAGTCCAGCTGCGTGCCAGGCTGGGCATGCCTGCTTGGCAAAGGTTCAATCTTGCTGGTTTTTTTTTCTTTTCCTACCTCTTAACTAAATTTTAAAACAAAACTGAAAAACATAAATACTTTGTGGGTGAAATGCTGGCCTATCTCCCTGCTAGATTCTGAGTGCAAATGCTTTTGCTTTGTTCTGTCCGTGCTGGACCGACACACTAGCTGTGGTTTATGACTCAGTAGTGTACAGATTGGTAAGAAAATGGTTGTATTTCAAGCACAGCCCTTTATACTTCCTGTCATTCAGAAGCAGACACCTGACACATCTGGAGAGACTGCTGTGTCTGAGGTGCCCTGCAAGTTTTAAGTAAATTAAAAAGTGGCTGTTTCTTAAGAGACAATAGGAAGAAGTTTCCTCAAGTGTGTTACAGTGGTGTCATTCCTGAAGCAATCTGTTTGGTCAGAAACGTGACAAAGGTACTACAAAGGATTCCTGTGTGGCAACAGCTGTGTTGATGGTGACATGTATAATATTTTCAGCTGCACCTTCAAAATCAGGAAAAAAATGGGCAAAATATGTCTAGAGATCAGTTTCTTAAACCTAATTCCAGTAAAGAATGGTATACAAGCTGGGCTTTGTTATGGGAAAGACTCAAGTGGCAGCTGTAATGTGAGGAACACTTCTCAGCTTACCTAGAGCTCCAGGGGTACAAACTTAACTACAGTGAGTGAGATATCAGGAGTGTGACTGAGCCATTGGTGTTAATGCTGAGATGAAGGTGAGGACTGAAGTGGGCAGGAAGAATATGGTGAGAAAAGGAAGGGAAAGAAAGGCAGAAGGATGGTAGCTCAGTTGCAGCCCTGGGCTGCAGAAGAAGGAGCCTTCTTAGAAGTTCAGGGTTTTTGTTACAGGTTCTGGGCAGTGCTGAGCTTGAGGCAGCCAAAGATGAGCTTTGTTGGCAGCTGAGTGAGGGAGGGGTGGTGTGGGGACTGAGGCTGGGAGAATTTGAGCCAGTTGGGCACTGGCCAGGCACTTACAAGGTGCTGCTCTGTGTAGCTCCTCCATCCTTACTAAGCATGCTGTTAACTGCCCACATTTTCCATAGCTGTTTGTGGGTGTGACTCGCTGGGGCCTTGCTGGCTGCTGAATGTCACTGTGTGCCACTTCCTCGAGTGCCCAGGAACACTCTGTCAGCAACTTCTCAGCAGCTTTCCTCCGTGGTAATGTCACTGTTGTTTCCTCAGAAAGCCTGCATGGAAGGATGGCTCCACAGCTACGTGTGTCCTGGCTGTTGACAATATTCTCTACATTGCCAACCTCGGAGACAGCCGGGTAAGCAGAACGGAGATGCCTGCTGTTGGCATCTTGAGTCCCCTGTAAGCTTGCTAGCTCTGCAGGCTGATTCTGTTGCCTGTATTATTTGCAGGCAAGAGCTGTGGGGAAATAGTGCAGTCCTTCTGTACCTCGTGCCAGAGATCACAGTTATCTGTCAACATTTAAGCTAGCTTCTCTTTTATATACATAGAAAGCCTCAAGTGCAAACTTACAGCTCTCTCAGGAGGTTCTTGCTACTGTTTTGGTGTTTAGTCACAAGGGTCTTTTGTCAGCACAGGCGATTCTGTGTCGTTACAATGAAGAGAGCCAGAAGCATGCAGCCTTAAGCCTCAGCAAGGAGCACAACCCCACCCAGTATGAGGAACGTATGCGGATACAGAAAGCAGGGGGAAATGTCAGGTAAGTGCCTGAAGGAGGTGGTTGAGCAGACCTAAATGCTGGCTCAACTCTGGACATGGAGTTTCTGAAGCTTTGCATGCCTGCTGGTGGGAACCTAGAGGCAATTTCACTGCCTACAAGTGATCCCTCAGTTATCTGAGGAGTCAGTGGCTTGAATTGGCTGATGGGTGCTGATTTCCCATGGACATAAAATGGTGACAGAGTGCTGTGCTGCAAAGGCAGGAACAACTGAAAGCCTGTCAGCGTGGTACCAGCATAGACATGCTTAAAGTTGAGCTGCAGAACTTGACTGTTGAGCTACGCTTGCTGCACACTGTGGTACTGAGCAGAATTAGCTTACTGTGTGCAGCACCAGCACGAGGGAGAGGGTTTGAGAGGGCACAAGAAGCATCTTCATGGCCATGCTTCCCTCAGGTGCTTGCTTTCCTCGACTGGGCACACAGCTTGCAATTAGTGCAGCATCTCTGTGGGTGAGATGATGCAGTGAGGCTGTTTGGAGTAGAAAGGAGACTTGTGGAGCTGGAGTGGGGTTATTATAACACTGCTGTGCAGGTAAGTGTGTGTGCATGGCTGTTTGGGCAGCTAGTGCTGAGCACAGCAGCTGTGTCTGATTTCTCTAGTGAGTTTCTCTCCTTTTGAAGGCTGTTTCTTAATTTAGTGACATCCTCACTAGGGAGGGCTTGGTGCAACTTAGTTCTCTTAGGGCCTGCTTAGTCCCTGCAGGGGCAGAATGTCCCCCTGGGGTTGGAGTCAGTAAGCTCAGTTCAGTCTTGCTGCCATGTCTGGGTAGTCTTGTTCCCATTACCTTTGGAGAGCATGTTCTGCCTCTTATGCTTGGCACTGCTCCATCTTCCTGTGCAGGCAAGAGATGGGCCAACCTGCTAGTTCTTTTTAGAACTGGGGCAACAGCTCACCTGCTGCCTGGGAGCCTCTCCCTCTGGTATTAGAAACATAGAGCCATCGTGCTTCAATATTTTGAACCAAGAGATAAGAAGCAAAGCACATGAGCATCAGATCTCTTTTGTGATGCACCTCATCCCTTCCTTCTATCTCTAGCAGGGGTGGTTGGACTGTAGCTGTGTCCTTGCAGGGAGCATGGAGTAGCCTTCCTGGAGGGGAGGATGCTCAGTTGTTAGAAAAGTGGAGCATGGAAAGCTGCTCCTGTGGGGGCAGTACTTTGTTAATTAGAGAGATGTAATAAACGGGACTGCATCCCGAGGGTTGTAGTGCAGATTTCACAGACTGACTGCTGTGGTCAGTTTTTAATGAACACCAGGTGACCAGGAGGAACTGCTGGGCTGGTTGTCCTGAATGGCAGAGCACAGGAGGGGCTGCTAGCTCAGCCCTTCTCCTACTTGTTGCTGTTCTGAGCTTCTATTGAAACACTGTGCTAGATGCCATTCTTAAAAACAGCCTGTGAATTCAGTCCTCTGCCTCCAGGAGTTGGAATAACTCTTGCTTTGCTGGCTTTCTAGACTGAGCAGGACTTGGGTTAGGGCAGAGAGAGAAAACAGCCTTGAATTTTCCTGGCTTCATTTCTTCCTTCCCCTTTCCATTTGTTTGTGTGAAACACTGGGAAACATACAGGTTAGGAGAGAAGCTTGAAAGGCAAGATTCAAACTTGCTGGGGAAGTGGGATTGGTTTTGTGTGAGGCAGCTGAGTGGCTGATGGAGAAAGGCAAAGTGTGCATACGTAGAGGAGGCTGTGAGCATTTTCTCTCCTTGTGCAGGGATGGAAGAGTGCTGGGAGTGCTGGAGGTTTCCCGCTCCATTGGGGATGGTCAGTACAAGCGCTGTGGTGTTATCTCTGTGCCAGATATCAAACGCTGCCAGCTCACACACAACGACAGGTAAATAAATGGTGCCTGCTCACCCCGAGGCTGCTGTGTCCTGGCTCTCTGCTCAGCAGCAAGACAAGCTGCTTCCAGGGCTAGAGCATTGAGGCTGAATCCCAGAATTAAAGGGTGCTTTTGCTGCTGATCTCCCTCTGCTCCTGCTCCTTACCAGTACAGTGTGGCAGTGCTGCTGTCTCACTTTGCCAAGTCACTGAAGGCTCCTGTTGGGGAAACAGTGGTGGCAGCACACACAGGCCTTGTCCTTTCTTTGTGCTCTAAGCTTGTGCACCTGTCTTCAAGCAGATGTTTAAGGCTTGAATCCTTGGATCCCTGCGCTGTCCAAGCGGTGTTCCGAGAAGCCGTGGTGCCCAAATACCCCATTGCATTCAGCTCTGGTTTTTGAAGATTTGAGATAATTTTCCAGCAAATGATTGATGATGATAAATTGCATTCAGGTCGGTACAGCCCTGAATGCTCTCAGAGGCAAGTGGGTGACCCCGTGCTCCTGCTTCTGGTGGGGGTAGAGTTCCATAGCAGGCAATCTGCTGAAACATTTTAAGGGATGCTCTGAGCATCAGGCTCTGAAACTGCCTTCAGTGGTGGAGGGGCTGCAGTTTTCTGGCTGGTCACTCTGGCTGGGGCTCCTGGTTAGTGCAAAGCCCCGTGCAGGAGAGGGAGTGCACAGCAGGCTGTTTTCTTCTTCCTCCCATTGGGAGCTGGGAGGTAGCTCTCCTCCCCTGGAGGTTTTGCATCCCTTGTGATGGATCGCAGGAGCCCAGGAGCGCAGCATTGTAAAAGGATGCAAAGCCATGTGTATTGCTCTGTTTCCTTGCACTTAGGAGGGAAAACATGAATAAAAGGATCCCAGAGCTGTTCCTAAAGAAACAGTGCAGCGTCCCAGCAAGGCACGGGGCCGTTGTATATGGCCTTGCTTAATTGTGCGTGTCACTCAGCCCCCCAGGATGTGCAGACGTGGCTCACCTGACTGTGGTGCCTCTGAGGGCTTTTCAGATGAGCTTTATCACACTGTGCCTTTGGGCTGAAGCATGGGTACTCATGCAAAAAAAGAGTGCAGAGGGGCATTGCTTTAGCTGGGGAGTCAAAGCTTCAGCCTCCTAACCTGTCTGACTTCCAGGTTCATCCTGATAGCATGTGACGGCCTCTTTAAGGTCTTTACGCCAGAAGAAGCTGTGAACTTCATTGTGTCCTGCCTGGAGGTGAGGAGAGGGCATCGTGGGGGCTGGGATACTCGTGCAGTCATTTGTCAGTGCAGGAGCTGTGAAATTACATGTGACTTGCTCCCTCCAGGCTAATTAGCTGAACAATGAGCAGGTGGTGCAGAAATGTACTTCTGCCAGGGGCTGCTGTCTCCTGATGCTTGTCCTTATTTATTTTGCTTCCCTGTGCCCAGCGATGACCACGTGGCTGCACTGCTGTGCTTTGCTGGGAGCAATCCGTGTTGCCTTTCCCTTATCCCAACAGGACAAGAACATCCAGAAAAGAGAAGGGAAGCAGGAAGCAGATGCTAGATACGAAGCTGCCTGTAACAGACTGGCCAACAAGGCAGTGCAGCGAGGGTCAGCAGACAACGTGACAGTCATGGTGGTCCGGATAGAGCACTGAGAGATGAGGAGCAGCAGTGAGGTCCCTGTCTGATGCAAAGAGGGGACAAGTCCGTGTGGGTACGTGCGTGATGGGAGGAGGGCCTTGCTGCGTGCTCCTCAGTGTAAATAAAAGTTTTTTTTTCTAATAGTTTTAGTTCACTTGGCTAGCAGTGTTTTCTAAGCAGTTACTACAGTGGGTCAGCTTGTGGGGGGATTTTGTGTCCTGTTAACCCTCGCCCCCGTGAATGTCCCGACAAACCAAATAAATCCGTTTGGTAGAGGTGCTGGTGAGAGCAGGCATCTTTGTGCACAAACTGCCACCTGTTCTAAGGCTGCAGCTTTGCTGTTTGTTTCCTTGAGCTCTGACCAGTGGAGGTTTGGTTGGAGCTCCTGTGTTTGTGACCTCCTTGTAGCTGTGCTCCCTGTGCTGGGGAGGAAATCCTTTGGTGCTGGAGCCTGAAGTGCTCCAAATGGCCCTGGGAGTGCAGCAAGCTCCTCAGCCACATGGGGATCCCCCAGCCCAACACGCAGGCAGGCCACAGAGCTCCTTTTTGTGCACGTTTAATGGGTCAAACATTGCCAACAGAGCTATGGAACAACTTGAACAAACAATGCCAGCAAACAATACCAGCATCCCAGGAGCAGGGTGCTGGAGGCTGCGTTGGCCTCTGAGAAAGCGTGGCTTCGTGCTCAGCCCGACCTGGGGCTGGGGGCACCAGAGTTGGGCAAGGCCTGACAAAGTGCCAGCTGTGTCACTGCGGTGGGACCGTGTCCTTTGGGTGCCCTGCAGCTTGGTAGCAAGTTGTAGTGCTAAGGGTGAGGGAGAGGGGGTGGCAGTGGGATGTGAAGTGACAGAGGGCACCTGGGTCAGCTCTGCTACCACCCCTGGTCCCCCGGGAAGGCCTCAGTCCACTTGGAGGTGTCCATGAAGATGGAGGAGGAGCTGTGGAAGAGCCAGAGGCAGGGCAGCGAGCCCTCCCGCACCCAGCGGTCCTTGGCACAGTCGTACACCTCCATCTCCACCCGGTAGTCCCCGTCCATGCCCTTCCAGTGGCCGCCAGTGACAAAGAGCCGATCTCCCAGTGGTGCCATCCCACCGTTCTCATGCAGCGTGTGCAGGAGCTGCACCTGCACCAGGGGAAAGCCAAGAGCTGGGGTCAGCAAGCAGCGGTGGCCCGATGCCCCCCACGGCCTGAGCTGCTTAAACCCATAACCCCATGCTCCTGGAGGATGCCAATACCTTCTGCCAGATGTTGGCCTCCGGGTCGTAGACGTGGACCTTCTTGGTGTTGTCCCCGATGAGGTAGATGAGGCCGTGCAGCGTGGCGCAGCGCGGGGCCGAGAGGTATTTGGGGATGAACGGGGACGTGATCACGCTCCACGCATCTGCAAGGGGCAGCCCCGGGCTTGAAAAGAGAGCAGCACCCACGCTCCCCACCCGAGGCAGTGCCACAGCCCCAGGGCTTCGGTCTAGAGCGCGGTGGCTGAGCGGAGGTGCCGCTGGGGTCTGGTGGGCGCTCACCTCGCACGGGGTTGTAGCACTGCAGGGTGAGCGCATTGTACTTGACAGCACAGGAGCCCACCAGGTACAGCTTGCCCAGGCAGCCGGCGGCGGCGAAGTTGCTGACGTATTTGAGGGCCGGGCTGATGGCTGCCCAGCTCTGGTTGTAGGGGTCGTAGCGTTCCACCTCCACCACCTCCACCGTGGTCCCTGCGGGGCGGTGGCACGCTGCAGCCCTGGGGGCCGTGTCCCGTACCACCCACCCATCCCCCAGCATCACCTTACCCCCCAGCACGTAGATCTCGCCGTTGAGGACGGCGCTGGTGTGGTTGGTCCGCGGCCGCAGCATGGAGGCGATGGGCGTCCAGGCGCCGTCCTTGGGGCAGAAGCGCCAGGCCTGCGTGGTCGACCACGTGTCGTTCCGGGACCCCCGGGAGCCACCTACAGGGGACCAGGTCGGGCACACGGGTTGGATTCTGCTCAGAGATGGGCCCCCAGTCGCTGGGGTGACGCCAGCCCCCGGCCCAGCACGTACCGGTGACGTAGACGTCGTTGTTGAGTGCCACCAGAGAGAAGCCCCACTTGTTGTAGTCGGGGAAGTCGGGCAGAGCCATCCACCGCCCTGCAAGGCAGCAGAGCCACGCCATCACCCCGTGCGTGGGCTGGGGACATCCTGCCTGCGCCGTCAGGGGTGGGGACAGCAGCTCAGGGGGACACCTTTCTGCCAGCCCCATTTCACTCCTCCTTCACCCCACATCCCCACGGTGACAATTCGGGAGCTGCTTCTCTCCATCTCATCCCGCTGGGGAGCAGCTGGGGGACGATGAACACACCGCAGCGGGCACTTACGTGTTTTGGGGTTGTAGAAGGCGAAGTTCCTGGGGGCGGACGGTGTTTCCAGCCCCCCCTCCTCATCCTCGCTCTCCTCCAGCACGCGGCCTCCCACCACCACCAGCACCTCCTCCAGTTTCTGAGGCGGGGCTGCCTTTGGCGGCGTGGGGACAGCACCAGTGGCACTGAGCGTGGTGCGGGAGCGGGCCACCAGGGCCTGGCTGGCAGCTGAGTCACGGACCAGGGGTTCAGCAGCGAGCAGGTTCTGCAGGTAGTGGTCGGGCAGTGAGACCAGGCGGGCCAGCTCCAGCAGCTCGGGCAGGAACTGGGCCCTCTGCTCCGGGTCGTGGCGCACCCAGCGCAGCACAGCCTCGGCCACGCTCTGCTCCTCCTGCACCTGCAGCTGCTCGTTGGAGAGGTAGACGGCCAACCTCTCCTTGGAGAGCTGGAGGAACTCCTCCTGCCGAGAGACAGCCTCAAAGTTCTCCTGCAAGAAAGACCAGGCCTTGGAGGACACCTCGGGGCAGCCGTGGCTCTCTCCGAACTCGCAGATCCCCAGGCAGTTGGTGGCGTCCATCTGCTGCCGCAGGTAGCGGCTGCACACCTGCTGGATGGTGGGGAAGTGCAGCTGGCTGGAGGTGCGCATCAGCCCCTCCACGTTGCCCTGGTTGACGGTCACCTTCCCCGTGTAGGCGAAGTCCAGCAGCGTCTCCAACGCGTCGGGGTCCACCTCCTTGAGCTCCACGCGTGCCGCGATGCTCTCGGCGAAGTCCCCGGAGAACATGGCGTGGAAGTAATGGCTGCAGAGCGCCAGCACGCCGCGGTGGCACGGGAACTCCCTGCCGCCCGCCAGCAGCGTCACGTCCGACAGCTTGGGGTGGGCACGCAGCCGCTGCAGCCCCTCCAGCACGCCCTGAGCGTGCGACGGCAGGCAGAAGTCAAAGTCGTCCACGTTGCGCACCATGGTGCCGGGCGCGGTGCTTGGGGAGCCCGCGGGTCCCCGCCGCGGGAAGGAGCCCGGGCTGAGCGTGGCGAGGCCGTCCCTGCGGGGAGGCGGTGGTGACGGCCCTTTCCTCGCGTCGCCCGTGTGATGTACGGCGCCAGCTGGGGCCGGGGAAGGGATTTCAGGAGCCCCCGCCGCCCCCCTGCCCGCCCCACCCCGCGAGCCGTGGGGCTGAGCTGCCCTCCAGGAGCCGCCACGTATTTCTGGGAGGGTTGGAAGGGGGGGGGGGGGGGGGGGGGGGCGGGGGTTGCAGCGATCCAAGAGGGTGGTTTGGGGATTGGGTCACTTTCAGCCCCTAACAGCTTGGACCGGTTCCCCCTGACATCCCGAGATGGTGCGCGGGGAAATGACCCCCCCCACCCTTGGCACAGCTCAGCCGGCGCATCCTGCGCGTGGGGTGTGCGCGTGGGTACCCACGGGGAAGGGTCAGACCCATCCCCTTCCTCTTCTCCCCCCCCCCCCCTCCAGGTGGTGCTCAGCCCCCGGCCCCGCTGAGCCCCGCGTCCGTCCCACTCGTACCTGGGCTGCGCCCCGCTCAGAGCGCTCCGTGTCCCATGCAGCGTGGAGGACAGTGGCGGGGGGGACGGGAGAGACACGCGGGGTGGTGGCAGGGGCTGAGCTGGGGGCTGTATTTTTAGCCGGGGCGGGGACACTGCTCTTAAAGGCACCGCTGGGGCAGAGCCGCCTGCTGCCACCCCGGGGCACCCAAGGGTGCGGAGGGGGAAACCACACACACACACACACACACACACACACTCGGGCTTCCATAGGCACTGTGCCGCTGTGTGTGCGCACAGGAGGGGACAAACCAGACCCCTGGGCTGCTCGGGCACATGGCCGCGTCCCGTCCCCCTTCCTGGGGCCGGCTGTTAAAGATAAGCTCCTATCTCAGCCCCGAGGCGGAGCGCAGCGGGGTGGCAGCAGACACAGCGCAGCCGGGACTGCCGAGTCCGTTTGGAGAACGAACCGAAACGCTTTTATTGAAGCGCAGAGGGCGTCGAGGGGCCCCGCGAGGCGTCACTCCTCGAAGCTGAAGATCTCGGCCTCCTTCTCCTTCCAGAAGGCGAAGCTGCGGTCGATGTACCTGCAGATCTCCTCCTGGCCGCCGCCGGCCGCGCTCTGCCGGGGGCCGTCCCCCGCTCCCCCCGCCGCCCTCCGGGCGGAGCCCCCGACGGAGCCGAAGAAGCGCTCCTTGATGTCGTCGAAGCCGTCCGCCCAGCCCCTCCGCCCGGCCGCGATCTCGTCGGTGACGGCGCGGTGGAAGGAGCGCGCCGCGTCCCAGCCGTGCCGGCCCAGGTGGTCGAACACCTCGAAGCAGAGCAGGTGGCGGCCGCGGCGCTCCTCGGGCGGCAGCTCCAGCTCCAGAATGCGAAAGTAGCCCAGCATGAACAGCTCCAGCGTCAGGCTGTCGTAGTCGGCCGGCGTCCCGTCCGCCCGTCGCACGAACTGCTCGGGGGACAGCGGGGCGCCCGCGGCGGCGGGGGGAGGCGGCGGGGGGGGGCAAGCGGCCGCGTCCCTCCAGCTGCCCAGGAGCTGCTGGACGGCGCTGCACTGCCGCGACAGGCGGCCCCTCCGGGCCGGCTCTTGGCCGGCAGCGCCCGCTCTCCCCCTGCGCTCCTGCAGCGCCCGGCACGCCGCGGCCCACGCGTTGAGACCTCCGGCGGAGCGCTTCCAATGGCTGAGGAAGAGCAGCACGATGCGCTCCTTGCGCAGCCCGGCCGACTCCGGCACCGGCGACCCGCTGCCTTCCGACGGCGCTCCTTCGCAGCTGATCCCCGAGTCGCTGGCGGCCTCCGTGGCCGTGCCGGGCTCGCTGTCCCCGCCGCAGGGCCGCTCGAAGGCTCCGCGCAGGCTGCTCACGCTCACCCCGCACTGCCGGATCTCCCGCTGCGCCAGGCTGCCCGACGGCGTCCGCGGGGCTGCGGGGAGCGGCGCGCTCTGTGGGGCGGGCGCGGGGCCACCACGAGCCCCTTCGGCGTTGGCCAGCAGAGCTTCCAGGCTGCCCACCACGCCGGCCAGGCGGCCGCACCAGAGCGGCAGGGGCTGCCCCGGGGCGGGAGGAGGGCTGTGGACGGTGATGCTGAGCAGCGGGGAGGGCAGCAAGGCTCGCAGCTCTTGTGCCAGGCGCTGCAGCTCGCCCTGGTAGGCCTCTCCTCGCCGCCGCAGCCGCAGGCTTTCCACCGCCCGCTCCAGCTGCTGCAGGTCGGCCTCGGTCAGCAGCTCGCCGAAGGGACCCAGCACGGCCTCGTGGGACGGCGAGAAGCGCCAGGCGCCCGGCTCCTGCGGCAGGAGGAGCCCGTCGGGCCACGGGGACGCGAGGGTCGCCGCCGTGTCCAGCCCGTGTCCCGGCCCTACCTGGTCGCACATCGGCGCCTCGTCCGCCAGCCGTGCCCGCAGCCGCCGCACCATCACCTGCCGCTTCCACTCGGGGATGGCGCGGCCCCGCTCGTCGTGCGTGGGCACCAGGGCGTCCACGTCCAGCGGGTCCGCTGAGGCGGTGCCGTGGGGGTCTTTCCAGCTCGCTGCCGGCTCCGCCGCCGCGCCCTGTGCAGCGGCACGGTTTCCCCGGGGCTGCCTGGGGCAAAGGGAAAGGACGGGGACGCGAGCCGAGGGATGGAGGAGCGGTGCGGTGACGTACCGGGTCCATGAAGGGCGCCGGGATCCTGCCCCGCTGCACGGGTCTGCGGAGCTTCAGCTCGGGCAGGGGGGGTTCGCTGCGCTGCATCGCCCTGCGGGGATCGGGGCGCGGGGACGCGTTGCGGGATGGGACGGGACACTGCGTCCCCGCTGCGTCGGGAGGGACCAGCACGGAGACGGGCACCAGCGCGAGGGCAGGGAGAAGCTGTCTGTCCTGGGCAAAGCGCTCGCAGCTAGGCGAGGGGGAGCAGGAAAAGCTGTGAGCGCGTCCGTCGGCACAGCCCTGCGCTCCTGGTGTCTATCCGCCCGCTCTCGGCCCTGCACCCGCGGGGAGCTGCAGCTCTCTCAGCCCACGCTGCGGCATGGCCCCGGCTGGATGCCCCGCTCCTGGGCGCGGCGATACGAGCAGCCTCCTGCAAACGGCGGCCCTGGGGAGCGCAGAGAAAGGCAGCTGGGCCGGGGGGAGCCGCGATGGTACCCAGCGCTGCCCCGCTGAGCTCAGGAGGGCTCTTGGCAGAGCAGCACGGCCCCGCTCCAGCAGCAGCTCTGAGTTTCTGCGTGTCCGGGCTTTGTAACCCAGCCTGACCCCGCGGGCAGCCGAGGCACAGGGGAGCGGGCGAGACCTTTCCTGGCCCCCTTCCCACCTGCCCAGCAGCAGCACGGCTGCACACGCTTTCCTGACCCGCTTGGGCAGCCTCCAGACCAGCGTTCCCGTGCCTGCCTCGGGCTGAGCTGTGGGAGCAGCAGCTGCCCCAGGGTACAGAGGGTCTGCGTGGACACCCGCGATGCCCACAGAGCCAGGGACCCTTCGTCCGTAGCCACGTGTGGCTGTGCTCCCCCCCCCCCCACCGCCAGCCCTTCTTTCTGCCCATCCCTTCTCTGCTCACTCACCTCGGGGCTTGCTGCCACAGGCGATGCTCACGGGGCTGCAGCAGGAGCGGGGCTCAGTGGTGGGGGCTCGTCCCGAGGTGCCCCCCCCCAGCAGAGCCCGGTGCTTCTCACCTGCACAGAGCCAGCGGGGATAAGGGGCACAGCAGCACCCCGGGGACACGGGGCTGGGACTGCACGCCGTCCTGATGCAAAAAAAAGGAGCAACTGGATCCCAGTGCTGCTGCTGCTCGCAGTGCAGGTTATCTCAAAGCCCTTGAAAAGAAGGAGCCTCATTAGTGAAGCAAATGTGCGCCGGGCAGGAGCCCAAGAGGCGGCCGATACAGCACAGCCTCGATGGGCTTTAGGAGCAATAGGATGAGGTGGGGATGGAGGAGGGATGGAGCGTGGCACCCAGAGCCCCAACGCACCCACAGCACCAACCTCCAGGCCAAAGGATGCACAATCCCACGCAGGGTCAGCTGTGGGTGTGAGTGCCCTGTGCCCAGCTGCCTGCAGGGCAGGGGCAGGGAGGGGGCCTGGCTGCAGGACCTGCATAGCCACCCCCGATATTCAGAGCTGTTTTTGTTTCCTCACTCAACCTCCATCCATTATATATGGCCAGAATATATCAGTGGAGCTCGGTTACACGAGAGAAATTCAATCGAGGGGTTGGAAAAAAAAACATCAAGCAGCAGGAGATCAAAGCCTCTAAACGGTAACCACCTGGTGAGGATCCATTACAGAGCTGCCCCCCAGCAGGACAGCACTGCCAGGGCACTGCTGCCACCAGCCCTGGCACAGCATGGAGCTGGGGGGCTCGGGACACCTCCTGCAGGGCACAGAGGGACCAAAGAGGGATAGGAGTGAGCTTGAGCACCTTGGAGCCCACCAGGACCCCTCCAATCACACACCCTTTGACTTGGGCTCGTAAGGAAGCTGCAGGTGCACACCAGACATGCAGAATGGGAGCAGCCATCAGAAAGGTGTTGTTAACCCCAGGCCTTCCACAGAGATCCCATTTAAGTCCCCACTACTCCAAGTTTCCTTTGCTGCTCACTGACTCAAAGTCTTCACCTGTACTCTCGCAGCATTCTGCACTGAAGCCAGAGGTCCCAGCCTCTGGGCCTGCCCCATAGGAACAGGATTCCTGTATTCCCAACAGCCCTTCAAGTCCGTGGAGGATTGGGGCTTAGAACCATAGAGCAGCTTAGGTTGGAAGGGATGTGGAAGATCACTCAGTTCTGCTCGCTCTTGGTCCTGCTCCTGTGTGAATACGTGAGCTGAGTTTCATGAGGCAGGAGCTGGAGTTCTCACAGTTGATCCCTGTAATGCAAATCCATTCCTAATCCTGCTGCTTCTGTGAATCCACAGCCCTTTCCACCCCTCAAATGTACTGGCAAACATCGGTCTTTTCCAACCTTAACAATTCCAAGAGTCAAAAAGGCCCCACCTGCAGAACAGAAGGCCTCGAACACCACTCCTCCATCACACCCAAAGACACGGCCATAAAAATAAAAGCTTTTTATTATTATTATTTTTTTTTTATATATACCATTACAGGAACATCTGCTAACATTCTCACCAGCGCAGGCAGCTCCATACAGCCCGGGCTGAGTGCAGGTACCTGGCTCCACCACGCATCCCCGAGCTGCTGCCGCTCCCAGGGCACGTCACCCACAGCTCCTCACCCCGGGCAGGGAGGCCTGGCCCTCCTGGCATCAAGGTGTCACCTTCTTGTAGGTGATGTGGAGGTGCTGTGTCATGGGCTGCGTAGTGGTTGCCATGGAGACCGTTTGTTCTAGCTTCCCGTCGGAATTGAGACGGAATTTTCTGGTAATCTGAGTAAGGGGATAAGAAAAGAAATGTATCATAAATCAGGCAAATGGCATTCACTGTGAATACATGTCCCTACTCCAAAGCAGCTCCTTTTCACATCAACAGCCAAAAACCAACAGCCTTTCCAAAGAGCCACAGTCACTGTCAGGGTGATCCACCCAGCAGTGCCAAGGGAAGGCCAGCAGGAAGACACCGGGGTTGTTCCTGCTGCTCCAGAATTTCAGCTTGTCTTGAAGACACAGAAAGGAAAGAAGTTTTTCTCAAATATGCTCATTTATCTTGGAAGGGACGTGTGATCAGGCAGGGCAGAGTGGCAGGGGTGTGTATCTGCAGAGTGGGCTGACCCACGGCTGCCTCTGTCAAGAGAAGCCCTCCCCCACGGGCTCAGTGCTGCTGTTCAGACAAGGCTTTCCTATCTTCTTCCCTAAGAAGCTGCTGCCACTGCTGGAGGCAGGGTTGGGGCTGCTGCTCTGACTCAGCAGGGCAGCTCTTATCTCAGCGATCCCTTTTCACCTTGTCATCTATGAAATGGCTTCTGAAAACTCTTCCCTTTGAAGATAAGCAAGGATGCTGTGCAGTATTTCCAAGAGCACCCGAGGGCAGTCTGTAATTAAAGCGTGTTAATCAACCCGCCCTCTCAAACAGACACCCCCTGGGCTAACATTATGATGTGAATTGCTGACCGAGTGAGAGCTCACCTGCTCTACATGGGGCTTCTTGGCAAAGGAGATCCTGGCTATGGAGTGAGAAGCTATAGACAGCTCTTGACCATTCACCTCCCCTTCCTCCACCTCCACGAGACCTAACGAGAAGCAAAGTCATAAATACAAGGCAACAATTAACAGTGTGTCACAATTATTAGGCTACGCAGATGAAGAACATTTTTACTTGACCTAGCACATATCAACAACTGCAAATCCATGCAACCTCAGAAACATAACGCTGCTTGGAAGACCCAGCCAGACTTACTCTCACACCGTGGGCTGAGTATCACATTGCAACTGGCAATTTTCCATTCAGCACCTGCTCTGTGGTTTTAGATCCAAATTTAAGCATCAGCTGGGTTTGAAATTTCTTCACTTACAGCAGTGTGCGTGTAGTTCAGTCTCTCACATGGTCCCCTGAGTGCACAGTGAGGCACTACATCCAAGCAGTGGGAAATTCTCCCAGCTTAGGAGCTCACGGGAAGAGTGGGAATGATGCAACTGGTCTGTTCACGTTCCCCCCTCCTCTCTGCACAAAAAGACTTGGATGCCACAAAGGCAACAAGACTGCCACTGGCCACTTGTAACAGGCCACCCCTGTGGCTCAGACTGAGGCTCCTGGCACAGCCTCCTGGCAGTACCTGTGTTCTGGGCGCTGATGAAGGCCACCTTGTTAGTGTCAGGTTTGAGGCGGATGAATCCACATTCTCGGTGCATTGGTTTCCTGGTGTCTGGGTGGAAGGCATTGAATCTGAGGGGAGATCAGAATACCAAAGCTGCCACGCTGCTGCACTGAAAACACAGGGCTCAGCCTGCTTTCACCTCAGAGGAATCTGCATTTCATTTAAGCACACGAGCTGCCTGCAGTGTTTGTAGAGTAAGAGTCTGACAATGGTTCACAATCAGAAGTAAGTGTGTAAAGACAGCTCCTTCACACACACATAGCTAGGCCCCAAATAAGTGGAAGCTGACATTTAAGTTCAGGCTTCAGATTTTCTCCATGAGCTAGCTCAGAAACTCCCTTGGGTTACAGTACACCCCACTGATGCTGAAGCCACACTCCACCCCAAGACCTTCCCTCTCTCTCCCCAACACCTAGCCTTGCACCATCACCTTTATTTAGCTTTTAAATCTGGTCGTCTTTTCCTTCCTTGTACATTACTTGCTGCAGGCAGTAACACTGCACACTTATTTCTTCCCCACCTCAAAAAGAAGAGCAACATAAATCAGCTGAGATGCCTATTTATTCTCCACGATGCCTCACAACTGCAAGCTTGGTCATCGACACCACGGGTGTTATTTATGTCTTATTACACACGATCATAAATTACATTAGCACTCCTCAATCTACACAGGGGATTGAATTAAACAGCAGCTTAAACTCACTGACAGCAAGTTAGGACCCTGCATAATGCAGCAGACTGCTCCACTGGTGTATTACGGCTCGTACATCCTACACTCATCTCTCTCTTTTCACATCATTTGTCTTTGTGCTTCTGTCTCCTCGCCCTCCTGTGAGAAGGAGGCAGAGGCAACCTCAGAGTGGTTGTGTGGTTGTAAGTGGCAGCTTGGCAAAGCAGAGTGATAGCAGTTCTAGGGTAACACTATTACCTGAGGATTCATTTCTAATTAAACAGCTACTGCCCTCAACAGGAACAGTGTCTTCTCTGGCCAGAGGGACAGCACATCTTCTGTCTAATACATGCAGCTGGAGCACACCATGTTAATGTGGAAGGATTGCTGACCTTTCAAAGACAGGTACATCACAGTGACCCTGCACTGGTACGTGTCAACGACAGAGCTGTGAACTCACTTCTGAAAAGCCCTGTGGTACTGTTAGGCTGGTGACTCGTCACAGGCTGCAAGCAAGCAGCTCTGGGCACGTCACAACAGCACACCCATTTCTCAGCAGTTTTAAAGGGAAACAAACAAATCAGGCCACCCAGCCACATGTCATTACACCGTCTCGTTTGGTAAATGAAAACTTGTTTACTTGGAACTGGAATAGAACTATGAACAAATCTCCCTGCAGCCACACCTGCTGTGATCCAAATGTGGCTGCCAACGCAGCCAAACCTCCAGACTTACGAGAAGTTGAGCATGGGCTGTCCCACGTGAGAGATGTGCACTTCTTCCAGGTACTGGAATGGCTTCATGGTGGGGAAGGTGCCGTCGCCCGGCGGGTCTGAGAGCCAGGTGCCCAGCATCCAGGAGAGGGGCTCCATCACAGGGTTCAGCTGTGGGGTCTCTGTGGAAAGAGGAAAGGAAGAAGAGGGAAGATTGGTGGACCTGCCCTGTGGCTCAGCAGAGGGAGAACATGAAACACCTTGGAGATGCATCAGGAACGCTTTCCTCCGCCTCCACGGGGCAGAGGGAGATGGGGCATACAGCACAGACATGGCAAGCAGGTCTGCTCTCAGGGCTGCCCTTAGCCTTACCTGTAGAGCATTCCTGCAGGCACTGAATTTCTGACCCCTCTCTTTAGTGCTGATAGAGAAGGGAAAGCCCCCTCCCACCTCCGGGCGGGGACGGAGCAGCGTGAGATCTCAGGATAAAGAAGGACGTGTGATAACTGATATCAGTGACACATCTCCAGCTCTCTGCCCTGATTTTTCTCAAGCACCGAGTCAGCACTGCTCCTGTTTGTTTTGGAGACCAGGGAAATGAGTCCTCACTACAGAGGAAAATCAGGCTGTGTGAATATTCAGGATCAAAGTTTACTTGATTTTTTGTTGCTGTTGTTGTTGTTGTTGTTTTTCTTCTGCCTATTTTTTTTTTTAAGAGATTAATGAGTTGTACAAAAAAAGGCAATGAGAGCTCAGAAATCACTCTGTTCAGGTGCTGGATGAAGACCAGGGAGCACACAAGTTAAAGCATAAAGCAGAGGAGAAAGCTACTCCCTCTGGTCCTTGCATTTATTGAGAAGCAGCCAAGGTCTGCTTCACAAAGTTGAGAGGCTCCTGTTTTAATGAAGCATTTTAGAAGAGCTTTGATAAGCAGCAGTTTTCTCATTGCAGAGGGTATAAGCTGAAATAATAAAAAAGGGAGCAAATGAGACAGGCATTTGAAAGTCATGCTAACAACGTCGTGGATCAGTTCCTAAGATGTAAGCATGGAAAGTGATCCAGCACCCACATGATCTCAGGAAAGACCTCTACAAATAGAGATGAGGGGGTCCACTGAAAAATCCGGGTTAGTTATGTGATGCAGATGAGTAAGACTGAAGCACTTGGAGCAGGGCCTCCTCCCACTCGTGTGCTGACTGGCAGGTAGCAGCAGGCTGAGTCTTCCACACCAAGTGATATCATCATCCAGATGTAAGCTACCTGTCTGGCTGCTCTAAAAGGAGAAATGTTGCCCCAAAAAGGCAATGCCGTGGGTAAAAAGCTGTTTGCTCAGTCCAAACCTGAAGTGGTCTGCAAATAAAGCAGCACAGGAAAACGTGAGATGTCACTACGAAACAGGGTGTTAAAAATATACAGCATCAGAGCAGCCCCCTGCAAAGAGCACCCCATGGGTCTGGGCACACACCACTGCTCACCAAGGGGGTCACTGCAGCCTGCAAATATCCCACAGTGCTTCAGGGCATTTCCCTTCCACCTGTACTGTCAGCAGCCCAAGTGACAGCACGTTATTTTCCAGTGCAGAGCAGTGATTACTGATCACCAAGGGCCAAATTTACTACTGCAAGAAAGTGTACTTCGAGACTGTTTGTTTACAACCACTTTCCTCTTTCGATGTGAGTGTGGGTTATGTGAGAGCACAGAGAGCATCACTGCTGTGTCCAGCCAGCGTTTGCCATCCACTTGCTAACTGCAGACACTGCTTTCTTTCTGAGCTTGCTTCAGGCCTAGAAACTCCACGCGGTGATAAGTGAAGCTCAGGGAAGGCTGGCAGCCTGCAGCTGGGCTGCTGCTGCCCTCTCCTGGGCCAGGAGCTGGCAGCAGAGCTGAGCACCAGGACACATCCCACCACTGGAGCACTCGGTAATAGGGCCCTTCCGTTTCTCTGGCTTACCTTGCAGCACTTCAGGAGACAGCATCCAAGTGACAGATGGAAGAAATGGCTTTAGCAAAGACTCAGTTATAAACAGACACTGCACACTGCTGCTTCTTACCCTTGGCATCAGCCTCTGGCTGCTGGGCTCGGTCCTTTTAGCATCTATGATGGCCCCTGTGCCAGGGCCTGAGCTGAAAACGGGGGGAAAGCAACAGCAGGAGAAAGGCTGATGGAGTGCATCAGAAAATTAAGGTGTTTTGAAAAGAAATTTGCTTCTTCTGACATAATTGAGGTAAGTATAAGTCACTATCGTAGCATCAAGTAGACAGAAGAAAGAGGAAAACTGCTTTGCTTTGTTTGAAACATGCATGTTTGTAGATGCAGTCGCTCTAAAGAGGAATTGTGCTGAAGAAAGAGCATGCATGTTCTGTTCTGAAGATTTAAACTCAGAGCTCACTCTTAGAAACACTTCTTAAGCCAAAGGAGTACACACAGTGCCTGAGAGTATCAAGAAATACAAACCACATCTGAGAGCATGCAGTGCAAGAGATGCTGGCCACTGTTTCACACAGAATCACAGCATCACTAAGGTTGGAAAAGACCTCTCAGACCCTCAAGTCCAACCCACCCCAACGTGCCCACTGACCACGTCCTTCAGTGCCACATCTCCACGGCTCAGGAACCTCTCCAGAGTCAGGGACTCACCCATCTCCCTGGGCAGCTGTGCAGAGCAGTCTTAAAAGCTTCAGACCCAGCTGTGGTACTTGCAGGGCTGACCAAATGGACCTTGGCTTTCTTGCACACGTGTACACTTTGCTTTTTGCATAGTAACAACTGAACTCACACTAGAGGCAGAAGCACTCTGCACTACCAGGTTATAGATTTTCATGAAGCTGCTTCCAACATCTGTAAGACCTCTGCCCCCCTGTGAAACCCAACTGAAGTCAGTCACCACATCCAAAAGCTGTGAACACAGTTTAGGAGATAGAAACAAAGGCCTGCAAGGAATGTGATCACCTAGATCTTGTTTCTCCAGGAGAGCACACTTCCCTCTGACTGCCATGCCCAGCTCCTGGGGACACAGTGCTGTCTCACCCTCTGAACTCACAGACCTTTCCCCTTTCCAGGGGTACAGATGTCAAATCCCTTCTTGCATGGTAACCAAGTCAACCTGCTGCCCACACTCTGCAGCAAGGGATGATGTGGTCTCCTGCCACGAGATAACCAGAATGAGCAATCCCCTGGGCCATGGCTACGTGGGCTTCAGCCAGTGAGCCCTGGCACACAGAGCTGCACTAGCACAAAGCCCTGCATGGTTTTATGAGCAGTGTGAGCAGCCAGTCAGCTGCTAACCACACAGCCACCCCACCTCACCCAGGCTGGGGAGAGCTTGCTGCACAAAACTGAAGGAGAAGAAAAGACTATCTCAGGCAGCACCTTCCATCCACAATGAGCTGGGTGTGCAGCCAGCAGCCTCCTGCAGCCCTTCCTTTGCCTGAGTCACTCACTGGACTTGAATCAGCAGCAGCAACATGCTGGTAATTAAGAGCAGCCTCGTTCTGTGTGCTTTTTGCATGTTTAATTACAGAAGGCAGCTTTATCCCCTACTGTCCCTCCCCACCTTGCACTTTGCTGAGGCTCTCCCCCAGCAAGAGCAAAGCACCCCTAGTACTGATGCACTCCAGCACTGCTCTGGGGGGGTGATTACATTCACAAACACTCATCTTATGCCCTGCATTAGTAATTAATTTCATAACCAAGCCCCCATGTGTTACTGCCTGCTTCTAACCTCTGTGATGAAACACTCCAGTGTCTGCAGCCACTTCTCCTGCAGCACAAGGCACAGAGAAAACGTTTTTCAAATGACACACGATGATGAGAAACCCAAACAGCCTAAGGAGAGCTTACCTCAACGTGTCTTACTCACTTTCAAGTTTTCCTTAGTGAGCATTTTCCTTGTTTCCTAGTCACAAGCTATTGTATTTGTGCTTTTTTTTTTGGTGTGAGTCACTGCCTACTGACTTCAGAAATAAATGCTTAACACACATATGCTGTACAGGGAATGAAAAACTAGAGAAGAAAACAGACCACTCCACTGAAATAGGACACAGAAAGAGCAGCAAAGCAACAAGTCTTATTTCTCCCTTCCAAGCTCCTTCCTCCCCACGGGGACAGCAAAAGGACTCACTTCTGATTGACTCAGTCCTGAAAACAGAATTTCTACAATGAGAAGTCTACCCCAGTCAGATGCAGGCTGGAAAGCCTCATCCAGCCTCTCTCATGATGCCTTCTGCCACAGATTCAGCCCCACTCTTAACCTATGTGCACACATTCCTGCTCCTTATCTCCCTCTTTGCTTACTTTATCTCCCTCACTGTGTGTAACCACACTTTATAGACCAGTATTCTGTACTGGCTGTTCCCATCTATTTCTCCTGGTAGTCAAGGCAGAGAAGTTGCAATCAGCACTTGCCAATTCAGACTAAACTTATTTTTCTTATTCTCACACACCCCAAATCTCTTCCCACTGACACTGAGGAATTAGGTCTGCTACAGTGAACAAAACCCACTGCCATCTCGGTGGAAAATGCTACAGCTGTAGAGGCATCAGGACTCCAGCTGTGTATGAAATCAGATGTTTAATGTTTGAGTCCAACCCCAATGCACCCCAGCTATGCTTCATTCACACCAAGGAAGTTTTAGAAACAACTGCACTGCTGTGAAGTTTTGTACACATACTGAAAAACAAATCAAAACTGGAAGGAAGTATTTCCTGTGGATTTTTAGCAAAGTTCTTATCGTTCTCCACGTGCACCCATTTTGCAAACTCTCCTGCCTTTAATATGACCTTCATGAAAGGAAACACGGAGTTTGGAACAGGCTGCACAGCAGCTTAGAACTCTGTGTTTTAAAAGCTCTACCTCTGTTAAATACATACACTTGAATCACATTGAATCCTACCTGCATCTGCTGCAGTGCTGGCCATGGCGGGCTGAGTTATTTTCCTATTGCTTGGTCTAGATCTCTAAGCACCTTTGCTCACCAGATCGTGTTTTGCACTTAGTTGATAAGATGGCTATAAAGGATGTGATCTCATCATGAGGTAAGAAAGCTATCCCAGTGCCTGCTGGGAGATGTAGTTTCAAAAAAGGGATCAAACTCCAGAACATCAGGGAGACATGATCTTGTGAAAGCAGTATCACCTTCCTGGCTCCAGGAATGGATGCAGCTGGCAAAGCTGACAAGAGCTGGGTAGATGACACGAGTGCCTAACAGGAGCACTGCACAGAGCAGCCTCCCTTGGCCCTGCACTCCAACCTCTTACCAGGACACCAGGTCTGTAGTTCTTTGCTTGTTCTGTCTCTCCCTAATTTCTCTTGACACATCCTCTTGTTCTTTGGAGCACCTGACCTTGCTCTGCCTGGTGCACTGTGCCTAGCCACGCTCTGTTTCTCAGCCATTGATCCATAGGCATCAGAGGTGGCCCATGAAGCAGAAGAAAACATTTTCCTATCAAAAAAGCAAGCAAATTCAAAGTTTAGTGTGGGAAGCATCCCTAGAGAAGTTGTGCAGGAAACAGCCCTGGGCTCCCTCGCCATGAAAAGCTAGGGAACACCATGCTCCTGCACCATGATGGCTCAGGCACCCTGCAAGCCAAATTCAGCCAGGCTGAGGCACCAACCCCCAAGCATGGCTGGCAGGGGCTGCGTGTGCAGCACTCTGCACAACTCCACTCTTCTAATTGGCCTGCTGTGCCACTTGGGTACAGCCAACAGCAATCTCCTTGTGCAGTGGTGCTGGGAAACATCAGAAAGCCTTAAAAACCTCAACAAATCCACAGACCAGGCCCTGTGGTAAGTGCAGGTGGTTCAGAGCACAGCTCTGCCTGGTGGCTTGGGAGAGCAGCTCAATGTCAGGCAGCAGCAGCAGGGCTGTAGGGATGGAAGCAGCAGCAACCTGCAGAGTCAGCCCTGTTGCCTTTCCACTCCCATCCTTAAGCCTTTAGGGAAAAAGAAAAAATGCAGGCTCAGGTTTATGGCTGTTAACAGCACCTCACTGATGCATCCTATGATTTAAGACAGCTGAAACGCAGCTACTAATAAAGGCTGTAATTATTATGAAGCTAATACTTGTTACCTCAGTTTTTATGAATATCAAAAAGCACCCTTCAACGCAGCATTGCATCACAGTACAATTCAGTGTCTGCACATCAAGTGGACTCTGCCCAGCAGCACTCAGCTGCGCTTAATCAGGTATTTGGGCTGCCATAAACTAGGACTACGAGCACAAGAAAAACAAGGCAAAGCACAAGAGCACCAAGATTAAACTAAAGCAAAAGCCTGCCAGCCACCAGCAAACCCTTAGAAAAGTCACCAGCAGAACGGTTCCACAAGAGCTTGTTATCATCACTGAAATGATTGATTTTCTCCTATCAGCCTGTCTGGTGAGAGACAGCAGAATAGATAACATGATGATCACTTCATTAAGAAATTGACATTTCATCTTAGAAAACTGAGTACGTAATCCTCACATCCTACACAAACACATCTACCTCGAGAAAGACAGCAAAATCCTACTGCTCCCTAGGAAAATAAACCATGGCTCAGGATGCTCCTCCTGCAGTGAGCATCTCGCTGTAGCCACTCCAAAAAGGCTAGACACCTTTTTATCTGTGTGTGTGTATTTATGAACGATACTTACAGGATCCTGAAACTGTAGCCAGTTATTTTCTGTTGTCTGACAACAAAACTGCACAAGAATATAGACTGGAATACATAATTACAGAGAGCATGCTGACTTCCCACGCTGGGGAAAAGAAGATGTCAGCCTTTCCCCAAAGCGTGAGTTTTGCACACGGGAAAATGAAAAACACGTGGAGAAAGTAACAGTGGGTATCAGCCTCTGAGTCTTTCACTAGGGTTTATTTTCTTGCACTTAAGCAAGGAAACAGGCTGTGCTGTAAAGGCCTGCAGAACGCATCTCCCTGTGCTGGTATCACATTTCTAACCATGCCTAACACCACGCAGCTTCTGAAGGTGAGAAGAAAGCTCACAAGGGATGCAGAGGGAAGGATGAGCGTTTCCAATACACCCAGCCAGCCACGAGGGGCTGCTCCTTCAGGAAGACCCTGAGTCACACACCTCTCACAATGTAACCCCATGTTTTCTCAGCAGCCATGCAAACTCCAAATGTCAATTCAATCCTTCAAAGCTTTACTCTGGAATTACACCTTGCAACTAGAGACACTGTGCAAGTTCTGTCAGTGTGCAAAAGATATACATTAATCACTCTTCTTGACCTCCTGACACCTCTTGTACCTGTGTTTTTAGGCTACTGTGTCCCTCAGTGAGTTTCCCTGTGCGTTTAGGTGTCTCAAATTCATTCTTACAGCTAGAGAAGTAATTCCCCACCTCTTGGCCCACTTATTACCTGACTTCTGAGGATGGAAATGAGTGAACTGAACCCAGCACTTCAGTCAAAAAGAACGTCCCCGACATGGTGACAACACCATCATGTTTGATGCCTCAGAACTTACATGTAAGTACTGAGTGGAGCACATGAAGCCCGATCTCAGAAGCACTTCCGCATCATTAGAGAAGACTACAACAGCCTCCCAGGTACTGCTGCCCGTATATAATTTCTGTACATAGACTGCAACACAACAAACGAACAAACCAAAAGAATCCACAATGAACAAGTTAAAGAAAAACCTCAAAGGAGTTGTCTTCCACACCAAGATCTAGCTTCTTGCCCCACTACCCCGGAAAACCACACCAAAACAACACTTTGAGGCAGCAGAGCTCAGAGAGTGCAGAAGTAACTTTGAGTGAACAGTCAACAGTGATGGGGAAAAACAATAGGCTTCAGGGACCCAAAAACCAAAATAACTCTCCTAGCTGCATCTCTTGGCACAGTACAAGCTACTCCTTCTCTTTCTAAAAACGCACCCTTCTCCTGTCTTTAACCTGCTCCATCTGTATTACACCTAACTCAAACAGCCTCTGTTTGCTAAGAAAGGGTGAATCCTGCCTGAACGCAAAGACCCCGGGAATACTGACCACAGTCCTGGGACAGCAGGCTGTTCAAGTAAGGGATACTGATCCTCTTCAGCTCGTCCAACTTCTCCTTCAGCTTCCTGACTTGGCTGTCTGAGCGGCTGATCCTCTGCCTCAACAGTTTCAACTCCCCGTTCTTCTTCTCTACCTGCTCACGCAAGCAGCACACCTGGCTTTTGCTTTGCCTGGAGGAGAAACAGTACGAGTGGAGGGAGTCGATGAGCTTGCAGGCCCCCGAGGCCGACATGATGACCTCGTTGATGGACATGGGGTTGGCATCCGTGTCGCCCTTCTGTCCCACCACGGCCTCGGCTGCAGGCTGAGGGGTCAGGTCTGCTGGGGATGCCGACAAACCCTGGGAAGGTTTCTGAGGGGTCGCAGTGAGGGAGGAAGTAGGGGAGTCTTCCACTACAGTCTTATCGTGTCCCATGAGATTGCTACTGCAGCTCGGTTCCACGTCTCTCTTTGGCCTTTTCCTTTCTAGCTGCTCTTTTGGGAAAGACGGCCTCTCTCTGGTGTGCTTGGAGGAAAAGCTGTAGGAGTGAAGGGAGCCGATGAACTTGCAAGCACCAGAGGCAGGAGGAGTGAAATCATCCACCGAAATGCCGCTCCTGTCCGCCACCCAGCTCCCCGTCCAGGCGCCTTTCGGACAGTCCTCCACAGAAGATCTGTCAGACTTTTTCTGAGCTCCGGGCTTTGCCACCAAGCTATCGCCGAACGTCCTTCTCCGGGGGCCTTCCAGCTGGCCACGGAGATGCTCTTCCTCCTCAGACATCGTCCCGATCTCCGCTTGCAGAGTCACCTCCTCCATCTCATCCGTCCCTTGCATCACCATAAGGTCCTGCTCAGGAGATGGGGTCCTCTGGGCTACCTCACAGCCTCCTTCCCTCGGGCCCTCCCCATCCTGCAGCGGGACCTGGCTGGCTATTTTCCTTCTGCTCCTGACATAATCCAGGTTGTCGCGCTTTTTCTCCGCGAGCTGGAAGATGGTGGGGACGGCGGTGGGCTTCAGCAGCCGGTGCTGGTCCTCCAGCCGCCGCGAGAAGCTGTCCTTGGTGAAGTGCTCGCTGCACAGGAACGAGTACTTGGTGGGGGTCCAGTTGTCCCTCTGAACAGCCTTCAGCCACTGAATCAGGCGCTTGGAATCCTTCAGAGGGAACCTACCCACGGAGGAGATTAAATGAGCACGGGAGCGGGGTGAGGCCGCAACCCAGGCCCCGAGCCGCCCGGAGGGGCTGAGGGGAGGCCTCGCTGTCAGCCCCCGGCCCGGCACCTGCGGGGCCGCACTCACCTGTGGAAGGAGACGGCGCCGCGCAGCGCCTTGCCCTGCCGGTTGGAGCAGTTGGCGGCGGCGCAGCAGATCACCATCTCCGGCCGCGGCCGGGCCCGCCCCAGCCCCCCCGCCGGCCCGGCCCGGCCCGGCCCGGCCGCCAGCCGTACAGCAAGATGGCGGAGCCAGGTCACCCCGCCGCCCCTCCGCCCTGGGGAAGGGGTTTCTGTACGGCGCTGCCGTCAACCGTCATGGCGGCCGCCGTGTGGCCGCCGCCATTTTGGCCGAGGGGCCGCCGCCGCGCGGCGCGGCCGCCGAGGGAGGGCGGCTCCCCGCCCCGCTCGCTTGCCTCTTCCTCGCTGCCGGCCGTCCGCCTCCCGACGAGCGGCTCGGGCCGCCGCCGCCGGCTTGTCCCAGGCGATCGGGAGCTCCCCTCCCGGGGGCGGAGGGGCGGGGCCCCGCGGCCTCCGTACAGCACGATGGCCGCGCCCGGCCGCCGGAGTTCCTCGGGGCGTGCGCCCGGCGGGCGGCTCCCATGGGCGGTGCCGCCGGACCGCTCGCACGCCGCCGCTCGACCTCCCGCGGCTCCGCCTTTCGCCGCCGACCCGGCGCCTCGCCACGCTCCGCTGCGGCGTTTCCGTACGACAACATGGCAGCCCCCAGCGAGCGCTGCAGCGCACCCGAACTCGAGAAAGCAGCCAATCGCCGCGCGGGACGGCGGCGAGCCGCGCCGCCATTGGGCGAGCGGGGCGGCGGCGGGTTAGGCTGCACCGGGGCGTATGTGTCGGCGGGGACGGTCGTGGGTGCAGTCCTCGGTGGGGCCGCCGCCGCCATGGACGCAGGTGGGTACGGGGCCGTCGGTTCTTCCCGTGCCTCGGGGCGGCCCGTGGGCTGTGCTTCCCCGTGGGGGGGAGGAGGGCTTAACGCTGCGGGAGGAAGGCCTCGCCCGACGGGGTTTGTCAGCTGCGGCCTTGGGAGCGGCGCTTGCCTGGGCCCCGCCGTGCGGGAGGATGGGGGCTGTCAATGCGCGGCGAGCGAGCCCTTGCCGTGCCTCCCTGCCTTCCTTCGGCTGCCGCGGGTCGGGGCTCAGACAGCCTGGGGCTGTCTCAGAGGGACACCGCTCTGAGACATTGGGCTTGGGAGGTGCAGCGTGGGGCCGGGGGTTGGCCTCGGCGATCCCCGTGGGTCCCTTCCAAGCTGTTCTGTGCTAACTTGCTCTTACCTTTGCTCACTCCTCCCGGACGGCCCTCCCCTCTTCTCGTAGTGCCGGCAGGGCCGCTCGCGATGGAGTTCCTGCTTTCCCACGGGAAAACAGCCGTGCTGGTTGCTCAGCTAGCTGGTATCCCGCTAGCCAGCGTGCAGCACCAGCCTGCCCTTGCCCTGTGCGGAGATAAGCAGTGCTGTGAGATAACAGCGTCTCCTGTTCCTCCTGTGTGCTGGGCAGGCGTCTGCGTGGGGCTGGGCTCCCGACGGCCACGCTGCTCACAGCGTTGGTCCGTGGCCTCGACACGGAGCTGTGGTGGGGCTGATAGAGTCCCCGCTTTGTGGCAGCGCGTCCTTGTGTGCTGTCACATCAGTGTGTCACACCTGGGAGCGATGCGTGTTCCGACAAGTGAAACAACACAACCAGCGGGCGTGTTTGCTTGCCCTTTGTGTGAGCATAGTGGGGCTTATCGAGGGAAGAAAAAACTGTGGTTTGATAGCGGGGCTTCGCTCTGCTGCATCTCCTCCTCTGCGGGGTTGGTCTTGGGCTGTGAAGCAAGGAGCACTGGAGCCCTCTGGCCCAGTGACAGGCTTCGAACCACTCAGCCCAGGCTGTGCCTTGACTCCTTGTTTTCACTCAGATAATCAGGATTTGTCTTGTCTGAAAGGGCTTAGGGGAGAGAAGGGACTTAATCTCTCTTCTGCAAAGGCCAGAAGTAAGCGTTCAGGATGTTCTTTGGCCATCTGCTTTCCAAGCATTTTTCAGCTTTGAACTTTTGCAGTACGGTAGGTTGGCCTTCTTGACTCTCTCAGAAACATCCTGCATCTGGCAGCTTTCATCCTCTCCACTCCGATTTCCTTTATGATGTACTTTTGTCAGCCTCAAGGGGTTATCATCTGTCTCGTTCCTGATTCTTTTGCTGGTGTTCACTGGGGCTGAAGGACTTGGGGGAAAGCAGCCCTGAGCTGTTGCTGCCCGAGGAGCATTGGTTTCTGTGTTACAGAGAGGAGCCCTGCCAGAGAGGGGAGTGCACAAGGAGTTTGGGGAGTGATGTATTGCCTGGTTTCCCTTCATCTGTCATGCCAGATCTTTACTTCCGTATTTTTTTATGTAGAGAGGAAGAAGAAAATAAGTTGACAGAACTTCCAGGCTGTGCATGCAAACTCCAATCAAAATGATTTGTGCTGGAGCAAAGATCAGCTTTTCTGCTGCGTAAAGCATAAGGAAATGCGCTCGAGTCATCAAAGTTTTGACTTCTTTGTTTCATGAAGTTGACAGAAAAGCAGTTCTTGTTTTGCTAAAGCAGTGAAAGTTTGGCACATGGAAGGCTTTGCCTTTTCCGTCAGGGCTTTGGGAGGCTCCAGTAAATCCCATGCGAGGTGTGCCCCTGGGGCAACGGTCCAACCACTGCTATGTGTCTGTGCTCCTGGAAGGAGAAGCTGCCTTTGTGACAGTGTGCTCTGCGTGGCTCAGGCTGTCACCTGTTTAACTTCAAATCCACTCTGCGCTGGCTGAGCCATTGTTCTGGTGTGTGTGTGTTCTGGTGTCAGCCTCCTGCTGGTGCTGATGCTCTGCCGTCCTGGATGTGCAGAGGTCAGCCTTGAAAATAGATCCAGGGCTTCTTGAAGGTGAAGTTTTGGATCACTGCCTGAGAAAAATTGCTGATATCACCTGACTTCTGCAGCTGCAAGAAGAGCATCTTCAAAGAGGATCTCTGCTTCGTGAACTCCTGCTGTTATTTATGGACAGGCCCTTTGCTTCTAACCATGCAGCTTGCTGTGCACTTACTGGAATTACTTTGGGCTTGCTTGCTGAAGTATTTAGCTCATCTGAGCAACAGCACAATGGATATCATTTTGAGAAGGTGCCAAAGGTTGTAAAGGTGGATATTTTGGGTGGGGGTAGGAGCACATAGACACTCCCTTCAGCCTGGTGGGAGTTTATTGTTCCCATTAAAATGTTCTTAACGTGAACTAAGAGCATTCATTGGAGTTTCTTCCCTATGACGGTGAAATCTTAACTCCTGTACTTAACCTTTCAGGTAGTGATGAGTATTTTCTTTAATTAAAAAGACAAAACTCTGTATGCAGTAAAGCCTGCCTGCAAATTTTGAGCGTGCAGCTGGACCTGCCAGACTGGAGCACAGAACCCTGACATAAGGGCTGCAAGTTTGGTCTTCCCAAGTGTTTGGTGTTGTGGTACTTGCAGTTTGCATGCCCTGCATGCCTGGGACCCCTGTGGGCATTACTGGCCCCTTCCTGTGTGGTAATGTCACATCCCAAAGAAGAATCTGTGAAATTTAAAGGAGCAAACAGAAAGCAATGAGCACCTGGAAATGCGTGCATAAATTGTCACTGGGTGGAAGGATGTCAGCACTGAGCAGGAGGAGAGCAAGACAAGTTAAGATGGACACGACATGAGGACTGTTGAAGACCTGTGAAGTTTGGCTACTATTTAGTAAAGCCATTCTTAATTCCCCCTGACAACACTGAGCAATGAAAAGATTGTGTTAGTTTGCTTTCAATTTTCTGTGCAAGCAGAATTGCTTTGCTTGGATTGCTTCATGCTTGGGTTAGGGCCAGAGCCTAGTTCAGAATTTGATTTAGGAGCCTGCTCTGCATTTGCATTTCTAGGGCTCCTGCTTTCATGGGAGCTGATCTGAGTGGTGGTGACTTGCTGCTGCTCATGGGTTCCCTCTGATGTTAGGAACTGGTTTCCAGTTGCAAGAGCCCAGAGGCAGAAGGCTGAGGAGGTACCTGTGGGAGCCGGAATGTCTCGCACAGCTCGTTTGTCTGGGTGTAGTGCAGGGCATCCTAATCCAAAGTGCCTGGAAAGAGGAGGGGCAGAGCCCCTCGTGAGCTCTGAGGATGGACTGACTTGAGGGTTGGGGTTTGGTTTCTGGCTTAATGCAGTCCATGCCTCTCACATTACACCACCAAAAGCTGTGTTCTCAGGAAGAAGCATCTCAGTTGCTTCATTCCCTTGAAAAGAGGACTGCAGCTGCTGACTGTTATTGTGCACAGTGATAGCTGTGCTGGGATGCAGAGTGCAGCTGCTGGTTGAAGTCCTCAATGTTTTCTTGTTCCACTGGGCTAAACTTGGAGTTCATCTAACCTGGAAACTCTGCTTCCTTGCTTGTGGAGCACCAGGTGAGAGCCACGGGTGCGTGGGCTCCCTGTGCCTTACAGTTTGTGACTGTAGTGGGAGCCAAACTGTTTTTCACCAGGTGCTCTGTGGGTAAATTACAGTGTCACAGCAGCTCTGATTCTGCAGTACTGCTTTTGGCTTAATATTTGAACAGCAAGGAAAAAACAATGATATATATATATATATTTTTTTTCTTTCTATTTCAGCTACTCTTACCTACGACACTCTCAGGTTTGAATATGAAGACTTCCCTGAGACCAAAGAGCCTGTTTGGATCCTAGGCAGGAAATACAGTGTTTTTACAGGTATTTTTGCATGCATGATGACACTGCAGGGGATTCTGTTAGTGGTGCACGTTTTACATGCAGCTAGATGACTGCAGGCCTTGCAAGCACAGAGCAGAGCCTGTATGCTGTGAGAGCATGCAGGCTGTAACCTTCATGCTTTCTTCTGTCTGGCCAAGTCTGTGGACTCTAGAATATCTTTGTGCAGAAAGTTAACATTTAGTAGTTACTGGCAAGTGGATAGCTCAGGGGAAAACAAGAAAGTTGTTTCCTGCTTCATAATTTACCTGTGACCTTGGTGGTTTTGATTGGTTGTAGCTTTTTCAGGGGAAAAACTTTCTTCTGCCTTGTGGCACTTCTGCATTCCTCACGCAGGTTTTGTCTGCCTGGGCCAGCAGGCTGTGTGCAGAGCAGTGTTCTTACTGAGAAGGGTGGGTGGGAAATGGGTTTAGGTGTGTTTGGTGCTGTCTTTCTGCATGCCTTTCTATCTTAAACTTTCAGAGAAAGAAGAGATCCTGTTGGATGTGACCTCTCGGCTTTGGTTCACCTACAGAAAGAACTTTCCTGCCATTGGTGAGTCTGAGTGCATCCTGGAAGTGATGCTGGCCCACCTGTCTGACCCACTGGGAGATGTGGGTTAGAGAGCAGTCTCCTATTGGAACTGAATGTGGATTAGGCTGTCAAAGTGTAGGACATGCAGATGATCTCAAGATGAGGTATTAAATCAGGTTTTACAACACTTGCACAAAAAGGAGGAGAAAATAATTTCACGACTGTTTGAATGTGTCTATAAGCTGTCATGTAAATGTGAGCCTTGAATCGAGGAGCAGTGGATGGGTTGCCTTCAAGACAGAAGGTTTTTTTGTTTTGTTGTTTAACACGTTGATGAGATTGGCTGTTTTCATAGTATGCAGGTTCCTCAAAGTACTTTGACATCACAGTTGCACCAGGCAGCTGTAATCCTATTTCAAAATTCAGAAAAAACTCTTAGGTGATACAGTGTAAGGCACGAGTGGCATAAAAACAAAAGTGGATTCAGAAGGTGATCCAGTAACCTGAATTGTGGTTTTTGACAGTGCAGAGGAAAAATGACCAAGTTCTAATTACTAAAGAGGCCACATGTTCCTCCAGTGCAGAACAGTGACAAGTTTTACAAATCCAGGATTCGTGGAGGAACCTTATACTGGAATCAGTTTGGGTTTTGGTTGGTTGTTTTTCAGAGCTTGAAGGGAATGTTACATGCAGGATCTGTAGTAATTTAAGGAGCATTACCCAGCAAACTTGAAACCAGACTTAAGATATTCTGCATATCTTTCTTTCAGAAATAGAAAGCAGCAGCAATACAGAGAAGCTGCTTTTACCAGCTGTGCTGAGGTGCAGCTGACTGCATGCCCCAGTCAGCTCACTAGCTGTGGCCACACTGAATGTTTTAGCTATGGAGCTTATAACAACAGCCAAAGCTTCACTGAAGAAACAGCAGTTTTCTTTTGGAATTCTGTTGTAAGTTACAGCCACGAGGCCTTCGTTCTCACATTTTCCAGTGAGAGTTAATATCCAGCTTATTCTCCAGTGTTATGTTTGTTGCTGCTGCTGGATAATTTTTTTATTTTTATTTTTTTAATCTAACTCTGTGTGCACATTGGAATTGCATCCTGTCATCATCTGCTTGTGATGTGGGAATTCCTTGTGACTGATTAATCTTGCATAACGAGTTCCCTTCTCAAAATGAGCATTACAGCAAGTGGTCTGTAACGAGCACCTCAGTTCAGAAATGTCTCTGAATTAGGTTGAGAATCTGCAAGTAGCCTCAAAGGCTGCTATGCTCATGAGAAATTCAGCTGTCTTTCTAGCTGAGTTGCTTGAAGTTCCTTTGAAGTTGTTTTTTTTCCCTGTCTTTAAGGGTAAAGTTCTTTGTTTTTAAGGGATGCCATTAGTCTAGTCACTGCTAACTGTGTTTTGATTTCTCAGCATTGGGTTTGTGAGCTAGAATAATCCTTATTCCTTGCCCGATTTCTTGGATAAACCTGCTACCCATGCAGGCTCAGAGTGCTTTCCTTTTTTCTCTCTTGGCCGTGTTGTTCCATTCCTTACATATTTGCTTTCTGTCCTTGTTTCCAGGAGGAACTGGTCCCACATCTGATACAGGCTGGGGCTGTATGTTGCGGTGTGGACAGATGATCTTTGCTCAGGCCTTGGTCTGCAGGCATTTGGGAAGAGGTAAAGCAGAGAACTGTCTTCCAGGGCCAAGTGTTTGCACAAGTGCAGTGCTGCTAAGGATAGCAGCTGGGAATTGCTGAGGGCTCTGTAGCTTTTCCTTGAGTTTTTTCAAGTTCAGGGTTGATGTGTGAAAACTCTGCTGGAAACCTTCTAGTAGGTTTCTTCCTGCAGCTGTTTGCTGCAGGAATATATGAACGTAGTTGCTAAAGCCATAAAATAAAGGAGAGCTAGCTCAATTCACTGACACCAAGCAAGTACTAGGCTTTTCTTGAAGGGCCTTTTTAATATACATGAAGTTTAAAGAATCCTACCAGAACATCCTACTTGCTTGTAAATATTTTGGTTTTTAACTTGTCAGAAAGTCCTCTCTTTGTGTCTAGTCTCTTCTTCCTGAAAACTTCTGTTCTTGCACTTGTATCATACTTGGTTGGTGCACAGGGAAGAGAGGTTGTAGCTTGCTAATAAAGATCATGTTCTGTTTCACGTATCCCTTTGTTTGTTTTAGACTGGAGGTGGATAAAAGGCAAGAGGCAGACAGATAATTACTTCAGTGTTCTTAATGCCTTCATTGACAAAAAAGACAGCTACTACTCCATTCACCAGATAGGTAAGGATGCTGGGTGCCAAGAAACACGGGGGGAGTATCTTGTCTGTACTTCCTGGGAGCATAGAACATCTCTTCATGTTTATTTCTGTAGCTTAGCTGAAAAACCTGGTGTGTTATTTTTCTGACATGATGCCTATTTTCTGATATGATCTGAAATTACTCCTCTTTGTTATGAGTTGTGATGGATTTTTCTTCTTGGCTCCATTCAGACCTTCAGGTTTGTGTAATGCTGTAGGTTATATTCAGCATCACTTTCTGTATCCTATTGAGCTAAGGTGAGAGGAAAGCATGTGGCTGCTGTTCTTACCATGACCTTGTAACGTGAGAAGACTGCTGGATGAAGACATTTTCAGAAGTAGCAGTTAGACTTCAGTATAAATATCCCTGGCAAAAGAAAAAGTCAGCTTGTTAATTTTTTCTATTAAGATACCTATAGCTTCATCTGCAGTGAACGATGTGTCAGGTAACATGGCTGTTCTTGATAATCACACACTAAGAATGGCTTCTTCTGAGGTAACATTGCCACTTGGACTTCTGGATTCCCTATCTGGGAAAAGATTTGACTTACAGTTTATTGAGGATATACTTGTCTCTCCCATTGACCCCACAGTAACCTATGAAAGAGTAGATTCTGCTGACTCCAGAGCGTTTCCAAGTGAGATTTCTTCATTACATAAAAATCCTGGTTAGAAAGGAGAATAGTGTAGGTAAAATTCTTTGCTAAATTAATTTTTTCTTGTTATGCAGCCCAGATGGGAGTCGGAGAGGGGAAATCCATAGGTCAGTGGTATGGACCAAACACAGTTGCACAAGTGCTCAAGTAAGTGCTGGGTTTTTCCTTTCTTTCCTTCAAGAGAAGAGGAAGTTAAACTATTTGCTGCCTGGGTTCCATGTACTGTAGGTGATAGGGAGATGCTTAGGGAATGTTTGTGATTTTAGTTTTCATTTTTCAACAGTTTTATAATTTTCTCCTTATGCTGTCTCTTTCTGGCAATGGGAATTGAGTTAGAGATTGTATCAGGGTTTGTATTTGAAATCTGTCAGTATAATTCATAGCAATGATTTTTGGTGTTCTTAAAAAAAAGTGCAGCATAATTACTGAAAAATGATTGTTCCTAATGTTTTTTATTTTTGTTTTTTCCTTTCCTATAGAAAACTTGCCACTTTTGATACGTGGAGTTCACTGGCAGTCCATATAGCCATGGATAACACTGTTGTGATGGAAGAAATCAGTAAGTATCATATGTGGGTAGAATAAAATGTATCCTGCTACAACAAAAGAACTTGAAAGCATATAGTAAATATTCTATACTACAAGCATGCAGTAAATATTCTGTCGTAAAGCTGTGGCCAAGCGTGCTAAACCTGGATGAGACTTGCTATTCTAGGGCAAGGAAGCTCCTTGTTTCACTTTTGCTTTGTCTGATAAACCTCAGACTTGGCCCTGTGGCCTGTGGAACTGGAAAGAAGGAACTGCTGACCTTCAGACAATAGGTGGGAGCTGCTTGGAAGGTAGTGACAAACCTGTTTGTGGCCACAGGTAGGAAGTGGCACATGGCTCCTTCCTTACCTGTGTAATCAGGTAGGAATGTCTCTGTTACTAAGCAGAGTAAGAAAAACAGAACTTTTCCCTAACCAGGAAAAATGAAAAGTGAGGAATGAAGGGACTAATCTCTGGAGACATCTTTTAAAAGAGTGCTCACTCATTGGTTTTCTTCCCTTTTTTTTTTTTGTTTGTTTGTTGCATTCTGACAACTGGGTGTCTTTGGAGGCTGAGCAGCTGTGCAGTGTGTTCATCCCTAGCATGCTTGCTCAGGCTGCAGTGCCTCAGTAACCAGAGTGAGTGGTGGAATGGCTGTTTGCTGCAGTCCCATGTTGTCCTGGCTGCACAAGCCTTCCCTCGTTTTTGCTTTCAGCTTGTGAGGTGGTGTGCTTATGCAGCACAAAACCATTCAGTGTTTTCTACTGGAATAGTACTCTGAAAACAGCACACAGAACAGTCCAGAGAATGGCTTGAGCTGGTGCAGAGTTACATCTGAGATTGTGGCAGCTGTCAGATAGATTGACTTTGGCTGCTGTGGAGCCAAAATTAATTAGCAGACAAGGTCTTGTCCCTGGAGTACGGGACAGCAAAGTCTCTTATCAGGTAGTCTGATTGAGAAGTGCCTGTCTAACCTTAAGCATAAGTAGTCCTAGATATGTGCTGATGCTCTTGGATTGAACAAAGGTCAGCATAAAGCCAGGAACTGGATTTGTCTTTCACCTTTTAGCCTGAAAATACTACCTCTAGACCTGAGGTGTGCTGGCTGCATGGCTTGGGTGTGTTGCAGCTCTTTTCTGTGTGGCTTGTGTTAGGCTCTGGCACCACTTCAAGGAATGTGTCCACACACCCTGTAGGGTGGCATTTGTCTGTTTTCCTCAACTGAGTCGTGATGTGTCTGCTGTTCAGGAGCTGAAAGTCACTGTGTGAGTGGGTCTGGTGTTAGGTATCTGTAGGTAACTGTTCTATAACTTGTGCCCTAAGCGTTCCAAAGTTACTGCTGTTCCATATGTGTGTTAAATTCAATCACTGATACTGTTCAGCCTAAGGTGAGTAGGAAATAACCTTTTGCTGCAGCAGTGAAAACAGCCATCGGAGCCTTCCATATTGGAAATATATGCATGCAGCCTATGAGCACACATTCTCCCTTCTAAAGGGGCAGTAGTTTCCAATTGCTCCCTCTTCAGTGTGGATTCTTTCTCCTACTGAGGCTTTAGCTCAAAGTCCTACTTCTTCTAACCTTGGAGGTAACATTCTCCTTGTTCAGCTGCATTTGAAGCTCGTAGCAGTGAGCAGGCATCCTGCTGTAACTGCTGTGATGAAGGTGCTTGTTTACATCATGTCCTACCAGCCAAATTCTCCTGGTATTCAGGTTAGGCCAGGAATAAATCAAATGAGCCTCTGGCATTTTGTCTAATTGCCTTGAATTAATGATTGAAATGCTTTGGGTTCTTTTGGTTTTGTGTTTTGTTTTTTTCACATGCATGCACTCACCCCAGCAAGTAATGAAATTAGCATGTGAGGCAAGTTGGAGATGGTTCTGTACCAGAATTTATATAACCTGGTTGCATTCCAGGCTGCCTGTGTGTTCACTGAGCCTGCAGAGGATGCAGTGTTTGTCATGGGCAAGCCCTGAGGAGTTACACTGCCTCACATCTTACAGGCAAAGCTCATGCTAAAATTGCAGATTTTACTGATCACCTATTTCAGGTCTCTAAACTAGCTCCTGAATGATCCCTGACAGAACCTGTAAAGGTTTTAGTGAAGCTTGGGAAACTGACAATTATCAAAGCAGATACCACGTTTATATCTTGTTGCAGTGCTCGTTACAGGTGAGGACTTCCTGCATTAAGCCATACTGTTTTTCTCATTCAGTTCAGCTGACCTCACAGCCTCTCAGCACTTCCCTGGAGCTGAACATACCAGTTGTTGTTTTTCCCTCCCTGTCTAGATGCTCTCTGAATTCTGGACTTATGCCTAATGTCCCAAGCAAGTCATCCACCCGTTGCTGACACACGGTGTTGCTCAGCTGTTCACCTGCAGGAAGAACTTGCATGTTAATGGCCCACCAGATGGTGGCTGGGAGTACAGCACGTTTTGGCACCATCCTGATATAAGCAGATGAAATGCTGAGCTTGTCCAGAAACCCTGCAGGGGGCACATCACAGTGGTGGACCGTTGTTATTCTTTTTATTTTTTGAAGTGCTGTAGGCTTTTGGAAAATAGCAGTTGTTGATCAGAGCTAGAACAGGATTATGTGAGGACTAGCAGCTGAGGTTGTTTCTGATGTTTTCTGCTCATGTTCCTTTTCTGTAGGGCGGTTGTGCCAGTCCAACTTCTCGTGTGCTGGAGCTGCAGCATGCCCTGCTGTGGAGGCAGACGTGCTCTATAATGGGTACCCAGAGGAAGCAGGGGTTAGAGATAGGCTCTCACTGTGGAAACCATTGGTGCTGCTGATACCTCTCCGCCTTGGGCTCACAGAGATCAATGAAGCCTATATTGAAACACTAAAGGTAGGGGATCTGGAGCTGATTCTTGATATTCTGATGCTTAAAGACCCTGCTGTGAATTAAACTGCTTCTGGAAATTAGTTTGGGGGCAAAAACAGTCAGAAGTTCTTCCCCTCCCCCCCCCCCCAAAGAAAAATATCTTTAGACAAAACTGTTTTCAGAGGTCAGGACAGGGCTTCTTACAGGTTTTTGTCAGGAAAATGATGGATTTATCGTTTCAGTGGCTTTTTTAATTTCACAACTTAATCTTAGTCCCTGTTGGTGTGTTGATGGTACCCCACTGCTGAAGTGCTTGTTCAGCACAGCTGTCCTGAGCCTCAGTGAGCACAGCCTGATGCTGGAGCTTGTGCTGCAGGCTGAGGGTAGAAGCAGGCTGGTGGTTGCACTGTGGGCTATCAGGAAGTTGCAAACACATGAAAGAGAGGATGCACATTGTCTTGCTGTGCTAAAGCTAGCAGTCTCTGAGCTGTACAGGTAGTAGAGCTCAGTACAGTTTTTGGATATTGTGACTGGTGAGGAATGTGGGCTGTTTCCTGAGTGATGGTTCCCTGCTGAAAGCCCTGTTGCAATATGACAGTTTTAGGGATCTTGTCACTGAACTGCAGCAGAGCCAGAGCATGCCCAGAGGGAGTTCTAGAATAGTGCTGCTGTTCTCCTTTGGTCCACCTGTGTGTTGCTATCAGCACTTAAAGGTGTTTTTGAGTTGCTGTTGTGCTCCTTCAAGGCTTTGTTGCAGCCTTCGTAATGGAGCTTTTCTCCATAAATGGCTGTTTCTGCTGCTAGAATTGCTGATTTTTCAGTGTCCCAGTCTTTTTTTTCCCTGCTGTGTTTTTTGATGTTTGCTCTTGTTACCACTTGCTGTCTCACTGTCTGTCAGCTTTGTGTTTTCTGTATTGCTTTTCCAGCACTGCTTCATGATGCCCCAGTCCCTTGGAGTGATCGGAGGCAAACCAAACAGTGCTCACTACTTCATTGGTTATGTAGGTGAGTGCCCAGAGTACTGCAAAGACTTTCCAAGCATCTCTCCATAGCTACAAGTGTTTGTGGAACAGTACAGCCCTCCTGCTTGTCTGTAGTGCATGCTTCAGGTTTCACTTTACCTGCTGGAAATGTGGAAGGCTGCTGAGAGCTGAAACCCTGCAAGGATCTGGGTGATGTACATTTGAACAGGGCTGACAGCACAAGCTGCACACTTCCACCATGTAATACTAGATCGTGTCTGTAAAGACGTGTGCACTGACTTCTTCCTAGGTTCAGAGCTGACTTCCTTTCAGGGATTTGGCTGTGTATTTACCTGCCTTTTAGTTGTTCCTTTTCTGAAACCTTACAAAATGTTGTCCACTTTTCCTTCCCTCTGATTATTTTACCTCTGCTTGAGACTTAAAACTGTTTGTGCTTTGGATTTCAAGGTGTGAGCAGTGCATGCAGTGTCCACATAGCACATGTGCCTTGATTCCAGAGTGAGAGGGCACTATGGCTCTGCTCATACCAGTATTTTGTCTGGATGAGAAGCATTGCAGGAGTGGCCAAAAGCAAGTTGCCCCTAGAAAATGATGGTTTCCTCCTTGAGGTTTCAGTAGCTGGCTCAGTTATTGCTTTTCCCCCTTCTTTTTATCTCACTATTTGTTTCTCAGAAGAGCTACTTCTGGCATGGTTCTTCCTACTGATGTCTTGTTGCCTGTCTGTCCAGGTGAGGAGCTCATTTACCTGGATCCCCACACTACGCAGCCTGCAGTGGAGCCCAGTGACAGTGGCTGTGTCCCTGATGAAAGCTTCCACTGCCAGCACCCTCCCTGCAGAATGAGCATCGCTGAGCTCGACCCCTCCATTGCAGTGGTGTGTTCCTGCTGCTTGTTTTCTGGCCAGTTCTGGAAGGTGACAGGTTGGGTGATCTCCAGGCAGGCTGTGCTCTGGGCAAATATGTTTCAATTGCACTAACATTATTAAAGAAGCTCCTCATTCAGGAAGCAAGCTGCTTGCACGGTGATTGTATACCTTCTTTTATGGGGGGTGTCCTCTTTCCCTCAGGTTTAGTTTAGGCTTTGATTCCTGCCTTCTAAGGGACACACCTGAATCCATTTCTGAATCTGTACGATACAGTGTGGTTTGTATCCTGTTGAACATGAGGTGACTGCCCTTTGTTTCCACATGGGTTGTTCCTGTCCAGTTTTCCTTCTGCAGCAGAGCAGACTGTTACACTGATCAGCACTTGGCTACAAGAAGGCTGTGGGGAGTATTCAGTTTAACAGGGCATTATAAGCCACACCTCAAAGCAAGGCAGTTAGCTGTTGTAACTGCTCACAGTCCTGGTCATTCTATAAAGATAATATTTTCTTTTTACAGGGCTTCTTCTGTCACACAGAGGAGGACTTTAATGACTGGTGCCACCAAATCAAAAAGGTTTGAGTTTATATTGCTGGGGAAAGAATACAGGGTATTGTTGTTTCCAAAGTGCTGCACAGAGAGCTTGTTCTCTGCAGTGTGATCCCATTCTAAAGCATAAGTAAATAGTTTAAGACACCAGAAGGATTCTAGCTTTAAAATTCTGCAGCTGATAAGAGTGAAAATACTTGAGAAATCATTTTTTCAGCTGCAAAGAAGTTCCAGCAGATCAGTGTCTCTCCCCTATTGAACCAGAGTGCTGTGAGTATGGTGTTGCTGGTTCTCATGGCTCTGCTCTTGCTCCACAGCTGTCCCTGGTAAGAGGAGCGCTGCCGATGTTTGAACTGGTCGAACGCCAGCCATCACATTTCTCCAACCCCGACGTTCTGAATCTCACACCAGGTGAGGCTGTGCAGGGAGGCAGAGCTAAGGGGAGCCTGTCCCTTTGGTTTTCTGGAAATTGTATGGAATTACACACTTGATTTCTGGTGTGTTCCCATTTGCCCTCATGGTTGGGCTGGAGCCTTTTGATCAGTTCAGTTCTGTGGTTTTCAACTAGACGTTCACAGATTCTTGTGGTATCTGAGTGATATTTAGGAGTCTGAATGGTGGCTGGATTAAAAAAAAGGCTCAGTCTACTATAACAGTGTGAATTGATGATTAAAGAAATAGTAATTGTCCACTAAAAAGGCTGAAAAGAGCATCTGGGTGTTAAAAACTGACAAAGATGAGGCTGGTCATGTGTATCTCCAAGTGTAGCAGGTTGTTTCCTTGTGCGTTTGCTTAGTCCTCGTGGTGCAAGAAGCAACAAGTGTTAGGCAGTGCTTTGGCTGTCAGGCTCTGCTTATCGTATTAATAATGCAAGTGAACGCTGCAGAAAATGCAGAGACATTGGCAAATTGTGCCAAGAGGAGTGAGTTACTTGTGGGCAAGCTCACTCTGTCACTGGGCTTTGGACTGCATCCTGTCACCTGCATCCTGCATTCATTGCTTCCTTGCTGTCTCTGTGCCTTAGCATGAACTTCCACAGCCTTTCTTACCTCACTGGCCTTTTCTATAAGAATGCTTTATTCCCTTATGCTGTCTGTTGATCCTTGCCTGTATTAAAATGTCCCTAATTACTACCTTCTTTACACATGAAAGTGTTTTCCCATTGAGCTACTTGTCATTCTCTTCCCCAAGCTTTTAGATACCATACCACTTTTTTTGGCCATACTTCTTCCTGTCCCATCTCTCACTAGAAGGATTAATGATGCTCTCATGTATGTCCAGTCCTTTGTCCTCATGTTCTTCATTCAGTTGTGTTCTCTGTTCAGTTACTGAAGCGTAGAGGGCTGCTCTCTCTCAGGAAGTTGTGCTGCCAGCACCTACAGGTTTGCATGAGGAACAGTGACACTACGCATTTGTGCACACTGCTGTGGAATTAAAGCATGTCACAGAATGTTCAGAGGGTCTCCAGCCTCACATCTGTGCACTTGTCCTTGTTCCCAATAATCAGTCATTATAGTTTAGCTTTTGACTGGCTGTTTTGCCACGTTTAGTGTGTGCTTTCTTCAAGCCTGAGTTCATGTAGATTTCTCCTTTACTTCCTCAGCTTGCATACACCTTCTTGCTTGAATTTCCCTGATGGTAAAGCTGCTTTTCCTGTATGTATTGCTTCCTGTCCACCACAGAGTTGGACAGAAGAGAGCAAGTACACTACCCTGTCTTCCAAGATGTACTGCATTAATTGCTTCTGTATGAGTGCAGGCTGTGCTACTGGACAAGGAAGGCTGTACAAAAGCCACAGCACAGAACTGCACTGCACCACAGCTGTGTCATGATTTGTGAAACCTGGTGCACCTCCCACCATATAATTATCTCAGGTGCATTTTCCATGCTGCTGTACCTCCTTAGGGCCATCACTCACGTGTCTGGAGCCTTTTCAGCACGTTGGACTGTGACACTCATGTTCAGCAGCTAGTTACTGTGATGCTGAGCAGTCAGTGCATCCCACGGAGGTAACACTTTCTTCTTCTCTTGCAGACTCCTCCGATGCCGACAGATTGGAAAGGTTCTTCGACTCAGAAGATGAAGACTTCGAGATCTTATCCCTTTGAAAACAAATAGGAAACTGACTCTGCAAATTTGTGTTATGTGTGGGGAGAAGTGGGGGGAGGGAAGCTCCTTGGAGAGCCTGGGGCGACCGGTTTTCATAGGTGCTTGCTGCCATCCCTGCCTCTTGTCCATCCTGGCATTCTGTGCAGCCTCTGAGCAGAGCGTGCATTGTCTGCGTTGGGATGAAGAACCAAGTGGGTGTTGCAGCCTTACTGGCTGGAGTTGGGATTTCTCAGCAGAAAATGCCTGCTGGAAGTGGATGCAGTGGTGCCTAGGAGTTCAAAGCCTATCTGTTACAGCAGCAGGTCAGCTGGCCTTCTGAGGGAGCCATAGAAATCTTTAGAGTGCTAAATCCTTACACAGGGACTTTTCTCTGAAGCTTAGAGCCACCCCTCATTTAGTAGGTGACATGTACAGTTATCTCCTTTAGCAGCTTCTCTTCTCAGTGGCCAATTTGGACTGCAGAGCTCACAATGCAAATTCACAGCTGTCTCACTGGGACATGTCTACTGTTAGAGCCACCTGTGCTCTGGGGACTTGTTTCCTACAGTGAAGCTCCTGTCCATGCTTTGCAGTGCACAGCACTTTCTCACAGGTATAGTACCCCTCTCCTGCTCACATCCTGTCAAAAGGGAGCTGGGGTAACTTAGGGGTGAGCAGAAATTTGATAAGCAAAAGGATGTCTGGGAAAGTATGGACCTGTGCTGCTGGAGAGGAACATCACAGTCTCAAAGAAGGGAAGGAAAATAGAAAATGTGTGTGCATTGTGGCTGAGTGAGTTGGTAACACACTGTGCTTCTATGGATTTATGTCCATACCATGTATCTTCAGGAAAGGTGCTCTGAGCAGAGAACTGGAATCCACGGCCTCCGAGGGGGAAAGAAGCCCACTGCAGGGTAGAGGTGAAACAGGACAACTGTGATCTGCCAGCCACGTTGCCTGCCTGTGCCCCAGTGTGCTGGCATAGCTAGTGAATGATCCTGTTGAAATAAAGAAGAGTTACACCTTTCCTTGAGGTATCCTCTGTGGGTTGTTGAGCAGTTCCTCTAGCGACTCCTGTTGGACATTCCCCTTCTGAATCAGAAAACATGCCTGGAAGTTGAGGCTTCATAGCTGCATTGCTACCTTGCCTTTTGCTCTTCTGCAAGCTCCCCTACCTGCAGAGTATGCACAGGAGCTAGCCCATAGAAACCCATTTCCTGTAGTCATGCCAAAGAAGTCAGCAAAGACAAAATGTCTTGAGAAAGAAGGTCCAACGTGATGCTGGAAGTTGTAGTTGGCTGTAAGATAACAGCTCTGCTGCACAAACAGGACTTGGAGAAAGGTAAACCATGGAGGAGAACTGACTTAATGCAAACTGCAACAGGCTGTTGCCAAAGTAGTTTCCTTAGTGCATGCTGCAGACTGCAGATCTGTTTACAGGGTTTGTTTTGTACGTACCAGGTTGGAACCTGTCAGTTAATGCTTTTATGCCCAAGGGTGGTGACAGCTGGCTAGAAATTACCCATCTTCCTCCATGACTGACCTACTGATGCTCTAACTGTCCCTATGCCACCCAAAAGCAGAGGTTTGAACTGGGAACCACAATGCTTCTGTCACTAAATTATTATTTGCTGCTTTCTGCCTGCTTCTCCTCTTCTCTCTTGTAGCTAGGGGAAGAGGCAGCAGAGGAACTGGGGCTGTGCTCCATTCATCTGCTTTCAATTTGTATCTGAATAAACAGATCTAAAATCTTTTGCTTTTCCTAATGTTCTTGTATGTTACTCTCAGGAAGTGGTAGGTGGTATTAACACTGCAGTGGGGAGCAGTCTTGAAACAACAGCACTATACCACTTTTATGCTGTTTAGGGCAATGAAGGCAGACCAGGGCAAAAGCTGAATTACGTACAACAGTGACTTGAATCCTTCTTTTGGTGTATCTACTAGAATATAGGCTGGCCCTGTGGTACTGCCTTGATGCTTGATGTTCCTGTCCCAGAGTGGATGTTCACTCTATGTGCCAATAGAGACAAAGAAACACTCTTGTGAGTAGCAGAACTGAACCACGTTTTAGGTTGTATGAACACAGGGGAAAAAAAAAGACACTCAAAGGCTGTCCCTGCTAAGCAGGGCAGCATCTCATTGCTTCTAAAAAGCATAAGCCCTTCCAAGACAGGACATGCTTTTCTGGTGAGTCTCTGCCACATGTTCATTTGAGGCAAGCAGGGGAAAGAGCCAAGCAGAGATGGAGAGAAGTTAATATTTCACACTGGCAGATGAAAAATAAGATTTGTTTCCTTTACGATCATATGCTCACCATTTAGCTATTCAACTGCTCGATTTCCATGTCTGTTTCTAAGAAGCTTTTCAAGCACTATGCCTGTAGTGGTAAACATTACAAAAATAGGTCTAAACTCAAGGACCACTTTTGCCATGCAGTAGCAGTCAGAAGCAGGCAGCTCATGCTGCCCTTTTGTTGAGCACTACTCACTTGGAATACATTTCTGTCTTGGTTCATACAAACTGCTGCCCGTGTTCAGCCAAGAGATGCTACTTATTTTCTACTGCTGAAGATCTGGGGGAATTCTTAACCTAATACAGCATAACCAAGTGTCAAACAGCTGCTGCTGTTTCATGAATTGGAGCCTTATTGCAACAGCTCAGACTATTCTAAGAGCATCACCATGAGGCAATCATCAGAATGGTACCAGAGGGAATTGGGCACACTCAGAAGTTGCAGCTGATCAGGTTTGGCAGTGTGTGTGAAACACATAAGTCTTTCTAGGAGTCACTGCTGACTCTTCTCTGTTCTCAGCCACGAGTAAGCCAGTCTAGAAGAACTTGTGTACCACTCAGCCTTCAAAGTGCTCTCAGAGCTAATGTCTATTTCAGACACTTACCTAATAAAAGCAGTTCAGTTTTCATATTCTGGCTGTACAGCTTGGAAGCAGACTTGAAAATGAATTTGTCTGTCCCTTCATTTCACTGTTCTAGCAAACTTCTCTCCCTGGACTGAGGGCCTCCCATACATCCTTCTAGAAGACAAATGATCAGATTGGGAAAAACCCCACACCTTAGCTGTGGTAAAAAAAAAACCAAACATTTAAAACAGTAGTTTATTACAAAACCCTTTACAGGCTGGGTTCAGTACAGGGATGTATTCCACTACGCATGGTCATTTCCTACAATTTCAAACATGGGAAAGCTGTTCCTCATCTGCTGAAGCTGTCCATATTGGTGGAAAATCAACTCAGTTGCCACATCTGCACTAAAGGACAGCCTACAACAAAAGAGACCCTACTTCTTCCAAGGGAGGAACTGTTTCAAAAAGAAATGTTACACGTTCATTTACACTTAAAAAAAAAAAAAACAAAAACAAGCAAGCCCCCAGGGACTATGCAGAATGGAAAAGGAGAAGCAGAAGATGTAGATGTTACAAGGACAAGTTTGACCCATAAGAATACATCGTGACCTAAGCTGTAGTTACTGAAAGGTGTCATAGGGTCATATAGCCAAGGAAGGTCCAAGAGGTGAGTTTCCCAGGACTGAGAGAATGACCCGTACTGCCTTATTTCCAGAGCTCTCCCAAGGGTTTATCCTTAACCTCCTGCATGGTTTTCTCTGCAATGCTCTTGATTTCTCTGTGCAAGTCTTCTATGCTCTTTGAAGCATCCATTATCTGTTCACAAGACAAAAGAAAAAAAGCACAAAAACGTGTTCCTTAATTCCCAAGAAGAAGAAAACCCACCTTCCTGCTACTTCCACTCTCCCCCTCTGCCCAATATTGTTACCATCCAGAAGCATTGGAAGGAGCCAATTACACCACTTTTGCAGCAGAACTGGGAAATCTGTTTTACCCAGGAACACACATTTAACAGGCAGATATGGAGAAGATGAAGGGATACAAAAGACACCGCTGCTGTGTGCTTTTTGCTGACAGGCTTTGACCTCAAGCTGGGTAAACATTCTTCACCAAGTACTGCAGTGCTCCACAAACTTCAGTGTGTCATCCCTCAGAGGTTCTTCCAAATGAACTCCATCCAGTTATTTTGATGACCTATATGCAGTGCTGCACCATGCAGCAGATTGTGAGGCTACACAATAAATACATTTCATAATTAAACAGCAGACTTCTCATTAAGGCACAACCAACAACTCAGCCTTGTGCACACAATATCGAGCAGATGCTGATCTCGGTTTATTTCTGTAACTGATAGTACTGAGCTCTGTTGCATGTCTTGGACTAAATGGGTCTTCAGCAGTGTTTAATATCTATTATTCTATCTGATGCTGAAGGGAAATAGGCAGAAATGCAAACTATTAATGGTTGAGATGGGATTTCTGTACTCCTTTCAAGGATGCCCATCACCTCTTTGTTCTGGTATGTATCTATTTAATAGCAGCACAGTTTGGGGTATTTTAAACAGACACATTTGCCAATACTGTAAATGAAACTCCTTTCACATAATGGATAGGTGAAAAGAGAGAGAAATAACAGATGACAGGCAATCAGGGAAATATATTCCACTGCTGGAATCTCTGAAGAACCAGAGTTTGCAGACAAGACAAAGTAAGCTCTGTATTGTTTCATGGGATAAATTTGACAGCTTGCTTATTTTTCTTTTTAGTTTTAGCACTATGGTATGTGTTTTCCATCAGCCTACTTACCTAGTCAAGAGGATGTAGGAAAGGCCGTTTCCTAACATGACTTTTACTGGAATAAAAATGCATCTCCTGGTTTGGTAATGGTTGTACATTTTGTTCCTTCAGGTTCGGACAGTACATAAAAACTCTCTCGTGTTACAGAACAAGCTACAGGTTTGCCTCATGCAGTCTGATCATTTGGCAATACATCCAGTTTTGCATACATCTCCAGCCCGTGGTGACTAGAACTTTAACCATAATCTGCATCCTCCTTTATCAGTGTGAAAGCCACAGAACAAACAGAAAACGCTGCCTGTAACTTATGACTGAGCACCAACAGAAGGATGGAGATGGTAAGAAGGTTGTCCAGACCAGAAACACATCTGCCTAGGTCATCTGCACCCAGATCAATAGGGAATGCTTCCTCTTCTGTGACAAGTCTGCTGATTGTGCAGCCTTCTGCAAATAGCTCCAAGGGATGATGAAGGAAAAGTGATGTAGGAGTACAAAACAAAAGAGATCGTGTGTTGTGAGAGTCTTCTCATTTAGCAGGTTGGCAAATGCTGGTCAAGTCTGCCCATGTGAATAGAAACATCAAGGCTGAAAAAGACCTACAAGATCATCCAGTCCTACCATCCACCTACCACCAACAGCTCTCACTAAACCATATCCCTCAAAAGTGTCTAAACATTCCTTGAACACCTCCTCCACGGTTGGTGACTCCAACACCTCCCTGGGCAGCCCATTCCAGTGCCTGACTTCAGAAAAGTATTTCCTAACATCCAGACTGAACCTCCCCTGGCTCAACTTGAAGCCATTCCCTCTCACTCTATCACTAGTTACACGAAAGAAGAGGCCAACCCCCAGCTCACTACAACCTCCCTTCAGGTAGCTACAGAGGGCAATAAGGTCTCCCCTGAGCCTCCTCTTCTCCAGACTGAACAATCCCAGCTCCCTCAGCTGTTCCTCATCAGCCCTGTGCTCCAGACCCCTCACCAGATTTGTTGCCCTTCTCTGGGCACACTCCAGGGCCTCGATGTCTTTCTCACAGTGAGGAGCCCAAAACTGAATACAAATGAAAAGGAAAGTGACTGTCAGTAAGGGAGAAACAAGCTGCAGGAGGCCCAAAACCTCTAAGGATTTCAGCATCTTTGACAGATGCTGCAGGATACAAAGGAAAGAAGCATATGAAAAAGCATGGGTGTGTCCCACTACTTTTTACCCCAGTTTATCAGTTTGTCTTTAAGGAGTATGATTTCCAGGAAGGAGTTTTTTTTGCAAAACAAAAAACTCTTCCCCTGACTCCAACAGGACCCATTAGAGTGTCCCAGAGTAGCAGGTGCCCACAGGCCACTGTGTCTTTGGCTGGTCCCCAGCACGACCCCCCTGCCCTCCTGCAGGGGACAGGAAGCACAGGGATACAATGTGAGTAATCCAGGAGTTCTCATGAGACCCTCCCTTCCCACCCAGTCCATGACAGAACCTTCAGGGTTATTTCCTCACCTTCCAGTTCAACGTCTTCTCCTTCATCAAAGTACAGAAAGACTGTAGAACTTTTTCTTGGAAGGGGCCGTTCTCATAACGTTCTCTTCCGAAGTTCCCTCGTGCTGCTGCTTCCTCTGGGCTTAGCTGAAGAAACAGAATCAAATCTGGCTTTGGGAGCCCAGCATCAGGTTGCTTGCACCAGTCCAGGCAGAAGTTCTGTCCCAAACAAAGAAAAGCCAGTCTGGAGTGAATTAAAAAAAAAAAAGGAATGAGAATAAGGGAGAAAAGGGCAGCTAGAGAATGGGGTGAGGGAGGAACAGTCAAAGAGATGCAGCACAGATCACTGAGCCTAGCCCTACAAACTGAAAAAGGAGATACCCCAGTTTAATATTTGTGATTTCAGCCCCATAATTTTGGGAATCCAGATTTTTCTAGGCACTGTGTACAGAGTGGCACACACTCATTGAACTAAGCAAAGCTAACAATTTAACACCTCTTCCACACAGGAAGTCTCCATACAGCTAATATCAGTCCACAAGAAACCTGCCCCAATTATAAAAATCATGTGGTTTTAGTATGCTTGTGCCCACAAAGACTCCTCTTTACATACATACCCTATGCTTACTCAGCTTGGCTGTATAAGCATGAGTGCATCTGGCAGGTCAAAGGAAGGAATTCTTTTCCTCTGTTCAGCACTGACATCTAGAGTGCTGTGACCGGTTTGCAACTCCCCAGTATGGCAACAGTGAGCCTACCACACTGACAAGTAACCTAACACATTTCTCTACTTCTTTTAAGGAAGGGGTAGACACAGGCAAACAGACCATGTCAATAACTAAGTTGAAATCCCTCAGTTCCATCCCACTTCTCTCCCACAGGAAAAGTCTAGAGTATAGAAACCAAAGTTAAGACCAAACCTCTACTCATCTCCTGTTCCTACAAACACAGAGAGGGGCAGGGCCTGCTACATCCCCCATTCACCTCCTTGGCACTTGTGAAGGCCACTCCAGAAAAGGCATATCTGTCAACCACAAGCGTGATCCCTTGATAGAGCTTCTCTTTCATCGATGTTCTGAAAACCAAGGAGAAGAAAAAAGTCACACTTTTATAGAGAGACAAATAAAAAGAGTTAATGTAAAGTCAGAGCACAAGGCTGGCACTCCACAGAATCACAGAATTGTAGGGTGTGGAAGGGACTCCCAAAGGCTGTTGAGTCCAGTTCCCTGCCAAAGCAGCTCCCTAGCCCAGGTTGCACAGGTAGGCATTCAGGTGGGCCTTGAATACCTCCAGAAAAGGAGACTCCACCACCTCTCTGGGCAGCCTTCTCTGTTAACATGTTTCATCACTGTAATGCAGCATGACCAATGCAATGAGAAGATGACGCAAAGAAATAAGAAAACAGAATGCTCACCTACCTCCAAAGATCCAGGCTTGCAGGGAAAACTCCACAAAGGAGAGATCTCCCAACAAGAAAACCTTCCTCAGTTGCAGTCAGACATTAAATGAGGTTTAAAAGGGGCAGAGCCTGGCTCCGCCCCTTCCGGTACACAGGTGAATTGCCTTCACCTGTGCTCCCAGGATTGATTTCTCCATGTGGTTTTTGAACACGTGAGTCTTTTCTCCACGTGTTCAAGCTGTGTTTCAGCTGGTGACTCAGCAGTTGCCATACAATCACAAGCTGCATTCGTGAGCAGTGTCAGTGTTATCTGTGATAGTGATCATGGATCAGTGACTATTTATGCTCAGCCTTCTAAGACGTTAAGGAAAAACCCTTTCAGAACACTCAGTCATCGTTAAGTGATGCAGGAGGCTTGTGATACGCTGCTTCTGACAGAAAAGCATCCTTTATTGAGAACGTTTCCTGACAAGGGCTGTGCCCCAACTCAAGTGAAGCTGTGAACTGCCCAGTCCCTTTGGGCTGCCACGAAGCAATGGTGCAGTGACAGAAGGTTGGATATTGGGAATAAAACTGCTCTCAAATAGAGTGGTGAAGCACTGGCACGGGGAGGTGGGGGTATCACCATCCCTGGAGGCATTCCGGAGGTGTGGCACTGAGGGACACAACCAGTGGACACGGTGGGGTGGGTTGGACGTGGTAATGATTACCTCAGAGAGATTTTTTTTTCCAATCTTAATGATTTTATGACTGTGAAGCTGAGTGACGACAGAGTTGAACAACTGGCTCCTGTAACCGGCAGCGGGCATGGCGCTGCTGCCCTGACTGCACCCCAACAGCCGAGGGGGGGAAGGGTGGTGTTACTTACGGCTGCAGGGGGGCAGGATCACACCCGTGGCCCCGCAGCCACGCTTTTCACCCTCGGGCCGCGCCCCGCACCACCTTCCTCAGGAGCGAGGCCTTTCCCTCAGGCCATTCCCCACACCCACCACCGCCTCCTGGGTCCCCCTCCAGCCCCTCGTCTCCCTCCCCGTCCTTTACACGTGCTCCCAGCGGTTGGCAGAGAACAGCAGGTGCACGGCGTGGTCCTCCAGCTCCCTCTCCCTCGCCAGGTAGGCGCCGATCAGCCGCCCGATCTCCGTCGTCCTCTCTGTAACCAAGCGGGGCCAGAGATTGGCGGCCCGGCCGCGCTTCTCGGCGGACTCCCTCTCCCCACCCCTGCACCCCGAGGCCCCTACCCGGGAAGCGGAGGAGATCGGCGCGGTGCCCCGCAGCCTGCAGCGCCTGAACCAAGCGCCGGCTCTGCGTGCTCTTCCCGGCACGGTCCATCCCTTCCAACACGATCAAAGCTCCGCGCCCGCCCGCCATATTGCCCACGTCCCCACACCGCTTCCGCTTCCCATCACCGCCGCTCTAGACGCCGCGGAGTACCATAGAGTCCTCAGCTCCGGGCTCTCTGCCCCGCCCCCTTTTATGAATATACGCGAGAACGCCCTCCGCGGCCAATGGGCACGGAGCGTTCATGAATATGCGATGAGGCCGGGGCCGCGGCCCGCGTCCTGCGGGGCCGGGCGGGCTGCTGGCGGCGGCGGGGCGCGGGCCGCAAGATGGCGACCGCCATGTACCTGGAGCACTACCTGGACAGTGAGCGCGGGGCCGCGGCCGGGCGGGATCCACGCCGCGTCACGGGACCGAGCGGGGCGGGGGGGGAGCGCGGGGAGTCCCCCGCGTGGGGTCCGCCGCGAGGGGAGCGGCCCTGACGGCAAGGTTTGTTTCAGGCATCGAGAACCTGCCCTGCGAGCTGCAGCGCAACTTCCAGCTGATGCGGGAGCTGGACCAGAGGACGGAAGGTCCGTGCGGGGCCGGGGAACGCCGCGGGTGGGAGCGGGTGAGGCGGCTCTCTCACGCGTGTGTGCGGCTTTGCAGATAAGAAGGCAGAAATTGACAGCCTGGCCGCGGAGTACGTCGGGTCGGTGAGGAGCATGTTGCCCGAGCAGCGGGTGGAGCACCTGAAGAAAATCCAGAGCGCCTACAGCAAGTGTAAGGAGTACAGCGACGACAAGGTGCAGCTGGCCATGCAGACGTACGAGATGGTGAGCAGCGGGCCCCGGGAGCGGCTGGGAATGGGGACTGCTGGCGTTGGGGCTGCTGCTGGGCTTGGGGGGCACTGGTACGGCTCCCTGTGTGCTTCTCCTGTCACATGTGCCGTGAGTGTCTCACCGAGATGAAGTATCTGTTCTCTAGCTCACTTCTCTTCCATTTGCTTTCCACTGGCTGTGGTTGGTGGCAGGTGGACTTCTCCTGTCCAGTGCCAGCCACCTTTCCCTGCCCTCTGCTCTCTCCCAGCTACTTACTTACTTAGGGATGCTGTTAGGGACAAGCAGCAGTCTTTAGGTTGGCTTCAAAACTGTGTTGTGGAACCATTTGCAGTCCTTCCAGCTGGCAGAGGTGTGGAGCCCTGACAGCTCCTCTGTTCTGGCTGTAGGCTTTGCCTGTTGGACTTAATGGGAAAATGGCATCTCTTCTGCACTAACTCCTGTCCGCTTTTCTGTCCTTTGAGTAATTCTGTCTGTTTTATCCCTCTGGTGACTTAAACCGAGGGGAGTCCTTTTTGTCTGCACTTAGTGTGTTTCATGTAGCTTCTAGAGATGTTTCCAGTCCTATTCCTGCAGCTGCACTGCTTCTTATTGGCATCAAACAATGAGGAAAAGGACATTATTTCACATATCCTAGATAAAAGCCAATTTCACGAATAGGGACTGCAGTAGCACAGCTGTTTTGTGGGTGGGAATGAAGGTTTGAACACTTTTGTTGTATCTCTGTTCTGTAAACCGCATTACTGAGGGCAGGGTGTTAGAAGACTCCTGATGTGTACCAACTTGATACTGGAGATAACCTGTATGCATTAATGAATTTCATTAAACAGTGTGCTAGTGAAATACCAGAGAACATACTGACCTCCCAGAGAAAATACACACGTAGTGGATACCAGTTGAAGAATGTATTTTGAAGGCTGCAGAAAGAAAATAGTTCTTTTTGTTAATATCTTTCTGTTTTGTTCTGCAGACTGACAGCCTGGTTGCTTGGGCTCTCCTTCCCCCACTCCCTTTTCCTTCCTTGCTCTGTGCTCGCATTAGGGTTGAGTCCTTGTGCATTTTCTTCAGCTTTTCTTCTTTCTCTGCCTGCTCCAGTTCCCTTTGTGTGTACCATTTCCCTTTTCCAGTCTGACATGCCCTTCATGCTTTGCCTGGAGCTGTTACCTTCATGTTCTTGCAGGGAGCAGCCACTTTTTGACCTTCCTCATTTTGCGTTGGGAGCATTTCTGTGTTTTTAATTCAGTTTGTGGTTTCCTCTTCTGTGCAGGTGGATAAGCATATCCGCCGGCTGGATGCAGACTTGGCACGGTTTGAAGCAGACCTCAAAGATAAACTGGAGGGCAGTGACTTTGAAAGCTCTGGATCACGGAACCTGAAAAGTGTGTAAACGTTATATTAAGCGTATGTTAAACACAGCCTTTTCCAGCATGTCTAAGCAGAGGGGGAACTAACCGTGACAAAACTGAACTGATGCTCAACCTGTGGTTCCTACAGTTCCTGAGTTTAACAGTCTCAGCCTCAGGCTTCATCTATCACTTAGATTTGAAGAAAGCAGTATGTGTCTAATCAAATGTGTTGCTAACGTGGGGATATTACTTGCAAAATTGGCGTGTTTGTGGCAGAAAAGCACACGTGCATTTCATAATCATTTGTGTTCAATGGTGTGCAACAGAAGGACTTCAGAATAGTAAATGCACCAAAAGAAAAGCACCTGGGGATGGTATTCACACTGATCGAAGCAAGGCTTTTTCTTTCTTCACAGAGGGACGAAGTCAGAAAGACAAAAGAAGCTCTCGAGGTCGAGGCAAGCGGACATCTGAAGAAGATACACCGAAGAAAAAGAAGCTGAAAGGAGGGTAAGACACACCCAGTCATGCTTCTGGTGACTTTGGCTCAACACTTCATGAATTCTCCTCATGCTCATGTTACCCTATTTATGACTCTCATGTTGGGGTGTTAGTGGTGGAGTATTCTGTTCTCCCTAATTAGAGTCTACTTTAGGACAAGTTAGCTTTGCTAATTAACTCCTTGCTTGCTGCGTGGAAACCCAGCGTGCTTGGAATGCCCTCTGACTGGAAGGACAAGATCAGAGTCTCTGTTGCTGTTGGCAAGCTGGGAGAAAATACCTTTGATTTTTGTCATGCAGCTATTTTTAACAGTTGCTTGTGATATTCATTGTAAAGAAACACTTTCCCGCTGGGAAAATGCTGATGCTGTATTGCTGTTATTGAGATCTAGAGTTTTTGTGGTTGTTTTTTAACAGCTGTGTCCTAAATAGTCTTGAATAATATAATTCTGTTCTGTGAAGCAAGGAAGAAGGCATTTCACCTCTCTGTCATGTGATTATTTTTTAAAGGGACCCTGTTAATTTCAGTATATTCATTTGACTAAATGGAGGAGCAAGTTGAAAAGAGGAGAGGTATTTTCTGCTCAGTGTTACTGCCGTGTCAAAGCTCCTCAGAGTAAGGTGATTCCTTCATACCTGACAAGGAGGGAAGAATATATACACAGATGGTCTAGGGGAAATCAGGTTATTCTGTCTACGGACAGAAGGAGTTGTATGTGAATCTTGTTACTGTAGTCACATACTCATAGAATCTACACATCTTGTAATCCTTTATGGTCAAGCTCATATTTCTGTATTATCTCAAACCTGCTTTATGGTGTTAATTATTGGATAATGTGTGATTACATATTCTGAACTCGGGCATGGGGTGAGCGTGCTCTAAGGCAAGTACTGATAAACATTAATTTTCCTAAATCTTGGGAACGTTCTGTCGACTCTGACAAATGCTTTGTCTTTGTCTGCAGCTCCGAGTTTGCTGACACCATCCTGTCAGTGCATCCCTCAGACGTCCTGGACATGCCCGTGGACCCCAACGAGCCCACCTACTGCTTGTGTCACCAGGTGTCCTACGGGGAGATGATCGGCTGCGACAACCCTGACGTAAGCACTTGCTTTGCTGTTGGAATGCACTCTGTATCTTTTGAAATGCTGTTTGCAGCATCACAGCACATTAAAATCCAGGGGGGAATCTTGTTGATTACATGGTCCAAAGTGAATGTAGCGCTGGTGAAATGCTAAGCATCTCTTCTGTGGATTTTTCCTTTGTATTGCAGTGCCCAATTGAATGGTTCCACTTTGCTTGCGTGGACCTCACCACCAAACCAAAAGGGAAATGGTAAGGACACGCAGGTTTTTGACTTCTGTCAGGCTCCAGTTTCTCTCAAATGGAACCACAAAAAGAATTGAAACCCCACAGTGGCCCTTCCTGCCAAAGGAACTTTGTTCTCATCATCAGAAGTTTGCATCACATTGGGTTTGGGACTGCATTCTTTCTGAAGGCAGAAGGGGAACATTTTTCCTAGAGGCTGTTTCCACGGGAGTCTTAGCTTCCCTAGATATCAGTGGGAGCAGAGCAAGGACCTGGGCAAGCAAAATTTCATGATAAGCAGGGCAGCCCATGAGCTTAGGCTTTTGTCAGTGTGTACAGCTTACATCTCATGTTTGCTGTGTTGTGCAGTGATGAAGGTTGGGAAAACAAGATTTTGTGTTCTGGTTAGGGGAGTGCAATGGAAGACCCCTGTGCTGGCTTCGCCTATGCATGAGCCCATTTTAGAGTCATAGGCTTTTTCTGTGCCCTATTTCTTTTGCAAAGGACAAAAGCTTGACTAAGTGTTGTCTTTTGCAGTTAAAATGCCACACTCTTCAATTTACATAACAAAAGCAGAATTTTAAGAGAAAACTGCAATGGCACTACTGCCTTAAGTGGGAAGAAATATAGTATGACTTGGCCATTGCATTCCAATCAGACACTGCAGTGGCATCGTGCAGTTGAATGACCAGCTGGTTGTTGAGTTGCAGACTTTTAAAGACATGTAAATCTTTCTGTTTGGTGACTCTCTTCATCTAGAAGATGCTTATTAGAAACGAGGTTAAGCAGAGGTGACATGCAGCCATTTGCAATCGGAGAGGAAGGAATTAGAGCAGAGTATCATTTTCCCTTTGACTGTGGAGGAAGCTTGTGTACCAAACTTGGGAAAGTCGGTTGGAATAGCTTCTGGGTGAATGAAGCATCAGCTGTGAGGGGCAGGTGAGCCCCAGAAGCCTTCCAGTGCTGTCCCTGCTGCCCACCGAGGTCCATACAGTTCCCTTCCTCTCTGCCCAATCCTTCTGCTTGGCATGAAGATGTTGCAGTTGGCTAAAATTAACACCACCTCCACTCATTTCCAAGTAATAGAAAAAGCTCCCAAGTAATATGTGGTTAATTATAGGAACTAATTACAACATTACAACCTTTTTTTTTTTTAATCTCTCTCTGTAGGTTTTGTCCACGTTGTGTTCAGGAAAAAAAGAAAAGTAAGAAGTGAAGGGGAATACCTCCTCTGAGGCAAGAAGAGTTTTAATATATTCCTTCGTTCATGTTGCAATATCATCTTTGATTTTGGTTGTGATTTTAAAGCCTGCCCTCCTCCCATTTCTGATATGCTATTTAATTGTCCAGCGGCCAGTTGTAATTCCTGCTCTTTTGTAAGAAAATGACTTTGGGAAGGGAGGAATTTGCCACAGGGATTTTATTTATATTACTCTTGCACAGCACTGAAGTCAGTGTTAGAACAGCTGGTAGCTGTAGTCTGCTAGTTTTTAGGAGTCTGCTAAACCCTGTGAGGTACTGCAGGAAATTGAGATACCCAGGATGCATGCCATCGCTGAACTCACTCACACTTGGAGCTCAGCATGACAGAAAAAGCAGCTCTCTCTCGTGCAGCCTACAGGAAAGGATTATCTCCATTGTTCTGGTGTGATGCCCATTTGTTGTGCCGTTTTTTAGTACAGAGAGGATCAAGAAAGCTGATTAGCTGTTTCCAGCATCTGTTTCCTCAAAGCCAAATTCTGTGCTTAGCTTTGACAGGATGAGTATGGGAGAGAGAGACGACTGTGTCTTCTCTTTCAGGGAGTTTCTTCTGTCTAACTTTGCACTGCCCTTCTTTTAGGTGATTTTGCTCACATTCATGTTACAGCCTCAACAGAAGCAAACTGTGGCTTTTAACCTCCTTCTGTAAAAGGCTTGTCTCTTCTGGAACATAACTTTTAAATGCCAGAGGAGTTGTCCTGCAGTGTCTCTCGTAGAGAGCAAGCTACCTTTCCTGTCAGTTTTTGTTGCTTTGAAAATTCTTCGTGTGTTACTGTGAATTTGAAACCTAGAGTATTGTTATAGGGGGTCTGATTTATTCATACAGTAAGATGAAGGCCTGATTTTTTTGTTATATCTGTATGCCTGTGTTGCACCTCGGGAAATCAAGATAAGAAGCTTTAAGGGAAGATTCTATTAGGACAGTGTGTGCATGCCAGTGATGGTGCAGCAAAGCTGAAAGGTGGCTGTGTGGTCGTGTGGTGGGAGTTTGGTACTTGGTAGCTTTTGCTGTGAAACAGCACCATGCTAGAAGGCAATGCAGTAGGAATGTTTTTAATTTACTGCTTGTCTACTCTTGACTTCTTGAAGCTGCCTTTCAGATCCTGAATGTGAATGCTTGCTATCATCACAATGTCAGTTCCTCCAGCAAAAGGATGAGAAGGAAATCATGAGTAGGAAAACAAAACTGTTTTGTTTCTCTCCTTCCTCTGAGTTAATAGCAGATGCAGAAGTAGAGGGAAGAACACAGCTGTTGTCTTTAGGTATCTCCTGTATTACAGGACTTGACTGCCTACAACAGAGATGTTATGGGTAAAGGTTCTTTTGCCTGGGAGAGAGGAAACAAAGGAAACAGGTTTTCTGTGAGCCTCCTGATGTATCTGCTGTGCAGAAAACCTGTCTGCAGAGTCCTTTTGTTGGAAGTGTGACATTGCGTGTCTTTGCTGCACTGCATCGCTCTGTGTTGTATATGAAGTTTCTGTAGTTAATGTTTACAGGATGATGCATGTTTGTTGTTGCTGCCGTTGTAAAAGCACCCCAGAACTACACAGACAAGTTAGAAACAGAACACTGGTGGGAAGGGAGTGGAAAAGCACAATCTCACAAAGCTGGGCTTAGAAATAGAGCCAGCCTTCTCCCTCTCTCTGCCTCTGTTCTGAGAGTAAATGTAATCACGATACCTCATGAGCCAGCCTGTAATTCAGTACCAGCAGTAAGCCTGTACCTCACTGACCTGCTACACTGGATTCCTTGTAAGGGTGACTGTCCTGAAGGCTTTGATGCTGTCCCACGTTGTTTTCTCCTTCCGTCCAGTGCTATTGTAAACGTTTTTTCCTGTGTCTCCCAAGGCTGTAACAGTCATGGTATCACCATAAATCACGCATTGGATTTGAAACAAATCCAGAATTAGACTGTGCCTCTTTGGAGACCTTGCTGGAAACGTGCAGGTATGGAAGTGCACAGCTACGGGCAGATCAGTGCAAAGCTGGCTACCCTGAGCTTGGCAAAGATGGTCAGGTGGGACAGCAAGGTGTACTTTGATATGTGTGCTTTCTTGGGCTCAGAAGAGCAGATGTTTTCCATTTTAACCAGCAAAGAAAAAAAAGAGAAGTTCTAAAGTCAGCATCAATCCTCAAAAGGAAAGAAGCTTCTCCAGCAGGACCCAGGATCAGCACCCAGGATCAGACCTGGCTGCTCCGTACGGCGTAACACCACCAGTGTGTCCTCAGAACCCACACCAGCAATAAGCCCGGCCCGGCCCTGGGCTGGGGGACCCGCAGCCTTCACTTCTGGTCACGAAAGAGTTTAAATCTTTCTCCTGAAGTTTGAATGTACAGTGTTAAATACGCTCTCACGGAGAAGGACAGACTGTGATGAGGAATGTTCCACTGACAGCTGTCGAGGCACCGAAGTGCTCGGTGGAGTTCAGCTTTACTACAGCTCAGCCAAACTGGAGGTGAGACGACGTTAACCCGACAGCTCTATTTTTTAAAGGAATTAGATCTTCGTTCCCTTTGTAAATGGAAGAGAATATAAATCTTTTTATGGGGAAAAAAAAAAAAAAAGGAAAAAAAAAAAGAATGTAAAGTTAAAAAACAAATGTATATCTGTATTTTTGGATCACGTTATAGATAATGAATATATTGATATAAATAAAGTATTTTTTGGGAACTCGGAGGTGTTGAGGTGGAGGAGGCGGGCAAGATGGCGCTGGGACCGCGCGGCGGTGTGAGGGAGTGCCGCGGGGTCCTCCCGCCGCAAGGGGGCGCTGCGGCTCAGCCGTGGTTGCTCCCCGGCTCGGCCATGGGGATCTCCGCGGTGTCGGTGCGGCACGGCTGGGCCCGGCTGGGCCGGCTGCTGGGCCCCTGTGGGACGTGGCGGCGGCGGCCGTGCCGTGCGGCTGTCTGCCCCGGCAGAGCTCTGCACGGCGCCCGGCCCCGCTGCCGGGAGGTCCCGCTCACCTGCGAGCGCTACGGGCTGCGGCGGCTGCCCTTCTCCCGGCTGTCCCGCGCCGATGTGGCGTTCTTTGAGGGGCTGATGCCGGGCAGGGCGCTCACAGATCCCGAGGAGCTCAGAGCGTTTAATGTGGACTGGCTGAAATCAGCCCGAGGTAAGCGGGGCTGCCGGTTTGCCAGGGCTTACCCCACGTCCGTGTGCAGCTGTGCCTCGCGGTGGAGCGGGCGCTGCTGTTTCAGACCTCGTCCCACACCACCTTGTCCGTTCTGCCCTCTGTACAGCCCGCGGCTTGCCTTCAGAGTCCCTTGCTTCTATTGCAGGCTGCAGTGAGCTGGTGTTGAAGCCGAAAACGGCAGCGGAGGTTTCTCGAGTTCTCAGGTAACGTGCACCTTTTGGTTTTGGCAAGGGATGTTCAGGCATATGAGTGCTGGAATTACTGAAGCTGTTCTTGTCCTGGTGGCACAATCTGGTGCTTGTGCTCTGGTGACTTCAGCTCTCCCTTCTGCCCTTTATCTCCCAGCTGTCCTTGGGCTCTCATCTCTTTGCACACCCATTAATCCAGCTGCACCCAAGCCAGGAGCACTGCCCGCTGTTGTTAATCCAGAGGTGTGCACCTGCTGCTGGGCAGGCAGTATCACTTGTCACTGTCTTTTTGCTGGTGGATGGGCCAAAACCACCCCATCTCTTTCCTGATGGAGTGAAAATACCAAAGCGATGTCTTTGAAGCTCTTGGTACCGTGGGTTTGGTGTGTTCTGAGGAGGCCTGGTGTATCACCTATGTTCCTGATGTGCTGTGAGCACAGTTCAGGCCAGCCAGCAGGTTCAGTGGCTGTTTGCTAGGAGACCATAACAAGCAAGGCAGCTGTAGAGCTTTCTTAGGAAAGAATGTACAGGTTCACTGTTATCCCAGAGAGAGCTGAAGCTTTTCAAGGCAGAAAGAGATTTGAACTTGTGCCTTGTGTTTCCCAGGCCCACTGCTCCCCTGACCCTTGGCTTTCGTTTCACGACAGCATCAGGGAGGCCCAAAGGCTGAATTCCACGTATTCAGTGAAACAAAATTCCTGTGTCCTGGCCAGGTGTCCGTGCAGAGGCAAATGTGCAATAGCAGACTTCTCAAATGAGTGTTGGTGGCGTTGATGAGAAGGGTGTCTGGAGAGCTCAAGGTGGAGGAGAGAAATGGAGGGAGATAAGCAAATGGATTCAGTATTAATGTTTTCTGCTCTACTGGACCATCAAAACTAGACACTGTACCAGTGCTTGAAATGAGCAGTTCTGTTGAGGGATTCAGAGAGATCTGCAAAGGGGAGAAGATTGTTTTGTCCACTGACACCACTGCCTGGGTTGGGAAGTGCAAGAGCAGGAGCGGTTGAACGTCAACATCTGTTTGGGGAGGGGGGGGGCAAATGCTCATTCTTTTGTCCAGCACTGGAGTGAGTGCAGTATGGAGCTGTGCTCTTTCATTTTCAGAATGAAACTGCCCCTTTGTGTCAATTTAATCTTTAGGCTAAACACTGCTTAATTGTAAGGCACATCGAGCACTCCCACGACAGTGCACATTGACGTGGAAGTGAAACTCTTCTGATAGACAAGATTATGGCCTTTAGAGACCTAAGGCTTGAGAAACCTGTTTCCTTCCAGGTACTGCCATGAGAGGAACCTGGCAGTGAGCCCACAAGGGGGTAACACGGGCCTTGTTGGGGGCAGCGTTCCTGTCTTCGATGAGATCATTCTCTCCACTGCTCTGATGAGCGAGATCATCAGCTTTGACCCGGTGTCTGGTAAATATCATAGACACGTGGTGTACAGAAGCGAGTCCCTGGGTCTAACTTAGCTGTTTTCTGGGTGCTGATAGCTGTGGGATCAGCAAGGGTCAGCCCAGCAGCATCGTAAGGGGCATCGGAGATCTGTGTCCTCCTGGCTCCTGCTGCTGATGCTATCCTTAGGTGGTGGAACAGAAGAAGAAAGAGATAAGAGAATCATGTATATCCTGTTACCCGAATGAGAAACCCAGCAGGTGGAGATGTGAGATAACCACACAGACAGGGAGGGATGGGGAAAGCTTACATGTTGTTTGGGCTTGGAAAGCTAGGAAACAGACTGCTTTGAGTATCTCAGTTCTTAAAACACAATGAGAAGGGAAATGAATGCCACTGTATTTTGCATGCCAGATGTTAAACCAATAGTAAAGCCCCCTTGGATTTAAGAGGGGCAGGGCAATGTCCTGGAGCACAAGGACAGAGTTTTTACAGCTTTAATTGAACGTTTTGGAGGAAGAGGTGGTTCTGCCTGCACCTCGAAGCTGCAGCCTGTAGCAGGATGTTTGTGTTTCAGGAATCCTGGTGTGCCAAGCTGGCTGCATCTTAGAGAAACTCAATGAGTACTTGGAGGAGCGGGGCTTTGTCATGCCACTTGACTTGGGAGCCAAAGGTAGCTGTCACATCGGTGGTAATGTGGCCACAAATGCCGGAGGCTTGCGGCTCCTGAGATACGGCTCTCTGCGAGGGACTGTGTTGGGACTGGAAGTGGTAAGGCGAGTACCTGGTAGTTCCTTCTGTGTTTGCACCTCTACCTCTTATCTGTTTCCTGCTGTCCTGCTCTTGGCTGTCCGTTATGAAGGCAAAAGTTCCTTTCCAATGTCCCCCTCTCTTCTGAGAAAGGTTAGGAAGTGCCTTCATGCGTGTAGCATCTGTTATTCTTACTGACAGTCTGTGTTCTCACAGGTGCTGGCAGATGGCACAGTTCTGGACTGCTTGGCATCCCTGCGCAAGGATAACACTGGCTATGATTTGAAGCAGCTTTTCATTGGATCTGAGGGGACTTTGGGAGTCATCACAGCTGTCTGCATTCTCTGCCCTCAGAAACCTAAAGCTGTGAATCTGGCGTTCCTAGGTAGGAGCTAGTAGTAATAAGCATCCCACGTGAATAGTCATGAAAGGAGAGTCCCTGTTGAAGCTTTTCAGCAGAGCTGTTTGGAGAGAGCCTTCACTGAGGCTGATCTTTTCTCAGAAAGCTCCAAGGCCGGATGAGGCTTCTCAGACAGCTTGCTCCTAATACATGCATCCTTGGAAGCAGGCAGCTGAACTCTTGGGAGGGTATGAGTAGACAAACCTATGGAATATGTGCAGCAAACCCAAGAATTTGCCTAAACTTTCACAAGAGCCTTGACATTCATCTTGGGTCGCTTTCTTGCCTTGCCTTGAGAACAAGATCTGTGGCAAGCTCTTTGCTGTGAACTGTCTCAGAATGTGCAAGGGATCCTTGCCACAGCAAAGGCCAATTGCTCTCCTCCTGCTGCTCTGCTCCAGCCCCTTCCCCAGCTCAAACCAACCCACAATGGGGCTCTTGTTTCCTAAAGATGGGAAACATCACTTGAAGTTTTTAAAAGTTTTTGAAGAGCTGTTTTTGGTGTGGCTTTTTTTTCTGATCTTTCTTCGTATCTGTCTGAAGGATGTCAGGATTTCTCTCGGGTTCAGGAAACATTTACAACCTGCAGAGCCATGCTGGGAGAGATCCTGTCTGCCTATGAGTTCATGGATGAGAAGTGCATGGAGCTGGTTGTGAAACATCTTGGGCTGTCCAACCCACTGAGAGGTACCAGAGCTGATAACTGTGTATGGAACAGATACAGACAGCAGCCTTTGTGCCGCAGGAAGAGGCATTATGCTGCTCGAGGGCTTTTAGTGCTGCTTGATTTTTGTACCCAGTATTCAAGTCCAAGCTCGATGGGTAAAAGTTCTTAAAGATACAACTTTCTGCTTCTACTGGTTCCCATGAAACTGTTAGTTTTATGAAAGCAGTGGCTATGTCATGGGTAGAACATGGCAGTGAAGTTTTATCACTCCAGATAAAAGATTGCCTCTTGGGCTGCACTTCTGTTTGGCACCAAAGAATCTGGGCAGTAGAGGATGCTTCATAAAATGTGCCAAGTTTGGGGGAAAAAACCTCCAGAATCTGCAGTAAAATCCTGTGCTTATAGCACAGAATACCCACTTGTTTCATTCTCCCTCACTTTCAGGCAGCCCTTTTTATGTTTTAATTGAAACTTCGGGCTCCAACTCGACCCACGATGAAGAAAAATTGAACAGCTTCCTGGAACAGGCCACCACTTCTGGTTTAGTCACTGATGGAACTGTGGCAGTGGATGATAAGAAAATAAAGGCAAGTCAACATTTCCTCTTGCACAAATCTGCTAGAAACGATTGTCTCCTTCGTGAGGAAGTGTTCATCCTATTTGATGTTTGAAGTTAATGTGCCTGAGTGACCTATTAGCTTATTATTGACAAGGAAGGCCCAGAGTATTTGTGTTTTCAGTGGGTGTTTTCTCCTCAGGATCATGCATTGTGTATCTCAGCTGCCCAGGGAGGTGGTGGATGCCCCATCCCTGGAGGCATTCAAGGCCAGGCTGGATGTGGCTCTGGGCAGCCTGCTCTAGTGGTTGGAGACTGCCCATGGCAGGGGGTTGAAACTAGATGGTCTTTGAGGTCCCTTTCAACCCAGACCATTCTGTGATTCTATGAACGCTGTTGGCTTTTTTTTCCCTCCATGTCACTAAGTATTGAACACGAGGAACTTGGTTGATTGGGATTCCTTTGATCTTTGGCCCACAGACACTGTGGAGCCTGCGGGAGAGGATCACGGAGGCGCTCACTCACGATGGCTGTGTTTACAAGTATGACATCTCTCTCCCTGTGGGAAAGCTGTATGATCTGGTGACTGACATGAGAGCTCGTCTGGGCCAGAGTGCCAAAAACGTGGTGGGCTACGGCCACGTGGGTAAGTGCAGATGCAGGAAAAGGAGGTGATTTGTTCTTTTGCTCCAAGCTTTGCTGTGCAATTTCCTAATTTTTAATTTGTTTCTTAATTACTGAGAAGCACAGACTGGGTAGCTGAGAGCTATTAGAAGAGAAGGACGCGTTAGCTTCTTCACTGCTTTCAGAATGTATTCTGTATATCAACAGTAGGTGTGACATGGCAGCAATAACCACTAACCACTCTGCAATTTTAAAGTGATTGTATCTTTTTGCTCTGTCCTTTCTGTTTAAATACCTGGGGTATTTCATTGGGCCATCAGTGTGATCGAGGTACTCAGCCACGTTTGGTAGATAAACACCTTCCTGTCCGAAGTGGTTAGTCACACTGGAAATCAGTTATGTTTGAGCCATTAACTCTCCAAATGAGAGTGATAAAAATAGTTCACAGAAAGGCCTCTACGTTTATCAGAGTACTTTGAGACTAACTTCATTTTATATACACTGGGGATAGATAAGTCACTCAGCAGAGCTCTTCTCTGGGTTCTCTTCCACCACCCCCTGCTAAAAATAAACCACCAAACCAAGCCAGGAACAACAACAACAACAATAAAAACCAGACCACTCCTCGGCATGCTTGATTTCACATTATTTGAAAGACATGGAAAGACAAGTTTTCATAATAACAGCCACCTTTGGAGGATGGTGGCATTGAGGATTAAGCTGTGTACAGTAAGGATTTGCTGAGATAAAAGAAGAGGTTCCAGAGGGAGGAGGAGTATTTTTTTCTTTATCTTTGTGTGTTTTGTCTTCTGAGCACCCTGTAACTGTGTGCTTCACTGAGTATCATCCCACGCAAGCGGTGAAAGGAGAAAATAAATGCTTTGCTCTCTTTGTTTCTGTTGAGGCAGTGCCAGAGCGCCCTTAGAATACTGCACAAATATAATAGGTACAGGAATGAAGGGCTGTATTGAAATCTAATCATCATTATTAAATACTGTCGGGGAGATCTTTGGCATGCCATCTTAGTGCAGGAAGAATAATTAGCACAGCACGGTTGTTTGAATTTGAAAGTTACCAAAGTGGGAACTTGCGAGCTGCTTGACTTGGAACACTTCCTCAAAGGTTGTACTGAAAGCATGGAAAAACAAAGATCCTAGCTGAGTTATTTGTGCACCCAGAGGCCTGGTGTTTGTGGAAGGACAGTTTGCTTCCCCTCTCTAAAAGGAGGGTTTTGGAAAGTAACAAAGGCACTGTTGTTTGGGAACTTGGATGGGTTGGATGATGTTTGAGTACTTGGATGATGACACTAATGGTTCTCCATGCAGAGCTGCTGTGTTTTTCTTACAGACCCACATCTGTAATGTTTTGTTCCAGGAGATGGAAACTTGCACTTGAACATCACGGCGGAGTCCTACAGCCATTCCCTCCTGGATGCCATCGAGCCATTTGTGTATGAGTGGACTGCAAGATACAACGGCAGCATCAGCGCCGAGCACGGGCTGGGCTTCAAGAAAAAGCAGTTCATTCAGTACAGCAAACCCAGCGAGGCAATCTCTCTAATGCAGCGTTTCAAAGCTATGTTGGACCCCAAAGGAATCCTCAATCCTTACAAGACGTTGCCCTCCAGCCCCTGAGAGCAGTGTGCTCTGAGAAGTGAGCAGATGCCGTGGCGTGAGGACAGCATCTCTCAGTGCCCACATGACCCATGAGTCTGTGGTTGAAGTGCAAGCACGTGGAATGTTCCTTGGCTTATTTCCTTAGCGTGATGGAAGAAGTGAAGGAATGTGCTTCCTCTTCTCCAGGCTGTCTGCTCTTTCTGGAGAAGAGCACATCAGTGATCTTGCCAGTGTGGGTTTTCTGTTTAATCTGAGCGCTGAAACCAAGCACACAAATATATGTATTTTTAAATCTTACCCACTTGCTCTGCTATGAGCGTGATTTCTGGAGTTGGTTGCCACCTTGCAAAGTTCTTGGACTCCTGTTGTGTAATAGGCAGAAGAGTTGAGATAAAATGATGCCATTGGAAATCAGACCCTGCAGGTCCTGTAGTGAGCAAGGGAACCTTTGGGGATCCTTGCTGCCTTTATCTGAAATTACCTGCGGAATTATGAGTTTTTGCTTATAAAAGCAGAGCTGCTTAACACCTGCTCGCTCAGGTGTTTGGGTCAGGTGTGTAAGGTGGTGTCAAGGTGTGTGGCACCTGGTAGCAGCACTGCCCTTGCTAGTTGCCAGTGTTTGAGGCTTCTTTACAACGTGAGGCCGCCAGATACGTGGGGTAAACTTGTCAGGAGCCAAGCCTTTCTTTGCATTAGGGTTTCACGCCCCACTCTGTGCACCCTTACCTGCAGCTGCAGGAGCACTACAGTATTTTTATTACTATTTCATGTATGTGGCTGTGACATACACATAGCAAAAGAGTTTCAGTCCGCAGAGACACGAGGAGGGTTCATGGGCGTTGTCTGGGGACCACAGCAGACCAACCACAGCAGACCAAGAGCTGACCAACACAGATCCTTCCTGCACCTAATTTCTCTTCCCCAGCAGCTCATATCCCGGACAGGTCTTCCCTGCCCCTGAAGGGCAGGCAAGCAGAGCTTTGTGGGGAGGACTTAGGTACCAGGAAGGCGCAGCTCACATCATCACACCAAAAAGCAGAAGCTGGATGTGGTGCGACGCACAAACTGTGCAGGGGCAGAGCGGTGCAGCTGTGTAGGTGTGCCCATGAAGGTGTGTGCTACTGTTTCATTTAGTGCCCTGCAATCTCCTCAGTTTCAGGACGAAGAGCTTTAAAGTGCAACAAAGCTACTCATTGGGATTTTTTATTTTGATTACTCGTGCTGCTGTGTCTTTGAACTACTGTAATTTATACTGTGGTGTTCATGCTGTCTCTAAGGAATACCCTGCTAAAAATAAAGATTTCTGAGATCAAAACCAAAACTTCTCAGAACTCCTGCTAGCGGCCTAGGGACGGTAAGGATGAGTCTATTCTTGCCAGGATCCCGTGGTGAAAATGTGTCTTGGCTGCAGGTGGCAAAGCTGGAGTCCATCTGTGCATCAGACCTTGCAGAGCCCCACACTGAGGTGCCAAGCTCTTGGCCCAGCTACGCTTCGGGCTCCATTCTTTCAGACCTGACCGTACCCCGTGTCTGGCTCATGGGCTTTGGGAGTGGCTGTAGGTCAGTTCCCAGAGCGTAAGATCTTGAAGTGGCAAAAAGAAGAAGTAAGGTGTGACGGCAAGGTCAAAATGTGAGTCAGCGGTGGACTTTGGGTTTGTTTACAGTACTGTTTTGCTTTCATTTTCAGCACCTCCATTGCTGATTTGATTTCTGAGTACTCCTTGTCCATGTCCATGAACCCTGAGGACGTGCTGGGTGGCCAGGGCAAAGCAGCTCTTGCCTGTGTCCTAAGTCAGTGGCTGGAGTCCTGGCTGAGAGCTGCTCTTCCCCTGGATCTTCAGCTGGAGAAAGAATTTATTCATGTTTTGAGTCCCGTTTGTGCCCACGATGCTGTGTGTGAACGCTTGGGCTCTCTTCTGAAATACTGGTGAGGTGGCATCAGACAGGGGAGGTATTTGTTCATCCGGGTGTGTACAAGGATATCCAACTCCCAAGTGCACTGTGCTGAGATTTCTGTGCATCACAGCACTCAGAAAACTCCTTTTGTTCCCCATAGGCAAAACTGGGCTTTCTCAAGCAGGAGGGTGAGAGGAGAAGGAAGATGGTGATGTGGGGAAGTACCAGGAAAAGCTCAGGACCTGGTGAGACTGGAAAATGAGCTTTGTAAATAGGCTGGTTTTAATTGGGCTCATTCCCTCATGGGCTTGTGCGTGCCCTCTGACCAGCATGTGCTGTGCATGCTGTGTGTGCATGAGCACTGTTCAGGCAATGAGAAGGGATGCTTGGGCACCCTGCAGGAGCCGCTGCTTATCACAGGATGGTCTTGTTGACTCCGGATCTTGCTCGATCCTCCCCAAATCCCAGGCATTGTCCTCATTTCCTTGGTTCAAGTGGCTTTGTTTGGATATATTCTGCGTCTGCTTCGAGATGACAGGAGAGATTGTCACGTCCTGATGGGACACAGAGCCACGCTGTCACCCTGCTGCTGCCAGAGTGCGAATCGCTGCCCACGAGTCTTCCCCTGCCTCCCAGTGTTTGCCATGCAGCTGTCAGGGAGGAGCTGATCACCTTCAGGCCTCTGAGACCAATTTTGCATCTTCCCATCACCAGAAGTTAGCTCAGGCAGCCCCGGGGTGCTGTTACCCCATTCCAATCTCCCCCAGCAGTCGTTTGAAACAATATGATCCTAAACGGCCCTATACTCCTTGAACATCACGGGACTGAAGCTCGTTGTCAGGAATATCCTAACAACAAAGCCCTTACACAGCTCTCAGTGAGTGTAGCAGTGTCTCTGGAGCAAGGCATGCATCAGGACCCAGCGTGGCTGCAGCCACCTGAATTCTGGGGCTGCAGAAAGGAAGGGGTTAAGTGGAGTGAGTGTGCCAGCAAGTGAAATGCACCCGGCCCATGCTCTCTGTGCACCAGATGATGTGAAAACAGGGCAAGTCCACAGCAGCAGGAAAGAAGAAACATACAGGACTTGCTTTCTGCCAAGCTAATACCCCAATACAGCCTGTTCTTTCTGGATCGGGCTGTTTATATTCTCCTCCTTTTTCCTACTCCAGTCTTCCTTTCTTTTTTTCCACAAACCATTGGCCATAAGGGTTTAAAACGCAGGCTTTGCGCATGAGTGGCTCATTTTGGAACTTTCCATCCTGCTCTAGTTCTGCTGCAGGCAGGGAGAGTGCTGGGGAGGGAGTCAGGCTGGCAGATAACACGGTGCTGCGGCCTCCTTGGCAGGGACTGCACAAGGAGAGCTGTGGGCTCCGTGCTGCCTGCACCATCCCAGCTGAACAAGAGTGCTTTCCCCAGGGGAGGAGGTATGGCAGGCTTGTATACCAGTATCTCTCCTGGATCACAACTGTGAGTGCTGGCTGGCTGTTGAACATTCTCAGTGGTGCTCTCCAACGTTGGTTTACCGTTGTACGTAGGAGAGAAAGAGTGGATATGTAGAGGTATTCCAGAGCTGGAAGCAGAGGATGGAGCAGCTCCTGCAGTGTCCTGCCCTAGCTAACACTGTGCTGCCTGGCTGCCCTTCAGTGCTTCTGCTCTTAAAGCAGCCCAGCCCCAGCTAAGCCGAGTATTTCCCCTCGGCAGTGTATTTTCTGCATAACCGAACCTGAACGGGTGCCCAGGAGAGAGCAGTGAATCAGTTGTAAAAGCAGTAAAACAAAAATGGTTGGCGGTCTCCGTCAGCTCCTGGATGGGGCAGCACACAGTGCTGAACGGAACAGGAGACAGAAGGCAATGAATGAGTGCCCTGCTGCCAGCAGCTTGTTCCGTGCCAAACTGCTCTCTGCAGAGCAGCCCGTTGGTTCAAGGAAAGAAACCCTATGCCTCACTAATCTCTGAATCTTGATAAGCCTCAGGCTCGAGGGAGGCTGTGATACATAAAGGGAACGTGGTATATTTTGGCCCTTTGCAGGTTTAACCCTTAGATGAGGAAGAGGAGAGCTGAGCACTGCTGATGGTGTGGTGCTGGGAAAGGTGGCACCGCGGGTGGAGAGACAATGGGACCACCTCATGTGTTGCATAGGAGTGGTTTTAGCCATAAACGCCCCAAACCAGCAGCTTACTGCCCTATTCCAGACTTGGGGATGTGCGTCAGCATTTTATTGCCCAGATAACACATAATGTCATCTATTTGCCATTAGCTGCAATTCCCCTACTGTGCGTGGGGCCTGGCGTTCACAGCAGTAGGTGCATGTTGGGAAGAAGTCAGGGAATAGGGTCGGGCGCTGACGCACGGAGCTGTGGGTCCTGCCCAGCTCCTGCTCCCATTTCTTTCCCCCTTGCCTGCCTTGCCCTCCTGCAGATATCCCTCCACGCAAGGAGCTGATGCCAGGACAGGCAGCAGGAATGCAGCAAATATAGAATAATTGCAGCCTCACAAGGCACTGCAGGGCCTGTTTCTGCCTGAGCTGCCCTATGTGATGTGCAGAAGTGATGTAGGCAGCTCTGCTCGCAGCCCTGCAGGGCTCCCCAGTGTGGGGACAGAGCAGCTCCTGCTCTCCCGGGGCAGTTTGCATCACGAAACAAGCTTTGTGAAGTGCTGGGGCACAGCAGTCCCTGTAGACTCTCAAATTCAGGTGTAATGTGAGTCACGGTGGTCATTAGCAACGCCAGAAGTCACTCAGTAGTTGGATCATCCAATATAACTCAACCGGTGGAGGAACAAAAGGTTTTCCTGCCAAGGTACAGCAAAGGGTCTGTGCTCTTAACCCCCAGTTACAATAACTGGGCTGTCGTGCAAGAAGAGTTGGAGTCATCGTGATTTCTGGCCTGGTGCCACTGGTGCTTCTTGAAATGAAGGGAAGCTTCCTGCACATCGCTCCTGTTTTACACCCTTGCTCCCAAGGGAAGGGTGTCCCCTCTTAGGGTCCCCTCAGTCCTCTCCCCCCCGCACGCCCCATTTCCTACAGCAGCCCTGCAAAGAGCGCTGGACCTATGCAAATGCAATGCCGTATCAGAGCTGTTCATGGCTAATTAATTAACTTCCGCCCACCGCTGAGCCACTCCCTTTGTCCTCACCTGTCCCAGCCATTTATAGCAGTGACAGGATGCTATAATAGAGGCACTTACACTCAGAGCTGTGGGAGTCCATAAACAGAAGGAGTTTGGGAGTTGATTTGGAGAAGAGATCCTTTCCAGCTCGCGGCAGCGGGGCAGCATGAAAACCCATGGGTGTGCTTCAAGGTAAGGGGAGAGGGAGGAGAACTCTGCGGGCGCCGAATTAGCATTAGCAGTTTGCAGGGAAGTCTGCTTCAGATGGCTCAGATAATCCGTGTAAGTGGTTATTAACCTATAGTTAGTTACAGGCTGCTCCAGGTGGAGGTTAATTCTGCCGTGTGTGTCTTCTTGGATTCCAAGCCTCTTAATTTGAAAGAACCTTGTTGTGTCGACACGGATCCTTAGGGGTGTGTTATTTTCAGCTTAATCCAAATACACAAAAGGTGTCCCACCTTAAGGCGAGCAGTGCACATCCCAGCGCCGTGCTCTGGCTCAGTGCTTCTCAATGGGAGCTCTAGCGTGGCCCCCAAGGGGACGGGCCCCAGGCTGGCTGCGTGCCCGCTCTGCTCCCCTGCTTCCCACGCAGCATTCAAAGAACGTATTTACGAGGCCCCTCCAGGACCCTGCTGTCCTTTCAGCCCCCTTTGGAAGAGCTGAAGACAGCTGTCCTGCCATCCCTGTGTCCACCAGGCAGCGAAGTGGGGGTCAGTGCCACCAGGGGACCACCATTTCTGCTTGGGGATGCTGGTTGTAAAAAGGCCATTCCGTTTTCCTTCTCGTTGCATAGGGATGGTGATCTCTCTTTAGGTAAACATTGACTCACTAGCCCCAGCAAACCATCTGAGTGCAATCCTCCCGCTTCCACTTTGCAGACAGCACCTGAGCAAACATGGAGCCTTATCTCACGCCTTTAATTCTGCAGAAAAGATGCAGAAAAAGGACACAGGCAGATGGGCTTAGCGAGCACCTCCGTGCAGGCAGAGGGGCACGTCTTGGGACACCACCACAGCAGTATCTGCTTCACCTTAAGTGAAAGGATGAGGGAGAAGGCAAGGGCTGCATTCAGCAGGGGTCAAGATGCATTCAGCAGGGGTCAAGGTATTCAGCAGATGTAAGCTCACTGGGCCCTCCGTGTTTCTTCCCAGGTCTCAACTCTACCCACAGAGTGCTCAAAGGAAAGGGGTTTCTCTCCCCTGAGAATAAAAAGTAAAGAAATACTGATGAAATCGTGGTATCATTAAGGTTGGAAAAGAACCCTGAGGTCTCCAAGTCCAACTGCAACCCGTGCACCCAAATTCTTGTGCTTCTGTTCACTTAATGGCACGCTGTTAGACACCTGGTTCTGGTTGTTGTACTTCTATGTGCAGCTCCCAATTTTCTGTTGGACTTTGCTCTCTCCAGTTTTCTGTTGTCATATGTGCCTGGGTCAGCCCTGCTCGTTGGGGCTGTGAGGTGGCTGTGGAAATGTACTGGATGCAGGGCTCGGCCAGCACGGTGTTTTGTGTGTGGCATTCTTTGCTCCTCCTTCACAGGTCTGCTTCTTTGATACACGGGGGGTGGCCCAATTAGTGCTGGGAAAGGCTCACCTCTTCATCCTCCAGGCAGTGCTGGTGGATGGGGTGATGGGTCCACGGCTCTAGCTCTGAACCCAGGCAATTTAAACCTCGGCCAAGGGGAGAAAATCTGATGATGGCATCTGGGAGATGTGGGTGAGGCCCAGGATGAGAGCCTATGGTGGGAGGAAGAGTCACCTGTTTTGAGAATCAGTGTGTGGTCTGCTAGAGGCTCTGCCATGTTGTTAATCAGTCTTCTATGTTGAAAAAATCCCAGTTGTCTTGAAAAAAAAAAACCAAACAATTTTGGTTTTCCTTTTTTGATCCCCATTTTCTGGAGTGTTGTCATTGCATGGCACACTCAGATTTCTGATCAAGGAAATCCCCATAACTCCTACAAAGTGCTCATTTTCTGCCTTGGTGGTTGCTGAGAGACGTGAAGAGAGTAAACTCTGAGCAGATCAACTCTGTAGCCTCAGAAACCGAAAAAAAAAAGCAGTTTGAATGGGCCAAAAGGAGGGTAAAATTGCAATTTTTCTCTGTTTTGCCTCAAATCCCAGAGCTGCTGGCACAGCTGGTGCCTGGCACACACAGATCATGACCCCAGTGACAGAAGTCACGAGGGCAGCACGCACTGTTCGGAGGATCATGTTTGGGGCAAGAGTGTCTTCTAGATAGCATTCACCAAAATTCTACTGCCTTTCCAGGTATACCAAGAATTTCTTCTTTGTCAACCTGTTCCTGGGGCTTGTCTTCCTGTTGGGATTCTTCCACGCGAATAACAGGAACCACCTGTAAGTCTTATCAGAGCAAGAAAAGCCAGTCGCTTGACCCGATGCACACAGGGCAGCGAGGAGCTGACTTGTGACACTTGAGTTAGCTCTCTTGGTTTAAGCTGAAGCTGCCAGGTCTAAGAGATGTGCTCCGGCTCTACGACAGCTGCTTTCCCCATGTGTTGCCTTTCTGCAGATTCCAGTGGAGCTCAGCGGAGCTGCTGGCATCCTCCACGCCCTGTGAACCCAAGACCAACGTCATGTTCCTCAAGACCCACAAGACGGCCAGCAGCACCATCCTCAACATCCTGTTCCGCTTCACCGAGAGGTACAAACTCACCGCCGCCCTCCCCGCTGACCACCAGTTCCACCTGGGTTACCCGGAGAGATTCGTCACCAATTTTGTGGAGGATTTTCAAAGCCAAGGGCAAAGCTACAACATCATGTGCAACCACCTGCGCTTTAACCCCTCTGAGGTAAGAGCCCTGGCACCCGCGGGGAAACGGAAGGTTTGTGGATGATAGCTGTTTGAGTGGAGGAGCTGGACATGCTCCAAGTGTGGGTGTGTGGGAATCTAATGGAGGCAGCAGGAGAGAGGGAGGGGATTGTCCCCCTCCGCTCTGCCCTTGTGAGGCCCCACCTGGAGCAGTACGTCCCAGCACAGGAGGGATGTGGAGCTGCTGGAGTGGGTCAGAAGGAGAGCCACAGGGATAATCAGAGGGCTGGATGCTCCTCTCCTGTGAAGGGAGGATGAGGTGTTCAGTCTGGAGAAGAGAGAACTCCAGAGTGACCTCATTGTGAACTTCCAGTAGTTGAAGGAGCTTGCAAGCAGGAGGGGGCTGACTTTTTACATGGTCTGATAGTGATAGGACAAGGGGTACAGCTTTAAACTAAAAAAAGGGGAGATTTAGGCTGGGCGGTAAGAAGAAATGTTTTGCTCAGAGAGTGGTGAGGCCGCCCAGAGTCCTCACCAGCCAAAGCCATTCTGTGTTCCTGCGCTTCTATGAAAACTGCTTGACCAAGGAGGGCCTCTGGCCTGACAGACCCTCTTCTTCCCCCTCACACACAGGTGCACAAGGTGATGGCAAAGAACACCTTCTACTTCTCCATCCTGAGGAACCCCATTGCTCTGCTGGAGTCTTCCTATGTCTACTACAAGAACGCGGCCCCTGCCTTCAGTAGATCCAAGGACGTGAATGAGTACCTGGCATCGCCCCTGAAGTACTACCACAAGGAGGATTACAGGAAAAACATCTATGCCAAGAATAACATGTGGTTTGACTTTGGTTACAATAACAATGCGGAGGACAATGAACACTACATCCAGTCTGTCTTGCATGAGACTGAAGAGAACTTCCACCTGATCTTGATAGCAGACTACTTTGACGAGTCCATGATCCTCCTGAAGCACACTTTGTGCTGGGATTTAGATGATGTGATTTACTTCAAGCTCAATTCCAGAAGCAATGAGACTGTCCAGGCCCTGACTCCAGAAAGCAAGGAGAGGGTAAAAGAGTGGTGCTCACTGGACTGGAAGCTCTACCTGCACTACAACCAGAGCTTCTGGAGGAGGATTGAGGAGACCATAGGACTTGAGGAGTTGGAGAAGGAAGTAAATGACCTGCGGAGGAGACAGAAAGAACTCATGGAGACCTGTCTCTTGGACCAGGAGGCCGTGGTGAAAGCTCAAATCAAGAACAAGGCACTCTTGCCTTTCCAGTCCGGGTCTGCAAATATCCTTGGTTATAACCTCAGACAAGACTTAGACAACGAGACTCTGAAAAAATGCCAGAAAATGGTTATTCCAGAGCTCCAGTACACGTCCTACCTCTACTCCCTCCAGTACCCACACAAGAAGAGGAAGCCCATGAAATTTCCCGAGCTGTGGAGCAGTTCCCAGAAGACATAGTCCCCCACGCCACAGCTAGAGCATCCCACTGCTGCAGCCCTTTGCATCGGCCGAGTTTGGCCACGAGACTCTTGCACAAGATGGGGAGGCTGGGGATCATTCAAGGGCTACCTCTGCACTCTTGTCTTTCATTTTGTAAAATATATACATATGTATCTTTTATTTCTTTATATTTACCTCCTCTTTCATTACACGGGTGCCAGCCCTTCTGCAGGGCACGGCCGTTCTTGGCGCTGAGGTTGCAGCCACCGTGTGCATGCCACCCACCTTCCAGACTTGCTGAGGTTGTGGCAGGTTCCCAAACACCTCCAGGCAAGGACATGGCCTTGCTCGAGTCTGTGACGCTGCTGTCACATGTAGGGGACAGCCCGGTGCTGCTGGGCACTGGTAGGCTCTCGGGCTGACTTGGACTTTCTTTCCACTTAAACGTTAATCATGAGCTTAATCATTTTGTTTGCATTTGACCTTTTTTAATAGAGGTCATTACTTCCAGGCTGGTTAAATCTCACTCGAGCAAGTCCTGGTTTCCTGCTTTGAGGAACCCAAAAGAGAGGGAACAGGGGGGAACGAGGACAGGAGCGTGCTAAGGGAATGCAGCGCTGGAAGGCACGGGTGCACAGGAGAGGAATGAAGGTTCCAGGATGGCAGCGTTGGTGCTCTGGCACCAGCAAAGGCTTTGCCACATTCGGGTGCTCCCATGGCCGAACTCCACCACCAATCAGGAGAGGGGTCCGTGGAGGCACAGCACTGCTGGTTTGGGGTATGCACTCGTGACAGAGTGAGTAAATCAAACTCTTCCGCATGTGGCCAATTCACAGGAAGCACAGCGGTGACAAACCCTCCTGGGGGGTGACAGCTGTGGTGTCACTGCCATTAATGACTGCCATCACACCACAGCTGGGCTTGGCATGGGTTTCCACCATGCCTGCCTCTGCATACAGTGTGGGATTTCAGTGTTAACCAGGCTGTCCTCCCTGCCATGCAGGTCAGTGGTATGGGACGTGCATGGGAAGGTTTTAGGACAGCAGTGGCACAGCTTGCTAACGAGCAATTCATTCCACACTGCCTCATGCAGGTATGCAAGGCACTGAAGGGCCATTCTGGTGGCTGGAGCAGCTTCTTGGGGCAGAGCAGGCAGCAGAGGGGATGACACTGTGTGACTGCGGCAGATCCGCAGCGCAGACATCCAGGGGCACCAGTGCTGCTCCCTGGGTGGCAGGAGGGAAATTGAGGCAGGAAGCACACCCACCCCCTTGGCATCCTCTCCTCACAGCCCTGAGCACAGAATGCACACCGAGGGGCCCGGGCTCTGGCTGCCTGATAATGGTGCCTTTGTGCTGCTGCTGACTCAGGGCTTTTTGCCAGGCCCCGTGACCTGTCAGTGGGGGACACTGCAAGGGGGGACACGGCCGGCAGCAGGGGACAGGGCTGCACTGCACAGGACCAGGTGAGTGCCTAAGCTTTATCTGCAGGGTGTTGTGCAGAGACACTGGGCAGAATGCAGGTGAGCATCCCAGCCAACAGCATGGGGCAGGCAGCATCCCTGGGCCTCTGGTGGGAATGCAGCAGAGGAACGGGAGAGGCTGATGGGATCCCATCCCTCAGCTCGGAAAGCTCTGCCCCCTCTGTTTCCCAGCCAGCCTGGGTTTGCAGAAACCCCTCCAACCAGCAACACAGAGGACCGCTTTCTCTTTTCTTTCAGCAGCACCGTGTCCCCCCCAGCCCCTTTCCCCAGTTCCCACCTCGGTGGGGGCTGCTCCTCTCTCTCCCTCAGGAACCATGGGTTCCCGGCACTTCCCTGCCCGGACTGTGCTCTTCGAGAAGGAGTCCACTGGTGTCACGTACCGCGTGCCAGCCCTGCTCTACCTGCCCTGTGTGGCCAAGCTGCTGGCCTTCGCCGAGGAGCGGCTGAGCGCCGACGATGCCCACGCCAACCTGCTGGTGCTGCGCCGCGGCACCGTGTACGGCAGCTACGTGGAGGTGGGACAGGGCCCACGGGGAGGGAGCGTGGCCCCACGGGTGCCGTGGGTTCACCACTCCCTCTCTGAGCAGTGGGAAGACATGCGGGTGCTGGAGACGGCAGTGCTGCAGCACCACCGCTCGATGAACCCCTGCCCGCTCTACGATGAATTCACCGGCACCCTCTTCCTCTTCTTCATCACGGTGCTGGGCAGGACGCCCGAAGCCTTCCAGATCGTCACCGGGCAGAACGTCACCCGCCTCTGCTGCGTCACCAGCACTGACCAGGGCCTGAGCTGGAGCAAGGCCACCGACCTGACGCAGCAGGTCATCGGCAGGGCCATCAAAGGTAGCAGCGTGGTCACGGGAGGGCCTACACAGTGTGGCTAGCAGTGGCCTCAGGCTGCAGCCCCGTGCTGTGGGGATGGGGTCCAGGGCAGAGGCGTGGCTTGTGATGGAGGGGACCAGTGGTAACACTCGTCCCTCTGTCCCCAGAGTGGGCCACCTTCGCTCTGGGCCCAGGGCACGGGATCCAGCTGCGCTCCGGCCGGCTGCTGGTGCCCGCCTACAGCTACCACATCGACTGCAAGGAGTGCTTCGGGCAGCTCTGCAAGACCACCCCTCACTCCTTCGCCTTCTACAGCGACGACCACGGCCGGGGCTGGCGTTTTGGGGAATTCATCCCCAACCTGCAGACGGGAGAGTGCCAGCTGGTCTCGGTGGATGAGGAGGACGGCTCCAACATCCTCTACTGCAACGCCCGCAGCTCCCTGGGCTTCCGTGTGCAGGCGCTGAGCACTGATGATGGTGCTGTCTTCCATGGGGGGCAGCTGGTCCCACGGCTGGTCGAGCCCCCACACGGATGCCATGGCAGCATCATTGGCTTCCCTGCACCTTTGGTGTATGGCACCCGTCCCCACTTGGCTCCACAGGTTCTCCCCCTCAAGGCCGGTGGCAGCAGGACTTCAACAGGGCCTCACAGCTGCACCTCACTCCAAAGGGAACCCAAAGGCACCTCAGGGCCCTTCTTCCAAGCGCCGACGTGGGTGCTCTACTCCCACCCCACCAGCTCCATGTCACGGGTCAACATGGGGGTTCACCTCAGCACCTTCCCCAGGGATGCAGACAGCTGGACTGAGCCCTGGGTCATCTACGAGGGCCCGAGCGCTTACTCAGACCTGGCTTACATGGAGCTGCCCCACAGCCAGTTCCCCATCTCTGGTGGACCAGCCATCGCTTTCGCCTGCCTGTATGAGAATGGGAAGCGCTCGCCCTACGAGCAGATCTCCTTCAGCATGTTCACACTGCACGATGTGCTCCAGAACATCCCCCTGACGGCCACAGTGCCCCGCAGGAAGAGGAGGAGAAAGAGCTGCTGCATCTCCTAGAGCCACCTGCAGTGTCCCCTAGCATGGGGTGGCTGGGGGCACATAGGAATGGCTACTACTGGTGGCCAGGCTGGAGCTGGTGGCACCTGGGGACAGCCTGGCATGAGCCCTGTGGCACTGCGAGCTGTGCTGATGAACGCCGGGTTGGGATCTGGGGGCTGGACATGCTGAGGGCTGATGTCCCCAAACAGGGTTTTATCTCATTTTTATTGGTATTTTTTAATTATATGGTCATTGGGCTTAAAGGTTTGTGCTGATATGACCGCGTCCTCACAGTTCTCAGCCATCATCCCTCTGTGCTACCACCCTTGCACCACCCTTCCTCCACCTAAAATCCTTATGAATAAATAACCAATTCCTAACACTGCTCTCTACTGCTGCCCTGAGGTTCAGATCCATGCAGGGTGCGGGAGATGGCATCTCACCTGCCCCCAGAAAGCCCCACCAGCGGGCAAGCTTCACACCCAGATCCCGGCACCCAAACACACACTTCTGTGTGTGTTAAAGAAGTGGTTCATTGCTTTCCAGAACACACACAGTCAAGTGGATATCTGTGGGACCAAGAGCCACAGCTGTGGCCCTGCGGGGCATGGTGGGGATGGGTTGTGGTTGGAGGCCTTTTCCAACCTTAATGATTCTATGACTCCTATGAAACACACATCGAGAAGCACCAGCCTGATGTTCACGGTGTGCACATATATATGAGTGAGTGTGAACTCTGAGGGACCTGCACCCCATTTCCAGCACACCTCCATCCACGGCCCAGCCCAGCCCAAGCTGGGAGCCTGAGCTGCCCCCCACAGGATGCACCACCACCACGAAATGGATTAACAAAAATAAATAAGGCTTTTATTTACATACGTGGCTCAGAGCGTGGAATGGAAGACGTGGGGTGAGCACGAAGGGTCTCCCCCAGGGGCCGCAGCCGGAGCCGTGTGGTCTCACCTCACTCCAGGTGCACAGGACTGCCCTGCCTCCTTCCCCTCGCAGAAGCCGCAGAGGCAGCCGGCGCAGCCGTTGATGATCTGGAGGAAGGCCAGCACCATCTCGGCGGCACTGATGAGCAGCAGGAAGGAGAAGAAGGTGACGTGCCAGGCCACGATGCCCACCGGCTCCAGGCAGGTGCCCCAGGTGCCGGGGTAGAACAGGTAGGAATCCACCGGGCCCCTGTGCCACGTGAGGGAGAAGATGAGCCACACGTGACCTTCCTCTCTGTGGTCCTCCTTTTGCTGCTGACAGCGTGAGAGCCCCGTACCTGTTGCCAGGTGTGTCCACAAAGGGGTAGTCCCAAATGAGGCGGTTGCTGGGCTCAGTGGTGTTGTAGAGGCAGAGGGGGCCGTCGGTCAGGCCCAGCCCCGAGAAGAAGAAGCAGATGGCGGAGCCCAGGAGAGCCAGCTTGGAGAGGACAACGGAGAGGAAGGCCTGTGGGGAGCATGAGGCTTGGAGGTGGGCAGAAGCAGGCAGGGAAGAGGAGCCCTGTCCTCCAAGGGGCTGAGTATTGTGCAGCATCTCACTGCAGGGCCATGGGTGAAGAGCCAGAGGACAGGTGGCACCACGCAGTGTCCCACCACACGCCCATGAGGGAGGTGGCTCTCCGCAGACATCCCACCATGAGGTTACCACACGATATCCCACCACACGGCCACAGGAGAGGGGACACATCCCACACTGTTTGGTACAACCTCCCTCACTTACGTTCCTTCGGGTGCCGCAGTCGGAGCAGCAGGCACATCGCCATCCCACAGCAGTGATGTGGGTCGCCGCCAGCAGCACCTGCAGGGAGGAGAAAGTGCCCTGTGGGGACAAAGGGGAACAAAGCAAGCCCACCCAATCCACCCCTCTGTCCTTGGTCAGTGCATGTTGAAGGAGGACGCCGGTGCTTACCATGACGCCGCCTCCCCAGGTGCCAGGCATGATCTTGGCACGTCTGCTGATGTGCCCCTCTACCAGGTACTGCCAGGCCCCGCCAGGGAAGAGCAGCAGGATGCTGGACACCACAGACAGCATGCCCAGCACCAGCAAGCAGGGGCCCACGATGCGGCTGCATCTCCCCACACACATGTCCAACCTGCATGGAAAGGAGAGGAGGAGGTGGCGGCTCCGGCTTTGCAGAAGCAGAACCCATGGCTGTTGCGTGGTTGTTTCCGTGGGAAGAGCTGTGTCACAGCCTCCCTCCTGTGGAGGAATGGGGCTGGAAACCCAATGTGAGGGCACTGCTGCTGCTAGCCAGGAGCTCCAAGGCAAACCACCAGCTCTGCCACTCATCCATCCAAGGCAGCTCTATCTCCTTCCTTCTTCCCTGTCTTCTTCATAACATACCCAAGACCTCTCACCATCCCTGTTCCCCTAGAGCCAGGAGGGCCTGGCAACAAGTCTATCACCCCTCTGTAGATCTTCCAGAGGAGCTCCTCCTTCCCTGCAGCTCACCCAGGGGGCTGCTCCCACCTCAGGCCTGCTGCAGGTCCCCCTTTGCCTCACCAAGGACTTCTCCCCCTCCACTGCTGCCCTCTCGCTGCGGGAACCACCTCCCTCACTCAGCACAGAAACGACCAGCCAAGTCCACAGCCTAAAGCAGAATTCAAGAAATGCCTGGGGAAACCATCCTGCTTCCCTCCTGGCTTACCTGGGAGACGTTGGCTGTGTGAAACCAGAACTTCTCACCCTTCCCTAGAGGAGCTCTGTTCCAGAAGAACACTAAGAGGCATCTCCCACGGGTGCTATTTATGATGTCCACCCCGGACATCCACCCACTGCATCGCTCGTGTCACCTTCCTCATCCACAAAACCAGCAGCTCATGAGGAAGGATGACTGTCCCTCCACGCAGAGCAGCCCCCGCCAGCAGCACAACCGATTTCCTTCACAGTGAAACTCTCGAGGGAAGCAGATTCAGAAAGGAAACAAACACGGGAGCTCCCTGGGCAGGGAGAGACCCACACAAACTGCAAGAAAAGACATCAACTTTCATAAGTTCATAAGTTCATAAGTTCATAAGGTTGGAAAGGACCTATAAGATCATCTAGTTCAACCATCCTCCTATCACTATCTCTACCCAACTACTAAATTAAGTCCTTTAGCACCTCATCTAAACGCTTCTTGAACAGCGCTAGGGATGGTGCCTCAACCACCTCCCTAGGCAGGCCATTCCAGTGCCTGACCACTCTTTCAGAAAAGAAATGCTTCCTGAGGTCTAATCTAAATCTTCCCTGGCGCAACTTGTGGCCATTCCCTCTCGTCCTGTCATTACTTATCAGGGAGAAGAGGCCTACCCCCTCCTCACCACAACCCCCCTTCAGGAAGTGGTAGAGTGCAATAAGGTCTCCTCTGAGCCTCCTCTTCTCCAGACTAAACAATCCCAGCTCCCTCAGCCGCTCCTCATAAGACTTGTGCTCCAGGCCCCTCACCAGTTTTGTTGCCCTTCTCTGAACACACTCCAGGGCCTCAATGTCCTTCTTGTAGTAAGGGGCCCAAAACTGAACACAGTACTCGAGGTGCGGCCGTACCAGAGCTGAGTACAGGGGGATGATCACCTCCCTGCTCCTGCTGGCTACACTATTTCTAATACAGGCCAGGATGCTGTTGGCCTTCTTAGCCACCTGGGCACACTGCCGGCTCATGTTGAGCCGAGCATCAACCAACACCCCCAGGTCCTTTTCCTCTCTACATTCTTCAAGCCATTCTGCCCCAAGCCTATAGCATTGCATGGGGTTATTGTGGCCAAAGTGCAGGACCCGGCACTTGGTCTTATTGAACCTCATCCCATTTTTCTCAGCCCAGCTGTTCAGCCTATCCAAATCCCTCTGAAGGGCCTCCCTACCCTCAGGCAGTTTGACACATCCTCCCAGCTTTGTGTCATCTGCAAACTTACTGAGGGTACACTCAATTCCCTCGTCTAGGTCATCAATAAAGATATTAAACAAGATGGGCCCCAAAACTGACCCTTGGGGGACACCACTCGTTACAGGACGCCAGCTGGACTTAACTCCATTAACCACTACCCTCTGGGCACGGCCCTCCAGCCAGTTCTCCACCCAGAGAAGAGTGAACCTGTCCACACCACGGGCTGCCAGTTTCCTTAGGAGAATACTGTGGGAGACCGTGTCAAAGGCCTTGCTGAAGTCCAGGTAGACTACATCAACAGCCTTTCCCTCATCTACCTGTCTGGTCACCCAGTCATAGAAGGAGATGAGGTTGGACAAGCACGACCTGCCCCTGGTGAACCCGTGCTGGCTGGGTCTGATCCCTTTATTGCCATGCACGTGTCGTGTGATCTCCCTCAATAACATCTGTTCCATAACTTTCCCTGATACCGAGGTCAGGCTGACAGGCCTGTAGTTCCCCGGGTCTTCCTTACGGCCTTTCTTGAAGATGGGAGTCACATCGGCAAGCCTCCAATCTTGTGGGACCTCTCCAGATAACCAGGAATGCTGATAGATGGCAGAAAGTGGCTCGGCAATCACCTCTGCTAGCTCCCTCAGCACCCTTGGGTGGATCCCATCTGGCCCCATGGACTTGTGGGAGTTCAGATGGAGGAGAAGATCTCTGACCGTCTCTGCTTGAATCACAGGGGGTGCATTATGCACCCCGTCCCAGACTTCCAGGTCAGGGCAAGTACCATTTGGATAACTGTCCTGTCTATTAAAGACAGATGTGAAGAAGGCATTGAGAACCTCAGCCTTTTCCTTATCATCTGTGGTTATATTGCCTGCCTCGTTGAGTAAAGGAGGGAAATTTTCCTTAGTTTTTCTCCTGCTGTTAATATATTTGTAAAAGGGTTTCCTGTTCTCCTTCACAGCAGTAGCCAGCCTAATTTCAAGCTGGGCTTTAGCATTTCTAATTTTCTGCCTGCAGATCTTGGCCAGTTCTCTGTAGTCACCCCAAGTAGCCTGACCCATCTTCCAGAGGACATAGACTCTCCTTTTCTCTCGGAGTCTCAACAAAAGATCCCGGTTCATCCACACTGGTCTTTTGCTCCTCCGGCTTGACTTACAGGACTCCGGGACTGCCTGCTCCTGTGCCTTTAAGATTTCCATCTTGAAGAGCATCCAGGCTTCCTGGACCCCTTTACCCTTCAGGAGCAAGTCCCAAGGGACCCTTGCAACAAGTGTCCTGAACAGGTCAAAGTCTGCCCTCTGGAAGTCCAAGGTAATAGTTTTGCTAGTCACCCTCTTGACGGCACCCAGAATAGCAAACTCCACCATTTCATGGTCACTCTGGCCAAGACAATCTCCAACCTTCACATCCCCTACTAGTCCTTCCCTGTTAGTGAAAAGTAGGTCAAGCAAGGCATCTCCCCTGGTAGGTTCTTGCACCAGCTGAGTCAGGAAGCAATCATCCACACATTCTAGAAATCTCAAGGACTGCTTCCTCTGCGCAGTATTGTATTTCCAGCATATATCAGGGAAGTTGAAGTCCCCCATGAGAACGAGTGCTGGCCATCGTGCAACATCTACGAGTTGTTTATAGAACATCTCATCTATTTCTTCATCCTGACTAGGTGGTCTGTAGCAGACCCCCACCACGATGTCACTCCTAAGGACTATCCCCCTGATCCTTATCCATAGACACTCTACTTTGTCATTTCCAACCACTAGTTCTTCAACATCAAAACACTCTTTGATATAGAGAGCTATGCCACCACCCTTTCTTCCCTGTCTATCCCTTCTGAAGAGCTTGTAGCCATCAATCCCAGTATTCCAGTCATGGGAGAGGTCCCACCATGTTTCTGTAATAGCTACAAGGTCATAGTTAGCCTGCCTCACAATGGCTTCAAGCTCTTCTTGTTTATTGCCCATGCTGCGTGCATTGGTATAGATGCACTTCAGCTGAGATATCTGCCTCACCCCTTTTTCCAGCACAGCCTCCTTAGGCGCTTTACTGGAGAGCCCTGTTTTATCCCCTTCCCCCGTCACAGCTAGTTTAAAGCTCTCTCAATGAGTCCAGCTAGCTCCTGTGCTAGGATTCGTTTCCCCCTTTGGGATAGGTGTGTCCCATCAACAGATAACAGGCCAGGAGCCGAGTAAACTGTCCCATGGTCAAAAAACCCAAAGTGTCTATCTCTACACCAACCTCTCAGCCAGTTATTCATCACTTGTGTTTTCCTAGCCCATTCTGTGTCCTTCACCGCCCCAGAAGGTATGGAAGCAAACACCACTTGTGCTCCCACCCCTTGAACTAATCGCCCTAATCCCCTAAAATCTCTTTTCATAGTTCGCAGACTTCTCTGAGATATTTCATTGCTGTCTGCCTGAACTACTAGTAATGGGTAGTAGTCGGTGGGGCGAATCAAGTCCGGGAGTCTTCTAGTAATGTCCCTGATTCGAGCCCCAGGGAGACAGCACACTTCCCTGCGGTTTGGGTCTGGTCTGCAAATGGGGCCCTCAGTTCCCTTTAGAAGGGAGCCACCCACTACGATCACCTTCCTTTCTTTCTTAGTAGCAGCAGTCTCAATGCACGGAGGTGACTGCCTTGCCATTGGTGACCTCCTGCGGGAATCTTCCTGCACTTCACCCCTTATCACCTCTTCAACTTCCAATGCTGCAAATCTATTGCTTAGGGGTATCTGGGGGCACTGGGGAGGCAGAGGGGGAGATCGCCCACGGCACCGAGTAGGGACTCTCTGCCAGCCCTCCCTATCCCTCAGATATCCCCCTTCTGCCCTACGGGGACAGGTCAGGGAGTCCACCAGAAACTGTGGGGGATCTCCCTGGTACCTTTCTCTCTGGCACTCTAGGGAGCTGCTCCACCAGTCAATCTCCCTCTCACAGTCCCTGATGGCCCTCAGTCTCTCAACCTCCTCCTTCAATTCAACCACCATGTTAAGCAGATCTTCCACCTGCTCACACCTTGCACAGGAGAACTGCTTAGCACCCTCATCTAGTAGTAGCAGGCTCTGACACTCCTTGCAACCAGAGACCTGTGTAGCCACACTTCTAGGCAGACCTTCTGTCTGGGTCGCCACAGCCTTCTTAAGGCAAGCCCTCTGTCTTGTAGAGACCATGACAGAAAAAAATAAAAACAAAGAAACGAAAAAAAATTGAGAGTAAATAAATAAATAATGGTTTATAATAATATATATATAGATATGAATTGTAATGTGATACTTCGCGGCCCTCCCTGAGCCCTTCAGGGATATACCTCTTCAGCCCTAATCAGCTGAGGAGTGTGGGCGAGGGCGCTGAAACCCTGGCAACGCCTATGCCTCGTTAACACCTACCTCGTTAACACCTGTGCCTCGTTAACGCTTCGTTAACCTCTCGCGAGAACAGCCGTTGGGACTGCCTGCTCTCACTCGGTTCCCGAGAGACTGGAACCTCCCGAAAACCCACCCTGTACCTCAATCAGCCACTGCAGCTCCGGCTGTGCCGACTCCAAAGCAGTTGATCACGAGGACTGAGCGGTACTTCCGGGTTCCGATCGTTTTAAATCCCCCGCCGTTTCCCTGGCAACGCCTACGCCACGTCAGCCTCTCGCGAGAGAGAGCTGCCGGGGTCTGCCGGGACTAGCTGCTCTCACTCGGTTCCCGAGAGACTGGAACCTCCCGAAAACCCACCCTGTACCTCAATCAGCCACTGCAGCTCCGGCTGTGCCGACTCCAAAGCAGTTGATCACGAGGACTTTGGCTGATGCAAGTCCAGCACGGAGAGGAATCCTACTGGAGAGTAATGCTACATAGGTCCTTCAGCTGGAGGAGGAAGGTTGGCAATGCTTGGCTCAGCCTCAGGGTGCTCCAAGGGCCTGGCTGTGCACCTCAGCCCATAGCACATGGATACGGTGGGTGCACGGTGCCGTGGTGCCTTGCTGCTTGCAGGGATTCGTTTTTAAGCATCGTGGTGGTGACTAATCCTCATCACGCTGAGGCGGTGTGTCAGAGGCTGCAGCAGATGTGGCTGTAACTCATGAAGTGTTTCAGAGCAGAGGATGACTCCCAAGACCTCGCATGGCTGCTGCCATTACTGCAGAGATTATTTCCTGGATGTTGTACTCGTTCCACCCAGGGGAATGCGAGCAATGCTTGGATCAGAACGGCTTTTCCTGCTTTCAGACCAACTAGGACAGGGATGCTGAGACTCTAAAACCTGCCTGAAGCACACTGTGCCACCAGAGAAACAGAAAACAGAGCTGTAGCCCTCAGGCTCCACGCAACAGACGAGCAGTGAAGAGTAAGCATTCCCATGCAGCACACCTGACAGCAGAGAATCATTCCAATTCTCCTTCCTCTACTTTTTACATTGAGGGGAAGCATTTCTCACTTTACTGCAAGAAAATATGTTGCAATCTTATCTCATGCCCTCTACGTCACAGCAACAAGCTTCCCACACCCAATGGTCAATCACACCCCACAGCCACTCAGCATGAGACGTCAGCCAGATCTTTACCCCACGAGTGCTGATCCTCACAGCCACTCCAGCTCAATCCTCTAATAATAACCAAAAAAAGGAGCTAATTTTAGCATGGAACAGAGCAGCCTCACGAGCACAGTGACTCTTCCTTTATCATAGTGAGGGGAGGTGCACATGCTGGAAACAGATTAAGTCACTTCCAACACTGCCCTGGAGAGCTGCTAGCACAACTGCTTCCTTCAGACGTTAGCATCTTCCCAAAGGGCATCCCCACACACCTTGAACCTCTCCTCCTGAGAAAGCTTTGGGTTTGGACATGTAAAGCCAAGCACATTTACACTCCTCTGGAGTGCATGCTGGAGACAAGTGACAGGGAACACTGGTGTCAGGCTTCAGCATGGCACTGACACAGTTTCCCTGTCCCAAAGCTTTCTGGGGAGTACGAACAGGTTAAACAGTCAGCTACACAGAAACAGGGAAGTCCTTCATTTCCATTCCTTCTACCCCACAATGGAAAGAATCTCAAACAGCTCTCCATACGGTGCTGGGACAGCAAAACAAAAGAACTCAAGAGATGAAGAAAGCTAGTGAAAACAGTTTGTTTTATTTCCAGGATCAAATATTACAATAGGACATTTACATATATTTATAAAAAATGCAGCAGTTGTGTATATAGATCAGAGGTTTCCTTGAGTTTGGTCCCTCCCAGCACAGTGAGCTGAAATCACCCCAACGAGTGCTCTCCCTCCTCCAGCATGAAGTTGCATCATTGAAGGAAAAAGTGACCAGTGTAAAAACCGGCAGGCCAAGCCCGAATTTGGAAACTGTAAGTTCACCCACGTGAGGACACAGCCTGGTTAGGAAAGTCGTGCAGCCTGTGTCCCTGATCAGACAGCGTGGTGCTGAGCTGTGCTGTACCCAGATGTGTTTCGTATAAAGCTGTTCTATAAAATAGCACCTCGTCCCCCTGCTCTGTGTCCTTCCAGCTATCCTACCCCAGGAAATCTCAGCACCATTCAGCAGCTGGATACAAAAGCACTCTTCTTCGTGCTGCAGACACTCATGGTAATTGGCCAGTGACCAAATGCCAAACTTCTGCAACTACTCATAACACACCAGTGTCAAACAGAAGGTAAAACCGAGGCATGCCAAGGCACTGATGTTAAGTGCCACAGCCTCCAATTACAAATGTGTGTGTATATACACGTATATACATATGGCTATATTTAGGGGAAGTGGACAGACACTGAGCACCTCACGGGCAAGAGGAGATGGGATTAAAAGCCATCTTGCAGCACAGCACAGAAAGGGAATCTATTAACCTTCAGGCTTGGGAGCAGGCAGCAGGATGCAGTGAGATCTTGCTCTCTCCCTGTGAAGCTGTCCTCACAAAACAACACAACACAGCTTGCACACTCATTAACAGTCACCACTGAACTGTTCCTAGGTCGACTCTAAATGTGGCCAAGGGAATTCCCAACAACAGAGATGGCCAATACGGGGCTCAGAATGTGAGGTTTGCATCGTCTTCAAGACTAAAGCTACTCCAGCTCCAGCAAATCATTTCTGCTGAGGAAAAGCTGGACAAGGCATACCCAGTCTTCACAACAGACTTAGCTCTCTACCTACATTTCAGCTACCTCCCCTCTCTGTCATCCAGGGCTCCAACTTGATTAAAAAGGGATTAAACAAGAACAAAGCTGCTACAAGAAAAAAAGCAGTAACAAGTTGTTGCTTCAAGTTCCTTAAATGACACACATCCTCCCATCCACAGGGACTTCCCCACATAAAGCCAGCTAACAGAGACCCACATGGTTTGGACAAACAACAGGGATGCTTCACTGCCCCTTCCTGCCCCACAGCAAGAGGTGGAGAAAGGAAAGCCACCATTTTCAGAATCAACTTTTCCAATCCATGGCTAAGAACTCAAACGTACTTAAGGAAGAAGTTTGAAGTAGTCAGGAGATATGTCCAACAGCAAAGCACAAACCTGCATGGAAATTTTCTAAGAAGTCTATTTGAGAACCCTTCAGCAGTGAGGTTTATTCATGAAGTGCTAACACCAGCTGCCAATTTCTGATGGCAGCACGCATACAAACCACAGCACCAGTACATGTGGAAGCAGGTACGACTTGGTGCAGAGGAGCACGTACACTGACACTGCCTCAGTTAATTAATTAGTTAATTTGGTGGTCTTTTAAAATATCTCTATGCAACTGGGGGAAAACATGGAACAGAAGCTGCTTACAGCAGTGAACAAGGGATCCACTTTAGAGAGGAGAGGCATTATTCTCCTGTAACATCAGTGTGGCAGATCTGGTGAGCTCTGGAAGCAGACTGATGCATAATCAAAATAACCATTTCTGTCTACGTATGAAAACTGCTACCTTTTCATAGACAGCTCTGCTTTTACACAGACACACTTCTCAATGTCAGAAATGTAAAATCACAGACCACAGTTGAAAGCTGAATGAAAACAATGCAGGCATGCCCAGCAACCTGGGACACAGCCTTCAGCTGCCCTGCTTCCTCCAGGAGGGAATGCAGCAGGGCTAAAGCTGGTTGGTCAGCCTGGCTGATGGCAGGTACCTTCAGAAAGAGACACAATCCTTCCCTGGGCTTCTGGAGGTCAGTGAGAAGGAAGCCAACAACAGAAGTGCTGACAGCAACTGGCAGAGAAAGCCAGCACTCAGCTGCATCTTCTGTTTCTGAATACTGGTTGTGACTGTGAGAATAAGCCACAGTAAAGACATGAAATATCAAAACAAAAAAACAAGCCAGATAGAGAACACATGCAAAGAAGGTTTCACCACAAGCAGAAGAAGCTGCAGCTTGAAGCACACTGGCTCTTTAGCTCCTTACCTACAAAGCCTTCCACCACTGAAGTGCACCTCTGCTCACGGCAGTCCTTTCAACACATGCAAACTGTGGCCAAACAAGGCTGGAAACCACAAACCACAGACTCTGAGGGATGATTTGCTTTGTCCTTCAGACTTCAACTTATTCTGCAATTAGAGACTGAAGGCATTTTTTCCAGCCTTGTCAAAAGTAACTTGAACTTCAAACTTAAAATTCAGAAGCAACCACGACCAAGGCTCTTTTTAAATTGAGCCCAGGTGGCTTACACCTTCCCAGTAACAAGCTGTTGCAAGCTTAGCTTAATTAATGTGTTCAGCCACATCCTTCAGGCCAGCAAAACATATTCCTCCAAACTCCAAAGGGTCCTGAATGAAAATGTGAGGAACTGCACCCTGGCTGGGGCTGTTTCTCTGCAGCTTTCACCAGCAGAGAGCAGCTGGCTGATGTGTGCTGTGGCTCTGCTTTTACTGGGGTGGGACTAAGAGGGAAAAAAGGGGACAGAATGAAAAGAGAGAAAGAGCCACGCACAGGGACACTTATCCCCTCAGACCTCTTCTGTCTGCCTCCTGCTCACAGATCAAAGCAAAAGAAAATGAAAAGAAACCACAGCATGCCAGAGAAACAAGCAAACAGAACAAGAAATTAGATCATTATTTCTTGGAACAGAACAAACCATTAGGAACTGTCACAAAATAATGCTGACTCTATCAGAAACGGAAAAAAAATCCCATTTTTAATGTTTCTTTTTTCCCCACATTCTTTGTTTCCTGTTCAGTTATGAAAAACATTGCTATTTGCTAATAAAAAGTCAAAAAACAGAAAGAAAAAGTCAAGAAGTGAAACAGAAGACTTTCAGTCCTGATGGTTCAGGAAAAAACCCTGCCACAGCCAAGTGCAACTTTTGGTTCCTCCTGCAAGAGCTGCTCCTGGCATAACAAAAGCAAAGAGAAGCTAACCCAGGACTTCCTGGTTTGGTTTTGACAGCGTGATCCTGCAGCTGAGCACAGATTAAAGAAAGCTGTGTCAGCTCCAGAGCTCACAGTTATGGAAAATGGGGTCAGAAAGGAAGGCTCATAATATGGAGGCACACCGATCTCCAGCAACAGAACTGAAGCTCATGCTCCTGCCTGCAATGCAGTTTCTCCTCTTTCCCACTGCTGACGCAGCCATTAGTTATTTTTCACATCTAATTGCTGAAGCCTCAGCCTAACTCCATGTACACTAGTAAAACTGGGGAGAAGGGTAAAAAGAGGAGCTACCAATGAAACAGACATACAACTGAAACAGCGATTTTGTATGTTTAAGTTCACTACCAGAAAAGCTAATGTGGAATTACGTGCCCAAAGCAGATGCAAACCCCACCCTGTCCAGCACCAAGAGCCAGCCAGCCAGTCACTGCCCAACAGAGACAGAAGTGGAAGTGCAAAGGCTCCCTGCTGTATACAAGTAGGCAGTGGCAGGAGAGCAGGAAAAGTCAATGCACGTCCATCCCAGCCTGCCTGAGGGACGAGAAAGGATCGTGCTGATGTCAGGCACTGTTTCCTGTTGGCAGCCCACCTTCCTTTCCTTGCAGCGAATCACTGAAGAAGAGGCAGCAAGTATCAAGGTAACAAACATCACAGTAAGATATTTCAACTGGAGAACTGAAGCTACCTAAGGAAGCATCATATTTATACAGAAAGGATTTCCTTCTGCCCTACTCTCTTATGCCCAAGTGTGAGACAGGAATTTGGACATTCTAGAAGCACTGTGGATATCCTTCAGTTTAGAAGTGTTGCTGCTGCTGCAGAGACCAAACACCAACACCCTCACTCTTCTGGTGGCCCCATCATTCACCTTCTAATGCTGCAGAATGGCCTTTGTGAAAAGAGCTCTTTACAAACCAAAAATGGCATCTGATATCACATCACTCACTGATCAGGAAAATGCCATCAGATTCTGCTTTCATAATACTGTACCTCGCAGTAGAATGCAAAGGTGTTACTGCAGAAGGGAAATGAACTTATGCAACTATACGATTACATCATGGGGAATGCAAGACATCATCTATGTCTTTCTCTATTTAAAGACTCAAAAGGCTGGCATGAAATTAAAGGCAAAAATATCTTGAAAAGTTTCAGGTTATAAAACACTTCTGACCACTGAAGTCACATGTACAATCATCTGCCAGTTACAGAACCAGTTACAATGAGGTCTTGTATGCCTTTTTCCTCTCTGATGAAGAATGCTAATTTGGATTCTTAATTGTAAATAAACACACTGAACATCCATCACGCAGATGGCAGTGTTAGCTGACTTTTGTCTCCTGTAACCTGTACTGTACCAAGTGACCAACAGCCCAAAACCTAGGTGAGACACTGGGAAAACAGGGCACCTGGTGTGCACACAGGATGTGCCTGCACAACTTCTGCTGCCAACTTTCACAGCTGAAATGAAAACATAAATAAAGGAGAAGTTTTCAATGCAGCCTTCCAGATTTAGTGGTAAACGACAGCAGATTAAGATTAAAATAGAATAAAAAGCAGCCTGGAGCATCCAAGCCACCAGGCTATGAAGTCTTTTATAAAGCACTAATTCCTTCCACAGTTTTGACAAGGCTGTTTATGGTTTGAATTAATCACAGGAACCCTGCCTAGGATTTGCTGTCCTGCCCAACTGCAGTCTGTGCTCTAAAATCACTTACAAATTAGTCACCCCTGGTGCAGGAGTGACATAGAGAGAGGGGGGGAAAAGAAGCCAACTACTTGTCAAGTTTACATGTTCTCCACAGTCCCAATGTCTTCACAGAATCATGCCACCTTCTCCTGTCAGTTGTAAAATCCTGAAAGCAAGTAAAATGGGGAAAAAACAAACAGAATTTCCCCCTCCCTGCAGGGAGATGTCAGTGCTGCTGCAACAGCAGACACAGCTTTTCAGGTCTTTTTTTGTTTTATTTTGTTTTTTTTTTTGAGGGGGGATCCTTGCTTTTTTAATAAATGACAACACCAAAACCTGTGTCCACTGGATGATGAAAGCATGCATGCAGCCTAGAAGCCTACTAGGTAGGGGCAGGGCATCGTGCCACAGTTCCTCAACTCCTTTCCAAAGTAAGTTTCAGCAGACTGCTAGGTAAGCAAATCTTCATAGGAAGGCTGTAAGGTTAATGGAGACCTTTCACATGAGAATCAAAGCAAAGACTGTACTGAAGATTACACTCTCTCCTTACTGAGAGGTGACTCAGTGCCTTATCACACAGCATTTTCAAATATAAATTAAAAGAAACAGATTTAAGAATAGCAGCAAGAAGGGTGTGTGTTATTATGGCCACTCCAAGTCCCAGCACCCTGATCACCGTTCTACTTTACTCCATGAAAACAAAGGAAAGATGTTCTTCCCAACGGTCTCTTCAGGGCCCAAGCTGAGAACCAAAACAGAACTCTGAACATGTTCAATTGTTGCTAGAGCAGAAGGGAAGGAGAGAAAGAAGGGCCAGACAGCTGCCTGCCTGATTTCAGCACTGCAATCCTATGACCCTCAACTGCATATCACTGAGTTGGTGTCCTAGGCAAAGAGGAGAGGGAAGGAAGGCTGGGAGAACTCAGGCCACAGTGCTAATTCCTTTCCTGCACAAAGACAGTCTCTTGAGGACACAGGCCTGCCTCCTGTAATGTGATCTCATAGTCCAGGTGGGAAAGTTTCCTTCGTGGGAAGTTGGTGAGGAGTTCAAAGCGTTCATTGGGGTATCCTTTAGATTGGACGTGTTTCACGAGAGCCTAGAAAGGAAGAAGGGTGAAAAAGGGTCATTCAATTACAACAAACAAACAACAACCCGCAAGAAGTGACACAAAATTATCCCAGTTTCCTCTTAAAAGAGAAGTCTGTCACCACTGAGAAGGGAAACATGCATGTAATACAGATCTCAACTTCTTTAATATATTATTTGGTCCTTGTATGTCATAAAGCAGAAACTGATTACCAAGTGATTCCTTACCTAACAGATTATTTAAACAGAAGGAAAATGTACATAACAGTACATTAATCTAAGCAATACAAATTCCACATCACACATTCGGGTCACAGTAAATAAAATCTGTTAAGTGCTCCAAAATAAAAGGCCCCTCATTTGTAAGGCACCGAAGAAGTGTTTCTGTCAGGTAACACTGATAAATACAGCATTTTTTTACTAGAAGTTTGAATATTTTCCTGCCTTCAAAGAAGTATGAGGTCTTGGGGGATCCTTCCTTTCTTTCAAAAGCAATTCTCAGCTCATTGACTTCTCTGCCTACAGTAGCAATCAAGGAAGGATACAGAGGGTATTGGGATGATGGGGTATCAAAAAACCCAATGAGCAGAAGCATTAGGAAGAGCTAATGTCCATGCTACACAAGAGAGATTTTTCGTTTGTTTGTTTCTATTTAAAGCTTTCACTTCAAATAGTAAGAATGGCAACTTGAGTCTGAGACAAGGTCAGTTTCTACCTGGAATTTTGCAGACCAGGTTGTATAGCCTCATTTTCTTCCAGAGATATAAAGATTTCTCCTTAAGCTCCTCAAAAATCTGCACGAGGTCTTCCTGAAGAGGCTTGCTTTTTGTCTTCCCTGCAGCTTCAATACAGCTTTAGGTTTGTTACATTAAAATGAGCATTACTGGCCACTGTGTCATGAAAGACAGTCATACAGTGACTTCCTTTTAGACTGCTTTCAGATGAGCACCTGTGAAATTCTGATACCATCAACACAGACATCTCCAACATAATCAGGCCTGAGAAATAATTGAGGAGGACACCTGAGGCACAGCAAATAAATGGCATCATGAAAATATCTGTGCTGGGGAGAATTCTGGAGAAAGTCTACTGTCATCCATGTCCAGAAAGGAGTGCAGAAGCTTGGTGAAAGAGATGGAGAACAAGAATGAAGAGTTTTGCCTTTGATTTTGCCACTGTCTGACCACAGGCAATGACTTTACTTCTCCATTTACAAGTCAGATAAATGAATGAGCTGAGAGAGTTCTACTAATTGAATCATTTCATCGGTGCCACCGCAGGAAAATAAATTCTCCAGTTTCAGTTATCCTGTACTCAAACAAGGAATTCCAATTAACTCCACTCACCAGAAGTTTAGCTTGTTCGGGCAGTGAAATTTGTTCTCTCTTTCCATCTGGATACCTTAGCATCAGCTGTGCCTTTGGTCCTAGTACAAAGGAAGTTACTACAAGTTAACAAACAAGGCAGCTGAATTGAGCACTTCTGCAATTTTTGTTGTGGCACACTTTACTGCATAGAAGAGTAGGGCTGGGGACTGGAGGCAAATGCAGAACTTTTTAGCACGCAAAGTTTCAGTCTCTGAAGATCTACTTGTACTGCACGTGTTTCAAATATACAAAGACTTAAGTTCACAGTAGTGACCGAAATCAGTCTGGGTTCCCAGAGATAAGCACACTCTGTGACAGTGCTGCACCTCAGCTTACAAGTGCAAGGAGGAAAACAGCCTCCTGGGATTTGTTTGTATAAGCAGAAGTCCAGACCTTCAAGGCAGTCAAGCCAGGCACGAGGTGGGGCTGACACTATCTCACTCCTACCACACTGGCAGAAGCCTTGTCACAGCTACTTGCATTACAGCCATGTGAATTTCATTCAACAAGGTCTCAAACTAAGGAATCTGAGCTCAGTCACTAACATGAAACCACTACGTCAAAGTGTGATTTGCTGGCAAAGTGAATCATCCAAACATCTAGAGTCAAAGAGGGAGCAAGACAGAAAGTTTAGCTTCTCAAAACGAGGGCTGGAACCGTGCTTGTCAGAGTATAACAGTTTTCAGAACGAAAGCAAAACACAGGTCACTATAAAAAAACAACTGTGGCCACTCACCATTCACATCTAGGCCCTGCAACATACTTCCAGGTTTGTCAGCTGGCTCCTCTGGTATCCCTGCATCAACACAGGGCAGTACTCTGTGATTTGATGTAGTTCCAGGCTCAGTCCTTGCAGGGGGCTCAGGCTGAGGCCTCCGGCTCTCCTCTTTTTTATACCCCAAGTCTTTGTGCGGAGACTTCCTCAACTTGGCAGGATTCTCTGATTCCTCCTCCTCCTCAGATCCGCAAACAGAAATGAACTCTTCACTTCCAGAAAAAAGCTCTGACTCGGACTCTTCATCTGATCGACTCTCCTGCTTGGCCTGTGAGGAATCAAAATGTGTCTCCTGTAACGAAGCTCTGATAGCAGCCTCCAGCTGGCTGTCCTCACTGGCATCAATGAGGCTCTCCTGTTGAAGACAGACATAAGAAGAAGGCATCAGAGCACTTGCAGACATACTGAAAATCAACACGATATCAAACACTCCTAAGAGCAGCTACTAAACTGCCATGAACAACCAGCATGGAAAGCTAGTCATCCTGTAACTGCTTAATGATTCCCCCTTGGAGCTTCTTGCAGGTTTCTGCAGTCCTCCCAGAGGGCCTCCTACTCACTGAACGAGAGCATTTCTGGGGAGGGTTGGTAGAATGCCCATCTAGCTGTCCGTGCTCGCTCAGGAACCCAGTCACTTGGTCCAAGAAAGACGTCACGTCCAATTGGTGCCACTCCACTAATTTCTGGCCTAGGAAACATGAGGCATCATATAATCCATTTTCAGAAGCAACTCCCCAAAGATCACAGCTTAGCTGTCAAAAACCTCAGTTCGTTTCTATGCATACTTCTATTCTATGCCAGAGTCCACATTTGTGCAACTGCAGTTGCCTACAGGCCACCTCCTGACAACCACAAACTTTCCTCCCTCTACCCCCTTGAAAAGTCTTATTTGATGTTCTCTTCTGATAAAATACATATCCAGAAAGGTGAAATGGACATGAAAATCAAAGAACACAAAACATTCATTGCACGAAGTTATACATTCTTGCCTGCTTCGATTCTGCACCTTGGTAAGCAGTATTTACCTCCATTAGTGCTAAGAAGAGTATCTTAACTTCAGTTTCAATAACAAAAGAAACAACAAAAAATCTCAAATAACCTTAAGTCAAACAGCAAGAAAGCTCCAATAAAAGAAACTATTACTTCAATTCCTGAGAAGCATGAGACCAAACCAATAATACAGTAGCCTTTTATGATGACAAAAAAGGCAAGAGTGTTGGCATACAAAAGAAAAAGGTCCAACTTCAAAAGTAATTGAGAAGAAGGTAGGCATCTTTTTTTGTTTTTAAATGAACAATCAAATGAGCATTTGAAAATTCACATCCATTTTATAATAAGTCACTGCTAAGCCTCATTAAACTACTGTGATAGGAATGGGACTGCAGATTTGTACTCCTGTAACGGGTAAGTGACCTTACAAACATTTTAAGATAGTTTATCACCACCAGGTGGTACTATTTTCAATTTCTACACAAAGTAGTTGATAAGCTACACCAAGTATCATAATCAAACACAGCACTTCAGAAAGGCTTGAGAGTTTTGCTCCCCTAGTTCTTCCAGAAGTTACTATTCCATTTCTTCAGGGATATCTCACAGGACAAATACAGAAACCAAGATGCTTCAGTTGCAGTGTAGCACTCACAGTGCCAAAGACGACAGTATTGTAACCCACAACTGCCAGTCCAGGTGACTGTCACTTATCTTACCTGTCCTGGGATCCAGGATGGAGACATAAGGGAAGTCTGCTAATTTATAAAACTGTATGTACCTCTGTCCCTCCTCACTGTCGTGATACACCTACAAAACACCACATTGAGAGCAAGTAACCGGGTGGAGAGGGAACACAAATTATCATGAAAATGTACCGAGTTTTTCTCTATTTTACACTGCATGCAACAGATGGTACACACAAATCTCAGCAACTTCTTCAAGTTGAACATGCACCTCTAACAGTGCAAGTATTAGTGGGTAAGCAATAACATTCTGAATCACAAGGCTGCTTAGGAATTAAAATGCAGACCCATAATCTCTGCAGTTCTCCAAGAGAACCACAGTAGTACCGTTATAATCAAAGAAGTCTGTTTTCACTGTCCCACCTATCAGGACATCAAGTCACCAGCGTGGCTCTCTTATATTTCCCACCCACAGTGGTTTCTACCTGCCAAAAAATGAAATGCTCCCGGATTATGTTCTTCACAGCCTCATTGCTCCAAACATCACGGTTGAGACACTGGCACGCAAAATCTTGCACGTTCTGTATGTTTATCATCAGCCACTTGTTCTGCATCTGACCACACTCCTTGGCCTGTAAGCAGAGAGAAAAGCTTCATCAGCTAACACCGAAGAGCACGACACAAACAATGCCAGCAATGATCAGTGATGGCTTCTAACAGGGTCAGAACTTTCACCAAAACCCCTTCAGAGTGAGAAAGATGGACTGAGCAAGCGCAAAGGCATCCACAAAACAGAGGGCAGGGCTGAAAGACCTGCTTAAATGAGACTGGTTAAATTACAGAATCACATCGATGAAAGGAGCTGCTGCAGTTCAACAGGCCAAGCACAGAGTGGGAAAAGCAGCTTTGGTAGTGGGGCGGGGGAGGGAGGTGTGGGGAAAGACACTGAATTAAGTACTTGTTCAGGAAAGAGTGTAGTCAACCACACCAATGTGACAACAGAGGAAAGACCTGCTCACTCCAGAGATAAACCTGTGGATCATCTTCTACTTAAGCAGACAGCATAACTGACAGAGGATATGCATAAATGCAATAGGATCTCCTCTCGGTTTTTTTTTTGTTTTTTTTATGTTTGTTTGTTTCCCCTCTCTCTCAAAGCTTTGAGTTATGCTATTATTGTACAACTGCCAATTCAGGCATCCTTTTTTGATGCTCCTTATTCCAGACTGCAAGTTGGGAGGAAGACGGGAAGGCGCAGGAAGAAATCTTACTGGTTTGAGTCACAAAGCTGGCATAGTCTGATTGCTTGGTGGCAAGATAATGGTAGGAGTTTGATCAAGAATGTAATTCTGATCGCTGAACTGCCATACCTGTTGAAAAAAAGAGGGCTATATCAACAGTGAGAATGCTCTTACCACCTGCAGAGACTGGAACTAGCAAACGAATGTCCCTTGCATGTATTTACAAGTGCATTCACTATCCTGCTGGCAAGGCACTTAACAGCAAATTCAAGTAATCAGAATGTTACAAAAGATTTTGCTGTTTTTGGTGGTAGTCTGATCCCCAAGCCAAAGTTTTTACTTTTAGATGGATTTTTAGCCAGTGCACCTCAGAACAGTGGGTCTTACTGATGCAATATAGCTGCATGGACCCCATCCACTGAGCTCCACTTGGTAAAACTGTATGTATTGAACTAGAAGTTTGCTCATTGTTCAGAGGTTCTCAGTCTACAAAACATTCTGCGTGGACAAAGGACTGCGGATAATTTTTATTTCATTCAAGGGAAAAATGTCACAGAAAAAAAATATGAATGTAGAAGTGTGGAATATTCATTCACACACTCACAGGCATCACTAATGTTACCATGGGAGGAGTCTGTATTTGGTTATCAGAAGGGAAAAATGAGACAGGTGATACCTTGGTCACTGACAATGGTTTTAAACACACTCATTGTGCTTTTATTAATATATATATATATACATATATATATATCTTGAACTAACTGTGGGATTTGAGAACTAAGTCTAGGCAATCAGTTTAAGATGAGGCCTAGAGGCATGACCCAAGATTAAGGGGAACACTTTTCAATATGCAGCTTCAGCTAATCACATTGCCTTAGTCCAGTATTCTAATGTAATCCATATGTGACTAAATTAAGAAACTCAAAAATACATAGCTAGCGTACCTGGAAGTGGATCTTACTCTTCTACACTTTACATATTCTTTAACATTAGAGAAAACCTGACTCCTCCTCTCCTCCATCCAGCTGCTGCACTTGAAAGGGTGCAAGCAGGAAATTCCACACGTAATTTTTGGAAAGATGAGTTTTCAACTGCACAGCAGCTCCAGCTCTTGAAACTCCTTTTAACTTCCTTGTAAAAGCAATAGGTTTCATGTATAACATTTAAGAGGACAACAGTTATACCGCTACCATCTCACACACATCTATAACCACGCTCTTAAACAGATAATGGTTTGTTTTAAGGGTACAGGGAGCGCAGAGGGAAGAAATATTGCAGGTATAGAGATCATACTGCTGGATCATTTTCATCAGTGACCAAAATAACAATGCAGAGCTCAAGAGCCAGCTTGCATAGCCCGCAAATGATGTCTATCAGTTCCCAACCACAACCACCTCTGCTCCTTCTGTGAAGTATAAGCACCAAGCACTTAAACAGCACCCAAAAAGGATAAGACTGCTCCGTGCAAGTATTCCAGTTCACACTTCAGAGAGCAGAACAGGAGCTTCTGAAGACAGGCAGCGATTCTTAAATACAACATAATAGATGCAAAAAAACATCCATGTCCCCTAACTTCACCTTCCCATTTCCTACACATCCACATTTTTTCATCACAGCAACTTAGGACAACAAAACGGCAGTGAGACAAAGTAGGAAAGAAGTCATTTTACACTCACTGCTGCTCCCATTGGAGAAACTCTTATATCACGCACTACTAAAAAGCAGTTTTCTTTTTTCATTCAATTATTCTGAACCATGTGTGATTTATAGTTTTTGTGTGTTTTTTTCTTCATTTGGCTTTGTTGAAACTCATTGCTGTGCTTCAATGAGCAGAGAGAAAGGAAGCAGAGCCAGCACCTTGCGAGCTCCCAGACACCTGCTAGTCAAGCATAATTCAGTTTGGGAGATAGATAAAATCAGAATGAGAGATGTGCCTACCAAGATACATCCTATTCATGTTACACTTACAGTCCTTGCCTTGGTCAGCACAGAAGGACCAGGCTCTTTTCACTACCCAGCCATTCTCAAGCCAACAGTACACCAGCAGGCACAAGCAAGCTAGACAGCCTAGAAGCACTATATGCAAATTCAACTATAACACTAGATCAGCTTCCAAACTACTTGCTTCATACAAGCAAAAAAGATTCAAAAAACAAAAACAAAACCAACCATGAGTATCAGCAGACAGCAACTACAGAACTTGTAAAATGAGGACATTTCATACAGATAAGACTTTAAACTGCAACGTCACACTGTTGCTTCAGAGAAGTACCAAAATCCTAAGGAGCATTAAAGCCCAGAAAACTATCTGCTTCCAAAACAAGAAATGCCAAGTAGGTCAATTTGGGGTGTACACAAATTAAGCTGTATTTTACAACAAACAAACAAATATATTTGACCTTAGAACAAAACGTAACTTTAGAAAGTAAGTTAGTTCTGTTGCTTTAACAATTTGCTCTTATCTGGTTCTGTGTTAAAAGAGATGGTGAGTGTGAATCTTCACACGCATCAATGCTCAATTTTACAGTCAGGAAAGGTCAGTTAAAATCCCTTGTGCAATATGAACTGACCCTCAGCAGTGAAGTTTCTCTGAAATTAGTAGGAGAGAAAGGGCAGTTCAGTTAACATCTCGCAGATGTATCAGTTGTTTGTCTCTGGTTTACGTGGCCCCAAGCCACCAGCCTAGAGTAACTAGCATCTAGTGGCTCAACCACTGCATTCAAAAGGTCTGCAAGGTTAAAATAAAGACTTCTACAGATTTTTCATGTCAAATCTTTTCTACTATACTTTCTGTGGTGTAAGTTAAGTTAACAACAAAGATGCATGAACACCTTACTAAGACCAAACACCACTATTACTATTGAGTTTGAATAATGTCCTAAGTCTATAGGACACAGTGCTGGCAGAACACTCTTGCACACCTCTCCAGAGCTTAAAACACACCACACACCAATCATAAAAAAAAAAAAAAGAAACAGTCAAGGTAGTAATAAAATAAAAGTGCTCAAAATGACAGCATTTAGTCTTTTTTTTAGTTATTGTAGATGTTTGTCTAAGTGAACAGAGAAGGAAGAAGAGAATGGCAGCTTGTTAGAACTGGATTTAGAGAAAGATTCTGGTCACTGGATTCACAGGAGGCCTCACATCCCAGGCTGAAGCAGCACAACAGTCTACAGTCCCAAAAGGTAAAATGAAAAGGGTAATGGTGCACGAACCGAGAAGCCAAAGATCATTTTTGCAAGGAAGTTTTGAAATGAAGAGTAACACATGAGACACAGAACTGTGCAAGAACAGAAAAAAAGCAAACATGAATATCAGAAAGTGTATGTGGCTCAAATTTGAATTACTGCAAAGAACAGGACAAGGTGTGTATATACAATCCCTCCCCCTTTTTTTTTATTTAGAAGGCTGAATAAGAACACAGACTTTACAGCAATCAAAAATATCGATCAGTTATATCATCCTCTGAAACTAGTTATGATAATGGCAAATGCTATAGTAAATACTGTTTAAGGTCTTAACATGTTTTCTGTAAGACGTTAGGAAACACTAGCAAACAAATTCCACAGCAGAGATTAGAGGGCACCTGCTGACTGTGTATACATTTCTGTACAGAGCAGCACTGACTGTTTCTACGCAAATTCCCTTTATTGGTCCCTCAAGCCACACATTCACTCCACTCACAAAGCAATCTGGATAGTCTCCAATCACTAGGTAGGTCCCAGATCCACATGGCAACAAATTCTGACCAGATCCACAAAACTGCTCACACAGAAAAGATGATACTTGAGATCACTGAAAGCCAACAGCACCCTCAGCTCTCCTTCTCAGGGGCACAATCTCTCTGACAATTCTTCCAATTCACCACCAGAGGCAAAAGATGACCACTGTGATTTTGTAGAACATGCCTTGTGGATGTAAAGTTGTGCATCTGTGACAATGCCATACACAGATACTTCAATAGCTGTTATTAAAAATCACGTAGCCGTAATTCCAAAACTGCACGAGCTTCTCTGGAGGCTGTGCTGCAAACTATACTGCCCCCTGCCAAGTACTTCTGCCCATCTACCAAAAAGCAACCTTACTCCAGCTACTTCTGTATAATGCAAGAAATTCAGTTCTTCCATTCTGGCCAGCCTCACTTGTATACAAAGTGTTTCACCAGGTGTGATTTGCCATGCTGACATTTAAATATAATAAAAGGGTGATCTAGCATCGTTAGTTAAGACCTTCAGAGGGAGTGTATCATGTATTGATCACTACACTGTCCTACATACTCAGCCTAACAGAGGGCTTCCACACTGCACACAACCACCACACAGGGAACTTACCAAAACTCAACAACTCACCGTCTCAAAGCTGCCTTTGTGCATCAGATCAATGGGAGGCCTGAAGAGGTCTGCTAGGGTAGTGAGTTTCTTATCTACTGCTCCTCCATTTCGTAGTTCCTGCTCCTGTCGAACTGCACGGCCCCAGGAGGAAACAAAGCTGAGTTAGATAAAATACTCAAAAGATGTATTTAATGTTGAGTACATCCCCATACACAAAACTTTGGTGCAACAATCGTAAGGTTAGAACACATTGAAGAAGATCAGCTGTTACTTAGGTAAAAACCCTGCTCATCCTAGCTCTTGCAAGCAGCAGGTGTTTATTTCATTTTAAGTACATCCTAGGCAGTATAAATATCAGTAGAAGTGGTCATATACCAATACTCAAAAACAAACAAGTAAAAAGAAAATGTTAAAAATGTCATGACTTGCTCCCAGTGATGCCACTAAACTGGGACAACTGAGCTACTCTGTAACATTACAGCTTCACTCAGAATATTTCTAATTCAATGCTTCTAATACATGATGGTAAGGCACTTCCACAGAAAGATTTAGTTCACTTAGACAAATATACTGGTAAGTTTATACTAAATATCTGTGCTTCCCACAGTCAGTTCTGGGTACCTCAGCCTCTGCTTTTCAGATTTTTTATACCAAGTACCATACCACGAGCAAGTTTCTCTTAGTGCTATCACTTCCACTAAAAACAATACAGAATACATTTCCTACATATACGTGAGCATATAAAATAAGGTAAATCACAGAAACTGCTCACCTAAAAATTTGGTGGTATCATGCATTTTATGGAACCAAGTCAGCTGAAATGAGGAGTAACGATCCTAAAGCTTTCCAGTTGTGAAAGGAAACACCAGTGGCCCATAGCATACAAACCATTTCTAAGCAGACACTGGATCCCTACAAGGATGGAAGTGTACCTATGGAGGAGGCCTGGGAGCCAGGAAATAACACAGACTTTTGTGGCTAAGGCCACTTCTTCAGAGATAACAAGGCAGTGGTATTCACCCATGAAATTTTACCATAAAGCACCATCAAGTTTCATCACAAACCTTCACAAAGGATTTACATACTGTGTATGTCTAAAAGTCTTTGCTATAAGAGAGAAAAAATGAGGGCATGAAGCTTCTGTAAATTTTGTCTTTTAATGTATATAGCTGCCAGTGCCTTTAACATCTGATTAGATTATCACTTCTGGAAAACTCATCAAAGCTGTCAGGAGAAAGCCAGAAATTACAAATACTTATTTTCAGTTTGGCATATGCCAGCACCTAACTCCTCAGGAGCCAGGCCCTTGGTCAGAGCTCTTCAGCGCTCCAGTAGCATCAGTGATAACAAGTGCACAACAACTCAGCTGGAAAATAAATGGTGTTTGGCTCTCAGAGAATCCCTCCCTATGAAACTTAAAGTCTTTTATAACAGCCAATGCTTTGTCATTTGGAGAGCCTGCATATGAATGGATAGGGAAAGGTAAACAGATTAAATTCAATAGAACCAATTCATGAGGCCAAGGAAGAAGCCTCAGGGTTATACTCAAATCTAATTCAAGTGCCAAAGCTACCACTGGCTATCAAAGGAAAAAATAATGGATAAACTTAATTTATACATGGGTATTGGACTGTTCTTCATTTTTAATTTTCTCTAAAGCAGAAAAGGGCTTTTATGAGAGCTATCAAGAAACTATCTGCCATAGCAGAGCAGGCAGAATATGCCGTCTCAGGGTTTTACTGTTGTAGCACAGGCAAGTGCTTGGGCCAGCATCCTCAGTACCCACTTCATATATCCATTAACCAATGCTTTCCCTTCAGCCTTTTCACAACAATGTAAAGTTGCCCCAGAAATAAATTAAGGACATTGACTGCTCCACAGACATGGAAGAGGACTGTCAGCAAACAATACTGTCACAACAACAAGAAGCAGCCTAAAGAGATTGTTCCAAAATAACATCTTGTACGGTGGAAACTAATTTGAATTCATTTTTTGTACAAAGAAAACAACCTCTAAGTTACTGATCAGCAGACACTTACTGGTTTCTGTTTGAAAATCCCGAAAGCCATCGAATATCGAACGCGCAGGTCTGCGTCTTTTAGGAGCTTAAAAGGAAAAAAAATGTCAGTCATTATTCCAAAGGCATGCCACCAAAATAATTATTTCTCAGTATTTCCCATCAGGCGTTGAGCACCAAAACAGGAATCCAGAGTGGGATTGATGTGGGAGTAAAATCATTAAGGAAGTCTGGAGGAGGATGCAAACAGGTAAGCTAATAAGAACCACTCTTCCCCATCACTTTCCCCCTTCAAATTTTCCAGCAGGGAAGGAAAACATACCAGCAGTACACAATAATGTAGAGTAAGCCCTTTTTCACGGGCTCACCAAGCACTCCAGAGGCCCATCAGCATGTAGAGGCAGTGCTGTCACAACATCAAAATGTCATCATGCCCATCAAGATTTTTAAAAAAGATTTCTAAGTAGATGAAAAAAAAAAAACCCAGAGGGGGCATATCATCTTTCTTAGGTAACACATTTGTTTCTTTCACATTTCTATTTCCTTTCTAATTGCTTATTCAGATCTCATTCCAACTTGGCTGAATTGGCCCCAGCCAAGCTCTTCATAGGATCCAGTGTCAGTATCTGCAAGGATCTCTCTGCTCTAAATGCTTAGCAACAAGCACAGTCCCTTACAGGCAACTTCAGAGTTATTTACACTGTCGCTTTGAATAGCAACTGAAAGACCACTTCAGCAAAAGCAGCCCTTGCCTCTCCAGGCTTGGCTGCTACAAGTCCAGTGCAGGTGAAGATCTGAACTGCAGCCCAGGTGGATGTTTTTCTGATAAATTTTCTACTTCTGGAGTGGTTCAGTGTATGTGGCAGAGTACAAACAATCACGTGTCTTCTCAACTGGAAGAGAATCCAAGCTCACTCAACCACCTCAATATGCAGCTGTTAAAACCAGAAGCTGGAACATACCCTGCTTGAGGTTAGAGCTAAAAGGACTGAGTGAAGTAGCTTTCCAGCTGCTGGGCTGCTTCACACTATAAATAGAAGTGGCATCAGTGAGAATATTAGAGTTGGTGGATGAAACAGAGCCAGTAGGCTACCACAGATTCCCTCAGTAGGGCTGTCAGGGACAGCATGTCTGTGCTCAGTGTGTGACTTGAGTAGAAAAGGACCAGGCAAGGGAGAGCTCATGCTCCTGTACTTCTCAGGATCGTGAACACACAGGCATCTATAGACCTATGTCAAAGACTCTGCTGGGTCACAAAGAAAAGAACAAGCCGATGCAATGTCCTCAGGGCATCATCTTCTGCAACCACCTCTCAGCTTGAGCATGCTGGCAAAACAAATCTGATGCTGAAAACAGGATCAAGTGAGAACCAGTTCCATAGTAAAAACAGAAGCTTGGCTTCACAATCCTTTCTAGCCCTGGAACTAAACAACAGAACACTCATTTCCTATGCACACGGGATCACTTTAAAGATGATCATTTCCACGTCTTACATGGACAAAAAAGGCAAGATTCTTAATTCTGTGGCAAAAGCAGAAACAGCATGGACAACAGAAAATGGACAGTCTCCCCAGGGTGCAGGAAGTAAGTATCATAGAGAAGATCACAGCATCAGTGTATTACAGAAGTACTAAGCAGTGATTTAGGTAAGTTTGCAAAACAATACAGCATTTCCATTACTTCTTCGCTCACAGCAAAAACCAAACCAAACCCGTGCTTAAAAAAGTGGAAAGCATCAGTAGCTTCAGAAAAACAAACAAGAAAACTCGCTGTGTGATGCAGTTTGAAGGGCAAATTAAATTCCTAGAGGAGAATCATGCAGTTCAACCCTTCCTTCTGGATCTCCCCAAGAAACATGCATTTGTTCTCTCCATTTTCACTTGTCAGCCAAATCCCAAGCCTACACCCTACCAGCCTGGACACTTTTGCAGCAGTACCACATGGCTCCAAAGCCCAGGAACACAGATGTACACCTGATATTGCTAACTGGCTGGTGCCTCAAAAAGTCCTCTGAAAAAAAGGAGTTAGCAAATTGACACCACCGGGAATACAGCACCTCTAAAGTGTAAGGTTTTAAACATCAGTGTACTTCTGAAGATGCACCCACAGTAGATGGCTGAAGAGTTGCAACAGGGCAAAAACACAAATAAAAACAGGCACGCTGCTTTCTTCATATTCATCCTATAAAGATCATTTCAAGGTATTTAAAGAAAACAAAAAATGAAATAAGAACAGAAGCCTACCTCCAAACAAGGGCTCAGGCTCGACTAAAATTTCCTGTTTTTGAGGAATTGGAGCTCGTACTTCATCCCTATCAAAGAGGAAAGAAAAATCAGAGATGATAATGTTTAAGTATTAAATAAGCCACACCATGCTGTGTTCCAAAGGCTCCTGCATCCTGGACCAGCTAAAGACTCTGCTGTACTGTTGAAAAGAATCAGATTCGGAGTCAAAATGTGCCTCAAGGAATCCTCTAGTCCCAATGAAGGCAATGAAGCAGGACTTAACACACTATGCATTAAGATCTAGCACCTTTCTGTATCCTGATAGAAGATTTCACAAACCCCGTGGTACCTTGCTTCCAAGATTTCTGTCAATTCAATTGACACAATTCAGAACTAATTCAAACATTTTTTTGTTTCTTCTTTCAAAACTTCCTCAGAACTTGGAAAAGTTTTTCTTAAAACTCAGCTAAGGCTAATTAACCCACTTGCCACCCTCCCCCCCTGTTCATCTACACAGAGAGGGGGAAAAAAAAAGACCGGTTACTACAAGCTTTCTCCTGCAATAAGACTTCACTTGTACTCCAACTTCCACTTGTAGCTCACAGCCCTTTCATTTCCACAGGATGAAAAACAAGGTGGTCAAAATGGTTATTTTCTTCCATATGATTCTGAAGCAATTACAGGTTTTCACAGCTGAGCTCCATTCACATATCAGCAGCTTAGCTTTGCTTACACAGAACACTATGTAAACTGAAACAATGTCTAGAAGAAATAAAATCACGAGAGCTATGAAACAGTAGAATGTACTCAATTCAGTTACCTGACCCATGTATCTACTCAAAGGAAAGGCACACGCTCATCCAAGAAAATCCATTTCAACATCTGGCCTATGGAGTGCTCCTTGAGGCATACACTTCCCAGGACTCTTCAAAGACTTAAAGGGTGCAATTACTGGCTCCTGGCCACACAGGTTTCAAAAAGTAACTCATACCACCAGCAAGATGCACTAACCTTGCTATTAGCCTCCACATCTTTGATTGCTGTTGTGAAGCTAGTTATTCTCCATTTTGCATTTGCATACTTATTTTTTGCTCTTCCTAGAAGTAAAACTAAGCTGACCAGCACCTGAAGGGTGTCAAGTATAAAAAGAAAGTATTCCAATAAAAACTTGAATGTTAAGTCACTGATGTGCCAGAAGTTGTCTAGAAATACAAACTCTTAACACCTAAAGATACAGACTTCTAACTTCATTACCTATTAAAGGTTCAAACAGGGAGGTACTTAACTATAAAGGTTAATACTAACACAGTTGTTTAAATGTATAGATGTGCTTCAGAAGTGTAAGCAGCAAGAATTTTCCTTAAAAGTTATTTCCCTCTTTCCTGAAGTGGAAGACATTCACAAAGAAGAAAGCATGGCTAAGTTCACTTTTGACAAATGTGACCAGTACCTATTAGCTTCCACTCAAAATGCTGCCCTTATCCCAAGCAGGCACATTAACAGGCAGCACCAAAAGACTCTGCCATGCCCAAGCACCTTTACTGCCATGTGATGTGTAAGACACTAATACAGATGTTGTAGTTGCTTATTCCTCTGCAGATCAGTGTATATGATCCACTGTTAAAACACACAAAAATGCTTTCAAATGGGACTTGGGTCACTACGTTTTATAAAAGTCACAATAACAAAGTTCCCTAAGTAGAAAAACAACATAAAACAAGACTCCCGGAGTCATTTAAAACTAACACTCTCTTTTCAATGGATCCTCATTTCAATGACTCAAGTAATGCCTGCAAAACCAGCATGTGTACACAATGGAAACCTTCTGAAGTACATGCAGGAGAGACCAGCTTGTGTAATAAGAAAAGCTTATTTATTAAGAAAAATATCAAAGCAACCAATTAAACAAGATCATCAAAGCAGTGCGTATAACACTGGGGTGACAGCAGGTTAGGAGCAGGAACAACTGTTTTAATTGTTCTGTCTTACACTGTGAAACCTCTTAGATTGCTCATTTTTAGGCAGACATGCCCCAGTACGTACTCAGTGTGTGGTCGAACTGCAGACACTGCTGCTGAACTGGTGCTGGGCTCCTCTGCTATGCCTCCACCATCCAGAAACATGGTGACAGCCATCTCCAGGTTGTTGTTGCATGCTTCAAGCATGTGTTTTCCCACGCTTTCACTGGCACCTATAATGCAAAAATAAATAAATAAATAAATACCAACGCGTTCTTCATGAAGTGTTTTGATCAGAAGCACTGGGAACAGCTAACCAGCAAGCATCCCTTTTTAAAGTATCAATCATAGAGCAGTTCAGCAGGTGCCATTTATCCCTAAGGCACAGCTCTGAGGTGAGACAAACACGTATCTCAAGGGAAAAGGGAACACTCGGATACAGGACAGCCACACTTCTGTCTTCCATGAGGAGAAAATTCAGCAGAAGCCACCTGAAAGCTTTTAGTGTGCTTCTAGACCCTTTCCTTGAGCAAGTTTCCAGATATAAACAAGCATATTAAATTTGACCTCCACTGTGCTATATGAAAAAAAGAATGAACCAACTGATTTAATGCTCTAACAGAGAGAGTACTAAATCTGGTGCCTAAGTTTTTTACCCAACTCTCAGAGATACTTAAAAAAGGAAGAAAAGACTTCCTACTTTACTGGATGCTCTGGAAGGCAAAAACAAACAAGCAGAAGCTCAGTTCATGTATAAGGAAATAAAAAAGTAAACAGGGAAAGCGTAGTATCACTACTAACACTTGTTAGAATGGCTTCCAGGCCCAAATAAACACAGTCTGACTTGTGCTGCTCAGGATGAAACGTTTCTCCTCAGCACCACTTGCAGCTCTTCCTTAACCAGGTCTGCCTCTAAAGCTTCCTCAAAGTCATGCAGTCAACAAAAGCATCTTCATCAATTGAATCTCTCCTGCATCCAACCTTTTAAGAGTCTACTTAGTACAGCATGTCTGTATAGGTAGCAGGCTGCCAAAGAGTTTATTTTAATATGGAAAAGGCTGGTATAGAGAAAGAGAGACAAAATGCAGCTGAACCAGTCTGGGAGTTGCTTTTGGTCTGCAGTAATTCTTACCAGCTTCACCACAAGTCACCTAAATGCAGAAAACGCTGTTTCCCCAGCATCAGAATGACAGCTAACATCATTCTAAGCAAAACACATTTAACTTACTTTCATTGGGTGTCTCTGTGATTTTCCAGGAAGTACTCAGAGCTTTAGATTAAACAAACTGATACAGCAGAGAGAATATTCTGAATCTGTTGAGATAAAGCAATACTAAATGACCCGTGCCACTACATTAAGCCACAAAGAACGCCAGGCTGACCAAGGTAACTGCTTTTCCCCCCCCCAAAAAACATTAAAAACCAGCTTGCCACAAGCGTACCCTGACGGCACTTAACTGTGCTTGAGGACATTAATCAAAATAAAAGGGTGCAGAAAGAATCAAATCTAGTACCACCCCAAATAAAACACAAAAGCATCAAGTAATCCCTCACACTAACTGCTCTACGATATTTTCAGGAGCTCACTTCAACATCAGCTGCAGAAACTAAGCAATACCAGCAGAGTCCGGAATATACACTCCACCCTGCAACCTCACTGCACAGTCATGCGATGCTGTTCATTTAGAAGGACCAGAAGAAAAGCTATATTCAACTCTCTGCTTTTTAAAGTTATGAATACACAAAGCCTTCGTACCAAATCTTCCTCAGTCCTAAGGAAACTAGCATCATACCAATGTTCTCAGTGCTCCTGCTGGCAAACAGAAATACTAGTTATTTCAGAAGACTTGAAACAAATTTCTGATATCTCGTTATTTCATCTGCAAAGATACACAGGACCTACATTCCTTTAGTACTTTTCAGGATGACAGCACCAAATAAAAAAATAAAACTACTGTCTGAGAACTATATTCAAGGACTATGGGTTAGTGGGCATGGGTTGACACATAAACTCGATGTTTTCAGTGTTGTTTCCAGTGATCCTGTGACTACTCCTTGCTCCTCACCATCATCTGTGCTGGAAGCAGATAGCTGGATGGAATTCATTTCACTTTTTTCACACAAACATGGGCAACTTTGTGCACTTCCACAGAACCACGGGGGATGGAGCATCTCGTCCACCTCCAGTGAAAGCAGGCTTACATCAAAGGTGCAGGCTGATGACACAGACTGAGGGTGTGCTGCACAGCACCTGTCACTGTGACACCGAGGGTCAGACAACTCACTTCCACACAGAACCTCACATTCTCTTACAAGATAAAGACAGAACCTCAAACCTCTCTTTCAGAGGTGGATGTGCAGAGCCCAGCAGGTTTTTATTTTCTTATTCGAAGCGCAGGAGTGGGGCTCAGCATTCCCATAAGCCACCTACACGAGCAGAGGGCTGCTGGGCAAACAGCAAGCGTCTCGAACAGTGCTGAGAACGAGAACGCAGGACACACACGGGAGCGTATTGTAACGAAAGCCGCATCCTCCGCTGTACCAGGGAGGGCTTATTCCAGTAGGTTTGGGCCAGAAGAACCCCGGCCCCGTCACTTCCCAGCACGCCCGCTCGCGGGCGCCGTCCCCGCCGGAGGCCCAAAGCGCGCACCCCGTGTCCGGGCCGCAGCCGCTCACGTCCAGCGCGGTACCGCCACCCGATGCTCTGCAGCACGACCCCAAGCGGGACCCGTCCGGCCAATCGCTATCCCGGCCCGCAGGGCGAGCCGCCGCGTCCCGAGAGCCGCGTTTTGACGTCGTGCTCCGTGGCCGGCCCCCGCCTCCCCGGAGAGCCCGCCGTCAGGCCCGGCCCCCCGCCCCGCCGGGCCCCCGCCTCACCCCGCCCGGCCCTCCGCCTCCATCCCGGCCGTTCGGCGAAGCGAGAAGCGGCGGAGAACTGGGTCGGGCCCGGCCTTCCGCGCCTCACCCGTGATGGCGGTGAACTGCTGGATTAACCCTTTCAGCGCCGCGGAGGCCGCCGAGCCCCCGTGCGCCGCCATCTTGCCGCCGCCGCACAACAACACGCACGCCGCCGGCCCGCGCGCACTGCGCACGCGCGAAGCCCGCCCGCCCGCGCCCTTCCTCTACCCCGCCGCCGGGGAGGCGCCGCGCCGGGGCGGGGCGCGGGAGTTGCTATGGCAACGCGGCTCGCGCGGTCTCCGTCACCCGCTCTGACAGCGCGATGACCCGCGGCGGGAGAATGGTTGCTTTCGGTGGGCCAGCTTGTCACCCAGCAAAGCGTGTGCCTGTCCCACTGCTGCTGCTCCACCACAGCGCTGTGGGAGAGAGCCAAAGGCTTTTCCAAAGTCTGGGTACACTACGTCTAAATCTTTCCCCTCACACACCAGCTTTACTGCGCAAGTGAAGGAGCAGAGGCTGCAGTGGCAATGCTGTGTGCTTGTAATGGGGTGCCACTGCTGTCACAGCTGTACCTCAGAGCGGGCATCAGGTGAAACGCCGTGTGGAAGGAGCAAGGAGACGAGGTGTAGCAGCTTGCTAGTGAACCACGAACTGAGAAATAGCAGCACAGCACCAGGGACGGCTCCCACAGCTGTTCAGAGCCTGCCAGTTCTCACTGTAGCTAGGGCTACAAGAGACTGGAGATCAAACATTGAGAGCTTCAATTGCTCCATGTCAGTATTTGAGAACCCCATACTCAACAGCAAAGGGATCATTAACCAACCCAAACCTGCCACAAAGAAGCTTGGATTGCAGCAACCGACGTGGTTACCCGGTGCAACCAAAATCCACTCACAGCAGCTGAATTCTGCCGTCCAACAAGAGAAACATAAAACAAGACCCTCCTGAGGACTGCTGTAGCACACACTGTGAGTACAAGTATTTTGGGGACCTGAAAGCTTGCAGCATGCCAGCTCCAACAAGGCAGTCAGACTGGGCACCTGCCGTGGGTTATGGGCTAGTGTGTGTCTAGCTAATGATTGACTTCTTAGTCTTGTTTGTTTTCCCCATCCTGCAACAGCCTTTACACTTCTCTACATGAGACAGCTTTCACAAAACAAGGTTTTTGGGTTTTTTTTCTTCTTTTTCCTTGTCCGAGCTAAAGTGAATTCTAGACAGCTGCAAAAGTACAGTTACTAATTATAAAAGTGTAATTTACATACCTCCGCCTTTAGGGTACGCAAAGTTTAAAAGACCATCCCAACAAGCTTTAAAAATAAAGGCTCTTACGTGGGAGATCCTTCTTATACTGAGAGCACAAAATCCCACAGGCAAGAAAAAAAGTGCACAAAACCCCCAAATCCCCCATCCACCCCCCTGCCAATACACACCTACCCCCAAAATATATTTCTGTACAATTTTGACTTTTGAAATTGCTTCTTTCTGTAATTTTTCTATTTATTTGCAGCTGAATCATAGCTGCAGGATTTGTTACTGAAGTCAAGAACGTAAGCCTTTAAGATGCAAAAAAAGCCCCCTCCATATTTTCTGATTCCTATCTGAGTTTAATTTAGTGCATGTTATAAACTTTATGTGGAAGAGGCACACAGCCATCACATGAAAAGAACATGCAAAACAGCTGTGGAGGAAAAGGGAATGAAACTGATGTTATATGTGACAGTCTCACGTACTGGAGCATGCTGAGCTACAAATGAAATGGCTCATACTGGTAAAGGAAAGCCTTCCTTTCCCCTTGCTCTCTACCACCTTCATGCTTCCCTTTCTCATCTTTAATTGGTTCACAGAGAGTCCAGAATGCTAAAACATTCAAAGCTGGAATTCTCTCTTGTTGCTGGTTGTAGTTCATTACACCAGAACTTAAAAAGTAAAATCAATAGGAGCATGCGGTGCTTCTGGTCAAACTTACTTGAGAAGGGACTGCAGATATCAGGTGCCATGCTCTCAGAAAGAGGTGCTCCGTGCCAGAGCAGGGACCAGATTTTGAGCGAGTAAAAAAGAAACACTGTAATAAATAAATTGTGATAAATCCATTTTAAGGCTGGGCTGAATTGAGACTTAGGAACAAAATTCTTCATCCTCAGCTGTTTTGGAAATAGACTTTACTTATTACATGCTTATCATGACAGGAAAAGTACCGTAAGCACAGAAACAGTCAATACCTCTGCCCTGAAGAACACTGTAATCAGCAACAGATTACATCTGACTGCCAGGGTAAGATGAAAACAAACTGCAGTAAGAATTACACAGAAACAGGTCTATATTGAACGAAGGCTTCCAGCACTATGGTTGAGGCAGCAATAGGAAAAATGAATTATTTCCAACAGGTCACCTGTAGTAGGTTTCTCAAGAAGGCTCTTTGAATACTCCACTCATTTAGGAAAAACCCAACACTACCAGAGATGTGCCAGCAAGTTAAAATAAAAATTCTGGCTTGGTCTCCTTTCCATATGTTTCAGGGGTTTTATGCTTTGTGTTTGTTTGTTTGTTGACATAAAAAACACCAGAAGTTACTGCTTTAAAACATTTGTTACAAGTTTCCTAGAGCTGAGCTGAAGTCTACAGATCATCCTTAAGATTTCAAATGTGTACTTGTTTGAACTTTTGCTATTCAGCGATGAGCACACACATTTCAGCAGCGTAAGATGGTGTTCTGCATATACTTGAAAAACATTACATCCAAAGGACAGCCAAAAGATGGCTTCACAACAGCAAAATAGAAAACTACATAACAGGAATGCTACTTCTGCTGACTAGCAGCTAGCAAACTTTTCCAAAGGGTTCAACTGGGCAGAGCCATCAGCCTCATAGCACATCTAGGCTGAAAATCTTTTGAATTATTTAACTATCAAACTCAACTGGAAGACAGTATTTTCTAGCCCTTCAGAAAATAATAATAATGAGCAACAGTTACAGCCAGGCATAGCAGTTGAACACCAGTTGAAAGTTAAATGAATCCCTAATCTTAGTTAAGTCATTACTGGTAACTCGTTTTCAGTTTCTTTTCCTCCTTTTGGTTTTACTTTCTCCATCCTCACTGTCTCCTGGACTAATAACTTCTGAATATTAGGTGCTTATAATCAGACTCAAATCAGTTTGCAAGTGAAAGTTAAACAGCAGTAAATACAGGCCAGATTGTGTAAGTTACAGGCTACTAGCAACAAGAGAACAAAATGAACAGAAGTAAACGCAAGCCCACAACCACTTCTGCTATTGGCATCTATGAGAGATCCTTGCCTCTGACTGTGGAAGAACAATCTTTTTTTCCCCCTTTGCCTTAGAAAGGGTCTGCTCTGTGAGAGGATGAGATACAAGGAAAATAACTTTGCAGGACTAGGTTGTCTGGTTGCAATCCTGTGAAGTGCCAAGCAAACACTGCAATTCAACAAATAAACCCAATTCCAGTGACAGAACAGTGCCTGTGCCTAATAAAGCCTCAATCTCACAGTCAGCAGACCACTAGGGACACATTTTGCTTCCTCTGGGGAATTTGCAGTCTCCCCATAAAAGGCTTTGAGTTTTTTTTTAAAAAGGATTCTAGGACCATCAGTTTCTTTGAATTTCAAACAATAACAGTATTTACACTCCAACATAAAACAAGAACAACTCGAAAATGCCAAGTCCTAGAAAATAAGCCATAGTCAAGAAAAGACTAAAACTTTTAAGGTCTAGAGGCGTAAGTCATTTAAACTTCTCAAAAACATTCACAGTACATTTTAATAGACAGTTTTGGTTACTCTTGCAGCCCGAAGTGATCCCTCAAAACCATCAGTTTTGTGAAGTGTTTAAGAGAAGCTTTGCCCGACAAACATTACCATGGTTTTAATTCCAATTAATTTAACCATGTGTCTGTGATTCTGCTGTTCTACTCAGTAACAGGGCTTTTCAGCATCTGAAGGATTGTCTTTTGTTTTCTCTTAGGCAGTGAATGAACATCATTTGAATCACTGGTATTAACAACACAATTCAAGACTTTTCCACTGCTGGGTGATTTCATTCGGACTCTGGTAGGAGACTGCCAGTTTTCATTGCAAGAACCTTTCTGACCTTTGTGGTGATTTGTTTCAATCTGTTTTTTTGCTAGTTTGGAGTCCTTTGCCATCTTAGAACTTCCTTTTCTAGAAGAGTCTTTCACAGATTGAGGTGTTTTAGTGCGAAGAAGGTACTCATCTGGAGATCCTTTTTGTCGGTTAAGTAGCCTCTCCTCTTTGTTGAATTGCCTTTGCAGCTGCAGAGCCAGAAGCCTATCCTGCTCCTCTTGCATATGTCTTTCATGGAGTTCCTTCTCAAAGGCTTTCTGCATTTGCAAATTAATATCACTTTTCCACTCCCCTTCTTCCTCTGAAGTTTCTGGAAAAGTTCTTCTCCTCTTGTCAAGCACACCCAAGTCAACCACTGTTTCAGCCAGTGGTTCTGGAGACTTCCTTTTTGGAGCCTCTTTAGTGTTTAGCAAATTCTCTGGTTTCTTTCCATCTGAATTTCCAGCCACCTTCATGAGATCACCTATTACACTTCTGCTGTCCGACACAGTATTTATTGCTAACTGAATACAAGTACTAGTTGCAGCACAGTTTTCAAGGTTTTTGCTTCCCACATGTGTTAAACTGTCTCTATCCACTTCTACTCCACCTTCTTTGGATCCAGGAGGAATTGTTTTAGTCCCTTCTCCTTCTGCAGTTCCACAAGATTTATTGAGGCAGTTCGGTTCATCTGTATTTTTCTCCTTGTCAGTCGTGGTCTTCTCTGAAGCTGAATCATTTAGGAAGTTAATATATGTCTCCATAAACAAATCCTGAGTGCTGGAACATTTGGTCACACCAGTCAGCTGTGGAGACAGCGTTGGCATTTCCTCTTGCTCATCTTGGCCCTCAGTACTGCTGCCTTTGTTGTTACTGATCTGAAGAAAAGAAAAAGAGATCCCTAATTAAATGCATTTATTAAAAGCCAATGGATGTAAATAAAATGCAGATGTTTTATCAACTGCTCATAGCTACTCTGGGATATTAACTCGGGTTCCTCTTTAAAAAGAATGAGTAAACAGAATTGTTAAATAAGCATTCAGAACAATCTGCAGAAGCACAGAGAAAAGACCAAAAAGAACTGCAGCGCTCCCCTGCTATCAGTGCCTCCAATCAGCTGCTCAAGGTATTAGCCTGCTCATCTCCAAAGCCTCGCAGGAAAGATCCACACAGATGCAGAATGATGAAAAGCAGAGTGCAATGAATGAGCTCCAGAATAATTATTAGAGAGTTTCATATGCTGCAGCTCAGAGTTCACTGAAAATCTGAACGTAAATATTTACTTCTTCAGAAACCAGGAGTAGGCATCATTGAAATCACACACACACACACACAAACAAACAAAACTGCCAAACTCAAGGAAAAACTCAAAAGTAATTAAAATTGTTTGTGGACGTGGTGATAATCTGCAAATTGAGGAGGCTCAGGCACAAGATACAAGCAGACTTAAAACTTCGAAGTTCTTCCCAGTGTTCAAGTTAACCAGTGCCACTGTGTAGATATAGATATACAAGGTAACAATAAAATAAGCTGGAGGTGCACCTGCTGACTGTCACGCCTGGTTTCTTCCCCTTCCACTTTTGTGAATCATGAATACTGAAGGCAGCTCATAAAATAGAAATATGAATTGCCCAGAGCTGAAAGGCATTACTACAGGCAAAGCAGGGAGTAACCTTCAATTGCTAACACTGAGATTTGTAATAGAAAGATTCTATTACCACGCAGCCAGTGTCAGTCCTGTCTCCCTCTGTCTCCCTGGGGGATGAAGCTGACTGTGACGTGTGACGATGCTTTGGAGTCAGATATCTTAAAGGAAGGAAAAAACAAAAAAAAGTACACTGGTTAAAACCTTCTTTCTTTTTTTGCATTGACAGTCCCTTGTATTAATCTTGATCTCAGCTTCTTTCTGATAATAACAAAAGAGGGGTGAGGGCATCTCTTCTCCTCCATGTTTTCCTATAAGGAGATGCTTCAGTATTCAACAACCTACAGAGGCCCAAATTATACAGAGAAGTCAGGCTGAAGAGCTCAAGGCAGCACATGGAACAGAAAGGCATTCTAATGAGAAGCAGATCACTAATTATAAAACAGAAACTTGGTTTTCTTACTTCTGAATGTCCCCAGAGTTGCTTGGTTTGTTCTTTGTCTTGCACAGATTAGCTGGGAGTGACTCACAGGAGAAGCTGTCTCCTCGTGAAGAACTGCTGAGCACATGTTCTCCCAAACTGTCATTCTTCAATGACAAAGAAAACCAGCGTTATATCAAACAAAACACAACACAAACAGGAGAACTACTTCTGTCCCTCTGCTACAGAATTAGTTACTTCTGTCCAAGGGATTGCAGAAAAATGATTAATAGTTACGCTATAAGAAGTTCTGTACATGCTTCCATATCTGGCTATAGGTGACAAGAAACACGTTGTGGTTGAATAAACTCTCAGGTTACATTTTTAGGACTACCAAAAAAAGCAAACAAACAAACAAAACACACAACCAACCAAAATGCCAAAACAAAAGTAACAAAAATTTTAAAACTACAAAAAATCCCAAACCTAAGTTAAACTTTCTCGAACATCATCATGTGTTCCTTTCCCCAGTACGTGAGGATATAGACCTCAATGTCTTTCAAAACAGAATGTTTAAATTCACAGGGAAAAGGAAGTAGCCAGAAGAAAGCCAACGTTTTAAAACGTTTTGCAGCAAAAAGTTCCTACACCCATTTCAAGTGCCTCCTCTACAGGTAGAAATGCTCGGGGGTATTTCACCCTCATGCTGGTTCATCACAAGTTAAAGGCCAGCCTAGGAGCTGAAGTACTGATAGTTGACAAAAGCTTTCCATTACAATTCAGGCAAAGTTAAGTTACTCAGAAGTATAACTTTCGCTCTAAAAAGTCTAGGCTGCTTAATGCTAAACAAACCTTAGAAAATGTCCCCTTTCACATTAACTCACCAAGCTGTTACTCAGCTGCCATGCCAGCTCCTCATCTTGTTTAAGCTGTTCCTCCATCTTCTTTCGTCTTTCTTCTGCCAATCTGTGTTCTTCCTCTTCTTCTGCTAGCAGCTTTTGGATGTATTCCTCACTCGCCTTGTTCTCTTCTTGCTCGTGTGCTCGCCTTTCTGCCTCCACCTGAAAAAGAATTTTTTATAAAGGTATGCAGTTGTGACTAGCACTGGGCTCTGCATCAGAATTAACACTCCTTCAGCATTGAAATGAAATCATTCCAGCTGTCTGACTGTACTTCCCACAGAATGTGCTTGATCAGAAAAGTCTGCAAAAGTTTCAAGCCCCAAAGCCACTGATTAAAGCAAATGGGGCCTTAAAAAGAAATCCATCCTTCGGCCCTGACTTTGAGTGATAGACACTAAGCCTGCAGTACAGCAGCTTCACCAGTACTTGGAGGTGGCATAAGCTGAAAGTGCCACCAGAAAATGCATCCGCAAGCCAACACACACAGCTGAATAAACAAGGTCTGCTCTTTCAGCTTCTATCAACTGTGTGTCTGAACAAGACTGTCACCTTCCATTGTTAGCAATGGTTGCTAGCTCTTGCTGAAGAGAGCGCCTTCTGTCCTTCCTCTAATCCTTCCACATGTTATCCAGAACTCAGAAGCAACACAGCAGTGGCAGCACAGTTTAGCATCATAACAAGACGGGGAATCCCTTTCTGAGATATGAAACTTAACAGCCAGAAGTAAACCTATCTCTGTGCACTCTTTTCTTTTCCTTACTCAACATTTCTTACATGTAGAGGCCACAGAGCCTTCTTACGTATGGTCTTGTGACTATGTAGCCCTCTGAGAGTCTCTTCAATAACAGATAAACATGGACTTCACGCTTCAGAAATGACCAGCGTGTTCCTGTAGCAACAATGCCCTTTTAAATACCTTCCTTTTTTTGTTAAATAACATTTCAGCATTGTGGGAACAATTGAAATAACTAGATTCAAAGCATTTTTTGCTTTTAAATATATTTTCAGACTTACCTTGCTAACCTCTGCTTCATATTCCTGTCTCAGTTCCCCAGGTTTGCTCAGCTGGTGTTGTGGATGGGGGACAAAGACTAATTGAGAGGAAGGGGGTAATAAAAAAGAGTGAGCAACAAAGCAAGATCACGACACATTTTAACAAAAGATCATTTGCATACCTTGTCACAGGAATGGCTTAGGTCAAGTCATTTGACCAAAGTAAAATAACACAAAATACAAAAGATAAAGGCACTATGTTACAAAGCAGCAGGAACAGACAGCATTTTCCAAGCTCTGTATATGAAGCAAATATGCATGCTGATAATAACTCTTGCTTTTTCCCACTAACAACTTCACAGTAAGCAAAAAAGAAGCAGAACAACGTGTAGTAAAGACAGCCTACCAAAGGAGTTGGAAATGCTATCCACTTTTCAGTTTCTTCACTTATTTTTTAAATATGTTGCTTTCTGCTAAGGATGTTCTGTTTTATAGACCTAGCTAAAATACTCCAATCTGCCAAGGGGCCAAGTTGGCCCTTCAAAATTCAGGATTCTGAGTCCTATGTCATTTTAATACAACAAACCTAAAGGACACAAAGAAAAATCTGCTCGTGTTTTACTCTTCAGAAATGCTAAGGTTACCACGTCCATTTTTCTCTGAGGTGTGTTAAACATCCAATGCCAGTGCCGCTGGGAAGAACAGAAAGTGGTGCGGGGAAAGTGTTGCCTCTCCCAGATACAAAAGCGTCAGGAGGGATCACATTTGAACGGAGGTTACAATGTAAAAAACCCTCATACCCTTCTTCAGGGAGGGAGTCAGATGTCACTTCCTTCTAACATCACAATTTTAGGCTCTAAGAAGCTTAGATAGACTGAAGAGCTGGAATTTCTAATGAATCTAATTAAGAGAACCTAAAAGTTGAAAAAACAAACAAAAAAAACCCACCCAGGTTTAACCACTTAATGTTAAACCTCAGCCACATCTTGATAGGGATAAACACACCTACAAACAGCTGAAGTTGTATCAGTAATAGCTGCTTTTGCAAGGACAAGGAACCGTACAGCAACGCTTGGTGCAAAAAGCAGGAACAAATATCCACTCAAGTGGACAGTATTACTTACAGCTTACCCACCCTGTACTACAGAAAAAAGGCAGGGCTGCTGCCCAGCCCTGCAGGTCCCTTCACAGCACAGCTCTGGCACTGCATTTTCCAGCAACAACACAGAGCATCTGCGTGCAGTACCTCACGACACCCAAAGCCCACTAACATAATTACTTTGGTAAAGCACAGACATCTCAGTACAAGTGACGTTCTACTTACTTTCCTCTTCCAAATCCTGTCCGTTAATTCTACGCTCACATTCCTTGGGATATTTCTTCTGAATCTTCTCCCAGAATTCCCAGTTGATGAGAGTATTTCTGCGGGCATTATACCGTGCCCACGAAGAGACACGACGCCGACAAAAAGGGCAGCAGAGACTGGCGTTTTCAACTGTCAGCTGGAAGCAAGAATTACAGACGGTATGGTTGCACGGCAGGGTCACGGGCTCCACAAACACCTCCATGCAGATCTGGCAGAGGCAGTCAGCTAAGGAAAGCGGAGCCTCCGATTTCTTCGCCATATTGGCTCGAAGCTCAGAGACAAGTTAACAGCAGTACCTGAAAGCAGAAAGAAACATGTATTTTACCAGAAAACTGTTTTCTAACTACCTTACTAAAAGCATATTTAAGAAAGCTGGTAGCTTTTGTTCATAGTCCCAGAAATTTCTGACGTACAGAGGAAGATGCAAGTCTTAACAGAAGCCCTGGCAAAGCAAGGATTCCTGCTGCAGCTCCCTGCGATCTGCAGCAGAGGTTAGCAGGCAGTAACATGGGAAAAAGAGGTAAAGATGTCTTCCAACATTTATTCTCTGACAGTTACAAGCTAAGGTCGTGTTCGGTGGATGTTATCACAGGTACTGAATTAACTTTCAAGTCAGTCCATTTTCTGGTATGTGTGCATCCTTCAGGGGTCGATTCTAGGACAGACTTAGCTCCACGTGAAGCGGAGCTCTCCCTGCGTATGAGGCTTTTCCTTCTGCTCTCTTTTGTTTGCTTAGGCTGGAACTCAAAAGTCAAAATACTTCTTGGTCTAACAAATAGAAGCAAAGATCTATCCAACGCATTCAGTGCTTCAGTGCCTCCCACCACGACCTGTATGGCTTAGAGCAGTGCAGATCAGCCAACCCTCCTCAAATGATTTTCCACTTGACCTGGAACGGCGCAACAGAAAGTAAGAACAAAACACACCCTCCCTGCAGCAAAAAGGACAAAAATATGATTTTTCAAGTTACAGAAATTAAGAACAAAAGCAAAACATCAGAAGGTCGCACAAAGACAGAACTTTCTGGCAGAATGGCAGCAACAGTTCGACCCCAGATAACCCACAGAAACTGATATTGAGACAGAGGCATACGAAGGTGGCTTCTGGTGGTTTTGCTCTCCCTTAACACAACAGATCTTCTATTTTTCAGAAGAGACGCTGGATAACACAGGGACACTCAGCTGTACAGGCCCCTGGATCAAACCACCTGCACAGTCCGCGTGTACCTCCGCCGGGCCGAGGCCTTCCAGCTGCCATACACAGACTGCTGCCCACTGCTCAGGGTGAAGGCGGCTCCGCGAGTCCAGGAGGAGTCTGCACGGCGCAGGTCCAGGCAGGCGTCCGCAGGGCTCTGCGTTACACGTTAACACCTTACCAGAGATGGCGCGGGAAGCAGGGCGCGGGCAGCAGCTCTCCAACCGCAGGAGCGGGGCCCACAGCGGCGCCGCGGGAAGCGCAGGGCCGGCAGGGCGCGGGGCAGCTCGGCAGCGGGCGGGCCCGCCAATCAGGGATGCCGGGGGGGTCCGAAGCGCGCCGGCCCGGCCGCACTGCCCTCGGCCCGCCAGGCGGCCCCGCCTCACCCGCACACGCGCGGAGTCCCGCCGCTCTCACCTCCTAGCTCCGGCGCTCGCAGGCCTCCACCCGCCGCGCTCCGCCCTGCGGGAAGGAAGGCTGCGCGGGAAGAGCCTGGAGTACGGCCGCGGCTTCCGGCGGGGTGCGGAGCTCTGCCCTCTGACTGCGGACATGGGAAGCGGAGCTGATTCGGCGCCGCACGGCTTCTCTGCTCAGCGAGAGCTGCTCTGCTGAGTTCAGCGTGCCCGCTTGGGAGACGAGCAGCCCAACCACCCGACCCACCCGCCGCATCTAACCGTAACCTCGCATGCTCGCAGTACCGAGCTCCTGGCCTTGCTAGCAGAGGGGAATCCGTGTTCTTTTTCCCCACACACAGTGGGGACGGGTGCACAAAATACCCCACGTCCCTGGTCTCTGGGAAGTGGCACGGCTCTTTACCATGCAAATACTTATTTCAAATAAACAACTGTTTACCACTTGAATCGAAGGAACCTTACTCTCCCCTTAGTAATTCGAGCTGTGCCCAGGTTCTATAAATACACATTGAAGTGCAAATACCACCTGCAGGTGCAGGGCCCAGGTGCTGCCCCTTCCCTGCTGCCAACCTGTCCTCCAGTGCCGATGTCCACGCCGTGTCCCGGCTCCTCTCCTTCTCCAGGAGCTCGGCCTGCACATCAAACTTCTGTGCCAGCTTCTGCAGACTCAAGTCCAGGTCTTGGAACCGTGTCTCCAAGGCTTGCAGTCTGCTTTCTACTCTGGGGAGTGGGAAACAGGCATTTATTTAGAACTTGTGCCTTAATGCACTGTGCTTTCTGCATCGGTGTGGTCACACATTCCACTAAACTGACCCAGACCAGATACTGAGGTTCCTCCCAAGCCAACTGTGAGTTCAGTTACTTCTTTTACAGATTCATGCACCATTTGAAATTCCATCTTCTGAAACCACCTATGTCTCTTTGATCCTTCCCTGGCACAGAACTCTCATAATTTGTATTATTAGGAAAGGTTTGTGTTTAGGTATATCTGTGTTCGCGTTGTAGGTATCAACCATTTGCACAAATGTTAGCAGTAGGAGGTATTTTTACTTTTCTAACGTTGAGGTCATTTTTGCTTTTACTTGTACTGTCCTGATATCCTCAACCCTCTTCATTTGGCATCGAACAGAACTTATTCTTCCTCAGATAACAAATTATGCAAATGATCAACCAAGCCAACTTCAGTGGCTTTTGTTCTCTGTTGGCTTTTCCTGCTTTGGTTTTCCCTTTTGTATGGTGGGTTTTCTGCAGAGCAGATACCTGATGGGAGGACATTAGTGAAACAGCAATAACGATACTGCTGAGTTTTGTAGCTAATATTTATTCACTGCTTTTTCATAGCTTGACATCTGCTGTAGTTTTCCTTATTAACAAACTGTACTCTCTTGCATTAAAATCCTAAATATGTTTTTTTTGTGATTTACACTAAATATGCGATTTTGTGATTTTATGTGATTTATTAGAATAGCAGCCTCCCCCATTGATTTGTGTGATTTTCTTTGTGTTTTACTGGCAGAACTTCAGGCTTTATCAAGTAGTTGCTACATTTTATTACAAAAAACCTTTTTTTTCCTTTGGCTCTTCTTCATCTGCAGTTCCTTCTGCTGCTTCTGTTACTGTTATCATTGTATCATCCTCATGTTTAGGGAACTGGATCTTGAACTGCAGCCTTCCTGTGTTGAACTATCAACATCTTTACCTCTTGCTTGTTAACACCCTATTTTATTTTATCTCTAGCTGTGACTTTTTTTTTTTTTTAACAGGATAAATTACACAGTGTCTTTCAGGTGATGTGACTAGACTTGTGCCCCATAGCCTTGTCTACATCAGATGTTGGTTACTGAGATTGTGACAGAGCAGTCCAACTGAGAGAAAGGATCTAAATGAATTCAGGTTCTCTGCTAGAATGTGTTTGGAGAATATAAACATTTAGTTTCTCCCTGGCATAGGTTGGTTGGTATGGCATAGCACTAGCAACCTGGAACACAGAGGTATTGGAGTTTTTGTTGTCTGATGAGGATTTTCACATATGGAGAAGAGATTGTCTCTGTTACAGCAGTACTGCTGTTGCAGCAGATGGCTGATCTTTGAAGTATTTTTGTAATTGGAATATAAAAGCAAATATTAATATCTGAAACATTAATCTCATGAACAGAAGTACTGCTTTTCACCAGCAGGGATACTAAGTGAGTGCACCTAAGTTAGCACAGGTTTCTTGGCTGATACCACTTGCACAACACATAGGGTATATATGGAAATACATACGTGAAAATCCACTGAAAGTGAGCACTGTCTTGTCTTTTAACTGTGGGGGGTGTCAGATCCTTTCTCCACCCTCCCTTCCTGACGAGCAGTGGCTGTGGCTCTGGTTTGGTGCTGCTGCTGTTGTCTGCCTGGCTGACCAGACGCCATCTAGCAGTGACAGCGCTGTTGCATGCACAGATGGTCAGGTGCCAGCAGGGGAAGCAGGCGCCGGACTACTTCAAATGAAGCCAGCGAACCTGCCGATCAAGGCTTTTTTGCAAGCCTCTTCATGTACAGGCTTCGGAAATGGAAGGTGACCCAGCGTTACCTATGTCCCAGTTCCTTGGTCACAAAGATTTTCCTTCTTAAAATATCTAAGAACGGTTTACCTTGTTTTTTGTCAACTATAATCTCTTACTTACTGAGGTATTTTCCCAAATGTGGAAGTTCATTCCCAGTCTCCCATTTGCAGCACAACTACAGCAGAGTGCAGACAGAATTTCCCATTACCTAGAGGCTCCTGGCAGTGCTCCACGCAGCTACCAGCCTTTGCTGATCAAGCACTTGCACACAGACCTGCAGCAAGCAGCCAGACCAGCAGCTTGAAGCTGGCAAAGATGGTGCTCACAAAGTGCTGTAGCCCTCTGTTGTCTCCTTCCTCACCGACAAATGAAGAAGAAACAGAGGATTGTCCATGAACTACCCTGTTCCCACATACACACCATACTTACATCCTATTACCTGTGAAAGCTTCCAAAGTACAGGTTATCTTGCTAACAGACCACAGCATAATCTCGTCACTCTCCCCCTGCCCCAGTCCTGTATGCCACTTGTCCTTCCTCATCCCCTATCATAGCATTAGCACAACCCTTTAAAGACCTGTTTAATGTCTTGCTCAGGGAGCGCAGGGATATGCTGTCTTTAGCCATCTTCCTGGAGGAAAGAAGTCAAGCTGGGGTGGGCTCCAGTTGTCTCTCCCAGTGCAGTCAACAGCACGGCCGGGGGCTCTGACTCCTGCAGGAGAGTGATTGCACTGGGGCTTTTAATAGACTGTCCATCCAAATATAACTCACAGATGCATACACATGCTCCTGAACGTACTACAAATCAAATTACACAACTGGACCTCTGCCTCTGACCCACTGATCTCATCCATCTGCAGACACAAGGGAATAATGAGAAGGAAAAATCTAGTCTGTCTGTTTGCTGTTCACAGTTATTTATCCACACTGCCTTCAAGCTCCTCTCCTTGGCCAGACTCCTGCTTTTAAAGGCTGTACAAACAGGTTGCTGCTGGGCTGTTCTCTTGCTTTGAAGGAAAGCTGGATTTGAATGAGGATGACTGGTACGTGGCCACAGGGAGCTGCTTCTGAAGGCAAAAACCCACACCACTGAAATCTTATCCATAAAGGATATGGATATTTGCAGGAGCTGGCCATGCAAAAACAAACAAAAACCTTACTTTTTTTTTTCAATTAAAAAGAAAAAAAAGGGAAGGCAAGTAATGTGCATCTGGCAACACCATGGCCAGTGTAACAAGGCAGCACAGAACCCACATCAGCCAAGCAGGCCTGTGCCCAGCAGAAGGCATTGAGTCTTTGCCTGTGAAAACTGCAGGACAAAACCTGAAGAAAAAAAGGTGGTTTTTTTTTCTTCTTTTAATTACTTGTCCATTCCATGGGTGGTCTGGTATCAGTCAAACATCATTCCTATTCATCATCCTCCCCACTTTCAACTTGCGAAGTAAGAGATGTTTCTAACAAGGCATAACTGCCAAGTTTGGCTTGTGGTGTTTCTAGCAGCTTTGGGAAATCCATGGAAGTATTCAGGTAAGGCAGAACAGTGCATTTGTCCCTTTGTATTTACCCCCATTGCCCATAAATACAAAACTTTGCACAGCACCTACATCTGGCAATATCTGAGTGAGCATAAACACACAGGAGCAGTGAGAAAAAGCATTTATTAAGACAAATGTAATAGTTATTTTTCTCTCTGGGAAGAACAACTCAGTGCAGAGGACGGCTGACCCTTCAGACAGATGTTAACATTTTCCCCATCTTCTTTATTACTGCAGTGTGGAAAAAAAATCCAGTTGACTGTGACTGTTAAAATAATTTGATTGCTTGCTAGTAAGTTAAGGCTTCTCTAGTCTTACATACAAAATAAAACTGTTCTTCCAAGAGATCCAGCTCATGCTAACTGTGGCACAATTGAACAGGGAAAGTAAAATAAAGCACTGAAATTGTTTCAAACAGAAGGAGCTCAATTACATCTCAATTAATGGTCATCCTCATTTAGCATAGTGGGTTTCCATGTTAGCATAAATTTTCTCCTGCAACTTTAGTTCTATCAGGACAATTATAAACTAAATGCCAGCCCACATGAAACAGCTGCAGTGAGCACTACCAGCTGCTGAAAATGTAACACCAGGTCAATGTCATCGTGAGCATCTGTGTGAGAACACAGCGAATCCTGAGCACGCAGGAGGCCCCGTTCAGTTCACTGTCAACTGGAGTCATATTTTGAATGCAGAGAAATTATTCTTCCCCACAAGTTTCTGTAAGCTTCAGTGCCTAAGACTCTGGCAACGGATAAACTGATATAGAACTACTCTGATCAGCAACCAACACTCTCCTGGAGCCTTTGATCTCTGTGCACGTGATCCAGTTCACCTTCTCTCCGTGCTCGATGCTTAGCTTTGGTGAAATTCTAGCACGGTCATTGGAAGCCACTTTGTTGAGCTTTCCATCTCTTCTGGAGGTGGCGGCTGCTTGGCCCTTCCTTTTATGGAGCGACTTTGCTGGACTTTTCTGCTGCTTTCCAGCGTCACTGCTGACATCCCAGAGCAAGACTTTCCCATCGTTTCCCCCAGTCAACAGCCAGTACGACTCCGGCACGAAGAGGACCTGCGACACTCCCAAGCTATGACCTTTAAACTCCAGCTCACGTTCAAATTTGGGACCACTGACTCTGAATATTCTGACTTTACCATCTTGAGCTCCGCAGCCAAAGATGCTGCCGCACGATGCGACAGACAGGGAATGTGCAAGTGGGGGGTTAAAGAGCTGGCCGGCCGACTGCAGGCTGTCTTCCTCTGTTCCACACTCCTGCAAGTTCGTGGTCCACAGGGGGCGAGCTTTCTGCAGGTTCCACAGCATCACCTTGGAAAAGATAAAATGAATCCATCATTTTTCCATTTGACTTCAAAGAACACCAACTGTAGCATCTGATTCTTAAGCAGGATCGGTTCCTTTTACTAACAAAAATAAAATCAAGTTTTTTGCTCAGGCAGAGCAAGGACCACACATGAGCATAGGAGATGCAAGATCTGCTGCAAGAAATGTTTGAAGTTTACCTATGGCAAATCTTTATCACATGTTCTCCAAGCCATCACAGTGCCCTTCCCAGCAGAGTTAATGGCTCTGGAGTATAAAATGGATGGAAAAGCTGTTCTAAATGCTTCTCCATTCATCTCAGCATTAGTAATCATGAGATATTGCACATCTTAATGATTTATAAGGAGGGACAAGGAAGCGTTAGCAGCGACCAAAAAGAGCTTCATCATTCTGAATTTTAGTTCTGTTTCTGGGACATAACTGTCCTAAGATAACGACTTTCATTAATGTGTTTGAGAAATGGAAGAGCAAAAGGTAAACAGTAGTTCAGTCCCTGAATTTTAACCATATATATAAATATATATATATATATGCACTTTTAATATTGCATTAATAGATCTGGTTTGTCCTGTTAGCAAACGAAGATTGAGCACGCTCTTCCTGATAAGATGCAGGCAGTTTTAGACTTGCTTTTGAAATGCCACAGCACCTGCAAGCTGCTCATGAAGCACTGTGCCTTCACACGAACCCTGCATCTACCACACAACAATTCAAGTGCAACAGATTATACTGCACCTGTTAACATAACTCTCTGAATACTTTTATAGTATGAATTAATGATTTTTTCCAAGGCCAGCAGATATCAAAGTGCATCACATTCTCCTGCAGTATTGGTATGCTCTTTGCTTATCTGGAATCCACTTACTCGTTCCCCCCTGCTTTTCCCTTTTAGCAGTGACTGCTGCTGCATTAGAACTGCTTTGCTACCAACAAGGAAAACTTTCCTGTGATGACTGTGCGAAGCAGAGTACATCAGAGGGGACAGATCTTAACACGTAGGTCAAACACTCCCGTTCTCACCACAGACAGCATCAGCTCCATGAATTAAACAAGTGGTGACAAGTCAGCTATGTTCTGCCCTCGTGGCACTTTCCCTGCTCCCATGGCGCCTTTGGAAATAATACTAGTGACCGAAATTTCAGTTCTCATCAGCTGCTGCCTCCATTAAGCAACCCAGTTTTCTCACGCAGAAATAGTACGTTAATGGTTACACTTTGATCAAGGGTTTGCAGCCATTTTAGGGACCTGAAATTAAGCAACCTGTGTAAGGTGCTGAGCATTTACTGCTGCTCTTCAGTACCTCCAAAACAAAGTTTCTCTAAGTACTTTATTTAATGTCCTATCTCTGCCTTTTAGTCAACGGTGGACAAGTGTAGAGGATATTTTAACACCTGGGAAACTTCTACCAGTCAACCTCTGCTTGAACAAATATACTTCCAGAGTTCTGACGAATGGTGGCTTTAAAATAAGGTGATGTTTAAGAACACAGTGAAACTGCTTGATGCTGTCAAAGGAAACATCCCACTAACACCACCAGAACCACGGAGACCTTTGTAGAAGTGTCAGTTTTAATCTCAGGCTAAAGCAGGAACATGGTCAGACCTCAAACCACTGGGAAGGAAGTCCCAGGGTGGGTTCGGCCCAGAGCACAGCAGCTGAGCAGTGGCCTCGTGGTGGCTGCAGCTCACGGGGAGCGATGGGCAGCGCTGAGCTCTGCTCTGTGTGACAGATAGTGTCTGAGGGAACGGTGTGGGTCTGTGATGGGGGGGGCAGGGAGGGGCTCTGCCCCACAGGGCGGTGGGCACAGACAGCCCCAGTGCTCAGGGAGCGTTGGGACACTGCTCTGAGACACTGGGTTTGGGAGGTGCAGTGTGGGGCCGGGGGTTGGCCCTGGTGATCTGTGTGGGTCCCTTCCAAGCCGGCATGTTCTGTGACTGTGTGTGGCATGCAAAGGACAGAGGTTCCCCGTGACGAAGCGGAGAAGCGTAAAAGGCAAAGGATGTTCGGCGCAGAATTGCAGGAGGTTGCTACAAACGGGATAAACTTATAGCAACAATATGGTCACAGCAGCCAGGTAGCTGTGTCTCTGGCTGGCACCCGGCCTGCCCCGGGCACAGCACTGTCTGCAGCAGCTCGCTCGGGATAACCGCTGGTTTCACACGGCTGGGCAGAACTGATGTGGGCACAGCCGCTGTGTGCCGTCCCTCAATTCCTCCGTGCCAACCACATCCACACTGCAGCTACGAGTGGAGCCCGGGGTGTGATGCCACAGCACCCTCAGTAAGGCCCCGGGTGGAGACGCGGGCACCCCAGTACCGTCTGTCCGCCATCCAGCTGCCCCCGCTACGCACGTCACCTGCATGTCCAGCCCGCACGACACGAGGCTCTGCGGCCTCCCCGGCCGAAAGGCGACGGACGAGCAGATGTTGGCGTGCCTCAGGGTGCGGACGACTTTCTTGCTCTCCAGATCCACGACCTTGACGGCCCCGGAGTCGTCCGCCGCGGCCAGCAGGTCCCCGCCGTCGCCGAGCGCCAGGCAGTTCACGTCGTCGTCGTTGAAGCGGAGCCGCTCCACGGGCTCTCGCAGCGCCCGCACGTCCAGCAGCGCCACGGCCGCGCCGTGCGCGGCGTACAGACGGTGCGGGCAGCGCGGGGAGAACGCCAGCGCCGCCACGTCGTCCTCGGCGGGGGACAGCCGCAGCCGCCCCGCGGGGCCGCCGTCCCGCCCCCACAGCGCCAGCTCGCCGCGCTCGGCCCCCGAGGCCACCGGCCCCTCGCGGCCGGCGCCGAGGCACAGCACGGAGGCGGAGTGGCCGCCCTCCCACCTGACCGCCATGGCCGTGGGCGCGGGGCCGCTTCCTCGGCGCGGACGCCGGCTCCGCGCATGCGCGGCGGGCGGCTCGGGGCGGGCGGCGATGGCGGCGCGCGCCCCCTCGCCCTGAGGCCTCGGGCGGGCGGGCGGAGCGCTGGGCCCGGGCCCGCCGCCACCGCCACCGCCGGCACCGGCTGAGGGAAGGGCCGCTCGGCTCCCCCCCCCCCCACTCCCCCTGCGCGGGAGGGGGGGGGCGATGGCGGCGGGGCCCGGCGGCGGGGCGGCGGGGGGAGCGGGGTGGCGGCTGCCGGGCCGGGTGCTGGAGCTGGTGTTCTCCTACCTGGAGCTGCGCGAGCTGCGGAGCTGCGCGCTGGTGTGCAAGCTGTGGCACCACGTCCTGCACGGCGACGAGAACAGCGAGGTGTGGCGGAGCCTGGCCGCCCGCTGCCTGGCCGAGGAGGCTCTGCGCACCGACATCCTGTGCAACGTGCCCACCTACAAGGGCAAGGTGAGCCCCGCGGGACCCCGCGCGGGGGTGACGCCCGCCGCGGACTGACCCCTCTTGGCTCCCCGCCCTAGGTCCGTGCCTTCCACCACGCCTTCAGCACCAACGACTGCTCCAGGAACGTGTACATCAAGAAGAACGGCTTCACGCTGCACCGCAACCCCATCGCCCAGAGCACCGACGGCGCCAGGACCAAGATCGGCTTCAGCGAGGGCCGCCACGCGTGGGAGGTGTGGTGGGAAGGGCCGCTGGGCACCGTGGCCGTCATCGGCATCGCCACGAAGCGGGCGGCCATGCAGTGCCAGGGCTACGTGGCCCTGCTGGGCAGCGACGACCAGAGCTGGGGCTGGAACCTGGTGGACAATAACTTGCTGCACAACGGGGAGGTCAACGGCAGCTTCCCGCAGTGCAACAACGCGCCCAAGTACCAGGTGAGCGGGCGGCGGGGCCTCCACGCTCCCACAGCCGTGTGCATCTCCCTGCAGCAGGGAGTAGCCTTGTCTTCTCAGGCTCTGGGGCCCTAGCACACAATCCCTTGGACGGTTGGGTTGGCGGGGACCTTACAGCCCACCCAGCCCTGACCCCTGCCCCCCGCCAGCCCAGCCCTGTGCACCGCCAGGGATGGGGCACCCACACTTCTCTGTGCATGTTTCCTTTGTTTCTGCCTTCGTTCTCAAAAACCGAGTGGGTGTTCACGGGAACACCGCATCCCCCTCTGAAACAAAAGCTGACACCGCTCTCAGGGCCGAGGATGGGCCCGGCAGCGAGGTGCCTGTTGTCAGTGGGTGTCTCACTCCCGTGCTGTTGCAGTGTGGGCAGAGGCCGTGCTGAGGTAGGGCCTTGCTGTGCCAGGCACTGCTTGCTGGCTCTCTGGGCGCCTTCCCGTGGTTGACATCCTTTGGCTGGGTTGTGACACATGGGCGATTCCAGGTTATCAGAGCACAGCTGTTCTGCCTCGCCCCGGGTGTTTATCTTTGTTCTCCTGGCCACTCGCATGGCGGCCTTTTGAATGGTGGTTTTCCTCACGTTGCTTCTTCAGCTGGATTGCAGTATAATTCCCATCTCACAGCGTCGTGGTTTGGGATGAATAATGCCTTGTGCTTCCGCTGTATGTGGAGATCTTGGCACGAACTCAAGGCTGATATTTCTGATTTTCATATCAAAGCTCACTGCCAAGCGCTCGGTTCGTTCTGGAAGTGATACCTGCCATCTTTGCAATTAATAAGTAAATGGGGATCAAAGAGATGCAGATTTCATGTTTCCTAATGTGCCAGTTGGCCCTTTCCAGCCCTGCCCGTTGGCAGTGCCTTCCTGCTGCCCCTGTTTGGGCCTTTCTGCACAGCAGGGCGAGGAGAGGTTTTAAAGCCAGCACTGCTCCCGTGAGGACTGGAGGCTGAGCTTGCAGTCAATGCTTTCTTCTTAAGAATTGCTGAGGGCTTGAATCAGTGATCCTTTAAAACATTTTATATTTGATAAGTCATGGAGTCGTACCCATACGGTCATCTGCTCGTAGGAGACGTACCTAAGGGAAACACACACTTGTTAGTGTTGGTTAGGAGAAAAATATGTTGGCTGGAAGGAATCCCCAGCACTGCGGTTGTCTGGTGGAGAACCAGAAGTTTGTGCTGTCTCATGCTGCATTAGCTGCTGGTGCCTCTCACTTCAGTTTACATTGGAAAGTAGCAAACATGGGATAAACACAGGGAGCATCCTGCACACCCTGCTCCAAGCCTCCTGCTGCCTTCGGTGTTGGTATATCTATGTGGTGGGTTTTACGTACCCATTTTGCTGAAGCTTTGCACTGAACTGTTCTTCTGCCTTGGTAAGGGAGCACTGCTGTGGGTGACTCTTTCTTTGTGTCTCCATCTGAATATATTGACTCTTTGTTTGTTCTTTCTCCCTCCTCTTCCCATCTCTGTTTCCAGATAGGCGAAAGGATTCGAGTTATCCTGGACATGGAAGACAAAACGTTAGCCTTTGAGAGGGGCTACGAGTTCCTGGGAGTTGCATTCAGAGGACTGCCCAAAGTTTGCCTGTATCCGGCGGTGTCCGCCGTGTACGGTAACACAGAAGTGACTTTGGTCTACCTGGGAAAACCTTTGGATGGATGACAGATGGTTTCTTTGGGACGTCACCATGTGGATGATTGGGAGGAGAAATCTGCATGTTGGTTAGAGGGAAACATGTATTAGAGAAAAAAAAAAAAAGTGTGGGTGTGTGTCCGAGAACCATCGTGGAAACCATACAGAGTATTGAGACGGAGGACCAGCCATACTTCAGGAATTGTTACATTTCCTCTTCCTACCAGGCCAGAAAAATCCTCAGGGTCGCAGTTGGTGGAGTGGGAAGCTGACACATGCATGTTGCAACGTGGCTAGGATGGCAGTGCGTGACCTCAGATACTTAAGGAAGGATTTGATATAAAACTGCTTGAGGAAATTAACCCGAGGTTTGTAAGTAGTGTGTTTTGTGAAAGACTCCCATTTTAAAACTGCTTGTTCCTCCCCTTCCCTTCCCTCCCCGGGGCCGACGTGGGTACCGGGGAGAGCGAGTCTGGCTGGGTTTTATTTACAGTTTTTAACATACCCAGAAGTGCAGTCTGTGCGGGCTGCCCTTCTCTGGTATAACAATATGAAACGTGTGCAGCTATTTTTAAGTGTATTTTAAGAATTGTATATATGGAACACGTCGAAAAGAACAGTTAAATCAAAGAGAAAGGGTTTGCTTTATTCTAACTGGGATGTAATTTCTTGAAGGGGCTTCGGAAAATCTTTGGACAGGTAAATAACATTCATGTAAGTGTACTTCTTCTGTCGTGTCGTGGAGCAGTTGGGAATGCCCTTGTGGAGTACGGTGCTGCGTGGGTTCATTTTCTGTGTAGCTGAAAGCTTCCATAGCTTCAGCAGGAGTTCTGTTCTCTGTAGGAAACGCAACCAAAATTGCCCTGGAAGTTTTGTTTTTCCAAAATGTGTGGTCCACGTTGTAAACACGAGGTTTGCCCAGCATCCTGACTCTTGGCAGTCGGTGCTGCCTGCAGGAGGGCTGCTTTGGTGGGCTCTGTGCTCGCAGGGCTGCGTGCCTGCCCGGCTCTCAGCTCTCCTTTCTTGGTTGCCGGTGTTTCCCGGAGCAAAGCGGGCTGTTTCAGTTAGTGATGGGGTGATCTTTGGAGGGGGAGAACAAAATCCTTGTGCAAACTCTTCTTGGCTTTTTGCTGGAGAATGTGAGTTGCTTCACCTCGGATGCTGGCAGTTCTGTGAGCAAGAGGAATGTCTCTTAGGCTGTCGCTTGCTTTCCCCCTTTTACTCACGTAATTGGAGGCAAGCAGCACAAGCACGTAACTGAGGTGCCTCATTGCTGCTGAAGAGCTGTCCTAGGAGTGCTTCTCACACAGTAAATATCCACGTTCTGCCCTGGGACGGAGCATGCACGTTGGTACCATTGGAAAGGATTCAGTGTATTTGTTTTACGTGTTGCTTATTGCTTCAAGGCGGTATCGGTGTCGAGCTCACTTGGCTACGTGAAGGAAACAGTGAGAAATGATGTTTTAAATGGTCCTCAGAGCAACTGGCTGCTGAGGTGAGAGCAGCACCAAGTGAGTACCTTTCAGGAGAGCCAGTTCTGAGCGTTGGTTGGACCGGAGCTCAGGGCTCGTGTCTGCCTGGCAGAACCACGTGGCGTGGAGGGAAAAATCCCATCCTGCTTCAGAGAACGAGATCTTTGCTGAGCTGTGTGTTCTCAGTAAGGCGTGGCTGCCGTGCTTGGTCCTGAGTCCAATTAGATGTAAGTAAACCCTGAGAACTTGGGAGGAGTTTCATTCACAAATGAGGATTGATTTCCGTTCTTCAGACTGCGTCTTACCCGATAAATTATTTCCCTCTAAATTAGGTGTGGTGAAAGCTGAACATTCCTTATGGGTGGGTTTGGGGGGCTCACTTACGTAAACTATAACTTATTCCTGGAGACCAATGCTGGCTGTACAAAATACTAAAATAAACTCTGCTATAATTCAGAAGGACTGATCTGTGTGTGTTGTTGCGATGGCCTCTGCAGCGTGCTGAGAGGAAAGAAACGGAGCAGCGCTCTGCTGTGGCAGAACAAAACTGATTGTGAGGAGGATGATGGTGCTGGGTGATTTGCTCCGTGACTGTTCGGGAAGGGAGAACCTGGGGAGTGGGTACAGGGAGCTTGAGAGCTGTGAAATTACACCCTCTCACAGCTGGAGGTCTTCCAACGTGAGGTTCTGGGCAGCAGAGGAGGAGTTGTGCTCAGTGCTGAGGCTGTGCTGCCCTGCTGCTGCAGGAGGTGCCCTGCAAGGTGCTTCTTGACTTCTTGTTCACCATCCTTAAAAATTACTGTGGGAGAGGAGGTAGCAGGCCCAGGTAGGAACAACTTGGGGTATTTGTGCCACCAGCTCCAATTGAGCTCTTCCCCACCAGTATATTTTGACTAGCCAGGCAGCTGTTAGCTTGCAGCCCTTCCCGCTTGCTAAATCATTTTGAAACCATCTTTACTCATCTTCTATACTTCAGGCTTGGAGTACTTAGGAGGACGCAGATGTTGAGATTGCCCTTGGGGAGGGAATAAAAAGGGGTCTGTAGGAGAAGTTTTGAGCACTGACCAGATTCAAACAGCTGGAACTGCCATTTGGGAGCAACCTGAGCTCTGGGCATGGGAGGGGACAGGGCAGCAAGGTCTGGCAGCCTGCACAACCTCGTCTTTCAGGACAACAAGAAATATGGGAGGCAGCTCTCCTCTCCACACTGTGCCCAGTGTGCCCCCCCTGCAGCTCTCCCAAGCCCGTCCCTACTCTAGGATTATTCTGGTGCAGTGAGGATCTAGGAGGTGTAAGGTTTAATACATGTAGTAATGCTATGGCATTCCTGCTAATTTTTTATTTCTTCCTTTGCAGCTTTTTGAGCCTTAACTGTAAGAATTGCTGACTCCAGAGCAGGCAGTGCCTCCCGGGATTCATACGGTGCTTGCACAGATGCTGTGTTAGGTTTGGCTGGGCTGCTCTGGCTTCAGGCTGTGCTGCTTTGTTCTGGGTAAGTTCTTGGGCAAATGCCGTTTGGTGCTGTAACCTTTGGCCACGTTTCAGGTGACAAAATGTGAGCAGATGGCCGTGGTCTGGTGGGCTGTGTCCGTGCACAGGATGAGCTTCTGTTGCTGTGGATGTTCTCTCCCTGTGCTGCTGAGCTGTATTTCTGAATTCCCTTGAGACGTGGATGTGTTCTCCAGATGGCTCTCTCTATTTTTTGCTCTTCCACTTTCACGGCGATGATGACAGCAGTGATGAATTGAAAAAAAAAAACCCATTCAGCCTGGGAATAGTTGGGTCATACCTAGAGAAAAGAGGTGTAAGAGCAGCTGCATTTGGGAGCCAACCAGCCCTCTGTGATTCCTGTGCCCACACGTTTCCAGGCTGCTATCTCAGTTCAGGCCAAGCCCTTGAATTTCTTCTCATTTTGACTTTATGACCTCCATCAGCTTCATGTTTGTTGTCTGACGAGATGGAGTGTTGCTGTTTAACTGGGGATAAGCTTCTGGTCTGTTACACGTTTAACACTTGGAAGTGCCCCCTTTTCTCAGGTGTTATTTCCCCTCCTCTTTTCTCCCTTCATTAGCCTATGGAATCTGCCTCTAAGTGAGAAAGGAGCTTCCAGCTGACCTGATGGGCTCCAAGTATGTGCTCCACACTTCCACAAGGCTGGCGTGTTATAAATAGCCCTGGACACTGAGTGAGCACTGCACAGTGCAGAGGAGGCACTGAAATCTGCAGCCAGAAAGCTGCACTGCCAACATGCGTTCCTTTCCACGGTGACAAAGTGAGCTTTTAAAAGGAGAGGAGGGCGACGTGTTTGGTTTATCCGAACGATCCTAGGCTACCTGGCACTAAGGTCTAATTTGGTTGAAAGGAGAAATTAATGAAGTGGGAAATGAATACCGAAGGCTTTTCCCGCAGCGATGCCGGATCTGATTTCTCCTTGTTCTGTTTTGGGGGTGGTGTGACCTCAGCACGGATTCTCAAACCTCCCACCAGAGGGCAAAGTGAACAGTGCTGCAGGAGTTGAACGTTTGTGCAGTGTTCACGTTTCACACGGAACCTTTGCTGCCGTTTGACATGCCCTTCTCCTGTCTGGGGTTGTTCCGTGTTTGCTCGATTTATTTTGACTTTTAATCCAGATTGCTGGTCTATTGTTAAAGGCTCTTTGGTTCTGTGTTTACCTGCAGGCAGTGTTTGAATGGAGGAAAGTACAAAGGTGTAACCCTGTGTGTTGCTGTCTTTTGTGTGGAGCTCCTGATCTCCCTGCGAGCTCCCGGCTGCTGCAGAACCTCACCTCACTTCGTCCAGACAGCAGCACTGAGTGTGTAAGGACTGGCTGCCCTGGGACCACCGTGTGCCATGTCCCCAGCTGCTTCACTGTGTGTTTGGCAAAGTGATCTATTGTTATTTTTAATCCTTTCTTGAACTTCTGATTTCAGGTCATGAACCTGCTCTCATTTTCGCAGGAGCCTTCAGGGGGAGTTGTCTGTCAGCCCCAGTTCCTGCTGCATCTGTTAGGGTCAGCCCATCGAGTTTGCAGCTGGTGAGCTGAGAATGGAGGCAAGACGAAGCTGATGGATAGCAGAAGCACGGACCTGTTTGCAGCCTGTGGAGGTGAGCAGCTGCTGTGTGTGCTCCCTCCCCAGGCCCGGTGAGGCTGTGTAACACACTGTGCTCCAGCCACAGCCCCCCAGTGCCCGTTCACAGCACGGTGCTGGCTGCAGCTCCACTGCCAGGGGGATCTCAGTGGCTGGGAGCTGAGAGCCTGCAGGTGTGGCCATGGGTTGCTCCTTCAGCATCCTACACCTAGGAGCCCAACAGCTTTTAAGTAGTAATCGTGAAGGTGGACTCTGCCCACTGCCCCCAGGGCTATCAGTGTGTAACTTTGTATTTTTGGGGGCTGGAAAAAGACATTGACCTAAATGGTTTTGGCGTGGTGTCTCAAATACTGCGGTGGGTAAAGCTTTGCAGCCTCTGTGTCTCCTCCAGCAGTGGGCAGCGAGTGTGCAGCTGAGGCCAAGGGATGGGGGGAGGAGGCTGCAGTGCTCCCCAGGCACTGGGATGGGTTTTTGTTGGGTTTTGTGCTCAGATGGCTGAACAGTTTGGCCTGGATCCCATGGGAGACGGTCACCTGAGCCCTTATGGAGGGTCTCGAGGGTAGGACCTCATGCTTTGTAAACCGAGCTCTCTGTATTTCACCTTGAGCTGTTGAATGAAGACTTGCAGCTGCTCTTCTCAGCGTGAAAATCATAGAATCATTAAGGCTGGAAAAGACCTTTGAGATCATTGTGTTCAACCCTAACTCATCCCACCACGCCCACTGACAGTGCCACATCTCCACGGACGGTGACACCACCCCCTGTGCCAGTGCCTCACTGCTCTTTAGGAGAATTGTCCCAGATATCCAACCTGAACCTCCCCTGGTGTGACTTAGGGCCATTACCTCTTGTCCTATCACTGTCAGCTGGGAAAAGGTGTCAGTGTCACAGCCCTGCCACCCTGCAGGCTTTGTCCCCTCTTGGGGATCCGTTGTGACCAGCAGGAGAGCAGGGAGGGGGCATGCTCGCTCAAGGGCTGAGATAGTTTCACTTCCCTTTGCTTTAATGACACCGTTTCTCACTTCTCTTCAGCAGAGCAGCAGCCGGAAGGGAGCGTGTGTGACTGCAGAGGGGAGCTGGGGTCGTGCCAGCATGCATCGCTGGGTGATGTCATGGAGTGGTTCCTCAGCACCTCCTCCTCTGGCTGAATTCAGAGCTTCTGGTCCTGACAGGTTTAAACGCAGAGAGCTGAGATCGGTGTGTCCACATCACGCAGCCCTGTGAGGAAGCATGGGCAATGCAAACAGCAAACCGTGGGTGTAATCTGGAAGGGTCAGCAGTTCTCCCTTCCCGCTGCTCACACGCTGCGAGCAGTTCTGCAGAGCATCCACTCCTCCAGCACCCAGCTATGCGGTGCTGAGCTCTCCTGCTGAGCATTGGGAAGCGTGGGGGGAAACGAGGTGGCTTCTGTGGCTCCTGCTCCCTGCCCTGCTTCCTCCTTGCCTGCGTTGGTGGAGGTGGGAGACGGAAGAGCGCAGACCACAGGGCTGGAGCCGGTCCAGGGATGGGTGAGGGAGTCTGAGAAGTGGATGTGGCCGGGCCGCTGACCAGCACCCCTCTTCCCTTCCTGCCCGCCCCACGCTTCCAGAAATGACCTCTTGCTTTCTACTAAGACCTATTTCTGCCTTCCCTCTGGGCCCTGGGGGGGCACGCTCGCCCATGAGTTAAATGAGGCGTCCTCTCTCACAGTTACTCAGTGCTGGAGGCCATGTCCTCAGCTGAACAGCCTCCATTTCCCAGCCTGAAGGCATTGTGCCTGCAGCTGCTCATGCTGGTGGCTCACCTGGTTCCCTTTGGGCTGTGATGAGCATCCTGCAGGACCCCCCGGCACCCACACCCCCCTTCCAGCTGCTGCCACCCGGTGAGTGCCCTCATGGTGGGCTGGGGGCCAGGAGGGGGTCTGCAGCTATCTGCTGGTGCTGCTGACCTCAAGTAACGCCCTGGGAATTTTGCCCCGCTGTGGGGTTTCTGACATCTGCTCTGGTTCGCTTGAACGCTGAGTGCTTCTCTCTTTTCCTTCTTGATTTTTAGACTTCAAACTTCCTTGAAAATGCAGGAAATGAAACCGCAGGGCCTTTTTGAGAGTGATGTGGGAGCTCTGAGCCTCCTTCCAGAGAAGAAATGAAATTCGGGGTAAAAGCAAATAAGAAAAATCTCCCAGGTTGTGTGTGCTGGCTGCGGGAGCGTGGGGGGGCTGCTGCGGGCAGATGTCCAATGGGTCGGGGTCACCCAGACAGCAGCATCCCCGGGAGGGGAACTGAGGAGGCCTGCAGTGGGAAGGGAGGGCTGGAGCTGTCCAGCACACCTTCACGTTGGCTTCCCAAATGTCTGTTGGGAGCTTCCTGTGTTGGCCTGGCACGGACCTGCAGCCCGGCTCTGTGTCTGCCAGAATCCCGAGCAGCCTCAGAGCTCCCTGAGCATCCCAGCCTCACCTGGGCACCACAGGAAGCTGGGTGCTGCCGTCCCGAGGCAGGCCCCCAGCATCTGGGGACAATGTCAGCCTGAGCTTGGGATGCCGAGAAGGACATCAGCCCCTTCCTTCTTCTTCCCCTGCAGGAAACGTGCCGAGGTTGAACACAACCACAGCGAGCAGCCCCAGGCTGATCCCGCTGAGCCCCGGGGCCCCGCCCGCAGCCCCCACCCCGCGGTTCCTCCTTGCAGCCGGGGCTGCCCGCGGGTGCACGACCTGGGGTGTGAACGCCTCGCCGCGCTCTCTGCCTCCATGTGACTGCAGTTTCCGTTCTCTCCTTCCGCAAAGCCCATCTTAGTGCTCAGCACAAAGCGGGTGGGAGAACACCTCGGTGCCTCGCATCCGGCCCCACGGACCCCCCCACCCCAGCGCAGTGGAGGGGCTGCAGGATGAGCTGCCCCACCCCCCGTGCGCTGCCACGGCTGGTGAGTACCTGCCCCCCAAAAACGTGGGAGGACGGAGAGGGGAGGCCAAAGCCGGGCAGGGAGAGCAAAGGGGTTCGGGTGCTGCTGCTGCACTGGAGCCAAAGCCCTTGGGTTTGTTGGGAAGCGGTGCTGTGGTGAGGACACCACGAGGACCTCACGCCGTGGCATGGAGATTGAAGGCTTGGAGGGGTGCTAGTTTTCACCTAGAGAAAGGGGGCTTCCTCTGGTCCCCCCCTGGATTTAGTATTGGCTTCCATCTTTTGGCTGTCCCAAGACTGGAGACAACCCAGGAGGTGTCCCCAACTTACCCCCAGGCACGGGGCTCTGGCTCCCCAGCTGCCAGAAATAACCTCTGATCGCTTCTTCAAACACCAGCAGCTATGAGAAGGCTGAGCCCCTCATTGCTCATTTGCCTGAGCCTCATCTTTCTCCCCAGATGCAAATGCTGGCAGCTCCTGTCCCACAAAATAAGCAACCTGGGTAGTGCTGAGGTTGGAGTGTTGGCAGTGGGGAGGAGGCTGTGAGCTCAGAGCATGCTGGCTGTGGTGGGGTGATATCTGCCCTTCTGCATCTGCTGCTTGCTTTCTCCTGCCCCGTGGGGGTCCCAGGGCTGTGGGTGTTAGCTGAGTAGCTTGTGGTGTCCGAGTGTTGAGGGCAGGAAGGTGTGCAAGAGTGACACGCTGCTGTCGTGGGTGGCCTGGGGATGCTGCTGGGCTGAGCGTGCTGCAGCTCCTGACCTCTCTGTCCCCACAGGAGAGCTGCTGCTGAGATGGAGGCCCCGCTGCCTGTTCTCTCCCTCGTCCTGGTCCTTCTGGCAGTAGGATGGGGAGATGGGGTGGATGCAGCGTGGGCCATGTCTCCTGGTGGTTGCGAGCATGTAAGTCCTCTCTCCTGTAAACCCTTGCTCTTCCAGTCACTTGATTCTGCCCTATATAAGCCCCAGGCACCTCAGCTTCTCAAGGCCTTCTCCCGGCTGCCGGCCTAGCACTGGAGCTAAGGTTTGGAGTGGGACAATGAGGCTTTACCTGAAGAACCACTTCCATCCCCACTTTGCTCCTCAGATTTATCATCTCCCCTATCTCCTGCCTCACTGTGAGTTGTCACATGTCCCCTTCTTGCTGTAGGTGCAGAGCACCACAGACTGCAGGAGAAAATGGTTGAGCTCTGTCCCTGAAAATCTGCAAGGTGACACTGAAGAGCTGCTGCTGGATGATAACACTATCCGGGTCCTGGGCCGCACCTCTCTGCTCTCATACCACCAGCTGAAGCATCTCAGCCTGACCAAGAACCGGATGGAGCTCATTGAACCTGGTGCCTTCCTGGGCAGCCAGGGCCTCCATGCGCTCTCCGTGGCAGACAACCTCCTCTTCACCAACTACTCGCTGACAGCAGCTGCTCTTTCTGCTTTGCCAGCCTTGAGGATGCTCGATCTAGCTGGAAACCAGCTCACTGAGGACATGGCATCTGTATTGCTCAGCAACTTGTCCTCCTTGGAGTCCTTGTCCATGGCCAGGAACGTCATCATGAGACTGGACTCATCCGTCTTCACCAACCTGCCGCAGCTCTTGGAGCTGAACCTGGAGAGGAACTACATTTTTGAGATTGACCAAGCTTTTGAAGGGCTGCAGAGGCTGCAGAGGCTCAGTATAGCATACAACTACATGACGTGCATCGTGGACTTCAACTTGACCCAGCTGCAAGTGCTCAATGTCAGCTACAATATCATCGAGTGGTTCCTGGCCCTGGAAAGCGATGACCTCTTTGACCTAGAGGTGCTGGACCTGTCCCACAACCAGCTCCTTTTTTTCCCAGTGCTGCCCCGGCAGAGCAGGCTGCACTCCTTGCTGCTGAAGGACAACGAGATGAGCTTTTACCAGCTTCTCCCCAACGGCACGTCCCTGGAGAACGTCACCGTGCAGTTCCTGCTCATCGATGGCAATTCCACCAACATCACGACAGTCAAGCTGTGGGACGAGGTCTGCTACAGCAACCTCTCCTCCCTGCGCCTCCTGGACATGAGCCAGAACCAGTTCTGGTACCTTCCCGAGGGCTTCCTGGCCAAAATGCCCGCCCTGACACACCTGAAGCTCAACCAGAACTGCCTGGAGACCTTCCACCTGTCGGGACCGGACCCATTGGGCATGCTGACGGAGCTGGACCTCAGCCAGAACCTGCTGACGGAGCTGTGGGAGGACGCGGGCGCCGGGCCCACCCTGCCCAGCCTGCAGCTCTTCAACCTCAGCACCAACATGCTGCGGGCGCTTCCTGACGGCGTCTTCACTCACACAAAGCAGATCACTACAGTTGACCTCAGCCACAACCGCCTGGACCTGTGTCCCCGGCCGGCTGTTGCGGGTCGGAGCGCTCCCTGTGTGGACATCAGGGGCCTCGCCACCCTGACCCGGCTCTCCTTGGCCGGCTGTGGTCTGCGGGACCTGGGCGGCCACCCCTTCCGAGGGACGGCCCTGACGCATCTGGACCTCTCTGACAACAGGGAGGCTCTGTCCGGGGACCTGGGCTGGCTGCGGGACCTGGCTGCGACGCTGCAGGTGCTGTCCCTCCGCAACACCAACCTCTCCTCCACCACGGTGGACTTCTCGGCCTTCTGCAGCCTGGTGGGCCTGGACCTGTCGGGGAACACCCTGACCGCCCTCCCCGCCTCTCTGGGCGCACTGAAGCTGCGCAGCCTCGACCTGCGGGACAACTGCCTGGAGGCTCTGCCCGTGGACGTGGTGTGGAGGCCGCTGGGGAGGAGCCTGCAGGAGCTCTACCTCAGCCGTAACCCCTACAACTGCTGCACGCTGGGCTGGTGGGAGGCCCTGCAGCGCGTGGAGCGGCTGCGCGTGCCCGACGGGCGCGCAGTGACGTGTAACTACGGCTCGCAGCGGCTGAGCGCTGCGGCGCTGCCCGAGCCCGTCCTGCGGGACTGCCGCTGGCGGACGGCGGACGTGGCCCTGCTCTACCTGGTGCTTGCCCTGCCCACCTGCCTCACGCTGCTGGTGGCCTTCACTGTGGTCTTCCTCATGCTCAAACCAAAGCTGCTGCAAATGGTGAAGAGGCGGTGTGGGGTGTCCAGCCCGTACTGATGGCTGAGGAGGGGGAAGGGCCCTCTTGGGAGCGAAGGTGAGCAGGCGGGTGGGGGATTGAGAACTTGTGTCCATCCCGTGGCCCAGAAGTGGTGTTTTGGGCTGCTGGGGTGCTTGCTTTTATTTATTCCCTCCGTGTGTGACCGTGGGGACGTGCCCGGCGGCCAACACGAAACCTGCACCCACACGGTGAACTTCTGTGGTGTTTCACGTCCACGTGTGGAAAGGTAAAAGATGGAAGAACGGCAGCTCCGCCTCGCTGGGTCTGCCACTGGAACTTCAGCCCCAGGGGAAACCACTAAGAACTGGGAAGGAGAAGAACTGAAACCACAAGGACTGGGACGGTCACCATCCCACTCTGCACTGGTGGTGGCACCACTGCTGGCAGTGCCCGCTGTGCCAGTGAGACAAGAGCCTCAGAGATGTACAATTCCAGCCGAAAGACACAACAATAAATTATATTTCTGGTAGTGTTGTTGTCATCTGTTTCTCTCTGCTGGCTGCCACGTGCCCTGCGATCGATGGGGCAAATCTGAGCGTGGAGCTATGGGAGGGGATGCGGAGGAGCAGAGCCAAGAGAACAGCACTGGAGGGAACTGGAGAAGGCCGTCACATCCACACAGCTGTTTTATGGCCCTGTTTCAGACAGCAGTAGCCAAAAGCAGGTCAGGTGCCAGCTGGGGGATCCCTCAGCCTGTTTCAGCCGCTCTTTGGCTCACGAGCATCTCACCCAAGGGACAGTGGGGACCCACAGTGACAGCTCCAGGATGTCCTCCAGCAGCTCCTGCTGGTAGCAGGCACTGCAGCCACGTTTCAGCACCTCTGCCAGCTCTGGCCTTGATGTGTGGATGCAGATGTGCGCTGTCCTCCCCTGTATTCTTGCAGCCAGGCGACGCTGTCACGGTGGGCAAGCGGGATGTAAGGTCAGTGGGATAAGCAGGCACAGAAGGTAGCTGAGATTTGGCAACATTCACACAAAAAGCAAAACAAATGAGCATCCACAGGCAGCGGGAGATGCCAGCATTGCTCAAGATGCAAAACAGGAAGGGTAAGAATGTGGGCTGTGCAGCTTTAATACATGAGCATGTGGAGGGATGCCCCAGCCAAGCCAGCAGACAACGAAGGCCAACGGTGGAGTAAGGAGCCTGGGGAAACATGGCTGCACCCGGAGCAATGGGAACTGCAGACTGATGAGACAGCAGTGGTAAAGCCTTTGTTTTACTCTAAAAGCACTCCTACACTTTGTGACTTCCTACCATTGTCTCTCTCTGTACATATACTTTCAACTTTCAAATGTAAGCACATTTTCCCAGAGCTGAGCACACACTGAGGGAGCACCAACCCTGGCAGTGTGAGGACGGAAAACCTCTCCTTTCATCACCTGGAAAGCACTGCATCCCCACAGCACTTCCAAGACCCACTTGTTTTTTAAATGCTCCGTTGTTTTTAAATGAAGGATTTAATTTGTGCAACATGAAATCACAGATGGAACCTCTGCTTAGAGTAATATTCTCATGGAGATGCTGATTTATCCAGCACGTAGCTGAACGCAGACCGAGTGTCCTAACAAACAGTAACAAATGCCATAGGCATGCAGTGAAGTGTAACATCACCTCCAGTACTCTCTGTGGCCGATGTAAAGTGCATCAACCTCACAAACAGAAGATGCTGCAGTAGAGGAAGCGAGGTGATGCCGTTCTCTGTTAGGGGTATGAGATCTGTCTTCTTGGGCCAGAATCAGACTTCTTCACACGACTCTGCATCCCAGCCACAGGACTCCAGCTGCTCGTCCTGTGGAAACTCTACCTCAATATCGTAGATGAAGTCTGGGTCGTCCTTCTTCTTCCTGTTCTTCTCAAAGAGCTCGTCCATGATGCTCTTCCTTTTGGCTAGCTCCTCGTCATCCAGTTTGTTCATGTCCTCCTCAGGGTCAATGGTCTCTTCCCGTTGAAGCCTTCCCAGGCTCTCAGCCAGACTCTCTCCCCTCAGGTGCCCTTTCAGCAAACGGCACAGCTTCTCTAGCTGACGCAGTGAGACTCCTTCCAGGTAAGCTTTGTGCCGAGGGTTATTCTTCAGCTGCTCAGCAGCAATGCTGCAATCTAAAGACAAAACCACCCCCAAGAATTACAGGGCTGAGCAAATCTCCTTAAGTAGAGATCATCCTCTCCCTAACCCTCACAGGTGAGGCCTCCAGGTTTAGCAGGTTACAATGCTGCCCTGGGCTCCCTGGGTAGACAGCATTACCCCAAAGCAGCCCACTGCGTGCTCCCCGCTCGCTGGTGCTGTGACCAGCTGCTCCTTTCCCCACGTGTGAACTGGGGAATGCTGTAGGGAAACAACGCACCTGAGAACTGGGAGAAGTTTCTGACAGGCATGACGCGCCGGCGGGTCTTGTCCTTCTCCTTGTAGATCAGGATCACAGATGGAGGCTGAAAGCGAACGCCGCACTTCTTCGCGATGCAAGTCATTGCAGTTCTTGCTGCTGGCTGAAGCGTGCGTGCTTATATCACTCACTGAAGAACTGGGAATAAAAGGGAAAGAAAGCACGAGTGCCTCTGTCAGCCTTTTGTTAGGATCATGGTGACCCACGTTCAGGCGGGCTGCAGCTCTCCCAGACTTTGGGGGGAACTTGAACACATCCCCACACGCTCTTTGAGCTGGGCATGGCGTGCAGGGTGACTGTCCATGGCTCATTTACACCCTTGTCACCTCTCAGCTTCTAAATCTGGATTATGCATCATGCCCAAGTGAAACTTTTGGTTCACCAGCTAAGAACTGCATGGTCAAATGATCCCTAGAAGATACTGCACCTGACAAGGGAGAAGCTCGCATGTGTACCCAGCAAACAGTGGAATTCCCTTTTTTAAAACATAAACCAAACAACAAGAGGGAGAGCAGCAGGTTTATTTTTGTGAGCCTTCTTATGGGTTCAGAGTGATCTCCAGACAGCAGCACATCCATGACCAAGGATGGACGGGATAAGGAGAGAGAAGAGATTCAGAAATGAACCTCCAACACCCTTCATGCCTCACACCGAAGCACGGTTGGCAACGGCAGCCCCTACTTTTCTACCTGATCCGCTTTGGGAACCCCTCGGTGCCGCTCCGCCGTCGGCCGTGACCCCGTTTGCTCTCGTGGGACGGAAATGCCCCGGGAGCTGCCCCGCGGCCCAGATGGGCGCACAGCGCCCGGCCCGCGTCCTCCGACCGCTCTGCCGCCTGCAGGAAAGCAAAGGGACTGCCGAGCGATGGCGAACTCCCATCTCCGGGTACCTCGGCCACTGCCCGAGGCACCGACGCGGCCGATCTCCCTCAGCTCGCACCCTCCGCGCGAAGCGGCCTCGGCCGTCGCCACGGCAACCGAGGGGTCCTCCCGGCAAAGCCCCCCCCCCCCATTCCAGGGCCGCCCGCTGTAAATGCCTGCGGAACGCTCCTCAAAATGCCCGCCCGCCGCCTTCGCGCGGATCAGGCGCTCCTGAGGGCAGTCCCAGCCCTGAGGCGGCGGGGCCTCGCGGGGCGGCTCGGAGATGGCGGCGGCGTGGCGGTGGCGATCGGGGCTGGGCGCGCTGCTCTGTGCCCTCCGTAAGTGCCCGTTGTGGCGGGGCTCGGCGCTCGGTGCCGGCGCTCACTCGTTCTGTGCCGTTTCAGACGTGCAGTCCGCCTGCCGAGGGAGCGTCGTCTCGCAGGAGCTGCTGAACGAAGGCTTCCACAGGTGGGGCCGCCGGACGGGGCTCGGCGCTGCGGCGCAGCGACGCGGGGCTCAGCCGTGTCCCCCCGCGGTTTGCTTGAAGGGAGCTGCTGGTGAAGGCCGAGCTGGATGCGGCGGGGCAGCGCGCGGGAGGATGCACGGTGGCCGCCAGAACTCGCCTGCCGTCGGGGGTCTACGTGGATCCCTATGAGCTGGCGTCGCTGCGGCGGCACAACGTCACGGAGGTGAGGCGTCGATCCGAAGCTGCAGGCCGTGCTGAGAGGTGCTGCGCGTTGTCACGCTCGCGGCCTCGCCTCAGCAGGGTGTGTTTTGCCGTTGATGTTTCTGTGTGTGGGTGTGCTTACCAGCGAGCTGCTGCGGTGCTGCTCAGAGTTATCCAGCCACGTATCCAGGTGGCTATGGGAAAAGCTAACCGGGCTGGAAAGAAGGAAGGCTAACCCCCTGCAAAAGAGGAGCACGTGGGAGCAGAGCACTACTGTGTGCACTACTAATCAGGGTCTTCAACAAAGCAAAGCAGTGGCTTTTGCAGTATGCTCTAAGTGACATGCAGCTTCTGTTTCATCACAGCTCCCCAACTAAGCTTGAGAGATTTATGCCCAGCTCTCAGCTCCAGTGCAGCCTGCTTGAACTGCTGGTCCTCAGTTCTCCCATTTAAAGTGGGACCTATCCCATTTTCCCTCTTCCACGATTTGTCTCATTAGATTGTGCACATGTGGTAAGAAACAACCCTGAAACTATACACAGGCATGCTTGCTGGGGCTCTGTTCTTAGCAGGACACTCGTAAAGTAGAACAGCTTATACCAACCACTAGTTTAAACTTACTTGCAGTATAACTTTGGACTGGGCTTCAGCTCGCTTTATTTTAGATACTTGTCTTCTAGGCTCATACTCAGATGGACAGCTCTAGAGCATGCTTTGTGCTGTCTTTGCTTTTTAGGGGGATTTGTGTGACTGACCTATTGCAGAGATCTGCTGTGGGGACACACACACAGAATAAACTCCATCAGTATGCTTTCCCTGGTACTCTGAAGGGCAGCGTGTCAGTGCAGGAGCTGCAGTTGTCCCTTGTGGTGCTGCATTAGGTTGCAGCAGCAGACTGTGAGCTCCTTCATCCCAGATTCCTGCACAAAACGTTCTTTCTGCATCCCTGTTTGGTGTGGATTCCAGCAGCAGCTGTATCTGTCTTTATTTCCTCACAGGCAGTGCTAATTCCCGATGCTGTTGATGTGGAGGCTCCTGAGTACTCAGCTGCAGAGCTCACTGCTGTGCTGTACCTGCAGCCCGACCCTCGCTGCTCACACTGTTTCAGGGCAGTGTTGCCTGTCCATGGGCGCTACCAGCGGCCGGCAGGAAGCGGCGAGGACGCGTTGGTGGCTCTGAGAGGTGCAGAAATAGTGGCCTGCTGCTGTGACGGTGAGCTTCTGGTTTGTTAGCTACTTCTAGTGCTTAAGCAAAGTGTTCTCGTGGTTTCCAAGCCTGTCTTCTCCCACTTGAATGGGGCAAAAAAGGGAGAAAGCATGTTTCTTAACGGTCGTAGTTCACAGATTCTTCTGAAACAAGAACCTGGTCTCCATTGACGGTGAGCATTTTCAGTTGTTCACGTAACTTTACCCTCTGTTTTTCCCCAAAGTTTATATTGTCTTTCATGAAATCATTCTCTCTAGCTCCCAAGTCATGCTCATGAATTTCAGCTTTTTAACCTTCATTTGGGTGTTATTTGAGCAATGATTTTCTGGGATAAACCTAATGGCACGAAAGACCTCCTGGTCAGAGAAAAGGAGCGTGAAATCTTTCAATTTCTTTTCTGCCATTTGTTTTTATTATAGGTACAAAAGCACTTCAGGTATCGTAGGGACATTGTTGTATGAGACAACAGGGTGTCAACAGGAAGGCGTGGAAGAATGACTTCTGTGGTTTTGGGGAGTTGAGAGGTTGTAACTGTGTGGCTGGAATTGAGGGATGCGTAGGTCAATGATGGGTTCTTTGCCCTGTTAAGAACAGAGAGACCGTGGATGAGATTCATCCTTAGTTATCTGCTGTGCCTGTCTTCCACAGAGCACCTGTCACCTGAGTGCTGGCAGCCTGCTGAAGTGGAGGCTCCCTGTTTGGGGAATAAGGACCACCTCTGTCAGTGGTACAGCGCAACGCACCAACCTGTGAGTTCCCATTTCTGAAGGAAATCTGTGCTTCTTGCTTAACAACTGCCATCCTTTTCTGTGATGAGCAGCTTCGAGAGCATGGGACCTAAGTGATAAAAGCCTCATTGTGTGACTTCTTATAGAGGCTCCCTTCTTCCTCTCTGACCTGCTTTTAATGGGTGTCATCCTGTGCTGTTCTGTGGTGGCTGCTCTCCTCACCTTTACATTTTTTCTTTTGTTTTCCTCCTCCTCTGAGAAGTTGAGTTGGAATCCTAGAATTCACAGTGCTATAATTGGCACCGATTGAATTAAGAAAGGCCTCTGCAGCGTAGGTTTGCAAAGTGGGAGATCTCTGCTGCAGTCTAATAGGGGGAAAAAGGGAAAAAAAGAGATGGAAGACCAGAAGTTGAAGAAATAACTACTTAAAAAAGGCCACTGCTGTTTGCCATCAGGTTGGCTGAGTGCCTCAGTGAACCGAGGTCAATTAGAAAGCCAACAACTGCCTTTGAAACTTGAAAAGTTTGTGGTACTGTAGAGATCCAGAAATAAGACTAATTTGTTTCCTAACAAGTCTGTTGTTTCTTTAACGTGTGCCTTCCTGTATTTAAGATACCTTCAGAGTACATACAGCTCTCATCCAGAAATATTTTGCAGCTTTCTGTGTCACGGAGAAACCAGGAGTTGTTCACCTTGGAGAAAAGTGGCTTTGTACAAGAGCAACTGGCTCTCTGTAAGGGCAGTAAATGGAGAGGCTGAGTCCCATCTCCTCTTTCTTTTGGGATATGAAATCAAGCCTTAGCAAAGGGCTAGTTAAATAGTAGTTACTAATCCCCTGAGTTGTGGTGTAAAAAAAAAAAAACCAAAAAAACAAAAGCACCAAACGAAACTGGTTAAATGTATATAACTGATTTCCTTTCCCTTGTAGGAGGATGAAGAATTGATTCTGCAGGTCCCGGTGGGGCACACAGAACACAGTTTCTTGGTGTGTGTCGTGACTCTTCTTGCCACTGTGCTCTGTTCCAGCCTGATTCTTGCTGCTGTATGCAAGCATGGAGACTTCTCCCTGCTGACCTGCTTGGAATAAAGGAGTGCAAAATGCCTGAGCTCCAACCAGCAAAACTAACTGCTGTTCTTTACATCTTGGTAATGCACAAGGGCACCCTAAAGGGCTGTTGCCCTCTTGTACAGAGGCAGGAGCTGAGTCTGCCTCCCCTAGGTGGTGGCCTGCTTTGGCTACCCTGCTTCTCTTTGCAGAGGTGTTTGTATTTCTTGAATTTAAACAAACTGTCTTGAGAAGTAGGTGTTAAGGGTATGGGAAACATCTAGTCCTTCAAGTTCCTGAATCTGCAGCTTGTTTACACTGCCCAGATGGGTTGTGCCTGGATTGGGGAAGGGGTATTCCTTGCTTTCTGGTCACGGTAGAAGACTTAAAAATCAGCCTGCCTAGTTTTAGTAACTGGAAGGGATTAGCTGCTCTTGCTCAAATCCTTCATTTCAAAGAACTTGGAAAATCTGAGGAAATTTCACCTGGTGTCTGAAGCTGAAATAACCCTTGGAAGATGGGTTGAAAAGATACAACCTAGAAGCAAATATTTAGAAGACTTGAATTCAGCCATCAGAACAGTTGATTAAATACAAGGAAATGGAGAGGAAATTACTTCATGGAAAAACTGACTTGCTCTAGATTGACACAACTTGGTGGCTGTTTTTGATCGTCAGTAGGTGGCATTGTGACCTTACAGTAGCTCAGGGACTGCTGACAGGGGGAGTCGGGGCTGAACTTCATTCCTTTCAAGCTCAGAGTTGAGAGCAGGTGATTTTCTGGATGTGTGTGAGGGGGATTAATGAACATTCTGGTTTTTCAAATTCTGTCTTCCTTTATATGCAGCAGAGACTGTTCCCCAGCAGAATCAGCCTTTCATCACTGTCCAGCTGTAGCTTCGGGATCCCCTGGGCATCCTTCCTCTGCTTCTGCTGGAATTCAATAGACAGCTCATCTTGTGACTTTGCCCACGACAGGTTGGCGAGTGCTCTGACAGTGGGCTCTTGTTTTCCCCTGGCTGTGCTGAATGACAGTGGCTGCGCCAGTACTTCATCCACTACCTCAGAGGCGTCATGCTCTGCATCTGTGTGGGGGAAGGGAGAAATTAAAGAGAACAATTGCAGAGAGCTTTGGTGGCTCTTTAACCGTATCAGTGCCGCAGGGCTGAGAAGAGATGCTGTCAGTAGGTACTGTAATGCTTGTCTCTCAGGGTGGTTTTAGCTCATGGAGTCGAGTTTGTCCTTATGTGCTGTGCTGCACGAGGGGCTCAGCGCTGTCAGCTGCTGGAAGGGGGATGGGGGGGAGGGTCTTCAGTACCCTTTTGTGTGGCACCTGCTTCATTAAGTGTATCTGCTGGAAGTTCATTGAGCTCCTGCTGATGAGGTTTGTCAGATGAGCTTGAGTATTTCTTGCAAAACCTCTCAGTGAATGTTTTCACTGTAGCAAGCTAGAGGGTTGGTGTCAGTCTGTGGGGATGGCTCCCAGGTGCTGTCCCGGTGGGAGTGAGGTGATGGGGAGATAGCTTGAGCTTTTGGCTATAAAACGTAGGTAAAAGCCTGGGTACAGCTTATCCATCGTTAATAGGTGTACGGACCGAATTAAGGGGATTACAGCGATGAAAGGGGAATGCTGGAGGCTGCTTTGGGAGCTAAAACTTTGACTCACAAATGGATGTGTGTCACAACGAAGCGCTCCTACTTTCTTGTGCCTGAGGAGAGGGCTGGGCGTTGCGAGGGCGGGTTAGGGGCGGCAAAGCGGTACCGCCGCTCAGCGGGCAAGGAGAGCGTGAAGTTCCCTTTTCCGCTCCGTCCGCTCAGCGCGGCGGACTGCATTTCCCGTCGGCCCCCGCGCGCCGCCGCCCTTCCCCGCGCTCTCTGGGGCTGCCGGGAAACGTAGTCCCCGCGACGGCGCCCCGCCCTCGCGGGCTGTGGCCACGCGCGGCGGTTCCGCTTCCCCCTCCGGCTCCTGCCGCCGCCGCCTCGGTGGGTGCCGCCGCCGCCATTGCAGAGGCGCCGTGTGGCGGCCGCGCCCCGCTGCCCGCCCCACCCCCTCCAGCCCCGGTGAGTGCGCGGCCCCGTTCCCACCTGCCGCCCTTTGTGGGCCCTCCCGGCCGGGCGGCTCCGCGGGGGGTGGGGGGGGGGGGGGTGGAAGGGGTGCGCGGGGAGCGGCCTCGGCCCGCAGCGGAGGGCTCGCTATGCGGAAAGCCCGCGGGGCGGAGCGGCCCTCGGGAACCGCGGTGGATGGAGAGGGCCGAGCGGGGTGAGAGCTCCGCGCCCGGCGCTCGTGCCCGTTGTGAACGCGGTGAGCTTTCAGTAATAGGAGCGCTTGAGGGAGGTTTTAGAGGAGGGAAGAGGCTCGGCGCGGGGCTCGGTGCTCGGGGGCTGCAGCTGGGAGCCGAGGAGCGCTGGGGGGAACGGGTAACATCCTCTGCGCGAGTGCGCAGGCGTGGCCATGGGAAACGAGGAACGCGGATGCCCGTCGGCCTCGGCCTGTGCAGTCTGAATTCATGGTAACGCAGGGAGTCTGTGGGCGGCGGGCACTGCGTTCGGGCGCGGAGCGGGGCTCCCCTGCACTGCCACCTGCTCCCGGGTCTGTGGGATGGTGCTGGAGTGCGTGGGTGAACGGGCAGCTCGCATCGTGGGCCCCTTTGAAGACGTGTCTCTTTCAGAACTCAGGCGTGCTTGTATGCCTTCCAGATAGGTTTAAAAGGGAAAAATGTTCGAGCCCCTTTGGTTCCTGAATGACTTTTGGAGAAGCGGTAAGGGTATGGATGGCTCTGGTTCTGTCTTTGTGCTGATAGGAAAGCTGCTGGGATCAGAAAGAAGTGAAAGCTTTCACGTTCCTGTGTCAGTCTTGTATGTTTCACCTTTTATCTCCTTTCTGTGTTAGGAGGTCTCTGCGGTGCTGAGGGCTCCATGAGACTTCTGTGCCAGCATTTCCTGTAGCAGTCCCCGTTACAGACATGCCTGTGCGTAGCCACAACAAAGCAAAAGTTACTTGCTGTGAAAACAAATGGTACCTGGGGAAATGCTGCTCCAACTGGCTGGGCCTGGTGGTAAACGTGAGCAGCAATCAGGCACTGGGGCCAGCAAGCGGGGTCTGAGAGGGGAGCTCTAAAAGTGAGTTGCCTCACCAAGGTATTGGGGGGAGGAGAAGGTGGTGATGGAGAGAGCAGGAGGAGGGAGAGGTGTGTAGTAGCCAGGCAGTGTGTGTTTGGCCCTGCTTGCCTTGCTTTAGCTGCCAGTCCTTCGAGATGCTGTGTGTTCAGATGCCTCAAGTGGCTGTGCTTAAACTGATGGAAGACAGCTTCTGTGTGGGTTGTTTTGTAAATAAATAAAACAAAATGAATTGCACAGCTTGATCACGGTGATGGGATCATTTAGTTCTTTATAACCGAGGTGGATCCATGAGAATGATGGGCTTGGAACAGATTTTGAATGCTCAGATAGGCTCCTTTCTCTATTAATGTCAGTGTAATAGTATCAGATATTATCATTTGTTTCTGACACAGCAGTGGGCTGATTGCAGACACTCAGAGCTAATGAATGATGTTGCTGCTGGCAGTTGGGAAAAGGTGCAAGTGAATTGCCAACAGAAGGTGGTGGGAAAGCTTTGTTTTCACTTTCTAGAAACATAGTGACGTGGACCAGCTCTTTACCAAAGCAGAGACACTGTCTTGGAGTCTAAGGGAGGCTCAGAAAGATTCAGGAAGACTGGACCTGCTTAACTTTTAGTTTTTCATGGAGGTACGTCCTTCCTCAGTTTGGATCAAGTTTGTCTCAGAGTTTCAAGAGTTTTGTAGCTGCACAGTATTGTCTTGGAGTGATGTCTGCTGTGGTAAATGAACGTGCATTTTCAATTAGGTTTTACATTGCAGACACAGGTTGTGTACTGCTCCTTGCCCTGCAAAGCGCAGCACTGTGACCAAGGGCTGATCAGCTGAGCACCTGCATACAAGGCTGAGTCTCAGGAAGGATAAAGTCTCTTCACACAGCTGCTGACCCAGGGCTGGACTTGTTCTGCATCCCAGCAGATCAGCCTGGGGGGAGACAGCTTCCCTTCTGAAAGTTCAGATGTCAAAAAGTTCAGGTATCGTTCAGTCCTCCATCAGTGGGATTCATCTGCTGGAATGCACTGTAGTTCACCAGTACAGAAACTGGTAGCCCTGTCTTCATGGCAAGTTTGTCCAAAGCAGTGTGTGTGAATTTGGTCCCGATCCTGAACATTGTCCTGTGGAAGGTATATGACTACTGGTTACCAGCACATGTGTTACGTTTGAATTTGTCTTCTCTAGGTCTGTGCCAAATTAGCAAAAACATACGTTGAATTCTTTCTAGCACTGTAGAAATGGACGTGTCAGAGCGAGGCTCACAAGCAGGATGCTGTGCTACAGGAGGGATTCAGCATAGTGTGAACCAGCATGGGGACAGCTGGCAGGTGGCTGAAGGGGTGGGGATACACTGGCAAGTCTTTCCAACTCAACTCGTACCTTTTTTCCCTGCTGCTTGTTTTGTTGTTGGTATTTGACTCATCGTGTGCTCCCAAGAGTGTACAACTGTCAGCACACGAAGACTTTCCATAGCTGCTTTTGTGAGTGAAATTAAGAGTTTCGCCCAGTGCTGTGAGGTTTGTTTTGGAAATAAATGTAATACTTTCTACTGTTCAGTTATGCTCACTTTTCATTTACAACCTTTGCAGAAGTGCTGTTACCTGCAGGGTTATCTTCTGAACAGGAGGGAGAGAAGACTTTCTGAAAGATGCTTTATGATTGACCTTACTGTTTAAGCTCCTGCCTCCTGGAGAGGTCTCTGATAAATCATGGGCCTGAACAAATTGGAATGAGAGTGTCTTTCCCCTAAGCCCATCTCCTGCAAAATGCCATGCCCTCTTCTGAGGGTTTGGGTCTCACTTCTGCTGAGGCCAGACTGAGGTTGGCTGGGCAGCTCCTTCTGGAAGGGGCTGAGCTGAAGGCACTCTTCTGCTCATCTGTCATCTGCTCATTTAGAAGAGAACACAACAAAACTAACTCATTTTTGGTTTGTATTTAAGAAATATTTTACATTTCAAAACGTTACCACAAAGGTACATAGGGAAGAAACAAAGAGGTTTCCAACTTTTTCTTCTGTTTTTAAGCTTTGACTGGTCAGGAATTACAAAAGCAACAGATTAATAATTGCAGACCTTGTAGTCAGGATTCAGGATACCAGAAGGGTGGAAGAACAATTTCTGGCCCGACTCCAGGTGCTGCTGCAAAGGGCCTCTGGATTTTTGGCAGTGATGGTGAGGATCTGCCTGTCCTGACAGCCTGGAGCTGCCCGGTGTCTGCATGGCCAGCCTGCAGCCTCCACTTCTCACTGAGGATGCTGGAGGAGAAGAGCAAGCCCAATCCAAAGTCTGTAAGAAATCCCAACTATGTGTCTGTAAGCTTTTAAGCTGTTTCACACACAAACACTGCTGCCCGCTCCTGAGGCAGCTTTCCCACTGCAGTACTGCTGTGCTGTGTGCACAGAAGGTGGGTTTTTTTTATTCTTTTAGTTGTGCAGCTCACGTGGTGTTGGAATACAGAACATAGCAGTGGGGTTAGCTCTCAGACCGGGCAACCTTATAACCTTGGCATCTGAGTTCAATCTTACTCTGAACCTGAGTCCCTGAATGATTCAGGATGGCTGTTACTGTGTTTGCTGCTTTTGAGCTAATACTGATTGCTGTTGATGAAACTGATGTTGTATTCTGGTGTTTGGGATTTTTCCTGGACCGTTCACTCCACGTGCTGCGACTGATTTAGGTGAGGAATGTGCAAATGCAATGGTGCTGCTTGGTTTCATACCTAGGTCAGCATGGGAAGCAGCTATGTGTGTTGGAGGGAGGAAGGAGAGGGCCTTGCTTTCTGCTCGCCCCAGAAGAGCTGTTTTTTTTTCCTATGGCCATAGAAGATAAGTTCCTAATGTTTGCTGAACGCTTGGTTGCTTTGGAAAGGGCTTTTTTCAGCATGTGAAGTGCTAGCTGCCACGATTACAGGAACAGCTCGGCGAAGCGCTTAGTTTTAGAGTTGGAACATTACCACCAAGTGTGAAACACACTTAGTAAAATCCTTCTGCTCGTCCCCTTGCTTTTTTTCCATTCAAGAGTGCAAGTAAAGCTCGGGATTTTCAAACGTATTTAGCAACAAGAGCAGTTAATCCAGTGCTAACGTGCTGAGGCTCTTTGATACTGATGCTCAGGCCGAGCAGCAAGGAGCAGAAGTAATTCCTTGCACTCAGGAGTCCAGGATTTTCTGTAAGTAGCGGAGCAGTGCTCGGTTTGGTTTTCTCCTTTAATACGAGGATCGGAGCTGAGATTTTTAGATCCAGGACAGCTTTTCCAGGTAGCTGGTGGGAATGGAAGGCCAACATTCCCAGCAGTTTGGTGCAGTTTGCTTTCTTCGTGCGCCGTTCAGTTGGGGTGTCTTTAATTTTCTTTCTTAAAAACCATTCCATTGTAAAATACGTCTGTGAAGAGTAGCTGTTGTTCTCCTTGGCGTGCTGTACATACGCTGGAAGGCCCTGCGTTCTTTTTGCAGCACAAGAAAACATCCTGATGCTTGGTGGGACTTGGGTGAGTATTGCTCATGTGGAAGCAGTTAAGACATCTGGTAAAGCTGTGTGATAGCACTTCCACGGCAGTGTTACTGGAGCTCGGAGCAGCCAGCCCTAACCCGACTCCTGGCTCTTCCTGGCTGCCAGCAGCTGCAGTGTGAGAGCTCCCTGAGCTGGGTTTTTGGAGCTGGGATGTGCCCCGGGACTTGCTTCAGCTGCTGCTGAGCAAACCCTTGCTCTGTAGTGCTTCCAGGTGAGAGACTGGCACATAATGATGCTCCCTCCATCTTCTGTGATTTAGGGCTCCACTTGTGCTGAAGGTTAAGGTGATGCTGTAACACAAGTCTGTGCTCTGAGTACAGCGCAGGAGATGTCCTTCTATCTTCTCATAGATTGTTGTGCTGATTCCCTTGGAGTGGGATTAAAATCCCTCATGTAGGTGAGATAGCACCTTCCTATTGGAGTGTCTTTAATCTCTTCAGTTGGGATGGGATGGAGGGCTGCATCCCTTTCAGGGATGAATTTTGCATTAACAGTCATCGCAGACACCTGCTGCTGCTTTCTGACTGCACAACTGTTGCTGGAGTCGAGGTTAGGAGGCAGAATGAGAGTTGAGAACTTCATCCCTTTCACAGTGCTGAGTCCCCTTGACAGCCTTAGAGCTTGGCTGACACCTGCAGCATTCGTGGTGTTAGTACCCCAGGAGAGCACTTGAAATGCCGAGTTGGATAGGATGATGTTTACAGTTGCTTATGCCCTGAGGTAAGCTTGATGCCTGGGTGCACAAGGTGACCTGTCACCAGAAGCAAACACCTCACATGTGATGTTTGCACTCTCTTTTTTGGATTTGTTTCCTTTTCTTTTCGAACTAGCTTACCTTGGTTTCTAACGTTCTGCTTCTGTGTTAAGCTCTGGACTCTGCTGTGATCTGTAGAGTGATACCAGTAACTTTTTGAAGTCTTCTGCAGCTTCCTAAGTTCAGTGTTCTATTTTGTCAACTGTTTAAATATTATTTTAACTTGGCTGCTTCCCTTGGAAGCTCTCCTGCTTCCCAGCACGGCGGTTATCCTGTTTTGTTGTCGCTTACACAGGACTTTTATCTGTTTGGTTGGTAACTCTGTTCTTCGTTTTGTACTTCTGCTTTTAAAAAACATTTCATTCTGGAGCAGCTGGATCTGCTTTTGTGGTGCTGCTGTGTCCTATGCAGGCAGCTGTAGGTGGTTAGAGGCAATGTGTCCGGTGCTCCCTCACAAGAATGGGGCCAGAGCAGAAGGAGCTGAGAGGAGTGCTAATGTAAAATGAGGAGCCCTATTGCAGGACTCTGAAAACGTGACTGCTTGCAGTTGGTACTGAAGTCCTTGTATGTTTATTTCCAGTTGGGGTTCTGAACCAAAGGATGCATGTGTAGTAGTAACAACGAATTTCCTACCTTGCTCTGCATTTAAGACAACATCTCATTTCTGGTATCCAGTTTTTTGATGCAAATTGATGTTCCTTCCAGGTTCAGTCCCCTGCTGCGAGACACGTTTGCCCAAACTGGAGGAACTTTCTGCCTTAAACCATGCAATAATACGTTGCTTGTGTATGTGCATGCCCTCTAAGAGTAACTGTGGGGTAGAAAGAGTCTGACAGCACGCAGGACAAAGCAGACAGTGCCACCAAGTGAGTACTGGCCTGGGAAGGCAGGGTAGTGATGTACAGAGCTGCTGTGCCCCACTCAGTTTCTCTGCTGTGGTTTTAGCTGTTCTGTTGAACACGGAATTACAGACACACAGCTTGGAAATTCATGTTGACTTGAGGCATGGCAGCAGCGGTTTGTGCTCGTTGTACTCCTTGCTGCTGTTTGAAGTAGTGGGGCAGGGTGAGCTAGGTGTTGTGCCAGTGGCTGCAGAGTTTCCTCGTGTGCCCCATCGAGGTGCTCTGTGCCTCTGCTGGGAGTGCTAGGAAAAATCTGCTGAGTTTGTAAAACTGAGCTTTGAAGGTGTGATGATGTTCTCTCAGTATGGTGAGCTTGGAGTGCCTGTGGGTAGAAGTAGTGTCAGTGAGGCTTTGTAGCCGTGGTCTGGGGGTTGCTTGCCTGATGCCATCCTGCAGCGTGGAGATGCTGTAGACAGGAAAAGGCCAGGGCAACCCTCCCTGTTTTGCTTTCTCAGGGTTTGCTTTTTGCTGAATTCACAGCCTTGCTCCTAACTCAAGATGAACATCAGAGTATTGCTAGCTGTTAGCAGGGAAACTAGTTGGCTGCTGTTTCCTGCGAGTGCCCTCAGCCAGAAACACACTGTCTGCCTTCCTGTTAGCAGAGCAGCACGGCGAGACGGGCATGGTGCAGCTCTGCTGTGGTGGGGCTGAGGCACAAAACCCTTGGCAAACTGCTGACAGCTGCAGGCTCAGCTCTGGCTTCACCAATAGACCCTTGTTGCAGGGTACTGTGGCAGCCACGAAGTCTAGAAGTGACCTTCCCCAGGCACAGCAGCAGGATGCTGCAGGGGGTGATTCTCCAGTACGAGTTTGGTTGTTGCTGAAATTACCTTATCGATCTGTGCTGCAGAGTACGCTCAGAAAATGGGCTGTGCCCACCCGAGTCATCTGTTTTATGATTGAAAGGTGTGCTCCGGTGCTTTCTGTATTTACAGACCTTGCATTTGATGCTTTTGTCAGTGATGCTGTTTCTGGGCGAGCTTGTGGTCTGTGTGGGTACGGAGAAGCACGATCCTGGGCTGTGGCTGCTCAGCAGGCTGCTCCACACTGCTCCAGCTCCCTGGGTGTCCCCTGCTGTGTGCTGTGGTGGGGAATGGCACTTGGGAAGAGGCAGGATTTCCTGCAGGGCGCTCGGTGCCAGGCCGGCACTGCTTTATAGTGCTGTAAGAAGAGCCAGGGGCTTGGCCCTGGGGCTGTTGAACTGAAGTTCCTACTATCTGCTGGCTGTATGAGTGAGCCTCGGCCAACTGCTGCACGGAAACAAAAGCTCGATTCTTTGTGTGTGCAGGATGCCATCTCTCTCTTTTTTTTTCTTCCCTTTGTCTCTTCCCTTTTTTATTCCTCTCCCTTTAGCTGCCATTCGACAGCCCCATCAGCATGGAGGGAGCGATGGATCCCTGTGGGCTGGATGCTTCTGTTCTTCTCTGTGCTGGTATGCTCTGCACATCCAGTACTTCGGGCTGTTAGAAACCATTTTGCACTCTACCAGAGTAGCTGGTGATCTCTGTGCCACACGTCATTTTTGGGAGCTGTCAGTCCAGGTCCCAGCAGCTGTATAGCTGAGTTGTAGAGGTGCCTCTGCAGGCAATGTACCCTTTATTCAAATAACTTTTGCTCTGGAATGTGCTCTCGTAGTGCCAAGTTTAATTAAGAGAGGATCTCGAGGATGAGATACAGACTTCATTTTTCACTTCTCATAAACTTTCCCTCCTCTCCTTTTTCCCCTTTGATCTTCAGATCTCAGCTCATGAAAATAAAGGCTCCAAAGAAGTCTTCGAGGTAAAGAAATGTGAGTAAGCCCAAGCACCTTGAGTCCCGGATTTGCATGCGCTCTGCTTGCTGCCGGCTGTCTTTGAGTTGAGTCAGGTTTTCGTGTTGGTAGCACAGGGGTAAGGATTTTCCTTGTCGAGGTCTGAACAAGCTTCTCAAACACCTTTGAGGCCGCTGTGTCATTATGCAGTGTTGCACAATGCTCCAAGGCAAACTGTGGCAGTGGGCTGCGTGGAACGGAGCGAGGCCTGAGCTGAGCGGGTAGGCTGAACTCAATCACAGACCAGAGCTGATAGTTCTGAAACCATCTCCCTCCTCCCAGTTTAAAACTTTGGGAGAAAACATTTGTCCTTCCCAAGGCTTCTGCTTATCGTGTGCCTTCAGCTCACTAGGCACGGTGTGATCCTGGCCTGCCAGGCTGGGAGGCTGCCAGAGTTGGAAAAGTGTAGTCTGTTTGGCTTATCTTTATTAGTGGCTGTCTGGAAGCTGTGCTGTCCTGTGCTGAGGGGTGAGGGCAGTGTGTCATGGCATCTCTGCAGGACAGGAGGCCTGCCCCTCAGTGCTCCTGAGAAGATGGGTCAGCTTTTATTTCTGAATCAGTACTCCACTGTGTGTTCAGCGCAGGACTCTGTGCATCTGCAGGGCTGTGCACAGGATGACAGGTTGAATTGCTTTGGTTTGTAGCATACTTAGGCATTGGGTTAGAAGGATGTTGTCTAGGAAGATCTCCCAGAGCCTTAGTGACCCTTTCAGACTGTCTCCTTCACTTGGCAGTTATATGCCAGCTGTTTCTCTCTGGGTTGTGTTTTCCTTCTATTTTTGAGTCAGCAAAAATCAAAAAGGGAGTCAAGCAGTTGGAAGAAGGTAAAATGGAAAGAATTGAGCTGGGTATGTCGTGGAGTGTGTGTCATCTCATCTGATCTGCAGAAGGCTGAGGTTCTCCTGTGTTGTTGGTAGAGTGACATTGCCTCTGTCACGTGCAGCTGTAAGGGAAGTCAGCAGGAAAAGGCTGTTCATAACATTCATGGTTGCCACTCTAGCAGCTGAAAGCAGCAAACTGCTGCTCGTGGTGGTTGACTTTATAGAAATGGCTCTGGTGATGTGTTTGTGCCTTTAGTCACTGCCTGGCAAGGCACTTCGGTGTGTGTCCTTCCATAAACCTTAATGAAGGGTTCACGTTGGACACGCTCAGATTTTTGTGTGTATATATATATGTATCAGCAGCTTTCTCAATTGCATCATCTGAAAGGATATCTTGCTTGCTCGTGCTTGTAATTTAGAAAGGCTTGTGCTTGGCTGGAATATTTCAGATCAGTCTAGTTTCCTCTTCCCTCCTCATATAGGAAAGTTAAATAAAAATAACTGTTAGCTTTCACGGGCGTGCGGTTTGGCATGGACCGAATGCTTATTTTATCTGAGGCCTCTAAAGGTGGAAGGAGGTGTTTGGACAGGTCCTGTGGAGGCTGGCAGAGGTGCAGGGCTCGAGAGCTGCGTGCCGTTAGCACACGTGCATGCGTTGGCATGGAGGGTAGGTGGGACTCATCACCCTGCTGGCTATCAGCACTGCTCGTGGTCTTGCTATTGCACAAGTCCTCTTTCAGCAGGGAGAAGATCTGAGGCTGCATTTGCCAGGCGTGTGAGGAAGTCATTCTTTGTCTGCCACGACTTTTGAGTTGAAACAGAGAGAGAAGGATTTTTCAGTCACCCAAGGTACCCCTGTGCTGCTGCGGAAACTCTTTTAGATCGGACTGAATAAATCTGATGCTGTTGGAAAGCAAAACCATGGAGGAGACGGTCTGAGGTTTGCTGCCTCTGTGGATTTTTCTACAGCAGCAAAATCATCTTGGATGGGTGAGCTGCTGCAAGTGCTGGGGCAGGAAGTGAGCTGTGGCTAAGGTAGCACCATCTGAAAGCACACTTGTCAGAAAGCTGCTTTCAGCTAATCCCTGGGAGGAAGTGAGCTATAATCAGTACTATGTGAGCTAATCACAGGAAATCTATTGCTCAACGGGAGCCTCTGAGGGGGGGGAGGAGGAGAAAAAAAGAATAGGAAAAAAAGAGAGGAGTGTTAGAAAAATACCCATGCAGACATTGCATTCTGCTTTTGTGCTCCAAAAATCTGTTTGGCCCGAGAAAATGGAATATCTGCTGAAAAGACCAGCCCTCTAAACTGCACTGAAGAGCCACACAGTGTGTGTGTCTGTTTTCTGGGAAGATCTGTTCTCTTGTCTGGAATAAAGAAGCATCGAGGCTTGTCTCCTCCAGGAAGGTGTTTTGCTCAGGGATGGCGGTGCTGGGAAGGCTGAAGACAAGATAACAAATTGTGTCAGCGTGCTGGGAATGTCTCTGAACATTTCAGAAGGGATTTTTTGCATTACAAACAAAGAGTGAAGCAAGACTCTCTTAATCTGCCTCATCACACCAGTCTTTTCTTGGAAGTAGTGCAAATGAGTTCTTCTGTTGTGTATATATATATTTTTTACTTTACCATTTTTTTTCACTCACCATCTGCCTTGGAGATTAGTTTGTGGAGCATCTATTCAGCTCTTTTCCTCTGTGCTGGACCTGCCTGTCCTGGATGCTGCTCTGTGTGCGTGACAAGTGCTGCCAGCAGTGCCCTATAAGGCTCTGCAGGAAGAGAGCTGATGGCAGCCACCACCACACCGATCGCTGTAAGGATAACTCATCTTTCTCAGACCTCGTGCCTTGAGCCAGAGAAGATGCCCTTTAGGGGTCAGGCTATTCTTCACTCCTTGTGTCTCTTCTGCTCTTCCCCTCAGACACCTCAGAGTTGTGTTGATTTCAGGTGTTGTGCCTGCAGCCGTGCCCAAGTGCTATGCACTTCTTGCAGCAGCCCAGGTGCTGTCCCTGTAGGGTTCTGCAGCTGCAGCAGCACATCAGGCAGTGATTTCAAAAGCAAAATGGTTACGTTTCTTAATGTGATGCTAGACTGAAATGGGTTCCTTCTGCTTTTTGGTCAGCCCTGCAGAGTAGGCTTCCATTTGATGTTTGTGTTGCTCCTTGATGGTAGATAAATAAGCTGAGTAATTTTCACCTGCTCTAAGTAGAGCTGAGTTCAGTTGGCACCTCTGTGAGCTTCCCGTCAGGCTTTGTGCTTTGCTGGGGTTAGTTGTGGCTTTTGGCTGCTGAGAGTGGCAGCATAAAGTGAGGCTGTGCTGTGGCAGGGGTGGGAATTCACATCTGTCCTATCACACAGCTCCAAGCTCAGTATTGCATTTTCCAAGCATTGGGCCAGTTTATTTTTGCATCACATCCTCAGCATTGAAATACAGATGAAGCTTGGAGGACACTAATATATTAATTTGAACATGCTGCCAACTCCTTATGGATGTTATGGACCCTCCAGATGTTTCTGTCTCCTCCCCCCCCCCCCCCTCCCCCTTCTCAGGGCCTTGCAGTCCTATGCAGTGGGATGAAGCTGAGGCATGGACGCACATGATGTATGTTTAAAAGCTGATCTGCTCAAGTAGAGAGTGCTAGGAAAACAGTGACTGCACAAAAGCAGATAGGAAAGTGCTTGTCTTCAATTTTATTGTATTTCCCTTCAGTCATTCCTCAAACTGGAGAGGAAAAACGTTTGTCCTTTCTTAGAACTTGGAGGAGCTGAAGAGCAGCCCTGGGGCAGAGCATGCTGCCCAGCATGGGAGCCCTCCTGCTGCTTCTCCAGCAGAGGGGAGAGTGCATTTGCTCTTAGCTTCTGCAGTTCGAATTAGGAGGGCAGTGAGGACCACAGAAGATGAGGAGAGAGCATCCTTTGTCTGCTGGGAGTACGTCATATGCTAGAGATACACGCCAAGAATCAGAGCCATGCGGTCGTCAGCTCTGGCCCCGGTGATTATGTTTTGTGGAGTAAGAAGCAGAGCTGCTGGGAGGAAAGGTTTCAGCTCTGTGTCTTTTTTTGTGAGTGTAGTGGGTTGCAGTGGTGTTCTGTGGTGGGAATGAATCTGTCTGAAGTCTGTAGTTAAGTATCGTTTGCAGCCTCACAGCTTGTCTGTGGTTCTATCCATCACTTTCTAGTTCTTGTAATTAAATATAGTGCCACTGCTGACTGTGACAAATGCACAAATCCGTTATTATTAGTAGTAGTATCTTCACTGGCTAAGGTGAATCCGTTTCCACTGATAACATCCTTTTCTCTTTGTTACCTTTACTTGTTTGTTGATGGCACAAGAGTGATTGCCCCTAGCTGGTGCCTTTTTCTATGAGAGAGCAGGAGAGGAGCTTCAGGATGTATTTGCACTCCTCTTTTTATTTCTCTTACCTCTTCCAATCATGGCACATAATGCCAAACCTCTAGAGCCATTTCAGAAGTGCTTTCTGGGCTGTGGAGATTTCCCCTGCATAGTGAAGATGGGGCAAGGATGAAGGAGGACAGCTCCTCTTCAGGCTTTAGTGAAGGATTTTAACTGCAAATGGCAAACACAGTTCCTTAGGCGTGAAGCTGATCCAGAGCATTCTGCCACCCCAGTCTGTTCCATCAGCCCTGGAACTTCTCTGCCTGAGCTTCCCAGCCTGATGGTCCCTGCAGCCCAACTTGGACTTATTTTCTTCTCTCATGCTCCTCAGCTCCATTTCAGGCCGAGTCAAGGAAGCTTCTGAACGCTTTGCACACAAACCAGTCAGTCAGAGTTGCAGCTCGGAGGGTTCAGTACAGGTGCTGCTACTCCAGTGTGTTGAAGTGCCTGATTTTCTTGTGGAATAAATGGATTTGGGGTTTCCACATACTTGCTTCCAACCTGTTCCTTAATGGTTTCTTCTCTTGAACATACAAAGTACAAAGTTATCTTCAGATCAGGAAACTGTGATAGTGAATATGTGCTGAGCTTCTTTGTGCTGCTGGTATCAAAGAAAGGCACACATAGATGGGTTTTACCCCCCTGTACTCCACATGTGACTTCAGAGCTGTGTTGCAGCTGACCCAGACCCTCCCTACTGTACTGTTCTACCTCTGCACCCATAAAAGCTGATTCTAAAGAGCAGGACTCTTCATCTGTGTTTGGTTGTACGTCTCAAATTGGGAGCACATGCTTTTGTGAAAGCAGTGCTTATTGTTAGGAAAGAGATTGGAATTAAAGTCCCTGCGGGTAGGCTGCTCCGTCCTGCTGCTAAATTCCAGGGATCTTTTTTTTCCCCATATTGCAGGGTAGGTACTGGAAAATTGAGAAGATCCTGCAGATAACTTGCAACATCTGAAAGAGCAATCAGTGAGCAAAAATGGAAGACTAGGAAGCACAGTCTGATCTACGGCTGCGTCCCCACCAGCTGAGTCCAGCGTTGCAGGCCGATTTATCAGCCTGTCGTCAGGAAGAGGGCTTGAAGGCAGATTTGTCTAGGTGGATGTTGCACAGCTTTGACAGCTGTTTCCCATCAATCTGTAAGTCCGTGGGGCAACCCGCACACAACCAGCTCTCACTTAGGCCTCCAGGACTTTGATTCATGCTGTTTGTGCCTCTGAAGGTACTTGTACAGAAAGGATGTGCTTTTGTGGGCATTCATGGCGGTAACTCATTTCAATCTCTTTTGAGCTTCACAATATAAAAAAACGTGCTCTGGTGCTGCTTGAATTTGTGCTGCTTGCCTGCTTTCCTTTTCCTCGGTGGGATTTGGCAGTGTTCTTCTATCCAGTGTATAACAGTGAGGAACAACAGCCTGCCTGGTTGCACGCAGCGTGTGGTGCAGTGTTTGAACTTGGTGAGTAAGACGTGGGTAGTGACAGCAGGTTGTACTCACCATCCCAGCCTGGCTCTGAATGGCAGTGGCAGCACTGTGGGAAACAGAGGAGAGGTGTTGACTTCTCTTCCAGCAGGCTGGCTCTTCAGTTGGGCACAGTGAGGGACGAGGGGCTTGTTTATTATTCAGCTCTCACTGAGAGGTGACTTCTGCCTATCTGTGCTGTTTACAGCAGTGAGGCTGCCATTTCCTTGGTGATCAGCAAAAAAAAATGCCCAGTATATCATGGGGAGGGTGGAGAGGCCATTGTAGGTTTCACTGTGAGTGAATGTGGAACACCTCCAGCGGATGCTTTGTTGTGTTAACTCTGGTGGCTGCTTCTTTGTGCTCACTCTCCTGTTAAGAGCTCGGGTAGGGTTATGGTGGTATTGTGTGAGTGTGTATATGCATGTATATTTCTCACAGGTGAAGAAGATGTGGGGCAAAGATTTCTAGCCATGCACATCATTGCTCAGAAGTGGAATACATCCTACTACGTCCTGGATCTGTTCTTTTATTTGGGCTGTATAAATTAGGTAGAGAGGTTCTCAATTCTGCTTGATGTGGACAGTGTGCTACGGCTCTAAACATAAACTATTCCACTTTCCACAAGATAGATGACAAGGAAGAAAACATCTGAAGCCATTAAAGGGGTTTATAACATGAAGCTCTGAGCTACAGCTGCCCTTAAAGAAGTTATACTGGTGTCCTCATGTGCTTTATCACTTGATGTGAACGGATAGCAAACCAGACTAGGGAACTGATGCACATTATAACTGCCTCTTCTTTCCAACTGGATCAGTGTCGTCACTGGAGAAGTCTGACACTGCATCCCACAGGTGCTGCTGCTTGCCCAGTGAAGGGCTGGCCCAGGGTGGGGAGCCAGGAGGGGGAGGAAAGGAGCTCTTCCTTGGGGGGGAAAATGTCAGTGCTGAGCAGTGCAGTAGCACTCACTATGCTCTTCAAAGTTGAATTCATACCTTCTTTCCCTGCTGGCCAACCGAAGAAATGCTCTGATTTCTGACTTGTGTGCTTGCTTCCTATGGTTGAACCAATGTTTCTGTTTCAGAGCTCTCACTAGTCGTTCAGAACCATGTCTGACAACGGAGAACTGGAAGACAAGCCACCAGCTCCTCCTGTGCGGATGAGCAGTGTTATCTTTCCTTTTGGGGGAAAGGACCCATCATCTGCCAACCACTGCTTGAAACCTCTGCCCTCCGTACCAGAAGAGAGAAAACCTAGGAATAAAATCATCTCCATATTCTATGGCACTGAAAAAGGTAAGATGTCTCAATTTTCTACCTCTGTTTCTTTGCTCTTCTTCCAAGGTTTAGTAGTGTGTTAGGTGTTTGAGTCCATAACCTGCACGTGACATTGTGGAATTTCTTTACTGTGGCCTGCCCAAGTGTTAGAGAAAATGCAGGAAGTTTGGCCTGCGTGCTCAGAGAGCTGTTCTGTCCCTTTGCCCTGGGAGGCTTGAAGGTGAAGTGCTCAGAAACTAAACCTGAATGACTCCTTGAGGAAAACCTCAACCTAGTACTTGTCATGTTTGCTGCCTGTTTAAAGGAATGCACTTTCCAGCAGCCCTAATAAATGCTTGCAGTTCCTGCATATCATATTCCTTATCCTTTTGCTACACTGAGCTCAGGTTTTTAGTTTAAACTGAGCATCCATCCATTCTGGAAGTTACTTGGTGTTAATGACCATTAAAGTAATACCTTTGAGGTAGAAAGTGGGAAAGCACAGGGTGTGTGAAGGAGAATAGGGGAAAATGAACTCCTATGGAAGTCGGATCTGTAACTGCACAGAGGGATGTATTTTGTTGTCCTGTCAGTGTTAAGAAAGAGGTTGCCCGTTATTGTCTTGTCATGGGGAAGACCTTGCTGCTCTCAGTGCTTTCCAGATCCGCTCTTGGCTTCCTGTGGCAGGTTGTTACTGATGTGCTAGGTAGGACTGGTTCAGACCTGCTGACACAGGTTTGACTGCTCAAAGAGACTTTGCTCCTGTAGCAGCTCATTCGCTCTGCTTAGAGGGTCCCCCAGGGCTGGTTTTGGTTCTTGCTCTGCTGTCCCTCACCCCAGAAACAAATGGAAGCAGACTTCCTGCACTCAGCAGACAGCTTGCCCCAATCTGGCAGCGGCGCTGCTGGGGGTGGTGGGTGTGTTTTCCTTTTCAGAGGATGGAAAGATTTGTCCAGTGTGGCTTTTGGAAAGCAGAATAATTATTTCACAAGGTCACTTAACTGTGCAGTTACTGACTGTGGCTGCATGATGGCAATGGAGGTGGTGATCTTTTTATCTGGTATGGGTGAAAGCCTTAAAGAGGTAAGTGTATAAAGAAAATGTGAGAAGCTAGTGCAGGTTGGTAGCAACACCCTGAGAGCGAGACCTTGGGTCTGGGAAGGATGGTGCTCTGAATTAATTGCTCTGAATTAGTAATACTGAATGAGATTTGGTCGTGTTGTGAAATGAACCACTAATGCAAGCGGGCAGAGCGTGTCTGGAGAGCTTTGTGATGTGTCACAGTGCCTTCACCTCTCCTCAGACACTTCCTCTTTCCACCTTGACGATGGGTTCATTCTTTGCTGGAACGGCCAGGAGGGTTGTTGGTTCTACTGTGTGGTGTCATGATGTGGTTGGTGTTGGTTGGTTTGTCCATTGGCATCCCCAAGATGGAAAGGCCTGTTTGAGGAGAAGTTGGCTTTTCATTCTGCTGACTTCTTGGTCAGTAGTTGAGATATATTTGGAGTGTATTCAAGATGGTCTTTCAGACTGACTTTGTATTTGAGCCAGTGCAGAGGTTAACCCAATTACTGCCAGAATATTAAATTCTTCTTTTTGGGAAGAGAGGGCATGCCTTCCCAGAAGATGTACAAGGCTGTTACTGCAGATGGTCAGACGTGGTGCAGGGCTGATGAGGCTGTCTGGCTTTGCTCTGCAGCCTTCTGTCACCGTGATGTTGCAGGGTCACTCCTGGCTGCCTCCATCGAGTCCCCCAGCATGGCTTGTCCCATGGGGTGTGGGCTGGGGGTGGTGGTGTGGGCTGGGGCACTTGCTTCAGGCAGCAGGTTCAGCACAAGCAGGGTTCCTGCCCCAACCCTGAGCTAGTTCTGTGCTGGAACAATCAGCAAAAGGGTTATTTAATCACCTAGTCAGGGAGCTTTTTTTCCCCAGTTCCATTGTTCAGGATAAGTGATGAGATAGTCATCTTTTTTTTTTTTTTTACTTGAGTACTAAATTGCCATGAATTTCCTTGGCCAAGCTTCTGAAGTCAAATGAACCTGCGTGCATTTTTGGAAAGCTCCGTAACAGTCCTCTCAACACAGAAATGTTTATTCTGGAGCAGAACTCAGTGAAGGAGTGCTGCAGGGAATAGCCCATGCCCCGGGATTGTGCACGCAGCGTGCTCACATGGCAGACTCAGCAGAGCCCCATGGTTTCAGCTGTGCTTTGAGGCATGCCAGTGCAGACTCCTGTGCTGCCAGGCTGCTGAGACCCTCCTGCTGGAGCTGGCCACAACACAGGGCTTTGCACAGGGGTCACTTGCACTGAGGTTGGTTTGTGATGCGGGGGGATCAGATCAAATCTTCAGATTTTTCCCCACATTTCAAAGGGCTTGGGCTTCGTGTGGGGAAAATCTGAAGTTCACTTGTTCCTCAGACTGTGTGTTGGCTTTTATTGAAGGGATTCTCTTTTAAACAGAGAGCTGTGCTGCAAACATAATCAGAGGTTTAAAAATAGCATGGCCTCACAGTGGCCTTGTTAACAGAGGCTCACGTACATCTTGCCAAAGCATGGCTCACTGGACTTGCCTCTTGACTGAAGTTTGCTGCTTGCGTTTCTTTAAAGTGCCTCTGATCTTCTGTTCATGTGAGCAGAGCTGTGCTTCGGCTCCTGCCGGGTGAGATGTGTGTTTGTGGGAGGATGGGGTTTATTTGTGCAGCACATTCTGAACCGTGTGAGCACCAACCCGTGTCTCCTAGCTGTCAAGTGCTCCGGAACAGAAATCTTCCTGAGGAATATAGCATTTCTTCCTCTTGTTTTCACATAAACAACTGCAAGAGGTTGGGACGGAGCACGGCATTCCTTGAAGATGTTAAATGAGAACATTTGACAGTCCGTTTGCTTTTTGGCTCCGACCTGTGCAGCCATATTAAAGATATCCTGTTTATAATAGCCATGTCTTTCCACTGCATTGTTCACTCGCGGCAGCCCACATGGCTTTTCATTTGTAAGCATTGTCCTGGGTTCCCGTCCTTCCTTTCCTGCCAGCAAGTGGGGATTTTGGACAGTCCCTGGCTCTGGATGCTGTGACGTATGCTTGCCCCACTGGCTTTTAACCACTGAGTCACTCAGCAAGTCCTGTTCTGTCTGCTCTTTCTCCATAACGACTCTTCATATGGCTTTTCATTCCTTAAAGCGAACCAATTTTTGTTTGTTTCACGAATGCTACAATAAATGAAGCTGATTCAGCTCTGCTCCATGAGCCCATAGGCGTTCCCAGGAGTAAACATGCTGTTTTCTCACTATCAAATGAGGCACGCTCTGCTGCTCTCTGCCAGGGCTCTGCCTTCCAGTGTGAAGCCTCAGGGGTCAGGTCTCCTGCCGAGCACACAGCAGCTCCTCTGCCTGGGGGAAGTGAGCAGGGCTTGGCCTTTGTTTCCTGAAACCTTCCAAGGTTGAACCCTTTAAGTAAAGGGAACTTAATGGTGCCTGACTGGGTTTTGTATTAGAGTTCATCAGAACTGGCAGACAGTTTGCAGGGAGTGGGTATGGGGGGGAAAAAAAGCCCCAAACCAAACCCTGTGCATTATGAAACATCGAAGTGTAGTTGTGTGGGGGTTGGATTTTGCGTATGATCTGGTTCTGCTTCTGGTGTTGGTTAAATTTGCTTTCTTTCTCTTGTTAATTTATTCTTTCCCCTTTTAATTTAAATTACACGGTTGATCTGAGGCTGTAAACTTTTACCTTCATTGAGGAAGGCCTAGTTTGCATTAATTACATTGAGCTGAAGCACTGAGATAACTGAATTTTAGCCGTCATTAGAGTGAACTGAGGTGAAGTTTCTTTCAGTGCCATTCTTAACCTGTGTGAAAATGTCATTTTTTTCCCTTGTAAATGTTCATGTATTCCAGAGCTCCTTGCTCTCTGGGGCTCATAATCTCTGCTGCAAGTGCAGTGATTTGAGTGAGAGCAGTTGGTGATTGTTACATGAAGTCTGTACTCGAAGATATCAAACTTCTGTGTTGCATGCGTGAACACCTCCATCCAGCAAAAAGAATAATGGCTGCATTCATCCCAATGGTTACACTCGGATTCCTTATGTTAAATGAGACAATGGGACTTTAAGTCATTACTCAGCAGGTCTCTCCTTGCATTTTCAGGGAGCAAGAAGAAGGAAAAGGAACGGCCAGAAATCTCCCCACCGTCAGACTTTGAGCATACTATCCACGTTGGCTTTGATGTTGTCACTGGAGAGTTCACTGTAAGTCCCTGAGAAACCAGCTGTGGGTCAGTGCTATAGAGAACATGGTGGTATTTTAGGATGAACAGTTAGCTTCTTTGTTCTTGTGAAATAATTCTGCTGTGTATTTATAAAGCACACGGAGTAATGAGGCTGTGACCTGTTAGTGTTTCTGCAGTGTCAATACCACATCCAGTGCTTTGTGTCACCTGGAAGAGCCTTCCTTAGGAAACACTGTAGGGAGGGAAAGCTCCTTTAGTTCACTTCCAATGGTTTGTAAGGCTGTTGGGTGCTTCTGTATTACCCATTCCTCATGACAGACTGAATATGCCTGGAAGGTGCAGTGTCAGGAAGGCACTGTGGGCTGGAGCCCCTGTATGCTGGGGATGCTGAGACATCAGGAGGTATTTCAGCTGTGACTCAGTTTGCTTCATCAACTTTAAAAGCCTCTGTCACACCTTTTGGTGTGCTTAAGGCAGTATGTGTTACAGTTTGCTCGGAGGAAAGAAGTTTGTACTGCTTTTGAAATGGCTTTTTATTTCAGGGAATGCCAGAGCAATGGGCTCGGTTGCTACAGACCTCGAATATCACAAAGTTAGAACAGAAGAAAAACCCCCAGGCAGTACTAGATGTGCTGAAATTCTACGACTCCAAAGACACAGCAAAACAGAAATATCTGAGCTTTTCTGCTCCAGGTGAGATGCAAGTATGCACCGGAGGGGGAATTGGGTATTGAGTCTTCCTCTCTGTGAATTGTAAATCAGATTTCAGTGCTGAAAGAGCAAGCTACTTTCCAATAAGGAACAGACATCTGAAGATGGATGTAAAACTTACTGGAAACTGACTTTGTCCAATTAATTTCCTGGTTCAAGAGGAAAGGGAAAGAAATGGAACTGGAACTGCAACCAAAAATAAGCACAGTTCATTAAGAAGCTTGAGGATCTGTGGCTGGTCAGCTGGTTTCGTAGTGGAGAACTTGCTTCTCCAGTGTGTGATTGAACTGTGTACCTCGATGCTTTTTATCTATGAATTGCCTGTTCTTTTACCCACATGATGACACCAGAGTTGCAAATAAGTCACTGCTGTAGGTCAGGAGCTACATGATGGGATAATGGCTGTCCTACAAATGCACACAGTTCCTTTTGTGCAGTTCCCTTCCAAATGACCTGCAGTCTGAAAATGGCTTAGTAATACAGCTTTGTAATGTCCTCGTCCTTATCTCAAAATACAGCAAATGGAACAGATATATCCATTTAATCATTAATTCACATCTCAGTGAGACAGGGGTGTGTGTGATGGGCAGTACTGAGTTTGGAAAACTGCGTGGGTGAAGTGAAGAATGAGTGGGGAAACAAATAGTCCTGTCATGGAAACTTCCCTCTGCATGGAGTTAGAGTGCAGTACTAGTTTCATTCATATGTTACTGTCAGATTTTGCATTCTGAGAGATGAAGGAATCTGTGAAGTGATCCCTGTTCTTCGCGCAGTTTTACTTTTTATTATTATTTTTTTTCTGAGGATTTTGTCTTTTCCATTTTTTCCTATTTAGAAAAAGATGGTTTCCCTTCAGGAACACCAACGGTGAGTGAGTTTACTTCTCTCTGTGTCTTCTTAAGCACGTAGAATTTCAGGTCGCCTGTATTTGCAGTATCCCAAATCTTTAATCACTTGTGATTGGTTGCTTATACCAGTCAACCTCTACTTTTCTTTTGACATCAGTAAGAATCATCTTATTTTTTACGTGAAAGCAAACAAAAAAGCCCAAAACAAAATACAAGTACTTAACGTTGTGAGGGAAACAATTTTGTTGATATTTGTGTTTTCTTAAACTTTGGGGAAAAAAAAATGTAGACCAATGCCAAAGGTTCAGAGCCATCGACAGCTGTGGCAGATGATGATGATGATGATGAAGAAGCACCTCCTCCTATAATTGCTCCACGGCCAGATCACACAAAATCGGTGAGAAACCATAAGATTTGTGGTGCTAAACTGTATTTCACAGAACTTTCTCTACTTCTGTTTTTTTTTTCCTTTTTTTCTTCTAACAAAGTATTACTTTTGTGATGTGACCTGTTTTAAGCTCCTAGGGAAAAGGGTCTTTTGGTTTAGGTGTGCTAGCTAAGAAAATGCTTAATTTGTGGGCAGAATTTGGATCAGAAATCCTGAAGTTAATGTTGATTAGTTTGTTGGTTTGTGTTGAAGCTATACTGTTATACTTGTCCTGCAATCCAAGATGAAAGGACGTGGCTTTTTAATACTAAAAAAACAAAGCTCACCGAATTTGGGTCTTTGCACAGTACATTGGTACAAGCGTAATGCATTCGACTTGAAGGGGACCTACAAGGAAGCTGTAGAGGGACTGTGTTGGGGAAAATGTAGTGATAGTTCAAGGGGTAATGGCTTTAAGCTAAGATAGGGCAGGTTGAAATGAGACACTAGGAAGAAGTGCTCCCATGTGATCATGGTGAGGCCCTGGTGCTGCTGCACAGAGAGGTGTGGGTGCTCCATCCCTAGAGGTGTCCGGAGCCAGGCTAGATGGGGCCCTGGGCAGCCTGGTCTGCTGGGAGGTGTCCCTGCCCACAGCAGGGGACTGGAGCCAGATGAGCTTCAAGATCCCTTCCAACCCAAACCATTCTGTGTTTTATAATTATTTTTTCTGTAATTTGATTGAGATGTGATAGTCTAATGTAACATACTACCTAAGCCCAAAAAAGTTCTGAATGCTTATTTCACCCACAGAGTCATCAGTATTGCATGGAAAGTTAAATCCTTTAGAAGTTATTTTCACTCCAAGAGCCCAAAGCCGTGAACTATCTGTTCTCATCCATTGATACTGACTCTGCTTCACAGGGACTGCTGTGGCATTTCTAAACTCACACAGTGTGAGAAGACTGCAGCTTGGTATCGCTGCAGTAGTTGTTTGCAGCTGTAAACTTGCATTGTTTTCTGAATGCATGGCTATTGAACAGCTCAAAAGGAAATGGAATAAAGCTCTAAGAAAATCCCCAGGACTGTAGACAACTGGGGAATTCCCAGGCATTCATGCATCTTTTCATGCTGAAGCACAAATCCTTTTTTTTTTTTTTCCTTTTAGGAGTAGTTGTCCTCACTATCCAGTATTGATTTCTGTTCTATGAAAGCTGGAAATTGGCAGCAGTGAAATAAAAGGAGGAGTCCTGTCAACTGTTTAGCTAGCATGGGTTGCAAAGAATTAGCAAGTAAAAAACCCAAAAGATGTCTCTCTGTGGAATTTAATCTCCCAGCATCTGCTCTGTGCAGGAAGCATCTGCCTCTTTCTTTCAGAGGCCAGTAAGGTTGTTAGCATCTTGTCTTACTGGAATGTAATGCCTGATTTCTGCTTCCAAGCTGTTGGTTAAAATGGTGCTTAGAGATCTTTGAAAATTTGTGAATGTTTTCAGCTGAATGTTGGTGATTGTAAATGAGGTGCTCTATTAAGTGGGTCAATTCTCTCCTAAAAACAGATTTATACACGGTCTGTAATTGACCCCATCCCTGCACCAGCTGGTGATGCTTCAGTTGATGGTGGGACAAAGTCAGGTGATAAGCAGAAGAAGAAGACCAAAATGTCAGATGAAGAGATCATGGAAAAACTACGTAGGTGTTCTTATTTCAGATAAGCAAAGGCTTTAGGGCTGCTGGGGCAGAGGTCATTAAGCTTTTTCCCTGGACCCTTATGTCTGTGTAGGCTTGTGTGATTACTTTGCTTGATCAGTATTCTATCAGACAGGGACTGAGGGGAGCTGCCTTCAGAAGTGTTGCTAGTTTCTATGCTTCAGAGCCCTGTTGGGTAAAAAAAAAATGTAAAACTTGTTTTAATTTAAAGTTTGTAATACTGCTATCAGTGCGTATAATATATCCATGATACCTCAAAATATTCTTGTTTCTGTTGTAGCTTGTTCCATAATCTTCTTGAAGATAATTTTTAACCACAGTAATGTTCCTGTGCTTTAGTCAGGAACTGACTGGTTTCTGGAGCAAGCTAACCTAGTGGATTTGTCATAATCTCATGTGGGGTTTTGCTATGTGGAAGACTATTATTAACTTGAGATAATGGGAAATGGCATGATCTGTCTTGTTAAGAGTAAAGCTCAGCAGAGTGATTGTCTGAAGCTGGGCCTTCTGCAATTGGAACCCAACCAGGAGCCTTTGGCTGTTCTATACTATTTGAGCTGATTTACACTTAGAGGTCTCTCAGGCAAGCCAGTCTTGCTAAAGGGGGAACCATGGGATTGATGTGTTTTTTACCATGAGCTGGCAGAAACTGGCTGTGCTACAGTAGTAACCTTTCCAAAACCCATGGCTCTTCTAAGATTTTGTGAGGAAATGTTTTTCTTTCTCTTTTTTTTTTCCCCATCTCTTAGGTACTATTGTGAGCATAGGTGATCCCAAGAAAAAGTACACCAGATACGAAAAAATTGGGCAGGGGTAAGTGTTGTCCCCAACTTGTATGCCCTGAGAGTTGGTTTAAAGGCAGTGTGCCCTGATCTGTCTGCTGCTGCCAGGTAGTCACCCCTTACTGAAGCTCAGCAGGAGTGTTGGTTGTTTAGGCGCTGATGAAAAGATGATGAATGCTTTACAGAGGTGGAAGTTCTCAACTGCAAAAGCGTAGCCCTGTGACATCTCTGTGGGTGCATTTTGTTCTCTCCCATTGAGATGCATTCAGCCATTTTGTAAATGACCACTGGAAGGTTTGCTGTGTACTAAGCTAACAGTGGTACCTTGAATATATACTGCTGTAGTGTTCCTGTGAATTCTTCTGAGCAAAAACTATACTGAACTCTAGCTTATCCAGCTTTCATTCTATGTAGCTGACTCATGCTGTATGCTTTCCAAATGTCTTTCTGTGTTTGTGAAAGGGCTTCCCCTGGAGATAGGTGAAAAGTAATACCTACTGCAGGAAGGGCTTCTCAGCTTTTCTGATTGTAGTTAGTGGCACAAACTGTAGGGCCTTAAGTGAGTTCAGTTTGTCTCCTAAATGAGTGTACTGCTGATGAATTTGCACCAGCTGACTGACCCTTCTGTGATATTGCTATAAAGCTCTTAAAACGCTGCAGGCTGACACGATTTTGTTTGTGATTGTCTGCTCAGCTGCATGTAATGGTTTTGTTTTTCTCCACAGGGCTTCAGGTACAGTTTTCACAGCTATTGATGTGGCAACTGGGCAGGAGGTAAGATTCCCGTGCTCACTGCATTGAAAATACTTTTCCCATAAATAATGTTCTTTGGTAGCTGAAATAATCTGGCTACATTTCTTTCAGTGGCTCCAACATCTGTTATTACCTCCCAGAAGAATGTTTGTCATGGTCATTTGTAACAGTGTGTGCCTTGTTTTGTAGTAATCAGATGATGAAAGCTAAAAATAGAGGTTTTTTTTCTTTCCAGTGTAAAGCAGAGGGAGTGAGATGTTCCAGATATGTGCTTTGGTAACAGTTTATCCTTCAAATACTGAGGGCAGTAGTACCCTAGATTTTCAGAAATAAAATATCTGGTCTTTCAGTACTTCTTCTCTAGTCCTGTTTTGCTAGAGATGATTCAGTATACCTGATCTACGTGGGGATAGCTTGTCCCTGTGCTTTTTGGTTTTAATTAAAATGTCCTCTCCACATTCTGCTCTGTTTTCACTACTTGATGCTTCCAAACCTATCTAGTAAAGATGATGGCATCAATTCAGGTATAATCTCTAGTTCCCCAGGACTGAAATGCTAGGAATTACTTTAGTTTTTCCTTAATCTTCCTTGAAAAGTCTGAAAGGAGTCATTGGTTTTGTCACTGGTACAAAATAGCTCTTTCATCAGTAAGCCACATCTAGCAGTACTGGGGTAGAATATTACATTGTAATAAATGCAGCCCTCTCAATTGTCTTGGTATGTTCTCTTACCATGCTTCCTACATGCTGCAGCACTTTATGCCCTCTCACTGCAGAGTGAAGTTTTGGCCTTAGTTCCTTTCTTAGAGCTTCTCTGTCTTGTTAGGCAGATGGTTTAGGAGTTGGTTGCTTGTGTCCTCTTTCTTCATGTATTAAACTGATGCTGTAGTCTGACTTCCTCAGTGCTTAATATCTTTGGAAGAGAAGGAAGCTGTGAGAGGAGAGTTCTGTCCAGTGGTGAGAAGCTCAGAGAAAGCTTTCACTACTGTTTTCAGCTCCCCAGCAGGGAAAGATGTAGAAAATAAGGAGATAGATTCCTCTTAGAGAAGTCCCTTTCAGTCTTTAGTTGTTTTATGATTCTGTGCCACATGTTCTCTTGTTTTGATACCTTTGGCAATAGGCTATGGACCCTGATGTTTCTTCTTTTCCTACCTTGACTACACCAGTACCTGCATACAGCTTCCTGGCAGATCATTTCAGTTGTCTGGGTTCTCTCTCAGGCTGATGCTTTTACTTGCACTATGAGAGACTGTTTACTCCTTGTCTTGCTCATTCTCACTTCTCTGTTTGATAGTTTGCTATGTCTTGTCCTTCACTTCTGCCTCTGTTGATTTGTTCTATTGATCTTTTCTGTCCATGATGGTTTTTACAGCTCCTTCTGTCTTCCAGCACTCAAACACTAAGCTATTCAGAAGAAGATGGGGAAAAAAAATTGCTTGCCTTGCCTTGGGTAACAGCTCTGAGTAGCTACAAGCATCTGGTCTGCTTTAGGCCCGTTACAGATTTAGGCAACTGTCTTTTTATCTCTTGAAAGTTTCCTTTGCTACCTGTTTTGGCTTTTGCTGGAGTGAAGGTTTTGGATCATTTTAGCTCCTGGAATATGGTGTTGGCTATCAGTATGAGTTGTATGCTAATATAGTTGTATTCTTTCAAGTTGTATGCTAATAAGGAGACAGCTTGCCAGCTGCCAAGCAAGCTGTGCCAAACTCCCTAATTCTGTTATGAGATCTCTCACTTCTCCTAAGCTTCTGCTGTGTTAAGAATGATTGCAAAGTTTTGATACTCAGATTTGAGTGACCACCGTTTCATTTTGTCCTTGTCAGGTTGCTATCAAACAGATAAACCTGCAGAAACAGCCCAAGAAGGAGTTGATTATTAATGAGATCTTGGTAATGAAGGAGCTAAAGAACCCGAACATAGTCAACTTCCTGGACAGGTAATTGAAGACAGCCAGCTGATTCCCTCATTCCTAGGGGGTTTCAGAAGTTTTAATTAGATATTCTAGTTGCAGACCCAGACTTCCTGTTTGTCAGGGTCTTAAAAACAAATAAGGTTATATTTAGACTGTCATCTTTTTAAATTTAATTTTTTAAAGTAATTTGTTATAAGGAATAATCCTAACAATTCAGTACGAAGCCTTCTGTCATGAGCACAGTACTGCATGTAGCTGTGGATCAGTGGTGGACAGGAGTACAGCTGGAAGGCACTGTGATGTAGGGTGTTATCCTGCCCATTTAGAAAGCAGAGGGCTTTTACTGCCAGCATTTACATTTCAAGCTACTCCCAGAGTTCAGCTTTCTTTACATATTGTCTTGGAGTGTTTGTGAATCATTTCCTTGACCAGAAGTCATAGTGCTTGTTTTCAGCTCTCAGCCTCTCTCAGTGGCACATGGGCATGCTTTTCATTCTTTGTTTGCAGTTACCTTGTAGGAGATGAACTGTTTGTGGTGATGGAGTATCTAGCTGGAGGCTCACTAACAGATGTGGTCACAGAGACATGTATGGATGAAGCACAGATTGCTGCTGTTTGCAGAGAGGTGAGTATTGGGTTTGATGAGAGGAGGAATGCAAGCACACACTACTCACTGGGGTTTTATGGTGCACATATGTCACAAGTAATTGCAACAGTTGCTGTTGGATCCATTCAGACAGGAAGAATGCATGGTACTAAGAGCACAATTCGATACTAAAATCAGGGAGATGTGGAAAATTGCATTTGCAGCATGTGACACAGTTGAATGTCAGTTTTAAGCTGGGTGTTTGGGAATGCTGAATGTTGGGGCAAATAAAGATGAACTGGATGCAGACTGTCCCTGTCTTATTTCAGTAACTGTTTTAATTGCACGTTCGGTCTGCTTTATGGGTCTCCTAGGAAAAAAAAAAATCTCCAGAAAATTTTATCTGGAGTAATTTTAAGCCTGATTTTGAGAGTTAAAAATACACGATGTCAGAAAAGTTCTCAGTGATTTCTGATGGAAGTCAGAGTGCCAGCATCTAGCTTGATTTGTTACAGCAAAGGAAACAGTAAGTGTATCATTTGCTGTGCAGAAGAAACTTAGGCTTTTTAAAGACCCACGTGGCTACTTGAACATGACATCTGCTTTTGGTGATTCAGCCAAAGGGAGGGGATGGAACACAAGCTAACGTGTATGGGCAGGTAATGATTTCCTGAGAAACCAGAGCTGGAAGCAGTGGAAGACTATTTACAGTAATCTTTTCTGAGGTAAAAGTTGAATATTGAGCTGTTGTACTTCATGAGAACCCTGCTGCACAGGATGCCAGATAGCTGTCATTCTGTAAATCAGTACTGCTTTGCTAAAGTAAGCAAAGGTACGAGCTACTTGCTGGGAGTTGAGCCATGCCAAGTGGCTAATGCCAGATCTTTTGCTTTCATTAGAAGATAATATCTTACAAATATATATATTTTTGTTCTCAAATTGCAGAAGTAGATTTCATTTTGGTTTATGAAGAAATTTAGTGTGAAAGATTTTAATCTAGAAACGAGCAAAACCAGGGCTGTTCATCATGAAGAGTTTTACAGCTTTCACTTTCTGAGAGGTTACTTTCACCCTGAGAACAAAGCATTCCTTTTGGTGGACTTTCAGACTAAAGGGTTCTCACTTAGTCTCTGACAGTTCAGTTCCTCAATTTATGGGAATGTCATATACCAAAATGAACGTATGCGATCGTGATGTGTTGGATTTCTGGGTTTGATAAGATAGGAGAGAAGCTGTGCTTCAGTTATCTCGGACCTCGAGAGATCTGAAGAGTATTTAATTTATTTATTTATGTATTTATTTAGCCCAAGAGCTTCCTCTGCTGGTTGTTTTAAATAATACCTGGAGCATTTTTGTCTTCCATGCTAGTTATGGGTTAAGCATTGCTTTGAAATTAATGTTGGCATACAGAATCTGTATTTCCGTATGCTGAATTTTTTTTTTCCTCTCCCATCCAGTGCTTGCAAGCACTTGAGTTCCTACATGCCAACCAGGTCATCCACAGAGATATTAAGAGCGACAATGTGCTGCTAGGAATGGATGGATCAGTTAAACTGAGTGAGTACCAGACAATTGTTTCAGTGTTCTGCTTTCGCTTTCCCAATAAACTTTGCATTATTGTGTATATATTGGTAGGAAGAGAGCTGACAGGGAAATATGAGGTGATTTTTTTAATTGGAGATGAATAGTAGAGATTAATTCCTTGTTACAGAGTGTATAACCTGCAGGTAGCTGGTATGGAAGTGCTGAGGGCACTCACGTGTAAGATTTTGAGAGTGTTATTCCAGAAGGGTGTTGAAGCAAGCCTGTTGTCCTATGAGTGTTTGGTAAATGAATTAACTGGCAGCAAGCAGTAATGCAAAGATGTAAATGATTGTGAGAGAAGAGTTGCAGCTAACTGCAGTTACTGTGTTGGTCTTTTCAGATTGTCATTATTTGCCCTTTTTGTTAGAAGGTCACTAACAAGACAACTTGTGTATTATTAACAGCTTATATTGCAGTTCAGTCTTATGCTGCACCTGTGCTGGGTCTCCTTTTCTTGGACTGAAAGTCTAATACCATTTCATTAATAAAATAATGAAATTACAAAAGAAATGACATACTCTTCAGGTAATTGTCATGCGTGCATGAACTTGTGCATAGTAAATGAGTTTCTGGTGTGTATAAACGTGACAGAAAACAAAGACCTACTGAAGAACTACAAGAAGCAGCTGTTGGGAGTGTTGAGAGAGGTGCATTATCTGACTCCTTGGTGTTCAGGAATGCACGCAACATTAAACAACCAAAAACTGAAGGGATGGATTTGAGTAGGAATTTGAAATGCTGTAAAAACGCATCTCAGCAGTATTCCTTACTCAGATGGTTTGCAGCATCATGTTGGTCATGAGATGGAGCACGAAGAAAGATTATGAGCAACCTGGCTCGCTTAGCAGCGTTGTTGGATGCTCTGATCTCCTGTGTAGGAGTTTGTTTGGTTAAAGGAGTTGTGTGTTTGTGAGCAAACAGAATGGATTCAGGAGATGAAGTGAATAGTTAGAGTCGCCTGGGGAAGGCTCAAAAATAAGAGCTGTCAATGCAAAGTGTGATGAAAGGACAGGGCAGCACCCTGTGGGAAGAAGCACTGCCCCAGGGAGACTGGGTGAAGATGAAGGAGAGGGAGACTGGAGAAAACAGGAGTTAGCTCTGGAAACGTGCTGTGTGAAGGGAAGGTACTGTGGTTGTGTTGAGGCTAGCCCTCTGGCTGTGTTTGTAGAGCTTCTATGAGCTGTTTAGGTGGAGGGTGGAAGTTGCACCTACTTCAAGCTCTTCTCTTTGTAAGAATCTGGTTTCTGGTGGCTACAGTGAGAAGAGACACCAGTCTGCCTGCCTGCTGCCTGAGCACGGGAAGGGGTGTCCAGCATTAAGGTGGATGAGGAGATAGCATCTTGTGGAAGGAGAGGCAGCAGCTAGTGGAAACTTCAAAGGCACGTGTCCTGCCCAGAAACGGGGTTGCTGTAAAGCTGTCCTCACTACTAATGCCTGCACTCACTGGCTGAACAGTGATCTACACCTTGCCTGTCTTTCTTATCTTGGCTGGTGGGATGGTGCTGAAGGCCCTGCTGGTAGCAGGACACACACACTGCTGCTGCTTCTCTGGTGTGTTTGTTGAAGTAGGCTGTGTGTTGAGTTTGATGTGGTACCTGCCAATTGGCCTGACTGAAAGAAATGCTGGTGAGGAACTCAGAAGCTTTTGTAGAGTTGTTAGGTTTTTTTTTGCTTTTCTGGGCCACGTTTTGATAATGGGGGTGGGGTAGTTCTTAATTAAACTGTCCTCTTAGTGCAACTTAGCATTTTCAGAACTGTGGCTCTTTTGTTGGTACTGCTTGGCATAACACTTTCAAAATTGATCCAAAATTAAAAACTCTCTCTCTTTCTCTCTCTCTCTCTTAAACTTAGTGTCAATAATAAAGTAAAATCTTCTTCCTGCCTTAGCTGTGTTCTTATTGATGCTTTACATGCCTGGGAAGTGGGAGTGCTGCAGCTGGATAAAGTAACATGATGGAACATGCATTGCTGCTGCACCTGAAGGCTATAGGAATAGGTGACTTTTCTTGTTTTCTTGAGTGTGGTTGTTCTCTTCAAGTAGTTACCTTGTGGAAAGGTTTGCTTGTCCAGGCTCCTTCCGCTGAGTTTCCATGTCTCTGTCAGCTGTAGTACCTGTATTTGGTGGCCAAATTGCTGTGAAACGCTCAACTCAGTAGCTGCAGAAATGAAATCTGTTTAGCAGGGCAGAATCCATGGTTTGCAGATCGACTTTTTTTAGCTCAGGGTGTATATACCACACACAGAAGAGTTGCCTTTGGTGTTCTGTTTCACTTCTTTCCTTTTTTTTTTGGCTGGTACCAGTCTAAGAATACTGAAGGAAGGACTGGGCAAAATACCTGTCTTGTACAGAATAATACTTCCGTCCCTTTTTGTGAGGACAAAAAGCCTTATCTTTTTCCCCACATAAGTCTGCCCTGCTTAAACACCTTAAGGTTTCATGTGTGCTTTTTCCCACGTTATATTTTGTAATATGGAGAATATGGTGGGGTGAAAAAACGTCCCCCCTCCCTCAGAAACCCCTCAAGTGTGGAGAAGTAACTTATGTGTGTAGTAATAGAGAAAACTAAGAAGTCCACTTCCATGGGATGCGCCAATGTAACTTCTTTCAATTCTGTTATCCTGCAGCCGACTTTGGTTTCTGTGCTCAGATCACCCCAGAGCAGAGCAAGCGCAGCACTATGGTTGGAACTCCTTACTGGATGGCTCCTGAAGTGGTCACACGGAAAGCCTATGGCCCTAAAGTGGACATCTGGTCTCTAGGCATCATGGCTATTGAGATGGTGGAAGGAGAACCCCCATACCTCAATGAAAACCCCCTGAGGGTAAGGAATGCAGATGTTCATGAGTGTTCTCCAGGTGGATCTCAGGAGGTTCAGTGTGATTCTTGGTAGCATCTGCCTTAAAGTTAATACCCTAAGACAGAAAGCTTCAGCAGTGCAAGGGAATTGCATGTGAAAGGATGTCAGCTGTCTTGAATTCGCACTCTGTTCAAAATAAGGGCAGATTGTCCCTTCTTGTAACTAAAACCTTTGACTTTGAATTCAGCCTTCTGCCTTAGTTTAGGAAAGGGAAGTCCATTAGGTTACGATTTGAGCTGCTTTGTCTGTCTGATACTTTCTTTTTTGAGATGTATATATATGAGTAACTGTTGCCAAAAGATTCTGAAGGTTATTTTCCTACTAGCAAGAGTAAATGGCAGCTTTCTTTAAGTGGTTCTTAACGTTTTTCATCTCACTGGGGAGAGGCAAAGTAGACTGCTTTTAGTAGACAAACAACCAGGCCCTTACTCATGTGGGCTGAGGTATTGTCTCTAGGCCAGTCAGTTTAAAGATTTGACCTGGTTGTACAACATTCCTTGTTTTACAGGCCTTATATTTGATAGCAACTAATGGCACACCAGAGCTTCAGAATCCTGAGAAACTGTCCCCAATATTCCGGGATTTCTTAAACCGATGTTTGGAGATGGATGTTGAGAAAAGAGGATCAGCCAAAGAGTTATTACAGGTAAGAGTCAGCTTCCCTCAGAGTCTGAGATACAGAGGCCACTTCTAAGGTAAGCCTGTGTTAAAAGGCACTGCAGACCTGACACACTCTTCTGTTTTGTGTTTTCCCCTGAGGAAAGGGGAAGGGACTTCAGAGGAGAGTAAGTTGGGAGGAATCACAGTCATCAAAGCTTGTACTGAATGTTCTGAAGTCTTTCTGGCAGTAATCTGTGCCATCATTCTGCCACATTATCTAACAGTTGGTGAATTTACTGTAGTGCAGCTTTTGAAGTGAGCAGAATAGGACTGAGAGAAGACATTTGAGCAGGAAACCTCTTACTGGAAAACAGAGATGAGACAGTTTTGGGAAGAGGAGGGATGATTAGCAGGCTATGGGTGCTGTGAACCACTCGATCAGTTCCTCAAGAAGCTCCACACTGATAATTGCACTGCTTTCTTTATCTCAGGATGGAAAGAGCTGTATGAATATGTGCCTTACGCTGGCTTTTTAAACTGCTCTTTTGTTTTGTTTCATTACTAATTTACTGTGTTTCTCTCTTCCTGGCAGCATCCCTTCTTGAAACTGGCCAAACCTCTGTCTAGCTTGACGCCTCTGATCCTGGCAGCCAAAGAAGCAATGAAGAGTAATCGCTAACATTACTGCCCCGGCCTACGTTTGTTTGGTTTATGGTTTCTTTTGTTTTGTTTTTTACAAATCCTTTTAATATATGAAATTGTTACACTTCTGATGGGAGGGAAGAGATTTGTGGGTGGGGTGGGATGGGGGGAACATCTGCAAAAGGGAAGCAACTCTCATCCAGAAGACACCTGACATAAATTGTGGTGAATCTAGTGATCCCTCTCTGGGGTCCAGGAGGAATTAAGGACTGAATTACTGGCTTTTTTTTTTTTCATTTTTAATTTTTATTTTCCTTTTTTTCTTTTTCTTCAGACAGCCCAGAAATGCCACTTAGCATGCCCAGGGTTTTAAGGGCTTTAATGACTTTACTGTAACAACTCCCATTCATTGTACCCTTCTGGGTACTTTCAGTACTTGAATGACTGATTCAAGCTTTCAGAGAGCAGCACTAATTCTACCTGCTGATCTCTTTCGTTCTCCTCTCCCTCCCCTCTACCTATAAATTGCTCTAGTAAGCTCCCAGATGACTAGATTCACAGCAAGCGTGACAAATGTGAAGGTACATCTTGTCCCTTCTTTCTTGTATGGATTATCTGTTACTCAACTGTTTAATTAACAACATGGCTACTTAAGAAATCACAATATCAGATGTACTTTGGTTTTTCAGTATGGAGAGAGGGGGAAGAGAAGTGTTAATGTTTTTCACATGCCTGTGCTCTGTGGACTATTAATTGAAGATGTTGCTACTTCGTAGAAACCTCACGACTGGTCAAGTCTTTGGATGTCAGTTTATGGATATGTAGGTAAGGGTCAGATAGTTTATTTATGATCAAATGATCAGCTATAGTCAGGGCAAGAAAACAATTCCAGCTGTCTTCCTGTGTGCTCTTTTTCCCATTAGACTTGCTGGCCAGAAGCTTAAGGGGTGTTTTGCTTGGTGTGGTGGGTGGTTCAAAAACATGTATCGTATCTGTGCTCTGACTTGGGCTTTGGAAGTTATGCTGGTGCCTTTGACTTATTATTTTACTTTTCCTTTCTTGTATCAAATACATTTTTGTATATGTTGTATTTTTTTCCCCAAGCAAGTAATGCATCAACGTATGGAGTTGTCAGAACTTAAGTATTAGAGCTATTTTTTTTCCAGTTTTGTATGTGCTCTGTTTGTGTTAATGACATCAAAACAAGTCATCAGATCTGAGGACACTGAAGATGCAGGATTTTTCAAACAGAAGATTACAGACACCTGGAAATGCCCAAGTGCTGTTCTGAGAACACGGAGGCTGAGAAGGGAGAACAGTGCCTTCAGACATCCATGGGGCTTATTTAACGGGCTGGTTGGAAGCTGAAGAGACTTGGTGCATCATCACACTGACCCTTTCTCGCTGCAGACTCTGCCAGCCAGAGCGGCTGAAGTCGGACAGTCAATGCAAGAAAAAGTGCCTCCCTCTAAAGGGACAGTGAGAGCCTTCAGCAACTGACTTCTTGGTGTGTTAACGGGGCCAGTGTAAAAGAGCCTGTGCCCCGGGCTTCTTTTAGTGCTACAGTCTATGCATTTCAACTTCCTGAACAGTTTAATGAAGAACTAATTGTAGTTACAATGTGCCAAACGATTCTGTGAATGAATAACCATTACTTTACTGGGATTTTATCTTTTGCAGTGGGCAGGACCTGGGATGGATAGGGTTATTGCTGGGTATTAACAGAGGACCCTGAATAAAGTGGATGCACACCTTTATGAACGTCGCTGGCAGAAGGTTGAAGTCATTTTTAGATCATTTGTACAGCAATAGGAATAATAAAAAAAAAAAAGTCTTGGGGACTGGTAGCCAAGGTAGGGCAGAACTCAGAGCTGAGAGCAGCCAGCCAAAAGTGCTGAGCCTGTGGCTGCTGGTGAGGGAAGGTGAGTGGGACTGCGGTCCCGAAATGTTGGCTGTGGCTCAGCAGCTTCTAGGAGGTGGCTGAGTGCCAACCAGGTGCCTTACTGCACAGGGATCTGCAGTGCCATTGCTCAGTCTGTGTTCTGCTCTTGCCCGGCAGGAACCCAAGTACAGAACTGCACCATCAGAGAACAAAATCTCTCTAGCTGCATGTGAGAGAATAGCTGTGGTTTTAAGTTCAAGATAGCGTCTCGTTCCAGGCAGAAAAATCTGGATGCATTTCCCAGGCCAAATGCATGGCAGGCCGTGGATGCTGTAAACTCCAGAATGGCATTGCCCCTGGTTTCAATGCATCTGGCTTCCTGATCAAGTGAAGCAGCAAGGAAGCTTGGCTAAGGAAAAAAAAACATCTTATTGATGATTCCCTCTTTGTCCATTGCTGGCAATGGGCTTTGTGAAACTCCTTGTGCCAGAGTTAAGGTGGGAGCTTTTCTTTCTTGTTTTCCTTCTCTTTTTTTTTATTATGGCACGATCTAGACAGTAAGATAAGTATAACTTGTGATAAATTTAGATTTTTTTAAATAGAAAAAAAAAACAACAACATGAAATCGTAAGTAACTTTAACTTATTCACTTTTATTGATGAATGAGAACGGTTTTTAAACTTGTACTATGAAAATTGTCCAATTTAAGTCTACTTAGGAGGTGGTTTCCAAGCTTACAGTCATCCTAGCAAACAAGACTTAGCCCAGCCCCGGAGTTAAAACATATCTTGACGCTTGCTGGAATGGTGCTAGCTCTGAGTTGAGGGGTGCTGGAAGGTGAGCTCAGAGATGAGCTGGGTGGGAGCTGAGCTGGCAGAAGGGCAGAGCCACGAGGGGTTGCCACACTCTGCTTTTGGGTCTCTGTGGGTTTCTCTGCCAATGCCAGCTGCATGTCCAAAGCTGCAAGCTTATGTTTTCTTTCCCCCCAAATGGAGGTTAGCAATTTTAAGACTTGCTGCTGCTCAGCTTGGCTAAGGCAGACCGACAGAGGAGCCCGAGTTTGAGTACTGAAAAGGAAGGGCTCGCTTTAGGAAGTTGTTTCCCACACGTCTCGCTCTCTTGGGTGCCAGCCCCAAACTGCCCTGTGATCCAACCAGTGTGTGATGCATATGGGATGTCAGCTTGGCAGCTCGTGGCTGGGGTGCACGTGTGCAGGAAACGCGTGGCTCTCTGGATCTCCATTGCCATCGAACAAAGCAGGATTGCTCATGGGAAGCAGGCACGGTGCTGCGAGTGTGTGCTCTGATGTGGGGCAGTGCTGGCACGCTGGGCTCCTTTGGTGGAGGGTGGCTGGGGGGGAGCAGGAAGGCTGATAAAGTCTCTCCAGCTGGTGTTGAATAAGTGTCTCTGGTGCGTTTTCCCTCTGTCCCTCACGCTATCAGTGGAAGTGGGTGCAAGCTTTTTTTTTTTTTTAAACTGTCTTCAGTTTTTAATGTTGCCTTTTGTGTAATTTAATCCCATTATGTTATTTAATTGTTACTGCAATATTAACTACTGTATTTGTTGACTTTGTTTAATAACTGTTCTTTCAGGGCTAGAAATAAACTTCTGAAAAAAAACCCAACCAACTCAGTGTTTTTCTCCCCTTCCCCGTGTCTTCTAAGGTGAAAGTAGTTGGAAAGAGTGAAGGTGTAGAGGTCTTAATGAGATTAGCAGAATATACTTGTTTGTAATTGAGCTTCTTAGGAGCACTTTAATGATGGTGGATGTAACTTTGTGCTGTCCTTGCCTGATCTGTTTGATTTTAAATGTCATTACTCCCCAGCTTCACGTGCGCTTGGCCCAGCACGCTGCTGCCATCGTTGCATCTCCTGCAATTCACTCATCCATCCTTTGAAGAGAGATCCCTCACTCTTTGTGCAAATGGAGCAAAGCAGCCTGGTTCATCATGGCCACATCTTCTGTTGCTTGTACTTCATGTTGGAATCACAACAGTGCCGTGTTGCAGTCCAGTTGGAGGAGATTGAAAAGAGCATCTCTTGGGCAGATGATGTTTCTGGCTTGACTGTGGATATCAGCATCCCCATGCTGTGCGTTTCCCGTATGTTGTTGGGAAGTTGTCTTGTTCCCTTTCTGGCATGTTATGTGAACCTTGCTCATACTGTTGACAGAGGGAAGCGAAGAAACTGCTTGTCTTCAAAAATGCTTCACACAAAGCACTGTCTCTTCAGGTTCATTAACTTGCTGGAATATATATATAGTCGACCCTTTATGCACTTAAACTGGAAAAGGCATCTGAGACCATCAGGTCCAACCAAGTGATGTGGAGGTGCATCGAGTGAGTAGGAGGGATGAATAGGACTGGAGGAGCAGAGGCAGAGCAAGTCAGTGCCCAGACTCGAGCTCCTGGTGCTTTCTGAATGGCTCGTGAGCAATGAGTCCGGCTTGGTACAGCTGCGGATCAGAGGTGAAGATGCTGATGTGACCCAGCAGCCTGATGGCACGTCCTGGAGATCCCTTTCCAAGTGTTCTTTTCCTCGTTTGGCACCTGGGTTATCCTTAGAGACAGACTTCTTTGAATTTGGCATTCCCCAAACCACCATTGGGTGAGCACCTGGGGAAACAAATGTCCTGAGGAAAGAAAGCAGCTCTGGTTCCCATCATACAGGAATGCATATCCTTGTGGAATGTCGGTGAGGAGTGAGCTGCTGCTCCCGCTGTCAGGATGAGGAATGCAGGCAGAACCCAGGAGGCATTGCCATTATTTGATGGTGACAGCAGTTCTGCCAGTGCAGCTGGGAGAGATCCCTTCCACCAGAAGGAGATAAAATGTCCCTGACACTGAAACCCACCTGTGGGCACACGGTGCCAGGAGCAAACAGTGTGAGGTCACTCTGGGAACAAGGATGGGGAAGAGTACACCAGCCGGGCTCTTGTGTCAGCTGAAGGAGGGCTTCACTGGGCCCTGGGCTGCACCATGGTGCTTGGTAAATGCCACAGAGGGAGGAGGAGCTGGCTGCTGGAGGCATGGATGTGAAGCAGCCATTTGGAAGACCCGAGCAGCTCTGGGCAGTGCTTGTCCCCGTGCCTCCTGCAGCTCGCACATGCCGCGTTTCCCAAGGCTTCCCTGCCGCTGGGCAGGTGCCACGTATGGCCTTATAAAACAGAGGCTTGAAGGCTTTTCTGCTCCTCCCCGGGGGCTGCAAGCTGCGTGGCTCTGTCTCTCCCTCGTGTGCCTTTCGCTATGGTCGGCCTGAACGTTTCCATTGCCTTTTTCTTCCTGATGCTTGGCACGTGCGAGGTGCTCAGGTGGCTCTCCAAGAGGCTGCTGTCCCCGGGGCTGTTGGTGTGCCTGGCTGCGGAGCTGGGCTGCTCGCTGCAGCTCTGCTCGGGCTGCCTGGAGCTGAGGATGCTGCTGGAGATCGGTCCTTGGGGCGGCCTTGGTCTCGACGTGGTCCTGACTTTGCTCTTCCTCCTCTTCGCGGTTCATGCTGCCTGCGCAAACGGAGCGGCCGCCAACCCCACCGTCTCTCTGCAGGAGTTCCTTCTCCTCGAATGCGGCCCCATGGCCACTGTGGCCAAAATACTGGCCCAGTGCACGGGCGCAGGAATGGGTTGGGCCCTCACCAAGCTCTACTGGTCCTGGGAGCTGACCCAGCTCCACCTCATCCAGAACCTGATAGCTTCTGAGTGCAGCTCCTCCATCCGCACATCCCCCCACCTCGGAGCCCTGGTGGAGGCCACCTGCTCCTTCTTCTTCCACCTCATCCTCCTCAGGGTGCGCCGCAGCCCTGCTGCATGCCGTGTGCCTGTCCTGGCAGCCACTGTCACCTTCCTGACCTACGCAGGTGAGCGCACCCCTCCGTTCCCCCGCAGCGTGGCTTCTGGGGAGGAGCAGCCCCTTCTCCCTCCTCCACGGCTCGAGCTGAGAGAGGATGTCTGCTGCAATGTTTGCTTTCTGCTTACTTTGGGGTGGACGGCTGGTTAGGGCATCTGAGCGATGCAATGACATGTGGGAGGACGCTGACAACCCTGCTTTCCCCCCCACGCAGCCGTGCCAGCCACGGGAGCCTTCTTCAACCCTGCCCTGGCCACTGCCAGCACCTTCCTGTGCACGGGGAGCAGCCTGCGGGACTACATCCAGGTGTACTGGCTGGGGCCTCTCGCAGGTGAGCCGTTTAGGGCCCCATCCCACCATCCCAATCTTCCCAGCAGAGGGCTGACAGCCCTTTTTGGGTCACCGTAAGCCTCGCGTAGTGGGGGTGCACGCACATGGGAAGGCACGCTCTCGTTTCAGGGATGCTCGCTGCCCTCTTGCTCTACCAAGGCAACATCCCGAGGTTCTTCCAAAAAAACCTGCTGTATGGCCAGAAGAGCAAGTACAAGATACCCAAGGCCAGGGTGATGCATGCAGAGGACGGAGAAGAACGGCAGAAGGGGAAAGGGGAGAAAAGCAACCCCACACCTCGTGCCTGAGCCCCTCTGCTGGGAGCGGGTCTCCTGGCACAGAGCATTTTGCACACCTGAGCCTGCAAACGCTGGCTGTGGGGGTGAAAGCAATGTGTTTGCAGAAATTACTGGCTGTGTGGTGTGTGCAGGAAGCTTGCAGAAACTCAGGACCATTACGTGGGCACCCTTGGGCAACTCCAAGGTGGTTGCATCATGCTGTGTTTTGAAATGATCCCTCTGTGCCTCTTACAGCCATAAAAACAGAGCGTAAACCGGTAACAACTCTTGGAGACTTGGGATGTGGAGGGAGTTGTGAAATTTGGCATTATTTGAGTTAAACTGGGGTCCCCAAATCGCCCAGCACAGGGAGAAGGGTTTAAAACACTCAGAAATCCACAGCAGCAGTGCACAGCACGTCCCCCTCTCCCAGTGCCATGCTTGGCCTGTGTTTCACATGCAGCTGGGGAGCTGCAAGGTGACAGTAATGGGTTCGTGAAGAGGTTCTGGTTCTGGTATGCGGCACAGGTGGGCAGTTGCATGCAGACCCCCACCAGCACCAGCCCTGGGCTGCTCTCTGTGGCCGTGTGAACCAGCCCTGCTAACACAGCACTCTGTGAAATAAATGTTGCAGTTGGCACGAAGGTGAGTGGGGTCGTTCCTCCAGAAATCTGCTTTTGGGGGAGGGGGGGATTTTTTTCCTTCCTGGCACGGACTCTCCGGATACTGAATTCCCTGTGGCCTCTGTGGGAACCCAAGCATTAGAGATTTGCTCTGGGATCCAGCCCTCATTAGCTGAGAAGCAATCAGAGTGATGACATGTCACCCAACTGCATTGATGGTGGGTTTGGTGTGCGGTGTCCCCTCCCCTCATGCTGGATGCAAAGACCCTCAAGGTTCCCTGTCCAATTGGACGTGGGAAACTCGGATCCTCTGCCATTTCTTTTCTGAACGTTTTTTGGTTTGGGATCATGCTGACAATGGGGCGTTTGCAGGATTTCTCCATTTTGATCGAGATGAGAAATCCTCAATCGTTTTAGGGTTATTTTAGATCTATGCTCAAAGCCACCGAGGCTGTGAGAAAGCTTTTAGGGTTGGGGCTCATTTCTTGTCCACACTGCTTTGCTGCTCCTTTGTGGCTGACCTCACCATGACCGATGCTTGAGTATTTTTTTCTCCTGGGCAGAACATGGAGCATTCCTAGAGCTGCTCCGAGCAGAGGGCCTGGGATGCCTGCACAGAGATGCTCACACAACACTTTTATTTTTCCAATAGAGGTGTCTTTCTGTTGGACTGCTGAGATCATGTACTCTAATGAAGGGGAGTAGAATAGGAGTGACAACAAACACTGTTGTTTTTAATTAAGAGGCTGCTCTCCCAGCACAGCAGCGCTGAGGCTCAGTGGAGGAGAGCTCCATCCAAACTGACAAACATTCCTGAGGTGTAAATGAAGCCCTGCAGCCCTGGTGTACAGCCTGGCACCTCCAGCTGCAGCCTGTTGTGCCTCCTGGCACTGAGCAGCTCTAGCGTCCGATTCCTGCTGACCCCTCTCAGCATGGGACAAGCAGCCCAGAGCTGCCGTCCTCCTCGTCCCCTGAGGCTGGGGTTCATCCTTGCTGGCTCAGGAGTGACCCCAGAGGAGTCACAGCAAATCAGGCCCCATGGTGTGTCCTAAGGGCTTGCTCTAGGGGCTCCGCAGCCCTTACCTCCCACCTGGGCTGCACCAGGGCAGCAGTGACACCAGTGCCCAGGGGTGGGTGGCTGGCCGTCCTCAGCGGAGGGAGCTGGAGAATGAGGCCAGGACGAGGGCTCAGTGCCGGGTGCCCTCCAGCCTGAACTGCAAGGCTTTGCCCTGCTGCACGCCCTGCAGCGAGGGAGCGACCTGAGGGGGCTTCTGGAGTGGCCTCTGCGGGGTCTCCTGTGGGGGCTTTGGGGGGAACTGCTTCTTGTAGAGAGCAGTGCTGTACTGCAGCTCTGGGGTCACCAGGCGCCGGCACATGTGCTCCGTCGCCTCGTCCAAGCCCTGCTTGAGGTTGTAGCCTAAGATCCTGGCGTTGCCATACTGCAGCGGCCTCAGGGAGGAGTCCTTGATGTCCTTTGGGCCCACGCTGCCCGTCCCTTGCAGGCAGGTCCTCGCCAGCTCGGCTTGCCTCTGCCGCAGAGCCTGGACCTCCCTCCACATGCGCTCCCTCCCGATGTCTCGCTCGATCCTCTCCCAGAAGGTCCTGTTGAAGTGGGTGTAGATTTCCCAGTCTAGCCTGTTCCAGGCCTTTATCTTCTCGGCTGTGACGCTGGAGAGTGGGGACCTGGTGCTGCTGTTCCTGCTGTTGAGCGGGAAGGACACGACGCTGTCCAGGTCCCAGCACAACGTCTCCTTCAGCAGCACCATGGACTCGTCGAAGTACTCGGAGATGAGCAGCAGGTCGAAGGACGCCTCGATGGCCTTCAGCATTAAGTTCACCCGCTTGGCCGTGACCTCTGCGTCGGGGTTGAAGCCGAAGTCAAACGTCATGAGGTTCCTGGCGTAGTGGCTGTCGCCGGCTGTGGGGTTGTAGAAGCGGTAGGGCTGGCTGAGGAACTCCTCCAGGCTGCGGGCGCGGGAGAAGGCCGACGTGCCCTTGTAGTACACGAAGGAGGACTCCATGAGCTGCACGGGGTTCCTCAGGATGGAGAAGTAGACGGCTGTGCTGGGCACCACTTTTTGCACCTGTGGAGGGGGAAAAAAATGGAGTTTTAAAGGTGGGGAAAAGTGGAAGGACCTGCTTGCTGGAAAAGCAGAGGTTTGTCTACAGAAGCCCTACAGAGATGCACGAGGAGGGCCACAAAGATGCCCACAAGGCTGGAGCACCTCTCCTACGAGGATGGGCTGGAGGAGCTGGGCTTGTTCAGACTGGAGAAGTGAAGGCTCCAGCGAGACCTTGTTATGGTCTTAAAAGGGAGATCATAAACAGGAGGGAAACCAGCTTTTTACATGGATAGATAGTGAGGGACAGGGGGGAGTGGTTTTAAACTAAAGGAGGGGAGACTTAGATGAGATGTTGGGGGAAGTTTTTCACTGAGAGGGTGGCGAGGCCCTGGCACAGACTGCCCAGAGAAGCTGTGAATGTGCAATCCCTGGAGGGTACTCAAGGCCAGGTTGGATGAGGCCACAAAGAACATGATCTAGTGCTTGATCCAGCAGTCGGCAACTCACCCCTTGGCAGGGGATTAGAAATAGATCATCTTCGAGGTCCCTTCCAACTCAAGCCATTGTATGATCTCTGAATGCTTCCATGCTTTCCACCTTGCTCCTGCCCTGCTCCTTACCTCCGGCAGCAGGAAGCGCATGTGGTGGCACAGGATGTTGAACTGGGGCGGCTTCCTCGGGGAGAAGCCCTGCACGAACCTCGCCATGAAGTGGTGTGGGTAGAAGAGCTGGTGGCCGCCCTTGAGCGGGAAGGCGAAGGTGAGGTTGTGCATCTCACCGAATCGGAAGAGGATGTTCATGACGGTGCTGCTGGCGCTCTTGTGGACCTTCAGGAAAACGATGTTGGTCTTAGGTTTGCATGTTTTCTGAAAGAAGACGTCTTCTACCTGCTGGCCATCCCCAAGGGCTATCTTGTCTGTAGAGATTTCTGTCCAGCTCGGGAGCAGTCCTCTCTCCAGCTCTGTCCTATAGAAGTTGTCTGCCCTTGGGAGCTGAGCTGTATCGAGCACGGTGTGTTTGAGTGAGTCACCCCAAGGTCGGGGCGGAGAGCCCATCGCTTTATGCTGAGGTGAGCTCTGCAATGTCACCTGCATCACCTGGGGTGACGTTATTTTCTTGTGCTCCTCCACGGCGATGCTGTTTGTGAAGAGAACACCATCATCAGTATCTCCCAGAGCTGTGGTGGTACTTTTAGGAACACCTGGAAACGTATCCCCTTGGGTTGCTTTTTTGGGGCTGGAGAGCTGGGATTTCAGCTGTGGTGCTGAAAGATAGGCTTTCATCTTGTTGCTGCTCTCCGCAGGCTGCCAAGCCCAGTGCCCCTCTTGGCTGTCTGGACTGCTCTCCCGTGCTGTCACCTGTCCATAGTGCACGTGCATCTGGAAAGCATCCCGTGTGTTCTCAGTTAACATGGGCTCCAGCACAGCCTTTCTCTGCCTGTATGGGTTATCATCCTCCCTTGGTGGGCCATGGGTCTGGAGGACATAGTTAGGGCTCTCCTGGCTGTGGTCTGTGGTCTGCTGCAGGGCACGCTCCAGCTCACAGTGGCAGTTCCTGCAACAGGGAGAAATCAAGCTGGCAGCAGGAGGTAAGGGACCCCTGTTGGGAGCACTGAGTGTGCCGTTGGGCTGAGCTGGAGAAACAGCCAGGCTGCTCAAACTGATTTCTGCTGCCTGGGTGTTGCCCTACCCTTCACTGCTCTCCACAAATGCGTGGGGAGCTTCTCCTGCCTGCTGTGGGAAGAGCAGCCACCAGTCCCATGGGAGCAGGGCTGCTGGTGACAAGCTCAAAGGGGTAGGGGAAGGAGGGAGCATGCAAGGTGGGCAGCTCCTCTGCAGCCACCCCAAAGCATGCTCCTCTTTCTCTATTTGGGGTGGGAGACTGCTGCTGGACGTAGAGCTTGACCACCTGGCACAATCAGCCTGGCAGGTCGGGATGGATGCAGGATGCGAAGGACAGGTCAACATCAATGTGGCCATGCCCCGTGGCACTGGAGGAAAGGAGCAGAGCCCATGTCTCTGGGGAGCAAGACAGAGCTTGGAGCAGCCAGGTTTGACCCCAAAGGAGGACTCAGCTCTGAGCAGCATGCAGGGGTTGGATGAGGGAGCCCCAGAGGGGTCGCTTCCCAGCCGGACTTTCCTGTGTTTGTGGTTGGGTGCATTTTAACCCTTCTCAGCTGTTGGTGAAGTGCAGGTTTACCCTTCTGCCTGGGACATACCTGGTAGGTTGCAGCTTCTCCACAACTTGAAATGAGACCAGGAGGAGAATGAGGAGGCTGAAGGAGACCCAGAGCCGACCTGGCTGGCACCTGTATATTGCCTTCAGGTTCCTGCAGGGAAGAGGATATTTCAGACCCGTTCGTCACATCACGTGGGGGAAGAAATACGTGAGGCACAAGGCAGAGGGAAAAGAGACCTTGAGGCTTTCCCGGTGACACCCACCAGAAATTAGTCTTGTATTTTGTTTATTTTTAATTTATTTTTATTTAGCTTTAAGATAAGGTCATTTTCCATGGGTGGAAGAGGTGTCAAGACAGCGATAACCAATGAACATTGACAGCTGTGCATGAGCAGTGGAGCCTAGTGGAAATTTCCAGCCACGACACAGATATCACACCAAAAAGGTAAATAGTGATAACAGTAAAGTCACTCAGCTGCTCGGGGATGCCTTGCCAGCATGGCTTTAGCAACAGGAGCAGGCACTGCTTGCACTCACCTTGCTCTCCCTGGCTGAGAGATGTCTGGTCCCATTCTATAAACAAAGAGGAGATGCCTTTGCTCCTCTGCCCTCTGCTTCTCTCTTCTGCTATGGGGCCAGGTTGAGCATGGGCACCTCCAGGTCCTGGAAAACCTTTCTGTGGGGATTTTGCTGCTCACAGGGCTTGGTGGAGCTGGATCTTGATGCTAACCTTACCAACGGGAATCAATGGAGCAGCTGGAGGGCCGAGCTTCCTGGAGAAGGGATCAGTTTGCATTACATTTCTGCCAGTGATTACCTGGGGATGTGCCATTGTGTAATGAGGGCTGGTTTGTGCTGAGGACCTGCTTAAATCCCCTGCTGTGGGCTGTTCTTGGGTGGGAAAGCTGCTGGAGAAGCTGCACTCTGCTTTGTGGTCTCTGCTGAGCAGGGAGTGGAGGGTACCAGGGAGTAAAGATGAAGGCACTTGGAAGCTGCGCTCTAATCCTCTTTCTTTGATACTATCTCCTTCTTTTATCAGTGGGCTGTTTTGGACAAGGGGGCCTGGAACTGCACAGACCTGCTGGTCCCAGAGCTGCTGGGAGAGGGATGGTGACAGACACAGCACTCGAAGTGGTCATGTGTATCCTGTTGATCTGGGTTTGCCGTTAAAATCTGGCTTTGTCCCAGAAAAAATATCAAGTGTTGTGACTAATTGTAATTGGCTTTCAGCGGTCGTGCTCCGCTTCGGACAGAGGCATGGTTCTGATTGCATCTCAGCTCGCTGGGTTGGAATGGTAAGCTTCTGGGATGTTTCTAACATCTAAAAGTGGTGCAGGGCTTCCTTGCCAGCAGCGTTGCTCATGCACGTGTGCTTCATGCAGGTTTACTTCTGGGTTTGCTTCCACGGTGCTCCCCAGGTGGTTGCAAGCTTTCACCGTACCCGTGTGAGGTCTGGGCTCTGAGCCAGATGCCTTTTTGGTGATGAGTGAACAAGTGGTCCCAGATGTGCCACACGTGGTGGCCATTTAGTCTGACTGGGCTCGCACAAAGGCAGAGCGCTTCCCCCGGGGTGGTTGCTTGGATCAAGGAGCACACAGTGAGGAAGGAAGAGCTGTGGCAATGGAGGTGCTGAGGAGTTGCACTAAAAACAGCAAAACCAGGGCTGCAACACATACGCTGTAGGTGCGTAGAGAAGGGCTTGTCCTGCCCTGAAGTGCTCTCTCCCAGCAGGAGGGTGTCAACAGGCGTTGTGCCAAGTTCCAGCCTTGTCCAGGCTGCTCCTCACCCATCTCTCCAAAACGGAGCCTTCCCAGGAGCCCACCTTACTCTGGGCACATTCATTGGGTTTGCTGTTCGCTGCTCTTCTTCCTTTGCATCACAGGGCCTTTCAGGAGATGCTGTTCCTGCCTAGCACACGGGAGAAACGCTGCCTCCCCAAACTTCCCCACATTTAACCATTCCCACCATGGCTTCCACCTCCAGCCGTTCCTCAGCACAGAGGCACTGCAAGGACGTGACCTCTGCGTATAGCACAAGTAGTGCTGAAGGAGATAACGCTGTAATTAACAGATAAAATTCAACTTACGTGATCAGGTACCTTCTCAATTTCAGCATGGTGAGCTGGGGCCACGGCCGTGGGTGCTTGCTGTCGGGTTAGCACGGAGAGTCTGGGAGAGCAAACACGCGGAGCCTGGCTTGTGTGCCTGCATCTGGTGGCCCCTCCCTGGGTGCCGTCCCTCTGGTGCCCTGCTCTGCAGCGCCTGCCCCCGGGCAGGCTCTGGCTGGTGGCAGTTTGCTCAGTCAGCCTTGGGGGCTGCGGTGGCCCTCAGCAATCCTTTGCACCTCGGTGGGCAATGGGCAGGCTGACCGGGGCGGGTAGGGTAGGCATGGTGGTGCCACCTGTGTTTGCATCCCTGCTGCCCTCCTTGGTCTCATCCACGATTGCAGATGCTTTCTCCCATCATGTGTCCTCGTGCTCTGCTCTTTGCTCCTTTTTTTCTCCGTCTCGTGTCCTTGCCTTCTCGACAAAGCTGAGGGCAGACACGGCTTGCTCGTAAGTCCTTGCCATTGAAAACCGCTGCAGTGATATGATCTCCGTGTCTGTGCTGCGGGGAGATGCTGTGCAGAATGCGTGGTGTCTGCATGGCTTGGAGGCCACCCTGCCCATCCCAACCTGCACTCTCCTGAGGTCTTCACTCCCCATAGCAGGACTGTGTTGTGCCAAAATGACCAACAGCTGCCCCCCCTGCCCTGCTTGGAATTCAGTGCTTCCCAGTACCAGATCAGAGATGGTCACTGGGTCAGCTTCTTGCTGGCTGGTGGACCATGCAAGAAAAAGGAGAACTGGGAGGCTCTCTTGCATGACAGAACTCCAGATTCTCCTCCCTTTTCAGCAGCTTTTCCTCTGCACCCTTTCCCCTTCGGGGCTCATCCCAGCATCCCACACAGCACCAGCAAGGACACAGCCACAACCCTGAGTCCTGAGCCCAGGTAGCAGGACAAGATACTCCTTGCATTTGGCCACCAAACACCTGGGGCAGCAGTGGGAGTGGAGAATGTGATGTGTGCCGTAAGGGTGGTATGTGTTATGGCCATGCGTCTCAGGGATAGGCAGACAGAGCTGTCTGAGGTCCCTTCCGGACAACACCTTATTCTTTAGGGACAGAAGGGCCCAGCTCGCTCCCTTCCCCCTCCTGTCACCTCTCCCTGGCACAGGCAAGCGCTGCCTCTCCCCGTTCACCTCATCGAAACCACAAGTTTGCTGTAGGGCTGCTGTGTTCTCCACCCATCCTGTGCTCCTGCTATCTGACAGGCTGGCAGCTTATCTTGAAGCTTGGGGCCAGGTGAGATCTGTGGGCTAGTTCATTGGGTGTGTGGATCAAACCCACTGCTGCTATTGCAAATCCTGACTGGAGGGATGGAGCTTCTCTCCTCTCCTCGTGTGATCTGAGATGGTTGAGCCCATCTAGGGAGCTGTGGTACTGTGAGGTCTGCAAGCTTCCCCAGGCAGGACTGTGCGAGAGATCCTATTGCTGCGGGGCGTGGGGTAATCTTTTCCAAGAGCATCCTCAGGCACAATACGAGAAGAGGCTCATGAACATGAGGGTGCCCAGGTTTGATCCTGCTCCTGTTGTGTTGTTTCTTCTTTCTGGATGGTCACTTGTGGGATTTGCTGCTGCTCAGCTCAGCCATTCCCCTAAATACAAAGCTATGTGTCTGTGGAGCTCCAGTGTGGGGCTGTAATCCTGATCAGGACCCCTATTCCTCTCTGCTGCTGTGCAGCCTCTTTCCTTGCCATGACTATGCATCTGTGGAACAGAAAATCCAAAGGGAAAGCTGCCTGCTCTGCTGAGGTTACAGGAGATGCTGATGGCTTTCTTCCAGGGTTATGGGTATGCTGCACCTGCGTTTGCAAGGCAGGCATCTCTGACCCATTTGCTAGCCTACACCTGGAGTTAGTGTGAGCAGCAACGTGAGGGAAGGTGAGCATTGCTCTGGAGAGGGAGCAGAAGAGTCCCAGGCTGGGATTTCCATCTTCTGGAGCTGGACTACTCAGCAAGAGTTGCAGGGCGCTCAGTGAGGGCATCCCACAAGCTTCCCACCATTCTCTAGAGGTCTGAGATGCATCACTAATACGTAACGAGGCTAGACTCATCCTCTTCAAACAAACAGACCAAGTCTGAAAGGACCGTTTCATTTCTTCAGACCCAGGTTTTATCAAGCGCCGATGACCAATCTTGCTCTCCTTCCCCTTCACAGCGAGGCCAATGTGTTCAGAAGGGTGTGGTTTCGAGATACGGTGGAGCAGCTGGCGTGGGACTTGTTGCAAAGCTGGCAGGTAAGCAAGGGCTTTCCAGGCTCAACAGAAGGAGCAGCAAAGCTTTGCTCTCCAGCTGTTATGGTGTCATGAAAGCAAGAAGTGGGAGAAAGGCCACCTCTACTCTCCAGTGCAGTGATATTCCTTGTCAAACAAGGACAGGATTGATGTGCTAGCATGTGTTGGCAGGAGGGATGGGGCTGTAGCCTGGAGAGTGCAGGCAGAAAGCGAGGTTGTCTGTGGGAGTAGGCACTGGGGGCACAGGGCAGATCAGGAAACGTCTTCTGGGACTTTGCCTGGTTTTGGGAAATGATTCTGTGGTGGTTCCTTGCAAACAAGCACCAGTGGCTGCCTAACATGAAGCTCATGGTCTGTTGTGGCTTTACTTTCCTAATTGTAAGAGAGTGATTGACTGCTTGAAGAAGTAATACCACTATCAGTGGTTGGGATGGTTTCCAAGGAAAGAAGAGCCAAGTGATGCTTCAGAAAATGGCAGAGCTGATCAGGAGGGTGTTTTCACCATCCCAGGTTGGCCAGAAAGAATTGCACACGGAGGCTGGGGAATTGCTGGGGGTGAAAGTGGTCACAGGGCTTTCTTTAGCAGTGGTGGAGCAGTGAAGTCTTGAATGTGAGAAGTGAGGGAGTGCGACTGAGTTCCGTGTGCTGCAAAGGCTGCCCCTGCTCTCAGCATTTTGGCATTACCTTTTCCCCTGTCTTTATTTCTTTTCTTTTCTTTTTGTGTGTGCTTTACCAAAGTGAGGACCTGCCCTCATCACGCTCTGCCCACCCATGGTCAGCTTGACCAACCTGTCTGTACCCTGGCATCCCAAAGCCTGGGAGGGGGGCTAAAGAAACTGAGCAGCAGTGCTATGGGTCAGATGAGCTCCAGAATCACTGCAGAGGGGGACACCACAATCTGGGGCTTTCCTGCTAAATCCCAGTGGAGGAAACGTTCCCCCCCAGCCCAACAACAAACTCTTTGTGCAGCTTTGTTTGCTTTTCAGACCAGCTTCCAGACGACTATATTCATGAAACAGCCCATGATAATTTTGACACGACTTTCCCCAGGGAATTCAGTGTGCTGTGTTATCAGCTACGTGCAAGTTTGCTTTCCAAGTCATTTTGAAATCTGTCTCTCTCAGGGCCTCCCTTTCTGCTTGTGGGCAGCCACCATTACTGACTACTTAAATTCATATTTATTTACATCTATCCCCTTCAGAGTGAGCGAGGTACCCTTGTTTAATTAGTTCCTATTAAGAGTTCCCAGATCTCTTGGGAAAATGAAATCAGACCCCTCTGCAGGGAAGTGCTCATCAATACCAGTTCCCTTGTAAAGGGTTCTGGGAGCACCAGAGCCAGTGCATCAGGGTGGGAAGTTGGGAGCAAAGCACCGCGATGGCTGCAAGGATGCTGGGCTGTACGAGCTGCCTGATGATGTAGGGGCAGGTTATGCTCTTGTGAACATCTTCCCATGGGAAGGGCCATGCAGAGGGATAAAGCAGGGCCTGTGCATCCTCCAGCCAGAGCTGCCTTTCGGTGTGAAGGCGGCAGTGCTGCTGGAGGTGTTCAGGCTGTGGTGAGAAGCACGTTCTTGCTTCTGGCTAACACTCTTCGGTTCGCATTAGGACTTTGGCCCTTAACATACACTTATTTGTTCTTTAATCTTGGTCACCTTATCAGAAGCCTTTGAACAACGAAATACATCTCCGCTCACCTTGGGAACAGGCTCTGTGATCCCTTTTGGGTTGGTTTTGTTTTCTCGCCAGGGACCTCAGAGATAAGCGTGATCCCTCATGAACCCGGACTTTGTCTGGCAGCCTCCCAGGCCTGCAGCCCTGCTGGGGTCCTGGCTGTCACTGGGGGTCAGGTTCTGCCTTCCCTGCCCAGCTGGGTGCAGCTGGAAGCACAGGGGATGAGCTTGCCCTTTCCAGCCCTCTTTGGCCATGCAGAGTGTGGCAGTGTCCTGCATTTCAGGGCTCCGTAGGTTCACCTGTCATCCCTGGGGATGCTGAGATGCATCCTGCTCTGTCTCCCACCCTGGATGATAAGGGTGGTGATACAAAGCACAAACAGCTGCTTCCTGGGCAACTGACTTCCATCTCCTGCCTCTGGAGGTGCTCCAGAGCTGGGGAGATGTGGCACTGAGGGATGTGGTCAGTGGGAATGGCGGGGTGGGCTGAGGTTGGAGCTGGGGACCTCAGAGGTCTTTTCTAACTTTAATGATTCTGTGATTCCTGTTTGCATACACTGTTGTGGCCCTCTAGAGTCTGCAGTTATCCAGGCTGAACAGTCCCAGCTTCCTCACTTCTCCTCGAATGAAAGATGCTCCAGAACCTTCAGCATCACCGTGGCCCTGTGCTGGACTTGTTTGGTTATTGTACCTTGTCTTCTCCTGGGGAGCCCAAAGCAGGTCCCAGTGCTGCAGATGTGACTTGTCGGGTGAAATTGTAGGTTTGTTTGTTTTGGTTTTTTTTGTCTGCTGCCCTGAAACTCCTGTGTGTCTTAAGACAAGGCCTGGAGCACGTACCAAAACAGTGGAAATGGCCATCAGATGAAGCCCAGCTAGAAGAGCTGTGTTGACCGAGGGAAACCAGGCAGAACAGGAATTTATAGAGAGAATGCCTTTGGAAACAGATCAGCACACACACAGGGTGGGGAGCTCATGCTCTTATTTATTGAAAGCATGACAAGGAGCCCAGGTAAACACTGGTGTCTCACCTGGGAAAACCAAACCGAAACAACACCACGTTGAAATCTAGGAGAGAGTGTATGACTTCTAGGAAAGCTGCAGCATTGGTGTGTGGGTTCACTCTGCAGTCTGGCACACGGAGGAGTGCTGGGAACCTGATGCCCACCTTGCACCCTCAGGCTGCTCCTCCCAACCACACCTTCCCAGGGGAGCAGGAAGGCACAGATTGGGAGTGTGGGTCTCAAAAGCGCTGCGTGGGAGAGGATTCTTGCAGCTGTTTGTGTGTCACTGGTCTCAAACAGCTTGCCTCCAGGTGACAAGGAGAAACAGGCTAACTCAGCCATGAGGACACACTCCATCTCCATGTGTGTTTCTGGGCAGCCCTGGGAAATGCAGGCGTTGTTTTAGAACCACACCTAATGTCAAACCATGGTAGTGGCAGCCAAAAAGCTGTGCAGGTCTGCAGGGTCCACAGGGGATTATGTCTTGCATTCCTGCTTGCTGTGAGGCTCTGCATGACATGCTGGCAATTTGGCCGTGGAACTCCATCAGCAAGGAGAACCAGAGGACTGGTGCTAACAGCTGTCACTCCACAGCTTTTATAAGGCAAGGGATTCAAAACTCTGGACTTTTCACCACTTGTCCCTGTAGGGGTCATCGAAGCAGCATGGAAATCACAGATTAACTGCCCAGAGAGATCCAGTGGGTGGCTGGGGCTGCTCAGAAGCTCCTTTACCACATTTTCCCCCCGTAGTATTTTTTATTTTTTATTTTTCACAGAATCTATTGGCACAGCTGCATTCAGCAACACAGCAGTCATTCATTCACGGGGAGGGGTGGCAACATCTCCAGATTGAAAAGCCTGGGAGCTGTCCACCTCTTTCTTTTTTTTTTTTTTTTTGTAATGAGAGGCTTTTTCATTCGGAATGCTTTTTGAAATGAAAAAGAAATGGTACGTAACGTTTAGTTGGGCTCCAAGCAACCAGCTGTTGCTCTGCCCCCACAGCCTACCCTGGTGCTCCCACTGCATGCTCAAAATGTAGGAGTCCCAGAGCATGCTCCTCCCTTTGGCCAGAGGGACCCTGGACTTGAAGCTTTCCTCTGGGGAGAGTTGCTCCCTTTGGAGATGAAGTCAGGCTCCTGCTGGGCTCCCAGGTACTCTGCTCAGTTCTGCTGCAGGTAAACCCAAATCCCACCACCACTCCCCTTCCTCACAGTGCTGACCGTGGGTTTGAACGCTGGCCAAGCCACTCTTGGCTTCTCCAAGACTGACAAAGCCTCACTGTTCAACACTGCCTGAAGGTTATCCTTGATTTTGACCATGGTAATTAACTTCATTTGGTGGTCAGTGCCCCCTAGGACACAACAGGTGGGTTGCAGAGTGACAAGGTGAACACCAAAAGGATGCAGAGTCTTCATCCTCTGCATGGATGCCCACCCTTGAGCACCTTGATCAGGGATGCTCACACTGACATTGGTGGTTGGACTAGACGGACTCAGTGATTTTTCCCAACCTTAATGATTCTACAGCAGGTTGCAGCTAAGGCAGCAGGCCGTGGCAGGCCCGAGGTCATGGCATTTCTTGCAGAGCCATTGTGTTTGAGCACAGGCTGTGCAAACCACACTACGTGCTGGGCCAAGGCCACCACTTCTCATTGGCAGCGGGTCGGGGGTTCAGCAGGAGGGGTCTAGGTCCAGAGTCTGTGTGTGAAGAGAGCTGTAACCCATGGGATGGGCGAGGGCTGGGAGCTGAGGGCTCAAGTGGAGGAGCAGGTGGGTGCAGAGGGCAGGGGGCCGAGGTGCAGCAGGCTCACGACCACTAAGCATTTCCTGCTGTGGCCCCACGCCACAAATGTGATCCTACAGAATGCCGAGGAGCTGCACAAGGTGGACATGGAGGCTTTCACGTGTTGCATTTTGGGCATGGATGTTTTCCCTCCTGCTGAGCCCTCCAGATGCATCTCCACTGCTGCTGGTTCAACATGGGGGGGAGAGGGGGTGCGTTGCATGGGAAGGCACCCCAAAACCCCAAAGCCTCTTTGCAGATGATCAAACAACTCTTCTCCCAAAGGAGGCAGCTCCAAAAAGCTGGGACAGGTGTGTTTGCTGAGCAAGCACCTCTGTTTGCTCAGAGAGGACCCGAGTTGGGCTGTGGACCTTTGTCCCAAGGTATTACAACCTGCACTCTTCTCCTCTGCTGCCCAGGCTTCAGCTCCCTTCCTCTGCCACGGGCTGAGGGAATGACCTTCCTCTGGGCCATTTATTTTCTTCTCTGCTGCTTTTTGCTGTTGTTCTTTGGCAGGGCACCAAGGGATTCCTGGCTCACCAGACTCTGTTTGTATTCCCATGGCCACATTGGGACGAGGGGCTCTGCATTCAGACAAGAAACTGTGTAGGGACAATGTGCTCCTTGGTGCCTCTCTATGGGGGTTCCAGAGTGTGAGAAGCTGCTGAGGCAGCTTATTTTGGCCAATCTGCTGAGACAGCAGGCTGCCCAGAGAGTGACTTGGGATCTGAGCAATTTTAGGATGGATGCGGGTACAGTGGCGGTGCACTGCGTGTGTCAGAAGTACTGCACAGTGTAGCAGGTCACAGGGATGAGCCATGGGGCAGAGGCAGAAGGGGACTCGGCCCATCAGTGCTTCCTGGCTGAGCTGCAGCAAAGGGCCCCTCTCCTCTCATTCACCTGCAATGCCCAGGGTCAGGCTGCATGCGCCCACCTTGGGCAGGACCCCATGTGGTCCTCGCTCGTAGCACTGCTCAGATCTGAAGACGTGGATGTAAACAGAAGCAGAGAAGAACCTGAGGTAGTGGGGGCAATTTGGGGTCTGGTTTAATAGCTAGGAAAAGAGCAGAATGAAGCAGAATTTCCCCTTCCTGCAACTCCCAGCAGGGAAGAGTTTGAAAAGATGGAGAGAACAAAGCTGGAAGGAACTGCTCGCATTTCAATGGTGGAAATACTGATGACAACCAACATTTCTGCATTCCTGGAGCACGCTGCGGGTGCCATGCTCTCATGGTGCTGCTCACGGAGCTGAGGAGCTGTGTGTTTCTGCAGGAGCTCAGAAACCAAGCCCAGCCTGGAGTGCTGGCAGTGCACGAGCCAGGCAGGACCCAGCAGCAGACCTGACCTCTCCATCAGCATGCCCCAGCAGCGTCCCCCTGGGGCATGTTTCCTGTACCCTCCGCCCCTGACTTTCTGTCTCCCCACTTTTATTTTTAAGCGGTCACCTGTGACCAGGAGAAATTACACTGTGGCTGTTGGATCAATGAGCAACCTGTACTTTGATGCTTGTGAGTACAGTGGATTTAACCCTAGTTCGTGCTGCAATGTGTTTAACCTCTGCTGGGGCTGAGCAGTGAGCTCCTGGTGCCTGTGTCTCTCCTTAAAACTGGGACAGCCTGGCTCCTACTCAGTTAATCCTTCAATTTGGCTTTGATTGCAGAAACTGGGAGTACGCTCCCCCTGGCCACCATGTCTGCCCACTACAGCAGAGTGCTGCAGTGGGGTGGTTGCCCTTGGAAGATGCCCAACCCCTTGGGTAGCAGAGGAAGGCCAGATTTCCCTTTAGAGGGCTGAAATTGGAACCCTTTTTGTCTTGCTTTCTGTTGTCCCAGATAACGCCTTCACATTTGACTGGTCAAATTACACTGTTTTGCCCTGCCTGTAACGGGGATTGGAACTAGATGTTCTTTGAGGTCTCTTCCAAGCCAAGCCATCCTATGCTTCTATGAAAATGCCCCACAGTGATGCCTGCAGTGCTCCCATCTGCACTAGCATCCTTTGTGAGAGGTGGGAGAGATGTGGGCTGGTGGCTCCAGCTCCCCAGGTGTGTGCTGCCATTACACAAGTGCTATGTCCTTGATGCAAAGCCAGCCTGGTCTTTTCACGGGGATTTCCCACCCCAAGGGGAACGAGCAAAAGGAACAAACGTCTTGTGTTCAACTGGATCTTCACAAAGCCTTCCGTGCTGTTTGTTCATGTTATTTCTCCAAGGCATGTTTATAGCAGGCGGGGTGTCGTCAGCTCGGAGCTGTGGGACTCTTTCAAGAGCCAGCCCTCGGTGGAAGCATTTGGGTTGGTAACAAAATCACCACTGCTGTGCACAAAGCAGCTGCTCAAAATAAAGCAGGCTGTAAATGGACTGAGGTATGGTCTCACTGCACTGCTCGAAGGTCAGGGCCTTGGTCTCCCTTTTGGTGAATAACATTTCTGGCATTGTTGCACAGATGACCACACACTGGTGATTCCTGAAGGCATCTTTCTGTCCTGGAGTGTGATCCTGCTGCATTCTGGCTGTGGTATTTGCCCAAGATTTCTGTGGCAAGGAGCAGTAGTTGGATCCACCACTGGCATACACAGCTGATGGGAGAAGGGTCAGAGGGATGCATGCTGAAGTACAAAACTGCTGGTGGAGGGGAACAGAGTTTTGTGTAAGGAATGTTTACTAGATATCAGATTGGATATGAAGGAAAAATTATTCTCCAGAGGAGTAGCAAGGCACTGCACAGCTGCCCAGGGGGTGGTGCAGCTGCTGTCCCTGGAGCTGTTCCAGAGCCATGGAGATGTGGCACTGAGGGATGTGGTCCCTGGGCACAGTGGGGTGGGTTGATGGCTGGACCTCTTTTCTAAGTCTTAATGGTCTTCTTTTCTAACCTTAATGATTCTAAGGCTATGGGCACAACCCTTATTCACTGCCAGTTCCCCAGAGGAATTATGTTTCATTTCCTTCTGTGATAAGATTGGTGGCATGATGGTATTTCTCCCCGTACGGTGCCCTTTGTCTATAGCATAACCCGTCACTAAACTATGGAGCAAAACCACACTGCCCCCACCTTATGCAACTTTCAGCAAAGCATCTGAAGTAGGAAACTTTTGTTACCTTCCCTGGTCTTGCAAAAGTTTTGGGAAGCTGCAAGGGCCACGTTACACTTCAGAGGGGCTCTGCCATCACTTTCCCTACTGCCAAGACTCCCGTGGGAATAAAGCACACCCCAGTCGGGAAGGGGCAGGGCTCTGGGAGAGGGGAGTACATCCTGCTCACATCAGTCTGAGCCAAGGGAGCTCCCCATGAAAGGCAAAATCAACTGCCAAGGTGTTGTTTTTTTTGTTTTTTTTTTGTCTGAATATGTTCTTTTTTCCTGAATGTTTTTGGGGAAATCATTTGGGTTTGAATGAAAATAAACAATGAATCGGCTTTGAGGTGATGCCCCTTGTAAGAACAGGATATGAGGAGAAACACATGGGACAGAAGAAGGAAAATTCTTGTCTTGGTTCAGATCAGAGATTCAGGCAAAGGTGTGCATGGAGGTGCCCCAGCTGTCCCTGCTGTCAGTCCTGCCCCATATCACCCCCAGCCACAAGTCTCCTCTTTTTTCCTTCACCACCCTGTCACTGAACTCCGTCCCTAGAGCCAGCCACAGCCAGACACGTGCCCTGAAGCCCCTGTACCTCTCTAGGATTTCAGCTCCTTTATCCCTGCAGCTGGAAATGCCAAGAGGATTAAATTGCCAAGGGGGGTCTAAAAGTCTTCAGGAGGGGATTTGAAATCTGCTTAGCTTGGCCTTTTGCTCCTCACTCTTTGCTCCTCCCAGGACTCTTGGTATTTCTAAGAGTTTTGTTATTTACTATATTGCAAAACAGCAGTTTCTGGAAGGGACGGAGCAGTTTGAGAGCCAGGTATTAGAACTAGATGATCTTTAAAGATCCCTTCCAACCCAAACCATCCTGTGATTCTATGACCAGGGAATGGCATGTTGAGGACGGGAGGAGCCGTTCCCCACATGTGCCAGAGTTTTATCTTGATGAGAACTTCTTGACTGCTGACCAGGAAACTAATTTCTGTGCCACTTGATGGGGAAGGGGAGGATGGGGAAAGGTCAGTGCTCCCCAAGACATAATGTGGGCAGGGGAGGTCTTGCTGATGCTATGGTGAGCATTAGCAGTGGTAGGGAACAGATGCCTTCTCCAGTCCTCTCTGATGGCTGTGCAAGGAGTGCTGGACCCTAATTCATAGCGAGCTGTGTACTGTATGGGATCCAGCAGGATCCCGGTCTTTGCAGATGGATCAGAATACTTGCCTCTGTGTTAGCTGGGAAATAAGGAATGCTGACCCAATTGGAGCTGGCAAGTGTCCACTACCCTCCATTCCCTGTGCTGGCACAGGATGAAGCTGTCTTCTTCCCCCTCTCCTTCTGCAAAGTGCTGAGGGAAACTCTGCTCTGCACTGTGGTCTGCAAGCAGGAAGTGCAACACTTGGATTTGAGAAAGCAGGAAGGCAGGTGGAGGGCGTCCAACAGCCCTGGGGTTGCTATAAAGCACTGTATGTGGACATGAAGGTTACACATTGCAGAGATTGATGGGATCCAGTTGAGGATTTCCATGAAATCTCTTTTTACTTTATATCTAGTGCACCTAGAAAATGACTCTCAGTGGTGAATGAATTAACAAAGTCCATTTCTCACCTTCTCTTTTGCATCATTTTTTTCCAGAAGAACACCATGCTGCCAATATTGAGCTGTTGGTGCCATATTTTGGCTTTTTGCTCTGAAGGATGAGGTGTTTGCATGGCTCACACTGTTGGATTGCCCTTGCCACGTTTGAGAGCCTCAAGCAGAGAGAAAAATTAATTTAACTAGAGGTTGAAAGGTCTCCAATAAAGACTAAGCCTTGCTGTTATTCTGAAGCCCAGTTTCCATTAAGTCCCTTCAATGCTGATTCAGAATGACAAAATGGAAGGGAATGCTGGCCAGTGTATGTTCTGTTGGTTACAAAACCACTGCTAATCAGCCAGGGGATGGGGCTGCCATAAAAGTATTTTTTGCTGTCAAAGAAGGTGGCTTTGGTCAGAACACGTGTAATAACGTGTCGGTGACAGGTTAAAAATGAGCCATTGTGAGGCTCTGCACGAGGATAGGTGTTTGGCATTAATGATTACCATGACTTAGCTAACTGGAAAGGGACTGGAGAGCAAATGGTAGAGTTCATCTTGACCTATTGGCAACCTGACCCCTTTCCCACTCGATGCCCAAACCTGGTTTCTGGCTGCAGCGCCGTCCTGCAGCTGAACACAATGCTTGGTGGGGGCTGTGCCAGCCCAGCTGGGCTGCCCATGGGCTGTGCAGGGTGATAAGAGGCTAAGCCCCTGCTCCTTGGGCCCATTCCAGCAGCGTTGAGCACTGGCAGCCCTGGGATGTCCAAAGGGCTGCTGAAGGAGTTCCCAAAAAAGAGGACGTAGCTGAGTGTCCCCTTGAATAGGTGCAGCAGATGTGGCACAGCTCTGGGTGCACCTTGAGTCTTGCTGCGATGTCCTGTGATCCACTCTGCCACCACTTTGCTTCTGCCCCTGTCCTGCACGGACACTGCCAGTGGCCTGGGCTCTGTCTTCATGGAGGAATGCCTGTGCTCCTGCTCCTTCTGCCCTGTACCTGAATGTCCTTGTGAGCTCCCCACTCCACTGGAAACAGTATGGTACTGAGCACCCTGAGCCACGTGGCCCAGGTCAGGATTGGGCCAGAAGGATCCAGAGGCGACTCCAACCACAGCCATTTCATGTCTCTATGAAATTAACCACCTTCTCTTATGTTCTCTTCCTCCAGGATGGCCCAGCACCTCTCCACATGCATATGTTGGTAGTACTTACTGACACTGATAGTCTTTCTTTCCTGATTATCAGTATTTGCTGGTTTGCTCCCACCAGTCTTTAGGAAATACCCAGGAAGCAGGCATGAACAGAGCTCCAGCAGCTCCTCATGCATTCCAGTCTTCAGCAGGAATCATCATCCCACCATGCCTTCCTATGTTCCCTTCCCAAACCCCACCACGAACACCCAAGGCTACACGGAGCTGCTGGTAACCCTTTTAACCTTTGGGTTAATCAAGCAAACTGGAATCCTTCATTAGAAGGAATGTCACTAATTACATAGCCGAGAGGCTAAGAGAGGTTTGCATTGACCCCTGGCAGCAAGAGCACAAATCACTGCTGAGCTCAGCTGCAGGGCTGGGGGACTGCTGGAGGCTTGGTTGAGAGCAGGCAGCTTCTCCACTAGGAAAAGCTTATTCTCACCAATGCTGCACCTGTGGGCATTTGCTGGCAGGAGAGCATGCATAGGGTTAGGTTTATGGGGTTAGAATTATGGGGCTGTGGCACTGTCCTGCAGAGATACTTTGCAAGGCAGAAAGAGTTGAGCTGCTGGTAGCTCTTGGTCAGGGCAGCAGTAGCACCCAGCCAAAAATGCAAACCTGTGGTGGTATGACACGGTAAGCAGCTCTGGGCAAGAGGCTACAGCCCACGGCTGGGCTTAGTGCTCTGAGCCACAGAGAGCTGCTTAAAATGGACAGAGGGCTCTTTGTTTGCTGTGTGTGGTTTAGAAATTAAGCAATATTTAGAAGTAAATATTGATTCAAGCGACATCTGCTCCCGATCTCCACTGGCCAGTTTTGGCTCATCTCAGGTAGAAAACAGCGTATTGCAACACAACCCAAACCTGACACCAAGCATTTCTCCTAAACAGTGGGGAAACTGGTTCATGGCATTTCCTGAAAATAAACTAACCACACTGGAGGTGGAGCATGGCCTCGAAAGTGGCCTCTGGGTCCAGAGAGGTGTTGGGAGCATGTTTCTGGAAGGACTGCAGGATGTTCTCAGGGCATCTGTCATGCATAGGGAGAGCCAGGCTGCTCCTGGTCACTGCTGGGCACAGACATGCTGGAAGGGCTGGCACTGCTGTGCTGGTTTCCAGCTCCTGCTGGAACCCTGTGCTGACTTGGAGAGTGTCAAGCAGGTGCTCCAACTTTGAGGGGATGTCTCAGCACTGGGGCAGAGGAGCTGGTATTCCCCATCAATGCTGGCCAGGTAAGCTGACCCTGCAGACAACTTCTCCCTGGTTCCCACATGTCATCATCTCCTACCTCTAGAGATGGGCACCTCTGCCAGCCCGTGTCACTTGTCCCCCCCAGGCTACCAGCAGGGAGCAGAGAGGGAGGTCTGGAAAAGAAAAGAAAACAAGAACTGTGGAGATGTAGCACTGAGGGATGTGGTCAGTGGGCACGGTGAGGGTGGGTTGGTGGTTTCAAATCTTAATGATCCTATCCCATCCTCTAAAAGTGCCTTCCCACCAGGCTGCCCTGCTTGCCTTTACCTGCTGTGACATGACCTGGGGACAGCACAGGACAGGAACTTGAGCCCAGCCGTTGCAGCTGACCGTGTTGGTACCTTTGTTATGGGTAGGTTTCCAGCCACAGCTGAGCTGCAAACTAGATATTGCCATTTCCAGAGGGAAACAAGCCAAGCCCTACAGATAAGCCTGAAGCACTGATGCGTGTTGCCCTCTGCCCTCAGCCAATCTCACCGTGCCAGCTCCAGCTTGACCCCAGCCCAATCACTGCTAACATCTTCCTTAGAACATGGCCAGAACTCCAACCTGGCTTCAACCGCAAACCACAGCATATCCAAATGGAGTTAGAGGAATCATTTTTTCCACGTGGAGATGTAGAAATGTGTGATTTTATTTTGCCATTGTTGTTACTTAGCTTGGGGCCAAGCCCAGTTGTTCTCCCAAAGGTGACGTGTGTTTGGGCGTTGCCAGTGGCCCGCAGTTGGACAGAGGGTGTGTTAATTGGTATTTCTTCATCTTTTGTGCAATTTTTAGCAGCATCTTCTTTCTGAAAACAGAACCATCAGGATGTGTGTTGTTGCAATAATATCTCGGCGTGTCTTATGAAGACATCCTGGAGAAAACCTGAGACTTCCCGAATAGCAAGGCTAGAGTCCAACATGCACTGCCTTGGATCTCCTTCTGATCAAGCAGCCCCTGCTTGCATGAGCCTCAGCACTGACTCCCTGCCTTGGAAGACAACAAGAATTTTCATCATTAGTAAGAACTGGTTCTCACTGTTTAATCTCAGCTGAATAGGCCTAATAGGAGACAAGGGAAGAGCTCACTTTTGGCACAAAGCTGTGCAAGCAAAGCACTGAGGAGTGCATGTAACTAGGACCTGCTGAACCACATGCCTATGTTTATGTGAGAGAGAGGACTTCAGACTCAACATGTGGAAGGGCTGCAGAAGTTGGGTGCCTCGGTTCATCCCTCGTGGACTCCCAAGGGAGGGCATCCAACACTTTGCATCAAGGCTTCCCTTGGTGGGAAGCACTCCTCTGGAAAGGGAGCCTTGGAGACATCTGTGTCCCCTACAGAGGATCCCAAAAGGTTGGGAGATGCCCCGTGGGTTATCTGACTCTGGGCAGAAAACAAGTCAATACAAACTTTTCCAGCAACTGCTCCTCTGTTGTTTGAGGTCCTCCTTTACGTTTCCTGAGCTTTCCAATGTGTCGTAACAACTTGGCATGTGAAATCAGGATCTCCAGCTCAACAGAACAAATGAGGATGGGAGATTCCAGTTTTTAAAAGGTGGAAGGCTGTTTTGGAGTGGCCCTGACTCGCTGTGGGGCGAATCGTTTCCCTCTTTCTTGTGCTGTGTTTGGAGGAGCTCTGGACATGAGAATTGTTGCTCTTCTGGGAAAGCAGGAGATGAAAGGATGCAAAGTAGGCACTAGCCAAGTTGAGGGAACTGCCAGAGATGCTGCTGCCCTGAGGCACCTCCAGCAGCCACAGTGGCATGTAAGGCAGGATCATGGTGGATGGGTCACTGAGAAAGGTCTACCAGATGCCCTCTTCCCAGGGACATGGACGCGGAGCCATGTCCTTGACCCAACACCGTGACCAGCTCCCCCAAAGCCACCTGCCTTGCTCCAGTGTGGAGTGGCACCCAGAAAACAAAAACAAAAACAAAAAGGGGCCCTGATCTCAGCATTTCTTCCCAAGTTCCTCATGACAACTTGAGGAAGATGAGGCGCAATGCTTCCTGCTGGCTGCAGGCTGCCCTTGTGTTGCCCTGCTGTTCTGCTGGCTTCCTCTGCTTGCACAAGGAACCTGCCAGCCCATCTGTGAGGGACATTACTGCCTTTGGACACTGCTGCCATTGCCAAGAGAGTGCAAGGGAGAGAGCAAGCCAAAGGGTGTTGGGCACAGCAGCAGAGAGTTACTGGCAAACACATGAAGCTCAGCACTGGATTCAGCGGGGACTTTCTGCAATTAGGCTGTGCAAGGCAGGGGGTAGCCACGACAAAGAAAACAGCCCCTCCCGCAGCACTGCAGCCTGCGGGGGAACTTACATGTCACAGCTTGGGAATTTTCCATTTGAAGCCCCTGGTAAAAACAAAGAGCACCTTGCCTGCTCTGGCTCCTGGCTGTGAAGGGTTTTGGTGCCAAAGAGTGAAAGGCTTCCTAAAAATGGGCCGAGCTAGGGAGGGGGGCAACTTGGGAGCTATTGAGAAACAAGGAAGGACAAACAGCGTTAGGTCATTGCTTCTGCAAACACAGCCAGGGCTGCTCCTCTATAAAAGGGGGAGAAAGAGGCTCTGGAGCCATCACAGACCCGGAGGGGACGGTCTGTGACCAACACCTCTTCGGCACCCAGCTCCCTGCCCCAGCATGAAGTTCATCCTCTGCACCGTGCTGTCCCTGGGGATAGTGGGTAAGTGCCCACCGAAGCCAGTGTCTGGGGGGAACGGAGGACCTCAGCCTTGCAGGAGGCTCTCCCACCCGGATCAGCTGCTCTGCAGAGCTGTGATGTGTGCCAGACCAGGCAGAGGCAATGAGAACCTGCCAGGTGTGCTTGTGTTGGCAGCTCTGGGGTGTCTGCACACAAGGATGCTGGTCTGAACCCTAAGGAAGCAGCTTGGGGTGAGGCAAGAATTCCCCTAGCAGTTGCAGTACTGGAGAAGAGCATCCCTGTGTGGGGTAAGAGACCAGCACAAGACCCCCCTGCCATACCTCCTTGTGGAACCAGGCACCAGGAGGACCCAGGGCAGCCTCAGCCAGCATTACGTTAAGGCAGCTTAGTGCAGCTAAAGCATGAAAATCATAGCTTACAGCAGTGGGAATTAGGGCTTAGAATTCCTCTTGTGGCCTCAGTCAGAGTGGGAGGAAGGGAGGTGTCTGTGGGCAGAGTTCTCCTCCTGAAAGCCAATAATAGAGAACGTTTTGGAGGTGGAAAGGAAAATGCAGACAGCATGGGTTAACCAGAGGATGGACAAAATGTGCCACCAAGGGTCTGGAGAAGGCAAGGTGCAGCTGAAGGGAAGCGTGCGGCACAGGTTGCTCATACTGCTATGAGACTCGTGTATTTTATCTGTATTTTACCTGTGTGATTTCAGTGTTTCTAGTGCTTAGATTGCTGAAGGGGACAGAAGTCTGTGCTCAGCAGAGGTCTGCTCTGATGCAGTCTCCCAGAGCAGCCGGTCAGCTGTGATTACTGCTTGGGGGGGCTCTTAGAAGAGGAGTTTGTGTGGTGTGAAGAGGATACGGTACTGCTGCCGCTGGGTGTGCTGGCGGGGATGCTGCTGTCCCCCCTGGGGTTATCTGTGAAGAGGCTGCTTCAGTGGGACTGCCTTTTCTTTCTGCTTTTGCAAGGTATTTGGGTTTGATTTCAGCTGGAGCGGCTGGATTTGTTCTCCTGCTCCCTTGGGTGCTGCTGAGAGCTCAGGCTGCTGGGATCACAGGGCTGTGTCACACAGGTGCTCCCAAAGGAGCACTCCTTTGGAGGTGTGCAGGGTTCTGCTGTTCCCCCAGCACCATGACTGCAAGGAGACAGAGATGCTGCTTTCTTCCCCCGGTGCCTTTCTTCCTTTCTGAGGCTATTTTTTTTTGATTGATTGATTGATATGCTTTTCCTCACAGCTGCCTGTTCCGCTGCTCCCTCCAATGCAGTCGTCAGATGGTGCACCATATCCCCTCAGGAACAGAAGAAATGCAACAACCTAAAGGACCTCACGCAACAGGAGAGTATAACACTGTCCTGTGTGTGGAAAGCAACGTACCTCGACTGCATCAAAGCCATTGCGGTGAGCGAGCTGCTAAGGCCTGAGCTGTGCCTCGAGGGGCTCTCAGCATCCCCGGGGGAAGGGGCTTCCCTCCAGTCACCACCTGCTGTAGGGCAGGGCACATCCACAGGGCTCATGGAATCGTAGCCTCACTAAGATCAAATAAGACCTCTAAGATCATCCTGTCCAACCCCAGCCCACCCCACCATGCCCAATGACCACATCCCTCAGTGCCACATCTCCATGGCTCTTCTGCACCTCCAGGGACGCTGACCCCACGCTGGGCAGCCTGTGCCAACACCTCACTGCCTCGTCTGAGAAGTTGTTTTTCCTAATATCCAACTGATTGAACTCTCTTGTTGTTTAGAATAATGAGGCAGATGCCATTAGCTTGGACGGCGGTCTAGTGTTTGAGGCAGGCCTTGCCCCATACAAGCTGAAGCCCATTGCTGCTGAGGTTCACGAACAAGCTGAAGGTACGTTTTCACATGGGGCTTTTAAGTTCAATGGAGGTAGCAAAAATGCCCAGGAATAGTGTAGAGAGGCATAAAAGAGTTCTGGCACAATCCTGTCTGATAAGAGTTAGCCCTGTTGCTCCATCCCTTCCCACTCCCTGCGCTGTCCTTCCTCCCTTGTTGTTTCTCTGTTTCTGCCCTTATCACCTTGAGCGATGCCACACATCCACAGCCCCCAATCCCTTTTGACCTCTGCTCTGGAGTTCAGCCTGTTTGTACACTTCATTAATGTGTAACGTGATGGAGTTGGTGTCATTTTAAAGGCTAAATATGAAACTTTAGTCTTGCAAGGATAATGTGCTTGCTTTAGTGGGCGGCAAGACCTACCAAAGAGCTGATGAAAGAACTGTTGAGTTCTTACAGCCTAGTGCATGTGCATTTTGCATGTGATAGCATTTTCAGGCCACTTGCTCTTGGTTATATGTTGCAATGTGCAGCGCTGGTTCGACATTGGAACATGGGCCAACCATGAGCGTTACGTGGAAGTGCAACCCTTCCTTCTCCGAACCCGGGGCTTCGCTAGGATGTGAAATGTTACCAATTCCTGTTTTTTCATTGTTTTCTCCTCCCTTCCTCCACTGCAGGCTCCACAACCAGCTACTACGCCGTGGCTGTTGTGAAGAAAGGGACCGGATTCACCGTGAATGATTTGCGAGGCAAGACGTCATGCCACACGGGGCTGGGCAGGTCTGCGGGCTGGAACATCCCCATCGGGACGCTGATCCGCCGGGGGAACATCGAGTGGGAAGGCATAGACTCAGGCTCAGTCGAGCAAGGTAAAGCAAGAGAAATGGGCTACATGCAGGCCAATGGGCTGAGAAATGGGCTGGGAGGGGGGGGGAGAGGGGTGTTAGGCTGAAAGCAGTGTTGCTGGATCTTCTGCAGAAGTTCAGAGGCAGCTCACAGAGCAGTGAGCCATTTCATGGATGTCTTTCCCCCAAACCCTCCCAGATCCTTGTGGAAGTGAGTTTTAAGATAACTGCTGTGTGTTTCTCATCCGCAGCGGTGGCCAAATTTTTCTCTGCCAGCTGTGTGCCCGGTGCCACCACGGAGCCAAAACTGTGCCGTCAGTGCAAGGGGACCCCCGAGAACAAGTGTGCCCGCAACGCACCTTATTCTGGATATTCTGGAGCTTTCCAGTGAGTGAATGCTTTTCTTTCCACTATGACAGGCACTGTTGTGTTGTAACCAGGGTCTGAATTTACAGAACAGCTGGGACTGCTGGTAATTAGCAATCCAATTAGTAATGACTGGCAGGCATTAACATGAGAGAGGGAGCTCAGCTGTTCTGCTTTGCACAGACTTAGGAGTACACAGCAGTAGCATTGTGCTAGGACTAACTGGGTTTCTTGAGGAATACTTCTCTGCCACTGTATTTATTTCTCTGCCAGCATAGCTATTCTGGGATGACTACTTATTGCTCTATGATTGCAGCTCTTGCCAAAGCAATTTGCTGAAACAGGAGCTAGGAAGCCACAGTGTGTGCTTGTGTTTTTTTTAACCTCTCTTCTGCTCCCTCCACCTACAGGTGTCTGGAAGATGGCAAAGGAGAAGTGGCTTTTGTTAAGCACACAACTGTTCAAGGTAGGCCTGCGTATCACTGGTTTCTACCCTTTCCTGTCCAACCTCTTGCTGCCACTCCATCCTGGCATTAGTCTGCACTGGGCAAACCTTCATTTGCTCAAAACCTCCAGTCTGTTCATATTTGACCCACTGGATGTATTACTAACTCATGCTAATTGCTAGAAAACATGATTGAGGTGAGGTCTGTTTGGGATTCTTCTTTGGAGAAGGAAAACCTGCTGGGTTTAAATTCAGAAGTATTACTCTTGGTGCCACATTACAGAGCCAGCTATAACACTGCCACAGCAAATGCTCTGGGCTCTGTCAGTCTGGAAAAGTCTGTGCAGCCTCCATCCGTGCCTTTTGTGTGTGTATTTGTGTGTTTTTATGGAGATGCAACTCATGATTCTCCCCTCCCTCCAGAAAATGCCCCAGATCATAAGGATGAGTACGAGCTGCTGTGCCTGGATGGCACCCGGCAGCCTGTGGACAGCTACAAGAATTGTCACTGGGCCAGAGTGGCTGCTCATGCTGTTGTGGCTCGGGATGACAGCAAGGTTGAAGATATCTGGAACTTCCTCTCAAAAGCACAGGTATTCTCCAGCTCTGCTTTCCTTCCCCTACCACCCCCTCCCCTGCCCACTGGTTTTGCTTGCTCTTTCCCACTTTCCACGTGCTCCGCAGTGCTGTTTGCTGATTCTTTTTCTCCCCTGGCAGAGTGACTTCGGCGTGGACACAAAAAGTAACTTCCACCTCTTTGGGCCACCCGGAAAGAAAGAACCAGTCCTCAAAGACTTGCTTTTCAAAGACTCTGCCATAATGCTGAAGCGCATCCCCTCGCTGATGGATACCCAGCTCTACCTGGGCTACGAGTATTACAGTGCCATCCAGAGCCTGAGGAAAGGTGGGCATGGCCTGAGGGACGCATGCACATCAGAGTGAGCTGTGTGGGAGGGACATAATCAGCAAGCACATCTAGAGAAATGAATATGGCTTTTTCAAGTCTAGAGAGCGTTCTGCGTGAGGTATTCCCTGTGAAAGGTGTTGGCTTTGTGGGTGGTAGGGAACTGGCATGCTCAGAATAGCTGTTTCTGGGATGTAGGAGTACAGAATCAGAAGGAACGTCCCAAGACATCAAGTCCAGAATTGACCATGTGGGAGCAGCAGGACGCTTTGCTTCCATCTGGATTCATTGCACATTTCCAACCTGGTTTTCTGAGTCATAGGGTCCGCAAATGACCTCCAAAAGCCACTTGCAATTCATAGTTTGCCAGAGACCTCTAAGATCAGCCACTTTGGCATTTGAGGGAGGAGGTGGATGGACTTCACATAGCATCAGAACAGGTTATTCAAATGCTGATTCACAGAAACATAGCTAGGTTGTGCTTCTCCATCTCTGGTCCCCATCTTGAGGCTCTGAGGTCAGATCCTCTTGTTCCTGTGCACTGAGGGTTTCATGGCAGAGCCCATCTCCACCCCCAAACCCACCTGATCTGTGGTTTTGCAGAGCTCTGGCCTTATTATTTCTTCCTCGATGGTCTTACAGATCAGCTGACTCCCAGCCCCAGAGAAAACAGGATCCAGTGGTGTGCAGTAGGCAAGGATGAGAAGAGCAAGTGTGACCGCTGGAGTGTGGTGAGCAACGGCGACGTGGAGTGCACTGTGGTAGATGAGACAAAGGACTGCATCATTAAGATCATGGTATGGCTTTTTTCCTTTCCTTCTGCCTTGGTTCCTTTCAGATGGAGAATGGCATTGTCCTTTTCAGCCTGGGAATAGGTGTGGGGCGGGAGTCTGCCCCACACCAGCAGGCAGAAACCAACCTCATCATGGGGAAAAGGCTTGAGGGGCTTTTCAGGGATTCACATTTCTGAAAAACATTTAGACAGTGTTCTTTGGTGTCTCCCAATTAAAAAGTCATTTTCTGGTGAGAAGCAACATTTTATCTGGAGAAGAAAGGTAACTATGGTAAAATATAAAAAGAAGTGAGCGAGAAAATGAAATGGTTGCATTGGACAAAGCATTAAAGAAAAAGAACTAGTTGAGAAAGCTTTTTTTTAAACTGACTTGCTTGGGTCAGTTGTGCCCTGAACGAAAATCAAATAGGGCTGCAGGATCCCACCAGGGAAATCTCTTGCAGCAAACACATCCCTGTCCCAGAGGATGCCACCCAGCAGGACCCTAATGCCTTGTCTCTGCTAAGTGGAGATATAGTCTGATGGGTTGGGCCTGGCAAGTCCTCCAAAGTTCTCCCTCTCATCACATCAGGCAGAACTCATCTGTCCGTACGCTAAGAATGGCTTCTCGGGCCCGTTGCCCCCAACCTGTCTTCCTCCCACCAACTGCTTCTTTTATGATCCAGTTTCTGAAAGGGGCTGTTCCGGGGAAATACAGTGTCATTTGGGGGGAAATACAGTTTCATTTCATCGCTGTGTGGTTTTTGCTGCAGAAAGGTGAAGCAGATGCTGTTACCCTTGATGGAGGTCTGGTCTACACTGCTGGTGTCTGTGGCCTGGTGCCAGTGATGGCAGAACGATACGACGGTGAGTGCAGCCCTGCAGGAGGAAAGGGGGTGATGCAAAAGCACTGCTTGTATTCTGAAATCCAGAAAGCAGCCTTAGTGCTGCATCCCAGCTGCTCTTTGTTCTGTTGATGCACTTGATACTGCCTCAAACAGCCACCTGAGCAGTTAGTGAGCTTGATTCACTTTTGGATTTGTCTTTTCTTTTATCTAACATCTTCTTCTTCCCTCCCACAGATGAAAGCCATTGCAAAACAGAAGGACAAGCAGGTAATTACTCCCAACAGAGGAGCAGGAAATAGTCCTTTTGGATAGAAGTGGAAAAATACACGTGCAGTCATGAGTTGAGAGTACATGGCCAGCCTGTACACAGAGTCTTGTGAGAGCCACTGTGTGCAATGTTGATGTTAAAAATCTGGGTGATAAATTAGCACTCACATGGAAGTTTTGGGTCTGCTGATCAAAGCAAAGCATCCGGCAGCTGCAGAGGTTTGTGTGAAGTTGTGGCTCTCTGGAACATGGCCACAGCATGACGTAGCCAGGGCCGCAGAAGGGGAAGGGGGTCTGGGCTAAAGCCTCAGGGAATTGCTTTTTAGAGAAATAGAAACCAAGAAGAGGGAAGATTTCATCCTTTGCTACAGGATGAATATGAATCTGGGAGGCACGCATTATATAATTACATATCTTGCTACAGCCTTCTTGCAGACCCAAGTGCCAGAGTATTAGTGGAGGAAAAGCGATGGGGATAGTAAGTTCCCAGGAGTGCTGTGGGAGTAGATGCGTCACATCTGCAAACCATTCTCTTGTTGCTGCATGGCCAGTCCTTAATAAGCACAAAATATTTCTGCTGTGCTGCGCGTAGATGCCCTCTGCCGACGTTCTGCTAAGGAGTGCAGTGGGACTCTGGGGTCAGGCCTTAATTCTCCTCCATCTTTCCTTCAAAAGCATCGTACTTTGCTGTGGCTGTCGTGAAGAAAGGCACTGACATCACCTGGAACAATCTGAAGGGCAAGAAGTCGTGCCACACTGCTGTGGGGAGAACTGCTGGCTGGAACGTCCCCATGGGCTTGATTCACAACAAAACAGGGAGCTGCAATTTTGGTGAGTCAGGTCATGCAGCTGCTTCTCTGAGATGGAAATCCATGAGGAAAAGCGTTTTGCCATGCATCCTCCAATTGGAGATGGAAAATGAAATGAGTCTGTTACTTTAGACTTCACTGAGTGAAGTTTCAGGCTGTTGGTGACTCCCTGCAAGTAGGATGCAGCACATCAGCTGCTTTGGGAGCTTTGCTTTCTTTTCACATCTCTCCCCTTCCCTGAGCTGGGAGGACAGGCTGCTCCTTGTGCAAAGCACAGGGTGGGGGTGAAGGATGGATTTAAGAGTCCTGGAAGGGCTGGGAGCAAGGAACAGAGGCTGATTTCAATCCAAGATGCTTCAAGGGGCTGATCTGACTCCCTTGAGAACAGTGGGTTAAAAGTCTGCAGCTCAACTTCAACGTCCAACTTTGGATCAGTGAGAATTACAGCCCAACAAAAATAATGTGAAATTAAGAACAAAGGAAAAATAAACATATAATTATTAATGGGAAATGTAACCTCAAGGACCTAGTGGTGTTAGTAAATTTTACACAGCCTCTCCAGAGTCCTTGCTGCGTTTTCTATGGTCCCTTGCTCCCCCTGAGCTCTCATATTGCTGCCAAACACATTGTGCTTGCCCATAACGTATTGCAAAATGAAATCCCAATTTTTCATAGTAGGAAAAGCAAATTTCTCTTATCCCTGCCCTCAGATGAATACTTCAGCAAGGGCTGTGCTCCTGGATCCCCTCCTGACTCCCGCCTCTGCGAGCTGTGCGAGGGCTCAGGGGGAATCCCACCGGAGAAGTGTGTCACCAGCAGCCACGAGAAATACTTCGGCTATACCGGAGCTTTACGGTAGGTGGGAGTTATGCTCACCTGGTGCTCAGCCCCCTAAATAGAGAAGGGGGCAGAGGTCAGCTCTGGTGCTGTCTCCCGTATGCTCACACAGTAACAGCTCAAGTCTAGGTCATTCAGATTGGGCACGAATTTAGAGAGAGAATGAATCTTGTTTCAGTTGCACCTAGTAGCAACGAGACCCTGCTGCAGGGATGGAGTCATTTTGGTGCAAGTTTGCCATTTACATGGCTACTGAAACGTGCAGCACGAATTCTGAACCTGGCGAGAATTTTCTAATGACAAAACAAAAGGGCTGCTCATCATGTGGGAAGGAAAGGATTCATGTTGTTTTCCAGAACCTGTTACGTGGGCATGTTTCAGATATTCATGGCAGGGAGCCCTGCCCCAGCTGGCTTTTGAGATTAATTTCACAATATAAGATATTGGTCTGAATCAAATCTGCGGGACAGGGCTGGCTCTGGCACCCCCATCACCTCCTCTGTTTGTACTCCGCAGGTGTCTGGTTGAGAAGGGTGATGTGGCCTTTATTAAGCATTCCATTGTCGAGGAAAATACTGGTGGTACGTGGTTATCCTACACATGGGGCTTGGTGGGCTGCCTCCTCCAATCTGCATTCCCTTTGTTCCCAATGCATTCCTTTGGGATATGTGTTTATTCCAGCGGTCTGTTAGCCACAGCCGCCTGCCTCAGCACCACTGCAGACTATCCTAACTCCTCACCTGAAAAGTGCAGGTCCCATTTCCGAAAGCAGTGGTTAAAGTTTTCAAAGCTTGTGGGGAAAAAAAATGCATGAGAAAATATGCAACAACATCCCAGCCCACCCTGAGAGTCTGATTCAGCCCACTCACTGTGCCTGAGTTTTACTCATGTCCCCTGCAGTACACGCAGAGCATCCAAGGCTCAGTGCACATCAGAGCAGGGTGATGGCTTCTGTTGCACAAGATCTTTGTGTGTGCAGTGACGGAGCACTGGAGCTGCTCAGAGAGGTGGTGGAGTCTCCTTCTCTGGAGATGTTCAAGACCCACTCAGGGTCCTGAACAACCTATGCAACCTGGGCTGGGAGCTGCTTTGGCAGGGGGGTTGGACTCGATGATCTCTAGAGCTCCCTTCCAAGCCCTGCCATTCTGTGATCTCTGAACTGCCAAATCAATTCTCTTCATAGGCAGAAACAAAGATGAATGGGCCAAAGATCTGCAAATGGACGACTTTGAGTTGCTGTGCACTGATGGGAGACGGGCAAATGTCATGGATTACAGGGAATGCAACCTGGCTGAAGTTCCTACTCATGCCGTGGTCGTGCGCCCAGAGAAAGCAAGCAAAATCCGTGACCTGCTGGAGAGACAAGAGGTTGGTGGTGCTGAGAGCAGAAGGAACTCAGCAGGGCTGGCTTTTACGTAGTGTGTTGATATTTTTAGAGCAGTCAGCACCAAGTCAGCAAAATGTGGAAGATTTTGACTTACAGATACATGGTTGGAGCCTGATCCCTTAACCTCCCCCTTCCTCCATCCCTCCATGATCCTACAGGCAGGTAGAATGGCTACCCACGACAGTGAAGTGAAGAACTACTTCTGAGAGGCCTGTACATGCTGAATCTTGCTTTCTCTATCTACTTTTTACATACACTTACCTCTTCATGACTTTATTTCAGGAACGGTTTGGAGTACATGGAAGTGAGAAAAGCAAATTCATGATGTTTGAGTCTCACGCCAAAGATCTTCTGTTTAAAGACTTAACCAAGTGCCTGTTTAAAGTCCGCCAAGGAACAACATACAAGGAGTTCCTTGGAGAGAAATACTATACCACAATTTCCAGCATCAATTCCTGCAGCCCATCAGGTAAAAGTAACAGCCTCAGAAAAAAAGTCACTCAATTGCAGTGCTTAGACTCTGGCAGTTACTCCTGTTGCTGCCCATTTTATTTCTTAAAAGAAAAAAGGATAACTCATGAAGCTGTCTTTATACTTTTCCTAGTTTCTTGAGCTAACTGAGGCCAGATTGGAAGTACGTTGCATTGACATTAATGAGAATTAAAGATTTTTACTTGCCTTTAGAAGAGAAGCAATCTGAGAAGTGGTATAATAACCCACCCTGTCCCATTAGTGAGCACTCTGTCATCTGTGATTAAGGCACACTTCTGGTGGGATGCTGGACGTGTTTTCTGTGCCGTGATAGTGTTGGCATGGTTGGGTGCGTGCTGGTGGGACAGCAGTGCGCTGTGTTGTCTGTTTCAGTACAAGGGCTGACCTTCTTGCCCTTTTCCTTTTCAGATCTTCTCCAGGTGTGCACCTTCCTTGAGGACAAGTAAGGGGAGAGAAGGGCCCTTTTTGAAGGGGGAGGAAACTTCACGCCATGACTCCTCTCGTGCCCTCTGCACAGAAGACTGATGTGCAGTGGGCCCTCTGCCATTGCTGCTTCCTCTGCCCTTCCTCACCACTCTGAATGTGGCTTCTCTGCTACTGCCACAGCAAGAAATAAAAGTTCAACACCTAAATGGGTTTCCTGAGGTTTTACAGAATAGTCACTAAGCACATTCCTCCCCCAGCACCCTTTGCTGCAGGCCAGTGCCAGACACCAACTTGGCTACTGCCATTAGAGGTTCCTGCTGCCCATTAGCGAAATGCCATTCAAGATTTTCCAAAGCAAAATGGACCGAGTACGCCCTAGAGCCCAATTAACAGATGTCTCGTGTTATCTGTGCTTTTGCTTCACCCAGATTATCCCGTTGTCTCCCCAGCAGTCAACAGCTGTGGTTGGGATATGGGGAAGAGGTAGGGTGTTCGTATGAGGGAAGTAGAAAGGTGGAAACCAACAACAAAAAGCCCACAAAAATACAGGAAAGCGTCAAGGGAAATCACTCCATCTCATGTCTCAACTGCTGCGACGTGAATGGTGCAGGAGCAGTTATTTCCAGCACGCAGTACTCTTTAAAATGCAGTATATACAGCAGAGAAGAGTTACAGGGTCACAGGATATCCTGAGTCAGACACACAGGGATCATCAACCCCACACCGCATCTCCCAAACCCAGCGTCTCAGAGCGGTGTCCCAGCGCTCCCACCGCGTTCTGTGGGGCAGAACCCACCCCTGCCCCGCAGCCGCCCCTCCCCCATCCCAGCCCCACGCCGCTCCCTCGGGCGCTGCCGCCGTCACACGGAGCAGAGCTCAGGGACCACAACTCCCAGCACCCGCGCCGCGGGGAGGAGCCGGAAGTAGCGTGACGCATTCGGAAGTAGCGTGACGCATCCGGAAGTAGCGTGACGCATCCGGAAGTAGCGTGACGCATCCGGAAGTAGCGTGACGCATCCGGAAGTGTGGCGCCGCGCGGCCGGAAGCGGAGCAGCGCGGACGTGTGCGCGCGGGCAGTGATGGCGGGCGCCGCGGAGCCGTACCTGGACACGCTGCGGCGGGAGCTGCAGGCACCCGGCCCTGCCGCTCTGTCCGTCCTCCTGGCGCTGCTCGTCGTCGCCTTGACGCTCCGTGAGTCGCGGCCCGGCCGGGGGAAGGCGGCAGCGGGAGGCGGCGGGGGCTCAGGCGCTTTCTCCTCTCTCCCGCAGTGCTCTGGAGGTTCGCGCAGGGCGCACGGAGCAGCCGCAGGGCCGTGCTGCTGCTGGGCCTCTGCGACGCGGGGAAGACGCTGCTGTTCGCCCGGGTGAGAGCGCAGTTCGGCTCGGTTCGCGACCCCCAGTGCGCAGTGGTTTGGCTTTATTGGTTGTATTGTTTTCCCCCACGCAGCTGCTGACGGGCAGGTACCGAGATACGCAGACCTCGATCACCGACAGCTCTGCCGTTTACAGAGTGAGCAGCGACAAGGTGAGCAGGCGGCTGCGAGCAGTGCTCCGGCTGTTGGGTGCCGCTGGCTTTCTGTGCTGAGGCTCCCAGTGCACTCGTGCCCCTCGTGCTTTGCGGGCTCCCAGCTGGGAAGCAGCCCTTGCTTGGCCCCTGGGATGCAGCTTTCTGTTAGTGTTCAGGTTGGGAGGTAGTACGGGCTCCATGTCTGCTGGGGTTTATTTTGATTTCTTTCTTTTTTTTTTTTTTGCAAGAGGAGAAGAAGTTAACATTAAAGCCGAGTGAAAGATTCAGGGTACAGTATCTGACTTGCAGTGGAAAGTAGGCTTGCAAAAGAACTTTTTCTGTTGTATCCAGTTCAGTTACTTGACAGTAATTTCAATTGCGCCCAGGAAAATCTGACCAGAATGTTTTGCAGCTTACAAAGAGTCTCCAGCAGAGCTTCATGGGTCTCCAGGAGGGTTTGGTTACTTTCAGGTCCTGGGTTATTTTTGCTTTCCGATCGACTCTTCAGTCTCAGAAGCATTTCTGTTTCTTGCCGGGTGCACACGTGGCAGTGAAGCACGAGGTGGCAGCATGGTGTTGGCTGGTAAACTGAAAGCAGAGGATGCTTTTCTGCCTTTTCTCTGGCAGTCTTTATTAACGATAGTAATAGCAAGAGATTGAAAACAGTCAGGACTGCAGAGTTCATTTTTAGTGTCTCAAGGAACTTAGCAGACAGGAGATATATTTTGAGGGAGAGGTGTGACAGGCTGCTGCTTTTCTGGTTTCAAGTTTCTGTTAAAACACAAAAGCAACCAAGAAGACAGGATTTTATGAAGCATTCTCTCCCCTCTCAATACCAACAGTGTTATCTTGAGAATGCTGATGTGGCTCTCAGTGGCTACATCTTGATTAGGAGCCCGTGGGAGGCGTTTGCTCTCTTTAACATCACTGTTTTGTTAGGCTGGCTGCCACTGGGAAGAGAAACATTTGCTGCTTTTAATTCAGAAAGCATCTTGCAAGGCTGTTTTTGTGTTGTTCCTAGCAAAGTTTGCAGTGTTTAGGTTGACTTGCAGCTGGGGAGATTTTGCGTGTGAATAGCTGTTTTGATTCAGAGATTCTGGGGTTTTTACTCTGCATCAGGGACTTGCAGAACAGGAGTTTGTGGTTTTGCTGTGCAGAGGTATACTACCAACAGAGACAGAGCAAATCTGCTGCTGTCATGGCCAAGGAACTCACAAACATTTGTCACTCACGCTGTGACATGGTTGGTAGTCACAGAGAGGAGAGCAGTGGGTCAACCATGTTCTTTTCTCTGTGGCTGTGCTCTGTTCTGTCAGCTCTGCTGTGTGGTTTGCTGATGTTGGCCATCCTTACGGAGTCCTGGCCATGAATGGTTCTTCAGCATTTCTTTTGTCTGTCAGAATTTGGGGGGGCAGTCTCTGCACCCTGGGGTGGGTTACACACTTCTGTCCTGCGTGGGAATCACTCGTGTGCTTCTGCCCTGGCAGGAGCTAACTGGAATCTGCAGCACCCAGATTGGTTTTCTGCAGGGTGTGGTTGCCAGTGTTCCTGGAGTAAGTGTTGTTAACACCCCCTCACTTCTGTTCCCAGGGCACTAATGTGACTTTAATCGACCTCCCAGGCCATGAGAGCTTGCGGCTTCAGTTCTTGGAGAGGTTCAAGGCTGCAGCCAGGTAACGTGGAGGTGGACAGAGGTGGTGGTGGGGCCAGGTGGTGTTAGTAGCAGGGATGAGAAACGTGAGGGTGCAGTGAGCTGGGCAGGAGTCGTGCTGTGTGTGCTCTGAGAGTCAGAGCACAGCCTTGGGGTGCCAGGATGTAGCGTTCTTGCCTAACTCCATACTGCTCTAGGAGGCACAGTAAAAGCAGTGGGGAGGCTTAGGGCACATGGTATGTCTTTGAGACAGAGAAGAGCAACATTCCTCCTGGATATCTGTACAGGATGTGTTTCAGTCCCTGTGTGCTAACCTGCTTTATGGAGGTCCATGTCCAGCACGTGTTCCTTTTCTCCTCCAGGGCCATCGTGTTTGTGGTGGACAGCGTAGCCTTCCAGAGGGAGGTGAAAGATGTGGCAGAGTTCCTTTACCAGGTCCTGATCGACAGCACTGTGCTCAAAAATGCACCTGCACTGCTGATTGCTTGCAATAAACAAGGTATTGGGCATCTCCCTGCTGGTGGGAGTGGTGATTCAGTCCTCAGATGATTTTTAGGGTTAATGCCACACGTGATGAATTTCTCAAGGGTTGGGATTCCTGCAAAATGAAGGCAGGAAATAAGTTGCAGACTCGGAGTACTCAGCAAGGACATTCCTAGCAGCCAGTGGAAGAATTCTTATGTCAAATAGCTCTTCAGGAAAGCACTGCTTGGAGAGCTAGAGTTCTTTAGACAGGCTTAAGAGGCAGATCTCTACAGCATTTCCTGCAGAGATGTGGATCCCTGTAGGACAATCTGAAACCTTCAAGCGTCGGGTTTGGTTTTCTTAGTTTTTTGGTATGAGTGAGCCTTGCTGTACCTTTAGGAGCAGGAAGCAGATTCTGACATAAAACCAAAGAGCTCATTGTTTCCTTTTTTGTTTTCTCTCTAGATATCACAATGGCAAAATCTGCAAAACTTATCCAACAGCAGCTGGAGAAAGAGCTGTAAGTGTGAGACTGGATCTTAATTCCTCTGAGCTTCTTCTGCCTTCTCCTTTCTGTCTCCTCTGCCAGTGTTCAGTGAGTCCTTTGAGCACATCTGTGTTCACTGAAGAAAAAGAGAAGTCTGTTTTGTTTGTGTAGGTGTAGTCAGGACAAGAGAAGACTGTTCTTGCTAAGGCACTGAGATCTAGTAATGTTCCTAGCTTGACAAAGAAACAAGATAGGTAATGTATTGCTTCCTAGAAGCTGTAGAGTGGGAATCAATGCCTCAGTCCTTTCCTAAAAGCCGTGATTCCTTTGTAGCTCTTAGGACCCCAACCGAGTGAGTGTTCCTGGGATGCAGCTGTGGTGTTGCTGGTCTCTTGCGCCACGAGGTGGCAGCAGGGTGATTTGTACTGTTGTTTCTTTACTGCAAAATACCTGACCTATCCTTCTGTGAGGCAAAGTCCTAGGTAGAGATTGCTGTTTGCATCAGTGCCTGATGCAACTTGACTTCTCTAGCTTACCTTTTGGGACACTGGAGGCAGTCAGACTGCAGTGCCTCTCAGGCTATTGTTTGTCCTCATGCTGCCTCTAGTTTGAACTTTGTGGGAGCAGGACCTCTGAGTGAGAACAGTGAGGTTTTTCTTCCTTCCTTGTGGGTGGCAGGTTGCTGAGATGCTGCCACAAGGTGAAGGGCAGGAACAGCAGCAGTGTTGCATCCTGGGGTCCTTGATCAGGCACTGCACAGTGGAGCACTGGGGAGACTCAATCCATTTCTCAGACCCCAGAAGTGTTTGACACATTTAGATGATGTTGGGGTGAAGCTCTGTGATCTCTGATGTCGTGGGTGCCTCTTTGCCCAGTTAACCCAGCAAAACAGTGCAGATTTAAGCACTGTGGGCTAAACAGCCTTTTAGCTTTTGGCACCTGCAGTCAGACAAGGAGCTCTCACAGTCTGGGTTTGTTCCCTGCTGATGGAAAGTGCCTCTGCCTTTAGAAGTTCTGCTTCTTTCACCAAACCCACGGTCATTTTTGGAAGTCACATATGGCTGAAGAGTTGAACAGCAGCACATCCTTGTGTTAGCCCTTCCCACTCAGAGTGCTGTGTTTCACAAGGGACGTGTGCCGTGTGACAGCCACCCTCAGCCTGGAGGGCAGGGAATTGAAAGCCCTAGGACTGTGTAGGCTGCAGCCTGGTGTCCAGCCTCATTTATCCTTGGGGGCATGGCCTGGGAAAGCCTTTGGATCCAGCTGCCTCAGTGCTCTGATGACATGTCATGCAAGGAGGTGTTTTCTCTTCTGGCATGGTTTGATCTTGGATCCCTGTATTTCCCTAATCCATTGCAACTAGAATTTGTGACTTTTTTTTTTCCTTCCCTTTAATATCCTCAATGAAGTCTAATATTGTCAGCAGTGCCTTTAGATTCCTGTTTGTATCAGCCCTATTGTTGCTGAGGAGGTTTCAGACCTGAGGGTGAATGTGCTTACATTCAGCTCAGTAAAAGCAGAGTGACTCTGCTCCTCTGATTATCCCTTTAATCTGCTTAGTTTGTATCAGGATATGCTCTCAGCACACTGATTACACTGAGAGATAAGATATATTTGTGCAAAGATGGTGGGGCTGTTCAAAGGGATTCTGCTGCTAGAGTAAGGAGGGACTTACTGTTGTGTTTCTGCTTTCTCTCATAACCAGAGACTTTGGGGTGGCTCTGTTAGCTCAGAGCATGGAGGAAAATGCATTAAATTCCCAGGAAGTGTCCATACAAACGTATCTATTGGCTCTGTTAGTCAGCCTTGTGTTCTTTCTACTGCAGCATCCATCTGATCAGTTGTCACCACGTCTGTCTCCAGGTGTCTGTCATGGGAATACTGGGAAAATGCACAGCAGGACGTTGTTGCCTGACTCTGGTTGTTTCTTGCAGAGCCAAACCTGTTCAAGAAGTCTCTCCTTGAGGGTCCTCCTGTCTGTGTTGCTCTCTTGAACCTCTCTCAATTATGCCTTGCAGCAGCTGTATACAAGCAGACAAAGTGCTTGTCCCTGCCTGTGCCTCATGGGGCAGAGACATGGGTGTGCCTCTGGGGCCTTCTGTCCCTGGTGTTGCAAATGTTTTAAACCAAAGCATCTCAGGGGTTATGATGTAGGTGTCATTTTGCTGTTTCACAGTTGCTGATCTCCTTTCTTTCTCTTTCTGCAGTAACACCTTAAGAGTGACCCGCTCTGCAGCCCCCACCAGTCTGGATGCCTCAGCCACTGGTGGCCCTGCTCAGCTGGGGAAGAAAGGCAAGGACTTTGATTTCTCTCAGCTGCCCATGAAGGTGGAGTTTGTGGAGTGCAGTGCTCGTGGCAGCAAGGGAGAGGAAGGAGACGCTGACTTCGAGGACCTTGAGAAATGGCTGGCCAAGATTGCCTGAACAGAGAAGGGCAGGGTGAGAGGGAGAGACCTGAGGAGCTGGGGGACACATCTGGGGTGTAACAGAAAACAGATGGTTTGAAGTACTCGGATCTTATCCAAGGAGGAACTGAAAGTGGAAAAGCGTGGCATTGTCTTTCTCTACTTGGGAGCATATAACAATTAGTGGTGTGATTTCCTCTGTCTCTGTCACACTACCACCTTTTTTTTCCTCTCTCCTCTACTTTTTTTCTGTGTTGCTGACCCAGTAGGTTTCTGTGTTTCTTTGAAATATCTTGCATTTTCATTATCCTGCTGCCAGGCAACTTAGGAAGGATCGCAGTGCCAGGTGAGTCTAGAAACTGTAGTCTGGCATTGCAATAATCACTTCCTGATTCTGACTTCTTTCTGCAGCCTCTTGCTGCTTTGGCAGAGTGCACTGATTCTCTCCATTTGGCAGTCACTGGGGTGAATATAAAAAGCTGTTATCCTCTTTGTCTCCTCATTCTTCCAGGCTGCTACAGTCCAGCTTCTGTGGAACTGGAGTGACTTGTTCAATTTCAAAGGCAAGCTGGTTGATCCCCTTCTGTGTCACTGTCTTTGATTCCTTCTGTTGAACAGTTCTTGGGCGTTTTTCTTTCTATCAGGGCTTGTTTTGAAATGCTGTTTCACACTGTTGCTCTTCCTGTACTTCAGGCTCTTCTCCAGCAGACTGTATGACAGAATGACAGCTAAAGAATGGTCCTAGCTTGAACCGGTGCAAGTGGCATGTTTTTGTATTCACATGTATGTTATGAGTTAGATCTATCATGTCAGACACTTGCTGCTGTTGTCTCCTCTCCTGTGTCTACAACAAAGGGACCTTCTTGTGTTTTTCATTGTATCAACTGCAGCAAAATGAAGAGAGAAAGGTGAGCTGATAGCACAGTAGTGTGAGCACCAGCCTTATGAGGAAGGTGCTTGGTGGGAGAAGAGCATGTGAGCTTTTCCCAGAGCTCATCTGTTGTGTTCTTTTCCTTCCTCTCTGGGCATCCTCTGACTCCTTGTAGTACTGCCAAACGTTAGGACGGAGGGGAAGAACAAGAACAGTCTTTAGCAAAGACCTGTGCTCACAGTGGAGCTCTTCAGCTCAGGCTGGGAGCTGTGCTGTCTAGACAGGAGATGGGGGGGGGGGGAATTATATTTAGGGAATGTGTTAACATTTTGATATTCGCTGCAGCCAGAGCATTGCTGGAGTGTGTTTGTTGTGCTTGAACTCCTTTTACTGGACAATATTGTTGTTTGCTTGGGTGGTGGTTCTTGCTAAGACCAACCTCCTTCAAAAGCAGAGACCGAGCGTCGCCATCTGGTGGGATAAAGGAGCATGAGACCCTGTTTGGTTTTAAGTAAGTTATTCTTCGTGAGAAGTGTTTCAGTAATAAAGCTTTTGACTAAATGTTCCTTCTCAAGTGCTGCTTTGGTCATTCTATATTGAGCTCTGACAGCCTGCTCCACCACGACCTCTCCTGGGCTGCAGGGAACTTCTGGAGCCAGCTGCTGTGAGATGTGAGCCCTGGACTTGAGGGGGTGAGCATGAAGCTGGGATGTTGGCCTGCTTTGTGAGGCTGGGCTGTAATATTTTGAAGTGAGACTAGGAACTAGTGGTGTACCCCAGGGCTCAGTGCTGGCCCCGTCCTCCATCTGAGTGGCTCCAAGCCAGCGTCTCTGTGAGCTGATGATGACCTCCAAAAGAAGTGTGCACCGTGTGTGCTCAGCCAGCAGCTTGGTACACAAAGCCCTGCTTTCTTTTTATGTCACATGATGCCTTCCTCCCCTTAATTAAAAGCTAGAGAGCATCAGCAGAGCTCTGAAACACCTCATTTAGAAAATACAGGCAAGAACTGCTGTTCATTTTCCAGTCTGATAAGAAGTTCTTCTCTCACGCAGCAGGCAGTGAGTAGCCCTCAAGGCTCCCAGCCCCTGCTAAGCTTCCCCTGCATGGCTCCATCTCTCCCAGGTATGTCTTGCTGTTCTTTTCCTTTCATTTCCATCTCAGCTTCATCACCCAGAGCCTGCTCTGTTCCCCAGCCCTGCTCCATCCCCTCACCAGTGTCAGCCCTTGCCCACCCATAGTGATAGCTTGCAACAGAGGAGGTGACCAACACACCACGTGGAAAATTGACCTTTATTAGAAAAAAAAAAAACAACAAACCCACAACAGTCAAACCCACCTCAAAATATTCTGTCCTAAACCACGAGTGATGAGTTTCTCACGCTGAGCTTGTGGCATCCACACTGACCTGTGTGAGAGGGGGGGGGAGGGAAGGGCAAACTAGAAAGCCCACCCGGACTTAGTAGCTGTCCTGCTTGCTCCTGTCCTGCCTGGGGGGCATCACCCGGCTGGAAAAGTCATGGTGGAGCAGGAACAGGACCATTGCTTGCATCTGGGTGCATGGGTCCAGGCTGGAGCACAGCTCCCATCCACCTCCTGCTTCCTGGGAGCCCAAGGCAATGGGTGAGTCTTGGAGGAGCTGGTCCCTGGTGTGTCCAAGGCTGCATCCAAGGATGGGACCGGCGGGGACTGTCCTCTGCCAGGAACACAGAAACGCCCTCTCCTGGGCCTGGGTTGTCACGAGAGGAGTGAGGAGCTGCTACGTTGAAGTTGCTCCATTACAAAAGAACAAAAATATCAACCAAATTCCCCAAAAGACAAAGTTCAGCTGGTGGGGAGGGAAGCACAGTCAGCCTCTGGGCAGCTACACCAGGCCGGCCGCCTTCTCCTGCACGTTGTACTCCTTGCTTCTCTTCACCTTCCAGCCAATGAGTGCCAGGAGGATGGTACCCACCACTTTGTATCCCACCTGCAGCCCCAGGTATCTGTGAAGAGAAGAGGAGGGAGATGCCCTACCTGCCATGTCCCCGTGGCAGCTCGGAGTGCCACAGCTGGGGACAGGTACCTGTTGCGAAGGAAGTCGTTGTTGTAGTAGGCACAGAAGCGACGCTGTGAGCACTGTTTCTGCCAGTAGATGCAGGAGGAGTCGATGAGGGCACCAAACATGGCTGGAGCTGGCAGCCAGGCTTTGGAGAAGAGAGGATGGGGTCAGCCTGTCTGCCCTGCTTGTGCTTCATCCACTGCCTCTAAGGAGGTCCAGTGCCTCCTGCAGCTCTAGCAAGCCTCAGCACCCTGCCACCCCCTCAGCCTCACTCACCCAGCAGCCTCATCAGCAAGAACTGGACCCCTATGGCAAATGACTTCTCGTCCTGGTTCACCACCCTGCAGGAGAGAAGCCAGGTGAGGTCAGAGCTGGTGGCAGAGGTGCTCTTCTATTTCACCACTGGATTCACAGCCATGGACCCAGTTCCTCCCCAGTTCTTCCAGTTTGGAATGTGGAGAAGAGGTTGAATGATCCCATTGGGCTTGGGAGGAGTTCAAGTCTGCACGAGGGAGAGCTGCTGGGAAACCTGCTGGGATCTGGGGTGAAAATGCCATAGCATAGGATTTTGTTCTTAACTAAGGTTCTGCTCGGTTCTCCCCAACATAGAATGCAAAGAAGAGCCTTGCTGAAGTAAGGAAACATCCTACAGCTGAGGAAATTGCCCCACTTCTCAGACAGGGGAGTGGGGTTGCTCCTCAGCAGGAGTACTCAAAGCATTAAAACAAGGGGGCTCCTGCTTCTGATGAAAGAGAAACCTGCAAAACTTGGTCACTTGGTGAACAACTGTCCTTTTCAGGTCTTTATGCAGCTCAAACTTGTTGCCCACCTGCCCACTGCTCACCGTAACACCATCATGTAGAGGGGGTTGTGACACAAGCAGGCAATCAGCGCAGCGAAGGAGATGAGGAAGATGGCAGGGAGGAGCATGTGGGAGCAGCTGAGGGGACAGGAGCCTGTCTTGGCAGAGGACAGCCCATTACCAGCAGAGATCCGGGAACAGTTCCTGTAGATCTGTTGGAAACAGTTGAAAACCAAACAAACAAACATGTAAACCTCTCATGGTTGTGCTATGAGAGTGATGAGACATTGGCACAGCCTGCCCAGGGGGGTGGTGGAGGCACTGTGGGGTTGGTGTTGAGCTTGATGGTCTTAGTGGTCTCTATGTGTCAGAGCACACCATCTGACAAAGGAGCGATGGAAGCATCAGCTCCAATGATATGGCCACTGCCTCCTGCAAGGGGATGTGCCACCACTTTGCACAGGCAGGGCCCTCCTGGCCAGCAGGGCTGGCACCATGCTGCTGCAGCTGTGAGCAGTGTTGCCTCTGAACCTCAGATGTGCACAGGCACTGGTCTTCTTGCTTCACTTGGAGGAAGCAGGAATGATGCCCTGATATTTTATGGTTGGCTTGTTCAGAACATTAAACTACTGGGAAAATGGCACTCTGGCAGCACTCATGCTTTCCAGCCAGAGGGAACATGGTCTCCTCCATCGTTCCTTTTCAAGACTCCAACCCTTCAGATAGATCCAGGCCTCCCTGCTCAAAAGCAGATTTTCCAGGAGACCTTACAAACTAGCTAACCAAGCAACCTAAAATCTGCTCTCTCCATAACTGTTTGGGCAGCAGTTTTCTTCCTGTCACCAAATATTTTAAATTTTACTACATCTCTGTGGCCAAAATGGCCACCAATCATCACCTCACCCTCAATACCTTCTCTGTTCACAAGTGATAGATGGAGGAGGGCACCTTTGTTCATCAGCTTCATTGGTACCCGTGCCAGAAATTGTAATCAAGGTGTTTTAGCAATTTCCTGGACACATTTGTATCAGCTGTGTGATGTTCACAGTTAACATCTGGCAAGTCATAGAATCACAGAATGGTTTGTGATGGAAAGGACCTTTCAGCACACCCAGTCCCAGCTGCTGCTGTGGGTTGGCTGCCCCCTACCAGGTCAGGGTGCTCAGGGCCCCATTCAGTATAGCCCTGAGCACCTCCAAGGACGAGGCACCCACAGCTCCCTGGGCAGCAGTGCCAGGGCCCCACCACTCTCTGAGTAAAGAATTTCTTCCTAAAATTCCAACCTGAATTTCCTCTTTTAGTTTAAAGCCTCTTGTCCTATAGAGTTGAAGTCACCTATAAGGACAAGGGCAGTTGGTCTAGAGGTCAGTTCCTTAAAGAATCAATCAATCAAATGCCTCCACCACATTACTACATCCAAGTTCCTACAGCACTGCAGCAGTCTCCACTGTGACCAGCAAACAAAGTGCACTCATTGCAAAACCTCAAACCTTCTGGAAAGGCTTTGGCTCTTGACACAGCCACATCCTCCCACTACTCACCACCTGCTTGGGAGCTGAGGAATCAGTGGTGCTGTTGGTGCAGCCAGCGAAGCAGGGTGAGATGTACTCCACGTTGTTCTCTCCACACACCGGGTGAAAGATGCGCTCAGAGCAGTGGCACCCACTCGGCGCCTTAACCTGAGGCTGGGAACTCGGTGTTCTGCCAAAGAAGAGAAAATAGACAAAGAAAAATGTTTAAAAGAATAATAATAATGAAGAAATAGGGCAGGAGGAAAAAAGAAAGTCCCTCCCCGGTCCTCTTCTTAGCTAACCAGTTTCTACATTCGTATGTGTGATGGGATGCTGCCAGGAGCAGGCTGGTCTTGTGCCAGACCCCGATCCCCTGCAGGTACCTCTGCAGTGTACAGGGAACTTCACAGCCCATAATTATGTTATGTCTGCAAACAAGTGCTTGCACACTTCCCCCACCCCATCTGAAAACTACTCAGCAAATGCCTGGAGAAATGTTATCTGAGCTCCATTCAAAACCACACAAACAGATGTGCGAGGAGCCCCAGCTGGAAACGCTGTCCAGACAACAACTGGAAGTGGGCTCACTTCCAGACAAACCTGATGACAGTGTGTAAGGCAAGAGGATAAGCTGAATGATCTGTTCTGTCTTGCCTCACTGCTCAAGGTTGCTCAGCTGCTGGAGCAGCACTGCCTGCCCTGGGATCCATCCTTGGGCTGATGGGCATGGTCCACCTTGCTCACAGCACCTGGAGCTCAAGGGGAATGGTGAAGAGAGGCTACATTAGGCTACAGCTAGGAGTGGTCAGAGCAGCCTGGGTATTGGACTCTTGCAGGTGTTGCAGAAGGTGAGGTAGAGAAGATAACAGAGCTGGGACCGTGGAGATGGAGAATGCAGCTGTTGTTGGGATGCATGTCCCTGCTGAAGTTCTTGATGAGAAGGAAGGGTCTGTGACAATGTGACGTCAATGACGTCAATGTGACGATCAAGGGGACAATCCCTTGAGTGGGTTAGGCAATGTTGTCACGTTCCTCTCCTGCCAGCACAGGGCAGGACCACTGACAACTCCAGTAAAGGCCTTTCCCAGACAGCCCCAAGCCCCTCATGGACCCACTCCCAGCATGCAGACACCAGCAGCTCTGCAAGCTCCAGAGCTGCTAGGGGTTGAAAGATCCACCACCAATCTCCCCAGAATCTATAGCTTCACGTGGCCCATCTCATGTGCTACACTGCACATGAACTGCAGAAAAAGCTGATGGTGACCTAAGGACAGCAGCTGCAAACCTGAAATGAATATCTGCCTTCCTCCAGCCTATTTTTTTTCATGCAAGTTCACCCATCAGCTTTCCACTCCACCAGCAAACTCCTTCAAGACCAGTGAGTCACAGCAGGGCTGATTTTGGCAATAAGAAACGACCATTGTGAGGCCAAGGTGCCTTCCAAAATATAGCACTTGGCATCTGAGCTTGAGCTGAGAGCACAAAGTCTTGCTTTCAAGCAAAAAGACAATGGGAATGACAGTGCCTTGGTGGACAGTGTTCCTGAGATAATATTACATGCCATACAGACCTTAGAACAAGATATTAATATGCAGTCCAGGCATGAGTTTGTTGTCATGTTTTAAGTGGGCATGAAGAGCCCTGTCCCTCACTGTGCCACAGGATGGGAGCTTTATTGCTGGCAAAGGGAAATGTGTATGAAGGCTCCTTGCAGATACGCTGACAACACAAATGACCTGTGCATGATGCACTTGTCAGCAAGCCTGGGATGGAGTCTGAACATCACTTTGATAACTAAAAAAAACCAAAACCCGTGGTAATAGCCAAACGTTTCCACCCAGGCAACCAGAAAGGTGATGTCCAGCTCTACGTGAACATGGGCACTGACACAACTAGTTTCCCCCTAGAAATCCTGGGTCAGAGAGAAAAATATACCCTGAAAAGTCATGAATAAATGCCCTTCCAAGCTTTCTGTGCTGTATATTGCCTAGTTTCCCTTCTGGCTTCAGGATCCAAGAGTAATCCCACAGATAATCAGGTCAAGAGCTGGAAAGGGGAGGAACACAAAGCTAGGAACAACCCAAATGCCTGTGTTACCTGGTGGGGTAGATCCCATCGATGAGCCCCGAGGAGCAGCCCATGAAGAAAATGGGCAGGCAGATGAGGATGGAGAAAACCAGTACCACCACAGAGAATCGGGGGATGGCCCGGAGGGAGAAGGCGAAGCGTTTCATGATGATTCCTCCTAAGAGCATCCCGAGTGCTGCTGCTGGCAGGTTGACAGCTCCTGCAGAGGAACGAAGGCATCAGGCAGGGGTCCTGCCTGCCAGGTGGCTGGGAGAATCCACAGACTGTTACTCAAGACAGACCAAAACCCAAACAGTTGGCTCCTATGAGAAATCTCAGCCTCAGGAGCTTCACTTGGAGACGTAAGAGCAAGCCTTGGTGCATAATCACTTGTTCTGGCCAACTTCTTTCAGATATGCAGACCTGCTTCACCCATGTGCATTTCCAGTAAGAGCTGCTCTGGCCCCCAAGAGCAAGTGAACAGATGTAGTCACTCCCTGCTCACCGATGAGAAAGTTGGCATAAGAGGACGTGACGCCATACTGCTTCTCCAGGAACTTGTTGAGGAAGGTGGAAAGACCCGCAATGACGGAGGAGAAGCTGCACTGAGCAAGCACCAGGAGGATAAACAGGGGGTTGAGAAGCAGCTTGAGGAAGATCTTTGGGAATCCTATGAGGAAACAGCAGGAAAAACGTATTTTAGATACAAGGTCCCCAAATGGCTCCTGTGGCTGAGGAAGACAGTGTGGTTTCCTGATGGGACATTGCGTTCCCCTGCCTGGCCAGGACATCCTGGTCTTGGAGCCCAGGCAGACTGACTCCAGGCCTCTCAGAAGCAGGTCTGTTTATTTGGTCTCTAATTAGCTTTCCTCTTCTAGCTGAGTGCCAGCATCCATCAAAGTTCGTTGAGAAGAGGGGGCTGATGGCCACAGGATGTGACTGCAATGGATGGGGAGGGAGTGACTTCAGCTGGAAACAAGTCATTATGGGACTAAGAAAGGTCACCACACGGTCCCTCTCACCAGTGAAATCCCTGCAGCTACACATGAGCAACACGGTGAGCCGACGTACAGTGACCTCAAGGCAGCAGCTAGTAGCACCAGCAGCCCCATGGCTCCTTGTGGAGCTTCATGCCATGAAAGAACCTCAAAACTACCATCAAAAATTATTCAAACCTCAATGCTGGTAACTAAGAGCAGGAGGGAAGCAGTGTCACTCCTTCAGCAGTCATAAAATCATAGAATTATTAGGTTGGAAAAAAACACTAAGATCATCTAGTCCAACCATCCATCCACCACCAATACTGCCCATCAACCATGTCCCTCAGTATCACATCTCAGCAGTTCTTGAACACCTCCAGAGATGGTGACTTCACTATTTCCCTGGGCAGCCCATTCCAGTGCATCACCACTCTTTTGGAGAAGTACAGCTTAAAATTGAACCAGGACTTCCCTTGGTGCAACTTGAGGACATTCCCTCTCATCCTACCAATCCTTTGGGAAGGATGGTGCCCATGTGCTATGACCTGAATAGGCCTGACTACCATCTCCACCCAACACAGTAGAGATCAGCTTGTAAATGCTGATGTTATGGTGCCTCCTCAGGAGGTATAGGACATACCACCTCCCTGCACCCCTGTTTACCCTCTCCTGTCAACACCAGCTCCTTACTTTTGATAAATTCCAGCAGGGAAGTTTCTTCAAATTCCCTCTTCTCCATCTTCCTGAGCATGCCATCCTCTGAGCTTGGGTTCTGGGGAGGGAGAGAAGAGCATCTTGCTGTAAGAGGAGCACAGGTGCCTGGCTGGCATGGTCCTGGGACTCAGCAAGGCCAGGGAGCAGCAGAGCCCATCTTGGACGTCTTTGACCCTCGCATAGAGCCACAAGACTCAACTCAGAGAGGTTTTAAGAGCTCAGAGAGCTTTGAACTCAAGCAATATCTTCCCTTTGGTCTCTTAAATACTGCAAGAAATGGGGAAATGGAAATTGGAGACGGGCCAGCTCCAGTCTGGTGGGTCCTCAAACTACAATCCTGAAATATTTGGGCTTTGATTTTGACCTTTAAAGAATCAATGATTAACACAAGACCAAAAATCCTCCAAACACTATTTTTTTTGAAATAAAACCAACGAGGCTTGGCCTTTAAAGTACTGAAGTGGAATGTTTTGATAGCTCTACGTCCTCCTTATTTGTTTTAATGGGAAACTTGCCTTGTTTCTTTCTTCTTTTTTCTGAACAAAAAGCTCATTTTTTCAAAGTGACTGTAACCTTGCAGAAAGCATCATTGTAGGGTGTTGAGATATGGCCATTGGCAGGGAGTCAGACACTCTGCGGGGTGAAGTCACCAAGGACAGATCCCTACCAAGGAGGAACCCTAAGAAGACCTGCAGCCACCACTCTACCCACATAAGGCTCTCTCCTGAGGTTGGGTCTCACCTTTCCCTTCAGCATGTACCGAGGGAAAAAGAAGTAAGGAATGGATGTGAGCACCAAGCAGCCGGAGGAGATCAGCAGCCCCAGCCACCAGGCTCCAATCCACCGCTGGTCCTGCCAGGTCAGGGTCACTGTTGCTGCAAGACACAAAGAACCATTGTCAGAGCTCTGTCTCTACAAGTCCAATGGTAAAAGAGGAAAAACAGCATGTAAAAATGGACAAAGTGGTGTGAGCACAGTCTCTCTGCTCACATGGTAAATGAAGGGAGGTGAGAGTTCCCACCAGATCATGTCAAGATGAGTGCTGGATATCAGTGAATCCCTCCACCCATATATGTAGCGTGGCTGAACTCTCCTCACCAGTCCCCACCCAAACTGCTCTGAGCCTCACCAGTACCTATAGGATACACGTAATCAACATCATAGCACGCTTCCAGCATAGGTCCAGGCACTGTAGCCAGGCAGTGATACAGGGCCCTGGCTCCAACCTCCTCTGCCCAAGCACACACTTGCGTTGGGACCACGCTATCTGCCCAGGTGAGATTGGGACTGGGAAAAGGCACAGACACTTTCCTGGAAATATCTCCTCTCCCACTGCTCCAGGCTCAGTAATTCTCAGAGCCTCGTGCTGGCAGAAGAACACTTTTAAAGAGAATGGCTTCCAAGTGGACAAAACTCCAGGTGCTCACACCCTTTGCCCGGAAAAAAGAGGAGAGACAAGCTACAGCTCCATCCCAGTGTGGACATCCTCCAGCTGCTCACTGGAGGTCGAAGGCTTGCTTGGCTTGGAACAAGTAATGCATCACCTCATTGCAAGGACTTTTCAGGAGGGCTCAGAAACTGCTTCCTGCCCAGGATGCAGAACTAGTGTCCCCCACCCCACTGAACAATTGCCTCACTGCCCTGAAGGCACCGATCCACTGAGGATGTGGACGCCATCATGGAGCGACCAGGCAGGAGATGCTATATCTCTCTGTTGCCTCAGGGAACGAGCCAAGGCTTTTTGCTGTTTCCTGTCTTGGGTTCATTTATTATTCTTATCAGGCACGGGACAAATATGTCAGGCAGACTCTGATCTCTCAAAGGAAACACAGGAAAAGACACATTATTGATGAAGCCAGGAAGAATTCTTCAGTGATTAAGTTACCAGGAATAATAAGCACACACTGAGGAGAGAGGAAATAAGCCCTGTGATGGTGCCAGCTTGGTTTCATCCCTGCAGACACTGGTGAAGGGTGGTGGGTAGGAGACTGAGTGGAATCATAGGATCATTAAAGTCGGAAAAGACCTCTGAGATCGTCTAGTCCAATGTCCACATACCACCAGTACTGCCCCCTAAACCACGTTCCTCAGCAGTCCTTGACAGTGATCCCACCACTTCCCTGGGCAGCCTATTCTAGTGTCTGATCGCTCTTTAGGAGGTTTTCCTCACAACCAACCTTAATCAAGACCTCCCATGGTGATGTGGGACAACAGCTCTCCCATGGTTATCTTATCCCTGCCTGGATACTTCAGGAGTCCCTGATCCTGTCTGGCACTGCATAGTACAGCACCTCCTCAGCGTGGGTGCAGTGGGCAGCAATGACCACCACACTGACACATCCCTGTTGCAGGGCAGTGCTTCTGTGGTGACCTCAGGTCCACCTATAGACTTCCTTTTGGGGAGATGATGGAGAAGTGTCCCTGGGTTGCAAGAGCATGGCGTGCATCCTGCCTCCAGTCCTCTCAGAGCAATCCCCCGATTCGCAGAGGGCTTTTAGAAAGACTGTCCCAACTTGGGAAATACTCACCCATGTCAACTCTGCCAATGTCCACGAAGAGCCGCAGCACCACAGAGCCCAGCAGGTACCCAAACGCAGGGCCAAACACGGCGATGGCAAAGAGGATGGCTGGGAGAAGAAGAAGAATGTCAGTAGGTCACAGATTGATTCAGAAATGGCTTTTGTCTTCCCACATAGAGCAAGAATGACGCTGCAACATGCAGAGGAGAAAAAAAAGCATAGGATCATAGAATGGCTTGGGTCGGAAGAGATATTAAAAATCACTGAGCTCCATCCCTGCTCCCCAGGGCCCCATCCAGCCTGGCCCTGGGCACCTCCAAGTATGGGACAGCCACACTTCTCTGGGCAGCAGTGCCAGGGCCTCACCATCTTCTGAGCAAACAATTTCTTCCTCACATCCAACCTAAATTTCCCCTCTTTTAGTTTAAAACCATTCCCTCTTGTCATCTTTCCTGGAGTCCTGTAAATGAGCTACACCGACAGCAGTGGTGGTTCTGTGATCAAGAAGGGAGCTGCAGGAAGGTAATGAGATGGCTCTGAGACTCTCCCGTCCCACAGAAGAGGAAAAAACAAACCCACAAAGCTGACACCTCACTCTTCTAGATGCAAGCAAAATATGTATGTTCAAAACATCAGCAGAAATGAAACACGTTGACTCAGGGAGAGCAGAAAGGGCAGCAAATCACCCTTGGTTCTACTGACTTATTCCTGCTCCAAAAGCAGATAACTCAGACGAAACCCACAAGGTCAAAACGCTTCCTTTTGACTTCTTTGGAATGAAAGGATCTGAGTTTCCTTCCTAGAAGCAACTCCTTTTTCTCCTAAAGCATAGCAAGAGTCAAGCAGCAATGGTATTTATGTTGTATTGTGGCAAACTAGATGCACAATAGCTATTTCCCTCCACAAAGATATTCCAATTACCCTAAAATGACTACCTAAGCCTAGTGTCTAATCCCATGGCAAGATGGTCAGCTTTGCTGCAAAACTTCCATTAACTGGCTCCTGTAGGCCATCACACCTCTGGTTAAAGCCCAACCAACTGATGCTCTGTAGGAGCAGGAGATGGCCTCAGGGAAGGCCCCTTTAGTACTTCTGCCCATGGATGGTGGAACGTTCTCCTAGACATTCACAAGTGAGAAGCTCCACCTCAGCCCCTTGTCGCTGTTCTTTGGCTTTCTATCGCCCACATCATAAAAAAACCCTGCAGAGAACAGCTGACTGACAGGTGGTGGGGCACTATGGTGAGGCTGACCTCACCTGAGTCCCTCTGCATACTCACCCTATGCCCTGGGGGCCACAAGTCCCTAACCAGCTCAGCTTAGATGTCTGAAGGAGAAAAAGAGACACAAAGCAACTCACCAACATACAGCGGGGAATTGTTTGCTTCTGCAAAGTCATCCACGTAGGAGATCCCAAAGGGCTGGATGGGAACTGTCCCGATTCCAGCCAACAGCTGGGCAATGACCATCATTGCCCATATGCTGCTGGCCTCCTTCTGGGGGTCCTGGGTGGAATTTGGGCACACAAATTTGTTCTCTGCATAGCAGAGCTCAGACTGTACCTGGCTCTTGTTACCTGGAACGGAAAAGAAAGAGCATTACAGAGCTGGGCACGCTCCTGCTTCTTCCACCTCCTGCACCAACACTGCTGGGGCATGTAGTGATAAACTGGCTCAGGCTGACCCTAATTACCACCTCTCCTCTGCACAGCTGCATTAAATCTGCAAACATTAGTTATCTTCCAAGTCTGTTCCCAGGTGCACACTCTTGGAGTTGGGATGAATCGCTTCTTTTGTTTAGCACTCCTCATCACCTTTACCCTTTTGGGGGTACTGCACTCAGCTAAGGGTAGCAAACAGCCTAGCTGTAGGTTTTATCAGATTAAAGAAGAAGGAAGCAAAGCAATTCCTGCAAGCGCAAAGAAGAAAGGTCAGCCCTGCAGCCCCGTTCCCCTGAGTCACATTCAGGCTGTAAGCAGAGAATAAAAAGCTCTTCATCACGATCACAGCAGTGTTGGGCTCAGCCAAGTGACAGCAGCTCTTGGACAGACAGTGTTGGAGCCAGTGGGAAAGTATAAATATTCAGTGATAGATGGAAAAACCTGTTTTGCCTGCAAAATGACAGCGCAAACCAAGTAAGTGCCGGGGCTCTCGATTTAGCTCTTCTGATTCTGGCTTTTTTGTTACTATTGCTATTTGTAATTTTGTTCAACGTTTCTATCACGTCTTCCTCGCTTGTGTAACAACTGTGGATTTTCTGTGCCTCTGAGCAAGCAGAAATGAGAGATACAAACCCCCTGTTCAGGGGGAGGAGGGATGGGAGGAACCTGCAAGCAGATCTCCTTCCCGTGCTTTGCTCCCTGCCCATGCTTGGAGTCCCATTGTGCTGAGCAGGCGGACCGTGAACTTGTCCTGTGGTGGCAAATTTGCAGCCAAAGTGACACATCAGTTCCCTGAGGAAGCCATGGCTCCTGCAGCACAGACTCCGAGCCTTTTGAGGAGAAAGCACCTCCTAGCCAGAGGTGTGGGGTGACCTCTGTCATCCCCTCCGTGGCACAGCACGGGGACTGCAGCTCAGATGTGTACTGTGCTGTGGCATTGTGCACACCTGCAGGTTCCCAAAGCCTACCCAGTTAAATCAGTAGCCCTTAAGTCTCTTAAAGTGTACTGGCTAGAGCAGGGATGGGGCATACACATCAGCTCTCCTCTTTGAAGCCTCCTCATGAGCCAGATGAACTGCTTTGCCCTCAGAGCATGTGAGGGCCGACACACACCATGGCTACAAACATCTTATATATATACCAGCCATCCCTACAAGACTGATGTGGGCAGGACTGTGATGGTGGGAACCCAGCTCAGCATTTAGACAAGCTATAGGCACTGCAGAGCCTTTAGGTACCCCTGGCAATTAGAATCATAGAGTCACAGAATCACTAACACTGTAGAAGATCTCTAAGATCTCCAGGTCCAGCCCCAGCCCACCCCACCATGCCCACTGCCCACGTCCCTCAGTGCCACATCTCCATGGCTCTGGAATATCTCCAGGGACAGTGACTGTCCCACCTCCTTGGGCAGTGTGTGACAATGGGTTACCGCTCTTCCTGAGTTATTTCTAATATCCAACATTTCTGAATGCACCATTGCACTTCTCCTCAAGAAAATCACTGAAACGAAGGGGTTCATCCAAAGCTATAAGGATATAAGCAGCAGAAGCAGCATTCCTGAAACCAAACCCGTGGCTCAAGCAAGATGCTCAGAAGAAGCAGAAGGGACAACACATGCAATTATCACATTCAGAAGGGGCAGCAAAACTATACCAAAGTTTGCATTCAAATAGTAAATCCCTGCCTTAAGTCTCTCCAAGCGCTCCAAGTTCTGCATGGGGTGGAAACAACCACCCTCCCCTTTTTGGGGAAGCACAGTCACCTCTAAGGTGGTGGCCTTTCTTTGACTTATGCAGGCGAGAACAGGTTGAAAACGGTGCCGCCACCCAGAACTGTACAATGGATTGCTACATCCCTTATCTGTGCTTTGTGCTCCTAATTTTGCTCTTGTGAAGTGGTTGGCCCTCAACCAACTACATGTGCTCCTTCAGGTGCCCTACACAACCATTAGGCATTCTGGGAAGAGACAAGAAGAGGACCAGGACATTTGAGTGTCCGTGGAGGCTGAGTTTGTGCCACACATTCCCCACACCAAGACAAGACCTGGTAGAGCACAGCGTTGGCATGCCTAAGGAGGATGAATTGAGATTGTACATCCCCACGCCAAGAGAAGACCTGCTGTGCCCATGGAGGATGAATTCAAGGTGTACATATCTACAGTAAGAGCCAAGAGTGATGCTAGCCCTTAGCCCTTAGTTGACTTTTCAGTGCATGGCCACTACCCACATGGCCACAGCAGAATCAAAGGGAAGCTCTCCAGCTCTGTTTTCTCATAATATCCCCTCCCTAGGAAGGGTGGGAGCACTTACCAGTGCTAAGTGCAGTGTATTCATAGGGGCCTGAGAGGAAGTGTGGGAGGGTCACCAGGAAGGCCCCCAATGCCAGCAGAAGCCCCCCAGCTCCAATCACCCGCGGGCGGTGCACTCGGCTGCCAAAGTAGCTGACAAAGATGATAAGGACCACATTGCCAATCTGGAACGAGCACAGTGAAACATGGAGAACATTAGGAAATGCTACAGAAGAAGTCATGTCCCCCTTGATTATGTCCAAATGAGTAGAGAGCTTACTTAGTCACTCATGGTTTTTTGATCCTCCTAAGAGCTGGAACAAGACAACCCTCAGCTTCACACCACAGATTCACAGCAGTCACTGCTTCCTTCTTATCAAAAGCCAGCAGGCCTTGGCTCCCTGAGTGCATCCCTTGTCATCACAGCCTGCTTCATAACCTGCCAGGGATCTGGCTGGGGCTCTGCTCAGCACACACACTCCTTAAGATGTGACAAAAACCCGGTGATTCTATCAAATCCAGCAAGAAACTTAGCTTATTGCCTCCATTCCCATAATTCTAAGCAAATGCAAGATAAGGTACAAAGTACAGCACATTGCAAATGTTTGTGACACTGGACACTTGCAACTACAGATAAAATCAACAATCTCATCTTCCTTGATCAGCTGAAAGGTATGAAAATATACAGCTAGTTAGTATGCAAACTGTAGCTTTCATGCAATAGGACGAGCGCCCAAAAATTACCATTCTGTGGCTTTTTCTCAGCTTGGGACAAGCCATACATTTTAACCCTAGCATGTATGTCCAAGTATCCTTTATTTACATGTTTACACAGGCTCCTCTGTTCGTCTCTTTGTGGTTTTTGTTCTTGGAATTGCTGCAGACTAGATGAGGAAAGATCCAAGTCCAAGGGATGCTGGATTTTGCTTTGGTATTACATCTCCAAGCATAAAGTCACATGAGTTTAAATAATTTGGATAAGGAGCGCATGGCTTATTGATGTTACTGCTGTGAGCAATAGGTCAACTTGCGGAACACTGTTATGTCAGTTTCAGGTGAGAGATGCTACAGCTCTCCACAGTGGGGTTACTTTTTTGTGTGTGCTTTTGGCCTAGCTCCAATCAGCGAAAAGTCCTCCACTGAATTTTTCTTTTTAACCTTGGACTTAGGTGTTGGTTGGGATAAGACCTGGGCACCTACACCTCCAAGGTCCCGGGAGGATTCCCAGTGCCCACAGCTCATTGGTCAAAGATCCCATGCAAGAAGAGCAGCCATAGGCAAGGTGGGCTCCAACAAGCACTTTTTTGGCTGTGCCATCAAAAGGAAGTCTCTCTCAGCAGGGCTTTTCCTAGCTAGCCTTGAAGAGCTAGCAGAAAAGATGCAATTTGTGACATGAACCAGAGAATTTATTCCAGAGGAGCAAGCAAGTTATGGCATATACCTCAAAGGGTTGCATATCTCCCCATACATCCAGAACTGCTTAATGATCTTGTCACTAAGTGGCCACTCATGAAGCACCAGGTTTAAATCGAGGCTGTTTCCACCCTGAAGCTTAAGAAGCTGAGGTGCAACTTTGGACACAGTTTAGATTGAGGTCAGTTCAGTAACTTGACGTCAGTGGCAAACAGCACTTTGCCATAGGGCCATCAGGAGCTGGAAGAGCTCGGGGAAGGGCTGGATCCTGGTGAGGCTGCTGGCCAGGATTTGCTTTTAGAGATAGTTTGGACAGATTCAGGCCAGCTGATTGAGGATCCTATGAAAATAGACACTTATACTGGGAGATATTCAGAGAGCTGTAGTTGCGTGCATCATGAAATCCCTTCCTAGATGTGTGATCAATGGAGAAGCACACTGCATGCTTTCTGCCTCCCAGTCACATCTCTGCTGGAGATGTGTGGCATCCTAGGGTGCAGTGGTCTCCTCCAAATCCTCCTGCTAGCTGCTATCTTCCATAGCCATGTCCTCACCTCACATCCCACCTCAGACCTCCTGCCATGTGCTACAGCAGAAGAGGTGTCCAAGCCTTGATTATACATAGGCATGGCCGAGGAAACACTGGATGGAAACAGTCCTGAGACCCTGTTCTGGTCACCCCTTGGGGCCACACACAAACACCTCACCCAGTTACCTCATGCAAGCTGGAGATGAAACCCGACGAGAGACTGGAGAGCCCGAAGCGTTTCTCGATGGTGGTGAGGCTGCTCTTGAAGTTGGCACTGTAGAGGAGCTGGGATAGCTGGAGGAGTCCATGGCACAACACAAACACCTGTGGGCAAAAAAGTGTCACTGCAGTCCGTACCTGGCTGCCCTGCCTATACGTAGCTGTTGGGCACCATGCCCTGCGTGAGGGGCTTGGGATATGTAAGCACAGGGTCTTGAGGAGCTCAGCACGGCTGCTTTGCTGGTGCCATGCTGCAGCTGAAAAGGAGCTGCTCTGCTTTTCATTCCCTGAGACCCACTCCTTCCCACTGGTCCCTTGGGTTCCCTCAGCTGTAAGGCAAACTGGCTGGGGTGCTGCAGGAAAGCATTGGTGGAAGGCCTTAAACACCCCAGGGGGAAAGAACAAAACACGCACAATGACTTCTTGCTGCTGGAAGACCTCAGTGGTGTTCTAAAAACAGCATCTTTCCCCAAGCCAGTCTCCAAGCCAGGCCAGCAACCCAACCATATGGACACAGAGCACCCCTGAAGCAGAGGAGGGAATATAGGAATTGATGGGTCAGGGAGGGAGCACGGTGAGAAGAGTCAGGGTGGCCAGCGAGAGGGAAGCGTTCCTGGCTGGGGATGTGGAGGCAGCTCACCAGTGTCTTTTGATCTATATTTAGTCAGAAAAGTTTTCCTTTATTTTCTTTGGAATGGAATGTGTCTGCATGGTGCCAGAAGTATTTTAAAATCTTTTTTTTTTTAAAGAAGAAGAAAGGGAAAAGGTCTTTTTATTTAAATTCTCAGGAAATCAAATATTTGCTGAACACCGGAAGCGTGTCCCATGGAGATAACAGCAGGAAGGCCAGGATGATGGATGGGGGGATCAAAGGTACTGCAGTGCTGACAAATTCCTTATGTCCTGGCTAGGGGAACATCAACACTCCTCAAGGCTGTTAATTTGAAATAGTGGTGGCACCCAGCAGCCTGGGCTCCTTGCATAAAGCCTGGCATGGAAGAAGAATGAAATGATCAACCATGCCTTGTCCTTGTGGGCAAGGATGTGACTTCTTGGGATGCTTCTCCCACAAGCAAAGATGGGATCAGGAGGATGGCAGAGCTGGGTGTCCAAAAGGGTAACAAACCAGAAATGGAGATGAGAGCAAAGATAATAACCTTGAGACCACAGGGAAGTAGAAGATGGATACAGAAAGAGGGATGAGGCGTCATAGACCACGAGCTCCCCATCCGAAGTTGTTCGTGTGTGAGCAGTCATGCAGATACATTGTGTGCAGATACACAGACACACAGACACACCATGTGCACAGCTGGCATTATGGCAGAAATGAGAGGGCAAGGCCCCAGGCTGGGATATTACCACGACAGAGCACACCCATGACAATGTGGGTTATGACTTGGGAAACGCTGCTGGGCTGGTGACAAAATAGAAAAGAAACAGCTAAACCAGAGACAGCTATCCACTCCTGCACCCAAAAACACCTCCAAGCACATGTCCTGCTGACAGCTGAATCTGTCACCTTTGCTTTCCCAAATCCTGGCCTGGGCTCGTGTGTAATTAATGAACCTAAGTGAGCTGGGCCAACGCAGAGAGGTGACTCTGAGGATGAGAAATGGAGAGGGGATCTTGCTGCCAGACAACATTAATTTCTGTTCCCACAGCTCTGGCCAGACCTTACTAAAGTCATTCGAATAAAGAAGCATTAGGGAAACTCAGGAGGGCTGGGACAGCCCGAGATGCAGTGCAGCTGGAGGAGCACTCTCACAGCACAGAGCTCGGGAGGGAGGAGGGTGGGTCATTGCATCTGGGTTCAGCTCAGCAGTGTCAGCCTGCTCTGGGGATGACAAGTGCCGGGGTTGGCAGAGGGTGGGGAGAAGATAAAGACCTCCAAGGTTGGTGGAGATGCATGAAATGCTCTCCTGCATCCCCTTGCAACTTTCTCCCTTCCCCGAGCATTTCCTGCCCATTGCTTATGTTGACCACCATGGCCAGCCATGGAAGCTGCTGTGGTCACAGCACCAAGCTGGTCCCATCCAGCTGCTGGGAGCTCCAGATGTGCTGTGCCAGCCCCATGTCCCCACAGAACATCCCAGCAGGAGACAGAGTGCTGTCATCCATCTTCCCTAACACTTCAGGGAGAATATTCCGTAGGGAACAGCCAAGAGAGGTCCTTTGAAGGCAGATGGTGCTGACACAGAGCAGGCATGACTGCACGGCAGGTGAAGGCTTGGTGGGAGGTAGGGAAGTTGTGGACCCACCTATGGACATCACTCACCCTGCAGAGCTGATGCTCCTGTCACAGCCTGGTGTTCCCCCACGTCAGGACACGAGCACAGAGCCCTCCTTCATCATCCCAATGTTTCCGTCAGAGCAGCTCTGACTCCAGGCTGTTTATACAAGGCACTGATTCCTTTCCAAGGCACACTTAATTTAAAAGGGAAGCGAATGCCTGGGGGGAGGCCCCCTGCAGACACCCCTGCTGCATTTGCTTCCCTTTTAAATGGGAAATAATAAAGCAGCACTGCTCTGCTCAAGGCAAGGCTTTTTGGTGAGACACAGAAATCCCAGTATTAACAAGGAGCAGGGTCTCAGCATTGCCTGGACTATGGTTCAATAGAGGAACACTCCAGTTCTGCAGACAATGCCAACCCATGGCTCTGTGTCCTGAATCCAGGGCACTACCCAACCATCAGACAAGGAGAGGTCAGAGGCCCATCCTTTGGGTGGGCAGGTTGCAGGTTGTGGCTCCTGGGGCTGGATGTGTGCCCTGGGAGCTGCCAGTCTTGGGGAAGCACTGCCCTGCACCACCTCCTGCATCTGCTGAGTTGTGCTCTCATATCTCCTGGCGCTCTCCCTCCATCACTGCTTACATAAGATAACACATTGTAAACATCAACACTGTCATTGGCCATAACCAACAGCTAACTTAAAGTACGTCGAGACCGGGCTTTAAAACAGGCTGTTATGGAAAACGAGCTGTTTTGGAAGAGGCTTTTTGGGTTAGCATCGTAAATGCAGCCAATAAAATGCTTGGGAATTTGGGTGAAACGAGAAAAGAACATGAGCTGCCATGCATGTGCTGACATGGGTCAGAGTCAAGGCAAGGTAACTAGATTCAAATCTCTCGTTATTTCAAAGAATGAAGATTTTTTTCTATGGATGGGAATGCAGCACACCTCTGTGGGGACCAGAGCTCAAGAAGATGATAGTCTCAGTAATCAGAAGAGTCCTTTGACTTTATAATTGGACGTGATGATATTAAGGGTCTTTTCATAGAATCATATAAGCATTAAGGCTGGAAAAGAGCCCTAAGATCCTCAAGTCCAACCCCAGCCCACCCTACCTTGACCACGTCCCTCAGTGCCACATCTCCACGGCTCCGGAACACCTCCAGGGACGGTGACTCCCCCACCTCCCTGGGCAGCTGTGCCTCACTGCTCTTTCAGAGAATAATTTTTTTCTTAATATCCAGTCTGACGTGATTCTTTAATTCTAAGGTGCTGCCAGATGCAGCATGGCCACAGCCCCTTCCTCTCTGCCACCTGGAGCAGCGAGCCAAGGATTCATTCTTTGCTCTTCCTCCACAGCTTCATGCCCTGGTAGCAGCACTCCTTTCCAAAGTGATCGCTCACCTCCTTTCTCAGTGTCTTCACCCTGGCAGCCTTTCCCGGAGGGGACATGCTGGAGAACTGCGGTAGAAGCTAACGGACGTCAAAGGAAGGGCTTTTCCTCCCAGATGATGGAATAATTCAGAGGGGAAAAAAATAAACAAACAGCATTTCTTTGAAATTCATTGCTCCCACTATGCCAACTGAGATACTTTTTACTGTTCTTAAAATGCCTAGAACTGACTGAAGCTCCACACTCATGGGTGTCAATGGGCTCCCCCAGATGCCTCCAGAAGCAGCAGCTCCATGTTCCAGTCTGTGCTTCCTCCTTGCCCCAGCTCTACTGCTCTCACACCAGTACTAACGTGAGAGCTGACCGGTTGCTAATGACTTGGATGGACAGAGCCAGAATAATCAGTCTAATTTATTAGATGAACACAACAGCTGCTTGGGGAGCCGTAAAAAGGAGATCCTTGCAGAGCCCATCAAACTGCTCTCTGCTGATTAATGACACTGAGGCATGACGTGGCCAAGAGCAGGGAGACGCACAGCGAAACTGGCTGGAGTAAATATTTGGAAAGGATGAGGAGTAAGGACACTCCTTTCTGTCCACGTTCAGTGTTACTTGGAGGTGTATTTTGCGTTTCTGAGGGCCAAACCAAAGCCTTTTGGCTTCGTTGGAAATGTCATCCATGGCTGGAGACCATCAGGCTCTGGCTGAGGATTGGAAATATTGGGTCATGAGATTGCCCTCACTGTACTGAGACACAGGCACTTGTGAGGAGATAATCTACATGCAGTGCCTACATCTCTGCATCAAAATGCACTGAGACAAATGAAAAAGAGAAGAGCACACACACACAAAAAAAAACAAACCAGTTTCTCTTGAGGAACCAAATACCCTGCCACACACAGTGTCCCTCAGCACACCTCGGAGCCAGGAGCGTGGTCCATGCAGGCTCCTAAATCTTATTTCTCTTGCAAAGAAAAGAAATAAACAAATAAAACAGCCAGGGACTGCCCAGAGCATGCGGCTGCCCGGGTGATTAGTTGCAATAACATCTACGGCCAAGTAATCCAAGCTTTACAACCAGCAATTGTCAAGTGCAAAGACAATATTTGCTCTTCTCTCAACTCAGACACACGTGGGATTTGCCAGATCCCGAGCTCCATGCAAGCCCTGCCTTGCTCAGCTGCACAGAGAGGCTCTGGGGGAAGGCACGTGGCCGCCGCGCGGTGCAGGTGCACCGCAGAATGAAGGAGGAGTTTGGATTCGGGTCAGACCTCAGAGCGTGGGGTAAGGTCTTCCCTGCTGGGCAGCACTTCTGCTTGCAATATCTGGTGCGTGCTGCAAGCAGCCACCCCATTCCTGCAGGCAGAGTGGCTGCAAGGTTGGGTCTTCGCTTTCACTTTCCCTCCTCTGTGCATGAGGCTCTGACCGTGATCTCCCGGAGGTAGCTTCAGATTCATTCTGTCTTCCCGGCCCCACAAACATGTGCAAACACTCCTCCCACACACCCACGGCTCCCTATCAGCGACACTCCTCTCCTATTTTTCTTGTGATAATCTTATCTCCGCTGACCACTCCTTGACTGTGTTTGGGCACTGAACCACCTCGCCCCTCATAAAATCGACTCGTTTTGTGTCTCCTAGACCTTGATCCCACTAAACTTTCCAACCTGTTTTACCCTCTGGCTCTTCCCCATCTTGCCACTGATGTTCTTCCAGATATTTCTTCAACATTAGAACCCGATCCCACCAAACCCAGGTACAACACAGTGTTGGATGCTCCAAAGCTCAGCTCCATCCCCACCACCATGAGTGCTGAGGACCCCACTCACTCCAGGTGCTTCATCCTGCCACGTAGCTTTCCAAGGCACCATCCCTCCTTGCACAGCAGCCAACATTGGAAACACCTCATGATTTTCTTGATTGGTCTGGTGGCCCTGACCCACAATGACTGCTCAACGCTTCGCTCTCCAGCCTCAAGCCATACTGTCTTCAGGACAAATACCAACGACTTGATGCACCTTCTATTCTTGCTAGTGTTTCAACAGACTCGTAATCTCTTCCCACAGGATGGAGGAGCACAACAACTCTTGCATCTCCAGTCTTCCAAAATGCACTACCCTCAACAAATTCCTTCAGTTCCTGTGAAGAACAGGCAAGACTTGCCCTGGCATTGCTGGGACTTCAGACCCCAAGGCAAGATTTCATTCCGTTCATGCAGAACATCCCCTGATAGTCCAGAGAGAGGAGGTATATCTCCCCTAAATAACCTTCTGTTGTCCTTCTGGCTCCTCTCCCACTCAATGCAGGTCCTCCCAGCTGAAACCAGCCCAGCTCAGCTAAGTAACAGGATTCTGAGAGAACCCTCCTCCTTGTGTTCCTGGGGACCCAGGACATTAGCTGACAATTAGCTGTCAATTAAATTAGTGCAAAACCACACAAAAGGCAATCGAGACAAAGAGCCCAAAACATTTGTTATTGGAAAGAAGCACTGCAAATAGGTAACACCTCGGGAAGAGCCCTCATTTGTGGCAAGGTGGTTGGCAGTGCTCTGTTTGGCACTGACATCCTGTTTTCTTTCTTTGAGGCAATGAGAGGCCAAATTCTGGAGGGCTTCAAGCACTCCCCTATCCCACGCAGAGAAACAGAGGCAGAGACCAGGTTGCTCCAGTGAGGGGACACATGGCAGACACCCCGTGAGCTGTGCCAGGTGGTGCTGCTCAATATCAGAGCGGACAGCCCCTGTGCTATTGCAATCTGGTCATTGATTCCCATGCACGACACAAAGGAAATTCCACAGAGCCAATGAGGAACTGTCCCCAGCCGTGTCCCCACAGGGCACAGCACTCATCTGGGAACGTGGGCTGGCACCACATCCACAGAGCATCTCCTCCTGCACCCCAGCAGGGCTGCCACGGAGCTGCTACCCCATCCTGCCCCTTCAAATCCTCACAGACTCCTCAAACCCACTGTTTTCCACCAGAAGCATTCCCTCTCCCTTGGCTGTAGTGCTGGGAAGCAGCAGGAGAGACCTCACTGGGACATCCCATTCTTCTGCCCTCCCAACACAACCAGGACCCAACCTTTCCCCCAACACGCTGCCCACAGCACCAAGGACTTCTCATGCAGGTGGGATGTTTTCTTGCTCTCCCATCTCAAAACAGCTTCCCAGACCTGGAAATCCCATCGTGATGCTTTTGTGTTCTACCCCTTCTTGGAGAGCTGAGAGCACTGACAGCCCCCACTCGCTGTTCCACCTTGAAGCACGGTTTGTTTTTTTTAAGGCATGCATATTTTTAGAACAAACCTTGCAGTGCAGGAAGAGCGAGCAGCTCAGGAAAGGCATCACCTGTTGCTTTATGCAAGTCTGATCTTAAAACCAGGAGCCTCTCCCCAGCGGGTGGCTCCATCCTGCAGTGCACATCACCCCTCCAATACGCACTGAGCTGTGTGCTAACGGTGTGGGAATGCTTTTGCAGCTTGACCCACTGTCAAGCTGTCAACCTGAAGGACACTGGGACACCTTCTTTCCCCATCCCATCACACATCAGTAGTACAAAATTACTCTCAGTTACGTGGGTCTTCCTGGACAGGAAGGGCCATCATGTCACCTGCTCATACAGCAGCAGGGACTTAGGGACGCAGGACTGGAAGGACCGGCTCCCCTCGTGCTGCTGGCACGCTTGCCTGTGACCCCAAAATATTGACACTTGATGGCAGACCAAACTCCTCCCTACCCCAGACCTCGCTCTCTGGCTTAGCACTGAGCCAGGGAGCACCACAGACGTGTGCTCAGTGATGCTACAGAGGCAGCGCACCCAGAGATGGGTCCCCTGCCAGGACCCCAACGCTGCACCCCACTGCCTCAAGCGCTGCGAGGTGAAACAGCAGAACCCCACAGCCATCCCCGCTGCTCCCAAAGCCGCCCCTTTCCCCACCGGGAGCGGACGTGGTCCCGGGGCAGCATTTTGCTTTCGCGCCAGGATGTGGTTAATCATTCCCCAGCAGCAGCACACCGCGTACCGGACGCAGCACATCGTGCCGCTTGCACCGAGCCCTGGTGCTCCACAACCTCATTTAGGGCCGGGGTGTGGGATTTGCTCCCTGCTCCTCTTTATCAGCCTTGGCTCCAGCGCTGGTGTGCGCCGGGACTGCACCGGTGCCAGCCTCCTCCTCCCGCATCACCGTTCCTTACCTTGATGTTGCAGAAGATACCACGGGAACAGGTGCCAGAGCTTTTGGGGACGTCCACCGGGGACTTGGTGGCTTCGGGATGGACCCCCATGGTGCAACCCCAGCAGATGAGCTGTGTGTGGGCTCCGGCCCGTCCTGCTCCGAAAACGGTGAGCCGATGAGTGCACCAGGCAGCGTGAGCGCAAAGTTTTTATAAGTCCACACTCGGGAGCGATGATGAAACCCTTTCTCCTCCCTCTTTTCCTTTGGGTGTAGAGGGAACTTTAAAGCTGCAGGAAGCCAGCGTGGGTGTGCTGCGAGCCGGCGGGAGCCCATGGGGTCCGGGTGTTTTGGGGATGGGGACTGCAGGAGAAATCTTTCCCTCTGGCAAGAAGTCACAGAGTGAAAAATAACCCCACCTCTTCCCACGTAGGAGAATTGTGTTTGTGTGATTCCTGGGTGCTGTTTTAAGGACTACGTCTTCAGGGCTTTGTTTATGTGGAGAACTGATTTATTCTTGCAGAGGAGAAAAAGTGTCAGAGGGAAAAGGGCTGGGGGTGGGGAAGCTGGCTTCAGGAACTTCATCAGAATTATTTTACCCATGAAAAGCAGCGAGAGGAGAGAGGGAGCTGGGTGGGTTGTCCTGAGCCTGGAGACCCCAAATCCCAGCTCCTAGAACAGTGCTGGGGGGGCACAATGGGTCCCGAGGAGGGGGAGCTCCTGCCCAAGCGTGTGGTGATGGTAAAGCAGTGCTGGGGTGGATGTGATATCTCTGCTCAGGGACAGGTTCTCCAAATGGGGGAGGGGGGGTCCTGGCAAAGGAGAGCAAAATAGATTGGAAGAACCCCCGGGGCACCAAGTGCCACCCACGGGTGCCCACTGGCCACGAGAGGGGGCCGGACACCATGGGGAGAGGGACCCGTGGGGCTGCCCTCAGCTGCAGAGCATCGCTGTGGGGAAATCGGCATTGATACACGATCACCTTTTGGGGCACTGCCTTCTCCATTCCCTGCAAGCACTGTATGCAGGGACAGGTGGGTACTCCTGGTCTACAGCACAGCAAACATCTTGCTTCCCCCACCGTTCCTGGATTTGCTGGCTCTGAACTCAGCCCCTTTATCCACCCCTCCCCAAACAAAAGATGTGATGGCTGTGAAATTTCAGCATCACCCCACGTGCTGCCAACCCTTTTCCAGAGGATGCCTGACCCTCTGGTGAGCTGCTCCAGCACTTCACCTTGTCCTGCAGAGATAGGTGATGCTTAGCTGTAACAACCTCATCTACCTTACAGCTGCTGCAGCCATCTCGTGCTCATTCCCCTCCACTCAAAGGCGTACTGACACTGCCATCCCCCTGCAATGCCCCCCCAAGAGCATGGGGTGTGGGCTCAGCCCCTGCCCCGATCCTCCAACACCACAGGGCACCATCACAGCTCCCAGCCTCTATTCTCCTGGAAGGGAAACCCCGGCTGTGGTTCCCTTTCAGCTTTCTCTCAGGAGAAAACAGGGCTCGTGCCACTGTTTGAGGATTCCGCACTGCGTTTTATCTCTTCAAGTGTTACAGCTCTGGCTGATGACGAGAGCACAGAAGGACTGTGATTTATGGCACTGAAAAGGGGAGGGGAGCTTGGGTCCAGATCCTCATCTTAGTGTTTCATTAGGCAATTCTTCTGATGTCCAGGGCCTGCCAGAAGCAGCCCTGTGCTGGCTTTTATGTAGCTCCCAGGGCTGCTCCTCTTCCTTGGCCTTTGGGATGGGTTCCCAGGGCCAGAGGAGTGCCTGGCCATGGCATCAGCTGGGAGGAGACCTCACTGCCAGTGTGGGTCTTTTCATCATGCCCCCGTGTATACCATCCAACAGGGGATGGTCACCTTGCTTGCATCAGAGCTCAAAAGTTCTGTTCCCTCTGCAAGGAAGACTGGGTCAAACTCTTTCAACCTGACCACAACTTTTCTCTTTCCCTGCCTCAGCCACCTGATTCCTCTCTATCAAATGTGGGGCAATGCTTTCATGCAAAGCCCAGCATAGCTTTGCTTTTCTACCTGCATTCCATCTGGTATGGGCTGAAGGCCACATCCCAGTGCTCCCCCATGTACCCACAAGCCTGTTCCTCTCAATTTGCCCACTGGGCTTTAAGAGACAGCAGTACCCTCACACACCAACACACAACTTCACAGATCATCCTGACCCAGATGGAAACATGTATTGAAAGCAGAGGTGCTGCTCTTTGTTCTGGTCTTCATCCTAGCTTGGAGGATGACCTCCTGCAGGGGAAAGTAAGAAGCTCCCTGCTGCACTGGAAGCTGAACCAGTAGATCTTTGTTCAAGGCAAATGTTTCATAGAATCATAAAGGTGGGAAGAAACCTCTAAGTTCATCTAGTCCAACCGCCAACACACCCATCCCCACCCTGCCCACTCATAGACTCAGCAAGATTTGGAAATGACCTCTAAGGTCATCTAACCATAGACACACTCTCACCATGCCCACTGACCACATCTCTACGCTTCTTGAAACCCTCCAGGGACAATGGCTCCACCACCTCTCCAGATCAGCCTGTGCCAATGCTTCACCACTCTGACAAGAAAAGATTATTAATTATGTTTGTAATATCCAATAATATACAGCCAGTACTTGAGTCCCACACAATTTAGGTAGCAAAAATCCAGCCATAAAACCACCATTCCTCCCTACACAACAACCAGGAACCCAAACACTGATGTCCAAGGTGGGAGAGGGCCTCTTCTGACAGATAACAGCAGTAGGATGAAAGTCGGTGGACTCAAGATGTGCCAGGGAAGGTTCAGTTTGGATATCAGGAAGGAATTCTCAGAAGGAGCAGTGAGGCAGTGCACAGCTGCCCAGGGAGGTGAAGCATCATTATCCCTGGAGGTGTTACAGAGCTGGCACTGAGGGATGTGGGCAGTGGGCACAGCACGGTGGATGGGGGTTGAGCTTAGGGACCTTAGGACTCTTTTCCAACCTCAATGATTCTGAAGTCCATGATGAGGGGCAAGCCTGAGAGCACATTAAGTTCTTCCTGTGGCACTGACCTGTCTCACAGGCTCTGCAGAAGGGAGCAGGACACGATCCAGGTGAGTGCTGCGAGTGCCACAGGGATGGGCATTGCACCTCAGACATCGGTGGTGCAAGGGAATGTGAAGACAGAGACACCGAGAGAGACGTGCCACGATGGGATGCCCTTGAGAGGCTCTGCAAGAGAGATGAGGGAGAAAAGCCCATGTCCTCTTGGCCATGCCTGAGGATTCACTGGAAATTACAGACTGTGAGAGGCTGGGTTTAATTCCCCAGCCGGTTGCGTTTGATCTGGAGCAGAAAGACCAGTCAGAGGGATTCTCAGCCCTACCAGGTGAGCAGGCTCAGCCAATTCACAGCCCAACCTGCCCTGGGGCCAGCGGCGTGCTGGCAGCTCTGGGGACAAGCAATGGTTGGGCCCCAGTGCAGGAGGTGACGCTGCTCAGCCTGCGGCCACCACCCAGGGATTAGGAGTGAGGTCAGGGCTGGGTGAAAGCGATGGTGGAGCCTGCAGGTGCCAGCAGAAGTGCGTGTCAGCACCAAACCAGCCCTCCTGTGGCTGACTCGAAGCAGAGGACGTTCACATGAGTAATGTACGTTTAGCAATTCTATTAGCCCTGCTCTCAATCCTGCACTAAGGCCACCCAACTGAGCCATGTGTCTGCAGGGCAATGGCAGAAACAAGGCGCAATCTGGAGGCACAGCGAGGAACCAGAAGGCTGTGATTGGATTATTTTGTCTAGCTGGGCCAGCCACCCTTTCCCTCCCACTCTGGTGATGCCATCCTTCAGGTGTCATCTTCAGGGCCTTTTTTGCTCAGCACATTCCAGAGAAGAAGCACTGATGAAGGACAGACTCTGTTGTGATAGGATAGGTGGAAATGGTTTCAGAAGAGGGGATATTTAGCCTGGATATAAGGAGGAAGTTTTTACAATAAGGGTGATGGGGCACTGGAACAGGTTGCCTGGATTGGTGGTGGATGTCTCATCCCTAGAGACACCCAAGGTCAGGCTTGGGGGCTCTGAGCACCTGGTGGAGCTGTGGGTGTCCCTGCTCACTGCAGGGGTTTGGACCACATGGCCTTCAAGGGTCCCTTCCAGCTCAAACAATTCTATGGTGAAAGAAAGAGGTGAGAGATCAGAATTATGATCCCCTCTAGATTCTGACAGGGCTGAACAAACTCACCTTGAATTCTGCCCTTCCATAAACAAGAATGGAAGGTGATGTGCATCACTCCAAGAAACGTGGGTGCTGCCAGTAGTAGGGGCCAGCACGCAGCAGTGAGAGCCCCATGTCCTTCATGCCCTGCTGGCACTCAGAGTGTGGTTCTCAAAATACTCAGGTGTTTGTAGCTGAGCCTTTGCTGCAGGATGTGTTCTGCAAGCGCAGAACAAAGAAACAGTCTCTGCCACAAAGGAATCACAATCTGAAGCATCAGTATCCTGTAGTAAGAGCAATTAGAGGAGGTAGACAAGGATCTGATGGTGCCATTCAAAGCAGGGTTGTGTTTCCTTGAAACTGCTTCAAGAGAGCATGATGAGAGAGTAATTTAGCTCTGCCTGCTGCCAATGAACTTCACAGCCACTAAATAGGAACAGTGCCCCTAAGCAAGGCTTAAAAAGTAGAGAGCCTTATATTTTTGTTGTTTTGCTAAACCCTGCTTCATCCACAAACCTACAGGACACCTGGGTAGAAACGGGCTCAGGGGCCCTCAGCTGTGTCCTGGGAATACTTCAGAATGCAGAGAAAAAGCACTGAGAAACAGCATCCCAAAGGCTTTGGAGAGGTTGATTTTCCTCAGTCCTGGTGAGAGCCACGTGCCCACCCTGTCATGTCTCACTGGAAGTTTTCACCTTCTTGGAGGGCTGTTGGGTACGTTGACTTTTTACCTTGAAGAGGATTCTAATCAGCTGCTCTGCCCCTCTAAAAGACCTCAGAGCACTCACGCAGCCAACACCATCAGAATGAAAATTAATAAAGATTCAGCAAACAAAAGCTGCAATGAAAAGTACCCCTGTTACCTGAACGGAGCAAGCAAGCACTGTGCAATGGCCAGGGCTCTGGTTTGATCCCTCCTGAAGCTGTGGGAAGGACTGTTAAGCCGCAGCTCTGCGATGTTTGCCTACTTCCCTCTGGAAGAGGCCATATTTAATAAAAAGCGGATAAAAGAGGGTGAATTCCACACATCCCATTCCTAATATCATACCAGTGCTCATACCACTGTGAGTCCTGAAGCTCTGGGCGCTGTTAAATATGGAGCCGTGTATCAAAGAAATTGAAAACGGTTCAATCCCCACTAATTTTGTAGCAGAATATTTTTATTACACTACATACCAACTTATTCAATGGCAACGGCAGACGAGCCAACGGAGTGGCATAATCATCCCATTTGTGCTTTCAGCTACATGGAAGTTTCATAAAACCTCCTTGTTTGGTTCAAAACCTTCTGAATTTCCCTCTGCTAGAGCAACATTGAGCGAGCGTGCACATGCAGTCTGGCTGTCACAGAGCTGGGGCTGGTTCACTGATTAAACCAGCTTGAGTTTCAATAAGTGGTGAACCAAAACAAGGCCAGAAAGGCCGTTCCCCTCGTGCTGGATGCAAGCAGCAGCTGTAAGAATCTGGGATCTGCCAGTAACTCATCTTGCTGACACGTGTTTTTCATAGCTCTGCCACAAATGGTTTTGACAACTCATTTTTGCATGTCCAAAGGAGTTCAGAATTTTACACTGTTCTCCTCCGGAGACATCCCTTTCTTCCTCTCTCTCATCCTTCTCACAGAGCTTTGCCGTTGACTTGCAGCCCTGTTCCCTGGGACAGAGGCTCTTCGTTGTTCTTCAGCCCCAAATAAGGTTGCTCAATCCATCCACCAGATTGGCTTTCCTAGGACCAACCACTGCCACATGCCCTCCTCATTCCCACATGATGCATCTTTACGGACTGCTTCCCCCCACGGGGCTCAATTTTGCAGCTAAAAGCTCCAGATGAAGAGGAAGGCTGTGCCACATGTAGTGCCAGACATGGGGAGGGCTGGCAGCTCTCGAGCTGGGAATAGGATACGGATGTCACTGGGGCAGGATGAGATCTGCAGAGCCTGTGGAACAGAAAGTGCTGTTCAGAGGGGTTGGAATAAAAACAAGAGTGTTTTCCATCACAACATGATCCTCTCCTAATGCTGAAGGTGTAGCAGACAGGGGTTGGTTTGAGTTGGCCATCTCAATGTGAGCCATCACAAGTCAAAATCTATTTGTTTTCCTTGGAACGCACAAGTCAGATGGGAACAATGGCTGGAACTGACATTTTGCAAGTGAAGATTTTGTTTCATCTTGAAAGTCTGAAGCACCTTGAAATAATTTCCGATGGAAGCAATGTTTTGTTTCAGCTGGAGCACATCAGATTTGCTCCGTCACCATTTCCATCCTCCCCTGGCTGCTTCCACTTGGGCAGGAGGGACCTGAGGAGTACACAGACGCCAGCATGGCATGGGGCATGAGGGACAGACAGCTATCCTGCAGTCGCACCTAGGGTGACAGCAGACTGTCCATGGGCACAGAACACAAAAACACCCTTTACAATGGGTAAAACCCAGCAAAATCCCAGATGAGCAGTGAGGTCTCTTCCAACCCAACCATTCTGTGATTCTGGGTACTCCTGAGAAGAGGCTACTCTGAGTCTTTCCTGAAAACCATGCTGAATACCATTAAATAAATTGCCCCAAGAAGAGCCCACTGGAAAACATATTTTACTCTTGGTGCTTATTTATAGCTCCTTCAAGAAGAATAGCTATTGATTTACCTGTAAACATGGAAGCAAGGCATCAAGAAATAAATATGTCCCCTGAAAAGAGCTGGCAAGCTGTGAATATCATCAGAGCTGACTTTATACTTTGCCAGTGGTGCTTCAGAGCCCTCCCATCAGACAACGGGCTGATATCTCCCCAGGTACCTCTGCCCCATGGCTGATTAACTTTACCCCAAAACCAAGACATGAACAAAGAAAGATGCTGTAATGGCCATGATGGATTACGCTAACCAAAAAGAAATCCTTCTGTGAAGATAGATACTGTGTCTTTGATAGGGGGAGAAATTTCTTACCTTAGAAATCCACTGTTTTCAATTAGGAATGTTGTTTTCCCAGTCTGCATTTGACAACCATGGTTTATGTTAGATGAAGGACCCGTCATTAGGATACAACCCTAGAGCTGGGATCCCAGCAGCAGGAGCCAGACTGGCTGTACAGCAGCCCCACTCCACTTCCAGCATCCCAACATCGAGCCAAGGGCACAAGGAACCATAAGGAGATACGTTGCAACACGTGAAGGCTGTGATTGCAGGATATTGGTGGCCCACAGAGGATTGTCCAAGAGCAATCATGTCAAGTGCAAGCTGACTGCTCAAGGAGCAAGCTACCTGTTGTCCTTCAGACCAAGAGGAATGCTTTGGGAGATGCTGTTGGTCTTTCATGGAGAGCCACTGCCATAGGGGTGGGACGGCAGAAAGTCATAGCCCTCACGAAGGGAGCTTGGTCAGCACTTTGAATTTCAAAGTCCTGCAGTTCCCCTCTTTTGTCAGCTCTCCTCAAGAACCTGATGTTAAGAAGAGCAGACTCATCTAGCAGAGTTGGACAATGCCAAGGAAATTTCTGATAAGGATGATGAAAACCTACACGGACCCTTATGTACCTTTTGGGATCGGGTGTGGAGCCCTCCACAAACTGGTGGTGCCATTATGTCAGTGGGGGATGCCAAGCCATCCCTTCTGGAGAGCTGTCCTCTTGATGAGGACATACAGATCCGCTCCTCCAGGACACCCGAGAGATGAGCAGAAGCCCCACACCCTTGTTCAACCCTAAGCAACACAAAAGGAAAAGCTGTAACACACACCGAACAGCACATTATCCTTATCCTTACAAGAGCATTAACTTCAGCCAAGGATCATTTCCTCAGTGCCTGTTCCTGTTGTTTGACCCCTGGCTTCGCTTTTGGTTCGGGTCGCACCAATAAGAAATGTTAGACCTCTTCTGGGAACCGCTTCCTGAAGCGCGCCCGCCTGTGCTGTCTGCGAGTCGGCACTCTGCTGGGAGGGAGCCCTGACTGGAAACGCTCCCTGCAGATAAATGGGAAGAGGAACAGGTCACCCCACTCCTGCACCATCCCCCTTCTCTAGGAAACCACCGCAGGAGATGAAGCCACGCCATCATCTCACCGCACGCGGCACCACACATTGGACAACACCTTTCCTCACCCGCCCTCGTGGCTACTCGCTCCTGCTTTAGAACAGGACACAGTGAGGCCGCAAAGACAAAAATAGCGAGTTAAACTTAGGTGGGATAGACTGAAAGGCACCACGGACACTTTGGCGTCCAGCGACAGCGCGCCGCAGCCGGGAGGAAGCAAACAAAGCAGGGAAGCAGCAGCCAGGCCAGCTGCGGGATGCAGTTGCTGAGATGGCAGCCAAGGAAATAAGCTGTTATGATGTCTGTCCCTTGGAGACTCTCTGGACAATGACTGACTCACAGCTCATAGGCGATATCCCGGGGCTTCAAGCGTCTCCCCCGCTAGAGCGAGCGCCGAGCAGCGCTAACATAGCTGTGCTAGGTGGAGCCCAGTAACAGTTCCCTTTCCATCATGACTCAGACTGCAAGGCTATCTCCTCCCATCCCCAGAGCCCTCGTGTTTGGGGTCTTCCAGGGACCCAAGATGCTCAGTCTGGCATCTACAGATGCCAGTAGAGGCCAAAGGCACTGGGAAACTCCTCTCCTTTCCCAGGTCCGTGAGGTTTGGTGTTCCATGAGCAGCACGGTCTGGAGACAAAGGGAGCGGCAGCGATAGGAGGGGAAGATGATGATGCCATGAGAAGCTGGGCTGAGCAGCCCCTGTCTGCTTCCACAACAGCAGCATGCACATCACTCAGCCCCTCCAAGTAGCAGGAAGGGGTTCCTAACTCACCTGGAGAGCTAAAGGAAAATCAATTCCTGCAGAGGCTGCTGGTGTGCTGCTGGGGGAGAGGTGAGATCACCTCAACGTCCTCCCCTATGTTTCAGCAGAAATATCTGCTCACGCAGGTCTGTGACCTGACACAGACTCTCTGTGACTTTTCAGGGCAGCTCTGGAGCCAAATGGTCAGCACTGACCCTGACTCATTGCTGGCTTGTTGCACGCCCCACGCCTCTCACACAAACACCGTCCCAACCCTGCAACGCTCTGCACACACAGCTGAGCCCAGCACTGCCCCCAGTGCTGCCCAGCTGAGCTCTGGGGCTGGTGGGACCCAGGACACAGATCCACCTGCGAAGAGCTGCAGGACACGGATGCACAAAGCCTGACTGGTGCTGGGAACCATCGTTGGTTAGGGTTCAACACACTGGCCTGGCACCTCTTCTGTCCCTAAGAGGTATTATGGAAAGACCCAAGGGTGGTCACGTCAGTCAGCCTGTTAATGCTTTTCCTTTTCAGACAAGAAAGCACTCAGAGAAGATGCAAAAACTTCTGCCCCCTGCAACACTAGACCCATCGTTAGCCCTGAGCAGCACTGCCAGGTCCTGCTTACCCCCACTGCAGAAGTCCTTGCTGCCCAGGCACCAACTCCACAGCCTCTCCCCTCCTCCTCCAAACTGCAGCCCCCAAAACCAGCCCTCATCATATCAGCACAGGCTTGGTTCAGCCAGGATATTTCACAAGAGAGTCCAGAAGCACCAAGAACATGAGAAATCATTCCCCAAACAGCCTGCTGTTTTCATACCCAGATGGAAGTTGGCCCAGGACACCTCATTCCAAAGCGGAGCCCTCCATCACTTGAGATAAGAGGCTATGCCACTCACCAAGCTGCATCCAGCATCTTCCCCAGAGGAAACAGCCATGGGAACTCCATCTTTGGGAGAGTTTGGGACAGCCACAGCATCACTGGGGTTGCTGCAAGATACCATGCATCAGTTCCCAGCTCAAACTTGCATGTGCTGCTGGGGATGGCTCAGCAATGCTGCAGGTGAAGGAATGGAGATTTCTCTGCGGTCTGATGGGCTCAAAGCTCATTTGAGATAATGTCCTTTTTAAAGTGAATTTTCCCAGTCGCTGAACAGTGTACTCTGGCAAACCCAGTCCCTTTCCTGCTCCTTGCCCCACTGGCCTGGGACACAGGCTATCCCCACTGGGTCTCCCATACTGCCATCTTCTGTAGCTTTCAGTCCCCTTCCATTGATGACAACACTGATGGAAGGTACACCTTCTCATGACACAGAGAACACAGGCCTGGAGAGAGGCATCCCCTGCCCGTGCTTTTATTCCTCAATTAAATGGGAACACACTGGGCTCCAACACAACAGAGAACTGCAGAAATGCAAACATAAGGGCAGAGCTTAAAGGAAGCAACATAAACCTGAAGCCTGGAAAGAAGTGCCCTAGTTTCAGCGAGGGAAAGTAGGAAATGTAAACCAATGGCCCAGCATTAGGACAAGTGAGGAATTGGAATCTGCCACCATGGGGGCGTTCACACTGGTAAAGCCTGACATAGAAACCCAGAGCCCAAAGGGACACCTTGATCCCAGGCAGGTGGTGGCACCTCCTGCACCAGCACTTCCTACTCCTGCTTCCCAGCACCAGCTCTGGCCAGGAACATGACTCCAGACCCGGTCTGGCCTGATCCTTCCCATATCCTACTCAGCTGGTCCAGCACGACATCAGCGTTACGCAGGCTGGAGAGCACACAGGGGGAGAGCAGAGGCGTTCACTCCCAATGGGAGATGGAGCGATAGGGACATTGCTGTGTATTTTGGCTGCCTTACATACCCCACTGCTCATTCCACTCCTGGCTTGAGGTTTGCCCCATTTCAGCTTGTGGAAGAAAAACCTGCTAACACCACACTGCTATCTGCACTGGCACCCACTGCAGGAGGGGTGGGTCACCTCCCCATCCTTCCCCACTCACCGAGCAGGCCGGGGCCAGGAGGATACACAGGAGAAAGAAATGCTTATGTGGTCTTAGTGGGATCCAGGCTCATCTCTACCACCACTGATGACCATGATGGCCATGGCCATGACAGCAAGAGAGGGACTGGAAGCAATCCCAGCCTTCTATTATTTATTTTTACTTATTAATTGAGGGAAAATAAAAGCACATCATGGAGACAGACTATTTTAAACACACTGCAGCCTCCCTTGCCAAGACAGGAAAGTCACCACATAGCCACGCAGTCTGGTGGTCCCTTTCTTTTCTGCAGCGGATGGAAGCGAGCACGATGCCAGTAGGATATTTTCCCTGCCTCATTGTTTTCAAGCTTTTTCAGAAGTTAAGTGAGTTTCCATGCAGCTAATAAAGGGGCAGGTTGGCATCACCTTAATGAAAACTAATTAAATGTAATTTAGCCTGACGAAAATGTTTGTGCTCCACAGGGAACACCCTGTAGCTGGCTATTAAGAAGCAGGAAGAAAGTACTTCTTACAGAAACAAGCTTTCACATTGGTTACTCTAGAGCTAGAGCTTCCCATCAAGGCTTGTCGTGGCAAACAGCCTGCTTAACCAATTTGATTCTTGAATTCCCCCCCCAGGTTTCATGGGCTTTGGAAAGAGGTGTGAGGACACTGGCAAACAAGGAGTGCAGCCTCCATCCATCCCCCAGGGCTTCAGTGGTGCTGTGTTTCCTGACACGTGAGCTCCAGGGGTCGGGCAGCCAAGTGGAAAGCCAGAGAGGTTATCAGGCCCTAGTAGGAAATGCTTCCGTGGGGATGAATCCTCTTTTAAACAGACAAAACTCCACAGACACAAACAACATTTTTCCCGCTCTCGCTTCGTCCTCACCTTTTGTTTCATTCCTGAAAGCCACAGGATTTGGGGAAGTATTTTAAAGAACAAGGTATTTCCACCTCAAAAGATGATCTGTGTTTGGAAAGCACTCCAAAAGCAGGCAGACGAGCAAACAAGCCATGATGGAGCCATTTGACTGAACTAGTAAGATTTATCCGGTGATCTCAGTTTACAGGGAAGACCGTTTCTTAGAAGCAAACTGCCAGGGAGCTGCCTGCCTGTGAAACAAAGAAAACGTTCTGGTGTTAGGAGGGTAAGCAGTCCAATTTCCAATGGACCCGTGTTTGTGTATGTTACTTTCCTCCTCTGCTGTCTCCAGCACTGCCTGGTCTCCCCATGATGCCCAGTAGTGGGGCTAAGCTGGTGCTCCGGGCAGCAAACGGGGCAGATCCTGCTCACCCTTCTCTTCTTTATTTGCTTCTTGACCTTGTGTTTGAGCTGAACTATCCCTGAGCCCTTTGCAATGCTATGAAAGGGATCATCAGGGGATGATGGGCTTTTACAGGAGGAATGAAGAGTTTTGGTGTCCAGTGACACAAAATACCGATGAAACATACTCAGCTCTCTGCCTCAGAAGATGAGGATGTGCGTGGCCTCAGGCTGTTCCCCAGTCTTCCTCAACTGCTGCTTGGAACAAGAGGAAAACATGCCCCCTCTTTTTCCTCGTCCTCTTGCTCTTCCTAATTACAGCTCCCAGGGCTTTCAGCTCATTAACATCTGTGCTTATTGGCTTCTGGATAAGCTTCTGCAAAACCCTGGCGTTGGCTTGAGACCATGCACTGGAGCTGGAGGTGATACAGAAGGTTCCCCTGGGGCGGAAGCAGTTCACATTGCTGAAGGATGAGGTGGTCTCCTCTTTGCAAGGCATGAGGCCAGGACCCCCTTGAAGGCACCGTGTGCCCTCCAAGCCTCATCACATCACTGCCGGATGCAGAAACCACGTAGCAGTGTGCCAGCTGCCAGGGCTGTAATCCAAATGGGGCCCTATCAGGAGACCATAGCCCTGAAGGCAAGGGAGTTCTTGAGCTGACATTGAGCTCCTCATCAAGCAAAGAGGAGCTCAGTACCACCAACCCCCAGCGAGATGATGCCTGTCAGCACAACCCCAACAGAAAGCTAAATCCACTAAGACCACACTGCTCAGTGGTGGAAGTGGTCAATGACTTCAGCCATCCTCAAGAGTAAGGCAGCCCTCAGGAGTAAGGTGAAGCTCAGCCCAAACCCAGGCTAGGGGGTATTTTGGAAAGGGGATGGTCCAGCACCAGCAGCCATTCAGACCCTGAAAGGCTCCAGGTAGTTTCAGAAGACAAGCCAAAACAAAAAAAACAACAATCCAAAGCACAGATCCCACTTCTTAATGGGATGGAAGGACAACAGGGCTGACAGACTTTCAGGAGAATACAAGTTAACAGAAGAGAAAAGAAGGACAGTCACTACAGAAAAGTCCAAACCAGAACAGCTGGGCAGCACTACAGCTGGGGAGAGAACAGGGAATAGCACTGTGGCCTCTGGTTTCCCAGGAAGAGCACATAGGAAAGGAGCATAGGACAAGCAGGAAGACCTGAGCTGATCTTTTATGATTCCCTTGCAGGCAGCTTTGTGGTCCCATGAGACTGCAGTCAGGAAAAGAGGAGTTTTTCTATCATCACTATACCAAGACAACATTTACAGATACCATAAGAACAACCTGAAAATCCAGGTAAGGGGATTAAAAGAAAGAAACAAACAAGAACCAGAGCAACAGTTCCTCACTTGCATGGTTTTGAACCCATCTACCTCACCCTCTCCTCACGCTTTACTCCTATGCCACGAGGCCAACCGTATCTTTTGGACATGACTGTTAATTTTCCCACACCAACTTTTGCTGACCCTTCAGCTGAGAGCAAGTTTTATCATCTTCCTGCCATCTCACATCTCTTACTAAGGTCAAGCCTGTAGAAGAACAGAACATTTCTCATCAGCATTTATGAAGAAAACATCACCTCTCCTCTACATCTCTTAACCAACATTAGTAAGCCAGCACGGAGCTGAAGATGAATAACTGCCAAAACAATCCTTCCGTTACGCTTTTTGGGAGTGCTTCTGACACAGTTGCTTACAGTAATTCCCTCTAATCTGCTAATTGGGCTGAAAAATTCCACGAAATGTTTTCTGAACAGCCAGAACTGGTGGTGGGTTTGGTCATCTGGAGAGCATCCTACGCACAATGCTCATCCTCCTCAGCGCGTGTGAAATCCTGGCACGGGCGCGATGGCCGTACCACGGTTTGGAGCTGGTTGGTTGTGGGCAGTGAATGAGTGAAATTCCAATGAATATTAGCTAGGAAATGATGCTTTTTGCCACTGACCCCGGGAGTGAGAGTCAATGCGTGGGCAAGAAGGTATTGCAACAACAAGAGGACGCTGAGGGTTCATGCTGTCTTTCCTCAGGCTAGAGACTTAGCACATTATCTTTTTCTGTGATATTAAGAAACACGTTCAAAGGACCAAGGCATTTCAAAGGTAGTTTCTACACCCATGAACAAAAACTGGCATTGCACTGCTCAAACCCTCCAGATCAGAATTTCAGACAAGAGGAACTCCCTGCATGCTTCTGGATGCCTCATTTGTCAGGGGAGGGCTGACACACAGCGTCTGACTAACTGCACAGATGAACCCAGCTTTCTCCAGAAAAGCTCACTGGGGCACAACCTCTCATATTTCCTCTTCTTCAAACCAAGAAATGGCTGAAAACACAAATACTTCGCTAAACCTCTTCCCTGGTGGACAGCATCCAACTTTCAATTTCCAAGACCTCAAAAATAGGTGATCAGGAAGGAACACGACCAACGCCAGTGGTGCTAACATAATGCAAAGGCAACCCAAGTCAAGACATGAAGGAATCTGCTCAAATGGCTCCTCATATCCCTTCACACAGTCGAGGGGCGGAGGCAAAAGAAAAGAAAATTACTCATTTTGTGAATCTGCTTCTCTGAGCCCTTTGACCCTCTCGGCTGTGGGGCTCCAGCTCTACACACGGTGCCAAAATGGCTTTAAGGTTTTCCACTTCCTTGGTACGACAAAGGCTGGGCTTTGGGATAGGTTCAGCTAAGTAGCTTTCTGAGCCAGGAAAGGAAAAAAAAATCCTTTCAAAGCTACTTACGGTGGCTCCTAGATTCCTCCTCCTTCGTCTCCTCACAGAGCAATCTTTTTTGAATGAAAAATATTTAAGGCCACTAGAGATGGTTGTGCCAAGAATACAAACCCGAAGAGTGGAACTGATGGTGCCAGAGGAGTCCTTCTGGTTGGCAGCACGAGCAGCCTTTGCCTGGCTGCTGCCGAGCAGAGGGCGAGAGTCATTTCCCTTGCAGGAAGGCTCAACTGCGTTGACCAAAGACCACAAACCACTCGGGAGCTGAAGTCCCACAGCAGAGCAGACAGGATGTCCAGCTCAGGAGAACAATTACCATCAGGATGTGGTTTTTAAGGTCACAAGTTTGTAAGAAGCACCAGCAGCTCAGCCTCGAAGCAGCCACCTCCATGCCAAGAGTCCCCAGAGGGCACTTTGCAGGCTCCAAAGTCAAACGGTACAGCTTCGCAAGGTGGACACGGAGGAGCTGGACCACTCCTGCACAAAGGATGCTCTGCTTTCTTTGGAGCAACAACGGCAGTGCAGATCACCGTTCACACCCTTTGACGCATGGAAGAGGGGTCAGCCTGCAGGATGGCCAGGGTGGTGCTCCCATGGATTCCAGAGCTTATTTTGCAGGAGCAGAGCAGCAGAGCTGGGCACACGCTGGCCAACGCCAACAGTGATCTGGGAACGGCTTCCAGGGAACATCCTGAAACAGTCCCACGAGGCAGGACAGTGACGTCCAGGGCTGGTTCAACCTTATGTGAGAAGAACAGTTTCTTTAATGATATCTGATAAAGGAAGGGATAAAGCCGCACCTCTGCCCTGGGCCTCCTGATGAGAACAAGAGTGCAGCAGTGACCCAACATCCAGCTCCCAGTATCAGCAGTCTCATCTGAACAGAAGAGATGGAGTGGGAGCAGAAAGGCAGATGGGATGCTTACAGGACACACACACCAACACTTGGCACGGGCAGAAGGCGTCAAGCAGCACTTCCCAGCAGGATGGAGGCACACAGTGGCATTCTCCCCCCCATCAGGGATGCCACCCAGCAGGGCAGGCTTGGCTGTGAGTCAGCCAGCAGCTCGCAGGGCAGGGCCATGCTGTGCAGGAGCAGCCCTCGTGCCACACTCACCTCCTTGCATCTTCTTCTTCACCCCCCTCTCCCTCTGTGGTTTCGGAGCAATGTTTTTCTGGTACATCTGCAAGCACGCGTATGCGGAGACTTGCCCATTCCTCCCCAGAAAGCCCCCTGAGCCATAGCATTGACGTCAGCAGCACGCCAGCTGTCAAACAATGGAGATTAAGGCTTGGCAGGCTGAGCAAAGCCATGCGAGTGCCTGTGCCTCCCTGGGCAGGTGAGCAACATTCCCCTCTGAGCAGGAACAGGCACATTGCAGCAACCGGGCCGCCTGCACCTGGACACAAGACTTAACCTGATCCTCAGCACCAGACAAGTCATGCTCGGGGGCAGATGGTGGGGCCCTGCGGTCCCCTGCATGCACATCCCAGGGTTTGAGCTCTGCATGGGAATGAGACCTCAGCACCCTGCAATGGTTGGTGGGGCAGAGTGGAGCCCTGGTGCTGGCTGAGCACAGATCCAGCCCACATGAGGCCAGCCTATGTGCCAAGAGGTGTATGGTGCTGTGAACAATCCCAGGGCACCATCTCTCCCTGTCCCACCTGGCACAGGGACAGAGGCAGTGACACGCTACCTCTTGCAGAAGCATGGCACAGCTTCACGCAGAAGGTTCAGCCCTTGCAGTCTGGACCAGGGCTTCAATGTGGGCAGAGAAAGCTGAAGGACACGGTGTCTTGTGTCCCCTGGCGTTTGGGAAGAGGTATGCAGAGCAGATGGGCTGGTGCCAGCCCTGGGTGGCAGCTGGAGGCTCAAAACCATCTTTAATATGCAGGTGGTGGAACACTGCAGCAGGCTGCTCAGAGAGGTGGTACACCTCCTCCTTAGGGATCTTCTGGACATGGTCCTAGACAGCCTGCTCAAGCAATGCCACCCAGAGCAGAGGTGGAACCAGAGGTGCCTCCAAGCTCAGCCATTCTGACTGTCTGTGAAAATGAGACATCGTGGTCCCATTTTCTGGGACCTGGTCATCATGCAGAGCAGGAGCACAGGATGGGCAAGCACATCAAGCTTCCTGTTCCTGCTAATGGTGTCCTGCTTCCAGGACCTCTCTTTTCCCAAAAAAGAGGCAGCAAAGCCATAAAGGCAGAGGTGCACTCAGCACCCAGGCTGGGCTTGACATGCTCCTACCCAGGCCTGGTGGTTCTCAGTCATAGAGGAGTACAGCAACAGACCCAGAACTAAAGCTGAACCTAAAATAAGAGCAGAGCAGCACTGTATCTCCTGACTTTAACTCCTAACCAAACAAGCAAACACACAAGGGCACCCGAGGTCATGGAAGAAATATGATCCACTACGCCCAGATACATAACACGAGAATTTGACAGCTCCAGCACAAACTACAAGTCCTGCTGGGCTCATGCCCTGCTGAACTGGGAAGATCTTTCAGTATCGTGTGTCTGCTGCACAGCATGGATGTTCGCAGGAAAGTACCTGGCTCCTCAGAGACAAACACCCAGCCAGGACAAGGGCCCCTCCCAGTCTCACTCTGCCCAGCTCCAGAGATCAGAATGGCCACATCAGGTCCTGGCCACGTCTGCTGAGCCCCAGCAAGAATGGGCTTCAGAAGGCTGAGCTGCCTAGGGACAGCAGGCTGGAGGGGCAGCAGCTGCACACAGGTTGTACTGACTTCTATGCCCGAGTCCATGATCCGATGGGATTTGCAAGGCTCCAACCCAGCTCTCAGCAGCCAAACCTCCTGGCACGCGTTGCCCTCACCCAACCTTATCGCAGGGCCTGGCCCAGCACAGCCCGATGGGAGGGGAGCAGATGGCCCAATTGAGTCCTTCCCATTTGTTTTCCCTCAAGACACTTTCAAAGGAAAATCTCGAGATCATTGCTCTATTTAAAACAAGCAAAGGGATCCAGTGTGACATGCATTCAGAGGGGCTGTGCTGGAGGAGAGCACTCAAGGAGAAAAATCAGGGTGATGTGCAGCTGGGTAGCAATGCAAGGAGCTGTGCTATGCCAGGCACACCCATCTCAGTGTGCATGAATAAGTCAGAGTGCCCGTGTGGCTGGGATGAGGTGGGTCTGTGAAGCACAGTGATAGCACTTTCAATTTTGCCTTAGGCTTTGCACTCGAGATGCTCTTAGGATGGGCAAGAAGTTCCTGATGGGGGGTTTGCCAAAGCAATCAAGTTGAAGTAGCCAAACTGACTCCCAACCTCTGCACTGAGATGCTTCCAGGCCCTCTAGGAATGGAGGATGGGAATGTCCAGGCCACCAGCACCACACCAAAGAGGTGTCTCAATAGCAGGAAGTGAAGCTGCTAACACAGCCATAGCTGCCAGCTCCTCCTGCAGGAACAGAGGTGATACAAGAGCACCACGTGTCTTTTAAGGTGCTCCTTCACCAGATGCAGGAGGCAGGAATAGGGACACTGTGAATAGTGGCACGGTGAGACATGCAGCTTTTCCAGGATAGGCCACAAGAAGTGAGGAAATTCAATGGGGCCATCAGTCAGGGTCCACGAACAGACTGGTACTGAACAAACACACGTGGTACCAGCAGGCCAGGACACCAGTGGCTCAGGGAGCAGCATCCTGAGCTCTGGCAAACACAATGCTCCATCCCAGTGCCGCCAGCTCAGGGTGCAGTGTGGGCAGGTGGCAGATGGCCACCGAAGGCTTGATGCCATGTCAGCTGTCCCCCAGTGCTCTAAGTGCCCTCAGTGCTGGGGTTTCTCCCATTTCCCAGCTCTGCGTTTCCCACACGTGTTCCCCACGAGGTTTGCCATCCTGTAAAGACAGACTGGCAAACGTTTGTTGCTTGACTTTTCCTCCATCTCTCCCCTAAGGCTGCAGTTTGCCCGCTGGCCCCAGGAGATGGAGCAGCTCCTGCCCTTGCTCATACCACATCCTCCTCCTCCCCCAAAGAGCCCAAACTTCTGCTGCGTTCCCTGTCCTACAAGCACACAGCTTTCCTGGAAAGAGCTCAGACAAAAGTAACAGTAACACCAGCCTGGACCAGCTAAACAAATCAGCATTTCCCTTGAATGGCGTGGATGAGAACGAAGAAAAGAGGAAGGAACGGAGCTCGTTTTCATGCACCCAGGAATTGTGCAACAGTCCAACGTCCTCAGGGCAATTGTAAAAACCCCACGCGCCCCATGCTGGTGAGCTCACACTAGACTTATCTCCGTCAGCAAATAAAACAAAATAGTCACCCGACAATTTAACTGGGAGGACTTTCTGCCTTATCTCTGCACGCAGAGTGAAACCATCCCGCTGACGTGAGCCCCGTCTTCCGAGACGGAGCTGGGACACGATGTCTGGTGTGTGCTATGTACCTGCCCGGGACCACACGGCTGTGACGCACAGAGGAGGCTTCCTCAGCCCACATTTGCCACATGGTTTGTATTTACCAGCTCTGCTACAGCCCAAACCTGACCAACCTTTGGCTTGCAGGGCCGGAGCATCCCTCTGCTAGCAGAGCACCAAGCTCATGACAGCACCAGGAGCTCACCACTTGGGTGCCTCCATCCCCCAAGCCCTCCTCGCACACACCCTGTCCTGTTGGCTGCCTCATGCTTTGCACGGTCAGGGCACATGGCACCATCCCTTACTGTAAGCATGACAGTTCCTATCTCTCCCTTTACACAAAAGACATTGAGCAAGCACACATCCCTGTGAGGCCACCGAGTCCTTGGTGGAGGGACCAGAACACAGCCCCAGGGAGCACAGGGACATAGGGAAGCCCAGCCTGCACGTGTGACTCTACCCCAAAGGACAGCCAAAGGGCTGGGTGGTGACTCAGAACATTCTGGAAATCAAAAACGTGCCCATACAAGCAAAGAAGCGCTTGCTTCTCATTTGTCAGCTTTGTGAGATTCAACTGGACTTGATCTTGAAGGTCTCTTCCAACTGAGATCAACCAATGAGTCGTAAAGGAACTTACCCTGACGACACGCTCTGGTAATCCCAGGGTGATGGTGGGGGGCTGCCTGGAGCCAAATCCTGCACGTCCTGTACACAGTCCCAGAGGAGATCACACTCAGCACTACTCCAGCCAGAGGGATTTGTGCCTGGGGACACACACAGCTCCTCACTGTGCTGCCGAGGTCTCCCAGCAATGCTCCCTGGGCAGCTGGGAGGATTCTGCAGCCACCAAACGGGGCAAGGTGGGGGGGGGGGGGGGGAACAGAGACAGAATGAAAACTTGAGGTTGGGAATTCAAAACACTCAAGATAGATTAAAAAAAAAAAAACCTAAGCAATTAATCAACGCTTAAAACCACTTCCTCCCCCAAATGGTTTCAAAAGATACGGTATTTTTGCAGCCGAGTGCTGAGCAGCAACAGTTTCCTGATTTCCTGTGCTTGCACCGTCCAAGCGACCTGGGCACCAAGGGAGGATTTACGTCTTCCTGGTATTTGCTCCCTACATGACTGAAAAACAGTTTTTTCCTCCAAAAGAAGGGGAATAATCCTTTTTGTTGCTGTTGTTTTCCCCCCATACAGAGAAGATGAATTGGAGGTAAAAGATGTCTCCAGTGCCAGGCTGCACGCTGCCCCAGAGGATGCTCACAGCTGGGCAGGGCTGCCCCCACTGACACGGGCAGGGGGGGCCCAGGGCCAGAATTGAACCTTGGGGGTGGGGTTCTTGGGTGAGATTCACATGAGGATGTGATCACAGACACAAGGTGTTTTAAGAAAGCAGGAGAAAAAACACTAAAACGTGTATTTCCTGGGGGTGCTCCAGAGCCGTGGGGACATGGTGCTGAGGGATGTGGTCAGTGGGCATGGTGGGGTGTGCTGGGGATCTTAGGGATCTCTTTTCCATAATGATTCTATGATTTGCCATTCTACAATGGCAAAGCAAATGGAGAACATTTCTGCCCCGTGCAGGGAGAGGAAGGCAATTCCTTGCGACAATTAATCCCAGATGAACTTTGCCAGAACACAGGAACAAGATAAAAAGAAGTAGCAGCACTTGAGCTCCCTCAACTACACGGTATCTCATCAAGGGCTGCAGAAAGGAAACGCAGCTGTGGGAGGGAAGGCAGCTTGAAGTGCACTCCCACCCACCTCTCCTTCCTATGGCTCCAGATCTCCCCCCTGGGATCAGCCTCTATTGAGCAGAGACGCTGAGAAGTAAGATATCATCCACTATGAGCTAAATGCTAGCATTCAAGCTGCTCTGGTCCAACTCAAGCTGAGATTTAAGGATAATAGTACAAGATTTCTGCAGCGGTCACAAAGCTGGGGCAGGAGCCAGGAGAATGTGATGGCAGTTTCCCTGTTCTGGAGCCAGCTGCACAGTCTGGTACCACAATAGGAAGGAATATGAGCAAAAAAATGTTTTAATTAACTTTTTTTTTTCCTTAAAGCTCATAGATTTCAAGATTAGAGAAACACACCCAGAATGGTTCTCACTATCCAAAGGAACAAAGGTTTGGAAGTGATGTATTTTTACGAAGACTCAGACAATATCCACAAGTCCCTTCTTGTAACAAAACCTGGAGCTACGCGTGCACGACTACGGTCATTAAGTTTTCTTTTTATTATTATCAAAGTGTTTTTAACTTGTTTGGGAGTCATACTTAAGCTCCCACTGTGGGTAATTGCCGATGATGAGACGTGCTGCTCATTAGATGAGCGTTGCACAAGGAGAAGGGCACAGCATTTTCATTTGCCACTGATGTGGAACAGATTCAGTGCACTTCCAACACACAGAAACACCAGATCAGAGGGAAACCCAGAGTCAGGACCAGAGAAAATAGAAAGAAAAAAGAAATGTCATTATATGGCTGGGTAGATCAACAGTCTGTCCACGGTGAGGTCACTGTCCCTGGAGGTGCTCCAGAGCTGTGGAGATGTGGCAGTGAGAGACGTGGTCAGTAGGCACTGTGGGCTGGGGTTGGACTTGAGGCTCTTAGGACTCTTTTACAACCTCAGTGATGCTTCAGAGGTCTTTTGTAACCTTGGTGCATTCCTCACATACCCTGGAGAGCTGTATGATTTGCTAGCTAAAACCAAGTAACTAAAAGAAGATCCTTTATGGTTAAAGCACCCAAAGAGGTGAGCTGGGAGCCCACAGAAAAGGTGGAGGACATGCAGTACCACCAGCGTTGTTGCTGGACTGAACCCCATACTCATGCAGCAGGTGCATCAAACAGCTCCAGAGATGGTCCAGCTAAACGTGCAAACTTTGAAGGTCCATGATGCTAACACAAGGGCAGTCTGTTCTGACCCAGCCAAGTCCTTATTTCTAAGAAGCTGCTCCCAAGTATTCCAGTTGTTCTCCTTTCTGGCTAAGGCCTTTCAGAAATCGCAACTGAAAAGCCAAAGCTGAAGCTACGAGCGTGGTCAGACATTGTGCAAAAGTTGGCACCAAGTAAGGAGATTGGGTGAGGGCCAACTCCAACCTGAGTTGCACTGGTACGCAAGGAGCTGGGGCACACATCATGCAAGATTCCCCGAGGCACAAGAACTCCCTACAGTAACACAACATGATTGTACGTCAGAGCCGGTCTTGTTTTCTCCAAATAATGAGCGGAGCTGGAACTCACAGCTTCTTCCCAGGGCTCACATTCTCTGCTATATCCCAACATGGACACTGCCAAAACAAAGCCTCCACAGATAGCTGAGACATCCCAACTTAAAATAACATGGCAGGGGAAGAGAAGGTGACTGACCTCAAGTGGCCTTAGGTTTTAACTTAATCACACGATGAGGGCTGCCTGACGTGGCTGACAGTGACCATGTTTGGACCCTTCAACATCCCATTCCTGGCAGCGATCCCTCTCCGCACACTTATTTCTCCTCTGCTATTACCAGCTCACTGGCAATACTGCAACACAGACAGCAGCTTGTCCATCAGCTGCACTCTGTTCTTACTCAAAATCCTCCTCTTCAAAGCCAAACCGTGTTAAACACAAGCGGGAGCAGAACTGACACTACTGAACCTGCCCAAGCCCCTTCCTTGTGCCCTACCAAGCAGGGGGCACCAGTCCAAGCACGATGAAGAGCACAAACTAAGCAAGTTTTGCAAGAGCTGGGCAGACAAACGGGCTGCTGCACGGCTGTGGTTCAGTTTGGTCATTGGTACAAAGCAGCTCTTCAGCTTACAAATTGCTCTTCAGCAATTTTATGGCTGGCCCTAATCACTGCTCGGGATAAGCAGAACTGTCTTCCTGTTGTTGCACAGAGTCCTGCTGAGCTGTTTCATGGAAACGGCTGCTTATGCATCAAAAAAAGTAACTGGACAGTGTTGTGCCATGACATTTGCCCAGTGTAGAAGATCGAAGTCTCCTGTCGGGTCAACATTCCTGTCATCACCTGCTATTTGCCTATCTCACTGCTTCTGCTGCATTTAACATCCTTTCTCATACACCCATCAAATCAATACTCACATTTGCAGTCAGGTTTCTGCCTCCCCTCCTCTGAGACATCTAACATTTGTGCAAGGACAAGTTTAATCAGTCCACTTCCCTGTTCTTTCAAGCCCTGTCTCAGTCAAACACTATTATTCAGTCTTCTTTACAGCATTTCCTAGGAAGGTGTTGCCAGCTTCTGCACCATTTGCATCACTGCGGACAGAAAATGTGTTTGTTTTTCCTTCTAGAGTGTGAATCATCCCCAACTTTGCCTTCCCGTATCTGTGGGTTTCTCTTAGCTCAAAACCAAGACTTGGAGGACTGCTTTACTTCAAGTCTCACCAGCTCTGCTCCCATTTGGTTTACAGGAAGGGCATCTCCAGGATCAATCTGCTTCCGAGAAGGCGAAAGTATGGGCCACAAAGTGATCACAGCAGTGACAGCAGCACAAGACTGAGGGTGTCTGGACAGAGCTGAGAGGTGGAAACGGACAGTGCAGCAGGCTGGGCAGCCCCAAGCAGAGCCATCAGGATCAGGTAAGCTCAAAGACTGTATTACACGATACAGCTGCACAGGGGGTTGCATGTCAAGCACACATGCTTGCTTTCACCCAAGTGTCACTGCAGAAAAGCAGTCAGCAGCCAGACCTTCAGCTGCCAGCCAGACCTGAGCTTATTCCAGAGAAAGAAGCAGGACAAACTTACTGGAATCACTGCCTCACCTTTCATCCCCACCCCTCATCCTTAGTGAGGAGCTTCTGTTGAGCAAGCAAGCACAGGACCTGCACAAAACTTGAAGGAAAAAAAAAAACAAAAAACCAAACGACCAGCACCACCACAAAACAAAAACCACACCACCCAAAATCCACTCCAGAATAAAAACATTAAAAATCTCTTTTTTGGGGGGGGCTTTTTTTTTTTTTTGTCAGTTGTTGGACAGCTCCCCCAAGGGCAGCCCCACACAGGTGAGCCAGGTCTCTCCACCATGCAGTTCCTCCCGTTCTTCTGGATCACAGCATGCCCCCATCCTAACGGGCTGCCACAATTTAATGGGGCTTTCACTGTAACCTAAAGAAGGGATCTGATTTGCAAGGAGAGCAGAGATAAACAGCACTGATGGCCTCTCCTAACTCGCTAACCAGAGGGGCTGGAGCCCATGACAGTTTAGCCCAAATGAGGGCTGCTGAAGCCTCACCAAGCATGGAGCCCACGAGGTACGTGCTCCTTTTGGTCCAAGTCATTTTAATTGCCACCTGCATCTTGTTTGAGCATGAGGAAAACGTGGAGGCTGAGAACACAGATGAGCCTTCTGAGCTGAAAAGGAGGCTGGGGGACAGAACAGGAGAGGACAGGGATATTGGATGCACCCAGCCTCTCCTACCCCAAGAATGCATGGAAGCAAGATAGCCAAATCAGAAATACACTTGTATTTACACAGTTGTAAGGTTTAACTTTGCATTTTTCTTGCTTTTCTCAGTGGAAAATGTTTTGGAGCTTTTATAAGCCTGACACGCTCAGTTGCTTCATCAGCCATGCAGCCCTAAAAAGGGTACTTGCTATCTGGAGCAGACTTGGAAGGAGACCTAACTTAAAGTTAACGAGTACAAGCTCATTTAGTTATGCAACTGGAGACATTTCTTTGCCATGAAAGGAAGAAGACAGAACTAAGATTACTGCCATTTCCAGCTCAGATGGCTGAAACAAGAGCAAGCCAACGACCAAAAACCCCACTGAGTTGTACAATCAAACCTTGCCTTCTACTTTAGAGCTACTGCTACTCAAGCCCCTTCATTCCAACAGGCAGCATTTAGTAAATGCTTAGCAGTGTTGGACACACGATATTGCTTAATGGCAGGATACAGTTACAGGTCATGATAAGCAAGGTCCACTCCCTACAGGAACAAAGCTACAATACTGAAGACAGATGAGCCATCAGAAATAAAGTACATTCCCTCCACCCCCCAGAACATGCTCTCCCTGTGAGGCCATTTCATCCTGCTATTTGCACGCAGGCACTGCAGAGAGAAGACATGCTCTCCATGTCCTTACCAGGAGGAGGAAGGAATCACCAAGAGCATCACCACGTGAAACAGATGGCTGGAGGAATGTCCTTATCTGGTTTTAACTACCTGGACATGCAAGCGTATGGAAGCCTCACTCCCTTAACAGCCACACTGCAGACTTTTGTTGCCAGATTGCTCCTTATCAGATGCTCTGTGGTTCAGGTGAACTGTTTGTACTAAACCTTGATCACATCAGTTCTCGTGTCAAGTGAGAGTTTTAATGTCAGGACTGGTATTTCTGTGTGGCATAACTTGCCTCCTTGAGCATTCCAGAGCTGTCTTTGGGAGCAAATTTCTGATCTGCACCTGATCTCAAGTATGCAGTTACCTGCAAGGAGCAGAAACAGTATGAGATAGCTGCACTCATACCACTCTTTTCTGTGGAGCTTTTCCAGCTCCCCCTTTATAACCCTGCTTCTTTTCACAGTGATTCATATCTGTCAGCTGCTGCAAAAAGTCCTCAAAACTCAGTGCCCTTACACACATTCCACAGTCCCAGCAGTTTTTCTACTTTCTTCTGGAAAACACAAGCTGACTCATGCCTTTTCCCATGCATGCAAGTTTAGAGTACACCATGTGCATCTTCTCCAGAAAAGAGTTGAAAAACCTACTCACAAATCCCAGGACAAAGGCTGACAGACAAATGCTTTGGGGTGGAGTGCTGATGCCCAGTGCCAAATTCAAGTAGAAAATAAATTTCAACAGAACAAAGTCACGTCTAGTAGAAACAAGCGGTAACACCTTCACATGCTCCCTCTGTTTGTTTGCCATGTCAGCCTCACCCTCTCCTGAAAACCCAGGAACAGCTGCGGTGGGACCAGAGGACAACGTGAACATGAAGGCTGGCTGAGACAGGTAAGGAGAGCACTTCGATCCTCTGAGGCCTCTCTTGGAAGAGTTGCATGGAAAAACTGTTCATGGAGCAGCCATTCCCTTGGCATTCCTCTCCAGGTCTATTTCATATCCCTTATGCATCATCTTCACAGCTCTCAACCAATCACTGCTGACAAAGTGAATTCTCCTAAGCCTCTCCTTTGGCTTTTGTCAAGATGGGAACATTGCTACAGCTTCCAAGACCAACTCATCCCACCTTAGCTTACTCGTTTGTCCCTAAGGAGCCTCCCCAGCCCTCCGTATAACACCTCCCATACAGTTTCAGCACCGGTACTTCATTTGAAATGGTTTTTGCAGAGATCTCCAGTGACATTATTTCACACAGAATCCACATCAAGCAGCTATCATGTTTCAGAGAGGCAAGCACAGCATCTCAAAGCCCATTCTGCCCTTCTCCACACATTTGAAGTGTGTTTCCTCAGCTGCTTCCTTCAGCTCTCATCATCTCCTGGCTCTCAAATAAAACATCTCTGCACTTCATATCCAAAGCAGCAGCAGTTACTGACAGCATCCTGCATCCAAAAAGCCTGAATTTTCAGTCTTCTACCTCAATGACCTCCTCCTCAGAGTCTTCCTAAAGCATTAGAGAGCTAAGATTTACCACAGTGAATAGAAACATCACCATGAAAGCTATCTGGAATCCTAGCTACAATAAATGCCTGCACAGCATCTGCTGTCAGTAAAATGCACACCTTAGCTTCAACTCCTGTAGGAGTTCAGATGAAAGTAGAGTTTCCAAAAGCACTAATAGTATCTACACCTCAACGATACGCTCAACACTTCTTTGTCTCTATTGATGTTCACACTCACTTGAGAGTAGATAAGAAATTGCCTGCTGCCATAGTGTACTGTCCTCCCAGCTAGTGCTGAGCAAGCAGAGCAGCTTGAAGAGCAGGTCATCCATAATCCATCTTAAGGCCACAGCAGTTCATTGTCACTTCAGGTACCTATCAGAGGTGAACTCATCCTGCAAGATGCATCTTGTGTGTGACAACTACAGTGCACTCAGTGAAGCACACGCTGTCCTGCATAATGCATACCATATCAAGGAACATTTAGACACTGTGTTGAGAGACATGGTTTAGAGAACCATTGGTGAGAGGTGAATGGTTGGACTCAATCTTGTAGGTCTTTTCCAACCTTGGTATGATTCTACAACGTTCACTTCAAGCTGTTTTCTGATCTGATATAAACCTCAGAACCCATTGTAACAAAGACCTGGATTCAAATTACTCTGCCACTGATAGCTTTAACAATGAAGTCAGCATGAGCAAGCACTGACATTGTGACACTGGGTGGTTTTCTTGGGTCAGAAAGGAAGAAGACCACTGAAGTCCACAAAAACAAACCCTTATTGCTACCCTCAAGTGCAACGATTCCAAAGCCAACCAAATAAAAGCAGTTTCAGTTCACTCAAGTAAATACAGCCTCTCACAACATGCCCAAACTCGAGCTATATTAGAGCCAGAAGAAAAATTTCCTTCTAGGATAAAGCAAGACTTGGATCAGGAGCCACAGACAGGAAGCATCAGAGTAGAAACAGGAAAGCTCCTGCATTTTTAGGGACACTTCATCTCAGTTCAGCAAGGCAAAGTCTGCAATACCAATTAGAAATGACTAATTGCCTTCAACCAGGCTCAGCTTTCAGAACCCTGGAAAGAACAAAAGCTGCACAGCAGCACAACTCAGCCAAATCCAGTTGCTCATACTTGCAAACCAGAGTCTCCTCAAATGCCACGATCGTTACGGAGCCTGTCAGGGCAGTGCTCCTAAACATGCAGTTGCACAGACACTCTAGGTTATGAGTGCTGTACTCTGAAGAAGACACAAGACAAAAGGCAATTTTCACGTTTCTCATTGCACTAAGGTGCAACCTGTCTCCTGGTACAGCCTATAGTAGATGTGGAGGATGCATTCTACAGCCACGTGAAGAACTGAAGGTTATTCTGTATGTAATTTTGTTATATAAAGTATGAAAGTCATTGAGACTCAATCAGTGGATCGTCACACATCTTCCTGGAATATCTTGTTCAGTTTTCTTTATATTCAACCAAAACAACCTGGGATGGAATGGATATTTGAGTTACCAAAGGCAGAGGATGATACATAAAGTCTCAGAAACTGGTTCTGCAGGGAGGGAGGCCATCCACCTTGTCCCATACCAACTTTACCCCAACTCCAACCACCAACCTGCATGCTCAACACACAGGGCAATGCAAGGGACCAAGCTTTCACATTAGATGTAGTAGAAAAACATTCTTTACTCTGCAAGTGTCTTTACAAATATATATTTTTATATTTAAGCCCGTTTCAGGCCATAAAAGCCCATAAAAAACAACCAGTACCTTTTCAACAAGAGAAACTGTGATCCAGAAGTCTGAGGTGAAAGACACGAGGGCTGCTTTGGCACTTCTCTGAAGGCCTCTATTTAGCACATAAAACCATCTTAAAAATGACATCAGCCTTTTATCTGCAAAGGAGGGGCACTATTTTTAACCCCAACCCCCTCCCCTTTACTACTCTCTGAATGAGGTAAACTGGAATCACTTTTACACCATCACTTACTGCTTTAAAAAGGGGATATTGCATCCTGAAGACCAGCTTTTCCAAAAAACATTCATGAATGGGTTTACAAAACAAAAAACAAAACAAAAAACAAAAACAAAAAGAGAGATGCTGCTTGTGGATCCCACCACAATGTGCTGTTGTCTCAAAAAAGAAGTAGTTGCTACTAAAAAGCTATTCCAGATACATACAAAGTACAAACGTTAGAGCTGGTCAGAAAGATTCAGTTTCAACATTTTTAAAAACCAGGGAATTTCTGTTTTTTGGGGTTTTTTTTTTTTGCATTAATTCCCCCTACCCTCACTTTTTTTTTTTTACCAGTTCCATATACCCTTCAAAAAAAATCACGTGTCTGCCGTAAGAGTGCAAAGTTCATCCAAACCTTGTGTTCAAGTTCACTATCAACTACACTTTAAAAATCCTGCTGGCAAATAAAAAGGTCTCAATTTAACTTAGCAAAAGTGATATCTAGAAAATATTCAACATCAAGAGGTCTTACAAAAAAACTTTAGACTACTAAAGCATTCTAAGGCACGGTGTTTTGGAAGAAGTGCTTTCTCCCTTTAGTGTTGCTTTATACACATCACGTGTGCGAGTCCGAGTGATGCATGGAGCTGCAAATGTATGCCATGCCTTCTTCCCAATCAGTGAATTGAATCTTTTCCTGCAGTTTCAGACATAGGCTCCCAATGCTGCGTGGAATTCAGTTAGACATTGCACCAGCTGCTGAAACTTGGGTCTTTCTTCGGGATCTAGGGCCCAACAGCAGGCCATCACAGCAAACCTGAAAGATAAAGACAAATGGAAGACATAAGAGCATACCCCTGGCAAGCAGTCCCAAGCCTGGAAACAAAAAATGATGTTTGGCACCAGAAAGCTTGAAAAGGACCAGAAAGAGAAAAGGAATCCTGCCTCCTCTGATAACTATGCTGACTCACTCCTGCAGAAGACAGACACCCTGAACGATCAATAAACGTGCTGTGACTGGAGGTGCTGGTTTGATTTAGGATACAAGTCAGAGGCAATTCAGAAAGAAGTAATACATGATACACTGGAAATTGCCTAAGTACTGTAAAAGCATAGCTCAAAGCATTTCTGTGGTAGGTTTACAGGAAGGGGACTTGGAAGAACATGAGAGGCAGGAGGTGGTGCCTGCGTTCTTGCCTTCTTCCATTCCATTAAGACCATGATTAAACACTACAAGTGCTGCCGTTTGAGTTCCACTACACAGAGCTTGTCTTGCCAAGAAAACCAAAACTTCCTCTGCCCATAAAATCAGCAGCTTCTTACTGCAGCCCCCCCAAAAAATACTAAGCAAAAACCTCCAGCCTCTTTACCTCCCTCCTCTCATCTTGCTGATTAACAGCATCTCAGCATGTCAGAATAAGGAAAAGAGATGGGTGGGGATTAAGCGAAACTCAACAACAAAAAATTTTAGTCTGCATTCCTCAGGGCAGGTCACTGTAAAGCTACACAAATACACAAGGGTCAGCATAAAGGCAGAATAAACAAGCAAGGAGGAGGCAGACCTGGTTGCTTCATTGATAAAGTTGGCTTAAAATGCTGGTTCCAACATAGACATTTTACCCCTCTCCAAAGATGGGCACTTACAGTTCATCAGGACAGTTGATTGGCTGAGCTATTCTATAGCCATCCTTTAAATATGCAGCCATCTCAAAGGGGTCGATATCAACATATGGAGTCTGTCCCAAAGTCATCAGTTCCCACAGTGTTACTCCAAAGGCCCACTGCAAAGAGAGCAAGCAGAACACTTAAATCTAAGGAACGTTATCTGTACATTTCAAGCATTTGCATGAAAACAAGGCTTTGGTCAGGGGAAGCCTAAATTAAGGGGCGATGTCAGCAGACACTGATGAGAAGCACTGAGCTAGAGAATGGCAAGTGCACATATCTGACCCAGCTCTGAACAGCGATCTATTAGCAGTGGAGGAAGGCACAGGAGGATGCCTTTTTTATTTGCAGTTAGGAAAACAGACAAGAAACAAGCAATGCTACACCTGGAACAAAAAGCAATTCAAGCAAAACTATTTTGAGAATATAGCTACTTCTAAATCTATGAAGGAAGCACATGTGAATTACATAAAATAAGAGTTTCACATTCACCAGAAAGAGGAAATTAAAATCCAACAGGAATGATATTTTGTTTTTATATGCTTTGGCAGACTAGTACAACTGTTGGCAGAGGAAGAATGCATTAGAAAAGTTCCAAGCCAGGAAAACTGTTTTAAAGAAATGCATCCAAAAAAGCAAGCCCAGAACACACACTAACTGCATCTTAGCAGACAACACCTAAAATCGTTCACAACAGATTTCATCACCAATAAAGCTGCATGAAGTTGATATTTACAATTGTTCCAAGCGAGCAGACAAAAAACATACTTTGAGAAGTATCCCCATAAATGCAAAAATAGTATCTAGGGCACATTTTCTACACTCAAAAGAAGTAGTCCAATTTCACACACTAAGATCCACTAGCCATGTACACACAGTACAGAACTACATATTAAAAGCCAATTTGCCTTTATCTCTGTGTAATACAAGAGGGAGTTTAGTGTTAAAATACTGCAGAATACAAGCTGAATTTTTCTCAGTTATGAGACTGAGATGCCCTCTTCCTAGCAAAATTGTACTGGCAGTGCTATATAAACTTATTTCCAAGCCCATTCTTCATGAACAGCAAATGCTTTCACGTGCCAGATTTTAACAAGTGAGTAAGAAGAAATTAATGTTTTTACTGATCTCATTTAGTATTATAAAAACATGCATTTAAGGACAACTTCTACTTCCTGGTTTGTTCGGTGTAACAGAACTCCACAATGAGTGCACAATGAGTACAATGAGTGCACAAGTATTTCTGGAACAGAGCTGACTTTCTTTTTGTTTATTTGGTTTTTTTTGCTTGTTTGTAAGGCTTGAGGACAGAGAGAATGGCAACGAGGAAAAAACACAACCAGAGCTTTTCAGAAGTTCCCTAACCTAGCCAATTTTAAGTAGATTACAACCTCTGGATATACCCACTCTAAGGAGAGCATCCTTTACCAAAGGAAATATCCCCTTACAAGTAGAAAGTGGTTCAGACAATCACTACTCAAATCAACAAAGGTTGATGATATTCAAGGACAACCTTCTGTGAGCAGAACTGTCTGTTTTGATGTGCAGAATGCTGAGCAAGTATAGTACAAGGTCACCGTGGATGCAGTGGCAAAGTTCAGGCACTAAGGAAGGAAAGAGAAGGAGGATGCAGAACAAGGCAGCCTGGGAAATACAGTGAGTACTCGTGTATGCAGGGATAGAGTTTGGAAAACCAAAGCTCATAAAGTGCATCAACACAAGGCCACTGATTCAGATTGTCTTATCGTTGCTGAAAAGACATGAGAGCTGGGGGAGGTTGCTGATCACTGGAGAAAAGGCACCTTCTTCAGGAGGTAGGATGCAAGAAACTAACTACAGTTAAACATCAGCACCTGTGATGGGCAGAGAGCACAATGTGCCAGAAGCCTTTGTGTGTAAAGCATAAAGTGACTGGGAACAGTCAGTGTGGATTTAAAGGCAAACTGGTTAAGCTGACTATACTACTCTGCTGAGAACACAGTGAACAACAAGGCCTCTGAAATCATCTTCCATAGCATCTTATCTATAAGATGTTCTCATTAACGTGACTTGACTTCTGGACTCAAGATTGCTGTGATTAGCAGTACTAGTCCAACTAGCAGCTGGTTCAAAGCATCACTGCTCAGGAATCAATACTGTTTCATCTCCATTAACAAGCCATACCATCAGGATGTTTGCAGATTATACCCAACTGGGCAGAGTAGCTGGCAGGCTGGAGGTCTGCAAAAGAGCCTCAAGGAACTGGAGAAACTGATCAAACGCCAGCGTTCAAGAAATGTAAATGCAAAATCCTACTTCTGAGATGGAAAAACACACACGTCAGGACAGGTTGAGGCTGAGTACATAGAAAGTCGCTTTTCAGAAGGGGACAAGAGGATCCTAGTAAATAAAGTTGAATGTATCAGCAGTGTGCTCCTGAAACAAAAAGATAACTGCATTCTAGGTTTTGTTAGCGTGAGAGTATTCAGTGGGTCAAAGGAAATTATTTTCTCCATCTTTTCCCTATCTGCCAAGTACTTGGTTCAACTTGGAGCTTCCCAGTATAAGAGAAAACGCTGACAATTTCATCTGCTGATCACAGTTTCAAAGCCAATCTCCCAGAGGGGAAAGTTTTCAGTTTCCTTCAGTCTTCAGCAGACTCTGAACCATAGCAGAAAAGCGCCAATACAGGTTTCTCATTGATTTTAACTGTCGTCTTTTCTGTTAACACTTTCAAGTAGAACAGGGTGCAACAGACAATTTTTCCATGCAAGAAGCATCTGCTTGGCCTTTAAATTATCTATCCTGCACAGCAAATGGAGGAAGGGTGCACAGTTGCTGTTCTGGATTAATCACTGCTACCTTTTCTGATCCTCCGACTACTGAAAGAAGTATTCCAGGGAGAAACTGTCAAAATACATTTACACATCTAATGTATGTAGTTCTATTTTTTTGTTTTTGGTTGTTTTTTTTTTCCCAAGAAAAAAAATAAAGCCAACCACACTTACCACATCACTAGCACTGGAAAATTCATTGTTAACCAGACTTTCAAGAGCCATCCATCGAACTGGTCTGTTCTCATTATCTCCCAGGCAATGGTAGTCCATGGGAAATAGGTCTCGAGACAGCGCGTTGTCCGTAATCTTAACCTGAAGTGCATCATCAATGCTAATTTAAAAGAACAGAAGCATTTATCAAACTTGGCACTACAGTTTCACAGAAAATTCTTATGCTCCACCTTAATTTCACTGAACACTGATCACGCACTCAACATTTCAAGGAGTTAGCATTCTTCTAAACTCAGACACTTACTCTGTGGTTATCCAATGCTACTTAAGGAAGTATTTATTCTGTGTCAGCAGGTAAGCACTAGAAAGTGGAAGCCTTAGATTAAATCAAAACAAACATTTACAAATACAAAAAGGTACAGCTAAAGCAAGCTAACAACTCCCTTAATAATTATTGCTCTCTTGGAGATCCACAATAGAATTACATTATTTCAGCTACGATACATCTGTTCCAATGATGAGCTAAAGACCCAGTAAACAAGATCCAGCAGTACCTTGTTAAAGTAACCACTATCATGTGGTTATGTGCCTAAAATCTTGTCCCTAATCAAGTGATTAATTGCTCCAATAAAATATTTATTCCCATAAACACTGCCTCAGCAAAAGATATGACTGTTGTCAGAAGCTGAACACTGACTAAGCAAGTCTTGTTTGTAATCAACAAGAGATGCCCTAATTAGCACAGAGGAGACTTTAGCAGGTTTTTATGGAATAAACTTGCCTGCTTCCTTTCTCGCTCTCAGGGATATTAAAAGAGTATAAATTAAGCTTTATAAACAGTCAAATAAAGCTCACTGTTCTCAAACCCCTGACTTAAGAACATGGGTAAGGTATAAGTTCTGGCAACTTGCAACAAAAACATATGAACAACATTGTGTTTTTTCTTTTCAAACCAACATCTGGGTCCTTCAATTTTGGTCTAAAATTTTTTATTTTCATAAGAAACATAGATATGTCCATTTTGTGTGTTTGCTGCTTCATTGTTCTAGGCACTTTCTTTTTTATCCCAGCATTTTCAGGTCTGTTCATTGATCTCAAAATTTACAGGCTAGGAAATTTCCATACATAATCACTCCTAAGAGGCACAGATGATGTTCAGAGAAATTCCTAGAAGATCTGCCTATAAACAAGGACAAAGGATACCCTTCCAGAGACTACTGAGCTCTGACTTGTGTAATGCGTATGTCCATTCCAATTGGGTCCAAGGCACTTGACAAGAAAAGCATTTCACCCCTTCACAAACCTGCCAAGAGCACTGCAATCTTGGCTCCCTTCCCAGTATTAGCACAGACCTGATACACTTCATACCAGCTCCTCCCAGCTTTTCCCCACACAGAGAAATAAACCTTGGAAAGAAAGGGGTGGCAGATGAACAAAGCCCTTCGTGAAATCCTGGCTACTGGCGATATCTTTTCCTATGTGAAAGGCTAAAGCTAGTCCAAACCTTCTTGTGCTGCACAACAGGTCAGTAGCTCAGCTCCTGCCTGCATTTGCCGTGGTGAAGGAGTGCCAGATGTACTGTAAGCTGAGTTATATTGACATCACTCAGGATCACACATATGGCAGCTAAAACAAAGCTGAACTTTGCCCTAGGAGGGCAGAGAGTAAAGCTGTCAGAATGCTCACCCTTGCACAGGAAGGGTACAAGTGAATTAATTTGCTGCACTGAAATGAGACGCTGCCACAAGGCAGTTTCCTCAGAACACAGCTTGTGATCTTTGCCTTCTGCAGTATCACTTCTTTAATACATTCATCAGAGAGAAAAGGCAATAGGAACAGATGAAAAGAATCTCTAAGAGACACTATCAAACTGAGCATCCTTACATACTGCAACAGCCATACAGGACTTTGCTAAAGGGGCACCAATTCAAAAGCACAAGGGATGGCTACAGGGTGGGTGCTTCTGCTGCCTCTGTCCAGCAATACCTGATGCAAAAATCTGTCCATTAGCAAACTGACAAAAAAACTCCAAATAACTATCAAAGCTTCAAGGAAATCATTTAGGCTAGGTGAGCATTTGCAAAAAATAAGGAAAACCAAAACCTGGTTCAAATCTTTCAGAATAGGATGCTCTGCACTCTTAAAAAACAAGCATTCTGTTTCACCCTATGCCCAGAAGAAAATTAAACTGATATAATTGCCTGCACAAAACACAGGGAGAAAAAAAAGCATTATGTTTTGAAGCAGAGATCAGGTTGGTTAAATGAAGTCCATCTTAGCCCTACTTATTGACATAACACTGTTTGCACTATGACTCTATCTTGTTTGGTACTTACACACAGTTTCTAGCAGCCAGGTCTTTGTGAATGACCTCCCGTCTGGCCAAATAACTCATTCCACAGGCAATCTGAATAGCCATATGTACAAGATCCTGCTGGGAAATTGCCTGCAAGAGCACAGAACAACAATCAATACAGAACTGCAAGCCCAGTCCCTGCTGGGCTAATTTTTAATTTGTAGTCTAAGGGCACTTCCTTCTCTTAACCTTTAGTAGCTGATGACTTTCTAGCAGCTGATTACAGGCACTGCCATCTTCAGAAAACATACGAAGACTTTTTATTCTAATTCTTTAGTCTTTTTTTTCCTAGTTGACACAGAAGGGGCAAACATCTAATTTGCATTTATATATATATTTTTGCTGCTACATAGCTTTGCCTTGGATTAGTGACAAACAGGCAAAAATGGTCACTTGTACCTCACAGCACCTTCACTTCCTGCTGCTTGGAAACCAGCTCATCTTCAGGCAGCAGAACACAAGCAAAAGACAAAATTCTCACTGACATCTACAGCTGACTACTACTATTAAAGGCTATTGCTCCTTCCACTTCTACAACATCCCAGTTACATAAAACTCTTGTACAACATCTGTATCCTAGTTTCTCTCTTTCATTACTACAGCATTTCTGAAGCTTCAGTGTGTAGTTAGATACATCATTTGCAAGACTGGAGATAAAATAGAGCAAATACTAAATTAAACAATGATACACCGGCTTCTTAACAGCTTGTTAATAAGAACAAGAACCACGTATTATTTCAGAGAACTTGAAAGTTTGCTTTTGGTACGTCTGTGGAAGTACTTATTTGAAGATGGAACAACACCAAACATTGCAGTTTTTGGTATGGTAGGAAGTATGGCAATACCACTGAGAGGCAGCTCCTGTCTGACGTAACGCAGATTACAAACTATTTCTGAATTCTTGCAAAGGGATGTTGGTGTTCTGAATAGAGATTTATAACCCAGATTAAGTAGCAAAACAGATAAATCAAAGTTGGAAGCTCACAGGAGCTTATCATAATTTACTGGCCTTGGAAATTAACAGAGCTAGGGAACCCTGAGAGTTTCAAGGTTGGTATATAATGGGCAAATGGTGACCTCAGCAAACCAGATTTCATACTGAATTTGATTTAATTCAAAGAAAAGGCAAAGCAAGGTGAAGATGAAAAGAAGATAAAGCAATCCCAGCAAGAGGGATAGTTTTAAAATACAGACAAATCCACAACTGAACATATGTCAGATTTCCTTCCAACTTTTTCTTATTTGTTAACACCAACTCCATTTTTGCTGTAAGGGCATTTTTAAAACTCAACACTCATCTAAGAATTTTTTTCTTCCTTGCTTCTTGAGAAAAACATGCAGCAAGTTCTATGGAAAACATGGTAAAGACTTATAAATGCTGAAGAGTGCCAACAGCAGGAAAACAAACCAATCCTCAGAAACCACTTCCCTTCCATTCTCAAGGTAATGAAATACAGTAGTTTTACCTAATTGCAAATCTACAGCAGCATGTCATGCATTTAACAGAACTGCTTTATTCTTATTAGAAAACAGTGAACTACCACACATTAAGAGAATCTATTCTGTAAAAAAAAACATTTTGTTTAATCTGACATTTTTCTGTACACAACTTTCCCCTGCGTACTGCAACTTGAATCCACTATCGTATATCATTTCCTCTGCTTCTTCAGATGTGTTGATATACCAGCTGCTACACTGACTGAGAGTTTAACTCAGCTGTATGGTCTGTCAATAGCTATGATAAAGGCAGGCAAGAACGTTTTCCTTGTATGAATCAAAATCAGTACGTGCTGAAGAACTGCTTGTCAGTTCTTTCATTGTCACAGGACAGGATGCAGCTACTCCTTTTAAGGTACGTACACAGATGACAAACCAGGTCTTCTGAGTAAAATTTGAATGGGCAGGAAGTGACAGATTTCAGAGTTTACCTGAGGATTGTTGGCCTCTACCAGCTTGCACTGTCGCAAGAATAGTTTAAGGTTCCCCCAGTTCATGTATGGCAGCAGCACCATTGGTTTCTCTCCTTCTTCTATACAGACATGAGTGATAGGCAGCAGATTCCTGGAAGACAGGAACAGAAATCTCTAGTTCTATGGAGCTAAAATTTGACCAACATCTTCTCAAAACCTAAACACACTAACTGGAAGTAATTCAACATCAAGTAAGAACGTTAACTTTGTGTTACAGATTGCAGAGCAACAAAGTCTCCAAGTAACCGAAGACACCAGGGAGAACTTCAAACTAAAAAATAACATGAGACATAAAAAAAAGCATAAGACATTGCTATGGGGGCAGTGGCAGGAGGTTAAGGAGTGCACCATTAATGCAGAAGTAACTTCTATCTATCCATCTAGAAGTAAGTTCTAGAAGGGGTGTTTCATTCCTCCTTCCAGCTCATATAACCTCCCTCCTCGATTCTGAACAACAGGAGGAGGGTTATTTCACCTTGTTTTCATTTTAAATTACGTTCTCTCAAGACACTGCTACTCCTCTTAATACAATTCTGTCTCTTAGGCAAGGTCTTAACTATGATAATTCTTAGAAAAGCAGCTTTTAAATCCATTTCTCTTTTAACTACTTTCACTTTCTTCACATGACCAGTGAAAAGGACAACTACTACTAGCCATGGGTCCAGATGGTGAGCACAGGTTTCTCAGGTTTCTTCTCACCTGCACCCTTGCCAGCAATTAAGATCTTTAAGGCCAATTTCAGCCTACTGTGTCATGTAGAAAGTTACAAATAGTACAAGACAGATTAATAAATTAGCAAAATCAACCTGCACATATACTTATCTCCTCATTATCACTGAAATGTCACATTTAACAATCAGCATGTGCAAAAAAAGCAGTGTAAGGCACTGTGTTTCTGCCATAACTGTAAATGAAACATGTATCTAACCACATGCCACTGCTCAGCCTAGCACATGAAAACCAAGACAGCTTTAAGCATAAGTATTGTCAGCTAGCACAGGTGCAGTTTGACTTCCAAGCACTGCTTAGCTTACCTGTGATGAAGTCCTCTGAGTTTGCAACTTTCAGTCAGCATCATTGTCACCTGCACCTCTGAGGCCTGATCTAATGAAAAGAAAATAAAAAGAAAATAAAAAATAAAGTAAAGAACCACTTTGAAAACAAACCAATCTATTATCTGAAATTTGCTCCAGGTTTTAAGTCAGCTAAGGTCATTTGTGCACAAACAGAATTTGTTTACTTACTTTTTTTTAATGGAATTTAAAAACCCACACAAGCAAGCCAAGTTCTAGGGCATATTTCTGCTTAAACAAATGGGGTGAAGCTGAAAAGGAAAAAAACACTCCAGGTGCTGACAGAATGTACTCTTGTTGCTTCCTGACAGCTTTTGGGCACACATGAACTGCCTCCATTGGCAGCATAGGTGAAATCCTGCACCCAGAGCCTATGCTGCTGAAAGGGGAGAACACACCAGGTGCTTCACAAAAGCACAGGAGACACTGATCTGCTATGGAATCACCACGTGGGCTCCTGCAGTTACTTTCATATTGATGGAGACCATTTATTCCTAGAGTCACTTACTCAGTGCTCTCTACTTGAAACACTTGACTCTTGGTAACCTTAGAAATGTTTGCAGTTCTCCTCTCAACCTCTCAAAAGAAAAAAAAAAATTGCTGCCAGTGGGAACCCAAATATCTTGGATAACTCCAGCAACCAAAACATCGACTAGATAGCACCACTGGCTGCACTCCCCTTCCCCACAAACATTTTGGGATCAATTTTCCTTTTCTGTTAGCAATGAGCAATAAGGAAGCCTAAAGTAATGCAAATCAGGGTTCTCATAAACCAGCCCCTCTCATATCTGGGCGAACACTTCTGTCCCTCCTTCGTGTTACAACTAGCACTCGTGAGCCTAGGCAGCAAGCTAGCACAAGAGAAAGCCCAGTGAAAGCCAATCAGCTCTCTGTGCCACATTAGGATGAATTACATATCTCAGATGAGTCAAATCAACATTTTACTGCCCTGAGAAAGAGTAGAAAGGAAGAGAGGGGACTGAGGACTCATCTACTCTTCATGGTCTTGCCTTCTTCCTCATACCTGCTCTAACACCTCAGCATATCCTTCCCTAATTGAACTGTAATGCTGCAAGGAACAATGTGACTCTCGTCTGAATGACAATTAGTGGTGCAAGCAGGGAGCATAGATGAGTACAAGGTAGGGAAAGAAAGCACAAGGTCCAAAGAGAGTGTGGCCTCCTTGTCATGAAGATGACAAGCTACTAGATGGGCTCTAACTGCAATAAAACAACCCAACAGCTTTCCAGAGCCACTGGAAGTGCAGGCTCCTTTGTGCACAACACAGCCCTTCTGAACCTAGGATGGGTTCATCAGAAGAAAAATCGTGCAACGTGTGAACTGCAAAACATCAACTGGATTGAGAAACTTCGCCTAAGCCAGGGAGAGCAGGGTATCTTGATGCTATCCAGACACTAAAAAAGGAAGAAACTGGGAAATGGACATTACAAGTTCAGATACAGGCTCTAGGCAGAAGCACTGAACTCTGGCTATGCTCTAAAACCCCTAAGAAACATCACTGTCCAGACTTAAAGGACAAAGACAACAAAATTCTGAAACATAAGGCTCTAAGGGTCATTACATCAAAGACAATTATGGCTATTGAGTACTATCAGATATATCAAAATGGTGATCTTTTGTTTGATCTTAAATACTTATGAAGGGTAGGATATAAGTAAGTTCTTGCAATAAAGAGCATTACTTCAATGTCTCTGGTTTGAAACCCATCAACCACACAACAAAGAGAAGGTCCTATCTTACTGCACAGCCACAGAACTCAACTGATATCAGTGTTTTGCACGGGATGAATTTCATATAAAAGAGATAGACTTCTAAGGTTTGTAAGCAATTGAGACAAACCAAGATGCTACATTAAAATGAATTTATATAGGCTTGAATAGCTGAACCATCCTGCTGTTAGAGGGCAAGATGCATGGAAAAAGAAGGCGTAAGAGGACATTACAAGGATCTGGAGGAACTGACAGCAGGCTACTTGTAAAAAGTTTCAACTTTAAATGCATGAACCACTCACTCAAAAAAAAAAAAAGCCTCTTCACCCTAGTGTATAACAAAGGGCTGGAAGAGTTGAACAGGTGTGAGCTCATGTTGATGAACACGCTCATTGCTCTTTGGCTCTGTGCTTGCTTAACTGGTTTGCTTTTAATTACAAGATCCACCATGCAATAATTTGAAGAGCTAAATCGGAGATTATTTAAAACTAGCTTGGAAAAATCTACAGAACAAGTTAATCTGGTTCAAACAACACACCTGTAACGCTGTTACAGGCAGTGCTGTCCTGCTGATGCCTTTCCCTTTCCATCACCAGGGTGATTTTCAGCAGGTCATTGCTAGGCCTCACTGGTGTTTTTCAGCTCAGAGAAACTATGCTAGAGCAGCTGAGCACCCAAAGGATGGCTGACTCCGGTTCAAGTACATATGGAAATCTAAATCTTATCTTGTGGAACAGTCCCAGAATCAGCATTGTGTTTTCTTATCAATACTGTTTCCTTGTTTTCTGTATGGAAAAAAGCCTCCACACCACCTATCAAATCACACAAAGAACAAAGAATAGCAGCAGAACACTAACCCTTCTCTAACTTAGATCTATGCCAATATAGAAGAACCACACAATTTGAACGTATTCTGGTTTCATTAGATATAATTCAAAACAGAACATAAATCACCACTTTGAACATTCAAGTGGTTCCAGTTGAGAGGTCAAAAATAGAATAAAAATCACAGTAAAGCTATTTCAACTGTCCCTGTAGTCAGTTTTATGGCCAGTTTCTTTGGTTACATGACACAAAGTGCATATAAACTCATTTATTAGATTACACCATTTCTGAACATCCAGCAGACAGGTCTTCATAGACTGTGAAGGTAAACATGCTAACAAAACATTTAGCTGGAACTGATCATCTGGGGATACTGACCATCCCACGCTGAAAAGCCACACAAGCAATTGAGACAACCCACAGCACTCCTGGCTCTGATATGGGAAACATGCAGTGCCATGGCAGCAACAGTGACAGCCCTGACCTAGCAGGTCCAGCTAGGTGAAATGCGAGGAGGATTTGCTAAAGCAAATTCTACAGATTTCCTTTTCCTGCCGAGGCCAAACTCTACTGAAAGCATCCCTCAAATAAATAAGCATCACGTGTAAGTACGCACATCTTAGTATTTTACTGTTTGTGTAGCCACACAAAGCAAGACCTCACCAAACACACAAGAATGCCCACAGGCTTTTTCAGCTTGTTTTCTTTCTGCATGAGATCTGTAAGGTTACTTGATATGAACACAGCCACACATAGAACCAAACAGAAGGAGAGCTGAGGGAAAGATAAGGGAAACCTCTCACAGGCCCAGAAACCTCCTAAATTAGAGCAGAACTCAGAGTTGCAACAAGAGGCCACAGTCTGCCATGTACTAAACTGACCACCAGCAAACAGCACCAGCTTTAAGATGAACACTCCTGAGTAAAACAAGGCCTGCTGCACAACTTCTTCAAAGCCTTAAAAAAAGCTAAACTACCCTTTGAGATATTAATGCTACTTGGGATGAGGAATACTTCAGTACACAGCAGTTCATGCAGCTGCAGCCTGATGAACATAAGCTGAGCTTCTGTCAGGTCACTGCTGCTCAACCCCGACAAATCATCATCAGTTTTCCTCCAAGCTGTTACACACCAATAGCTGAGTAATAGAGCAAAACTGTGAGATGACATGAATTAGGGTAAAGATTTAAGAGCCAGGAGTGATTCTAGATCTTCAGTTAAGACCAAAAGGGCTCAGTTATTTTTTGGAAGGCAAGTCTGCAAACTTTAAGACAGATGTAGGAAGGTGCTTTTCCCCTTGCTGTTACAAGGCAATGACTGTGGAGGTCTACCTTGGGGCACAGAGCAAGAACAGACGAGGATTTCTGGAAGCTTTGATACAGCTGCAAGTTTATTTCAATATATTATGTTATTTGTAGATAGCCAGGCACAATGGGGCTCTTGGCACTACCACTGCTATCTATGAGACTAATCTCTGGCAAGTGCTGGATCTGCTGAGGCCCTTCCTGGTTCATGGCCAGAGAGCAACTATTGGATTTTTACCCATTTACAGAAGTTCATCTACAAAACTGTTTTAAATCCTCATTTACCAGCACTCTTAAGAGGTATTAATCACATAATTGTAGGGGCTGGAAGAGACCTCTAGAGATCAACATTGTGACACAAAACACCTGTCATATTCAAGAGGAGTTCTGAGATGACACTAAAATTGCTCCAACTTGCTCATTATGAGACCAGGCACTCTATCAATTGCTGAGCATCATATCCAACATTCCCTGGGTGGTAGCACATCAGGAAAGACTCACTCCACACCTCAAATTACCTACCAGAGATGAAAAAGCAGCAATTACTTGAATATTGCAGTGGTTACCTGATTAGCTGGATGACTTACAAGAACAACATTATAGGTCACATCTTCCAGAATCACGAATTAGCAAAGTGTATTATGACTTCAGGCTTTAAAATGACCCTTTGTCATTAAAATAAATTACTTTAAGTAGCAAGAAAATAAAGCAGAATCTTAAAAGCTACACAGCCAAAGATTTCAAAATTCAAACAAGTTATTCCAGAGCCTTTCCACAGCCTACTATGGGCAGTTTCTGTCAGCACTGCTATAAGAAGTAGCTGCACAAATCACTGCAGCAATAAAATCTAAGCTTCTGACAAACATGTTTCTGGAGAGCTATGTCTGAACATAAAGGAACAGAGAATCTTGATTTGGGGATGGTGCTTTTTGCCTATGTAACAGAAGAACCTAGAGTTGCAGCAGCAAACAGCAATAAATCAATGGCTCTCTGTTCAGTGATCTACTCAACTTCAGATGTGAAAGTAAAAATAAATGGGAAACAGAATGGGATAGGAAGATAACTAATGTTTGAGTGCCTATCAACTGCTAAGGGCAGCAGGCAGCAAAAACAAATAGTGGTTTTAACTCAGTGCAAAGGAAAGCATATTCTGGATTATGATAAGTTGTTTTGTTGGTTTTTTTTCCCTTTAAAAACATAAAATGGTGGGTATTTCAACTAAGAAGTACAGAACTTTAGACATCACCTGCCACTAAACTCCTTTAAAATGCAGACTGTACATAGATAAGGTCTCTCATATACATTCTATTGAACTAGGACTGAATGACACACAGTGCATTCTTACATCAACTTACAAGAATTTGCTATTTTTCCTTAATTCTTTAAATTCAAACTTCCTTCCTTTATGAAAAAGGTAAGAAAACCCAGAGTAGAAGCAGAATTTTTCTTGACTTTTTTTGGTTTTATTTTCTTCTCAAGAAATAGGACCCTGTACCCTGACTTTGGGAGGTTAAATACCTTTCATTTTAAGAAGATATTTGCATGCATGTTTAACATGTTTAAGGCATGACCTTGTAAAGTTTAATAAATGAACCACTTGTAAAGTCAACACAGTTTAGAAATGGCACACTGGGAATCACTGCATGCACTCAAGGTTGTATACAGTTCGTGCAGTAGAAGAAATCTTTTAATTTTATTAATTTATTAACCTTATTTAACACACATCTCATCTACACCTTTTGTTTTTCTACTTTGCACAGTCCGTGTTCTCAGGAACTTTCTCACATCCCCTAAATGTAATAAAGAAGCCCCAGAGATCACCAACTTGTACTCAGGTCACAAATAGGCCAAAACAGACGTCAAGTGAGTAGGAGCAGAAAAAGACCTGTATGCTATGGACAGCTCAGTCAGAATGACTTCAACATGCAACTTAACAGCTAGTGGGTTCCCTTGTACCTACAACGCAGCACAAACTTGCACTGCTGTTCTGTTTTGACTCATACCAGAGAAGTCTTGCGTAGTACAAATGCTCTGAAGCCAGCTGTGGTCCCAAGATGCACTAGCTGAATTCACCAAGTTATTTCCAAAGCTTCCATCATGACCTACACTAAGTACATGGGGCGTTCTTTGAACAGCCACTCTGAGCTAGATTGACAATAAATAGAAATAAAAGCCAACCAACAGTGTAATGTTCTAATTAGCCAATGCTGCTTAAAAGGAATCCTTTAGTAACCTATAACAACATGAACAAAACTAAAAACTTTGCAGAAGTTAGTAAAAAGAGGAGTCCTAAGAGTTAATCTTCACCTCTACTGTGCCTTTGTTTCCAGGGCTTTTCACGGGTGGACTGTTTTCAAAGATTCCTTTCTTGTACAGAAGAAAAATGTTAAGTGGTCAGAAAATGAAATGGAAGTAGCCAGGTTATCTCAAACAGAAAGATTGTTAAAAATGTATCTTGGCCAGAATCTGAGTCAGGGTTCTTGTACTGCTCAAATTCACCTCATGTATTCCTGGAAAAATACAATTCCATTTGTTCCCCAAGGATTTTTCTCCTTCGCAGGAAAAGCACCATTAAACAATGTACTCAAACCAGAATACGTAACTGTGCTCCTTCTCTGGGGGTACAAAGCTCTAAAGATTTCCAAAAAAGTCTATTTCTCATCACTGCAAAGGCAGAAGAGATCTGACAATTACAGGCAAGAAATATAATTCCAGCTCTGATAAACAGCCCACCCAAGACACTTCCTAAAGTTTAGAGTGGTTGGAAAACATCCATCAGAAAAGAAACTGAAGCATTACTACTACGTAAAACAATTCTGTTGCAAAGCAAGAAACATGGTGAGAAATCAGGTGGCAGTTAAGTGTCTCACGTTCCTCACAAAGAACCTATTGAAGTCACACTGTACCACAGATTCTGACTGCCCAAAAACAGTACAGCCACGTATCCTCCTTCTTACTGATAAGGATATAAATCCTTATTCTTCATGAAAGTCAATTATGGAAAATAAAGGGAAGCAAATTATCCAAAAATAAGTGTGAACGTGAATAAAGCTGACGCTTTCATAATAACGACTGGGAAATTAACAAGCAGAGAAACTCTGAACCGTAACCAGAAAACTGCACGATCTACATGAAGGATCTAGAGAAGGTATAAAGAAGAAAAACAACACCTCTTTCCCTGGGCGTGCAGCCTTCATACTGCCACTGTTATTAGAGCTTCCAGAAAGTCGCTCCGAATTTTGCCAACCGATACCTTTTTTTTTGTTGTTGTTCCTTTTAAGTTTTTTTTTTTGGCACAGAGCACTCTTCATAAGGAAAGATTCATGCATCCAGACATGCTCTCAAATGATAGATTATATATCATTTAGAAAATAAAGACATAAATTACTGTATTTCATGAACATGCAGGTAGAAGCTTTGTCACTATCCAAGGCATGTTACAACTTTTCTTTGGAGCAGCTACAGTTGGATGAGAGAAGGAAAAAAAAACATTTTGGAAGGGATCTGGAGTGAGCATCTGACACTTGGGGATTAACTTTACCTTCACACTGTATCCTCACAGCAGATACCATGCTGAGCTTTCAAATAAAAGAAGCCTTCCCAAATTGCAGTCCTAACACTGTGACAAATTCTGTGATGTCTCTCAAAATGAAGTAGAGCAACAGTCCTTACATCCATTTAAATGACTGGTCTTTTAAAAGCCAACACATGAGCTACCCAGGGCTCAAAGAGGCCTTCCAGTCACCAGCATACTGTTTGCTGGACATTTTTGGACATACCCAGAGGATGATCACTTACGCACTATAGCTTTCTCACTTCACATTGTGCAAAGTTGCTACATCTAATATGGTTTCTATGGGTAACACCCAGTCATAAGCCTCTTGTGGGCCAGTACAGTGGTCTTCATAATGGGGTTGACAGGATACATCCAGTGACATAGTTGATAACTATACCAACTAAGAATGCCTCTAGCCAAAGCTTAAATACAGTAAAGGTTTTCCTGCAAGTTAGACACTCGAATTGTTTCTAATGTTCCTGTACAGGCACTGTATCAGCAGGGCAACTTTTAAGCCTTTTCTTGCTGACAGTCAAATAATTCAGTATAAAAATGAGAAGACAAAGCTCCATTAGTCTTAGAATGAAATTTTCTCATGGTGGATATTATAATATCATAGACAGTAGTCTAGCCCCATTAATAAAATCTTTTCTCCCTTATTACTGGAAGCTTGTTCTTAGAAAATAAATGAGAGAAGTTCTCGTTTGAAAACAAATGTACCAATTCTATCTGACCTGTCCAGGTACTATTCTTCCAGAGGGTTGCTTCTGCAGCAACTACACCAACATCAAGTTAGTCAATGCAACGTCTTAAGCTCTGGTCCTGATAAGAAAGATGTCCTTTCTCTCCGGAAGGTTAATGATTATTTACTCTTTGTGCTTTCTTCCCCACGACACCTGTTGAAAGAATTCCAGTTCCTATTTTTCAGAATGTCTGAACCCCTTCACTAATTCTTTTTTTTTTATTTTTGTAATTGAGAGTATCACTGGACACTACCAACATCTGAGCACATCATAGGGAAAAAAATAAGATACAGCACATGCTTTGCTGAGGTAACTTAGCTACAAAGACTTATTTTTCCTCATGTCTTTTCCATGACCCTCAGGCTCCTTTTTCGCCTCCAGCAACAGAGACACTTCAGTAGTTCTCACACCTATTTCTCTTTTGTGGTTCAACCCTACTTTGTGTTTGTGCCAAAACAGGGAAGTGTGTGTGGCCACAGGACAAAGTAGATCAAGGAAAATTCAGATTAAGAGAATTTTTGTACTTAGTTGGCTTTTTTTTTTCTAGCAGATCAAATTCTTAACTTAGTACACGACCCAGCTGCACACACAGCCATCACAGCCAAGGTACAAAGAGGAAACTGCTTCATATTGGCTCTACAAATGCACTGCTGCAAGGAGAAGAGGGGATGTTTATTAGTTACTTTCCTAGCAACATCCTGCTACCCAAACCAGTACTATTTCACAGACAAATACCAACAGAATCTATTATAAACTCTTGTGTACATAGACACTTTTTAAAGCTAAGAAATCCTCTAACAGCAGCAATTATGCAAATAGCATTACTCCGTTAATACTATGGTGCAGTATGGAGCTGCAGCTAGCAAACCTTTCACTGCAAAGCAAACCATTAGGAGAAAGCAGGACACGGACTGTGCCAAATACAGACTGTACCTAAGCTATTTCAAGGGAGAAATGTTTCTTGAAGAGCAGACAGGTGCTGGGAAGCAGCTCAACTAAGACATGCTTTTGCAGATGTTGTCTTATTTCTACGCTATCAAGTTAAGCATACAGTTGTCAAAGTGCCCGAGTTCACCACCTCAGAGGCACTCAATAAATAGTGTCTTGTTGTTATGAGACTAACTGGCACCCTAAAAAAAAAAAGGCCCAATACATCTTGGAGCAGCAGTTACAGTACCTGGCACAGACCTATCTTCACTGGCAAAGCACAGCACCCTGGCTAGGCCTACATCAAGAATTACGTGCCACTAAGGAATGCAACAACATCCACCTCAGACGACCATGGGACGTGTTCAAAGTAGGGATGCTTTTTAGCTACAATCATTCCAAATCAGGTTGATCTTAAATTCCTCTATTTTAAATGAGTATTGATCTTCTTCCAAACAGCTTCCAAGCTGAACTCATTTTTATGATATATTTCACTCCATGTACACACGGAACTGTACATACACATATATACATGACTGCTTGAGAAACACCAAAAAGTCCCTTCTTTAAGCTTTTTTATGTACTCTTGAAGTTCTCTTCAACAAGGTATAGAAAAATGAGAACCAGAAAGATTCAAGAACCTTCAGCAGCTTTACAAATTCCTACTTCCCTCTTTTAAATGAGTATATTTTAAAAATTACTGCCCAGGCAAGAATAAATAAAACAAGTTGAAATTATTGCAGAATTAAAGGAGTTGAAAAATGAAAAAAATAGCAGTAGTATCTAGAATAAACCTTACAGTAACTGTAGGCACTGGTGAACAAGTACATTGTTCCTCCATACGTTTCTGTTCTGTTTGCTGGCTAACAGCAGCACCCAAATAGCTTTCAATTCTTCAGTAGTTTTCTTTTGCATGTTTTGAGAGGGTTCTTCTTCATTGTTTTTAAAGACAGATTAGATGTGCTCAGCACAAAACACAGTTCAAACAACTGGACATAATTAAGTCCTTCAGGTAAACGTACCTTTAACAGTTTTCACAAAAACCTGTTTTTCTTTACTGGGATCTTTTTCCTCTATTAGAATGCCATGGAAAATGCGCCCAAATGTGCCTGGGAAGAGAACATAAAATTAGTAAGCACGTGCTTAAAACACACTGACAATGCTGATAGAATTAAATACCCATAAAAACCCGCTACCTTAAAATAAATCTGCCAGAGCAGAAAGTTAGGAGTAATAAAGGATAAAGCTTAAGCTCTGAATGCCCCAGAGAATCAACAAGAGTACTGATAAACTACTAAATAACTCAATCACCTCTACAGCAGCAGGAGTTGGATTCAGAGCTATGTGTAGCAAAGACTGAAAGCAGAAGTTCACTTCAGGGGAAAATACACAAGCAAAAAGCAAGAGTGAATCAACAACAGCAACAGAACCTAGGCAATCTAAGCATCAACACTGATGACTGGTTTGTCTGATACAGTTCACAGCCTCTGCTAAAACTTCTGGCTCCATCTTTTTCGCACACAGTCAAGGTATAATATTCCTCAGATAAACTTGTTCTACTAATGTGTACATTTAAAACATTCAACAAAACAGTACCTTCATGGTACAGTTCAAGAATACAGTAGCACATTATAAAAAACCGTGACTCTTGCTTCAAAGATTAATTTTGGTTTTACTTTGTTTTCTGGCTTCCAAATTTTTCCACTCACATATTTTAATGAAATTAAATCAAGAAAAAGAACTATGCTGAACAGCTGCACATATCCCAGTATGAAGTTTGACTCATCTGATTCCTATGTATTTAGACAGGTGAGTGTGATATTTTTATTGTCTATCATGAGACTGCATGTAAACTCTGTGAGATAGCTGTGAGATCACAGCCACCGAACGGCTCTGAACATTACCACTGCAGGCAAGAGACAGTATAAAGAAGCACAGTCTTCAATACCTTTATCAGTGACCTGGATAATGGGACTGAGTACACTCTCAGCAAGTTTGCTGATGTGCTGAGTGATGCAGTTGGTACAACCAAAGGATGGGATGCCATACAAAGGGATCTGGACGAGCTTGAAAAGTTGGCCCACAAGAACTTAATGAGGTTGAACAAGGTCAAGTGAAAAGTGCTGTACTTGGTTTAGGGCAACCCCAGATATGGGGAAAAAGGCAATATAGCTCCCATTTTAAAAAAGGGCAGAAAGGATGACTCAGGGAACTACAGACCTGCTAGTATCACCTCAGCACCAGGGAAGATCATGAAGCAGACCCTCCTGGAAGCTAAGACACATGGAAGAAAAGAAGGTGATATGGAATAACCAGCATGGCTTCACCAAGGGTAGGTCCTACTTGACCAGCCTTGTCACTTTTTATGATTGCATAACTGCATCTGTGGACACACAAAGATCCACTGACATCTATCTGGACTTCTGTAATGCCTTTGACACAGTCCCCATAATGTCCTTCTCTCCAAACTGTAAAGATATGGATTGATGGGAGGACAGTTTGATGTACAAGAGACTGGTTATGATGTCACACCCAGAGAGCAGTGGTCAGTGGCTCAGTGCTTGGATGGAGATCAGTGACAAGTGGTGTCCCTTAGGGGTCAGTACTGGGAGAGGTGCACTTTATCATCATCATCAATGACATCAGCAGTGGGATCACAAGCACCCTCAGCAGTTCAGGGATGATGCCAAGCTGTGCGATGCCTGAGGGATGGGTCACCATTTGGAGACACCTAGACAGGCTGAGCAGTGGGCCCAGGTGATCCTTATTAATTTCAGTAAATCCAAGCACAAGATCTGCATCTGCACTGTGGCAATTTCCTCTATCAGTACAAGCTGGGAGGCGTAAGGATGGAGCACAGCCCTCCTGGAAAGGACTTGGTGTTAAAAGAGGAGAGGTTTAAGAGGCACTGGAACAGGCTGCCTAGTGAGGTAGTGGATGCCCCATCCTTGAAGACATTCAAGGTCTGACTGAATGGGGCTCTGAGCAGCCTGATACAGCTGTAGGTGTCCCTGATCATTGCAGGCGAGTTGGGCTAGATGATCTTTAAAAGAAGGATGAAAACTGTCAGAGCAGATCCAGAGGAGGGATCTGTTCTTCCTTGATATTGACTGTAGAAAACAATTATGGTTGTAAATGAATACTTCCAAAATGAAATTGACAAAAGAAATTGCAGTTTAATTTTTTTGTAGCAGAATTGTTAATTTTGCATCTGTTATAGTTTCCATATTAGCTATCAAATGGAAAGCAACTGGATTTAGATGACAGAGGCACTTCCCCCTCTTAAGTGAAGCGCTCCTGCGATAAATTTGCAGTTGAGTTACTTCGCCTCTTAAAGCCTCAGCTGATTACCTCACTCCTTAACCACCTCACCTTATTTTTTCCTTTTTCAAACTTCCAGATTATTAACACAGACAACTATTTACGCTGCATAATTAGAAGCTCCCATGTTCATTTTAGAATTGCTTCCCCACACCCCCAATGTGAACATCATTTTTTACCTCCATAGAAGATCAGCAACATCACCCATGATTAATTTCAGAAAAATCTTGCAAGAAAAATAATATATACATATATATAAACACCATATTGTAACCAACAAGCATCCCGAGTGCAGTAAATACCTTCTTGGAGTACATCTTTTAGGGTTATCCTCTCCCTGGAGATGGCTATATCTTTCACTTTAGCTTTTGCTTCCATGAGAGTGACACTTTTAAGATCATTCTTCTCTATCCGTAATGTAGGATAACCTGAGGAGCCAGCAGAGCCAAACAAACCAATATAAATACCCTTATAATAAGGCCACAAGCACATTGCTTCACCTCAGCACCACCTACAGGTACAAAGACATGCAAGCAGTGTGTACTTAGGAAGATTATGTACAGTATTAAAGAACAAAAAAATGCACAAGAGAAGCCACATAAAATGTAGTAACCACACAAATCCATACAATGTTGTACAACCAAGACTCATTATTAACACCAAGTAAATAAAGCTATTTCTGGCATACCGAAGCCAATTAACATAGCACTGCACTTCCCTCTCAACAGGGAAATAAAAACTGAGGTTAGGGACTGCTGAAGACTTGCTAGAGTCAGGAAAATGCCTTACCCAGTACAGCATCAGGAGCACAACCAGAATCATCAGTGCCCTCTTCTGGGCATGAGACATCTAGCTAGATACACCAACATACTCAAAAAGGCCTGAGTGTTTTTGTAGCAAGACCCTGAATTACTAGAAAAAGTTTGAGAGTCACTTTTACGTTAACACTGAAAACAATGTTAATTTGACCATGGAAGGTCTAACTGTTCTGTTTATTTCCTGCATCCAAACTTTTTTCTTCTTATGTTCAGTTTCACTGTTCCCCATGTTTCTGGCAGTATCCAACCCTCACCCCAAAAAGGCATTCTGAAGCAATACAGACTGAACACAGCGAGCCAATGAGTGCCACGGAGGTACAGCTGCTTCCAGCCTCATCTAGGTGAAGAGCTCCATTGTCACTACAGGCATGGCCACCTTCATGGCAAGTCTTTTGCAAGAGGCTCTTCAATGAACTTTAGGAGCAAACTAACCACAAGACATCACTTAGAGGGCCAACGCGAGGCTGACACCACACTGTGATTTGGGATAAGCAGTACATAAAAAAGTTAGTGGGTGAAAAGAGGGGCAGATGGCACAGTAACCAGGAAAAACAACTTAAAAATTATTTACATGTTACGGTCTCTGCCAAACTCTGTGGAAAATAAGTTTTTAATAGATATTTTTTTTTACCATATAAAGTTTCCAGGCAGTTTCTTCCAAAAGAAATGAACTCAGATGACAATCTCTTTTGCTTAGGGAGATGCTCATTTAATTTAGAAGAAAGCCAAGACTTTCCCAAAGCTGCAGGAGTTCAATCCTCAGTAGGCACCTGCTCCCACACCTGGGGAGGACACTGGGAAAGACACTAGGGCTGAACATTAGTTACAATACTCATACAGTGCTCCACCACTGACTGGGATGGTTAGTATCAACACTAAGTGCAGCCAGAAGAAAACAGAAGAGACTTTTGGGTCTTACTGCTTGCTTAAAAAAAAAAATGATCAAGTCATTAATTACCAACTAGCTGGCTCTAAAGGATAAATACTGCACTGTATTAAAGGACAGACATTGATATTTCTTCTGATTAGATTGCTGACAAAAGTCTCTTTGGGTTACTAATACACGTGCATTACAGAAAAAAAGAATCACTGGCAGCAGATGACAAAAGGAGACACTTTCTTGAAAAGCTTGGCAATTCCTACTCCATTCAGAAAAACAACTAATTGAGATTAACAAAGAACGTGTTCATTCCTCTGCCAGGCTCCTCTATTTTTCCTCTCACTTTTTAACACAGATCTCACTTGAGATCTTTTAGAGCAGTACTTTGAGCCAACCTTGTCTGGGCTGAGTCCTGCTTTCTTCCAGCGTTCAGTCACGTAGATTCATCTGCCACCTTAAGCACCAAAACTCGTGCTCATTTTGCTAGGCTACACAGCCATTCAGAGATCCAAGCCAACCAAAGAACAATTTACTAAAGAAGAAAATCAGTTTTTGGCTGGCTCTGCTCCTTGACTCGGTTAGCAGTCCAGCTGCCTAAGTGCCAGCACAAGGGAAAAGGCAAATGCTCACAGTTAGTGCAGACTTCAATTGCCAGGGAACTGCACACCAAGCACTGCCCAAGTCTTACTTATCTTTAAACCCTGAATGCAGGAAAGGTCCCTTCAATAGCATTATGCAGCATGGGATAGTCCTTCACTAAAGCTGATAACTGTAGGAGTAAACACTCTGTAGATAACAAATACTTTTAAGAATTACCAAATTAACACAGAATGTAGCTAGTATCAGCTCCTAGATTGATCTATTGCAGAGCACATAAAGCACTGTCACTTGACCCTTCTTTTTAATTCACTGCCTCCCATCTCCTTCTTAATGTGTATACATATTTCAAGAAAAGCTATTTAAAAGAAAGCATGAATGTACTGCCCTTGCAAAGCTTTTTTGCCCCTGTTACTTCCTCTGTGGGCAAAAATAAAATCCCATCAGGCATTGATATTGGTCTCTCACAGCAGAGATCAATCAAGATAGGGCTAGGCAGACCCCTCCACTTACTGTTACCCCTTCCAGCTCTGCACTTTCTTCTGCTTGATAAGCAGAACTGGGTGCTGCAGAAGAGAGCTTCTTCCCAGGGTTAATAAACAGATGCTTGCAGATGCTGGTGCAGCCTTTTTGGCTGACAGATCTATATGCAGGGAAAGCATCCCACTGAACAAAATGGAATGATGCTCATGAGATGACTCCAGCATCCCAGACCATATGGAGTCCTCAATCTCGACTGTGAATGATAAGGGTGGATAAAACCATACATCACACAAATTCAAAAGAGAAACTGACACAGCCAGGAGATTATTCCTGCTTTTCTGTCTTCCTTAATGCAGAATCAGTGTGACCCCTACTACTAACACTCCAGCTGTGTTCAAGGCAGTCTGTGGTAAGAGTCTGTAATTAGATTAACACTTACTGGTTACTGGTGTTGCATTGTTTGGTGTATCAGCTCTCAAGTACTGCGTCGTCTGCGTGGAAGGCTGAGATAAACCTTGCGAGCTACTGCTGTCACTAATGCTGTTTTAAAAACAAAATTAGACAGGAACATGACTGCGTGCTAATGAACTAATTTCAGAAGTAATGTTTCAAAGTTAAAACTTTTGAGTAACTCAAATATCTTTGTCCTTTGACAGTGAATGATTCTTGATTTTGATGCAGATTGTCCATTTTTGTTTGCTTCACCAACCTTTGAAAAACGGACATACAAAACATTTACTGCAAAAGCCATCTCCCATGCCACAAACAACAAAACCATTATATTCCAGAGAAGACTTGTATGTCTACTTGGTGCCAACATCTCACTGAGAAGCAATGCTGATTTACAAGAGTTTGCAAGAAATGCTCTGGGCCAGAGGCACAGATCCCTCACACAGCAGCAGATAGGCACTAGTGATGCCTATCAGACTGCAAGAAAAGGTTAAGTATATGGTGCTTCCTATTTATTTGATGCTCTCTGATTCCTGTGCTGGAACAAACATCAAAACATTGTTCTGCAGTTCACCCTACACCAACTTATCTGCCTCAGCTCTCCTTGCAGATCAAAACATCAAGCCTGCTTTGTCATTTCTCACTGACCATCCTTCCTTCCTCTTCCCACAAGCCCTACAGTGAAATTCTTTGGCAGTGGAAGGCCCATAGCTGCACACAGGGTTCAATTTAATACGTATTAAGATGTTTCCTGTCTTATCCACAGGACAAAATACTATCAAAGAAGCTACTGCAGTCGTAATGGCCTCTCTTGCAGAATAATTAACATTTGCGTTTGGGACGGCTACTGAGCACCAATGCTATAGGACTTTTTGGATATATGTGCTGATGCCCTCAAGGATGTTATGTCTGTGAAGCAGGACTTCCTTTTCCTTTCTTCTAGGGTAAAATGGGTAAGAAGTGTCTTATTTTAAACCATAATCACACTTGCACCTACTAATGCTTTGGGTTTTCTTTTCCTGTTTCCTAGCATTAACTAATTCTCAGTAGAAAATATCAGGCTTACTGTCATCCAGAAACTTGTAGCTGACATGATTTTTGTTTTTCCTTAAGTTACTCCAGCACTCCCTGTTTTCCAGCTAAAGAATTTCAACATTTTCTTTTCTGCACAAAGAAAAAAGCCACAGCTCACAGTCCAGCTACTCCACCTTAACTTCCTCACAGTTTTTGAAAGAATATTCTCTGGTGCTAGCTAAAATGAGTGATAATAAGTTCCCATTTGAGCTATGCCTTCAAAGCTCCCCATTGTGATTCTCTCTCCAGCAAGTCCCCCAGGAAGAAGTGTTCTGGCACAGCCATCACAGCCAATGGTGATAAACAACTTGAGTCCTGTATTCTCCTATGGCTTTACCTTCCTTGAAAGCTCCTTTTGTAATCTGATCACCTACCAGCCAGACAAACTTCTCCGGATGACTTCTAGCTGCTGGCAAGTCTGAAAAAACGAACTGTTTTGTGCCTGTGGCAAATCTGTAAAACATCTTTTTTGGTCGGCTTCATTGTATTTTTAGGTTTAACTTGTCTGTATTTATTATCTTTGTCTTCTCACTCACATGCAATCGCAGCTTTTTAAGGTCTGATTCTTGCTTTTAACTACACCCATTATCCTGCTGTTAAGCCATGCCAACTTTCTCTGGCACTTTTTCAAGAGCCTTTGATAGGAGGTATGTAAGCATTGTATTGAAAGTTCAGAGCAAATGTTCTCAAATAGTCCACACACAGCCCATAAACTCAGCTGTCCATTTTTGTTTAGCTCTGCCTTTTGAAATGAAAGGCAATAGCAGCAGGTTTATCTTCTTTTGCTCCTGGGAGGCCGTTAACCCACACGATGTTATCACCTTTGATTCAGAACCCTTTTGCAGAAACATTTTGAGCTTGTTATTCAAAACAAAATCAAAGCTGTTTCCTCTCCTATGCGTTCCTGGGCTCACTGCTCCATCAGGGAGTCACTGATCATATATATTACTAGTGTGTAACTCTAAGGTGAAATTAAAACACTGGAGCAGTTTCGCAGCCAGGCACTGAAATATCACTTTGCAGGGAACTTGCTGGCTCTTACTCATGCTGCAAAAATCAAGTCTAATACAGTGGAAGAAAAGGATATTAGATCACATTGCTAGACTGAGGCACAACCTCTCAAAACCTCTCAAGAGGGATATATTTACACATACTAAATTTAATGCTTCTGTTTTATGAAGCAAACAAAGCTGTGCATCTTTCAACATTCTCTATTACTTAAAAATCTTCAAAAGACAATTTAGGAACAAATGAATTGAGGAAAGCTACAGGTCATTTGGTTAGATGATCTAGCACCAAGGAAAACTCTTCAGGTTCCATTGCTACCCTAGTAAAGCTAACCCCCAAAAATCCAAGTGATCTGGAAGCACAGGAGTAGCAGAGTGCTGAAAGAAAAGCAAGGAGGCAGCTGTCCTCTGCCTTGGACAGATGCCCTGAGAGGCTGTATGCAGGAACAAAAACCATTCAAAATATCCTTTTGAAGAGGGAAACCACCTACATGCCTGACTGCTTTTCCAAAGAATTAAACTTCAAAACTCCCAGCTCCTGCACAGTAGCATCTGATGTAGCTTGTTCAAATAGCCTCTGAGATAGCTTCAGTATACTTCTTGGTGTTCATTCCCCACTCAATGCATTTAAAAGAAGATGGGTGTCAACTGTATTGCCCCCGAGCTTGCGTTACAAAGTCTTCTCTCATATGTACCAATTTGGTTTAATTGAATCGAAAAATACAAGATGTTTTCAGCTTTGTAACCAAACACCTGTAATTCCCAGACTTTACCCTAAGATCAAAGTGAACATTGGTAAATCAACCAAAACAGAGAAAGCTGAAATTCAATCCCTGTAGAGACAGTAAAAAATGAATTCTCAGCACGTTTAAATGCCAAACTTCTGGCATCAAACAAACACTGTAGATCTGATTCTGTCCAAATCTTCCCAGTGTGTCCTACACAGTTCTTCTCACAAAAGCCTCCACACCATAACCTGCAACTGCTGCCTTACAGCAGTACAGCACGTAGCACAACTACCTACTAGATGCTGTTGCAGCTTAGCAGGAACCACAAAACTACTACAGAAAGCTTATATTTGAGGCAAGAAATCCTAGAAGCCTGCATAAATACATCCAGAAAAGCCCTTGAAATCCTGAATACATACCTGTCGTCCAACTCTATCCTTTTCATACTGTGGAGATGCAAGACAGCTAGTATTATTGCCACCAGGAATATAACAGCACAGCACACACCAACGCTGATATAAAACACACGGGTAGAAGTGGTGGGAGCTGCATTTACAGGATCAACTGAAATACAAAGGTGAAAAGCTTCTGAATTGGTCTCAAAAAAACGCAAGCACAGATATTCTACTTGTCCCCAGCAAGCAGACACAGCAGGATGACAGAACTGCTACCACACTTATCCCAAACATCCCCACTACTAAGGTCCAGCAGGAGAAGGGGGCTGGTACAGAGACAGACAATGGAGTCCCCTCAACTACAGGGAACTATGGTTCCTACCTTGCTGAGCAGCAACACAAGCCCAAGGGACAAAAGCAGAAGGCATATTCAATCAGTAGTGTTCCTGAGTAACCCCAACCACTTTCAATTTAAAATCATGTATTGTGGGTAACAATGGCCCAGGAAGAGATTGTGTAGAGAAAGGAAAAGTGAGCAACTACCCACTGCTTCCCAGAGCACTTTGGGCAGAGGTGTTTATGTTTCAGGTGCCACAGAATGAGCACAGTCAATCAATTATAGTTCCAGACTGAAGGGGAATGAGAGTGGACTCATTATCAAAAATGAATGAATAGAAGTCAAAACAGCAAACCACACAGGTCCTGATGTCAGCTGATTGATCAAAAAATAGATTCCCAAAGACAACTGAATCACAACAACAAAAAAAGTTGTTGTAAGGGTATAGTTTTCCTTTTCACTAGAACCTATTCCCAGATAAAATGACCACCAAAAATCCCACTAAAATACCGAGTTTAGTAGAAACAACTTGGGGGATTGTTTTCATAGGGGAAGCTGTAGAAACAAAGAAAATCCCCCAGTTTTTATTCTGTTTACACTCAGAGTAAGTGATACATTCAAGATTACTTACAGATAGCCTTGCTGCTATTTTTGTCAGACATAGGAGATTTTACTTCTGGTTCAAGCTCTAAACAGATGAGAGAAAGCCATTAAGCTTGGTAAACATGTATTACTGCAGTCCTTCAAAGGAAATCAATTGCCTCATTTCATGGAAAACAAATCTGCTTTTCCAAACAGACAAGCTGACTTAATGACTACAGTCATTTGTAGATTTCCATTTAAAAATGCCTAACCACTATATAGCAGTAATTAACAAAGAATTACACTGCTTCAAAACACATGGGTCAGGTATTTCACCACTGACATGTATGTCCATTGAGGCTATGTTTGAACCCCTTGGATCTACTTACCCTTCTGCTTGTCCAAGAAAATGCAAAGCAGCAGAGTAGAAAAGACAGGAACAGAGTAACTGTACGTATGTACACTAAACAAGAACCCCACAGAATCAGCTCCTACAGGATAATAATTACATGATTCATTGAACGTTCACTGGATGCTACTCAGAATCTAACACAACTTATATAGGAAGAAGCTAAGGGATGCAGCCCCAAGCACTTTGCCTTCTCAGCTGATGCTGCAAACACGAGTGTTTTAAAACTGAAGGACAACAAAGGAAATGTCTATTTAAATATTTATTAAAAAAAGAAAGAACAAAAGCTACATGGACATGCTTGGCTTCCTGTGTGAAAATGGTCCTTCAGGAAGGGGCTAATTCTTCATTAAGCTTATTATTGGTCACTCTAATCATGGAAAGTGCAAATCAAAGGGAAGTAGGCTGCAGAGATCACTTCAGATGAACTTCACTGAAGTTCCACATAACACCTGAGGCAATCTAATGGATTTCTGTGACTGCAAAGACCCAGACCCACATCCTCATTCCCACTCCCAGCTGCAAACAGACAGCCACCTCCTCCCCAGCACAGTACCCTGCTGACTCCTTAGGGAGCTACTACAGTCTGATCAACTTTGCAAAAAGAAAAGCAAGGGGAAAAAAAAAGATCTGAGAATTTTGCTTCTTTTCTGAACCTTCCAAGAACATATTAGGAATGCCTTGAGCAAAACCACTAGCAAGTTCCCACATAGTGCTACCTTATGCACTAAATTAAATTAGAAATCCCCAGATGCTCCACACCACTCAACTCACAACTTTCAAAAAAAAAAAAAAGCTACTGACAATTATGAACCCACAGAAACGTGATCTTTTTAAGAATTACTTCTGAGTCTTTTAGGAAGTGGCTCTACTTCACACACCCTGATAACAATGTAATGCTTATGGAAACCCCCTCTCCTCATACAGCAGCTCCGTAAGGTATGAATGTATAAGCAGTTTTAGAGTTCCCCCACTTAGATCACTTGAAACCACCTAAGAAATCATAAAGTGGGAAAATTTCTATCCTTAAAGTATTATCAGAAAGACCTCCACTTAAACTAGAAAGAGATATGTTCTGAATTAAGAATAGTTTTCTCAAAACACAAATGCCAAGGAGCATGAGTATCAGTGTGACGTGCTGAAAAGCAACACCTTCATGCACAGTTTGTATAAGTGCATCCTTGGACATCCAGAGGACTCAGGCAACACAACACTTGAGAAATTCATTCATCACCTTATGGTTCTACCAAGCATTTTTTGTCTGGAAGCCAAACTCTTACTATTCCCTCCATAATTCACTCTTGTGGATTTCTACTCGCATCCTTTATCATTCATCTACCCTGCATGAATGCTAAAAGCTGCTGGGTTTTTGAAACAGTGCCTTACTTTTGTAGCACATTTTCCTTCGTTTGAAATTTAGAACTGTGATGTTTTTGGATGAGTTTATTGTCAAGTTGAGCTGCATCAATATTGTGACCTCGGAGTCGAGTCTGCCAGTGCAGGAGAGTTCAACACGAAACACTGCAAACAGACAACAAATAGGCAGTACAATTACATCTGAGCACAGCTCAGACATCATGGTAAAAGATTACTATAGACATATATATAGAAGGGAACTTCATAGGCAATGTTTTTCACATGTATTTTTGAAAGAACTTGCTATTAATACTATTGAAGTATCTGTGCCTTGTGATTTCTGAGGCCAAAAGCCTGAAGGGTATAGTTCTAAATAAATGTAATTATTTGTCATATTACAATTTCCACCTACCTGTGGGTAGATGACCACTACCCAGCCACTGATTTTGGAGCTGAATTGCTCTCACAATGGAAAACTCTCATCGCACAAAGCCAGAAAATTCCTTTTCCTCACTGCTTTTTCAGACACTACGGAAGTTGCTTCTTCCACAATTATTAAGTTTGAATATTTCGGTATGTGCAAGTCTGACTGCAATCAAAGCTTGGACTAATCTGACAGTATTTATTTCCAGAATTATTGATGCCAGCAGAGCAGACACAACAAGTCTGATTCCCTGGTCTCTGCCTCCATAAAGAAGTGGAGGAAAGCCAACAGCAAAATAAATACTTTATTCCCACAGAGCGCAAGGCAGTGAGGAGCTGTCACTGAATCAGCAAGGAGCCATGATCATTTGCACACTTCCCAAAACAAACACTGTTTCTAGTAAGAATTCTACAGAAGACCTAGTACATACTCAGAATAGTTTTCTCAGTTTTAAAGTTACCATAAACACAGTCACATGTTAACAGCTCCCATACATCCTGGGATTATATCTCTGTAGGCTAGCAAAATTAAAAGGCATGGACTTTAAAGCATGTGCATCTATAAACACAGAAAATGTCATGTTTCCTTTCAAAGATCTCTATCCTCCACTAAATGAAGGGAAAGACATTACTCTCACACTAGCAGTCACAATTTATAATACTCTTCAGCAATGTTGTAAGTAAGCATACAATGTTCAACAGAGAAAGGTTATAAAGCTAGTACTGACAGTACTAGCTCTACAGGAGGTGTGGGGTTATCCATTTACCTGAGAGGGTGCGAGGAACTTCTCCTTGTAAAGAGATGTTGGCCTGGGGCAGAGCCATAGCCATGGGATTATCTACCTGAAATCCCAGTTTATACTCAACCTGTAACAACAGTTGGGAGATTGAAAACATGTAAGAAATCTTTAAAGCAGTAAGAAATGCTACATAGTGTTTCATAAATAAGAATAAATAAAAGCCCTTATTTTGGGGGAGAAGAGGGGAGGAAGAGGAAGGAAGGAAGGGAAGTGTAACAACCCCAGGCACCAAGGCATTCTGGGGACACCCATCTGGGAAGCAGCCTGGAATGAAAGGACCTAAGAATCCTGGTTACCAAGGCAAACATGAATCAGCAGCATGCCCTTGCTGCTAGAAAGGTTGATGGTATTCTTGGCTGTGTGAGGCAAATTACTGCCAGCGGGTCAAAGGAAAAAAATGTGACCTTTCCACGCTCAGTTCAGCGCTAGTGATACTGCATCTGGAGTACCATGTCTTGTTCTGAGCCTCACAGTACAGGAGAGACCTGGACACACTGGAAAGAGTCCAACACAGGGTCACTAACGTGCTGAAGGGCCTGGGGCACATCTCCTGTAAGCAGAGACTGAGGAAGACAAGGTTCCTCAGCCTAGATAAGAGGCTCAGGGGGATATCTTCTTTGTCCATAAATACCTGCAGGAAGTACACAATGAGAACAGAGATAAGCTCTCCTCTGCAGTACCCAGTGGCAGCACAAAAGGCACAGAGCACAAACTGGAACACCAGGAAACACTTCTGTGCTACATGGTGACGTAGCACTGACACAGGTTGGGCAGAGAGGTTGGGGTGACAAGGAAGGAGTGGGGGTGTCTCCCTCTTGATCCTCAAAAGCTTCTGAATATGGTCCCGGGCACAGTACTCTGGGTGGCCCTGATTGAGCAGAGGTGGCACCAGAGGAACTTCAGAGGTCCCTTCCAATATCAACTACTCTGTGATTGAATTAAAAAAAAATCCTACTCCAAATTCACAGACAAGGAGGCTCAGGGCAGGGACAGCAAAGCACACAGCTCCTAGCTGAAGCTGGAGCAATGAGGAAACTCCCCCGAGGGTCCTGTTCAAATGGCAAGTGACTGATCTGTCTGGGAAAAGGGAACACAGTATGAAGCAGAAAGGCATTACACACAAATTTTGTGGGTCAAAATTCATATCCTGTAAGAAGCTACACCAGAGGGAAGAATGCTGGCAGATGGAATCTTTAGAAACTGCATTGGTGAAGTTATTAAACATTACTGTTTTTATTTCAGCCTTTCCCATTTAAGAAAAAAGAATAACCATTGCTCAGATTAAGAAAAAAAGTCCGTCAGAGACTAAACAGATTGTTTCACCTACAAAAATAAATTAAGTAACTGGAAAGTCTTCAAAATGTAAAAGCATATGCAGTCTTTATGACAGCTGTTGCTGCGTGCTCCAGCAATGGTAATTAAATGGAAATAAAAAACCCCTTCCATTTAATTGAGGGTCAGTAATAACAGACTAGATGCTAGTTTTATAGATTCTCCTCATCTCCAGGAATACACCTCTAGGAAACTCTAAAATACAATTGTTCTACATTTGATTTCCAGAGGCTGAAGCCTTGGTTCATGACTGCTGCTTCTGCGTGTTCAGTCTGCAACCAGCAGAGATTACACAGACAGCAGCTTGTCCATTTATTCTGAATAAATACAATATGTTTCAAAAGAAGTGCTTAATCTCCCAAGAGGAGACAGTTTCAACATGTATTTGTATTTTCTGCAATCAAATAAATGAAAAAGTAAGTAGCTAAAACAGTACGTGTATTTCTCGCACCTACCATATATTATTTTCTGCGAAGAAAAAGCCAGTTATAACAGCAGGTGTTCACTGAGCAACACAGATCACACAGACTGGAACACTGAAGTTTTGCCTGCTTACCTTGGATTTAGCATGCCAACTGAAGTGAAGATTGTTGGTCTCGCTGGGAATTAAGAGATTGAAGGACAACGCATAATGATTAACAACATCGTTCCTCACGTAGGATAACTCTGCATCTAGTCCTGTAACAAGAACGGGAGAACAAGTAAGACAGAGGAGAGAACAAGCAGTGACACACCAGGACAGAACAACCCTCAGCACCACCAGCTCCACTTATTTGAATGTTTAAGCGAATACTTAAAGTCCAGAAATTCAGCTGCAGGTTTAGAAATCAGTGCTCACACATCAGCATTATCAAGAGTGCTCCAAGCTCCTGGGAAAGCAACAATTTCACAGATAAAAGCTGGAATGTCAGGGAAGAGAACAAGACTCTTCATTCAGGTCACTACTTCCCAAAGAGTCATTTCAGACCCTTACAAATGAACTTCTGCCTATACTGGGAATCATGCATCCAACTTTCTCTTATTTACAGCTGTGTACTCTCAAAATAAGCTGCTATAGATTATCAGCTCTTTAATTGCAGGTGATTCCTCCTGGAATACCTTACTTCTTGACTGCACTGCAAACCTCTCAGGCCAAGACACATATGCACCATGGAATTAACTTCAGGGCAATTAAATCAGAACACAAAGCATGCAACAAGAGAAATGACATTTGTACGCAAATCAAAAGTGATATTTAGTGTTTATGATTTGCTTTCTGAACTTTTCAGTACACCTAGAAAACTGAAAGGCCCACAGAACTATTTACTACAGAGCAATGAGGTATTTCCTCTAAGATGCACTCTGATATTACCATTACTTAAACTGTCATTACCATTTGCTGCACAAAGAAGCAGAACACAAGACAGGACTCAGCAGCTTGTGCTGGGGATCATCAGCCATTTGTAGTAAAAGTCACTACAAATAAGCCCCATTCCCCTTACCTACAAAATTATTCTTGGCTCTCTATTCTCAGGATGAAACTATACTGTATTTGTAATCAATGCCACTCTGTCCCATTCCATACACTGTTTTCACTGCACACTAACCAGCACAGGATACACGATGCAGCAGGAGAGCACTGGGCAAACCAGACACAGGTATAGGCTTCAGCCACAAGCCACGCAGCAGGAAGAGTTCAACTGAAAGATCACAAGTAACAGAGCTGTCTTTACTATGGCTAGACAGTCAAGAAACCTGGAAAGGCCTTCATAGATACGCCACATTTGAAGAGAAAATCAACTCGAGAGTTTCCTCTTGCTTTGAGCAATAGCTAGATGTGTGCCAGTGCAAAGTGTTGAGTGCTCTGTTTTTCCAACACTTAGTTAAATCCATCTTGCTTTCACAAGACATACAACTACAGCCAAGATATGTTTCTTCCTTTTATTCCCTGCTGGCTCATTAGTGTCCTGGAACATAACCAAGCCAGGAGTACATAATCACAAATACTTGGGGGAGGAAAGGATGAGAACCCTAGAGACCAGATGCACAAAATGCATCAACAGGACAGGACAAGCTCAGGGACACGTACTCTAAAACGAGATCCTGAACAGGAAAAGATGCAGCTGACTGCCTAAGTGCTGATTCTAGTCAGACTGAGATGGTATCAAAAATGTATATACAAATAAAGGTTACACAACTCCAATTTGTCCATTCTTCACTGAAGAATGAATGGGAAGTACAAAAGCACACACACCAGTAAGAAATCAGAGCAGGGGGAACACACACACACACAGAACCAACTCAAGAACTCTAAAAGCATCTAAAAAGACAACTTCCAAAACAGCTAGCCCAGGTAATTATCATGTAGGCAATTACTACTATATGCTAATTATTAACACATATGAAATCTGCATCAGACGTGGATGCCACAGAAGGGTGTGTGGGTGTGGAAGAGCTCACAGGTACCAGACCCTTGCCATTGGATCTGAACAAGGTGGGAAAAATGTACAGGCATCAATTGATGAAACCAAGTATTTGTAGCAAGCTCAGTATATACAAGAACTCACAGGACAGAAGGACAGGCAGGTGAAACAATGGAAGTGAAACAAGGAAACTGCTTTGTGAATAAACCGTGCTCTCTTGCTTGATGAAGTGCCTCATCAATTCCAATAATGAGAGGTTCACAACACCATGAGATGTTCATGGGGACAGCCCCGATTTAATGTAATTTTTGTAGAGAAACTGTTCATAGTAAATGAACGGAGCACAGCAATAAAACTGCCATTAGAAAAAAATGGCTGCAGGTATTTATGCTTGGCAGCTTCATGTGCAGGAATATCAGGAGCCATACAGTAACAAATTATCCTAGACAAGATCAGTCAAATCTTTAAGCTCTAATAGAAGCAGCATGCTACAGTATTGAGAAATTTGATTACACAGACAACTAGTATTTTAATGTCTGTACCTCCATGCAGAGCTAGATACTAACAAGTGATCTTAATTACATGATTTTGAACAGCATTATGTAAGGGCAGCATAAGAATGTCAGGTTTTATTACTTAGAAAAATTATGCTCCAATTAAAATACTGGCACATAAAAATAACTTAAGGTTTTCCAGCACAGCTCTTAACCCTTAAAAAAAAAAAAAAAGAAAAGCAACTCAAATCTGCCTGGCTCAGCATCCTGTCTTTATCAGGAGCTAAATGAAGATGCCTGGGAAAGAAATTAAAAATCAAAGCAAACACACTGTGCCATTTTACCAGTAGATCCTCCTTGTTTCTGGCGTTTGCAGATCGTGAACTTCCCCAGCTAAGATAAGAGACAACATCCTTCAACAGCTCCCACAGGACTTTTTTATTTGTCTATGAATATGGACAGATGCACTCCCAAACCCTGAAACCAATAGGCACAGATTTAGGAAATGTCAGTGCTTCAGTACTCTGTGGTGCTTTTTCCCCCTTTACTGTACCAGCACACCTTCCCCACCACCCAACCTGCACCTCTCCTCTCACAGAGTCTGATCAGGAGGACAATGAGCATCCTCAAAGAGGAGGCAAACAGATTCAGGGATACTGAGCACCAGCTAGGAACTGCTCCTGAGCAGGAGTTTTGTTCCTGTTAGCTACATACCTTTCCCCACAGAAAGGAACTGTGCTGGCCTCACTACTTACATTTCCAGACTGATTAAGTGATACCATTAACTCTGTCCAGAGCCAACACTAAATTGCTTCAGAGACTGCAGGAAACACTCTAGGCTCCATTACCGTGACAGTTAAAGCCTAATTACAGAATGAAGGCAGTTCAGAACTATTGCACTTTTTTTTTCAGACATTCATATTAACTTCTGCTTCACAAAGTTACTTACTCAAACCTTCAGCAAGCCACGTGGAGGGAGTAAAGCTGGCAAACAGCTAAGGCAGAATAAATTAAAAAAAAAAAAAGAATAAAAAGAACCTGGGGGAACAGTTCTCAGTTTATTTAACCCCCTGAATTAGTGAAGATGTGCAGGAGCATCCCAAACAGAAGGCAAGACTGCAGCAGCACTTACTGCTTACACTAAAATGTTACTATGACCTTACCCAGACAGCACAGGGTTTGTTTTTTTCCCCCCTAAACCACACTCTAGGCAGGGGAAGCTTCAACTGACAGCATCAAATTCAGCAAGTGAGAGTCAATACAGAGCTTAAGCCTGTACATATAACAAAAAAAAACCAAACAGCAGCAGTCTAAGACATAATCAGCAGGTTGCTGGGAAACAGAAGACAGAAGCAAGACCAGTTTTCCAGGCATCTCAGAGCTCACGAACACATAACACTCCCTGCAGTCATACTGACTGATTTCATCTGGAAAAAAATAAGAGGCATTCTGCAAGATGTCAGGTTCTTCCTAAGATGTTAAACACTTTCTCCACCTGGCAATCTAAGTAAGGCAAATAGAGTATAAGGAAACTCCTGGAACAAATGCAAAGGGGTATGTAATATTTTTATGGCACACACACAGCGATAAAAGGAGAAAACTGGCAGCTACAGACACATTACAAAGAGATGGAGATATTGGGAAGTTCTTCAGTAATGATCTTTCAGGTGAAGGAGTAAAACTTAAAGGAGAAGAATCTTGAAAAGAAATAGCAAAAATTGTTGTTTTGAACTGCAGGTTTAGGCAGAATATTGGCAATCACTGAACAACTGTAAAACATCAGCAACAGCACACTTTGCCAAGTGTCCTTAAATAAGGCCAACTGCAGAGTGCACAATACCAATGAATCCAGTTTCTCACTACTTGGATGTGACAAAGCTACACCAACTCCTGTGAACTGTAAGGCCAAGGCCTTGCTTCCATATCAAGGGAAAAGGGACATCCTTTTAGCCAGGCAACGCGTAAATCCCATTATTAACTTCCTCGTCTTGCACAGGCTAGGAAGAATAAATTACAGCTGAGACTGAGACAAAAGAGGCTTGTGATCGAGGTGTCCTTGCAGACAAGTTGTGCAGAGCTTCACAAAACCCTCTCCACTTGCACTTTCTTTGTAAAATCTCACCAAATCAGGCTTCAGCTACAAAGGCCAACAGACAACATGAACTTATGAACTTCAGACTCACTGCACAGGCTTAATAGGCTAATTAATATTCACTTTTCCACCCTGGGCGGCATAAAGTTGGTTAATTCCACATGTGATGCATGATACGAAGAGGGGTCCCACATGTGAAGCCTGTAACCTCCAAGTACTTCAACCAGTGAGGAAAGGGAAGGGACCATACGGTCAGGAGATAGGGATAAACTGAGAGACCCTACAGGGAAGTGCCCCTGGTAGACTCCTTTTATTCAAATAAAGAAAGCTAAAGACTCTCCTCTGTCTCTTTTTGGAATAAAGATAATCGAGCAAGCCTATTTGAGAAAAAATTTTCCCAACAAGCCCAAACAAAACGGTGAATTTAAACAGCACCACAGAGAAAGTGTCATTCTTTGCACTGTTTAGCATAACAAAACATCTGAAGAAGCTCAGAAAGGAAAGGGAGAGGCCGATTCTCCTTCCCGAATGCAAAAGATGCTGGGCAGCCCTTGTGTTCCCGACAAAATTGGATCATGTCAGTCTAGCAGCCAAACAAAACGCTTCTTTCAAACGCCCTTGTGCAAAAGCAGTCTAGCTTCAAGTCTACCCCCTCCCCTATTTTTTTTTAAAGCACAACGTACAAAAGAAGTTTGCCTCTGTCAGCATGGGAAAACGTAGAGTTTATTCTTACAAAGCAAGCCTGTCCAACAGCATGCAGTAGCAGAAGCACGCTTTTCTCGAAGGAGAAGGGAGCTTTGAGGATAAAACCCCAAACAACAGGCTTCAAAACATCACAGTGCAATTCTGACAGATCCTGCCTAAAACATAAGGGGTTGAAAGCGAGCACGTAACGCAAGAGTTAGGGGAGACTGCAATGAGATCAGTGCTCACATTGCAACAAGTAGTACTTCACTGACAGCGATCCGGGTAACAGCAGCTGACATCACTGGCCCTCCCACCTGTCTGCCTCTGGTAGATTGCTGTCTGCGTACAGAAGGGACTGAAATGAACGCCAGGTTTCTTACATGCTGGTCTGTAATTTTTGAGAGCTTGTGAGCAGCTGAGAAATCCCTGCGGTGCGATGTCAAACCTCCACAGCCCTTGCAAAGCGAGCCACTCCTGCTACTGACTCACAGCCACTGAAATGAATTGCAAAGAGATACATGCTTAAACAGCATGCTAGTTTTGTGTAAACACTGCATTAGTTCAGAGCTCTATGGGTTTCTGAGAACGACACCTTTGTTCCTGAGCACCTCGAGCAGGTTACACCTCGAGCCTGAGCAGAGGGATGTACATCCACACACCCATCAGGCTCTGACATCCTTCACCACCATCCACCACCCTGCTCTGTGCACCAAATCCCTTAAAGACAAAGGCTTCTCTCAGTAGTGAGCTATTAACCTCACTGAGGAAAGATGATGTACACTTTAATCCTCTCTCCCCATTTTCTCCTTATTAACCATACCAAAAGTCTGAAACATCAGTGTTATGACCAAAGCTTTGCCAGGGACTTCCTTCCTTAGCAAGGAGTTCAACAAGTAGGTGCTCAAAGGCTTCTGATACTTTAGTAGACCAGGATAAGCACAAGAAAACATGTCTGAATAACTGAAATCAGCTTTTGGATACAGTAGCCTCTTCAATAGGGAAAGAAAATGTTTTCCCAGAGCAGCTATTCCTAATTTGAATGTATTTAATCAGTTCCATTCAGCAATCAGCATAAAGAAGACTGAAAACACAGCTGGGAGATTAACAGCAAATACAAACTCCACTTTCATTTAGAAAACAGAAAATTACCTTAAATTTAACATTAAGTATCTGAACACACAGATGTTTTGTACATCCTATTTGTACATATCCAATGTACCCAACAACAAAAGCAGACTTCCCTTTACTAAAAGGAGCAAGAGATGAAGACCTCCTGTGGCACTTGTACTTCTCCACAGTGTTACAGCCTGCCAGTTATGGATGCCCATTGGGAACTCAGGCCAAAATATTTGTTTTTAAACATCCTGCAGGTTATGTGTCTCTGGAAAAGATGAATAAGGAGAAAGAGTAAAATCTTAAGCAATGAGGAAGCAAGGCAGAAGCAGCTTTTCACATTCATCACTCAGATACTAAAGAAAGGCATGAGACACTGTGCAAGCTTGAAATCACCAGGCAGAATCCATCAGTACTCATTAATACCTTTCTACCTTTGCTTAGAAACTTTCCTTCCCAGACTGTCACAGTCTGTCTCCTAACTCCTGGCACTCAGGGGGTGTTCCTCTCCCACGAGGTGCACACATCCCTGCCAAAATCCCCATCGATGTGTAAGCTCTCCTCGCTCTGCCTGGTGGCTGCACAGCACACACACTTCACCACACTAAGGACTGCTGCACCTATGCAGAGTTCATTTTCCACCAGCAGGAGATGGAACACAATATGCAATACTTTCAATCTGAGGAAATACTCAACATAACTTCAAGGCAATGACTGCATTCTTGCAAACCAACCACGATTCCATAGCAGGGAATCTTAGTAGGAAGCAGTTAGCAAACAGCAAGAGAAATTCCTAGCTGAGAGCTCTCATTAAATCCTCACAACTCTTCGTTGGCCATCACCCACGATGCACCTTACTCGTGCCAGCTTCACCTCGCTGTTGCAATTCACTTTAATGATGCTGAATTCGCAAGTTCAACACCACTGCCACAGGCATCAGTGGAAGTGGCAGGGCAGGCACCCAGCAGGAAGCTTCCCCAAGGAGGTGACGTTTGCTGAGGTGAGATCAAGCTGGACTAGATGATCTGCAAAGGTCCCTTCCAACCCCAACCACTCACAACGAGGTTGGCAATTTGTAACTCTGTCCATCCCAAAAGGTATTAACCTCTCTGAGCAGCCAGCTGCCTGCCTGTTTGCCTCTAAACAGTGGCAGCAGTTCCAGCTCAGCAGCTTGTCTGCTTATTCATCCTTCCTTTGCTTATAGATAAGCTACAGAGGCAGTTAGAAGGTAACACTCCCCTTAACTGAGAAAAAACCAAAACCTATCTCAGAAGAATACAAGTGAAATCCACATGTGAGGATGGTTTCTAAGTGAGATTTACCCACTTAAGACTTAAAAGAAAAAAGACCAATAAAACTCTCAATAAAAGCCAGAGTCACTGTGCTACCAACGGCTGCATCAGTACACACAGTCACCTGAAGGGCTGATTCTGAAGGACAGATGCTGAAGAGATGCACAGCACTGAGAAGGCAGGAGAAAATTAGGACCGGGGGCTAGGTTATGCCAGTGCCATAATGAGCAGGCAAGGGCAAGTGGGATGGCTGGGCACAGGTACAGGGCTGGAGGTGACAGGGAGCTCTGATTTGTTCACTGAAGCTTGCATTAAGTTTTTAAATGATACACAGCTTTACTTTCAGAACTGATCTCTTCAGATAAAATGTTCAGTAGTACCGCACGTCTCTATGGGCTGAACTGCTGTGATACTCCCAGGCAAAGCTCAATCACCTGACCAATGTCTGCCAGGAGCCATTTGGACTCACACGCATGTACTTGCAATATTTCAGCACCTCCTACCCACAGAAGCTGTGTCATTCACAACTTCTATTTTCAGTTACAGCAACCCACCCATGCACTGACCCAGTTACCTCTGCAGAAAAAGCAGGGCAGTGCAAGCCAGCTGCTGAGCAGCAGCCCTGCCAGCAGCCACAGTGACTTCAGGAACAACTACCCATTAATGCTGCTTTCATGCTATTAGGAGTTACTCCACCGTGCCATCAATTAACTCCATAAAGGTCAAATCACTTCTTGCTTATCTGTCTGCTCAGCCTCACCGCCAGCCCTGCTGGCATTACATGGCTGCAGCTTTTCAAGCCAGCTAACAGCAGCTCCAGAGCTTACATTGCTGCCCTGATCCTTCCCAAGCAGAGCAGTGAAACCAATATGCTGGTTAATTTAATTATAGCTATTCAACACCCAGTTAAGTGGCAGTGAAATTCTAAAGCACCGCATTAGTTTCATGCTGTTGCTTCTGCTCCCAGATCTCCACAGCAGCCAGGGCAAACATGTGAGTTATCCGCTTGAAAGAAGGACAAAGGCAGAGATGGAAGAGAAATAATGCGTTTGAAGCCTCTACCACTGCACCCTTTGTACTGCCACAAGGCATCTGCAGAGAGCATACGCGTGCATTCTTACACGGGATCTGCTGGTACAATTCACGAGGCACATCTGATTAAAAGCACTTCAGCCTCCTCACCTCCACAGCTGGGACCTGAAGTACAACTTCAGCAGTGCACTCTGTGTCACCAAAGGAACAGTCTCTAACTAAAGGCATTCCACTGCAAGAACAGCAGCAACCCCTGTGATATTTCAGTAGGGTGTTCAGGTACGAATTAGTCATCAAGAAGTCCTCTTCTGCTAGAGCTCTGAGCGCTTGGAATTCAACCTCTAATTCAGTTTTTCCAGTACCAAAACACAACTCTCAGTAGCAGAAAAGGGGAGAAAGAAATAAAATGGCAAATCCCAAACACATTTCTAAATGGCCCATCTTTTAAAGTACTTGCAAACCAGCAAGTACAGCACAGCCATCTCTGCAGCTCTCAGCTTGCAGCACAATGCCATCAGGGATTGTTCATGGCTGTGAGCAAGATCCTTACCTCCTATTTCCCCCCCCCAACCAACTGGTGGGTAACAGCAGCTTCAGTCTTTGCTCCCAGCACTGTAAGCCCTTTTAGCTGTCTTTTCTTATGCATGCAGGGAGCTCTTTGCCTTGGCTTCCTCTTCCTTGTTCCCACTCCACCCAGGAAGCAGAGGGACAGTAAGTGCTCAAAGAAGCCAAACAATTACTGGTGATAAAGATGCTGCCAAACAGAATGCATGCAACAAACCACATCAGTGAGAAACGCAGCTTCGGGATTTTGTTCTGCTGTGAGGTCAGCCTTCAGTCGCAGAGGTCAGACTGCTTCCAAGTGCCTGATGTGCAAGTTACAGGAACCACACACATTTATCACCAGGCAGACCTTGGCCTTGCAGGAGCCAAAATGGCTTCCTCCCAGGGCTGAGCAGAGATAGCAGTGTGGGGAAGGCAAGCCCCAGCTGCTAGTAGCATCCCTCCAGACAAGGCAGCCTCCTGAAGCAAATGCCTCCTCTACAGGGAGGGATCAGGACCGAGCCTCTAGCGTTTTTACATTCCATCACGCAAGCTGGTGTGATAAACTTGACCTCAGAAATCCACTCTCCACCTCAGCACTGCCGCATAGATCAATTGCAACAACTCCAGGATTTCCTGGACCTCCCTCATCATCACAGTCCCACAGAATAAAAGGATTTCAAAGCAATCCTCATCCAGGCCAGAGGCTGCCTCCACAGGCCACGGGAAGCTCCTGGAAGCAGATTCTTCTGCTGGTTTGTAAACATTACAAATAGGGGTTTATATGACTGCTCACATCTCTGAAGCTCTCCATACACAACTTGACCTGTGTAAATTAAAAGCGAGGTAACGAAACGGCAAAAGGCGGAGGAACTCCAAATGCAGCTTGTTCTCATAAACCTCAAAACAATATTGACACGAACTGCGCTACTCGGTAAATCAGATGGACAAGCAACCAGGCACACTGGAAGGCTCCAAACCAAAAACAGATTGCTCAACTTCGTGATGCAAGCAACTTGTCACAACCTGCTGCAGCTTGTGAGAGACCAGATGCTGCTGCACACATCCTCACACAGCCCTGCTGCCTCAGTCCTTCTCTTTCCCCAAAGTGGCCTTGAGGGCTGCTTGCCTTCAACACTAAAAACCCATCCATCAAGTGGCTATAGGCACTTCTGCAAAGACAAGCATGTGGACTGCAGCAAGACAGTGTTTGTGTGCATACATAAATGCAAAAAGCTACTGTTCTTCAGCAGCAAGCAATTAAAAGCTGATGACTTTAAAGATTTAAGAACATTTACACAAAATAACCAAGTTTTGAGCCTCAGGTCCCCTATGAGACACTTGCCCTAGGGTACATCTTCATTCTCCAGCAGTGATACAAGAGCACTTCAGTGTGCACTGCATACCCTGAATGAGCATCCCCTGCATTTCACCCATCTCACACAGCAGTTTATACCAGGTGTTACCAACAAAGCTCATTCATAGCACAGTCCTAGCTCAGTGCTGGTGCTGCAGGCTGTGAAGCTGTGACAGACAGGTGCAAGCAGGCTTTGAACAGGGCTCTAACAAGAAAAAAAGAACTTTGACCTTTCAGCAATGTTAATATCCAGCACATCACAGCACGCTGACTCCCAGGTCCCTTTCACAACAACCAGCCAGGTAACAGACACAGGCAAGAGGTTCTCCAGTCACTGCAAATGGAGCGCGAGCACCTTGAAGCACTTTGGCAAAGAATTCCTGCTGCTGACTCTGACAACAGTAACGTTAAGAAACCTGTTCTGCATCAAAAAATGAATGAAGCTACCTGAGAGAGTTTGGGAAAGGGGCACGAAGATGCTGAAGGGCCTGGAGCAGTTCTGCTGCAAGGAGAGGCAGAGAGAGCTGGAGCTGCTCAGCATGGAGGGAGGCATAGGGGGAACACACCCACGGCCATCAGTCCCTGCAGGGAGGTGCCACAAGGACAGAGCCAGGCTCCACTCAGCAGCACCCAGCACAGAACACAAGGCACAAACCCAAACACAGGAGGTTCCCTCTGGACTTCAGGATCGTGCAGGAGGTGAACGCTGGCACAGGTCACCCACAAGTTGGGGGGTTCTGCCCTTGGTGAGGGTCAGAAGCTTCTGGACACGATGCTGGGCAGCAGCTCTATTTGAGCAGAGGACAAGACCAGGAAACGCCTAGAGGTCCCTTCCATCTCAGCCACTGAGCTTGTGGAAAACAAAGCTAAATGGCTGGAGCACAGCAGCAGCAGCATGACTAAGAAATGAGCAAACAACCCTCTGCTACAACACATCTTGCATCAGTTTTGCATCACACTTAACTAGACAACTCATTTTAGTAAGCTGCACACTGGTTTCAAATGAAATTTCAGAGCATGTAAGAGAAGGCCAATAGTAATTTAACTCCGTAATTAAGAGCAAATATAAAACCAAACAGAACACCACGCTCAGTACGAATAACCAGAAGAAACTAGGCCAAAGAACACTAACTTTGCAAGGTCAATGGAAGCACTGTAGGACTTGTGACTTTGAGATTCTCCTACATTCTCAAGTTAGCTTTGCATGATGACATGGTATTTTCCCCCCACAGGACTTCGATCTCATTAATGCTCAGGCTAGACCTGTCTCTGAGAAGCTGTGTGATGAGGAAGACTACCCACAAGACCAATGCCAGAGCTGAGAAGAGTGCAGTCAACAAAACAGGAACAAAACAGTAATAATAGTTTGCAGGGACAGAAAGGAGTGTGCTCACAGCTAAAGGACCCCTGAGGTCTTCTGCAAGTCTGAGCTGCAAGACTGCCAGGCCTCACAGCCAGAACTTGAGTTCAAGAGAGATGTGCCTATTAAATGCTAAATAATGCTGTCTCTGTGCTTTTAAAAGATCAGTTCAAGATCATAATAAAGCTGGATACCTAATATTAATGGATAATTCTGACCCTTTTTTCTACATCTCAGTTCATACCTTGTAAAACGAGGATACAAGTGCCTTTAGGATCCTGCAAGCAGCAGCTGATGGAACATTGCAATAGATGAACACCACGCTCTGATTTCACAGGAAAACCTGAATGAAAGCCACCAAATAAAATACAGACTCTCTACTGAATTACTCTTCACAGATTTAAAGCCATCTGTCCTGCGTGTTTGCCATCACAGACAGACGCTGGAGAAAAGTGATACGATCACACAGTGTTATCAGACTGTAGGTTGGCTCAAAGGCTCAGTGGCTGCATGGAGGTGGGTGACAAGTGGCATCCCTCAGGGATCAGTGCTCTGTCACATTTTCATCAATGCCATCAACAGACTTATAGTTTGGATGGCTGAGAACATTTTCCACGGGGATGGTAAGAGATGCTTCTGGCAGAGCAACCATCTGTCTGCCATACAGCGAGCGCCGCTTTTGGGCCCTGCAAATGCTGCAGCTTTTCAAAATAAGAACATATCTCACACAAAAAGGCAAGCCAGTTTTCTCCAGTCCTCCTCTGTGTTAAGTTTTAGAGGTCTCAAAGCAGCTCCTCCTAAGGCAGACATATGGTCAGAATCACGCAGATTACCAGTGGAAATCATAAGTGTAAACACCCAGGGAAGTAGCAGGCAGTTTTCACTACAAACCACACTACCTGCCCTACCTCCACTCCACAGAAAAGAGCAGCCATGAGTAATCTGAAGCCAATATTTCTTCACCTTGCATGCAGAGGAGCTACGACCTAAATATAAAAACCACACACTATGCTTCAGTAAGACACAGAACTCCTCCTGAGCAGGGCAGAAGTGCTGCAGTGCTTCCCTGAACTGGTACAACCTGGCTGGCAGCGGGGCCACACATCCCAACAGACCTTACAGCAGACCCCAAGGATGCTCCAGCCTTGCACAGAGGATGCACCACATCACTGGGTATGGACACATGGCTGCACACTTGGATTTGTTCCAAATCAACTTTGTGATCTGAAGATGCGCAGGAGCAGTACTGAGAAGCTGGAAAACACAGCACAGGCTGTAGCAAGCATGTAACACTTGGGTTTATTAACAGTTCAGAGAGTTTTCCCTTTACCCACAGCAACATGGTAGCAGAGACAGGGTTCATTTACAAACAAGTGGTAACACAACTCAGTTTTCCTGCTTATATTGCAGCTGTCAGCTCACTTACACAAGCAGTGCAATTTTCCTGCCTACTGGGAACGGCTGTCCTTGTGTTCATTGGACCACTGGAAACCAGAGAACCTCTCTTCAGAAGTCCACACATCAACCTAAACGCTTTAAACAATAAACTTGACTTTATGTAAGCACGTTTCAGATGCTACAAAGTTGAACCTTTAGAAAGAGCAGTGTGTTTTGTTCTCAGAAAAGCAAAGAGCTGGAACAAAGACCTCTGTGTCCCTTCAGACTTTGTTTGGAGAGAGGAATACGAAGAGGTACCTGCCAGCTGCATCTAGATGCCTCCTCAGACTACACCTTACACCTACAACAGCCAGCTCCTAGAACAGAACACCCCTAAGATGAAATCCTTCAACGCCAACAACATGAGATAAACTGAACTTCAAAGAGTTATAAACTGCCACTTCTTTCAGATCATCAGGAACCTGTTATTTCCATACTAGTTTCCACTGTACCTAAGCCTTTGGGGTCACAGAAGAGACCATTATGTGTCAGACACTTTAAACAATATAAAACAGGTACAGACAACTTGAGGAGCAAGTGGCTTTAGCCACATTAGCAATGCATGCCCATAAGGAATATTATGGGATGCAATTTAGCTTCAAAAAAACCAAGAAGAAGTCTTCCTCACGTTATACTTAATTACACTGGTGGACCAACGGAAGCCTGAGCCAGTCCAACTAATACACATTTCAGACTCTAGAATGGGACAGCTCAGATCTCACACAGCTTCAAGATTAATTACTTGTTTGGAGACTCAGCTAAACAGCAAGGCTGACTTCTTTATCCTCTGCCTGCAACAGAGCATCTGGCAGCAAGCACTCGTGATGTAAAAATGATGACAGCAGAACGCTAATCGTGAGCCGTAAGGGAAACAAAACGTTCACAGTGCTATTCACTCTGAGTCCCCAACTGCAATCAGTGATGTGCAAATTAACCGGAGCTGTTTTGTCTGTTTGACGCAGTGGAAACCTTACGCTGTCAGAAGATTTTGTCTCAGAGTTTACAGAGCCATAGGGCAAAAACAAACCACTGGGGATACCAACGTCCTTGTTTTGAGACTCCATCCGTCAACTCTTTAAGCTCCACCAGCCAAAGCCTACAGAAAACAGATCTTGGTTTAAAACAGAGAGCCTCCAAGCACAAAACCGCTCTGAAAGCCTCTCGCACCAGGCCAGATGGGGGACTTCAGGAACCGCCTCCGAGAGCGATTGTCAGCCTGCCTGGAAATTAAGATTCCTCGCACACACGCGCCCGACGATCCCCAGGTCCCCACTCTGCCCTCCTAACGTCACTCACCCCGCTAATTACATCACAGCCTCCACTCATCCCACCCCTGCCCTCCATCCCCACCCGGGGACGCAGCAGAGGGGCCCCAGGCCGCTTTTCCTCCCTCCAAACCCCCAGCGCAAGGACACGAGGCCACACCGACACTCCTCGTGGGTCCCCAACCCGAGGAACGGAGCGGAGGGCTGGGGGGAAAGGACACCCACAGCTCCCACCGCCCTCAGCCCCACCCCTACACCCCCCATCCAAGAAGCTCGGACCCCTCCGCCGGGCCTAGCTCTCACCGATCAGCCGCCGCACCTCCTCCTCGCTCAGGTACAAGCTCAGGCTGGGCCCGGGGCCGGCGGGAGGCCAGTCCGGAGGCCCGGAGCCGAACGCGGGGCCGGCCCGAGCGGCGGCGGGCAGCAGCAGGAGGAGCAGCGGCAGGAGGAGATGGCGGCGGCACGGGGCCTTCGGCACCGAGAGGGCTCGGCCTCCGCCTCCCCGCCCCCCGCCGCGCTCCGGGCCCCGGCGTCCCGGCTCCATCTCCGCGGGGAGGGAGGCGGCCCCGCCGGCCCCGCCGACCCCTCCTTACACGCCGCGGCCGCCGCTCATGGCTGCGCCGCCCGCCCCGCGCACGCGCGCCACGCCCCTCCCGCCCCCCCCACCCTCCGCCGCCTCAGGGCCGCCCCGCTCCCGCCCCTCAGCGGCGTCGTCCTCCCCGCCTTGTTCCTGTGCTCGCGGAGCTCCGTGAGAGCGTTGTCGCGGTTCTTCACTCCGCTGGGCACATTGCCCACGTCCCTCGGTGCCACATGTCCACGGCTCTGCAGCACCTCCGGGGACGGTGACCCCACCAGCTCCCTGTGCAGCTGTGCAGTGCCTCACTGCTCTTCCTGAGGTGAAATTCTTCCTCTGTGCCACAGCTTCCCCGCAGACAGCGTCCTCTAAACCCAGAATTACCCCTGGAAACCCAGCGTTTATTGCGGTTCGGACACAGCGGAGGTTTCAGGCTCCAGGAATTTGCTAACGCGCCTCACTTAGGGCAGCTAACACTCGTGGGGCTGCAGTGACCACCCGCAAAACTCAGCTTTGTCTTTTACTCCTCGGTTACTCTCTTAAAATAAGGCACCCGATGGCAGCAGCAATAACGAGCCATGGTTCAGGCTGCTGAGAGCAGCAGGCTGTTACATCCCGAAAGACGAGCAGGGCAGTGCTGTCTCCTGTGGCTGTGTGCTCTCAGGCACAGGTTTCAGCAGCACACATGTGGAGATGGACCCAACCGACAAGAAAAATGCTGACAGCCCTCCCTGTAGGGGCAAGCAGGGAGCTTACGTGGGACTGGGCCACTATCAAACAGCCCCTGGTGGTGGCCAGACCCATAAGTGACCTACATGTTCACCAGGCCCCATTGAGGCACAGCCTCCGAGCAGTTCTGTTTGAGGTGGGCATGTCATACTCAGCAGAAACACAATATTTGGCAGCAGGACCCCTGCTAGATTATTCTACTGCATTTCTTTGCAGCGAGTATGCAGCTCGCGGCCTGTAAGCCACTGGCTGATTTCAACAAAAGGTCACCAAAACCACATAAACCAAATGCAAATAAACACATTCTTAGGATACATCAGCCAGCTCGCTTTTAGGGCTAAAGTTGCTGCTGGCATGTCTTTTCTGCTGTGCCCTCGAAGCTGATTGCTTCCTGAGCCCTGAAGTCATAATTAAAATGCTGTCTGCTGCACTTAAAAAGAGTACTCAGGGTTATTAGAAGTCAAATAAAGGTTTTGTGGATGTCAAGCAGCGTATCGTTTGAAAAAAGGTGAAAAATGTGACTCACGGGCCAGCTCAAGCACTAAACATCTTCCGTGGCTTTGTTTTGGCTGCGCAGACTATTTTTGGCAGGATCAAGTTGACAGTCTTTCAAAACCATTCTGGGTAAGATTATACGCTGCGAGAGGATACGGCCTCTCCGTGGAAAGCTGCTAGCGATAGCTGTGAATTCGCAGCACTCGCATGGAAAAGTTGTGTTCAGCCAGGCTGCGGGAGGCAGCACTGCTCGTGCTCGGGGTGTGATGCTATCAGCACTTACCCCGAGAGGAGCTGGTATTCATTTCTGGAAGTTAAACAAATATGAAGAAATAAAAATAGCTGGCGAGTAACGGCACCGTGGAGAGTTCAACACATTTGGATGTGGAAGGAGTATAAAATATAGGAATGAATACATGGGTGCTGGGAGAGTCAGTAATGGCTGCGTCAAATCACAGTGGTAAGTGAGCACGCAGCAGTCCCTGTGCAGCAGAACCAGCCCCTTCACATTGACACCGACACCTCTGCCTCTTCCATCGTTTCTGTCTTCAAATGGTTTCTCTTCTTCATGAGGAGTGTGTGGCCGAAGCACTGGGATGGTGTCCAACAAAACTCTGCTTCAGTTGCTCAGCCCCACGAGCGGTGACCCGGTACATGACCCAACTCATGCAATTTGCTTTTGAAGTTCAGCATTTTGGTAACAGAAGATGGCCCTTGTTGGGTCAGCAAAACAGCTGCACCACGGAGGTTGTGGTCTTCATCTTGGCCCCGAACAAAGACCTCTCCCAGCAGCACTTCTGCCCAGAAACACCGTCCATGGGCAGCCATTAGAAATGGGCAGACAGGATTTCACATCTGGGAGAGCTGGGGGGAAGAGCTCAGGGCTGAGCCTGTGTAGGCATGGCCATTCTAAGCTCAGGAGTATTTATCTTCCCAGAGAACTTCTAAAGGGCTCTGTAACGGCAGCAGGAGCCCCTTCCCACAGCTGAGGACACTTGTGGCCTCATATGTAGGGGCAATAGGCACTCCTCTGCCTGCTGACCATCCCAGACACGTGTAAGTTCCTGGAAACGCAGCATTTAATGGAAAAAAAAAACCCACCCTGAGAATATCAAGCTAAGAACTACTGTGGTAGTGAACGAGCAGAGGCTGGAGGAGAGCAGAGCATCTGAATATGATTTCAGATTGCAGTTGCTATGAGGCGTGCCATCCCTTTGTTTGCCTTTTAAGGGGAGCACTGTGTGCTGTGATATTGCTAAATAGGAAAGAAATTGGCCACGTTTGGTGGTCGGCTGCCTCACCTCTTCTTGGTGATAAAATGGAGGAGGCATTCTTGTGGTGGTGTTATCACCCTACTGCTGTTCCCAGAGCCAAAGATCAACAGTGCCCACATCCTTCATGGGCTGAGCAGGGCAGCCTTGGATTTCTCTTTGGTCTTTTGGATGCTCACCAGCACCAATAAACCTTCACAACATGTCTTCGGGGCTGTCCTGTGTCTCTGTGGAAAAGATGGACTTTGCACATGACTCCAAATGCGCATGGGGTGATCCTCAGAGAGCTCATTCCCACCCCCATAGCTTCTGGTGGCCTTCAGAGCAGATCCAAAGTGCCATAGGGATGAAAGAGAGCAGTGGTGTTCATTTCCTCAGTACCACAACGTGGCCGGCGTGCCTCTGCTCCCAGCACTGTTCGATGCCCCTACACCATAAGCTCAGCTGGACGCCTTTTACAAAAGTCACTTATTTTACCTCTTAAAAACAAATCCCTGTCAGCAATATGCTTTCTAGGTAAAACTAGACCTGGACTGATTTTCACTGTGCATTTTCACCCTGCAGGTCCCGTCAGCCAACTATTTTAATAGCTTCTTTCGGGGTCCTTTTCTTAGGCCTTGGAACGTGCTCAACATCGCCTCGTTAAAATGCTTTGTGCTTTTGACAATCCCGTTCTTTGAATGCTGTGTTTCCAGAGATCCTCATCTTGAGAATGAGGGAAGGGTCAGGAAAAAGGCAGGGGACAGACGGCCTTCCTCCTCCTGTAGTGCTGTTCTGGGTGTTTTTGGAGTCGCTGCTGTACCATCCATTCTCCAGCGACTCGCACCACGGGCAGCAATGGGTTCCCATCACCGGAACGGCTCAGCGGTAGCTTAATCTTTAGAGAAGTGAAAATGACTTATGGCAAGCTCTGGGGTTTTGCCGTTCCGTTTACATTTGCTCTCTTTCTGTGCTCCCAGCCCTGCCTGCCGCCCCGGATGCCTTCACCCCTCCTCGTTTTCCCCGTGGAAATCCTCGCTGCCGCGTTGAGACATCGCCGTGACATCGCTGCTCAAAATCCCCGCTCGGGATCGCAGCGGTGTCACGAAGTGGGCCGCTAGGTGGCACTGCCCACCCGGGATGGGAGGGAGCGGAGCTGGAGACGCGGCGGGGACACGCGTGGGTGCGCTGGGGATGTCCGCTGCCCAAACAGCCGCGGGTGGAGGTCTGTGCCCTGCGGAGCAGAGCCTGGCTGCGTCCTCCTTGCATCTCCCTGCAGAGATTGGTGATGCAAATCACCTCAAACCCTGCAGGGATGGGTGATGGAGCATCCTCTGTCACCCGGTAAAGAGCACAGTGCCCAGCGCTGAGCCCCGAGCCCGGCAGCGGAGGAGCCTCACGTCCCGGGTAGGTCGGTGCTGGGAGCCCCGTCCTTCCCCCCATAGTATCCCCAGGGAGACTGCTCCTGTGGTCACCTGGCTGCAGGACGGGAGCATGAAATCACAGTATCACTAAGGTTGGAAAAGATTGGTAAGATCCACAGGTCCAACCCCAGCCCACCTCACTGTGCCCACTGCCCACGTCCCTCAGTGCCACATCCCCACGGCTCTGGAGCCCCTCCAGGGATGGTGACTGCCCCACCTCCCTGTGCAGCTGTGCTGTGCCTCTCTGCCTTTCCAAGCACAGGCTAATACCCAACCTGATCCCCCCCTGCTGCAACTTCACATCATTACCTCTCACCCTACGCATTTGCTTCAGGACACCCTGGGGACACCCCATGAGGGACTGACCCCTCCACCCCTTCTCCCTTCTCCCCAGGTCCCCCCCCAGCCCAGCTCCCGTTTGAACAGCACTGTGGAGCAGCACACGGCGCTGCGGGGCCCAGCTGCTGCCAGGAGCCATGGTTTAAATAACACACGATAAATATTAGAGTAGCCCGAGCTACGGAGAACTCCTCAGACACCAGTTTCTAAGGATGACCTCATGCATTTCTTGGCCTCGCTGGGTCCTCTCATTACTCTTCTGCATTTTTTTGCCCCGCTATTTTTCTTCCCTCCCAATAAAATGTTTTGGTGTTCTTTTCTTTTTTTTCTTTTTCCCTTCGCTTGCTCCTCTGAAATATGCAGCCATGGCAACCGGCCGCAGGAGCGAATTCCCCCCCATCCTCCAGTCCGTCTCTGGGGTCCGAATTCCTGCCGATCCCCCCCATCCCCGGAGCAGACACACACGCGTGCTGAACCCTGCCCTGCCCCTCCGTGCACCCACAAACACCCAATCAGACCCGGCAGGCATCCCCGAGCCCCCTGCCGGGGCAAACAGCACCGTCCGGCTCTGGCATTTTTGGGAGCAGCATCGGGCTGGAATGCGGCCCTTGGCGTCGGGACAGGAGCTGACATTCCCAGCTCGGCCCGAAGAATGTGGACACGGTGTTCGCTCCAGGCTCCGGAGTTCATTCACCCACGAGGGGGGAATGCCGGGACCTCGGTGTCCAGGAGCTCCCTTCCCGCTGCCCCTCCAGCACACCTAACGGAGGGCTGAGCCGCTCTTCGGATGCTTTACAATGCCTCTCCCCGCTGGGATCGCAGCCCGGCATCCCATTTGTTTGGAGCAGGGATTCAGCAACCCAAATAGTTATGCGCTCCCGCGGTTCTCTCCGGTTCGTGGGGCTGAAATCAGTCGCGGTGCAGCCCCGACCCTCCGGCTGATGCAGAAATCAAGCGTGTTTCGGGGAAGGGTCACCCTGAACGAGGACGCCTGGGGATGTGAAAGCGGCTCCTAAAAACGCAGACGGGCGTGTGAGCCGCGGGGCCAGCCCCGAAATAGCGGCGGGGCGGCAGCGCGGGGCCGCTCTATTTGGGGCCGCCACGGCTCCTGCCCCGCTCCGAGCTGTGAGTGCTCCGGATAAACCCTCCCGGAGGAGGAGGGAGCCGGGCCAGTTTTCCGCATTATTTCATTTTCTTAGAATTTCCTCCATCAGTTCCGTTTTATTATTATTATTTTCCTTATTCCTCCCCTCCCCCCTCTCCCCTCTCAGTTTTTTTGGACAGCTGGAATTAAAAAAAAAAACATTTGTGTCACCACGGCAACGTGCTCCGAAACTTCTGGTGGTGTTGGGATGCGCCAGGATCTGCCGGGCTCTGCGTGGGGCTCCCCACTGCTCCCCACTGCCTGCACACACTGCTGTGGGATCCTGCTGCCATCGCCATTACCTGGGAGCGGAGGCCGACCCTCACCTCTCGCACTGGATCCTAAGCCAAACAAACAAACAGGGTGTAAAAATGTGGGTGGGAATATTTTCCAGTGCACGTCATTCCCCTCCAAGGCCAAACCGCCGCTCGCTCTCGCTGTTCCTGGGCCTGAAAGCCGCTTTCCCATTACGGCACCGCGGATCCGTAAGGTCGCATCCCTTTCTGCTGCCCAGCAGCCGTGGCCGTGCTCCGAGGGCAGGCCCTGCTCCCTGCCCACCCGTTTCGGTGCGAGGTTGACTAAGAGCCAACAGAGCTCCTCCAAGCCGGGCAAACCCGGCATGTGTGCGTGATGAAAACCCACAGCCGCAGCCCTGTTGGCCGTTGACGTCCTTCAGTGTGCCCCAGAAGGGCGGGGACGCCGTGAGGATGTGGGTGCCCCATCGTGGAGGTGTAGGTTGGATGGGGCTCTGAGCAGCCCGGTCTGCTGGAGGTGCCCACGGCCAGCTGGCTGCAGCTGTGTGGTCTTTAGGGTCCCTTCCGACCCAAACTGTTCTGCCATGCTGTAATTGCAGCCGGTGTTTGCCTGTGGGCTCACCCGACCCAGCTCTTCGCTTGGTGACGTGAGCGTGCCAAAATCCAGCTGGGTTTTGGGTGGGATGGGGGTGGGGACAGGGAGCTCGGAGCTCCCGCTGCACAGCTGGAGGCATTGGGGGTTGCACCGAGCTCCATCACCAGGAGGTGTCAAAGAAAGGGAAAATTCCAGGGTGGTGGTCAGCCCCAACATGAAACATTTCAAGGAGACCTCGAACACCAACAGCTGTGCCATCGCAGGCATCAGGAGCTGAAAATTCCCACTCCTTTGCTCTGCCTGAAGCCAATTGTTCTCCTTAAGTTTGAGGAAAGTATCTCTGTAAATTCCTGAAGCATGAGAGCAGTGAAAAGTACGGACTTTCTCTTGGATCAGCAAACAAGAATTCTTACACATTTGTGGTTTTTGAAGAGTTTCAGCCCTGAAATGGAAAGGAAAGCGAATCGTGTAGGAGCAAAGCAGCACTGCAGAGGGACAAAGCACGCCCCAAAGCAAAGCCCACGGGACATCCAGCCCCACTAAGGGGCAGAAGGGCCCCGCTGACTCCCAGCCTGAGCTCTGTAGCCCATTGAAGGCTGGGTGATGCAGCAGAGTTACCCATGGCATCATACATCCAGCTTTGGATTAGTTGCCTTCCAATTTCCACGTGAGTCTTTCCAAAGGCACGTTGGGAAACGGACAGCTTCAAAAAGCAGCCCGACCTCAGCAACCCAACCCTCACCCAAAAGGACATCCGTCGACCTCAAAACCTTTCCCTCACCTCTCCCCATTGCTGAGCGCTGTGTCGGCCCTGCAGGTGGGAGAGGTGCCCCGAGGCCGCCCCATCCCGATGACTCCATCCCAACATCTGCCCTCAGATCTGAGCGCGAGTCATGGGATGGGTGGAATGGAGCGGGGTGCCCTTGGCCATGCCCGGAAGGTTGGGAGCTGTCCAGGGATGGAAAGCCCACGGATTGCCACGCACAGAGCCCCGGAGCGGGGCAGGGAGCTCATCGTGGGTTTGTCAGGGTCATGGAGGTGGTGGGAAGGAAAGGGAAGGGAGAGAGAGGGAAGGAGAAGGGGGAAAAAAAAAAGTCTCAGAAACCGCAGGGAATTTTTTGCCTTTTTAGAATACTGGGAAGAGAAAAAATAGCCACAGTTATTCGAAGCATCCCGGATAATAACAGCCTGTTTACTGTTTGCATGCAAAGATGGCAGGCAGGCGGCGCGGCGGAGAGGAATGAGGAATTCACCTGGTGCACTCCGGCCGAGGAAGAGGAGGAGGAGGAGGGCTGGGGCTGAGGAAGGAGCAGCCCTGCAGTGGTGAGAGCTGGCGTGGCGGGCAGAGCTTCATTCCTGCACCCGGAGCAAGCCGGGGCGTGAGGCTGCACGCTCTGCCCAACTGGTTTGCTGTGCCCCACAGCTCGCCCCTGCACGGGTCCTCCTCCATCAGATGGGGCTCTGCTCGAGGTCAGGGGAAATCCCCCTTCTGCCTAATCCTGATGGAGGGTGGGGATCCAGGGGCTTTTTAAAGTGGTGCTTTCCATCCCAAGGAGGTTGTGACGGGCTCCTATTTCCCCTTCCAGACGTAGCACCTGGCTGGTGGAAATGGAGAGAACAGAGGTGGGAGGATGAGGAGGCCCAGCCCCAGGGATGCTCTGAGGACCAAGCTCCATCCTCAGCCCGGATGCGGGGATGATGGATATGTGGATGCAGGGATGCAGGGATCGAGGCCGCAGGAGTGCAGGGATGAAAGACTGAGGATGTGGAGACCCAGGGATACAAAGACTCAGAGAACCAGGGATGCAAGGACTGGGAATGAAAGGATGGGAGCAGAAGCCCTGGTTTCCTCTCAGCACTTCGGCTGAGACAGCAAACGGATCCCTGGTGACCTCCCACCCTCACCTGAGCAGGAGCTGGTGTGGGATGAAGGACAGTGGATGCAAGCAATGCTGCTGATGGCACAACCCCGAGGAGAGGGCAAGAGCGGAGATAACACGAGGACAAAACGTCAGCTTTTGGAGCCTGTCTGCACACCGCTTTCTCCCCTCCCAGCAGGATTTGGGAGGCATTTCCCAGGGGTGGACGCAGCTGCAGGATCGCGGTGGGTCTCTGCTCCTCGCCCCTTCATGGACACGCATGCTGATCCACATCAGGCTGCTCCTCGAGCTCAAAAGCAACCCCACGAGACAAACAAGCTCAACCCTGCTGGCGCATCCACAGGAGAAGCCAGGGCCTCCTGCCCCACTGACAGGTGGGCTTCGGGATTTTCCTCCCTCTTCCTCACGCGTTTCGCTTCATTTTACCCGCAGCTCTTGTAAAAGCCGCCTGCAAGCAGCCAGACCTGCCGCCAGCCCGACCTGCATCCGGATTTGGGTAAATAAAGCAGCGGGCGTGAGCGCTGCGGAATGCCAGGAATGCTGCAGCCCTTCCCAGGCGGCGCGGGGAGCGGGGAAAGCAACGCAGGTAGGGCCCCACGAGGACGCAGGAGCGAAGCTCAGGGCTTCGCATCTCCCCGAGCCACCCCTACAGGGATGGAGAGCTGCCCCACAGCCACGGGAACCCCGAACGCTCGGGCACCGTGCACCGAAAGAGCAACAGGGGGGAGCTGCGCGGGTCGGTCGTTTTTCGGTTTTGTTTTTTTTTAATTGATTTTTTTATTAAAATATTGTTATACCAAGTGGAATGCTACAGCAATCTCGGTACAGGGCGGCGGAACGAAACAGCCAGGGCTGTGTTTAAATACTTCAGATAACTTAAAAACGCAACAAACAAGAACTCATCGTCTTTGGCAGGGAAAAAAGTTCACAGCACAAAAAAAAAATACTTAAGAAGAAATACCAATATTAATATAAAATATATTAACTCGTGTGTGTGTGTTCGTGGGGGGGGGGGTTCCTCTTTTTTGTTTTGTTTTCTACTTTGTAAACAATGCATGAGAACAGAACGCATTTTTTACGGGTCTGAGAGAGAAAATAAAAAATGCAGTTGTCCAGCAAATGCACACGTTTGAAGAAGAAAGGAAAAAAAATACATTATATATATATAGAGATGGATGAAGGGCAGGGCTGGGGAGTGGCTGAGTTCTGAGGGCCGAGAGGTCGGCGTTGGCTACGGGCAGAAGCCAGCTGCCAGTAGAGGAGGGGGGCACGGGCCGTGCTTGCTCCACTCTGAGCATCTCACCTCTTCTCCCCCGACTTCCTTTCTATTATCCATTTGTCCTCTTTCGTTTCGCTGTGCCCCATTCCCTCCCTGTGCGAGGAAAGGTGGGATGCACCCAGGGCTCTCCCAGCAGCTCCTGAGGCGGGGATGGAGATGGAAAGGAGCTGGCAAGGGAAGGATGGGAAGAAAGCCCAGGAGAAGAGGGGAAGGAGGCTGAAATGATAAATACATTTGCTCCTGTCCTACAAAACAGGGGTGTATTTACAGGGAGTTGTATCCTCTGGGCCTCCAGGGGCCAGGCACTGCAGTGTCCCCGCGGACACACGGTGGGGACGGTGGCAGAGATGGGACGTGGAGGACCACGCTGTCACCACTCCTCTTTGGCCAGTTCCATCGTTGTGATGGTGGCTCTCCCTGGCCATAGCTGGAAAGTTGAAGCCGGGAGCCAACAGAGCCTTAAATCAAGATCTCCACCATGTCAGACAGGTCTGGGGCTCTGGGGATGGCTGAGCTCTCTGCAGAGAAACGAAGTGAGAACATGAGATCCGGAAAACGGAGTATGGTTGTCCTCCTAGAGCCGGACTGCTTCAGAGAGCTCGGATTTGCAGTTGCAACTCAAAGCCCAGCCCCATTCCCTGGGTCCCCCACAACCCTTGAAGCATCCCTGGGAAGTGCAGGACTCACCTGGTGAGCTGGCCGGGCACTCCGCACCCTCAGCCCGGCTCTGTGCCATCCCATCTGTCTGTGTGCTGCCATCCTTGCTGCCGTGCTTGGCGTGGGAGGGCAGGGGCACCGATGCTGCCTCATCTGTAGCAGTTTTGCCTGCCAGAGGAGACAGCGTGAGGAATCTGTCAGCAGCACAGGAGAAATCCCACCCAAAACGCTCCCAGATCTCCCAGTTACTGAGAGCCACCTGCAAAGTTACAAAGGGAAATTCTAGGCTGCTCCTTGCTGGAGGCAAAGAGGGCTGCGATCCCCTTTTACCTGTGCTGCCACGGGATGTGCCCTCTGCAGCTGAGGCAGCAAAGACGGACGGTACGGACTTGGCCGGCCGCAGGGAGCCCTGCAGGGCTTTGCTGGGATCCCTCCGCGAGCGCTGCTGCAGGACTTTGATGACAGCATCTTTCTCCAGAATTTGGGCATGAAGAGCTTTCAACCTGGAGAGATGAAGAGGGAGAAGTTGAGATGAAAAGGAGGACCTCGCGATGGAGCGCTGGGTGAAACCTCACCGGGGTCACTTGGCCCACTGGGGATGCTCGCAACGAGCAGCTTGTTGGGAAGGTGGGGCTACCTGTTCTCCATCTCCTGGTGCTTGTGGTTGGCCAGCAGGAGGTCCTCGTTGAAGCTGCTATTGGGTGAGTGCCGTGGAGAGTGGCTGATGAGGGTGGTGTCCCGCTGGGCAGCAGCAGTGGCGGCGGCATCCATGGCAAACTGCCGCATGGTGCACTCCTCCAGGTACTTCTGCTCCCACTTGGTCATGTCAGCCTCCAGGGCCAGGATCTTCTCCTCCTTCTCCCTCAGCTGCTCGGACAGCCTGTGGGCGCTCAGCTCGGGCGTCCCTCCGCCTGCAGTTCCCACCTGCCTCTGCAGCAGCCAAGAAACGACCCAGAGAGAAGGTGAGGAGATGCCAGGATGAGCATCCCCAGGGACCATGCAGTGAGTGGGTGCCAGGATGCCCTCACCTGCTGAGCCCGCAGCATCTTCAGCTCCTGCTCCAGGCGGGTGCGCAGCCGCAGCTCGAGCTGCTCCCGCTTCTCACAGGCAGCCTGGAGCTGGCCCAGGGCTGCCTGCAGCCGCTCCACCTTCTCCACATACGCCCGTTTCTTCCTCAGCTCGGCCTCTGCCTTGGCTGCCCGTGCCTGGGCACTGCCCAGCGCCTGTTCCAGCAGCTCTGCCCGCCGGCGCTGGTCCTCGTTGGCGCTGCGCAGCAGGGAGGCTTCCCGCTCCAGCTTCTCCTTCTCCTGCTGGTGCTCATAGCCTGCAAAGAAACACCCTGCTAAGACTCGGAGGCACGGTGCTAGGGGGTGAAAAAGCCCACAGAAGCTCCCAAGGAAAGAGGCGGTGGCCACGGTTCTCCACACAGCTGTGTGGTGCCAGCAGCCCTTGCCTGGCACACGAGGTGTGTTGGGGCCAGGTGGCAACCCTGCAGCACAGACTTCAGAACACGGACACGTCCCGATGGACTGAGGCACCAGCATGGAAACTTGCTGCACCTTTTGGCAAATTACAGCCAAAAATTCGGCCTAGAAAATCTGTCCTAGCTTACACCTCGTTGTTGCAAAGAAGGTGACATGATTCCTTCCCGACACTAACACCAGCTCTCCGATGAAATAATGCTCAGGAGAAGTAGAGATGGATTTTGGTGTCTCTCTCCCCCCAGAAAAGAAATTCCAGTTTGCACAGGAGAGACACATGGGAAGGGCTGGGCAAGCACAGGGAGGGAGTGAGGACTTTGTGCTGGAAGAGCCAGCGAACGGCAGCAGGAATGTGGAGAATGCAGGTCACCCCGCCGGCCGGCCGGGATTAATGGCTCGCATCCAGCGCCCCGAGCAGCACAGCCCTCCCTGGGGAAGGGCAAAAAGCTCCCACCCGTCACCTCCTCCTCCGGCATAAAGCCCCCAGCAGTGGCAAGCCAGGCAAAGTCAAGCCCCCGGGGACTCACTCTGTGCCAGGAGCTTCGCCACCGTGCCCTGGTTGCTCTCCTGGTTCTCCTGGGCCTTGCTGGCCAGCTGCTTGTTGGCAGATTCCAAGCGTTCTGGTGCAAGAACACAAATGAAAATTGAGATGTTAAAAACCGTTCTGGACAGATGAAGCAAGATCCCACCCACCTACCCCCTCCCACCTGTGAAAACACTCAGACCAACACATCGGGGAAAGGCTGATGGACAGAGAGTGTCTGCAGGGAGAGAGGCAAGGAGGGGCCTGGAACAGAAGCACAGGAGTTACGGGGCCAACGGACCGCAGCCGCTCTCACCTTTCAGGTCTCGGTTGAAGTCCTGCAGCCGTCGCATCTCCCCGTCTCTCTTGGTCCTCATGGCTTTCTCCAGTGCCTCCCGCTTGGAGGACGCCTTCATGAGGTTTTCATAATCCTCTGAGATGCGCTGGATCTCAGTTTCCAGCTGGGAAGGAGGAAGTGACGGGCGGGGGTGAGATATTTGTGGAATGAGGAAAAGAAAGGCAGATGCTGGCAAAATATCAGCCAGGCTCAGGACCTGTCCTGCACTGCCAACAACGCTCAGCAAACCCACAGAGGATGGGCAGGAACCACAGAGTGAGAAACCCCCGCTACAACACGTGTTTTGGGGCGAAACTCCTTCCTCTTTTGCTTTCAGCCTTGTGGGTGCAGAGGGAGCTCTCTTGCCTTAGCATGGATTTGGCTGAGTACGGTTCCCCCAGGGTTGGCCCAGCTTCTCCCCGTGCCTCCCAGTGTCCGTCTGTCCAGCAGGGAACAGCCCTGCCCTTGTGCAGAGCTGCACAAAGGACTTTCTGTGGTGGCTGGGCACGCTCCTGGGGCGGGTGGAGACAGCCTGAGTGCTACGGGAGGCTCAGAATGGGCTCTTTTTCCCCTCTCTTCCACACTTGGCCAAGGAGCTGCACTGCCACTGAAGCACAGCTGCTTGCTGCGGGGGGCAGCCACCGGAGGGAGGGGGCAGAGATTAAATCACGAAAGGGGGGTGAATTTTCACAGCAGCTGCTTGATCCTGCCCCAGGCGGCAAGGAAACAAATGCACGAGGGGCAAAAACAAGGGACAAAGCCACAGTGTGCAGATGAAACCAGCTCCCAGCCCAGACCTGCTGCCTGTGGCACGAGCTCACTGAGTCGTCCCCATCCCAAACAGCGGGGCTGGGGTCCCACATCCCACTCCAACACGCAGACAGGGAGCAGAGGCCAGCTCACCTTCTGGATCCGGCTGGCTTTCTCCGTGCAGCTCTCCAGCTCCCGTCGCAGCCTCTCGTTGTCCAGCAGCAGCCTCTCGTTCTCCCGCAGCACCGCGTCCACCTGGGCCAGCTGGCTGCCGGCAGAGGCCGCCTGCGCGCTCACCAGGGCCTCCATACCGGCGGGGCTGAGCGAGCCCAGCGTGCTCGGAGGGGGCAGGAACGCCGTGGGGACGGGTGCTGGCATCAGCCTGCTGGGGGGCAAAGAGAGGGATGCTCAGCGGCTTCGTGGGGATGAACACACAGACCAGCTCCAGCACCCCGGAGTTGCCCTCTGCCAACCAACCCGTGTGGATACACAAAGCTGCTGGGGGAAGAGGGCTCAGGGAGCACCCAATCTGCCCTGCACATAAAGTACAAAGGAAAGCCCATCTCACAGTGCTGCACGCAGCTGGAGCACCTCCACACGTGGGGTTTAAGCACCTGAGAACACTGGGACCTGAGTGCTAGGTCAGAGGGGCTCAGTCCCACCCTGCTGCTGGGGGATGCGGTCAGGGAAACCTCAGAGAAGGATGCTCCTTGGAAGCCTGCAGCACTACCACTCCTCCTTATTTTCTGGGCACAGAAGGCTCCTGGCAGGGCTCCCAGCTCGAAGCCTTGCCACCACACTGTTAATACAGCCTTCATTCTATCACTCAAGAGTTCCTCGACATCCCACGGCTGCTCGGCTGTCCTGAGCCACGCAGACACCCTGCTGCAGCCGCCCCACTGGAGCCGTGATCCAGGAGTGAGGAAGAACAAATGCATCTTCCTCACAGCTCCCCTTCCCCTCTTTGTTCCCTGGAAGGAGAGCGTTTCCTGCCAGAGATGCTATCGCTCCCTGCCCTGGTAAGTCAGCTCGGGGCTCCTGCCTATAGCGATTCTGGGCTGGAATGCCGCGCTCCCAGCCACCCCAAGCACCAGGAGATGCCCAAATCTCTGCACCCACAGATCTCGAAGCAGAGCCAGGCTTTGCTGGAGATGTCAGTGGGCTGGAAGGAAGGAGCAGCGCCCAGGGCTCCCATCCACACCACTGGAAGGCACGGGGCCGGGGGCAACCTCAGCCGGGGACAGCCAGGCAGCTTTTTCCACTCCGAACAGCACATTTTCCTTCCACGCTGGCCCATGCCTGTTCCGAATTTAGCCGTTTCCTGACCTGCCTCCAAGTTAACCCCGCATCCCTCCCAGAGCAGCGGAGCTTTCACTGCCGGTTGGAAACACCGAACCAGCTGGGGCAGAGCGGGGCCAGCCCGCAGCCGAGAAGCGGCGAGGGCCGCGGGTTACCTGACTTCGGGGTGCTGGAAGCCGGCCCCGTCGCGAGAGCAGGGCCGAGACAGGTAAGCGACGGCCGCCTCCTGGCTGGGAAGGATGTAGGGGTACTCCGGGGGGGGGCCCGCGCGGCTCCGTGCCCTCGGGTCGCTGCCCTCGCAGGGTGTAATGCCGGGAGAGCTGCGGGTAGCTGTGGGACGAGCTGATGGGGCCGTGAGCTTTGGCCCCGTTCCTTTCTAGCGACATCTGCATCAGCCGCTCGCTCAGCGACCGCACGTGGCCGTGCTTCAGCTCCTTGAGGGCGTCGTCGGGGCGCCGGCTGCCGCCGTGCTGCTGCCCGCCCCGCTGCCCCGCGTAGTACTGCGAGTGCGCCTTGGCCTCCTCGTAGCTGGGCAGCTCCTCGCCCTTGTGCTGGGGCTGGGCCGGGCGGTAACCGCCGTGCTCGGAGTAGAGGTGGTCGGCGTGGTGCTCCTGGCCCTGCGGCTCCTGCCGGGCGGACTGCGGCACCATCTGGCCCTCGTCCTGGGTCAGGCTCTCCAGCGAGGAGCGGGGGCTGCCGGCCGTGCCGCCGCGCAGTGCCTGCTGCTGGATGGCCAGCAGCGTGCGGTTCTCCGTCAGGTTCCCGTAGCGCAGCTGCTCCTGGATCAGGCGGTGCAGGACAGTCCCGCTCGAGTCCTCCGCCGTCCTCATCTCCGCCGTCCGTCCGTGGGCTCTACGGGCACCTGCGGGAGGGGGAACACGGGGACGTCAGCGCGGGGAGCGCGGCTGTGCGAGCCGGCGGGGCCGGGGGAGCGGCACTTACCGGGACATGGCGGAGCAGCGCGGCAGCGTTACCGCCCGAGGAACGAGGCCGCTGCCGACTGCGGGCCCCGACGGTAGCGGGGGCCGGGCCCGGGCGCTGCTATGCCCGGAATGCGGGGCCGGACCCGCCCCGCCCCGCCCCGCCGCCACCGCCTCCTCCTCCTCCTCGCTCCGCCGCCAGGGGGAGCGGCGGCCGTCCCGCCGCCATTTCGGGCTCGGAGGGTCGGTGCTGAGGGGGGGGGGGAGAGAGAGAGGGGCCGAGGCCGCAGCTGCCGCCCGGGGGGGGCCGCGAGGCTCTGCCCGCCAGCTGCCCGCCTGCATAAATCTTCGTGCCTGATCCCGGCCCCGAGAGACGCGCCATTGTCTCCCGGCCCCGCAAAAAGCCGCGGCCCCATCTGCTCTGCCCTCTGCCAGCGCTGCTCCCCTTCTTTCCCCCCCCACCCTTCAACACCCCCCCCCGCCCCGGGGACGGCTCGGTCCCGCAGGCTGCACGGTGGCTCTACGCCTTCCCTTGGGGGGGGCACAGCAGGCCGGGCCCCGCGGGACGGAGCCGTGGGGTGCACGGGGAACGGAGCCGTTTCCCCCCCCATCACCCCGTGCACCCCAGGCACGTCCAGCCGCGGGGCCCCGAGACGGCAGATGGCCCGAGGGGCGGCGGAGGGGCAGGTGCAGGGAAAATTGCTAATTAGATACGGGACATTAAGCTCTCATTCTTGAGGGAGGGAATTTGGCACCTTCCAAAGGCCGAACAAAGCCCGGTGCGGGGCCGTCGGGCTCTTCCCTTTGCCATCCTCGGAGGCTTTGTGTGGGGGGACAGGAGGGGGACAGGCTGCTCCCCTGCCGGCCCCCAGCGACGGAGGCATTGGGCTTAACGTTCGGCTCATTGAGCGCTAACGGGGCTGAGAAACGAGAGCCCTGCGAACAGCACAGGTGTGGGTGAGATCCCAAACCCCAGCCGGGGTCTCCTCAGCGTGCTGGATGTCCTCCCCCCCCATCTCATCCAGCAGCCTTATCTATGCCTGCGTCATCCCGCTTCCCCTCCTATCTCAACACCGCACTATTTTTGGCAGCAGGAAACCCCTCCTGGGCTGATAACACCACTTTGGAAAGTGATGTGAAGAGGAAAAAGCCCTCCTCTCCTATCTTTCTTTCTAACATGGGAGACAGGGGAAGCTTCCACCTTCCCACGTTGCCCTGGAGGAGCTTAGTGAGCTGCTTGGTGCACATCTTCCCCATCCACAGACCCTGTGCCCCTCATCAAGGGGACGGGGCACGCAGAGCTCGGGGCAGCTTTGCAGGGAAGGGATGCGGGGCTGTGCTGGAGACGTGGTGTCGGTTGGAGGCAGGATGCTCGGGATGCTTGTGATTGCCCACTGCCGTCCCAGAGCTTCAGATCCTCTGAGCTGTGAGATCAGAAAGCAGATGTTGGCGTCTCCGCTTTTAGGAGTAGCAGGTGGACCAGCAGAACCGGTGGGGTTTTTAGTGGAAGGATGCGCTTGTGGACCAGAAGACGTGGAAGTGGTTTCACCTCCCTGCAGCCCCAAAACGCAGGGGGGTAAAAGTGCGGGTGTTGGAGCTCCGGGCTCCTCAGTGACACAGAGCTCGGCGATGCCAAGCCCTGCTGCTGAGCTCATCGCCAGCCTTATCAGTGAGGCGTTGCAGCGAGCTGAATGAGCCAAGAAAATACTCGCCGGATGAGATCACCTTGGCTTTCTTCGCGGCTCCCAACTGCCACTCCCGAGCCCTGAAGCTGGGGAGGATGCGTATGATGGAGGGGTTTGTGGCCAGCGAGCTGCTTGTGGAGGGATGGTGACAGCACATGGGCAGCCTGGTGCCACGTCCACCCAGCCCTGGCATGGCGAAAGCTCCCTCCTGCCTCTAAGTCCCTGCTTCAAAGCGAGAAATAAAAACACGGCTCGGGGAACCACGCAGGCACCTGTTCCCCATTCCCATGTGAGCTCGATCCACTGGGGCTGTCAACTCCCCCAGTTCTGTGAACAGCCCAACACTGAGACCTCAAGAATGTCCCTGGAGACATCTCCAGCCCGCGTCACCTCGGCTGGCACCGTGTCCTGGGACAAGCAGGGCAATGCCATGTCCTGCCTGGGTGCAGGGTGGCTGCTGCAGCTTTGGCTGTGGTGCCCATCACTGCTGCCCTGTTGTCCGTTCTTCCTTCTCAGCCAGCACCTTCCCACGTTTCACCCCAAAATCTGCATCTCAGCTCCCACCACGCTCAAGCACACGTAGGCATCTTCTGTCCCTACATCGAAGATGACGTGTGGACTTCTGGCTACGCTACGTGGTCATCAGAAAACGGGCCCGTGTCCTCTTCTCTGCATTTTAACCTCCCCCACTCTGTTCTTGAAATGAGTAATTTCCACTCCTGGATGTTAACTTGTCCTTTTCTGCTCCTGCCAGCCATCATTTGGCCGCATTCTCACCTTTGTGGCATTTTCTCTCTTTCCTGAGAAATGCAGATCCCTGGGTGTGATTTCCTGCCTGCAGGAGGGCTGGCAGGGACGGGGCTCCAGGACAGAGGAGGGTTGTCGGGTGACACAAGAGCAACTCATGTCACCTCTGTAGCCCTGTGGGCTATGGGACGCCTCCCAAGGGAAGGCCTGGCCTCACAGAACGAGGGCTGAAAGAGACTGAAAGAATAAAACTAGAAAGGTGAAAGAGCAAGTGTCCTCCCAAAGCCCCATCTCCCTCCTTCTCCAACAGGCTTCTTCTCAGGGCAGCTGGCCTGGTTTTTTATTTTTTTGAGTTAGCAGCCTGAGGGATTGTAAAAACCAGCCTGGAGCAGAGTACGGAACAGAGTGGGAATGATATTGAATGGTGGGAGGGAGGGATGGATGATCACCCTTTTTACCCCATTCAGTATGTAAAGGGGAGCTAAGAAGGGGGCAGACTTGCCACTGACATGATGACAGGGAGGGTGACAGCAGGCTGTCACTGCTCAAAAGCAGAGGATTGCCAGCAGGCTCCTTACTGAGATCTGGACTCCAGGCAAACCCTGCATGGGCATGAAGTGTGAAATGTCCCTCAATGCCCTCGTCACAACTTTTTGATCTCCTGTGGTGTGTGCTGACGGTTGTGAGAGCAACAGCTGGGCAGGTGTGGAGAGGGGAGGGTGAGGAGCATCTGCCTCCATACAGTTCCCTCTGGTGCAGCAAATGTCCGGAGGAAAGATCCAAGGGTGGGGAGGGGAGCAGGAGCTACTACAAGACTGCAGCGCCGACGCCGAGTTCTGATGCTGGCAGAGCAACCTTGCAGCGGAGCCGTGTGTTTTAGCTGCTCGATGATACAACAGAAAACGCCTCCAAAGCCCTGACCCACTGGTGCATTTCCTTAGCTCAGTGGAATTTCCGTTTCGTTCTTCCTCTCCCAGGCTCTTACCGAAAAATGGTGTCACCGTGCGCGTCCCTTGGGCGGGCTCTGGAGGGAGGCCAGCCTCGAGGTCCCTTTGTCGTGCTCCCCGTGGGTGCCAGGTTCAGCTCGCCCATTTATTAATCACCCAAGGCGACTCTGCTGGTCAAGGGAAGATTTATAAGGCGGGCAGGAAGTTCCTATTTTTACAGGAGTGCCTCAAACACACGCACGCAGTAGGAAAAGCAAACATTCCAGGCATGCCGAAGGATCCGCAGGATAAAAATTCCCCAAGCAGCCCAGATTAAGACACTCTCGGCACATGGAAACACTAACACCCCGACTCAAGGATTTAATTGTGTGATTTAGCAGGCAGCCCCTAAGCTCTGCGTGGAACAACCTGAATTAGATGGGAGAAGCCCCTGTGGGGGGGGGCAGAGAGAGAGGGGCAGCGGTGGTGCCCTCACTACAATAAAGGTCAGGGCTGGCCCCCGCCCCTTGCCTAGCTCTGCGTGGACACCAGGGTCTAGCAGCAGAAGTTTACATGAGTTTGCCTTTGGAAACTTTCAGCTTCTCTCAGCTTCACAATCCAGGCAAGGGTTAGTGAACCAGTGCAACGCCTGACCCCAGCCCGGTGGAGCAGAGATGGACGCTGCTCTGGCAGCGGTCGTTACTCCAGGTCAACACACATCACCTCCTCCCAAGTCCTGTGGGGGTGATCTCAGCCTAACGACACACTGCTCGGAGCTGAACACTGTCTGAGTTGGATGACAGCAGAATCTGGTCTCACCAGTGGCTTCCCAGGACAATCTGCCTCCTGGGCTGCCTGCCCAGCCTCGCTGCCAACTGCTTCCCAAGTGCTGCCACCTGATGAAGTGAGCAACAGCAATATTCTTTCATGCGTGGGTTTGGATTTGCAAAGAAACGTAAGAAAAGCAGAAGGTAAACAGCACTTGAAGTTGCTAAGTTTGCTCACAGCCTGAATTTTGTGCTTCCCCTTTTGCTTCTGTACTTCTCTGTCAAAGGAGCTGTGCAGCAGATTCACAGTAATGCTCTCAGACCTGATGACATGTTGGGTAATAACCTGAACTTCCTGACGGGCTCTGCATGTCTCTGGGTGAAGAAGAGGAAGAAGCACTGAAGAACAGTAAAGCAAAAAGGGTCAGAAATGTTTGTGGGCTGGAAATATCCTGGAAGCTGCTGGAGGAACTGAAGGGGGCTGATAAGGAAATAAAACATCTGCTGAAAGGGAGCGTTAAAGACAAACACGTGCATCCAGAAATGGCTCCTGGTGTAGACTCCATCAACCCTGCAGCTTATAATGAGATCAACTGGTGTTCTTGATTCTAAGTTCTTGTTCCCAGCTGAGGCCAGGCCGCCACAGCACGGCTGGGGAGGAGCCTTTCCCGTGCTACGAACCAGCTGCGTTTAGCACATTTAACGTGGCATTGCAGAGACGTGAGTCATCAGCACCAGCGTTGTTTTCACAGATATTCTCAGCGCAGATCCCCACCGCGGTATTTTTGTTTGCCCCTGACCGTAAAAAGATGACACATCCAGCTCATTCCACAATAACAAGACCTGGCCCACCATCTTCCTAGGAAAGGTAAACAAAAATCACACCTTGCAGCCCAACAGCCACAATTCACACTGCTCAGAAGGTGGTGTTGGGGTGACAGGAGCCCTGCAGAGCCCCTTGCTAGGGCTGGTCATCTTGGTGCTGCTGCTCCCATGGGCCTGTGTCCTTGCTGGGGATGTGGGGAGTGCAGGTGGTGGTGGGGGGAATGTTAAGGACGATGAGGTTTCCAGAAGGGAGAGCTGACCAGGATGCTCTGGGCACTTTTTCCCTGCCATGCCTTGCCCTACCCTTCCCTGAAGGCAAATCGGGATGGATGGGCAGAGAAGGTCCTAAGGCCACCCCACCATCGCCTGCATTCAGAGCACAGGCACAGGGAATGGCACACTGATAGCCTCTTCCAATACATGGCCCAGGGGCTGCTGGCTGGGGTCTGGCTCACTGGCCTAGGCCAGGTGTGTGGCACATGAGTCTTGCCCTTCAGAGAAGCTGCTTTTCCAAGACCGGATTTGGATCACACACCTCAGTGGCACACAGCTGGGGTCTGGTGAGACAACATACCACCTCCACACAAGCCCTTGTGCCCAGAGTCTTTCTTGGTCCACGAAGCTGTGGGGACAGTGCTGTCCCTTCTGAGCTGAGTAATAAAGGACACGGAGCCCACAGGGAAGGAAGAATGCCTGGGAGGTGTCAGTGGGCAGCCAGAAAGACAGGCAGGAATTCAGACTTGCCCTTCTTAGCTGAGCTAGGAGTTGAGTCAATGTCCCACAATTTTCTATCCTGAGAAACATAAATTGATGCTGTAAAAGCATTTGTTATTCAGGAATGGCTTCTTTGTACTCTGCCCACACTGACACTTGGGTACAAGACAGAACACTGTTCCTGCCTGCCAGATCATCTCTTAACGGGGCACACAGGGGCAAACTATGAGGCTTTCAAAGGAAAGTCCTCTCTGCCCCAACAACATGCTGCCACACGTGGCCTCCACACATGCATGAGACCGATCGCCCAGACACAAATGCTAGAGATGTGGATACTTGGTGAAATATGCCCAGCTTGCTACAACAAACTATAAACACACTATGCTAAAAAGCTATGGGCTTAGATTTATTCCTGTCCCAAGCAGGAAACTAGAAGGGATAATACAGAATTAAGCTGTGAAGTTAACCTTCAGCTATGTAAATTATAAGGAATGAAAAATGCAGTCAACAGTATTATAAATGCACCCTAACTCCAGGCACTGTATCATACAGTGTAATCTTGCAAGCTGGGGCAGTGGAAAACAGCAAGTAAGTTTCAGCCTCTGAGCTATCTGGGGTGAAAAATATTTTTCCAACCGCTTCTGCTGTCGCACACTATTCCACTTGATAGCGACTGTACGAAATGGGCTGACCAGCTAAACACACACTAGTCATAAGGTAGCTATGTTGACAAATTGAATCATATTTTGTGGGATTATACCCAAGGCAAAGAATTTGGAAGATTAGCAAGTGAGCAATGTGAAAGCGTTGCCAAGCGCATGCTGCTGAGACTCGTAGTGCTGGTTTGGGAGCACTGTGCTGCAAAGCCACGTGCCAAGCCCCTCCTCTTTGTGATCTGGAACCAATATTTGCACAAAGTGAAGTGAAAGCATGGGCTCTGACAGCCAGATACTGCGTGCTGGGGTTTTATCAGTTATTCTTGAAGGGCACAAGGTCCATAGGCAAAGGACCACACCGATGTAGAGCATGGCTGCTCAGCTCAGTGGAGCCCTGGTGGCTTTAGAGCAGGGGTGTGGTAGGGGGGCTGAGGAAACATCTTTTTGGCAAAGAGCTTTTTGGTACAGTGCAGTGCCACCTGGACAGCCTGAACACGTGTGAAGGAAAGAGGTTTTAACGACAGATGATGTGTATCGTTCTTTATATACCTATAATTACTCATCATTCTTCTATCCTCAATTTAATATTCAGTGGATTTACTTTGTTACCGTATTAGTTTGAAACCTTCAGCATCCAGATCCATGAATTACATTGCTTCCACACTGACACTGCTCTAAAGGCAGGGACTTTGGGCAACGCACCATCAGATTGTGGGATCACAAGCCTTCACTGCCAGGATCAGATATGGGACACGGTAACCCCTGCGTATTTAAATGGCCAGTAACAGGATTCTGGATGTACGTGCACCAAATGCCATAATTTTGAGTCACTACACATCAGTGTACTGAGGAAGAAGCTCAAAGGCATAGTGAAGAACTAAGTCATGAAGCTAACCATCAGATTAAATGACAGGGATTGAGAAATGCAAGTGTTGTAAAACTGACCTGTAAAGACACTGGTTGTGTTACGATATATCACCTCCTGCAGGTATGACTGTTATTATATTTTCCTTGTATTAAACTTTGCAAGAGGGCACCTGTTTCTGTCAAACACACAGAGTAACAGTCTCCCTAGTCCTGGTGAGGGCAGGAGCTGCACTCCATGGCTCGGGACTGTCTCAGCTGCACGTGGCACAGATCTGTGCCGTTTTACTTGGAGGCTAGATGAGTCCCACAGTCACACTAAAACCCCATTGTTACTGGCACTTTTCCAGCAGCTCAAAGTCTTTAATACCAACATTTCATGAAGGATTAGAATGATTGTCCTTGTACTACTCTGGTGAGGATGAGGGAGCAGTGATATCAGGAGGGACAGAGAAGCTTGCTTAAAATAGCAAACAGAATTCCTGAAGAGATTTCCCTCAGGTCTGTTTGGGGGCAGGGAGGGGCCCACCCCACCCCATCACCCCATCATTCCTCTTTCCCACGAGTCCCATTTCACAGTACACTGTCTCGTGGCCTCAGTGCCCTTGCCTTCTACCTGCAAATTCAACAGCACTCAGAAGCAGCAGGAGTACTACAGGCGAGTCTTGGCTCTGCAGGACTAAGCTGAGAAAAACCTTGCGTTTTTCCAACACAGGAATGCAAACGAACTCCCTGATCCCCCTCCAGCTCTTTGCTGCGGAATTTGGCTAAACCAGGAGCACTAGGAGGAAGGGAAAGCAACCAAAGCAGCACTCCCCAGCTGCAGGCTCTGCACAGTGCTGCCGTGCCCTCTGCCGGGCCAAGCTGCCTGTCAGACCACCCTTCTCACTCACGCCTGCACGCTGCCTGTGCCCTCCCCACCCTCCCCACACACCTGCCTGCGTCCTCACAGCTTGGCTGTCACATCCAGCTTGGTCCGAGGTCCCTGCCATCTCCGTTGGCCAAAGCTGTGAAACAGAAGAGGAGCAGCAATTAAAAAATGAGGAAGGTCGTTTAATTAAAACGCCCTGCAGGCACAGAAAGCCAGCGGGACCTATAGTGACAAATGCATCCCACGGTAATATCAACTCCACTCTGGGCACTTGAATTGAGGCAGTTTGCTCTGCAGCTTCCTTGCTCCCCTCACAGCACTACTGTTTCCTGAACGACCTCAACAACCACTGGGCATTTTGGGAAAAGGTGCTTTATAATCAACAGGCAGCAGTGCACCAGTCCTTGGGGTGGAACTCCCTGTAACTACGTGATGCCTGCAAAGACCAAGCACAGCCTCCCTGAACTGGAGGGGCAAGAGCTCTTGTTTCTGCACGTATCACTTGGCACGAAGCTGGAAATAAACCCAACAGCCCCGTGAGTAGGCTGAGTATTAGGCAAGACTTGCATTAACCCGAAACTAAGTTGCTCCGAGGTGCTGAGCAACCTTGCAGCCAACAGAAGCCCTGCACCACTCCCACCACAGGCTGAGCACCGAGCACGCTGCACGCTAGGAACAGGCCCAGAGCAGCGCTGCCTCCACACAGGGACAAGCAGCAGGCCTGAGGGGCTCCAGCAGGGCAGGGCAGGGCCCGGCCCCCAAACGCAGCTTAGGGTCGGGGTGAGGGCACGGGCAGGCCCCAGCATCACCCCCTGACCGCTGCTTCCCGCCCACAGCGCTGCGAGGCGCTCCGTGAGCCGCAAACCCAGCCCAAGCCGCGACAAGAAGACACGAGGAGAAGCTCTGCGCAGAGCAGACAGGCGCTAACCGAGCGGGAAGCACGCCATGAGAAACACAACCACCGAGCCACGCACGAAGCACCGCCATCCCCTACTCCTTCCCTCACGACGCCCAAAAGCAGCAACGCGCATGCGCGCATTCACCGCCGCGCTCACCGCCGCCACTCCGCGCATGCGCACGGAGATGTGTGCGCATCACGGAGAAGTGCGGGCAGCAGCCGCTGGGGGCGCAGTGAATGAACGCGCCCCTCCTCTCGCTTTTCTGCGCTTGCGCACCGGCGGCGCTTCACCGCCGTAATCGCGCGAGATGTACACGCTTCCGCCGGCGGCGGCCGGGGCCTATGTACCAATGGCTGGTGGCGGCCGTCGGCAGTCTCCTCGCCGCCGCACGCCGCCCCGCGCCGCCCCCGGCCCCGCGCAAGCGGCCCCTCCGCAGGTCAGCGCCCCGCCGCGTGTCCCTCCGCTACGCGTTCGGCCCTGGCGGGGTGCCGGGCTGCCTGAGGGTTCGGCTCCTCGGCCCCGCTGCGCCGAGGGGCGGGAGCGGCGGGCCCGGTGTCGGCTTGGGGTGGAAGTGGCGTGGAAGCGTGGATCGGGTCGCGGCCTCTGGGCTGAGCAGCCGCTCTCGGTCTCGGTTCCACTGGGCTCTGCCCTGCTGTTTCCCTGTCTGACCGTCCGGAGCTGCGGGGCCCGGAGCTGGCCACAGAGCTCTGGCTGTGGCCTCGCCGGGGCTGAGCAATGCGGGAGGAGCTCAGTCAGCCCGCTCTGAGCGATGCACCTCGGGGTCCTGCAGGCGTTCTTGGTCACTCTTGGCTCGTTGTCACCCTGCTGGCCACCAGGACCCCGTCCTTCTCCAAAGAGCTCCTTCCCAGCACGTCTACTGCATGCGGTTATTCCTCCCCTCATGCAGGGTTCTGTTGACAGAGCAAGAGGTAATGGACGTGAGCTGGGACAAAGGAAGTTTCATACAAAAAAAGAAAAAAAAATCATCTTGTGAAGGTGTCGGAGTTGCAGAACAGGCTGCCTGGGAGGTGGTGCAGTTTCCTGTGGAGATACTCAAGAGCCTGGGTGCTTTTCTACTGCAGGGAACCTGCTTTCATAGAGGGTTAGGCTGTGTGGTCTCCAGAGGGGCCTCCCGACCTCTACAGCTGTGCGTGTGCAGCGGAAGGAAGGGCAGCGCTTTTGCAGGCGTGAGCTGATGATGTGGAGCTGAGCCATCCCTGCCCCATCCCTCTTCCCAAAGGGAGGGCAGCACGGGCTGCTCACCATGCTTCGGGCACTCAGCTTTGCCTGGAGATGGCTGCAAGTAGGGTGGATCTGCTGAGGTGTCTTCAGTAGCTGTGCTGTTGGAAGTAAGGTCTGAAATGCTGTTTGCCTCTAAAACGGCAAAGGTATTCTCAGCTCCTCACACGAGGCTCTGCAAAAAAAGAAAAATCCAAGCTGTGGTTCCCCACGAGTGCTGGAGCAGGTGGCATTCAGCATAATGCAGGTGAATGGGACAGCGTGTCTGGCTCACGTTTTGCGTGCAGAGATGTCCTGAGCAGGCACCATTCCCAGTCAAAGCAGCAGAGCACGTGTTGATGTTGTACAGAGGCTTCCCCGTGGCAGAAAGACAAATTGTGGATATCAGCAGTGAAAGTAGCGGGGTGAAGATGAGCTGCTCTTAAATGCTGCGTCACGGCAGCGCGTGAACTTCAGGAGGGGGTTACACCCCCCAAAAATGGGCTTTTACAGCTTTAAATTTTAAAGTTTCACCAAGCGCTTGCATCACAGCTGCGGGAGAACGTGATTGGTGGGGGCCCGCGACCCGACTGTTGCTGTTGCCGTGGTGTCAGAGGGCAGTTGAGCCCACCTTCGTGAGCAGAGCAGGCTCACCTCTGTCTCCTGCATCGGTTTTCTTTATTTTCCAATACGGCTCAACACTCTCTGCTTTCCCTTCACTGGGAGCCTTAGGAGAGCCCCTGCTGCAAGGGCTCAACTCGTGGGCTGTGCGTTCCTGCTCTGGACGCCCAGCTGAGCTTTCTTTCCCTTCACTCTTCCCTGGAGTGAAAAAAAAGTTGAAAACATTGAAGACTTTTCAGTCTTTTACCACGTCAAGAGCAGATTCATCTTGCTTTATCCTCAAAATATCCCCAAATGTCCAAATGTACTAAGCACCAACAGAATAAACGGCATTCCGACAGGTACTGGGTGCCCTGCTGAAGGGGGATGGGAGGGGGGGGGCACTTCAGCAGCCGTTAGTGGTGATGTAGCCTGGTCTTTAACCTGTATTTATCCATGAGTGCAGCCACGGGGAGAGCACGTGGTGTCTCTGTGGAAGGTTTGAGCTGGAAACCTTCCGTTGAAGGCCTGGTAGTGCAAGGTCTGTGTTGGAAGGCCTGGTAGTTAGTGGAAGGTGGATGGGGAGACACGTGCAGTGCTGGTTTCTTTGTAATTTAGCCTTCTGAAATATTAACTACGCTGGGGAGGAGCGTGTTTTTGTAGGAGTAATGTGTGTTTCACACCCATTCCTTGATGTTTTCTGCCAACGAACACCCTCTGTTATATGAAGGGCAGAATTCAGGAGAAGGGTTTTTTTTTTTTTGTGTTCCTGATGTGGCACAAAGAAAGGATGAGCTTAGCAGGGCTTGGAAGTGGAACAGTTGAAACTGTTTTTATCAGAAGAGGACCAAAGAGTCCTTGCCTTGCAGAGCAGGACAAAAACACAACACTAGTGGTTTTGGAACAAATAAATACATAGGGAGAGAGAGAGAAACAAGCTTTGCTGTCTGTCCCTGAAGTATAAATGATAAATAAATAAAGAACTTGACTTCTATCTTGTGACCACTGATGTAGCACTTCAGCTCCCACTTAGCAAGGAGGGGTGCAGCTGAGAGTGATTGAAATGAGTGGTTTGCAGGCACTGATTTAGCAGTGAGTTATTTATGTGGGTGTAGATGTGTTGCTTTTCCACCTTATACTTCCTGTCCTACTTAGAGGTGGTTTTTTTCCCTCCCTCTGCAGCTTGCTGTAGTGAACTCAGATGGCTTAGTAATCACTGGCACATTTCTTTCCTTGAGGAAAGAGACAAACCTGTGTATGAATTGAGAACTTTGGTTTTTAGTGGGTGAATTAATTTTCCGTGCGTGCTCTGCTGGGTGGGTGACATCAGTGCTGCCATGTGTGTGTCTGAGCTGATCCTAGAGGTGCTTGGAGGGGAGACCTCTGGGATATGAGATTGATTTGGGTCCTGTGAAGGGAATTGAGTCTCTTAGAAGCACATCTGTAGTTCCCAAGTGCTGATCTGTGTTTTTTTCTGCAGCGTTCAGCCATCACTGGAAGAAGATGCTGACCAGTGTCAAGCAAAAAGGAAAAAATCAGGTATTGCACATTAACAGAAGTAATTGATGTGCTTGATATTTTTTAGGTTTCCTGTGCCTTAGCAAACTGGCTTTTATTCTCCAGCATAAAGATTGAAGTTTTGAGCCATTCTCTTCATTGTGATCACCTGTGTAGCCAATGGCCTGAGGCTGTATGGTGTCATCTGGACTGGCTGTGGCAGGAAGGTGTACTTTTACTGCCAGCTGATGTCCCACATCTCTCTGGCCTGTCCGCATCAGCAGGGGGAGCACTGCACATCAAAGCTGTGTGCTCCCTCCTGTATTCACAGTCTGTATTCATGGTGTTTCACATCTGTCAGTTGAAAATAGCTGCATTCCTTCTGAGAAACCACCTAAAATCTGGGGCACGAAGAGAAGCCCTCAGTGCCCGCTGTGTGGATCATGGTTTGTGATCAGATTTCCCTTTTTCAGTCAGATGAAGAGGGAGAAGTGGGTGCTTTTCATGCTGTAGACATCTCCTAGACAAAACACGGAGCTTTGTAGTTCCTGCTTGGCCATCCATGCTTCCCCTAGTTTAATGCTGAGCTGTTGGCATGCTGTTCTGGTATCACTTAATCTTTATTGCAGCTCCTTGTTAGGCAGCCCTGGCTTGGCAGCATTTGGAAATGCTGTCTGAGGGGCTGTGTGTCTCTGCTTCTTTGATACTGACAAGAAAATTCATTGATAAGTTTGGTTTCTAGACCTCAGCTAACTCTTTCTCTCTGGTAGTCAAGAGCAACGTGTAATACACTGCAATGGTACATGCATATGTGGAGGGAGTGAGGGAGGGAAATTGCACCGTGCCCTGCTTCCCTGAAAAAGGGAGCTCCCAAAGGAATGATGTTCTGTCAGAGCTGGCTGACAGGTTTGCAGGTTACTCAGTGAGCCTTAGCTCTGAAGAGCTGCTTGATGAGCCACCTAATGCAAAACTTGCCACTGGCTGCTGTTGGCAGCAAGCTGTGTCACTGGAAATGAGTTATCCTATGCTAAGTGGGAGCAAGGATGGATTTCTTTTCCCATGAAAGTTTTGTTTCCCCTTTCAGTCATGTTCTTACATGACCTATCTTAATTTAATTTAATTTTATTTTATTATTTTTTAAGCTTATGTTGTCTGTGAAGCTGATTCTTCTGGTGAGGTGAACTTGCCACCCAAAGCATCTGGTGAATGCTGGGAAGCGTCAGTCAACCCTTTATCTTCAACCACAGATTCAGAAGAAGGGGTAAGCATGCATTTTGTAAGTAGGCAGTTGTGACTGGTGAATTTGTGCGAGACAAAAGGAAGGAGCTTCTCTGCACAGGCTTCACTGTGCAGCAGTAGGTTCTTCTTTTCTGTTCATAGCAGGCAGCTCCTGTTGGCTGGGTTTGCCTCAATCAAGTTTGCATGCTGTGCTCCAGCTCTTGTAGCTGAGGAGCTCAATGTTTGCTACCTTCCAGATACTTTACAGTTGTTCATATCTGTATCTCACTGTGTTTACAAGCTGTTAACTCTTTTTCTCAAGGTAGTGGTTAAGGGATCAAAATGCATCACCTTGCGGGAGAAAAAAAAGTGTGCTTGTCTGAAATCTGCAAATATTTGCATTCTGCTGCAATCTGAACCAGCATATCGTGATCCCTGAGTCATAACAGGGCAGCCTGCATTTTAGGAACATTATGTTTGCTTGTATTTGCATTCAAGTTATACTCACAGTGATCCTTTGTGTTTTTATTTGGCTCAGCCCTCTGCGTTTGACTCTTCAGTACCAACAAGCTCTGCACTAGATGCAAAAATGCTGCAGATTGGTAAGGCTGGCATCAAGTCTCTAACTTTTCTCTTTTTTGCCCATCCTCATGTACCCTGTGACCCATCTTCAGGCTTACATACAGATCCTAACATGTAGAATCTAGATGTTGTACATCTAGAATTGTAACATCTAGGAATATAGCACATGAGCTCTTGTCTCTTTCCTGTGTCCTTGCATTATTTCTGGTTTGGGATAAGACATTTCTCTTAGCATTAGTACCAGAGCTGCCTTGGATGCACGTGTTCACCTCTGCCACATCCGCCACTAGCATGTCAGAAGTGAATTCTTTTAAATGCTGATTTTAGGTAGAGGACCCAAAAACCTTGTTTTATGTAATGTTCAGGGTGGCAGTAGTTTGTGTTTGCGTGCACAGGTTTCTCTAGTTGTCAGTATGGAAACCTGAAAACATTAAGTAACATAATGCAAATGAGGTTAGGATGTAAGAGAGAAAAATGGAAATTATTTGGTCAGTGAAGCTCTTTACTGTGTTACTGATGTAACTTGTGTTCTCCTTACAGATCAAATGACGTATGAATCCAGTGCTTTCCTTAATAGGGTTACAGTAGCCCTTTTTCCTATGACCATTCCACATGTGAGGTAAAAATCCTTCAATTTCTTTGACTTCCTGTTAAGACTTAACCACCTTTCACTTTCATTCTTGAACTTCTGGGTATTGTTAAACACTTGTATTGTCTTCCACGTAGTAATAGTTATCCAAATCATTATCTCACTGTCCTGCAATGAGATATCCAGCTGCCTTTTTTCCCCCAAATAATCTAATTCTTTTTTTCTTTGAGTCTAGAAACCTCATAGACGCAGGAGATTAGATAAAGGCCCTGTTAGAAGAGGCATGGTTAGGTAGAATCTTCTGGATTGACTCAGGGCTTGAGCTGCCTTGGAAATGGTCCTGAGAGTACCTGCATCACTTGTGCAGATCAAACAGCGGTGTATATTTGAGGCAGTTGTTCTGGTTTTCAGTTTTACCCATGCGTGCTTTCTCCTTAATTGCAGACAGCAGGCCTTCATCTACAAGTAGTCAGCATCTCATGTCAAAACAGTTGTAGGTCGAGGCTGAATTGTAGGTGCTCATTGGAATGTTTTCTTCATGCTGTCTCTTTTGCCTTTGTTATTTTTAGCACAAACAGGAATGGTGAACACTGCACCAAACCTGCTCCTGAAGACACTTTAACACCAAGGCCACCCATTAAGGAGCACTCAGCACCAGAACATTCTACTTCAGGAGCAGGCAAAGCAGTGAGGCCTCACTGTGCTGCTGAGGAGGTATGTGGCTGAGAAAGGCCTTTTGAAATTAAACCACTCAGTAATTTTACAACCATGAAAACACTGAGAGGTCCTTCCAATGTCTGAAGCAGCTATTGGAAAATACGTAGTAAACCTCAGTTTCATGGGAAAAAGCCTTAGACTGAAGTAGTGGAGAAGCAGGCCATGGCAAGCAGTGAACTATGATTAAGATATCCTGGGGACTCATAGCACACAGTCATTATGTATGCTGACAGGAATGCATATTAGCCTGAATTATTATGCAAGAGGTGCAGACTGCAGCTGCAGATAAGAGGTCCACGTTTGAGGAAATGGTTGCAAAAGAATCTGAGTGGGGCACGAGCTCTTCCCACAGGGCTGACACAAACACGTGGGAAATCCTGGTAAAGTGAGCATCAGTGTTTTGAGAGCAACCTGTGCAGTCTGTGCTGAATCCAGGTGACGAGCATTTGCTTCAGATGCAGTGATTCTGATCTGTTCCTTTCTTTGTTCATTTTCCCCTTCCTTCTGCTAGGATGTGCAGAGAGAAGGGAAAGAGAAATACAAGCAGCTCTTGAAACTACTAAAGGAGAAATATGCAAAATACCACCCTACTCCAAAGCCAACAAGCTGCAGGTAATTAATTATAGGAAGAAGTGAACATGATCCTTTTTTTTTTTTTTTTGCAGCCTTTGTACCTTTGTACATGGGGAAGTGGAGGGAAAATGCAACTTGTGCACTCTCAGGGCTCCTGACAGCATTGTGGGGCAGCTCTTTGCATAAAAAGCCTGAGAGAAGCTCCAAGGAGAGCAGAGCTGAACTAAAATGTCCCAGAAATGCATGTTGTGTGGACAGTGTATTCACACTGACATCATCATCTTTAATAAAGAAAAGGGTTGGTACAGAAAATGCTACCTTGTATAAATACAGACTGCATATGGGTTGGTATGTGCCTGTAACAGATATTGTACGTATAGAAATTCTGATTCTTCTGTTTTTGTTTTATTGCTGCACCCAAGTGTCCGGATTTACTCCAGAGAACCAGCGGTAGCTCCTGAACATGACCCAGAAGATCAAAAATGTGCAGGGGATGCCCATCAGTACATGACTCTAAAAACTGGTGAGCGATCCCTGCTTTGTAGCCTTGCTGTTTTATAGCTGGACTTGCAAAGTAGTGCATTTCTTTAAGTCTTGGAGGTATATGCTGTGTCTGTGTGGAAGGAAATCTAAATCAATCAGAGCTGGTATAGCTTATGTGGGCTCTTAGAACAAAATGAGCCGTCTCTGGGAGGAAAAGGGAGAGCAGGAACAAAACCAGAGGCAGTTGACTGCTGAAATGGCTTTGTAAGTGAAAAGCTTCATTTAAAACTGTACCTCCACGGCAGCACTGTACCAGAGGTGGTGCTAGCTGCTGAAGTAACTCCACACTGTGCAGGTGGAGGAGGGCTCGGGGTGTGTGTGTGCCCTTCAGGTTACCTCACTCAGAGTTGTGACGGTGCATCACTGTTGAATCCTTTTTGATGCGACTGTATCCATGATATCAGAGCTTCAACATGAAGCCAGCTGATTAGCACAGCACCTCCCTTTATAACAAGTTAGTTTCTCTTGTAGATTGTCTTTTCTGGTAAGCTGAAGAGTGTAACTACTGAAAGTGACTTCAGATCCTGAGCTTCAGAGCTCATACACTAACATGTAGTGTCCAGGAAGCCTGTTTGCCAGTGTTTAAACTTCAGAACTCTGTAGGCATTATTAGAGGGGTTGGTTTTATTATGTTTTTTGTCTTTATAATCTGAGAGTCACGTTTGTCTGATCCTCATTCAGTGCTGACTTCCTATATTCCTGTTGTTTTTTTGTGCAGTTGGCTGCAGCTCACAGCTCTCTGGAGAAGATGATACAACCAGGTAGAGCCTTGGTTCCTCTTTGGTTTTGTTCTGTGTGTTCCAGCAGTGTTCAGAAGGAGAAGAATCATAACTCATCTTGATGTTGTGGCATGGGAGTACCTAGCTTTTGGCTCTGAAATTGCTTGCAAGCCAGTTGTGTCACAGAGTGTGCTCACATAGAGCTGTGCTGTGTGACATGGGGGTTGAGCTGCTGTGTTTGCTGGCTGCCTCAAGCCCTGTGCTGTGGAGAGCAGGCCAGCTGAGGGTGACAGTGATGGCAGGACTGAGTTGTGCTTCCATCTGCAAGGAACCAGTTTGCACTTGTGGTTTTCTTTCTGCCAAATGGTCTGTGAGCTGACGTTTCATTTCTTTGAAGCGAGCATCCTAAAGTCTACAAGGATGAGAAACCTTGTAAACCCTGGTGGAACCGAGGCAGGTAACTTGCAGGACACCTTGGGTTTGAATATGAGATTAAAAAAGGGGCAGAAAAGGGGCAGATAACCCACCTGCACACGTGATTGAGAGGCACTTTGAGCAGTAGGATCATGTGGGACAGTATTGCTACAGCCTGCTTCTCTCTGTTTCCTTCTGCAGCTACTATACACCAAACAAAAAGGAAGATAAGAAAATACAAGAGAAACAAGCCAGTGCAGGGGTAAGCTTGGTATTCAGCTTTTTAGGAAAATGCATTGTTTCTGGACTGATACGAGCACGCTCTGCTTTTATTTTTTTGTAATCCCTCCCCTTTAATCTGTGGGGTAAAGCTTCAGAACCATTAGTACACAAACTTAGTTGACCTGCAGTGTTGGACTGCATTACCTTTAGTCCTCTCCAGTTTTGTGGGATAGGAATAAAATCTCTTTGGCTTCAAATCTGTGATTGGAACTCAGGTTGTTAACAGTTTTAACTGTAGAAATATGAATCTCAGTCTCAACTTCATTCCCACGTGTGGAGGCTTTGCTGAGCTTCCTAATGCTCGTTCATGGCAAACCATCTCTCTTGCTTCCATTTAATTTTGGCACGCAGTTTGAACGTGGTTGTTAATAAAAAAATAACTTTGGAGTTTGCTGGTTGGATGTATATTCAAAATACACTTCCAGTTTTATACGTGAGTGAGGTTTTGTGTTATCCCCTAGCAGACAAAATTGCTTGCTAGCTTGACTTCCTTTTGTCTAGCAGAAACCGTGGGGCAATGAAACCTCAGAGAAGGACTCCTCTGAATTGCATCTGGTGCCTGTGTTGTCTCCATCTGCCCTTGATGTGGAAGAGAAGATATTCCCAGGATTTGAAAAAAGAGTGGAACGCTTTCCTCCGCTCACAGAGGTACCGTAGCTGTCAGCATGTTCCAATTAGCAGGCTGCAAAACACCATTTCATTTGCAGGTGACACTCATAGAACGTCCAAAGCTGTGACTTCACAGAGCAAGGGTCATCAGTGAAGCTGATGTAAAAGGGTTCAGTAGAACCCACACCACCCCTTTGACTGTGCACGCCTCAGGGTTTGTGGGATTTGTGTGAGTGGGACCAAACCCAGTCCATTTCAACAGCTGCTATGATGCCTTGGAATTGAAGTCCTACTGATGTAACTGAGCACCTTCTTTTTGGCCTGATGGTGGCTGGATTGGAAAGGCCTAGCAAGCTGAGGGTTTATGAACTCTGTACAGTGATGCTTAGCACACAAGCCTTCATGTAGCAGACCTGGTTTTGGCTGAGAGATGCCCTCAGGTGGCTGTGCTCACAGGTCTTCTCCCTTTCAATTGCTTGCTTCAGGCCATGGAGAGAGAGGTCATGGCTGCGTTGGGCAGAGGTCAACCGGACGAGGTCGTGAGCAGTGCCTTCAAACTGAAGGTCACCCGTGAGGACATCCAGACCCTGAGTGACTGTCAGTGGCTAAACGATGAGGTAAAACTGGCTGCAGCTTCTGATGTTTATTTTTTGCCTTTTAAAGAAGATTCGGTGAGCGGTGTCTAATTTTACATCTTGTGTTTGCTTTTTATCACACAGATCATAAACTTCTACATGAACCTTCTGGTGGAAAGGAACAAAAAAGACAACTATCCAGCAGTGTATGCTTTTAGTACTTTCTTCTATCCCAAGTTTATTTCCTCAGGCTATGGAGCAGTAAGGAGATGGACTAGAAATGTGAATCTGTTCAAGCACGACATCATTTTGATCCCTATTCACCTGAGAGAACACTGGACATTAGTGGTAAGTCATGCTGGATTTCTTTCTTTTTAATTGAAGAATTAAATAGGTAGAAAGCAAGAAAGCCAGAAATGTCATTCAGTTTTTGTTCTGTTTGTTGCATGGGTTTGTGAAGTGTCTGACTGTTACTTTTCAATAACAGGTTGTAGATGTCAGGAAGAAGACCATTGTGTATTTTGACTCGCTTGGAAAGAAAGGAGACAGTATTTGTGAAACTGTATTGTAAGTAACTGCTCAGTCAGTGCTTCTGTGATGTGAACTCTGAGAGGGATTCTGTGTCTGCAATGCAACTGGAAGTGTTCAGTTCTTTTGTAGCTGGGGAACAGAAACGATTCTCACATTGCCCCCTCCATCCAGGGGAGTGATGCATGTCTGGGCTCTGCCAGCTTTCCAGTATGTGTGTGTACAAAGCATCACCATGGAGCACGTCACAGCCCCGTGGCACAAACACGCTGCCCTTGGCCGAGCTTTACTCATTGCTAACGCTGACTAGGGGGAGGCATTGCAGAAACACCAAAAGGAAACGTGTTTTCCACAGGAGCCATGGCATTCTTCCACAAACTTTTTAACATAAAATTTGCCTTTTTCACCAGCTGTGAACTCACAGTTCCATGGCAGTGTCCTGGTGTCTCTGGTCTCATCCCTGATGGGTGACTGCTAGCTCACAGCTGTCACTGTGTGTGCAGGTGTAACATTTGAATTGTTCCTCCAAATACCTTACGGCAGTAAAGATCTGCTGCCATTTGGCTTCCTGTGCTCCTTCAGCATCTCTTTTTTGTTGGCCTGAAATAGAGAGATGAAGAGTTGTTTTGTTGTGTTTTTAAACAGCCACTACCTGCAAGGAGAAAGCTGGGAGAAACAAAAGGTGAAGCTTTCGTGCTCGGAGTGGACCCATCACAACATGGAGTCACATGTATGTGAGCATTACTTGGATTTGAAATTTGAACCCTAACTCCTCATCTCAAAGGCCTTTAATGCTTTCTTAAAAAGGCTTACCTTTAGAGAGCATCCATAAGACCTCGTGTTCGTCAGGTTCCCACAAGCAGACTGGGAAGCCGTGCTGGGGTGTGGGGCAGTGCCTCTCCTTGCTGGCTTGTTTTTCTACTAGTCTGCCACGTTAGGGTCAATCTGGCTTTGCACCTTTTTCACAAGTTGGGTGGTAGGGCTTTGAGATGATCCTCCTTTGGGAATGCAGATTCCAGCAGGTGATGGAGAAAAGGGTTGAGCTGATCTCTTTCAACAAATTAATAGTCAAACTCAGGAGATGTGACACTGTTGTGCTGCTCACAGTGCAAACCTTGAGCCTCCTCACAGGGTGGATAGCTGCTACCCCTGCAAGAATTTGGCTTGTAACATCCAAGCAGAGGGGTGTGAAGATGTGGCTCACTGGGTGTATTCTTGGTGTGTGTGGGAGGAGGAGGTGGGTTGTGCGTGTAGGTTTGCAGGTCAGTGTATTGGTGGCTGTGGGTAAGGTGGGCTGCCTCCAAATTGCTTTCCTTTTAAGATAGGAAAAATTTCTCCACTTTCTTTCCATCCATCAGGAGATCCCTCAGCAATCAAATAAACACGACTGTGGAGTTTTTGTGTGCAAATACGCAGACTACGTCTCCAGAGATAAACCCATCACCTTCACAGAGGTGAGCAGAAGTTCCTAACAATTCCAGAATGAATGCCTGCGTGGAGGAGCTGGGGAAGTTATGCAGCTTTTTGTACCTTTCTCCTTTTGTGGTGCACAGTGCCTGAGCAGAGCTGTATTCACCATCCTCAGGACATCTGCTTCTCAGGCAACGAGCTTCCCCTTGGGCAAGATACAGCCACCAATGGGGTTTTGTGTCTTGTGGAGAAATAGGTTTAACCCTATTTAACCCTGACGTAGTGGCCTTTCATGAAAGAGCCTGGAAGCTGTTGTTAACAGTCAAAGAGGTGTGGTTCTGTTGGGTCTCACCCGTGCAGCACCAAAGTGGGCGTGCTGTACTCACGGTGGCCGTGGTGGCAGTGCTTGAAATGAACTCCACGTGTGAGGATGTGATACGTGCTGTCTCTCTCTTCCTGCTGTGCATTTAGTGGTTTTTTTTTCCTCTTCTTTTCAGAATCACATGCCTTACTTCCGCAAGAGGATGGTGTGGGAAATAATCCACCAGCAGCTGCTGTCAGACTAATGCCGTGATCACCTCGCAGTCCATAACTCTCATTCTAGCATTTTATCCCTTTGGTGATGCCTTACTCGAAAAGGCAGCAAGCACTCAAATGTTCCTCTTCTAGACTATAAAGCAGTGGTTAATGGTTATTTTTTTCTTGATTCTGGAGACAGTAACTCTCTTTGAAATGAGCTTAACGTGCCTTGAGTGAGTCTGAAAGTTTGCTGTGACTTCTCAAGGGGAATGGTTGAGAAGAAACAGTGTGAACCTGTGTCGTTGGGATGGAGGGCTCACCCCTCACTGCACACGTGGCCATGTTTATGGACAAACAGGACTCTCAAGTCTGGTGGTAACAGTTGTGGTAGCCAAGCTGACCTCCCCAAGGACGATGTGCTTAGCTGCTGTTTCTTCAAGGAGAGCTTTCTTCTGTTTCTGGAATATCTATGATCTACTTGATCCCTAGAACTGGATTTATGGTGACCATAGAAAGGGAAAAAAAAAAGAGAAGTATTGACGGTCTTTTGATTTGTAACAAATCTGTAGTGAAGCCCCTGTAGTCGGGGTGGTTTTGTTTCTGTTTTGTCTGCAGGGAATTATCTAATGTGAAAAGAGAAGTATTTATTTTGTTCCTTTATTAAAGTAAATATGTAATTTATATAAAGAGCCTTACTGGAAAGGAATTCTACCTTGTAATGAAATAGAGTGGTTTTTTTTCTAAGTGGAAAAAAAGAAGAGGTATCAAGAGTGGTCTTTGATTATGTGAGGAAGGAGACTCTAGCTAGGGTACCAGAGCACAGACCTCTTGGCAATGCTGTGAAGTCCTGAAGAGGCAGTGAGAATGCCTTACTGAGTCCAGCTGGTTGTGGTCTGGGTTTTTTTGTGTGTCTTCCTGAGCTCGTGCTTCTGAACTGCAGTAAGTTTGGGATCGTTGAGTTCCCTGTGTACCGTCTCAGAGTGGAGGCTGCTGCATAGTTGTGTGTAGGCTGCCTGTTGTATTCAGGTTGTACTGAGAACTTTGTCAGATTGTTCCTGAGCAGTGATGAGGTGGAAGATGCTGATTTTGGGGGATGTCTGTGCTTGCCAGCAGGGCTGCTCTCCCCGGGGAGCTGCTGAGTGGGTTTATGTGTGGCCAGGAGCTGGATCAGTCTTTGCTTCCGAACCAATTAGCTTAATCCAGCACAAATCAGAGGAGGTTCCCAGGAGAGGCAGCTATTACAAAGGCAATCTGTCACGTTTTGTCCTTACTGTGATACTTAACCTGTGGATTCCCTGAGGGCGTGGGGGATTTTAACTGTTAGGACCCGTGGCTGAGTGCTTGGAGTATCCTTTTCCAGTTTGCCTGTGGATTGTTGCTCTTGTGTCCCTGTGAGAACATCCTTTGCTGAGAAATCATCTCTTCCCTTCTCCTGTGCTGCCCTGATGTGCCTGGGGCCTGTGATGCAGCGTGAGTCACACTGAGCCCTCCCTGGGTGGGGAGGGAGTGGGGGGGCTGCTCTCATCCTGCTGTGAGCTGTGCCCTGATGCTGCAACACGAGGCTGAAGGCCAAAGGGGGTGAAATTCTTGTTCCCAGTGCTCCTACAGCAGCACGTACCCTGCTTTGGTGTTTGGAGCTGCTGGTGGTGGGAAGGAGCCCGGGCCAAGGGGCTGTGAGTTGGGGTTTCCTTTCGGTGCCACCCTTGCTGCTCAGGCACACATCTCCCACTACCATATTTGTGCCCCATTTTCATACGGTGGTGAGGGGGGAAGGGGGGGGGGGAGTTTGAGCCTCATTTTGTCCACTCCCCATTTGGTATCTGGCTGTGCAGCGATGCCCAGCCCAGGGACCAGACAGCAGTGGCCGTGGGAGCCAGCAGGGCCACCCGAGCTTTAGGGTCCCTACATCCACCCGCACCCCACGCTCAGCACGGCCACCACGAGGCACTGGAAAGAAAGCAACGTGGAGCAAGCTCGGGCTCTTGTTAGCTGGCTGTATTTTGTTCTGTCACTGTCGCTGTCTCTTCTCACCCCACGCTTTGCAGCAGACAAGCAGCAGCACCGCGGGCCGTGGTTCTCATCGCTTTTTGTTACTCCATTCTTTCTGTCTGTGCTTTTTTGTGTGCGTGTTTCTTTTCCTCTCTCACTTGATCACTCCTCAAAGCTTTCTCCGAAGGAACGGCTGCCGGGCTCTCAGCGAGCAGGACACTACAGCAGAGCTCTGGGACGCGTGGGCTGCTCTCCTTCCTCCTCCTCCTCCTCCTCCCGCCTCGCAGCTGACTTGGTCGAGATAGTTTTCCAACTTTGTTTTTATTACAAAAATAATAAAAAGAAAAAAAAAAAAGGAAAAAAAAAAACAGCTCCAACTCTTTTACAAGGCATACAAAGAGATCTCTACAAGGGCAACACAAGCGCAAGGTGCTGAGGTACGAAAACCTGAGGTAGTTCTTTGTGTGTGTGTGTATGGGTGTTCTTGGAAGAAAAACTGCTGCGTCTCTTTCTTTCTCCAACGTTATGGAAATGTTTCTTTTTTTTTCCTCCCTTCTTTCTCCCTCCAGCATGGGAAAAAAACCAAACAAACAAACCAAAAAGGGATTATTTGCCCCCAAAGAGCCCTGGGGGTGTTTGTTCTGTGTGGGCTGGGTTCGGGGTGCTAACACTGAGCACAGCTTTGTGTGGCAGTGACAGAGGGACAGCTCTGGGCTCTGTGAAGCAAGGAAAGGGTGCGTGACAGGAGAGGCTTCTCTGGTAGGAGACGGTATCCCTTGTGCTGGCTCATCCAGGCACTCCCCACGGCCCTTAAGAAACACTTGTTTAATGCTTGCCGTTCCTTACAACTCTGCACCTACTGGACTAGCTCCTTTCCTTAAGCCTAGAAAAGCCTGCTTCGACTAAAAAACATAAACGTCCCACCCCTCTGACAGTTAAAAAAAAAAAAAAAAAAAAAAAAAAAAGCTTAGAAAAAAAAATTAAAAACCGGCATTAGTTTTGTTATTGATATATTAATCCTAAAATATATTACCGGGTGCCGGGTGGGATCCTCCAGCCACAGCTGGCCAGGGAAGGGGTGTTTGGGGGGGGGGGAAAGGAAGTAAGAGAAACAAAAAAAACTCAAAACAACAAAATCCAAAACCCCTCTGCCTATGTTAGTCCAACTAAAGGGATAGCGTCAGGAATCGAGCCAGGTGGAGGCTGTGGGATGGGAGGCCGGGGGGCAGGGGGCCGTCCCCGAGCCCCGGGCTGCTCTTTGCTCTTTGGTTGCTCCCTGCCTGTGCTGGCAGGGGTACATTCATCGGCGGTGCTGGGCGGGAGCCTCACTTGCTGTGCTGCGAGGCAGGGGCTCCCTGAGCGTGTTTGTGCTCCTGCTGCTTCACCTGCTGGACGATTTCCCTGATCTTGCGCTGTGCAGTCTGGGGAGAAAGTGAAAGGCGGCAGTCAGGGGAGCCCAGGCTGCTCCAAATGCGTTTAATTCAGCGCTAGCACCACTGGGGAGAGCTGCTGAGACAGCAACAGTGCCTCCCAGAGACACCGCGAGAAGGATGCTCACACAGGGCCGTCCTCGGGGCAGGCAGCTGAACCTGGGGATGGGAGAGAAGAGGCCTCACCTGGCTGGCAAAGAAATGCCCAATGATCTTAACGATGACCTCCTCGTTCTCATCTGGGGTTTGGTCTCGTGGCACGATCACCTCTGCGCTCGTTAAGTTTTGCAGCTCGTTCACCTGCAGCAGAAGGCAGAGCCTGCACTGCCGGGGTGGCCGTCCCCAGGAGGACCCAGCCCCACTGCTGTGCCTGCCCTTACCGTTTTGCCACCTTTGCCTATCACGCGGCCAGCTGCAAAGGAAGGCACCTTAATGTGGGCTTCAAGCTTCACCTCTTCTTTCGGGTTGAAGAAGTTCTCTTCTTTCAGCTTCCCAAATATTCGCCCCTGGGCCTGCGGGAGGGAGACGTGAAACGCAGGAAAACAGCGGCGTCCCCCAGCACAAGCAGGGACCCCAGGGATGACCCCGAGTTGTGCTCCCAGCCCTGAGCACACCTTGAACTGTGCCTCGGGTGGCCCTGTGATGATGACCATCCGCTCGCTGGCATCGGGCCCTTCTGCCGGGGCAATCTGCAAAACAAAGGGGGCAGGAGTACAAGAGCAGCCCCTGCTTTACCAGACCTACCCAGGAGGGGCTGTTCCCAGAGCTCCATGGGGACACCTGGGTTTGCAGATGCTACCTAAGCCCCTCGTCCCCTCCAAGGAGGGGGTGAAGCAGCTCCTTGGCACTCCTGGTGCACATCCAGCCATTGCTACCCCTGCACCTGGAGAACATCACGGCATCCCCCACGCACGGGGATCCACACAGATTGCTGCAGGGACAGGACGGCCTCTGGGTGCCACCTCTCTGGGGGAGCCCTTTTCCCCCCCCCATAGTAGAGGAGAAAGCCAAACACAAGGCTGCTGCTCACCTTGATGGAGGCCCCTGCAAAGCGTGCCAGCTGCTTGATGTGCTGCCCCTTCTTCCCAATGATGGCCCCCACTGCCTGCGTCGGGATGAACAAGTTCACAACCTCCTGCTCCGGGAGCTGCCAGGGAGAGTGAGGGTTAATTCTTAACTCCTGCATTTTTCCACTTGCCACCCCCAGTACCCAAGCTAGTTGGCACCAGACCCCCAGAATCGTCCCAACCAGACCCTACCAAGCAGGAGCGTGGTGCTCTGCAGGGATAAGTGCTACCCTGGGCAGCATCCCTGCCCTGGGGACGGCAGAGAGGGACCTGTGGGGATGTGGGAGCACTTACGGGGTGCTGATGTGGGAAGGCACCAACTGGGGAGGCTCCGTACAGCCCCGAGAGGTACGCCGAGGAGCTCTGCGGGGGGGACAGGGAGCTGAGTCAGGGATGTCCCCATACCCCACAGCAGGGACATGGGGATGTCCCTCAGTCTGCAAAGCAACATCAAAACAATGCTGTGACCAACAGTGATCCTCGGTGAAGGCTGGGTTACAACTGAATCCATGAGCATTTCATGTCATGGATTCACGACGTGTTTCTCAGTGCCAGAGGGGAAAATGGTTGCACCAAGCTCGTGCTCCAGGCACGGGCATCATCTCCTGCACCACAGCACCCTGCCTAGCCCCAGGGGCACAGGGGAATTCAGCACTTCCACATTTCCCTCTCACACCATGAGCCTCCTTCCCTGTGCTCCACGCACCACACTTCTCCACAGCCTGGGGTTTGAGCCCCAGCTACTGTGCTCACCACTCTGACACTGACACGGAAGAAACAGGAGGAACAATTCCTTCTCAGGAAGAACAGTGAGGCACTGCACAGGGAGGTGGGGCAGCCACTGTCCCTGGAGGTGCTCCAGAGTTGTGGGGATGTGGCACTGAGGGACACAGTGGGGTGGGCTGGGGTTGGAGCTGGGGAATCTTGGATGTCTTTTCCAACTGTAATGATTTCTATGACTTCATGTGAAACAGAGGGTATTCATGGGCAAGGAACTGCCTGGGAACAAAATCCCTGTTTACACTGGCTTGCTCCTTGTTTCACCCTGGGAAATAGGCAGTTTTGGGTAAAGGAGTCCACAAGCCTGCCTGGAAGGAGAACTGAAAGCTGCTCCAGCCCACGAAGCAACAAATGCTGCTGCCAAATCAGATGCTTCAGCCTGGCTTTCACATCCTCTCCCAGGGACACACAGACAGGCAGAATGACCAAGCACCCTGTGGACATGAAGCGTGCTCTGACACCTCTGCTGCTCCAGAGACTGAAAGGATAAAAATGAAGGGAGGCCCCTTGCTTTTAGCTGCTCCAATGCTCCTCTGCCCTGAATTTAGCAATACCCAGAGGACAGGGACTCCTCTGGGTGTCACCACACATGGCCACAAGCCCCAGCGTCACACTCAGCCACCTTGCCACACCACAAGCCCAGTACAGGCTCAGCACTCACCGTTCTCCTCCTGCCACTCTGCTGCTGGCGTTGCCAGAAAAAGAAAACAGTACAAAAGTGAATTAACATGCGGTGAGGCATCCTCCCTGCATCTCAAGCATCCGAGCAGAGACACAGAGAGAGAAACAGACAGGGAGATGGGCTGGCTTCGCAGATTTGCACCCTATACAAGTGCTCTATAGGTGCTGGGGAACAGAAAAATGTTTTCCACCACCACAGGTGGATCCTGGCTCCAGCCCTTCCAGTCACTCAGGAACACTGCATGCACCTGAGCTCCCCTGGGTTGGCCCTGCCTGCCCACCAGGTGCTCCATCACTGCTTCAGGCTGTGACTGAGCATTTCCACTACTGTAAACAACACAGCTGAAACACATCTACATGTATCTCCTTCTGGAAAAGTCAGAAGAACCTGTGTCACATCAACAAGAGGCACAACTCTCAGAGTGTTAGGGCGAGTAGGAGATGCTGCTCCTCCCTGTCCCAGCTATGCTCTGCAGGTCCTGCCACAGTTCAGCCCCTCTCCGTGGCAGTGGGTCCACATCTGCAGGGCACCACCTGGCCATGATGCACGGAGTGCAGACAATGTGGGTAAAAAGCAGAGAACCTCCTTCAAGACATGGCAAGTCCTAGGCAGAGGTGAGACCGAGCTCTGTGCAACACCAGGATGCAGCTCACCTACCCGAGGAGAAAAACCCAAACCACGGGCATTCACCATCCTCTCCACACTGGGATGAACATCTTCCCAAACCAGCCAGGAGCTAGAGCTCTTGCTCAAGGATCCTCATGTGAGGAGCCACAGCACAACCCAACCCCGAGAGCTATGAGGGTGCCCACAAATGAGTCCCCACACCCCAAATTCTCATTCACTTACTGCAAAAGGGTGGTAGGGGGCGGCTGCGGCAGCGCCTCGAGCCCCCACTGAGGATGGGAGCATGGACAGCCCTGTTGAGAAGATCCCCAGAGCACTAAGGTTCAGTCCTGGGATCAGGTTGGCCTGCTGCTAGCGAAGTAAAGACACAGAGAGATGGGTAAACGGCTGAGTGGGCACTTGAGGCCCCGTCTGTAACGTAACATAACAGATGGTCGCCCCCAGCTCCATTTTTTTTCTGGTTGCAGTGGCTCTGAAGCAGGGGGATGTCAGAGGGGAGGGCTGGGAGCTTACGTTGACAGCCACAATGTCATTCTCATAGGCCTCTCGCAGCTTCTTCATGATCTCCACTTCGGCGTTGGAGCACGCCTCTGTGCTGCCCTTCACCGTGATGGTCCTCTCGGGGTTATAAATAGTTAAATCCTGCAAACTAGCCCACATTCAGACAAAACAGGAGACCTCGTTACACTTCACACCAAAAAAAAAAGGAGAACTATCAAAGCAGAGAATAGGGATCACCCTCAGGACAGCTGGGGACTGGGTGCTGTGCTCCTCCTCGATGCCACCACCCATCCCCACGAGCACAGGAGGACGTGGCTGTGGGGTTCAGTGGGTGGGGGGAACTGCCTGGTGCTGCCCAGCACTCACGGTGAAATGGTGATCTTCGTGCCAGTGTCCTGCTCAATCTTCTTGAGGTTGCGGCCCTCCTTGCCGATCAGCCTCCCCACCAGGCTGTTATGTGCTAGGATTTTCAAGGGGATCTCTTCTGCTCTAAAAGATAGGGAAAAAAAAAAACCAAATCTCAAAGCCCAGTAGGCCCAGAGACCCTTCTCCAGCAAAGGGCAACGGCAACCCGCAGAAGGAACAGAACCCCACTGCACCTACACACTCTGTAGAGCCACGTGGACCCCACAGCACCACCCAGGGACACTTACGATTTGGTTTCATCAGCTTCCTTCTGCATGATATCAAGAATCATGCGGCACGCCTCGGAGCAGCCCTCTGGTGTGGCATGGATGGTGATGGGCTTCTCGGCAGCGCCAGCATTCTCCTTCCGATGGATGTCTACCCTATGGCACAACAAGCAGCAGAAAGAAGGCCCTGAGGCGGGGCTGGTGTTGCAGGAAGGTATCTGAGAGTACAGTACTCAGCTTGCTAAACACAGGCTCATTCCAACACCTGCTCTGTCTTTGGGCAAAGCTGACGTGCATCTACTGCCCCTTGGAAGCAGCGTTTCACTTCCGCTGGCTTAGATTGCATCCGGCCTGCGTGTGCCTCTGCCATCTGCCTTGGGATGTCAACCCCCATCCAACGACACGCCGAGATGGGGCCAAGCAGACCCCCTCCAGACAGAGCCCTCAGCAGCCAGCTCTGTCCCTGCGGCTCGTCCCGCTGCTGCAGGCTCACAGCCCTGCAGCCAACCTCAATCTCACTGCAGCAACACCTGAGGCTGTGCAGTACCGCCGCGTCCTCCGGGACGGAGGGACGACTTACCCGTGGTTTCTACGGCCTGGAGTCACACGTGCACGTTAACAACAGCGCTTGTACTCACGCCCTTCCATGTGAGACCAGAAAGCTTTCCCCTGCGCACCGGCCGAGCCCGTGCTCAATCTCCTCGCTCCTCCCTCGGCAGGTGGCAGGAAGGAGGCACGGGCCTCACCGTGCCTGGCAAGGGCCCTGAGAGAGAGGAGAGAGGAAAGCAGGGTAGGAGACTCCCAGGCACGAACCACACATCTTGAAGAACAGCTTTCCTCCTTCTCCACGCACTGTGGTCCCACCAGCGGGCAGCTCGGCGCAGCCATCTTGCTGCTGGCTGTGAGTGTGGCCGCCATCTTGCAGCCAGCCCCAGTCTCCTTGGAAGACGCCATACTTGCTGTTAATTATGCAACCGTCATCAGTGTCACGGGTTCAGCTCCGTCGTGGCACCCGCTGGCAACAGCAAAGTTCTTGCTTTCCTAAGAGGTCCACATCCCAACCATGGCTGTTTGTGGGTGCTGCAGGGCAAGCAAGGCTTACAGCCCCTGGGTTGTAGTGTGAAGGTGTCCCCCAGCACAACATGTGGGTGATGGGAGGGGTCGTGGCAGTTCACACGCGTCATCTCCTCCAGGAGCCCGCTGGCCAGCACACAGGACCACGAAGGCTTCATCTGCAGGGAAAAGGAGCAGCCAGGCAAACCTCCCCTGAGCTAAAAGAGTGGACTCCAGCAGCTTTGAAAGGAACCTGGGGGAGGTTTCTGCCAAGCACTGAAGAGAAGCAGAATCCGATGGCTTGGCAGACTGCGTCACTTCGACTGATCTACAACGCTGCCTAGAACTGCTCAGGTAGGACACAGGTCCTGGTTGGATTGTGCCAAGAAGTTCTGGTTGATGTCATCTCTGCTTCAGTTGTGCCTGTGGAGCACGGTGACCGAGCTGCTTGCTGTCACTCACATGTGACACCTTCCAAGCTGCCCCAGGCTGTGGAGCTCCATCACGTTGACTTGGAGGACTTGCTGCTTCAAAGGCCTGATGCAGCGCTCAGCCAGCACGGGGACATCCCCAGCCACCTTGTGACACCGAGTGCCACCAGAGGGGAACAACAGGTCTGTGCTTCAGGGTGGTGCTGCTGCGTTACACCACCTCGGTGTGACTGCTGGGGGGTACAAGGAGGAACCTGTGGCCACCACAAAGAGAACAGAGCTGGGCAGCTTCTTGATCCCACAGGCAGCTGAAGCTGGCGGAGATGGGGCACACGGCTGTGCCCCAGTACCAAAGAGGGGCTCAGAGCCACAAACGAGCTGGGTGGAAGCTCCAAAACAACGAGAATCCAAAGTGAAACACGGGGCAGGATTCCTGCTGGCCTGCAACCCATCCCAAATGTGGATGTGTCAGGATCAGCTCAGTCTGCCGAGAGGAGACGGAACACCAGGAACGGGCTGCTGCATCCAGGCACGTCCTCCCCACAGGGCCGGAGGGCAACGGGCATCCCAGCACATCCCAGGGCTGATAGTGTGTAGGTCCAGTACAGAGCGAGGATGGATAAGGGGACAGCCATGCAAGAGGATGCCTGGGATTGGTTTTGTCCCCAGAGCTCAGGAAGCATCTCCGGCCACTGCCAAGCATGGAGGAGGGCATGGGAAGCCTACACCTCTGCAGCAGACACTGCCCACACAGCAGCGTTTTGGGGCGGAAATCAGGGCTTGCAGAGGAAAACTTTCCAGTCTCAGGTGGCAAGAGCGAGGGCACACCCACTGCCAAACACACCCAGGGACTCACCTGGACAAGAAGGGCTGTGATTGGCCCCAACAAGGCACACGTTGCAGCTGGGAGGGCAGCAGGTGCCTTCACAGCTGCGAGGTGGCCACATTCCCCTCCTTACGGCGCTGCCCTCTCTCCATACAAACCTCTTTCTGTCAACCAGGACACCTCTAAAACCCAGTGCCCACAAGCTCTGGGAGCAGGGGATGGTGGCAAACAAGAAGAGCAGAGCTTGAGCTCCGAGTTCAGCCCAAGGCACGCATGCACACAGATCTTCAAACATTTCTCTTACCCAGGCTGGAGGTTAACTTTTCATAGCAGGACGGGCACCAGTCTTTGCCTACTGCTGGCAGGGGAGAGCACCAGCAAAGAGAGCATCCTCCTGAGCTATGCTGAGTGCTACACCACTCTGCTCTGCAGACCACGGGGCCACACGCACTGGAGACCTTATTACAGAGATCTGCAGTGGTCAGCATGTTTTGGAGACAGCTGAGCACCAGCTGGGGCTGGAAGGAATTGGGCTCAAGCAGATGCACTATTAAGGTCTAAATCATTTCCTCTAAAAGCTCCTCTGAGAAACAGGACGCCCTGGAGGATGTTCTGGTACAGGAGGCTCATGTCCTGTGGGATCAGCGGGCTCAGGACGATGAACACGGGAGAAGACAGCTTTGGGTTAAACACAAACAAATCTGGGCAGGAACAAAGCGTGCAGGAAAACCATGCAATCAATGTAAACATCGACACGAGAAACATGGAAAACTTCACCAGGACAGTCCTTTCGTTGCCTTTTTTTTTTCCTTTTTTTCTTCCAAAATAAAAGCATCAGCGTGGAAAAAAAAAGGCTTCAAATTGATACGAAAAGCACAACTTTCACACAATGCCTGCGCAGCGCCCCATCTACCCCTGTCTGACATGCCCAACCATTACAGAGCACTAATAAGGAGCAAATCCCATGGGCAAAGATAGTCACCATCTCTACGATCCCCATTTTACCCCCAGATCTGCCTATTTTCTCCCAAGGCTCAAGCCCAAGCTACGTTCTCAGGGCGAGAGCTCTGTGACCCAAGTGATGCTGCCAGCACATCCGTATTGGGGTTGGCACTGGGGCAGTGCTCTCCTGCTTCGTAAAGCACCAAGCTTTAAAGTCCCCATTTCTGTCTATTTACAGTATGTGCTCCCCGTTGAGAGCCCTGCTGGAAGCAGGCTCACCCCAGGCCAGCAAAGATGCATCTGGGATGTCGGGTTGACCTGGTCAACCCCACGGGGCTACACAGCAATAGGACAGGCTGACTGCCTTCTGCTGAAGCTAACATCCCAAAAACACAATGTCTGCCAACAGTCAAAAGCAAGGGGACCTACAGAGTCCTGCGGAAGGAAAGAAAACCATTCGAGGTACTTACTTGGACTGGGTTTGCTTAGTTAGGTTCTTTATGGTCAAGCCCTCCTTTCCTATGATCGCACCAACAAACTGCGTGGGCACCAGCATCCGCAGTGGGAAATCGAGCGCTTTGGGCTGCGAGGAGCCCCCCACGGAGGAGCCCTGCTCCCTGGAAGCGTGGCCCCCGCGGCGGGATCGCTGGGGGGGCGGAGGGGAGCTCACCTCTTCGTCCGGGATGTAGGAAACCTTGAAGGAATAGCTCTCAAGCTGGTGGCCGCTGAGCTTCTCAAGTGCTCTGCAAGGCAGGGAGACAAGGGGATGGTGAGGGGTTGCCTTCTAGAAGGCAGTTAGATGCTCCTGGGAGCAGGAGTGGGGTTTTTGGCAATTTGGGTCTCCAACTTGAGTTGTCTCCAGGTGCAATAGGACTCCCACCACCACAGAGGTTCTTCAGCACCTCTCCTGCATCTTCCTCTCAATATTCCTCCTTCCCAGCCACTCAGGCTGGTCATACTGGTGGTAACACAGCACATTCCCAGTTCAGGTCTGGACTTTCAAGCTGGGAAGACAACTCCTTGCTCATATGACCTGATAGGCTTGTTGAAAAGATGGAGTGTGGAGGGCACTGCAAGTGGACACAGCTGAGAGCTGAGGCCAGGAGAAGGCACAGAGGGGACAAGCACAGGGCCATGGGGGCAGCCCTAAAGGCACCTGAAGCTCTATGAGCTTAAAAACAACCCAAAGAGGCTGCAAGCTTGGGAAATGTAATTGGGCTTTGCTGCTAGAATTCACGTGGTCAGCTGGAGATCTGTCCTGCCTGGAAGGTCCACAGTGAGGGCAATGGGGCTGGGACCATCCCAGGTCTGCCCTCCCTTGATGCTGAATGGCTACAGCTCTCCATGGGAAACGCCACAGCAACGAGAACAAAACTTCTCCTTATCACATGGAGGCACATCAGCCTCCATCTGTTCTTTGGCTCGTGGAAAGAAGCAAACGTGGCTGGTAGGGCTAACCCCTGGCCACGCATAGTGCTTCACCACGTTTCCAGGACAGAAAGAAAAGAAAGACAAAAGAGAAGAAAAAAAAAAGGCTACTTACACTTTTGCTTCTTCTTTTGTTGCATATGTGACGTTGACAACTGCTGTTTCTGTGTCTGTGTTAACTGGGGAAAAAACAAGACAGGGAGTGTCAGGGCACAGCACTCCATCCCTTGGTACCCCATGTCTGCAGCAGAAGGCAAACTATTTCCTAATCACTGGGAAAACCACATTTAGGTTTGCTAAGAGTGGCTCTTTCAGCATGGGATCAGCACTGGGGCACAGATGGGGACCACACTGAGAAGGGAATCATGGAGCACCCGGCGTGGGAAGGAGTACATGGGGATCAATGAGCCCAGCTCTTGGCTCCACACAGTGCCACCCAAAATCCAAACCCTATATCTGAGGACAGAAAGACCAAACCACCTTACCTTGCTCTACGTTCTCCACTGTCCCATACTGAGCCAAGAGACCATCCAGCACCTGGGGAGAGAACAGCGAGTGGGAAGTGTGGGGCAGGAGCCAGTCAGGCTCACGTCTTGCTCCACCCCCAACCTCCTCCCAAAGTAAGTTTCGGGATGAGCCATTTCCAGGAGGACTCTTCTGCTCCTCAGGGCCATTTCCAATCCATCTCCACCCAAAAGCTCCACCACCTTCGCCCATCCACACCCCATCACCTCAGAGTGACCAGAAAAGGGCAGCAGCAGGGAGCCCAGCTCCCAGCTAGGATTACTGGAAGGTAAATAAATGGAGGACCACATGCAGACCAGTTCTACGGGTGCTTTGAGGGAGCACAGAACGAGCGTGGAGCTTCTCACCTCCCACTGCAGGTGCGGGGGGATGTTTCGGATCTGGATCTTTCTGCTTCTGCAAAGAAAAAGCCCCGAGTTGTGGTGGTGGGTGGGCAGCTTTCCGGGAAGGAGACAGCAGGAGCCCCCCAAAGCACCCCACTACCCAGAGAGCCCCAGGGGAGAGCCCTGAGCCCGGCCCCGGCCACCTCCTGCTGGGCCTGAAGCCATCTCAGGAAAGCTCCATCCCCACGCAGCTAATGTGTTTCCAAGGAAACCTCTCGACACAGCCTCCACGCACCACAGCAGCACAGGATGCAGGCACACACCTGCCCGCAGCGCCCAGGTGCCACCACCACACAGCCCCCGTGTCCACACATTCCTCCCTCTGGGTCTCCTGCACCTCACCTCTGTGCTTTAACAGACGTTATTTTCCCCCCTTTTTGCTGCCATTTTCAGCCCAGAGCATCTCATGGAGCCGCCTTTCTCTGCGGCTGCACGAGTGCTCAGCCCGGTGCAGGGAATCTGCAGCCAGCAGCAAGAGGTTGTGCAAAACTCTGCCTTTCCTTGGGCAAGCTCCAGGTGGAGGCATGCTGGGGACGTGATGCTTTGGGTCACCGTTCCCAAAATGCTTTTGCAAAACACCGCTAATTCACAGCCCCTTTCTGTGACCCTCTCCACACTGCAGGTCCCTCTGATGGGGGCTCTGCCAATAAAAGAAATGGGAGTACTGGAAGACATGGGGAAGCTACAGCCACGCTGTCTGCTACGGCATTACCAAGCCCTGATCCCTCAAGTGGCCACAAACTCCTGCCCCAGTGGTCACCAGGGGGGTTTCATGGTTGGGGGCACAGCTGCAAGCTCCTTGTGTGGCGAGGAGCAAGATTCATCCCATCCCACCCCACTACACCCAATATCACCGCGCTCAATCTCATCCCATCCCATCCACCTCACTGCATCCCCACTCATCCTTATCCTTCCCAGTCCACCCATCCTGCTTCATCCCACTCCAGCCCATCCCATCACACTCATCCCGCAGCATCCCACCTGCCCCATCACACCGCGACACATCTCCATCCCGGTTCATCCCACCCACATAATCAGAGCTGTAGGGGTTGGAGGGAACCTCTCGAGATCATTTAGTCCAAGCCCCTGTTAAAACAGGCTCCCTACAGTGACAGCCCACCCCATCCCACCCCACCACTTCCCATCCCACTATTTCCTCTGCTGTACATCAATTCCCTGCTTGAAGCAGTGTTGGACTGTGTAACAGCCACCACTCCCGACCTGAGGGTTATTTTATTAACCATCATCATTGTTTTTATTAATTCCCATCTCTGAGGGGACCTCAGGCTAATTTAAGCCCCCTCCAAACTCCAACAGCAGACCCCACCTGCACCCTACCTGCTTCACAGCAGGCTGGGAGGAATCAATTACACCAATGCCCACCATCCCCAGCGATGGCTTACGGATGAGCACTGCCAGCCCCACAGCAGAAAACTGCCCTCTGCTTGGAGGAATGGGTAAATCCTTTGTGTGGGCACACGAGCAAAGCCTGCCCTTCCCACAGCTTTGCCCAAACAAATCCCAAACACACGAGGAGAAATAAAAAACAACCAAGCAAGCACCAGCATCAGGTGTTAAAACCACAGGTAACTCGGGGTGACACTGACCTGTGCTGTTCCCAAACAATGGGGTCTGCTGGTCCCCCCTCCTCCTGCTCGAGGGTTCCCACTGGGGTGTGGGGTTTGTGTGGGGAGGGGCATCGCTGTCCCACATCCAGCAGCACAGTGCCTGAAGGCATTAAGGTCCCCCCGCACACGTGACAGCGCAGCCCCGGGGACGCATTAGCGCGGGGCTGAGCAGTGGTGTCCATCTGCCGTGGTTTTTCCAGATTAAGGGGGGGGTGGGGGAAAGAAAAAGAAAACAAACCCACGCCCTCCATGTTATCCCTTTCCTCCACGGTGTTTTCTTCCCAGCCCCAACCCCAGAGGTGGCCGTGGCCACGTGCTGTGCCATGGGGAGGGATGGTGGCAGCAGGAGCCCTGGGCTGGGCATGGTGGTAGGAGCAGAACCCACGCAGGGCTCTACACCACCATAAATACAGAACATCACACGAGAGCACCGCACCACAATCAGTGCGTGTGTCCCCGCTGCAGCATCGCCTCCCTCTGATTTGCCCTGTATGAAAAATCAGGGGCACTCAGGGGGTCCCAGTGACCCCCAGCATGGAGCTCCCCCCCAGTACAGGAGTAATTCCTGCTGGAAGCCGGGAATTCGTTTGGAATCGATTTTTTCCTTAAAAAAATAAACCCAAAAAAAACGAAACAAAAAAAAAAGCAACCAAGAATCCTTTAAAAACAATTCAGCTGGTGGGAGCAGAAAAGAACCCCCCCCCCCTCCCCACTGACCCTCCTGGGGCAGCAATGGGGCTGTGTGGCCCTGCAGTGGCACACGGAGCACTGGGACACGGGCAGTGCTGCAGTGCCCAGGCAGGACCTCGGGTATTCCACTACCATCAGCATTATCATCACCATGATTATCACAATTAATACCATGATTACGATCACTGCAGCTGTATTACTGTTATGCCCCATCTCTCCCTACCAGAAGGATGCTCACCTCACCCCTACGGGCACACCAACAGCGCACCCCGAGCCCCCCCCCCCCCCCCCAAAATTCCCAAATACTCGGCCAGAATGGGAAAAACCCCGAAGTTTTATAACACGCAGACACGCGCGAACCCGACGGCACTACCACCGATTCTCAACTCGCAAACCACGAACTGAGCTACGGGGACGCGCGGATGCGGCATCGAGAGCACATCGCTGCGGCTCCTCCCCCCCACCCAGGAGCGCCGATGTCCCCGAGCCCACCGGAGGGGAAGGGAGGAGGGAGCCCCGCAGGCTCAGCCCGCAGCCCTCGCTTCGTGGGGAAAACGCGAGCTGGGGCCGCGATGCTGCGGGGCACACGGCGCTCACTCCGGGCTCGTTACGGAGCGGAGAGCTGCGGCCCACGCGGGGCAGGAGGGATGTCCCCCCCACGGGTGGGACGTGGGGAGGGGGATGCGGACACCCCCTCCCCTCTTGGCGCTGCCGTCCCGTCCCGTGTTCCCACCCCCCCCTCCTCTCCGCGCGGCGCTTCGCGGAGCGAAAGTAAAAGCGGGCGCCGCTCCCGCGCCCCCCCCCACGCATGTGCGCGCGTGTGTGCATATACACAGCCCCGCGTCCGTCGTCCCCCCCTCCCTCCTCTCAGCTCCCCGCTCACCTGAGCTTTTTGGGCACGGAGTAATCCACCTCCAGCACTTTACCGTGCAGCTCCGCTTTACCTGCGGGGAAAACGCGCTCAGTACCTCGACCCCCCAACCCCCCCTCAGGCCGACCCCAGGCGAAGCCTTTCCCTGGGCACCCCCGCGCCGCGTGTCCCACATCCCCAGTTCATCACCCCCTCCCCACAGAACACGGCCCCACGGCGCTGCTCCCACCCCCCCCTCTCCTCCGCCCGCGGCCGCCGCGCCGCCCCCCCCTGCCGCCCCTTCGGCCGCCTCCTGCTCCGCGCCCCCGGCGAGTTGGGGCAGCGCACCTCGTAAAATGGTACCCGGGGCCGGGGGGGGGCCGAGGGGGGGCCCGGCTTCGGGCTCCACCGTTCGGTCGCCCCTCAATAAAATCGGAGAAAAAAATCAGCGAAAAATTCGTAGGGGCCGAAGAAACCGGGAAAGGGGGGGGGGGTTAGAGGGGGGGAAGAGAGGGGCGGCCCCGGGGTATGAGGGTGGGGGGATCCCGGAGTTTGAACGAGGAACGGGCACAGCGGAGCGGGGGGGGGGGGGGGGGGGGGGGGGAGCGCTCACCCGAGAGGGTCTCGATAGCGCGGATGGCCCAGTTCTGGTCCGGGTAATCCACGAAGGCGTAGCCGGACTTGAGCAGGACCTGGCCGGCCAGGGGCAGCTTCCTGTCGCCGAAGAGCTGCCGGAGATCGTCGGCGGTAGCGGCGGGGCTGAGGTTGCCGATGTAGAGCTTGTTCATCCTCCGGCGCTTCATGGGGAGCCCCGCGGCTCCTCCCGCCCCGGCGGACGGAGATGAGCGCCGGGCACCGCGCGGCGCTGCGCCACCCGCCCGGCCGAGCCCGCGGCAGCCCTGCAACAGCGCCCCGCCGCCGGGCAGCGGGCGGAGCCGCGCCGAGCCGAGCCGAGCCCAGCCCGGCCCCAGCCGCCTCCACGGCACCGCCGAGACCCCCGCCGCCGCCCCCAGCCCCACCGCCGCACGTGGAGACGCGGCCCCCCCCCTTCCCCCCCGGCGGGGATGGGCCGTGCTATCCCCGCCTCGAGGAGGGAGCGGGCAAGGGGTGAGATGGAGGGAAAGTGGGGAGGTGGGAGAGAGGGAAGAAAGTGAAAGGGAGGGGGGGAAGGGGTGAAAGAGAGGAGGAAGGGAAGGGAAGAAAAGGGGAGGGGAAGAGGAGGCTGGAAATGGGAAAAGGGAAGGAAAAGGGAAAGAAATGGAGGAAATGGGACGACAAAATGGAAAAGAGGGGGAAAGGGGGGAAAGGGGGGAAAGGAAAAGAGGGGGAAAGGGGGGAAAGGAAAAGAGGGGGAAAGGGGGGAAAGGAAAAGAGGGGGAAAGGGGGGAAAGGAAAAGAGGGGGAAAGGGAAAAATTGAAAGGAAAGAAAAAGGAAGGGGGAAAATGAGAATGAAAGAAGTGGAAGAAAAAAGAGAGGGAGAGAAATAAGTGAAAGAATGGGAAGAAAAAATGAAGAGTGATAAATTGAAAAGGGAAAAGGACAGGAAAAAAGGAACAGGGAAGGGAAAGAAGAAAAAAGGAGGAAAAGTGAGAGAAATGGGAAGAGGGAATGGAGTAAGAACAAAAGAAGGGAAACTGAAAGAAGGGGAAAGGAATAGAAAAGATAAAGGAAGGGAAAGAAGAAATGGAAAAGGAAAGATTGGAAAGAAGGAAAAGGAACAGAAAAAAAGGGAAAAGTGAAAGGAAAAAAGGAAGGAAAAGAGATTGAAAAGGATAAGAAAGAAGGGACAGAAAAAAAGAAAAGGAATGGAAGAGGTGAATTGAAAAAAGCAAATGAAAAGGAGGAAAATAAAGAAGGGAAATAATGAGAAGGGAAAGAAAAGGAAAGAAAATTCAAAGTTAAGGTAGGAAGAAATAGAAGAAATGGAAAAAAGGAATGATAAAAGGGAAAAAAAGGAAAAGAATGGGAAAAAATAAAGAAAAATGAAAGAAAAGTTGTAAAAGAAAAGAAAAAAAAATGAAAGGGGAAAAAAAAGAAAAAGGAAGGACACCCACGGAAGCCCACGGCCAGTGTGCTGCTTTGGAGACCACTGCCACACACGCCTCCAGCAGCACAGCAAAGCCCCTAGGCTGACACCCAGCAGTGCTCATTCCTGAGGGCTGCCCTGCTGGGTGCGGGCACCCCAAGCAACAGGAGCTGCTGCTGCCTCACCCCTCCTGCGACCACAAGGCCGTGAGTGGAGCCTGAATGAAGGCGCGTGGACCCCAGCCTGGCGGGAGGGAACAAGTGTCCTTGGAGGCTGCCAGCTGGCCTCAGCCGGCGGCCGTGGGGCGAAGGGCAGGGAGCAGATCCCCTGGGCGTGCAGCCGGGCTGATGGGAGCAAAGCCCCTTCCCCGCTCGTGGCCGTGTCGTGCTGAGGTGGGGTAGGAATAGCGGTGACGGGTGCTCGATGCCACGCGTACAGCAAAAATAGACGCGGTCGGACTGCGATGATGCAAAGCCAGAAGAATCCTTTCTCCTCCGATTTCTTCTTCTTCGCTCCCGGCGCAGCTCCTGCCCGGGCTCAGCATCGGGAGCAGCCCCGTGGGGAGGGAGGGTGGCAGGAGCCGGTGCTTCTCATCCCCCTGCCTGTGATTTCTGGTCTTGCAGAAGGAGCTCGCTGCCTTCCCAGAGTTCCGATGGACCTTACAACGAGGTGCAGGACCCAGGTTTCATTCCGGGAGCGGTGCAATGAGATCGTGCCTCTCTAAGAAAACGTAGGCTGCGTGACACATCTGGGAGGCAGCAGAGAGATTAAAAAAAAAAAGGAGGAAAAAATAAAAAGGTGAGAGCAAGGGAGGGATTGTTTAGTCTGGAGGAGGAGAAGATAGCAGGCTCGCGCTGCGTGTGCTTTGAAAATTCAGGAGAGAAGGGAGCTTGTGGGTGATGGGACACAGGACAGGAGGATCTGGGGACATTCCTTGGCTGGAGGTGCTGGGAGCAGGCGGACAAACATCTGCCAGAGGAGCAGTGCCATACAAAAGGCATCAAATAGTCCCCACATAACCCTTCCATGCCCCAAACCAACTGGGCTCCTTTGCATGCTGACTTATCTTCTCTTTCTGGGCAAGCAGCAGCAGCAACTTCGCATGCCTGCAGCCACAAAAGCGTGTTGGATGTGGATGTGGTTTCTGACAGGTATTTATGCCCCAAGAGAGCCTGAAGCACACGTCAAGGACCCACGGGCTCAATGTAGAGCAAATCCAGCACAGCCAGGGAGAGTCTGAGAAACACAGCACCGATTTCATAGATCCAACTTGCTGGTCGTGCCTGAGCTAGCAAGGGATGGAACTGTGACACAAGCATCTCCTTTTCCCAAATCTCTGTGCATCCATTCCTAGCAGAGTTACACAGTGTCAAGGAACACCACTGTGATGGTGACGTTAGCACTCTGCTCTCAGGTCACAGCAATGAACTTCTCTGAAACCATCCTTCGGGCTTTTAGAAATCTCCTAGTGTGAAAATGAGCAGCTGCTGTAGAAAGGAGGGAAGAACTGCAGTCACCAGCACAGAAATCCTAGAGGTGGACCGTGAGGATCTTCAGGAATTACACCTTCCCTGGGGAAGAGCACAACCAAGACACAGCAGAGACTGCCAGCAGGGATGTGCTGACAGCTCTTCCACAACAGCCCAGAGGATTTTGGTGGCTGTCCTAACGTGACCTAAAGGGATGAACATCTAGGACTGAATCTCTGAAGGAAAAGCCATGTCCCAGAGATGCACACCCAGGACACCCGCACAACCCTCTACTTTTATGCTGGGGTTACTGGGACTGATACACAAACAACAGAACTACCCAAACACAAATTAGGGAGCTGTGATACAGCACCCCATGTGTGGAGGTGCAGCTAGATCAGCCAGGCCAGCACAGGGACCCCAGCCCCTCCTCACGCTCAAGGGAGAGCAGAGATGCTGCACCAGTGGGAAGATACCCCTACCCACTGCAGGAGTCTCTGAAGGTCCCTTCCAATCTGAACCATACTGTGATTCTGAGAACGCCTGATCTTCACAGGGTTAGAGGCACAAACATTCCCTGGTTTCCTTAGGACCTGAAAGCCTGGCAGCTCCTCACCCAGCTGACACCTTGGCTCTGCAGCTCTTCATCCACCCCCAGCGCAGACCTTGACCTGCATAACAGCAGCTACTGATCAGCTTTTCCTGTAACATTTCCATGGTTTTGTTTTCCATACACTTGTAAGACTTTGCTTGCTGCAGTCTCTGCAGGAAAGAGGGTCAAGGCAGGGCGCTTTGCATCCACCAAACAGATGTTGCTCTGACTGTGCTATGGCACTGCAACTCAGCATCACCAGTGGCATCTCCCGAGCAGGGCTTGAAGGAGTCTTCTCAGCAGCTCGCACAGAAAAGCATCTATACTTTGTATCTCCCACTGTGGCAGAGGTCAGGGCTATCCCCATGCAGCATTTCCACGCCGCATTTTCCTCCTTTCCTGCAGTCTCCAGTGCACAGATGCGTTGCCACCACCCAGCCCCTCCTGAGGTTCAGGATGAGCTTCTCCCTGCTCGGTGCTGGCAGAGCACGGGGACATCCCGCAGTGATTCAGGCGTGTTCCCGAAGTGCATCGCATGCCACAGCGATCTGTCACTCCAGCCAAACAGGGCAGCATTACACACGCCGGGGAGCATCTCACCAGGGGCTGTTTCTGAGCTTGACAAGCAGCTCAAGTGATTCAGCAGCAGGAAACACCCAGATAAGGGCTCTTCTGATAGCAGGGCATATCCTGACCAGCTCTGGATGTAGCTGATCCTTCTGGCACGGATCTTGGACTTCCCAGAACTAGCAGGTGTAACAGCATGAGGTAGGAGTGGGAAGATGCTCTTCCAGCAGCAACAGGTCATCAAACTGAGCTGCCAGCTTAATGGAGTCAAACGGTGTACAAGATAGTGACTAACAAAACGTGGTCCAAAGAACAACCAACTTCCCCACTCCACAAAGCAAGGAAGTCTGCAACACAGTGACTCCACTTCTAGGTGGAAAGCTCATTCTTGTGTCTGTAACCCAGCCCTAGAGATGGCACTGATGGGGAACAGCGTGCAGGCATTCGAGCTGCAATGGGTAAGTGGCTGCACACCATTTTCCAGCATAGAACAGTGCTACACAGCAGGCTTGGATGGAGGTGTGGGCTGGGTTAGGGAGATTATTACTGCTAACTTGCATTAAAAACAATTAGTGCTGAAGAGTTGTTGACAATTCTTACAGATAGACAATAAAAACTGAAATAAAATAGAATACCTCAGTAGCTGTAGAAACTTCCCTTTGCAAGATGTTCAGCACACTGATGTCAATATTCCTGGCCTCTGCAACGATGCTGCAGTTAGGGCTAATTTCTTCAGGCCCTAGAATGCCATCTCTGACTTCACACACTGGCACAGAATGTGCTGAAACGTGCTTCAGAGAGCAAAAGGGGAAAGCAAGTTTTTTCCTACATCAGTACAGAACATAACTGAGTTCAGAAATAAGCATACTGCTACTCCTATGTGAAATACTCACTGTAAACCAATGTGGAAAGCTCAATGCATTTTCTACCACGTAGTAAAAAATAATTAGCTCATGGATCCAACTACACAGACTCACTGTGCAGTTGAGATGGTATATGCCTGGTCTTCTGACACTCTAACACGTAACCTCATAGCTGAAAACCAAAATGAGTGATGTAATGCCAAGTTTAGAAGTGAAAAACGGTCTCTAGGGGCAGTTAATGAGGAACCAGAAATGAAATCTGTCCTTCACAGGACAACAAATGTTTGTCCCTGAAAAGAATTGGGGTGTAGTGCCTGCTAAACTGAAGCATTTGGAGAGGGGACTGAAGCAAGCTCACACCCATTCTTACTGCTTACATCCCAACTTGTGGTGGCCTTGGTGGCACTCTCTATTGCTGAGTCTCAGCACAGCAGATCATACAGCCATGGTTTGTATTCTCAGGGTAAGACTGCAGTAACAAGTTCCCAGTCATTGATCTCCTTCTCCAGTGCAACCTCACAGAAGAAACTCTATGACTTTAGGAAGTCCTCAGACTTCCTACACTAAAACTGCACTTTACTCAAGACACAGGTCCACATATGCTTCTGGGCTGGGGGGAAGCTCTAGTTAGGCATAGTTATTGCACATATATCCCTTTAAGTGTATGATATTCATGAATCCAAGTAAGCAAAAATGGTTACTTCTGACTGCTTTAAGTAGAAAATGGAAAGAAAAGCATCTTTTGAGTTCTATCGCCTCCAACATTTTACCCACATATGCAGATGTACTTTTAAGAAGAAAAAAGTGAAATCAACAGAGACTGTTATAACATTGCCTTTTTTTTTTTTTTTAAGTGTGTGGATATATCCACCTCCCAGGAAACCTTCTCCCCCTTCTGAGCTCTCCTGAGAGGATTACATGGGCTAAAGCATCTGCTAACAGCTCACCCCCCCTCAACCAAAGCTCAGCAGCATTACCGTGAGTTTCTAAGATGTCCTGCTCCTTGTGTACACCGTCACTGAATGATGCTCCTCCTGCTACTGTGCACGTTACACACGGACTTCTCTATGCACTGGGTTTACATACCTGAAGGTATTACAATTAGAAAACAATTACCCAACAACACAATCTTAATGTGAACTTTACTTATGGACTTTGTGCCACATCTTACGGGATACTGCATACATGTGGGGGTCCCTTTTCAACCCATAACTTGTCAAAAACACAGGGGAAAAAAAAATCAAACCTCTTTTTATTTTATTTTTCACTTTCTGAAAGCATTTTACACAGGTTTTGATCTTCAGAATACTTTGGAATCAGTAGAAAAAAACTAACTGAACAGTTTGTTTTTACAATAGAAACCTTTCAGGAGTCAAAATTGAGACTAAAAAAATACATGCAAAACATACTCCTTTCAAAACACAACTTGGAACAAAGCACCAAACTACACAAATATGCAGAATGAAACAGCATCACAGAAGTATTCTTCATAAAAGGTGTAAAAGTCACCTATTCACTAGGCACTGTTCACTTGTTTAAACAGAAGAGACAATAAAAATATTGTCCACAAACTCGCAATCTCAACTCAAAGGCTGTAGCTAGAAATTCCTCTACATGTCATGCTTTAATAGCGACCTGAAAGAAAAAAAATATACACAATTAGACCTCCAAATATTAACAGATCTCAAAAGTTAAGATTTCACCAGCACACCTCAAGCCTGCATTTCCTAAGAGCTCAGCTGTCTGTCAAAACTTACTATTCTGTAAGTTCCTTCACACAGAATAAGCACAAGCACATCAGACACAGGGCTGACATGTAGGCACACAGCAGCTACGTGCACTGTAACCATGGCTAAGGCCAGTTTCCCTCATCAGTAAAAGCATCATGCATCAGTAAAAGCACAGTTCCACCTGTTTTCCTTTGGACACCAATGATAAATATGAGAACACAGCACGTTCAATCTAAAGGTATCCATTACAAAGAGAACATGCTAGGAATGCTATTGTGTTTTATCCACTTTCTGCCAAAATACAGCTTTATCTGTCAGGAAAATAAGCAGTTTTGAAAAAAAGCACCATTTACATCCTGGATTGGGTTGCCTCCTCTTTTTCAAGTTGCATCAGGAAATTTAATTCCAGTATCAGAACCTGTGAGGCTTGGAAGTTTGGCTTTACTGTCCTACACTCCACCAAACTCTCAACACGCTACAAACTGCTGTCCTATCAGTTGAGCAGAAAGAAAAGCTACCTCAGAGAAAGAACAAAAAGCAGCATTAGCTAGTTTGTTTTGTCTCAAACTAAATATTTGCTCTACCCTCAAGGTTGCAACTTGCTCAATGTAACTTTAAAGGGAACAGTGATTCGTAACAACAACAAAAAAAAAAAACCAACAAAAACCCCCACACTGAAATGGGAAAGCTCAAAGGAAGTTCAGGCAAAAAGGAAATCTGCTTTGGACATGAGAGTGCCAATATTACTTACGAGGTGAATAGGATCGAGATCTGGATCGAGATCTGTAGCCCCCTCGGCTGTAATATGGGGATGGTGATCTCCTCCTGTGAAAGAAGGCAACAGAAACAGTCCCTCTGGTAAATCCCGTGGCTGATGAGTGGCAGCAGCACTATGTAGATATTGTTATCTCAATCAATAGCGTACTCAGGAAAGCTAACAAGAGTACGAAGACCCGATCGACATTTCTACTGCAGAACAAAGCGAACATTTGAGTTTTACTAAATAGTTTTTTAATGAATAAAGGGCCTGATTAACATTACATTGGACCAATAAAGGAAATGAGCTCTCCTATATTCATGTTTGGCTATGTATGAGTTTTGTGTTTCAAGCCAAGAGCATCCCAAAGAAGCAGAAGAAACCCAATCATGCTAACTCTGAATTTAAAACACTTGTTCAGATTGATCCTTCCTCTAGAACAGCAGTCACTGCTGCCAACAAATCCCACCCTCACAATTCTAGGATACCCTTTAAATCCAAACACAGGTTTTTCAGTTCTTTGCCTAGTTCCCCTAATCCCCTTGACAGTCATTCAGAAAAACTGTTCAGGACATTAACTTCTTGGCACAGATCACAAGTTCCTCCTGTGTAAAGCTGCACTAACCTGCCTTCCTACCAACCACAGCCCTTCATCCAGCGATGGGGGAGCCTTTGAAATAAATTCCACCACTCACTCAAGATTCTCAAGCATTCAGCAGTTACCCAGTTGCTCTTACTGCATTTGAATATATACCCAAACTTGACTGAAACATCCCAAAGATGCCACGAAGAAGTAGTTCCTATTTTTTAACCAGACACCAAAAGCTTTCCTGGTGTACCTGTAAAACTGATCTCTGTCTTGAACAGCTCTCCATCCTCCTCCTCCACCACCACCGCCTCCTCTGTGAAAACAGAAGCAGAGCAGTTTTGAAAAGTTAAGAAAGAAGATCATACAAGTAAACAACATGCTCATTTTTGAAAATATTTGGAACCTTAACACTTCGTTATTTCCCTACTGCCTTCATTTTTGATTGCCAGGAATAAGCTGAATGCAGAAGCCAGTTGCAGTTGAAGAGGACTTGCACTCAGCTGATCAATATTCTATTTCACATCGCACTTTCCAACAAGCAGCAATTTCAGAGCAGTATGAAGCCTCTGCTTTCAGGAGCTTTTCAATTCTTAGATGCTTATTCATTCAAGGCATGCAATTCTATTTATTTTTTAAGTAGTGAGATCAGATCACTGCCCTAAGGAACGACCACCAAGTTGATACCATGGCTGAGGCAGACACCCTTAACACTTCATCATGCTTAAACAAAGGCTTCTTCAGAACAGTGGTACAACTTCTTATACAGAAGTCACCTAGAACTGAAGCAACAGGTCATAATATTTAGCCACTGAATGTTGTTTATTTGCTGCTTCCACACATTTAGACACAGCAAAGCACTGCAGGGAGGAGGCTGAATTGAGTTTGGATTATAGAACAAGTGTGATTATCACAGATCTCTCAAAGCTCAAAATGGTAATAATCATACATCAGACAAAATCCACACCGTTTCTAATCAACAGGTCTCCTATTCTACTTTTTCCCCCCTCCCAAAAAGAAGTCTGCATTTGGCAGATTGGGCAGTATGCATATTTTGCATCCCAGTATCCCACAGCAACATAAGACAAATTTAGTATGACAACTCCATCCTGAATTGTATTTCCCTTCTGGCTTCAAACAGAAGGCAAATAAGGAAGAAAATGTAAAGTACTTACCACTCACTGACTCTGTAGGGTCAAGCACTAGTGTGCAACACTTGCAACTCAGGATTTAAAATTTATATATCCCCTTTCCCTTACTCAAGGAAGAACCCACAGAATATGCAACACTACTCCGTTCTCTTCTTCAAACAACCAATACCTGCAGGATAATTACTAAGTATTTAACTAGTAAAAAGCATGGTATTTGTAAAGTAGACATGTGCAGACCATCTGTGGCTTACTTTCAATCTTTCTGTACCTACTTTACCTGCCTTTTTTTTTTTTTTGGTATCTGCAATATCAGTACCTGAGAAGATATTAGAAAGGTTTTGCAGTGAGCTTCACAAAGGTTTGTTATTTTAAGGACTGGGAATCATTCTTGCTGGAACTGTCAATACTCTGAGTATTTCTACCCCAAAGCCCTAAATATCACATGACAGACACAGAATGGGAGAGCACGTAGGAAGGTCAGAACATTGCCTGGAGCACAACTGCCTGAGAGAGCTGAAGCAAAGCCTGGCTATGATTCTGGTAACACTAAACCTAGCACGCTAACTGAAGTAGTTCATTTCTTACTGGTCTGTTTTTCCTCCTCTAATTAATGTACTCTTCGTTGTGCTCATCACTACCAATCTCCACATCTATTCTCACTAGTACGCACCCAGAAGTGAAGAAATTCAAATTCCTATCAAGCATTCCACAGCCCTATGGTTTTGTTTTGTTTTTTTGCTGGTCTCCATATGCCTTTGCCTTTTTTATGTTCACCACAATCCCTCCTAGGAAGAAGGAAAGAGGAAATGGGAGAAGAAGCAAGCTAGAAGCACCACTTAGACTGCTTTGACTACACTGTAAGACACCTTTGTTCCTCAACACTTCTGAGAGCTGCTTCACTTGTTTCACCTTCAGGTTTTCACTTCATTATTTTCAGGGAATTAAGCAAGATGAGGATAACTGCCACTATTTTGTGCAGAAAGCTTGGACAAAGAGCTACTTTTGGGTCTCATCTACTTCATGTGGAAGCCTACGTACAACTGCGGGCAAGACGAAAACCAATACATCTTGTCCTTATAGCAGCTTAACCCTGGTAACGGGTATACATTTTTCCAAGACGTTCAAAGCCACTGACGTAGTACGGAAATGGATTGTTAAGGCAGAAAATACTCTTTCCCAGAACTATGAGCAAAGCACTTGTGTCTCCAGCATTCATTGTCATGATGCAGAGGCACCTCGATCCCCAGCCCCACCCCCCCCGGCCCCAGCAGTGCTGGGGCACAGCTAGGCAAGGAAGAGAGAAACAGACCAAATCCACAATGACAGGCTGGGAAAAACAAGTGCCTGCAAGTAGTAGGAGGGGAAAGATGAAACAGCTGCCCTCAATGACTGAGAAAGACCATACAAATGTAAACACACAGAACATTTTCTTCTCCATCCAGAAGAGCATACTGTAAGCTCAGATTGCAGAACTTAAATTGTTCATTGTCTCTGAGCTATAAGAGAACAACGTCACTCAAACCCACATTTCTCCAAATACTGTCATAAACCCACCCAGTGCTGATGCATTAAAAACAGCAAGCAACTCAGAACGGCTCTACGATCTGCAACCAAAAGCACATTGGGTAATTTGATATAAAAAAAGTGAAGTGTGTCATCTTTTTGTCCAATTCAACTTCTTTGAGTCAAATTCTGGGAATTCCACATGACACAGATCCTTTTGGCAGTCGTAACAGAGACCTCAGAATACAAAGCTAGTTGTGTCACCAAAACTAATTAAGCGTCAACGAAGTTGATAGAAAACCTGTTGAAAACTTGATTAGCCCTCCAACAGCCTGCACTGCCACTTGATATTCAACACTTTCAAGTTAACTTGACATTTAAGACTGCAGACAGAGAGAAATAAGAAGTCCAAGTCCCTGCAAGGACATCCAAGCTGATGGGAGTATGCTGAAAAAGCCTTGCCCTACAAGCTTCCAGTACAGAACAAGTAATCCTCTAATATCTGATTCTTCACTTTTCCAACATCTGAGATGTTATAATTGTTCATATGGGATAATGGTGAGCATTGAAACATCCTACTTGTTGTCTATTACATTGAAAAAGTAATTTGGCATTGAACTGCAAACTCAAGCATCACATCAGCATCTCTATTCCCATCATTTTAACACTGACAGAAGAACAAAAAGAGGATTTTTTTTTAAGAGTATTGAGACTGGTACTTTGTTTTTCAGAAATTGAGTAAAACAAGATGGAATAAGTCGTGCTCAAGTTAAACAGCACAAAGTACCTCTCGTATCCGACCAATCTGATTTGTACTGCCCAGCCATTTTGGTAAAGGTGCACTGAGATTTCAGAATTAGAACGAGCATAGAAACATTCAGCACACAGGCAGAACAGAGGTTAAGTAGTAGCTCAGCACTACAGGTATTGATACTCACCTGTATGATCTGCTGTAGTAGTCACGATCATCGTACCCTCTGTCGTACCCTCTGTCATAGTAATCCCGTCGTCGTGAGCTGCCACTACAAGTAACAGAAAACAATTTCACTTAATAAAACATAAAACATTGATACTGTTTGCAATGCAGTCAATTTTAACTGGCTTAAGTTACAATCCCGTTCTCACAGTTGAAGTGATGATAAGAGTGCTTCCCAACGATGCAGATGGAAACAGAACTACTTAACACTGCTGTTTAAAATCCTTGACCTTTAAAGCAGTTTCTTTTCCCTCTGTTCTGAAATCTTTTAACATTTTTAGGCAGGTACGTGTGCCTATGCCAATTCTTCATTCACTTTCAACTCCCAGAAAGCTTTTGGAGGAATTTTAGAGTCCTATACATCACCAATACACAGCCAACAGCACTGTAAGCAGAAAATCTTGGGAAAACAACTCGCATTCTTGGTAACTGTCAAATGTTTACACTGTGGACAGGGTAACAAAGCTGCACAGTAGTATTTGTCAAGGGACTCTTGAAAACTAGAGCTTGCAAAGCCACCAGTGTTAGAGAGCACACAGGGGAACATCTGCTAATCAGAAGGAACTTGAAATGATTTAGAAATTCTCAAAAATTCCTACTGCAGACTGCAATGCGTAGACAGCTTACGTTTAGACTGCATAACTAATGGACACAAGTTTCTGCTTACTATAATCCAGACCCACCCCGGATCAGCCACTGACAAGTTGTTTTGTTGCTGCTACTTTGTTTTTTAAAATACAGGACACAACTGACCCCTACTCTTTCAGGGGAAAAAAAATCCACAGCAGGAACTTACTAAGTGGGCCTTCCCATGTAGATTCCAGGGGTAGGTGTGTGAGGTCTTTTAGTTATGGAAAAGTCTACTCGGATTCTTCTTCCATCCAACTCCATTCCATTGGCACGTTCCTTAGCCTAAGCACAGACAAAATACAGCTACCGTAGGTACAAACTCTACTACCAACACAGATTCCTAACCACTGCTTGGAATATTAAGAAAAGCCCTAAAAGATCTCAGTTAAAGCAAGTCTAAATTTCACTTATGCCTCATTCTTAAACTCTGCACCTAAACTCCAAGGTATCCTAGGCCAGCTGGATATAAGCTTCAGAAACTACTTGCATTGCATGAAATAATCTCTGTGAGGAATGTAATTTTACCAGCTGTTTCACTGTTTCTGATATGATTAAGAAGATCATTTTCAAAACTGTTTGTATGGCCAGTCTTAACAGCTCCAATATGGAGCTTCAAATATTGCATGTAAGGTAGAAGAGCACTATTGTTATGCTGACTTATTTCCCCTCCTCCCCCCCTCAAAGATATTCTCAAACCCTGTCCTAATCCTGAATACAGTAATAACTGAATCATAAGCAAATATTAAGCAAAAAATCTGAAATCCCTTTTTTTTTCCTGCCAAGTAGGCCAGTTTACATTCAAAGCTTCAGCCTACCACAAAAGTCTTATGCCAAATTTAAGGAGAAAAAAAAAAGACTCCAGACAGTACAAAGCAGAATTTATGCAGGAGATGAGCTTATTCACAGCACCACCCAGGGCAGGCTTGATTGCAGAGTTACATGCTTTGCAAGCTCCTTTCCCTGGTCATTCTGTAGCAATTGTAAGTACATATTCCATAGTTCATTGTGCAATAGAGACATCACTCCAATTTAACACTCATCTGGCCTTTTATTGTCAGAGAGAACTTCCTCCCTCCTTTACAACCGAAGCAAGCAGAATGCATGTTAATGCTTCCTCAGGGCACCTGACCATTTGAGAACACTGAAATACCAGTCTGGGGTACCCTGAACATTAATATTAAACAGAAGATCACATGTGGAGTTTGGAAAGAACAAAGAACACTTCTAATTAAGAGAAAAGAGAGCACATGTGTTTCTGTTTTCCTTTACTTGTTGGCACAGTTCATACTACAATAGGTTGAAGTCTGCTTTTGTGAATTACACAACTCAGTCTGCACAGAGACCAGAATCATGCCCTTCCACTATTTCCTCTAGTACAAAGGAGGTCTCTTTTGAACAAAGGCTGACATTTATCGTGAGGTCTGAAGCACTTTTCGGGCTCTGGGAATGTGGGGAAGATGCTGCGGCATAAGCTTGCATTATGCTTATTTCATCTACTGAAAGCAATTAACGCAAGAGGTTCCTGTGTCACATTTAAAGGTCAAGCAGTGAGTTTCCCAGGCTACGTCCTGGTATAGAACATACAGTCCAGCAACTGAGAACACGGCAGACATCCCACACAGTCCATACCACAGCAACTTACTTCCTTAGCATCCTCAACGTTTTCGAAGTACACAAATGCAAATCCCCTTGAGCGTCGAGACTGCTGATCGTACACAATGGAGACGTCAGCAATTGGGCCATACTTGGAGAAAACCTCCCTCAGATCTCGTTCAGTGGTGTACAGGCTCAACCCAAACACGCCAAGACAACAATTTGGGTCAGGATTTGCCTGAAGAAAGAGAGAGGCATCAGAATAAAAACGCCTGCGTTTGCTACGCCAGGTATCACACAAGTGTGAATTTGTCAAAGCTTCAACAAAAACACACTGAAGCTGTGTTAATTTCAAGAAGACGATTCTAATCAGACCTACAGATAAGAAAACCTTCTGTAAGGGGAATACTCTAGAAGCCCTACTACAGTGGCAGCACAGAAAAAAAATAAAAAGATACTGTCTTCAAAGACTAGCTGGTGACTGTTGGATATGGATACAGTGAGGCCTGGATCGTATGTTTCAGCTATTGCTTCCCCCATCCTTATCATGAATCCCACTGCTCTCAGGCACCTGAGACTCAACAGCTAGAAAGCTGGTTTACAAGCAGTCATTTAATGAACTGCTAAGACAGTTTTAATTTAAATGCTTTAGTTTTCCAGGCTTTTTAAATTGAAGGAAGATGAATGCTTCTCCTTCCTAATCCTACCTCTGCCCTCACTGCATACATCTGCTTGTTTACTACAGCAGGCGTACCAGCCTTGGCCTGCACTGCAAGCACTGCTCACCTTCCAAACACACCTGAGCCCGACGCAGGATGTTTTTATGCAAAACAAGACAAGTGAATTTGCTGATTTCAAGACACACTCAAGATTAGGTGTGAGTCATCTACCTCCAGAGCACACGTACCCTGTTTCCAATGTGGCGTCTGCGAGTAGACATGGGTGAATGGCTGTGACTGTGTCGCCGTCGATAATCCCGACTGTACGACCTACTTCTGGACCTCCTGTGAGAGCGGGACCGAGAGCGGGACCTGGTGTAGTGCCTCCGGGAACTCCTCCTGGATCTAGATCTGAGGAAAAAAAAGAAGAGGGATGGTGTTTTTCTTCCAGAACCCTTCAAAAGTACCTCAGATATTTTTAAAAAGACGTCTAAAGAAATGTATTCTGAGAAGCTGTGGTGTCACATGATTAAGCTACGATCAACGCAGCCACTAATCTCAAGGGCTGACCTCTCAATCCTAACAGTCAGATTACTGCAAAACAGGGGCTTCAACATTCTGGTTGGCTTTCAACTCCCTCAAAAGCTTCTAACTTTGCCTACGGTATCCACGGCGTTTACAGCATTATTTAAGAAGAAATAAAATAGCTGAGAATTATCTCCAGAAGACTTAACAGAAAGAGGGAACAGGAATAAACAGTAAATATGACTGTCACACGAACAATTGGAGAGGTGCACACTTGTTTACTCTAGCACTCCCAATAGCAGAGCCTTCAATGATACAGAAAGGCAAATATACATTTAACAGAACTTATAATTACAAGCACAGGAATCTGCTAAATCTGCCCCCAAAACAGAACTTAACAGAGCTGAAGAAATTAAGTGGTAGTACACTTATTTGCCTTTTGCTGTTTCAATAGTTATTTAACATTAGTTGTTGGTACACGTTTACACATTCACCTTTCAAGTGTATTTAGGCAAAGGTGCAACTGCTCGTTAATTTCAGCCCGCTTCTCCTTGGAAATGCTTTCTGACAGCACCAGCTCTGTGTAAGCGAGGCCAACAAACACTCAGTTCCTTCAACTAAGCCCCCAGCTCTTCCAATGCAGACAGCCCTGCCTGAAAAGCTAAGCAGGCCCTAGACGAACTACACCCAAGTTTGCAGTCACTCAGTGATCTGCATTCCATGTAAATACAAAGAAAACTGCTGCAAGAATGAGAAGTGCACCGAAGAGTTTAAGAGCTTCTTCCACCATCACGTTTTGTCACTAATTAAGCATCTCCATACATCACAGGCCTCCTTAAAAAATGACTTTGACCTCTTCAGATGTGAGCCCAGCTAGTTTTGCTTTCCCCAGCTTGAAGCATATATACATGTCCAGAAGAAATGACTTCAGCTTGTCCTATCACAATAGTTACCTATGTACAGAGAACAAGTAATTTGGGAGGTGGGTGGTGTGTAAGAACAAAATAATATATAGGACAGAAGAGGGAACTTCCTGGAGGCAGGGAAGATGGTATAAAAAGACAATGAAGTAATAAAACGAGAAACTCAACACATGCACACAGCCACTTCTCAGCCTTTAGTACAGAAGGCCTGAGGAGAAACACACAATTCATGTTCCAGATTACAGAATGCACCCATAACAATGAATAAAAGTTAGACCCTTCTAAACTAGATAAACCACTGAGAGAACAAGGTTTAGTTTAAATAGGCACTGGTCACATTGCTGTCTTAAATGCAAAACACTACTGTCATTTTTCTCCTCTGCTGCAAAGCCACCACAGATGAAAGTCATATTCCTTCAACTAGGATTGCTTAGACATTACAAAGAGCCAGTCAAAGTCAACAAGCCTGTGCAGACTGAAACGTGTCCACACTCCAAATGACAGATATGCAAAGACATGGATTTGATCCTAATAAAAGTTCAGGTTTACAAAGCTAGTGACTCAAAAATATATTTGCAACAGGAACAACCAGATAATATGAAAGGCTTCACAGTGCTATCTCTGGTGAGAGCCAGAGTGAGGTGATCACTCATGACCACATCCAAATGTGTGATGGTACTTAAATAAATAAAAAAAAAAAAACAAAACAGATTTAAGGATATCCACTCTAAATACAATTCTGCTTCAGAACCAACACTTGAGCCTGCAAGATACTTTTGATATTTACAGCTGCAGATATTCCCAGGACAGCTGTTAAATGCTCAGAAAGCTGTGGCAGCCATAAGTATCTAGTGTTGTTCATCAAAAAGAAGCCAGATGCCAGGGTGCAATTTGGATGGTTCATTGCAAATGGAAATTATTTGCAAGGTTGCTTTAAAAACTGTATCATAGCACCAAGACTTGGAAGGCCTCAGTCTCTTGTTTGCCTCTAGCAGCATTTCAAACTATGTGAGACCGCATTCCTACATGGCACTCAGGTTATTCTGCAAGCAAAAAAGCAGTGCTTCAAAGACTATGGAAGCCCAAGGGGTTACTACAGAGCAACAGTACATGCTAGGCTGGGTCCTGACTTGCTTGCCACTCACTCATTCCTCAAGGAGCATGTGTGGTCCCTGCCCTTAAAGCCTTTAAAATCCCAACCGTATAAAGTTCTGAGAACTCCATCTGAGCCCAGAGCTTACTGTCTTGAATAGAGGTTTGGATAGTACCTTTCCCAATCTGTCCTATGACCCTATTACTACTAGCAACATTGAGCATTTACTCCTTCAACTTTGCATTTCTGTTCTTGCACCACAGGGATTGTTAAGTGTACGACAACTGCGTCTGACTGAAATAAAAGCAAAACCAAACTCATTCCTCTGCTGTCAGAATTCTTGGGAAGGTATTTACCTCGCCACAGAAGTCTTCCAGACTGCTCATTCTGACCTTACAATCCAGACTAAGCACGGTATACAACATCATTTTCCGACATGGGTGACTGCACGATGTCCTCCAGAAACGTTATCCCTCCCACATCCTGACCCCGAGGCTCTGGTAAGCCTAATTCAGAGCTTACACACAAAAACATATTGTGAACAGCTCAGCTGGAAACGCCGCCACTGAAACCCAAGCTCGTGTTTGTTTTTCTCCTCTGAATGCTTACAAATGACTGAAGGTACCATCAATACATCCGTTCCTGCACTCGGCGCTGAATTATCTCCACTCTTCAGCAAAGAACGTCACTCACCCTCCTGCAGGCTTCTCTGCTTCTTCATCATTCCTCTGTAATTATGTTCCCCTTGCACAACACCCATGGCAAGCCCAATGCCAAGTGGGTAGCCCTGACGTTCAGACTCTGGCATATTTTGTGTCTCAGTGAGAAGTCTGTTAGTGGTTTCAAGAGGAATGCTGTCACCGTGCACAGCCTGTTCAGCAGATAAGTCAAAGGATTGGCAATGCAGTCCTAGAGGCATTTCCATGTGTTCAGTTGTGGTGACTTTCTGCACAACTTTTCTGGAAGCTTAGGCAGCTGCTCAATCTTTAGAGCTCTTCAGACAATTAATTTTCAAGTTCAATTAATATGTACTTAAATGGTCAGATGTTGGTTGTGATTTTTATTACACTTGTCTGCTTCTTTCTCACAGATGTATCAGCAGCTGCTCTAAAAGCATCAGTGAAAAAAGAAAGACAATGACACCTAAAACGTAAGGCATGGCGACATGCCAATTTCTTTTAGTGCAAAGGAAAATAAAAAGATGCACAGCCCCAAGTACTTCAGGCTCAGAAGCTAGCACTTATTCCATGAGAAAGCTAAGAGGCAGGCCAACCATGAACCAGATCACCAGATATGCAAGCCTACAAAGCAGAACACCTTTCAAAAAGGGCTGCAACAAGATCTAACTTGACCGTCCAGCTTTCCAAATCCCGAAACCACACATGCCCCTTTGCGTGTGCACAGATCACCAATGACCTCTGCTAACAGAACTGGGCTGTAGTGCACTTCAGTTCATCTCTGACATAATAATCCCAAGACATCTGACTCGCCAAGAGGAGGAAGAGGTAAAAAGGAACTCACCTGGATTCAGACCTGGATCTAGATTTTGACCTGGAGCGCCTTGAATCCTCCTTAGATCGAGATCTTGCAGGGGTGTGCCTCCCCGACTTGCCAGACCCATGAGCACTTCCGCTTCTGGAAGCAGAACGGGATTCCTGCACGCAGATATCGAAAGCCTAATTTGTACACAATTTCTGCTTTACCTACGGTCTGTAAACAAGCTCCAGTGAAATAAATGGTAAAAATTCACATCTATGTGTCCGGGCAGTCGGCATTAGAACTGCCTAGATTTATAAGAAGTTTTTTTCCCTGGTAGACACTTCTTTACCCTGCATATACTTTTGCTATTAAACAGATAATGCATGCATGTTTAGCAAAATATACAGGGACACATAAACAGACTAGTAATTACTTAGCGTAGTGCTTTCAGATTCCAGATTACTTCTTATCTTAACTTCATTTTTATTCCTTTTCTTCATTCTTCCGTTTCAAATTCTGACTTCTTTCATCTTCCCCACTTCACACAAATTGCTCAATATTCTACAAGTGGGACTTCTGGTCTGATAATTAGCATGCATTCACTTTCTTTTTTTTCAAATTTCAGCTTCACTTATTCCTGAGCTTCAAATAATTCTCATTTATAAAACTTGTCAAATGGCGACTTCCGCATTTTCCTTCTTCAACATTAACCTTAATAGAAAAAGAACAGGATGAAGAATATTTAAAAACTCCAGGATAAAATCTAGTGCCAAAACTGAAACTAGAAAAAAAAATTGTTCTCGACTATATATGCAGAATCGTATCTACCATTGCCCTGTTATTTTATAAACAGATTCAGTTTAAGCTTAGCACTATGTAACTAGATTTGCTATTTATGCCTACATTTAACAGCAAAAGCACAACAGATCAACTAACCACCTACAGATCGATGCCAGCACGAGGGAGCTCGCACACTCTGTACTTCATGAGCCACATGCTTCAAATCAACAAGTGCCTGAAGTCAAGTAAGTCCCTGCTGCACTCAGAGATGCGTCGAGGTGGAAGAACACAGAAAGCAGCACGCTTCCTCTCTCAGCCACTTACTTCCAGAACCCCGCTGCTTTTTGGGGCACGCTTCCAGGCTAGCAGGCCTGGTGTGAGTGCACCCCAGCACGCTGCGTCCGCTCTGCCTGCGCCAGCCTCACGCTCCCAAACGAGAGCTTTCCAGAGCGAGGACAGACTCCTGTGCAAAACACTCACCCTGCTCTGGGAGAACACCCCAACTGCTCTGTTATCGACTTGCACTGTGCTTTGGGAGAGACCTAACCTAGTTTGGGCTTTCAGACGTATTTCTTTAGAATCAGCGTACACTTCTTACTCCAGTTACACAGCTCCAGCACGCTGACTGCATTACTTCAGGGGAGCTGAGGAAACGTAGAAGTTAGCAGCAGAAATCCATTTGGGCTTTTTTCTGTTTCCTTCTTTCTAATTCCAACTTTCGTGTCGAGTCAGGAACGCTCACTAAAACGTCAGACAGGACTGGTTCCAAAACATTTCATTTATCTCTAACACCTCTTAACTCCCAGCATTCAACTTAGAGGGCGTGCTGTATCAGACATGCAGAAAATCATTTGTTAAATCGCTGTTCGATTGTGATTAAACTGACTCCACGTGACTTACACCAGACCTGCTACCTACAAGTGTCTACCATAAAATAACCATTGAGGGAAGATTGCAGCGTGAAGTACATTTTTAATTAACGCTGAGAGCAACAGAAAGAAAGCAGAGGTGGTTGAAGACATATTCCTCCTTGCCAAAACAAGAAAGGCGTTTCAAGCCATTGCCACCACACTCAGCATCTCCACAAAGGGCAGAGCATATACTGAGACCCGAATTACAAATAGTCTTTACCCTAAACCTGCTGCTTCCTTCAACAGAAAAAACCCACGTGGATGAGTTCTGAGAAAATGTAATGAAAGAGTTGGGAAAAGATTTTAAACAGGGATCAAACAAAAAACCATCTCAGGCTGCTCTGCTTTTGAGGGAATCTACTTCTGCTCCCTTGACAAACCTCAGCTGGGCAGAAAGAGCAACACCCAAAGACAGAAGGTATCATAGTGACAGGACAAGAAATGTATGCTGCTGTGGGACAGAGGCATCGAGGAGTGCCGTGCACAGCAGCAGTCCCCACACCCTTCTCAGCATTTTGGAAGTCGTTAAGCTTTGAAGAAATGCAGTAAGAAAGTGGTATTAGCATAAGCAAATGGCTGTTTTCATCTGCAAGTCCCAAACTTCACACCCCATTACATGACCCGCTGAAGGGCCACATAAGCTCGTCCCATAGTTCACTGATAGTGGGATGTCCACTATTTTTAGTCTTAACACAGTGCCTTCTTTTCCTTTTTGCTCCTTTGTGAATTCCAAGCTTAAAAAAAAAAAAAAAAAAACAAAACAAGAAAGATGCATCAGGCTCACATCATGGGGAAAAAGAAGAAAAACCATTCCTGCTACATTCAAATACTTCTGGGAAGCAAATCAAAGCTGCTGCTCCCTACTGAAAAGCTATGTTTCTAACCTTGAATTGCTGAGGTGCAGGCAAAGTTTCCACAGCTGTAAGGTATGCACAACTAGAACTGTGTCAGACCTCTACTTCTCCATTCCAGTTTTTCCTCACTTGGAACTGCAAGTTACAGATTTGTTTCCCAACTTTGTGAAACCTATTTTTACTAAATCCTTACCAGTTTAGCTGTTCCTACTTGCTTTCCTAAAGGTACACAGCCTGCCACTGTGCATTACCAAACCTGACTGCAGATTTATTCAAGGTACAAGGGTGCCAATTTCACATGCACCCAGCTCTGCTATTCCTGAATTTAGCAGTGGATCCAAGAGCAAAAAAGAATAAAAGCAGCTTCTGCTTGCCCCCTGAAGCACAGGACCACCTGATCACTCAGTACTGTGAGCTGCCAGAGTACAGCCCTTCAGCAAAAAAAAGCTAAACAGCTTTGTGACAGCTCAGGGTACTGCGTGGCCTACTGAGAGGCGTGGCCAAAAGCTGAGGGAGGAGGCACAAAGAATGACCTACCTCGGTGGCATCGTGTTACCACGCTGCTTCCAACCTTCACAAATTATCAGTTAATTCACAGGGCAGATAGCCGAGCAGAGGACAGAGGAAGCAAGACTTTCAGGTAAGCAGCTTTCTTTCCAGCCCTCCTGCAACCTAACTACACATGCTCCACTGAGCACAGTCACAGTGAGTGAAAACGAAAGTGTCTTCAGAAAAAGCGCGGTTAGTTACAGTGTGCAGCCAATATTCCGGTGGTTGAAACAGTATCACTGAGTAAGTTACAGTTTCTTCAGCTTTAAAGCTCAATTTCCTCGTGAAGGTTAAGCTGAGAACTTGACTGGGAACATTCAGAAAACAAACAAGCAAAAAAAAAAAACAACTATGGCATAAGACAGTATTAAATTCCTGCTGCCACCAAAACAGCACGTGCCATTACTTATGCAAGCACCTGGTGCTGCTTCTTCATCCCCAGAACCAACATAGTGCCCACGGCCACTGACTAAAACATGAGCTTTGGTTATTCAAACAAACCCACCAGCATCGGGAGTAACACTGAAAAAGCCACTCCCTTACCTACTCTGGAACAGCAAGCTTGTAACTAAACAGCCGTTATCTTTTAGTTTTTCAGACAATTGCATACCACTTACCTATGGGTCAAAGTTCTGCTACAGAGGAACAACATCCTTCTTCTAAACATGCTCTAGTCAGATGCAACTCACTTTAAGCCTTGCTCACGGTGAAGATGGTCTGCCCATTATTTTTTGTTTCCATTGAAAGTACAGAAATACAGAAATAGACGTACTCTACAAAATCGCGCCTCAAGAAGACTCGGCAATAAGGTCTTAACGTGCTCAATTCTAACAAAATTAAACCCAAATGGTACACAGGTTAGCCTAACAAACTTCCCTAAAGCGGAGCTACCATATTCTTGAGCCTGAACTGCACAAGTGCAGCTCAATCTCGCTGAGCTAACACGCAGAAATCCATGCTGGGTACGTGAGGTGCAATGCTCCCTAATTGGAAACATACCTGGCTCCTGCAAGAGCGGCACAAACCGCAAGGAGAAGGGCACTGAGGGCATACAGATCTGCTGCTTAACACGGCAGTATCCCATAGCGTTTTGAGCCTCCAAAGATGACATTTTCCTGACCTACCCTGACGTAGAAACACCCGCATCCTACCGAGGCGAGGCAGCTTTGGGGGAGGAGGTAACAAAGGACAAAGAGGCGGCGAGGCTGTTCCACCACTCCCACCCCCGATCTCCCCCCCCCTCACCCTCCAGATCCGCCCCGGGGCCTGAGGGGCCGCCCAGCTGCGGATCCGCGACCCGCGCCCGTTTGAGGCACGCCGTCCTCGGCCATTTTGTCCATTTTGTCACCAGCCCAAGATGGCGCCGGCCGCCTCACCGCCCCGCCGCGCGCGCCCCCACCTCCACCCCCGCCGCCATCTTCCCGCGCAGAGCCCGGCCCCGGCCCTCCGCACCGCCGCCGCCCCTCCCGTCACCCGCTCCGCCCGCCCGGAGCCGGGGGAAGCGCATAGTGCGCGCGGAGGGGAGGGGGGGAGGCGGGCGGCCGGGCTGCGCGCTCGGGGTCCGTGTATTTACCCGCTCGCCGTAGTTCTGCTCCCCGCTGTCGCTCATCGTCCCGCCGCGCCACTCCCCGCCACCGCCGCGCCGACCCGAGCCAACCGTCCCCGGCGCCAGCGCTGTCCGCAGAGGAAGTGACGTGTGCCGCGCGCTACTAACCCCGCCTTCAGCGTACGCCCCGTCCGCCGCGAGACTGCCGCGACCACAAGCACCGCCCAAACCCTTCGCGCCCTGAGGAGAGGCACCGCCCCCTCGCTCTTCCTACCCAGGGAGAAGCCACGCCCCCCGTGGGGAAGCCACGGCCCCAGTCAAGCCAGTCAGAGAAGCCACGCCCCCCAGCAAATCCAGTCAGAGAGGCCACGCCCCCTGTGGAGAAGCCACGCCCCTCAGCAAATCCAGACCGAGAAGCCACGCCCCCTCAGCAAATCCAGCCAGAAGTCACGGCCCCTGAGGAGAAGCCACGGCCCTCAGCATGCCAGCCCGAGAAGCCATGCCTCCTCAGTGATACGACCTTATGAGAAGCCTCGCCTCTTGATAGGAAGCTACGCTCCCTGCTCCCTCAGCATTCCAGTCCGAGAAGCCACGCCCCTTGGTGAGAAGCCACGCCCCCTCAGCTATGCAGCCTGATGTAGACGCCCCGCTCCCTGATGAGAAGCCACGCCCCCTCGGCGCCCCCTCGAGTAGCGTTGCTTGCAGCCCGAGCGACCCCCGAGAGCCAGCAGCGGGGCTTGAAAGCGGCCTCTCCCCGCCCACGAGTCACAGCGGCCATCTCCTCCTCCTTTCCCAAACTGCCCAGTGCCGCCCTTCCCCTTCCACACCAGGAAGCCGAAGTGCTCCCCGGACCCTCAGAGGTCCCCCAGGGTTTTTCTTCCCCCGAGGAAACACGAGCTGCCGAGCGCTGCTCCGGCGGCGGAGATTGGCGTCATTTCCACAACAGCCACGCGAGGGCAGCACAGCATCGCTATCCCTGCACAGAACGCGCCCACGGAGCCACTGCTGCGCGTTTGCAGGGATGCGAGCTGGGAAGGATGGCTCCAACGACATCAGCTTCTCATAACGCTGCAGCTTGCTGTGCCAAGGGCTTATTCAGCCAGCGTGATGCCACGGGGCCGGCACTTTAAGCCGTGGGGTTACGGAGCCGGCCGGGTGGGATGCCGTTTTGAAGCCGGCTTTCCCAAGCTCTGGGTCACGCATCTCCCTGCCCCGCTCCGCCCCACTCGTGCCGCCCCGCCCCTAGCGACCGCGGGGCCCGGCCATGAGGCTGAGCCGGGCTGCCGTGCTGGCCCGGGCCAAGGCCGTCGCTCTCGAAGGGGTCCGGCGGCTGAACTGCTGGTGGGGGCCTGGGATGGGGATAGGGATGGGGACAGGCAGGGATGGAGGCGGGCAGGGCATTGGGGAGGGGCGGGCAGGGGACAGGCAGGGCCTTGCAGGGGAAGGGATGGGCCTAGGGATGGGGACCGGCGGGGTGTTGGGGAGGGACAGGCAGGGCTGGGGTAGGGGACAGGCAGGGCTGGGGTAGGGGACAGGCAGGGCTGGTGGATACCGAGCAGTCTTGTTGTCCCAGGTAGGCCTGCGATGGCAGAGCAGCCCTGGAGGGGCAATGGGGACGTGGCAGAGGTGTGGGATAGGCCCAGGCCTGCAGCAGGGGTGTGGGGGAGGCAGATGGGTGGCTGTAGCCAAGGCAAATGCAGTGACAGCCCTCTCCTCCCACAGGGGCAGCCACCTCACCGATGTAAGTACCGTGCTGCCATCTGCTCATCTCATCGATCCCCTGCCTGTTCCTGGAGAGAGCTGGCACTGGGAGGGTACAGGGGCTGTGTGCTCACCGGGCTGTGCAGGATTTGGGCTCATAGGCACATCCCCACTGCAGGAAAGGGCTGCCTGGGTGAGAGGGATGGATCCTTCCTGGAAAGCAGCGTAAGGATGGCAGACCTGCCAGAAAAGAAGAGCAGCAGGACGCTGGCAGGGTGCAAAGGGTGGAGGTGCTGCTGATTTGGCAGCAAATCCCTCGGGTAGTGCTAAGCTTGGGTTAGATTGAAGCAACCTGAATTCCTGCTCTTGCTTTCATCTTGTTTGTGCGTGGCTTAGACTGCTGTGTTGTTTTTGTTGTTCTGTGTTTCTTTGGTTTATTTATTTATTCATTTTTTTCCCCTGGGAGTGCAGTTTAATGTTTCTGTCTCTTCCTGCATAGATATCGATATGCCGGGATCTGCCCAACGTTGAGGTGATCACATTCAGGTGAATCTCAAGATGTTGGCCTTGGAGAGAGCAGAGATCGTGTGTTTCATGTGGCTGTGTCCTGGCCTTTGGTTTGGTGCTGCCTCTTAGGGTGTGTCTCCAAGCTGCCAGCCTCTTCTCACCTGTATTCTCAAGCAGCAGAGATGTGGAAATGCTTATCCTTCAGCGTGCTCCTCTGCACCCGTCCCCTTGCTATGCAAGAAAATAATCCTTGCTTTGAGAGGGGTTGAAGTGTCTTAGGATTTTTGTTCCTTAAGTCATATTCCATGATTTAGATGGGATTTTCTGGGCACCCCCACGAAGCCAGTTTGCAGAAGGCTGGTTGAAATGCTTGGATCTCTCCAAGCTCCGCATTTCTCCCATCTCACACAGAGCCTCTCCTGTCTTTGAAATTGAGCTTTTCAGCTCAGGAATCTATCTTCCGTGGGTTCTCCTTCAGCTTGAGCTGCTAGATAAAAGGGCATTAGTGTGACGGATAGTTGGGGGAAGCAAATGCTGTTTTGTCATCTTCAGCAGAGAGCAGCGCCTGCTTTATAATTCCTCCCTCTGTTTACAAAGATGAAATGCCATCTTTTTGTTCCTTGCAAAGCCGTAGGCTCCTGAACACCGCCCTCGCTGTGTTGGTGTGAGGCTTCTCAGTGAGGCTGATGCAGAAAAAGGGGCTGAAAAGCTGCGTGCTGCAGGGGCCCTGCTCCCCACTGAGGGCACAATGAGAAGGGGTGGGCTGAGCCTGTGCTCTCTCTGCAGCCTGAATGGCATCTCAGACCTCGAGCCACTGAACCAGTGCCAGAATCTGAGCGAGCTCTACCTGAGGAAGAACAACATTGCAAGCCTGAATGAGCTCTTCTACCTCAAAAACCTGCCCCGGCTGAAGGTCCTGTGGCTGTCTGAGAACCCCTGCTGCGGGTCGGATCCCCACCGCTACAGGATGACCGTGCTCCGCAACCTCCCCAGCCTGCAGAAGCTCGATAATCAAGGTGGGTGTTGGCAGGGAGGTGAGCAGCCCCGAGCCCTGGGCAGGGTGAACTGGAAACCAGTGATGTGCTGGTTCCTCTTGTTCAGGCGTCCTTTGTGCTGGGGAGACGTGGTCCAGGTGTGCAGGCAGGCAGGATGTGTTGGAGGTCGAGAGTCCCCTCTGTTGAACCATTGCTCCCAAGCTGTTTTCTCCCTTTTGTGCCCTGCAGTGCCAGGGTTAGTGCTACTGGGGCTGAAAGAGGCTCATTAGAGCTCAGACTGTACCATTAATTAGTGGTTTTTCAGAGCTTTCTCCTTTGCTCGTGCTAAACAAAGATTCTGTAATTGGATCTGTGGTTATAGAAAAAACCTTTTCCACCTGCAAGCAGTAATTTGGTGGCTTTTGGAGCCTGCAGAGCATATTTGCATCCCCGCCTGGTATCTTTCTCCTTTTGAGAGCTCGGTGACAGCCACTGTTGGAGGATGAAAGCAAAAGGCCCCACAAAGCAGGATTGTTGGGCAAACCCCTCCTGGTGTAGCTCTGCTGCAGCAGCACATTCCTGATGGCAGGCAATGTCTTTCTGGATTGCTGGAGTTCATTGCAAGCAAGTGGCTCCAGGCTGTTTTTGTGTTTTGGTTTTATTTTTCTGCTTTCACAGCCGTGACAGAGGAAGAGCTGTCCCAGGCCCTGGTTGATGGGGAGGAAATCACTGCCCCACCTGCCAGGAGGAGTATGGAGGGCAGCTGCTCTGCCTCCACCGAGTCCAGTGCTGCCGAATCCACAATGGAGACTGAGAGCGAGCTGCTGAGCTTCGGTTTGGAGGAGACCAAGTGAGACGTTAGGGCTCCTGGGCTGCACCTGTGGGTAGTGTGACATGATCCTGCCGGCCAAGCCCCATCTCCTGTAGGCCAGCCCTGCAGCGGGTGCAGATTCCTGTTGTTCCAGTTAGCATGATGGAGCTGTGCTGGGTCAATGGTATTCGTGGGTCTGGTTCTCTGTCTGCAAAACAGGCTCTGCTGCAGCTGGCTGCTTGCTATCAGCCGTGTGTGCAGACAGGGGTGGGTGGGTGAGCTCTGGCCCGTTCCTCCTTAGCTCCCCTGCAGCACTCCTTGGTGCACACCAGCACTGTGGCACTGTGGAGTGCAGTGTGATGTGGTCAGTTCCCAGGCCCACAGCTGGGAGCAGCCTCCTCGTGGTGCCTTTGCCTGCTTACATCCTGTAGCTGTGAGGCTCTTAGTATTGTTTTGCTCAGGCTTCCATGTTCTCTAGGCAGCAGTGGTGTGAGAGGAGCTGTGCTTTGAATCCCTTGGTTAGACACTTGTTGGGTGGCTGCCCGTCACTGTGGCCTGACAGAGTAAAGTTTTGCCATCTGGTTATTGTGACATCTGCTCTTCTTCCCTTTCTTCAGCAAAATTCGAGAGCAGCTTGGTATGAAGCCTGTTCCTAAGGATAAATTTTCCTCCTTCTCACCTCAGGAGACAGACTGTAGCCGAAAGACGAGAGTGAGTATCTTTCAGCACCAAATTGCTTTTCATCTTTGAAGATGCCGTGTGGTGTTTTCATTTTCCTCCACGTGCAGAGGAAGCCTGATGAGGTCTGCACTCTCCATCTGCCTGCCCACGGCGTGTGCTAAGAGCTTGCTGAAGATGGGCAGCAGCTGAAATGCAGCTGGTGAGCGGGAGGATGCTAAACTGAGCGCTTAGGTGCTTCTTCAGCCCCCTCCGTGGTGTAACCCCACATGAACCTCATGGATCTTGGGAGCTGCTGTATTCTGGGCTCAGAGCCATCACTGCAATTGGCACAGGGAGGCCAGAGTGAGAATCTAGACCATGTTCTGCCTCAGTCTGATATTTGTTGCCTGCATTCGCTTGTTCATTCATGCTTTAAGCTTCCTTTACAGCAGCAAGAATACTACTGCAGGCCCTGGCTTTTTTCCCCTCTTTTTCCTCCTTTCTGGCAGGATAAGAATTAAGGCAATGTGGCTGTAGGCTGCAGCTGTGGGGCTTCAAGCTGGATGTTAGCAAACAAGTTTTTTCCCTAAAAGGTATCTAGAGAGGCTTGCGGAATCTCCCTCTGGATTTTTTCATGACGTGGTTTGACAGAGCCGTGTTCTGGCGTTGGCAGTGGTCCTGCTTTGGTGGGAGGCCGAGCTGGGGACCTTCAGAGGTTCCATCCAGCTCCTGCTTTTGCTGTTCTCAGATCAGAGTGGGGGCATGTCCTTTCTCACCCTTCATGTGGTCGCACTGGAGAGAGGACAGCTGCTCAGTGGAGCTCCCTTTTTCCCTGCAAGAGCCTGAGGTGTGCGGGCAGTCTGTATAGGACTGGGTGGACGAGTTTATTCTCTCTCCAGGGCACCCTGCACCCCACTCGGCCTCAGTGGAGGGTTGATTTGTCCCTGTAGGTGTAGGTGATGAAGTCCCTAGAAGGAGCAGCAGCTCAAAAACAGAGTGCCCCCCTTCTCGGGGCTGGTGTTAATGCCTTCGTATAAAGCAGTGCCTGTCTCATCCTGACAGAACAACGTGCTGAATGCCATCCTGCTTCTCACGAAGGAACTGGACACAGAGGGTCTGGAGATCGTCCAGGAGACAGTGGGGAGGAGGCTGCAGGTCCTTCGGAAGAGAGAGCTGCAGGAGGAGTGATGGTGCGTGCTGCATCCACCCTGGAGTATTTCATGAGCCAGAGAGCTTGCCCCAGCCCAGCAGCACCACTCTGCCCATACATGCCTGGCTCAGCACGTCCCTCTGCCCTTCCCCTGTGGGTGGGGTGATGCTGGCTGCAGAGGAGCTGCCCCTTTAGCTCTCCTGACGTTGCCCCTGGCTGTGTGCATCACAGGATCAGCCTCTGGGAGCTTTCCTGCTGGCACGGCAGGCTCTGTTAACATGTGCATGTCCTGTAGCTGGGGCCGTTCGATGGGAGCCACGGTGGGATCAACAGGATAAAGCTAGCAGGGCCGTGGGTGGACGTGCTGCTGTGCTCTAGGAATGAAGGGGTTGGCAAAGCCTGGTGGCAGCCAGAAGCAGCACTGCTTGTACGTTGCTCCCCGTTGGCCCAGCACTTCTCCAGCCGTGGTTGTGGGCAGGCTCTGAAGGCAGCTTTCTCCCACAGAGGTTTGTTTGAATCTTGGAAAGACGCTGCCTGAAGGATTTTCAAGAACTCTCTGGTGCGGATGGTGAAGGTCAACGTCACGTTCTTAATTTATCTTAAACTCCTGATTTCTTCTGGCCTTGTTAGTACAAGCAGCATCTGACTTGGTGGTCGGGTGGCCCGGAGAAGACCTTGGGGCAGCCTGGGTGAAACAGCAGATCCGGAATGCTCGGCTGTAGTTTCATCCCCGCAGGCGTTAGAGCAGCATAAGGAAATCTAACCTTGGAGCAAAGTGCCCCTGTGCATTTTGGGAGAGCCAAGCATTACTGCTGGAATGCACAGGTAGCAAGGGCGGTGCTTAACTGAAAAAGCTGAATTCAGAGAAAATTCACAAAGCTGTTAAATACCACTTGGAACATTGTGACAGAGCAAATAAAAGCCATTTTCCCTCTAGGACGGATGAGTTGTGCCTGGGGCTCAGCAACCGTGGTGAGAACAACTGACTCTGGGCATTGCTGCTTACATCTGGGTCACAGCTCCCATTGTGAGCCCTGGGAGCCCCAGGGCAGCTGTTGGCCCCTGCTCCCTCCCGCTTCACTGACCGTGAAATGCTTCATCTGATTGCAGTGCTGCTCATGAGCAGAAATGCTGCACCTCCCTGCTTTCCAAAGGCACTTTCCTACTGGGGCAGCACTCTGCAGCAGCTGCGGGGTGCAAAGGGACTGTGAGCAGAGGTGCAAAGCCTGCAGGGTATGGGGAGATGGCCCCTGGTGCTGTTCTCTGCAGGCCCTGGGGTGGTTGTGGCTCTCTGGTTCTGCTCCCTGTGTCTGCACGGGCACCCGAGGCACCGCATGGAGTTGTGCTGATGGGAGTGCTCCTCGGAGATGTTGGCAGCCCCGTGCACACAAGCACAGCTCTGTGGCCTTGGGGTGAGGGGACACACTGTGTCCCTCTGGATGAGGATTGCTGATGCCTTTCGCTCTTCAGATGACCTAGTTCTTGCCTTCTGTGTTAAGCCCAGCTGTGCTGAACTGGTCAGTGTGATTTATAGTATACTAGTCTTCTCCTGACAGCCAAGGCCCCAGAGACTTATCCAGCATCTTGTTTGCATCCTGCCCTTGTGCCGAGGTCAAGTCTTCTCCCAGGCTGCCTCAACAGCTGCTTGGTGGCAGAAACTGCACCTTTCTGCTCTGGGAATTGTGGGAGCAGCTGCTGGACCACCCCGTGGCCTGGAGCTCCCCATTTTGCTGGGAGGAGAATGTCTGGAGCAAGCATGGTGGCTTGTCGCAGGGCTGATGGTGGCTGCCGTGGCACTCAGCATGGCCTGAGGCTGCTCTGGCACAGCTCCTTTTTTCTCAGCTCACAGCAGTCAGGCTGCTAATCCCCACCAGAGCTCTCCGCCTACGTGCCGTGCTTGTCATACTTGGCTGCTGCTGCTGCTGCAGCTGCCAGGTGCCCCCTCTGCTCCTGGGCCACCTCGCAGCATCTTTGTCACGCTGGGGACCAGTGGCCTTCCTTCCCGTGTGTGATGCTCGGTGTCCCTGCAGCTCTGGGGCTGGGATGGATGTGCTGGGGGAAGCTGGGTGCACAGTCATGATTCTGGGGCCCCATCGAGGAGCGAGATGGGCCTCCACGTGGTCAGCATGGGGCGGTGGAAGAACCCATTTCCCACCTCCTCAGTGCTGGGAGGAGCGGTGTGATCTGTGTATGGGGTCCCCAGGGCTGGTCCACCAGGGAAAAGCCACCACGTTTCCTTCATCAGCATGCTCTGCTGTTTTACTGCACTCAGCTCTGGCAGGGGTGATGTGCTCACTGTCTTCGTCCAGAGCCTAAAATAAGTGCTATGGCCAGCTAGGGGAATAGCACTGTTGCCCTTCAAATCAAAGGGGCCTCCACAGTGGGGACAAGTCCATGGAAAAAAGAAAACCAGCTCTGTCCAAACCCTACAACTCTGACACATCCCCATGATGGTGATGTTCGTCAGCGTGGCTCTGGGATGAAGGAGTCCTGGGAAATGAGCTGTCTGGCATCGGCTGAGCACATCCAAACCTCAGAGCTGTGAGCTGGGGCCGAGGTGCTTGGCAGCTACCCTGAGAAACTGCGTGAAAACCACGCACGTCGCCCTGACCCGTCCGCTTTGAACTTCCCTTGAAAGTGGGAACCAAACCCTGGGAGATGCAGTTTTTCCTCCAGGGTCGAGAGGTCTCCTCGCAGAGGGACACGGACTTTGCACACGCTGGAGGGACTCATGCACACGGGGCTGCCTGCAGTCCTTTTCTCCCAGGACCCCAGCTTGGGGATGCACAGAGCAGGGAAACCTCTTGTCCCAGCATGAGTCGGGCTCTGGCAAGCCGGCTGCAGCTCAGCTTTCTCACACCCCCTCCCTAGAAACAATCCCCAGCACAGAGTGGTCCCTCCATCCCAACGCACGCCCCGTGGACCTCCAGTCCTCCTCCCCGTGGGGCCCAGAGCACAGTGACCATGCCGGTGACACAGGGCTGACTCTCCAGCAGGTTTTATCTCTAAGACACAAGCGACGCCGCGATGGTGAGACGCGCTGGGGCCAGGGAGCGGTGCTGATGATGGGCACGGCCCTGCTGGTGGCACCCAGGGCCATGTGGTGACAGCCAAGCGTCATGCAGGGTGGCCGGGGGCAGGGGACTGCCAGGACTGGTGCCCTGTGCCTGCTCTGGCACAGCACTGCATCCTCCTCCCCTCCCCTCCCGCACGGGGTCGTCAGCTAAAAGCAGCAATTGGTTTGGGCTATCAAGCCATGAAATAAGGAATCAGGAGTACCTCATCATTAAATAATTAACTAGAAGAGGATGATTTCGGGGCCGGGCTGAGCAGCCAGGCTCGGGGAAGCCCCCGTTCCCACGCGTGCACAGTGACCGGCCCCATGGAGCAGCAATTTCAGGCAGGGTTTTGGGGAGGACACGCTCAGGGATGGCCACTAGAAGCCCTTCTCGATGCTGAGCGTGCGCCGGGTGACGTGCTCCATCTTCCCCGAGATGTACTCGGTCAGGCTGATCTGGTAGTTGGCCAGCATCTTCAGCATCAGCCTCAGGTTCAGCCACCACTGTTCCTGGGGCAGCCGGTGCCTGCGGAGGAGGGCATGGCTCTCCAGCAGCTCTGGGCACGATGGCCATGCGGAACCACGGGCAGAGGATGGGCACTTACTCAAAATCAGTGACTTTCTTGAGCTCCGTCACAGGGCTGAAGGCCACCACCTTCTTCCTCAGCCCGATGACACAGGCAGAGTCGGCCGAGTTGGCAAAGACGCGGCCTGCAGGGGACACACTGTCATCAGCTGGCAGCAGGGATGGTGGCCACACTGCGACCAGCATCCCCCAGCCCTGGGCTCACCCTTGCGGTACGCCTCCTGCAGCTTCTCCGACATCCACAGCACGGCCTTCACGCCCAGCTTGGTCCCATAGTTGCGGTCAAAGGGGGTTGGGGCTCCCCCCTAGGGACAGAGAAAAGCTGAAGTCAAACCCCCCTTTGAGACACAGCCTGGTGTTGGTGGCCCTCCCGTCCCTGTACCTGCTGGAGGTGGCCCAGGACGTTGATCCTGCAGTCAAAGATGCCCTTGCCCTCGGAGGAGTAGAGATTGTAGAGGAACTCGGTGGTGTAGTGCTCGTGGCACTTCTCATTGCTGGGGGAGGAGAGGGAGGGGGTGGGGTTACTCCTTCCTGGGCTGTCCCCAGGGTGTCCCGAGGGACACGGATATGATGAGAGGTGGTGGCCTCAAGTTGTGCCAGGGGAGGGTCAGGTTGGGCATTAGGAAGAACAGCTGCACAGGGAGGTGGGGCAGTCACTGTCCCTGGAGGTGTTGCTGAGCAGTGGAGATGTGGCACTGAGGGACGTGGGCAGTGGGCACGGTGGGGTGGGCTGGGACTGGACCTGGGGATCTCTGGGGTCTTTTCCAACCTCAACAACTGTGTGATCCTATAACTTAGGACTCACCGCAGCACCAGCCCTCTCTGGATGTCGGTCTTCATTTTGTCAGTCAGGTGCTCCACGTTGGCCTGCAGGACAAACCCCCAGTACGGTCCCCCTCCTTCCTCATCCACTCTGTGTGTGTATCCCCTCCCCCAGCCTCACCAGATCTCATCCTCAGCTCTTCCCGTTTCCGTTTTCCACCAAAACAACACTGCTGGCATCCTGAGGGCGCGCTCACCTTCAGGTCGTGGATGGTGAAGGGGTCTTCGTACACGTAGGCAGCGTCGGCCCCCACGGCGATGCCGGTGACGGTGGACAGGTACCCGCAGTAACCCCCCATGGTCTCCACGATGAAGACACGGCGCTTGGTGCCCGACGCCGACTGCTTGATGCGGTCACAGCTCTGCGTGACCACGACGCCTGTCACGGGGCCGCGCTCGTACAGCGCGGTGCCCCCACCTCACCTCCACCTCTCACCTCCATGGCTGCGTTGACAGCTGTGTCCGAGCCCAGGCTGAAGTCGGTGCCGGGCACGTTGTTGCTGATGGTGGCGGGGATGACGCACATGATGATGCAGAGCTCCTCGTACTGCCCACGGGCTTCCACCAGCTGCAGCACCCCCTCGTACGCCTGTCGTGGGGGCATGGCGGTCAGCAGGGTCCCACCTCACCCCACCACCCGGGGCCAGGATGGGGCCGTGAGCTGCAGGAGATGCAGTGACACCAAAAGAGCGCTTCCACGTTCAGGGTTTCCCCGCACCTCAAAGCCACCGATGACCAGCAGAGCTTGGATGTTGAAATTCCGCACGTTCTCCACGATCTTTTCCATGCAAGTCTTGGGCAGAGTCCTGAAAGGGGGCAAAGACCCCACGGTGATGCCCCTGAGAAGAAGCCCAGTGACAGCAGCATCCCCTCCATCACAGCCGCTCACCGCTTGGTGCCTAGCATGGATCCGCCGCGTCCCAGCCAGCCGGCCACGTCGTGCCAGCCCACCTCACGGATCTGCAAGGAGCAGTGCTCAGTTTTGGAGCTGGGGATGACCCAGCCATCCCAATCAGAGCCTTGTGGGCCTTTCGCTCACCTGTCCCTTGGCCAAGCCCTCGAAGCCGTCGCTCACTGCGTACACGGTGTGGCCGTGGCAGATGCTGATGCGCACAGCAGAGCGCACGGCCGCGTTCATGCCGGCAGCAGGGGCCCCCACGTTCAGGATGGCCAGGCTGAAGGGGCTCTGTAGGGACAGCAGCAGCGTGGTGGGGATGGTGGCAGAGCCACCAGGAAGGGAACAGCACTGCCTTCCTTAGAGCCAATGGAGAGCACAGCTTGGCACCCTGTCTCACCTTCTCCTGCGCTGGCTTCTGGTGTGCCAACAGTTTATAGATGTTCCAGTTGTTCTCAAAGCTCCTGTGAGGACAGCAGTGGAGAACCCCTGAACCAGAAAGACCCCCCCCCCGCCCCGCTTACCCCACGGTGACATCTAGTCCCCCACGGTGGCTCACCTCCCACGGAGCTGGATCGCCTCATCGAACCTCTTCTCATCCATGGCCTTCTGCACGTCCTTCGTCTTGGGGGAAGAAATGCAGCACTGTGACGCCCCGCTGCACACTCAACAGAGGCACCAGCGGCCCCGTGGAGATGCCACCACCGGCTCTGCACCCCTGCTGCCACCATGTACTCACCACCTGGACGCACTCCATCAGTGGCAGCCGCACTGACTGGTTCCCTGACAGGCTGACCACGCAGGCGGGGGTGTCCGGGGTGGCCTCCAGCAGCGCCATCACCGCCTCCATCCCCATCTTGCTGCTCTGCAGCGGGTCGGGGGCACCCCCTTGGGTGATGACAAAGCCCTCCTCCCACCTTTCGTCCCCATCCCCCAGCCCTGGGCACCCACCAGCACACGGTCGAAGGCGGAGGGCGTCCCGCCACGCTGCACGTGGCCCAGCACGGTGACACGAGTGTCAAAGCCCAGGCGTTGCACCACCAGCTGTGGGGTGGGGAGGCTGTCAGGGAGGGAAGGGCTCGGCCATGGGAGAGGGGAGTGGGGTGAGGCTTACGTCTTTGACGTAGTTGGAGGAGATGGGCTTGCCGTTGCGGTCGATGGCCCCCTCTGCGATGATGATGATGTTGAGCCGTGACCCTCGGCTGCGGGTCTGGGGGTGCAAAAAGGCACAGCAGCTCAGCCAAAATTTGTGCCAGATGAGCGCGTCCCAACCACAAACATCCTCCCTGTGTCCCTGTGGTAGGGATGGGTCTCTCACCTCCCCAAGCCGCTCGCACATCAGGTCCTCCCAGCCATCCTCTGGGGGGGATTCGGGGATGAAGAGCCAGTCAGCCCCCGAGGCCAGCCCGGACACCAGTGCCAGGTATCTGTGGGAGTGGTGGTGGCACCAGGGTGTCCCCAAGGGCCCGAAATGCTGCAGAAACCCCCCAGTCCACCTGCTGTCCTCACCCGCAGTGGCGGCCCATCACCTCCAGCACGAACGTCCTTTGGTGGCTGCGAGGACAGGATTTAGGGACACGGTCAGTGGGCATGGTAAGGATGGGCCAATGGTTGGATGATCTTAGAGGTCATGGTAGGGTGGGTGGGATGGAAGTTGGACTTGAACTTAGAGGTCTCTTCTGACCTTAATGAGTCTACGATAGTGCATGGTGGGATGGAAGATGGATTTGATGAACCCAGAGGTCATTCCCAACCTTAATGAGTCTATGAGTGGGCATGGTGGGATGGGCGAGATGGAAGTTGGATGTGATGAACTTAAGAGGTCTCTTCCAACCTTAATGAGTCTACGAGAGTGCATGGTGGGATGGAAGATGGATTTGATGAACCCAGAGATAATTTCCAACCTTAATGGCTCTATGAGTGGGCATGGTGGGATAGAAATTAGACTTCATGAACTTAGAGGTCTCTTCTAACCTTATTGAGTCTACAAGTGTGCATGGTGGGATGGAAGTCAGATTCGATGCACTTAGAAGTCTCTTCTAACCTTAATAAGCCTATGAGTTGGCATAGTGGGATGGGTGGGATAGAAGTTGGACTTGAACTCAGAGGTCATTTCCAACCTTCATGGTTCTATAACCAAGAGATGAAGGCGATGAGGGTGGGCAGGAGGAGGTTGGGTGCTGTGCTGACGACGTGGCCAACGGTCTCACCTCTGCGCTGTGGTGGTGATGGCGTCGATCACCTCCATGATGCGATGCAGCGCCGAGTCGGTGCCGATGGTCATGTCAGTGCCGCAGAAATCATTGTCGATGGAGCCCACCAAACCCACCACGTTGAGCCTCCCGTTGGCCTTCGCCACCTCCTCGCTGATCAGCCCTGCGCCCCGACGCCCAACGCTTTGGGTTGAGCTCCAGGCCCATCGCTCCCTACCACATCCCACCTCCTGCACCCAAGCCCTCCCCCACCCCGTGCCACGCACCGTCCCGCAGCAGCTCGTCCAGCAGCCCGGCCCACTCTGCACGGAAGACATCGGCACCCGTCAGGCTGCCGTCACCGCCGATGACGCAGAGGTTGGTGATGCCGTGCTCCACCAGGTTGCGGGCAGCACGCAGGCGGCCCTGCCGTGTGGTGAAGGCCTTGCAGCGGGCGCTGCCGATGACCGTGCCGCCCTGCAGAGGTGACACGTAAGGGGTTTTGGGGAGGGGGGGGGGCACGTGGCACAGTGGGGTGTCCCCTGTGGAGGCTGGCGATGCTCACCAGCTGGATGATGTTGGAGACGCTCAGCCAGGTGGCCTGCTTGATGTTGTCGCCGCCTTCCACCAGCCCCTCGTAGCCCTGCGGGGACACGGAGGTGACATCCCTGCGTGCTGCGCACAGGGGGAGGGCGGCTGGTGGGGGAGAGGGGTGGGCAGACCTCGTAGATGAGGAAGACCTTGGCTCCCACGTAGATGCCCATGCGGGTGACGGCGCGCACGGCGGCGTTCATGCCTGCGGAGGGGACACGTGGCACCGCCGCGCCAGGAGGGGACCCGCCGCCCTCATCGCACGGCCGTCCCCGTGCCCCACGTCCTCAAACTCCCATTTCCCCCGCGTCCCCGCACCGCGTCCCACAGGCCCCTGGGGCGGCGAGGACTCCGGACCCGCCGCACCCCCGCCAGGAGGCGGGGGACCGTGGCCGGGGGTACCCACAGCCCCGGGGCCGCCCCGTGGGCCCCACCTTGCGCGTCGCCGCCGCTGGTGAGCACGGCGATGGCCATACCGGCCCCGGCCATCCGCAGCCTCTCGAGCTCCGCCGCCGCCATCGCTGCGCTGCCCGGCACCGGCGTCCCGTCCCGCTCCGCCCCGCTTTGTCCCCGCCCCCTCTGCGGTGGCCACGCCCCTCGAGGCCACGCCCACCGCCCCACCCGCGCCGCGCTGAGGTCGGCCGCTCTGAGCGGCGGGGGACGGACGGCGGGAGCGGCGTGCTTTGCCCACGTCGAGTCATTTACAATAATTAAAGCCCACGGGGCCGTCATCCTCCTGCGTGGGACGGTGAGGGGTCCCTACGCCGCTCCCCCCCGTGTTCACAGTGCGCTGACACGGCCGCGGCCAGCAGCAAATGGGTGCGGGCGGTCGCGGGTGAAGGAAATGGGAGCGACCTGGCCGGACTGTCAACATCCTCCTCCTCCTCCTCCTCCTCCACCCCGGTCCCACCTCTCAGCAACGTTTAATTGGGACCGTCCGTCCCTAACCCCCGTCCGTCCCCGTCCCACACCATGCTGCGGCTGCTGCTGCTCTGCGCGGCTCTGCGCTGCGGGGTCGGGAGCGAGGGTATGGGGTGCGGGGACGCGCGGTGGCACGGGGACACGCGAGTGGGCATCGTGGGACAACAGGTGACATCGGTGTCTCCCAGCAGCCCCGCTCACCTTCACCATGCTGCAGTGGACGCGGGTGTCCGACGGCAGCTCCGTCTTCTGGGGCAACGCCACGCTGGGAGGGCGGCTCAGCCACGTCCTGGAGGACCGCAACGTCACGCAGGTGATGCCGCTGGAGCCGCCCGCGGCCTGGGAGCAGCAGCGGGACATGGTGGCCGACTACCTGAGCTACTTCAGCGGCATAGTGCAGGTGTTCAGCAAGGAGAGGCCCCTCAACTGTGAGTGCTGCTGGGGAGCCGGGGATGGCTGCGAGGGGACGGCTCAGCGAGGGGATGGGGATGCAGCAGTGGAGCTGCCCTTGGGCAGAGGGATTACCCCGGGGTCACTGCTTGGATGTGGGATGCTGAGGACCAGGAGGTGGCATCCCTGCTCAGGGACAGTGCTGGGGCTGTGGCTGCGCTTTGACATCTCCCTTCTCGCACCCGTGTTCCTCCCCTAAAGCCCGTTTTGCCCCCATTAAATTCTGCACGTCCCTATATCTATGCCATACACCATACCCCACGGGAGAGCCACTTCCAAATGACAAGCAGCAGGGAGCTCACGAGGGGCCCGGGCGGTGCAAGCCCACCCCTGGGGCCGTGCAGACTCACTGCTGGGTGCTGGCATCCTCCGTCCCACAGACACACAGAGCCTGTGCTGCCACCTGGGCTGCTGCCTCTTCCCCAATGGCACAGCCCGCAGCTTCTACAACGTATCCCTCAACGGGACGGCCTTCCTCACCTTCCACGTCCCCAGTGCCACCTGGGAGCTCCGCTGGCCACTCAGGGACCCACTGGCCACCTTTGCCCAGCGGGAGCTGATGAAGTACTCTGAGACCACGCACAACCTGCAGCACTTCCTCAACACCACCTGTGTGGACATCCTGCGGGCTCAGAGCCCACAGAGAGGTGCGTGCCAGGCACGGTGGGGGGGCTGTAGGGGGATCCCCTCGATGCTGGTGCTCGTTCCCTGTGAGTTGGGGTGACGTACCACTATCCCTTCTTGCAGAGAAGCAGAGAGGCCGCTCGCACGCTCCTCTGGTGCTGGGTCTGATCCTGGGGGTCTCCGCAGTGGTGGGCATGGCTGTGGGCATCTTCTTGTGCACGGGAGGGAGCTGCTAGAGAGACCACGTGTCACCCCCACGGGCATAGGGGACCGACCCCACATCACCCCACGGGGGCAGCTAGTGGGTACCTACCCCTCCTCCCCCCCAGGGATGATCCCTACAGCACACTGAGGCTTAACATGGAAGCACGCTTGGCCTGGGTGCACGAAACGTGGAGGGGGGGGTGAAAGTCACAGAAGAAAGCCCAAAAGGATGAAGATGTCGGCATTCAGACTGCAATTCATCACTGCTCTGCTGTGAAGGGGGAACGGATGCCTGGAGGGCAGATGTCACACCTGGGAAAGGAAACCTGTTGGTGGCCATCCATCTCCGTGCCAAACAGCCCTGCTGCAATAAAGCCCTTCTGCCCCTAGACTCGTGCCACACTTCCTTGCACGTCGGGGGTTCACACAGCGTGCACTGAGCTCGCACAGCCTTGGGAGAGGCTGCAGTTTGTGCTCAGTTTGGCTGCAGCAGCGGATTTTTTTCCCCCCCGAGGTCATTTAGTGTCATTTATTTCCCCTATATCACCCTCTGGCACACTGAGGCTGACTACAGACACAGCTTCTCCTGGGCAGGGTGAAGGGCTCGTTGCTGTCACGTACAGGCAGCACAGGCTCTTCAAAAGCTGGGTGAAGGAATGGGAACTAAGAGCAGTGGCAGCCCCGGGTGCTGACACGGGTCAAAGCAGGGCTGCAGAAAGCACAGACACAAACACAAAATTCTTGCCCTTTGGCAGCAGGAAGGGGAAAGCAGGAACAGAAACGGGATGGGAGATGATATAGTGATGTCCACAACAGGGGATGAAAGTCTCTCAAGAGACCACAGCTCATCTGCTGGAGCTGCCAGGCAGCCCTGGCTGCCCTCCACAGCACAGCCCCCCCTCTCCCCCCCCTTCAGGCCAAGTGTCCTGGGATGCAGAGCACCAATGGAGGCAAACATCAGCACTCAGCTGGGTGGGAGGCCAGCTGTGCTGTGCGTGTAGGGGGGATAGAGGTCAGAGGGGCGTGATTGGGACACAGAGCAGTACCACTGCATCTCCATCACACACGTGCAGAGTTGCAGGGCTGATTTTGCATTGTGGGTCCAAGAGGTTTCACAAGTGGTGGGACCTCAGAGAGCAAACCAGTGGCTCTGGTGGGTGGCAGCCCAAGGACTGGGGAAACCACAGGGGGCCACAAGGAGAGAGCTTGCATTGTTCCTGCAGTGCATCAGTTGGGACTGTCTTTGCTCATGACAGCTCTAGAAAAGCCTTTTTCCCCCCACAGCACTCCAGGAAGCAGCTGCTCTGCCAGCTCAAAGGCCAACAGCTGGTGCCCTCGAGGCGCCAGGGCCCTACAGCTTTCCCTGGGCACCGCACCCAAAGCCACCCCTGTCCCTGGGTCATTTCCCTGACGGTGACCAACATCATGACACAGAGGGAAGGGCTATGGCACTCATCCGCACCCCTCCCAGCCCTTAAATCTTTCTGCCCACCCTCAGGCTGCCTCATTATGGGGTCACCACCTCCTGCAGCAGGCAGGGGCCAGCTGGCAGCCCGGCTCACACGTGGGGAACGGCTGGCCTCAGTTGTTGCTTAAATGTTTACCATCATCCACCAGCTGGTAACCACTGCCAGGCCCTGTGCTCCCCTGCAGGACAAGTACCAGTCCTCAGCTGTATCCTGTCGAGCACAGGGAACTTTCCCTTTGTTCCTGGCTTTTTATTTACCCTACAGACCCCTGGAGGCTTTCACTAACCCCCACGCAGCATCTCCTTGAGAGCAAACCAGGCTTTTCTCTCCGCCTGCCAAACACTTTCCATCACTCACACTGCTATTGCTGCCAGCTAAGAAGCCCAGCCTCTAACACTGCATGTTGTTGCAGTGAGTAAGGTGATGCCCGTGGGCTAGGACTGGGTTTCCCCTTTGCCTCTGTGTGTGTCCCATGGGTGTGCACACACAGCCTAGCAGGGACACACTCATCCTTTGGGGTGGAACTGCATTTTGGTGTCAGCCCCACACCCTGACTGGTGGCTCTGTGTCCTGCTCATCCCCATCGCTTGGATGAGGGGCTGCCTGGTGTCAGGAGCTGCCCCAGGAACTGGGGTCACAGAACCAGCACTCACCCATGCAGGTGGAGGTGTTGGGTGGGAGCGAGGGCTGTACAGCACCTTTGGAGGTCACACTGCATCATCGCTCCTGCTCCCCGTGCACAGGGTGGCCCTCCATCCTTCTGGCACCAGATTTATGCCTCCCTTGCCTCTAACTGCTGCATCTTTCACTCATCACCAGGGACGAGAAGAGTTTGTCCTTATTATAAACACACCTACGTGCTCAGTGCCTGTGCTGCTATATCATCAGCACTTCTCAGGACTAAACAAGCCCTGTTCCTCCGAGCTGTCCTCAAAGGTCATGTTGTGACAGCCCCAGATGCTTTCATCTATGGAATTTCTAGTTTCCAGACATCCTTTTTAACCCTGCGGCTGCACTGGGTGGACACATCCCTCCCACAGAAAGCACAGGGTGCCCAGCCCCTATTGCTGCCCTCTTCCCTTTCCTAACACCTCCCAGGTCAGTGTGCCTGACCCAGCTGGAGGAAACAGGAGGCGAAAGCTGGGCCCTGGCCACAGTCAACACAGAGCACAGTGATGTGGCAGCCAGGCAAACAAGCTGTTGGGCATTTACTGCAGCTCCCTGCCAGCCACAGCTGGGCTGTCCCCTGGGTAGGACAAGGCTTTGGTCTGAGTTAAGCCAGCCCCTTGTAAGACAGAGCAATCAGCTCCAGCTCCATGGCATGGGAGCAGAGCAGCTGCTATCTAAACACCACCTAAAAAAAAAAATCACATAGAAGGACAGCAGTAAGAAACTGCTACTTCACCTTCCTTTCCTATCCAGCCCCACACCAGAAGTCCCCAGCCACATTTAAGCAGCTGGATTCTGGGAACTCTGCAAACCTGGGCACCTTCAGGACAGCAGTTCTCTCCTGGCAGCAGTCTCCCCTCCCCCTCCTGTCTCTACTGCCTATCTCTCAAAAATAGATATGTTTAGATACAGATAAGTACTTTAGAATAACAAGCACTTCAGGGAAAGAAAAAAAAATAACAAAAGAAACAAATCAGCCCACACAGCCCTTCCAGTAAAGTTTCCATGGAGGAGAAGCTGCTGTTTGCAAGCACTTTCACCCCGTCCTTACTTGGTGAGGAGGGGCACTCTGTGCAAGCAGTTTAGCTGGCTGTAGTGAGAAATAAGGCAGCAGTTGCTCTTGCCTGGCCAAAAGCATAAGAACAAATCCCCTCGGGGCCAGATGGTTGCTAAGGACCCACTACCAAAAACAAAAGCTCCTGCATATGGTCTCAAAACTGCAGCAGGGGATGGGTAGTGGGGTTCTGCAGGCAGCAAACCTGTCCCAGGGTGACAGGAGAATTGGGCAAGGCTAATAGGTCAGCAGCTGTTGCTTCCATCTCCTGAGAACAGGTAGGTTTGTCACAATGACTTCTGGAAAAGCCATCCTATACCATGATTTCACCATCATCTACCTTTGCTAAGCACTGCTGACCAGGGAAGCTGCTCAAACAACCAGCAGTAGTAGGCAGGCTGGCTGAGCAAGGAAAAACAAGTGGTCCTATCCATCTCTAAGCAATCAAGGTTGGACATCTCCAGGCAGCATACATTCTCTCTGTGTTGCTTAGTACTTCCTTAGATGTTACTGGGTAAATATTTACAGTGAAGACTCCTTTCCCTCCCTATACAAATGCTCTACAAGAGATATTTCTCCCACAAGAACTGGAAGGACTATTTGCCCAGTCATCTCTTCAAAAGCAGTAAACCAGAGGCAGGTACTCACTTGCTTGGCAAAAAGAGCTGCAGTTACCTGCTCCTGGGCTCCCTACTGGAACACTCCCTTCCTAAGCAACCTGCAGGATGGCTGGGTCTGATGTGGCTGTAGAGCCCTCAACCTATTCAGGGACAACAAGATCCAGCCAAGGAATAGTAATGAAGCACTGACAGTAGCAATGGGATCTTGAACTAGAGCTGAGGGAGCCTGTGGTTAGACCCTGAAAGAACATCCAACTTAAAGGTGATCAGAAGTATTCACTTCGTAGATCAGGATCCTGTTCCAGGCAGGCAATAACCGTTTGATCTAAAATATGCCCTTCTCAAAGTGGCCAGAGCCTCTCTAAAACACATTGTGAGGACAAGCATCTTGACAAAAGAACTGAACAATATTCTATATCTGAACTGTTAATCCTTGCCTTGCACAAGGATTTAAGACGTGTGAGATAAAGCAGTCCACGTGTGCCATGACTCACTCATGCTGTTTAAGCTTTACTGAGAGAGATGATGCAGTATCTCACAGCCACTGATCACCACTGAGCCTTCTCTGTGATCCTTGAAGGTGCTAGATTCTCTTGGAGCAAACAGAGCAAAACCCAAAGTGGAACATCTGAACGAGACCCTGGCAAGCACTAAGGCACACTGCTTCCTGGAAAGACAGCACAGAAACCCTGGGAGCTTGTCCAAAGGTATGAATAGCAGCAAACCACATCTGCACACATACACCACGCAGCAGGGAAAAGGAGGTGGAAGAAAGTGGGGTGGCCTGGTAGGATTTGGGTTTTTTTTTTTCCCCCCTGTTTCTCTTCTTGGGTGGATTACCTGCACCACAAACAACGGAGCTGGTCTCTGCTGACTTGTGCTTTGCTCTCACACTGGGAAATACTGTGGCTTGACAGCTACTGTTGCTGTTCAGCATAGCACTGGCCTCTCAGAGCAGCACTGATCCACAATGGAAAGGGAAAAACATCCTACAGGAAGGAAAAGAATTAGCATGAAAAGGAAAAGCAGCAGTAGGCAGAAGTACTGTGCTCAGAATAAATGCACTGCCTGCTGCTGGGGTGGGGGTAGGCAGGGTTACACCACAGCCAAAATCTCACACATAGAAGCTGAGACCTGGTTCTAGTTTGCAGCTTTATCTCTGTACCAGCAGCAGGAGGGCATGTTGGTTGGGTAGAAGGAAGGCAGGCCACACAGCAGTCAGTAAACAGACCCTAGTAGGATACACTGACACAGCAGGAACAAGTGCAGCACTGTCAGGCGTGTCTGCCTTTGAAATCTAAGGTTTCTTAATCAAAGCCAAGGGGAGAGGTGGGGCACAGAGCAGCCTACAGAGACCTGGAAGCAGCAGGTCAGACAGGCTGATGCTCTAGGTAGTAACCTCAGCCAGGATTAACACCTCAAGCTTTAACGAGGACCCAGAGGAAGACTAGCATTGAGACAGAGGGTTTTGCACCCTGGGTTCCCTAAGCTTCCACTTTGCTCTGCCAAAACAAAAATTACAAAGGATCCAACAGGAAACCTTCCCAATGCTGCTGCTTCCACTGCGTCAGCTCCTGCTGCTGGGTGGGACGTGGTTGGACCATAGCAACACAGTGCCTGGGACACAGCTCTCCAACCCCTCTGAGCTCAGATCTGTGCAGCTTTAACTTGAAAACAAAGGAAAATCCTTAACAACAAAAGCCAAAAAGTGACTTCCAGTCCCCTGCTGCTGCTCCCCAGAAAGCATTTCCTAGTTCAAAAGCAGATCTCATCTATTTCTCAGCTGAGGGAATGAGGAATCAAGCAGCAGCAGCAGGCATCCCACTTTGCAGCCCTCAGGAGCACGGGATGAAGGCACAGAGCAGCATCCTACACCAACAACTGACTCATCTCTCTCGCTGCCTGCATCCCTGTCACAGCAAAGCAGCATGAGGCTGACTGACGCAGGCACCTCTGGGAACTTCTTCAGCTACCACTCCCAAAGTTCTTGCAAACAACATGCAGAGACAAGCACTTCTGACAAGGATGCTTAAAGGAGCAGCACCTTCACGACAGACACCAGAGCAGCACATGTCCCTCTCTGAGGAGTTGCTGGGAACCTTGGTTCAAATAAAGCAGCTAGAGGGCTTTTGCTGGCATCGTTTCACCCTTTGTGGCAGCTCTCAGCAAGATGATCACAAATCCAATGACTTGCAGGGCTGAGGGTAAGGGCTGCTGAAATACATAAGCAGGTAGGTTTTGCCATTCTGACTCAAGCTTCTTTATTTCTGTACTGTTCCCTTCCCCATCCTCACAGAGGACAGAACACAGAGGGGAAGTAAACTTCATCAGACAAGCTGCTGGTTACATTCAGGAACTATAGGAAGAACAAAGACCATGAAGAGTCAATCCCATTATTTTTCCCAAAATTTCATGCTGAAAGTCCAAGGAGTCTCTGCTAAGCTGTTGCAACTCTGAATCTAAAACCAAGCATCGACTTTTGGAACAACAAATCTACTTCGTAGTTGGGCGCTTTCAGAAACTCCTTCCCCCTGCTTTCCCAGCCACACGTGGGCCAAACACGTTCTGCAAAGGCTCTCCTGCCAGCCCACCCCCAACAGCAGCTGCATGTTTGCCTAAGAAGCACTCACTCCAAAGCAATACCACACTCTGGACTCAGAGAAGGGGAGGAAGAACTGGGATTCAAATCAAACTTAAACCCAGAGACCAACACAGGGGACAAAACAAGAGAAGCTATGAAAATATGCTGAGATGGTCAAGAAAAGTCACATCAAAATATATTTAAAAACCAAGAATTCCAATCCGTGTGGAATTTAAAACTCCTTTTCCCACTTTTCTGTGTGCACAAGGGATTTTTGTTGTTCCAGGACATGGAATATGTTAAGCAGCACCCATTGTGTCCTGAAAAGGGAAGTCTTCCCCCCTCCCCCAACTCATCTGAACAATTCCACCATTAAAAAAAAAATTATATATACCTCAACAATCACCCCACCCTCCCTGTTTTCCATTCTACAGTGGGCAAGAGGAAGAATTACAAACAGATCTGACTTTGGATTTAAGTCCTTTTTTTTCCCCCCAGCCAACATCAATATCCCTGCAATCCGTTGTACACCTTCTGCACAGATCCTTGTTTCAACAGCTGTTTGAGACCTGCAAAAGAAACAGAAGTGTTACCATACAACACAAACAGAAGGAGGACTCTACAGTTGCTGTTTCTTACATTTACACATCTGACATACAGGCCCCTACAGGCACTAGCCTGGAGCTTGAGCACACAGAAAAACACTGACACCACAAGCATCATTTAAACAACAACTGCATGAAAACTTCCCCCAGATTCAGAAGCACAGCAGCTTTACTCCTGCTCCTTCAGCATTCCCACCAGGAGAAATAAGACCAAATTTAATAGTGCTACAACAGTGCTCTCACATGCTCTCTAGAGGACAATAAGCCAATGCCTCCAGGGAGAAAATCTCCTTCACTACAAACCCAAAGACCAGCACACCACCTCGAGATCCTCACAGCTCTGCAAAGGACTAAAGCTGACTCCCAGAGCTGCTTTGCTATTGAAGTTGAGAACACGTTTGTCATCTTAAAAGTACAACTGCACCAAGAAACAGCTTTATGAGCATTCCCAGAGTTGAATTCCAGTAGCATAGCTCATCCACACAGCTCCCTTTGTGACCCTACAAAAATCCTCCAGCAGTGAGTTTGGGAAGGCTACATTTGGTTCCTCCTGAACTCGTCAGCTACAGAAACTCACCTGAATAACTATACGAGGTTTCCACACTCATAGTGTCTGAAAATACTACTGACTGCCAAAAGTCAGTCCCTAGAGAGTAAGCTTGCTTCTACTTGCATCTGTGGGCTTGAGTACCCTACTGAAAACCTGCGCTTAAAGGTTTTGAAAGCCACGTTACAAAGAGGTCTAAATGAGCATCATCACTAGGTTGGATTCAGCCTTTAATAAAGGGAGGATGATCCTCCCCACCCCTGAAAAGCCATTCATAAGACATTTCAAAGAACTGATGACACGATGTCCTGTCAGCATCCAGGTTTTACCAGAGCCGGATAAGAGCACAGGAAGGTGAGTCAGCTCTGAAACCATAATAGCTAATCTATTGAGGTTAGCATGGCCAGAGGAAGACTAGCTGGTCTTTACTTCTACTTAAGGGTCAAGTCTGCACAGAGGAAGCATGCTGTTAAGAATGTATGCAATGTACTTTTTCCAGTGGTAAAAGTCAGAGGGGACTCCCTCTTCAACATCAGCCAGGACTTCCAGCCCTACTCATGGGGCAGCCCTGCTCTGACAGGGCTGGAAAGGATCACGATGAGCAGGGGCTGGCAGGATCTGAGATTGTGAGATTAAACTCCCCACATTGTGGGTAACTTCCAAATTAGAAACAGAACAAAAAAAAAAAAGCAACAACAGTAGAACCGTAGAACCCCCCTAAGTTGGTTTAAACCCAACTAAACTCTGCTACTGAGTATCCCCAGAACAGCATTAGCTTCACAATAACAAGCACACTGGCAGCTGGCTTGCAGCTCAGTATGACAGAAGACAGGATTTGTCCTCCCTCAGATCAGGCTGCTGGACTGAGGCCAGAGCCCTGGTGAAAATTCCTGGGCTGGATGCTGACACATTTGTAGAACAGATCAGATTAGGCTGCCTAGAAAATAACCTCAGTAGTTATCAGCTTTAAGCAAAGCACGTATGCAGGGAGAAGAATGACCAGTTAGTGAAAATCTACCGACTTGCTCATACAGAAGAAAACCCCAAACTTTCAGGCACGCAAGTCCTTCAGAAGAACTAGCTTAAGATATATCTCCCTGCTTCTCTACTCTTAGATATTCCAACTACAAGAACTACTGTGCCTTTGGCCCCATCAAAATACTGGAAAACAGTCCTGGAAAGAACTGGAAATAGGAGGCTCAAAGCCACTTCCTGACTGATGTGTGAGCATGTATGCCTTCCAAAAGGAAGGACATAACTGAAGAAAGCTGAGCTTCAGTAACCCTGGAAAGCTGGTACCACTTTTGTACCTTGTTTCCTGCTGGCTAGCTCTCAAGCAGCTGCATGCTGGCCTGAAGGATAACCTCATTAGCACACAGGAAATTTTAGCATTTATCCCCAGTTTCGGGGATTTGGTTTTGACAGCCAGGAATCCTAACATTTGGTGCTAAAGCACTCTCACACATTTACTGGAGCAAGCTTAAAGTTCTTCCTGACATCACCTAGCTGCTGACAGGTCACTACACAACTTGAGCACATCGCTGCCTCCTCCTACTCTGAGCACTGAGGCTAAAAAGAGAATAGACAAACCCCAGCAGCAATGGATTACAGACAAGAGAGAAAGTCACCTCTGATCAACAGGCAAAAAATTCCCTGATACCACACAGAGAAGAGCCTACTGTTTCTCTGACTCTAGGGCATCAGCATGGTGTTCTCAGTGCCTTCCAACTGCCCCAGGAGCCACCCATATGGTTATAAGAAATTAGGAACAGTGCCAACAATAAGAAGGGATGTTTTGACTGCTGAGGCCTACAGACTTCCTCCGAACATATACACACTGACCTGCTGCCACACAACACGAACAGACCTATTCCCTCATAAAACTCCTTAAAACCCAAATGTTTGGAGATATTCTAGCACACAAGAATCCATCCGACTGCTTATCCAGTCACCCTCCCCTAGTAAGAATGGGATTGCTTCAGGACAGTATGAAACACTCAAAGGGCCTGTACTTGACCACGCTCTTGTCCATACCACCACTTCCTGGGCATGCTAGCTAGCAGTTCTGACAATCACACAGGACTCCACCACTGCCCCTAGCCCACAGTCTTTTCTCAAACTGACAAGAGCAGCAGACTGAAAAGATCTGTCCCATTTGAGAGGTGCTGCTGCCATGTGCAGCTTTGAGAAGGGAAGCACGATGCGGAAGGAAAAGGCCTTGAACTGATGCAGACACAGACATCCCAGCCTGGACTGCAGGAGAACAAGCTGCAGATGGCTGGTCATCCCTGGAGCTCTATCTTCAAGTAGTAGCTCACATAGCAATGTCAACAGAGCAGGAAGTGCTGAGAAGAGACCACACAGGGTTTGGCTTGCCTCTACACCCTTGAGAAGTGCAGGAAAGCTGCACATTTGCTTCCCTCTAGCAGGACAGCTGCCAGAATCAACTAAACAGCACATTCAGGGCAATAATACCTTCTTCTGACCAGCAGAAAGAAGCTAGGAAGCAGGATTTTCTGCAGGAGAGCTGCACTGGTATGTGCAGGAACTTCTTTGCCCCACAGCAGAGGATGGGGCTCCTTGACACCTACTCTGATGCCTTGAGCACAGCAGCAGAACCCACTGCAAAAGCTGACAGAGCAGAGATCAATTTCCAGCTAGGAGCATAGTATTTAGCCTCCTATCAGTTGTAAGATACCTAAATATTCCATAGAAGAGCTCCCATTTTGGCAATGATGCTGATCTCTCCTACCAAACAGGTGTACATATCTTCACTGCACAATTCTTTCCTATGCAAGCACAAAGCACTTAGTGTAGAGGGAGATGTAGGGAGACACAAACCTTGTGCAGTGCTTTATGACACTGTTCACCTTTGACTGTAAAAACATTCACAAATCTCGACTTAAAGTAGAAAAAAGTTTGTGATCTTATTCCAGGAGAGGCCAGTCAGACAGAGGCTAAGCCCAGTAAGTCCCTCAGTTCAGGCAGGTGGCCAGCTACAAAACACAGTGCTGCTAGCTGTGCCAAGATCCCAGCACCGGCACATCCTAACCTAATCCTGTTCCCCACGTACACAGCAGCCAAGTTTGCAGGCTTCAAAAGAAAATGAAAGTTACTCCCATGACACTGGGCCAACCATATTATGCTGTTCAAGGGATAAATGGTAAGGAAAGTCTTTACTGATACCCCTACAGGCCAGTGGTTCAGTTACATCAACTTCTTACCAGCTTCTGGGAGAGATCTGTGCAGCCCAAAGCCATGACACAGCTTTAAAACACCCACCTTCTCGCTGTTCACTTGTCAACTGCTCTTTGGGGAACTCCACATCAAATGTTATTATTAGTGAGCCTTTGATATTATTGTTATCAAAATTTGGAAGACCTTCTCCTTTCTTCCACAGTTTGGCCCCAGGTTTAGTAATTTTATCCCGAGCAACATGAACCTAGAGACAGAAGAAATTTTAGAACAGTGCTTTTGTTCTGTGCATGTACCTCAGTCCCTCAAATGCCCTTTGCAGCCCACTGAAAAGCTTCAACTGATATCAATTCCACGCCAAAGTCAATGATCTTCAAGGGGACCAGGCAGCATCACTGCCAGGATCCAGAAGACAACACATGCAGTAGCTGCTCTGACAGGCAGAAACCTAGATCCTCACCATGCACCCCTTGTACCAGGCCTGCTTTGACTCTGGATAAATTGGTCTGGAGGTCTCTAGCAAAGGCAGCCACAAAAGCCAGTGATTAGACTTTATTTACATAAAGCAGGAAAGCAAATCTGTTCCTCACCTTGTGCCCATCCAAGTGGGTTATATCCATTTCAAAGCCTGTAAGTGCCTCGACCAGCGAGATTGTCACGTTTGTATACAAGTCATCTCCTCTTCTTTCAAAGACTGGGTGCCTGCAGAAAGAGATTGTAGTTTTCCTCCTTTTCCCACAGAAAAAGAGATCTTCCAGCTTCCTTCCTTCCATTTGTGAAAAGAATTGGAAGACTTCACAGTGCGGAAGTCAGGAATGAATGAAATCTAGCTTTGTTTTCCTGTGTGCAAAGTGTACTACTAATAGCCTTTCTATTTCTAGAGGAGTGAGTGGTAAGGTGTGTCAAGTTGTGACTCACTCAGTCTTTCCTAGCAGTACATTTTCTTACAATAGGAAGACAGTATGTTTATGGAAAAAAGGAGATATTCCATGTGATTCAGGCAGGAGCTAACCTATGCCAGAATTCAAGGGAAACAGAAGCAGAATACCACTGCAGCATCCTAACAGCAGTGAATTCTTTAGCATCCTCAAGGCTGAGCATCCTGAACTGCCCTAAACACCTGAGCCCTAGCTGTGCCAGCACTGAAGGATAAGCTAGACACAAGCCAAGCAGGCAATGCTAGTCAGAGAACAAGCTTACAAGCTTCCTTGATAGCAACTACAGAGAGCTATCTAACAAGGCCAGTCACTTACTTAAGAACTTTTATTCGGAAACGCAGATCACCTGGCTCCCCATCCACGTGGGGCTCCCCTGTCAAGGAAGAAGAGCTGTTTATCCAGTTAGAAACAGCTAAAGAAACAAGCAGCATATTAAATACAATAGAGATTCACAGCTCATACATGAAAGGGAAAGAAAAAAAAACAACTAGCTGATTCTCATGAGACTAAAACCCTGCTTACATGTATTTCTTTCACTAAACAATCTAGGATTTTCAGAGTGTTGTCTCAAATTCACCCCTCTCCACTGTTTGAAGACTTGCCCACACAGTAATTACACCTATCCTTTATTTGTTAAAGGAAAATCCCCTACAGAATAGATTTCTTCACATACTGAAGTCTGGAGCAGATATTCATTTTCAAGTTATCATCTGAAACATAAGATTTAGGGCTTTTTTTGTGTGTGTATTCTGTAGCAACAACTGGAGCAGATCAAGAGTGTTATCCAGACTTAGCAAAGATTATGCTACTGGATTTCAGCAGCACACTCCAGACACAGCACTTCACATAACATGTCCTGATCATTTACCTAAAGCAGAGCTGGGACACTTTCACATTGTCTTGAAGACCAGCTTTGTATCAAAGAAAGTCACAAGCTGGGCACTGCCCATATACATACCCTCACCAATGAAGGGGTACTCCATACCATCCCTCACACCTGGCTCTATCTCCACTTCTAGTGTTCGCTCTTCATTCACAAGCCTGCAAAGGGGAACATGCAAGCACAGCTTTCAGCATTAGGTGGCAGCACCTGCTTTGTTACTGGAGAAGACTCCCCACAAATCACATATTCCTTGCTTACACCTAGAACTGGAGGCCAAGCGTTGCCTTTCTCACTCATTAATACTCATCTAGTAGAGAGTACATGCTGGCATTTGGATATGTGATTACAACGCAGTATTCCAAGCCCAACTTCTCCCAGATGGGAACTTTGAGATTCTCCAACTTTGATTTGATAACTCAGATGTCATTACATAACTTTTGAAAACAAGAAGACCAATTATTCAAGGAATTAAGAACATACTGGAATTAAGAACAACTATTCAAGGAATTAAGAACAAGTTCTTCATCTAACAGATCAACTCATTTTTACTTTAATAATTGAGACTGCCACCTTGGAAATGAGAAACCTGTGTTAAGTGCTCTGAAATCTCCCAGACCATCCTGGTAGTACGGAAGCTCTTCTCCATCTAGTGGCAGGTTTGGAATTAACAGCATACAGCACTGAAGAGCACCACTCACTTGACGTTGGGACATTCATCACAAACAACTTCTTGAGTCATCTGGAAACGCCCAGGGCCCAGCTGCGTGGTCCTCATCTCCTGTCGGCAGTTGCATTTTCGTTTGCCAGGTGCCTGTCTCGCCACTGGTTTGTTCCTGACAACCTGCACCAAAGAGAAAGAGGCTGACACCAGCACGCAGGCCAGCATCCCAGGTCTTGATCAATCTGAATGCAGTTTGCTTTCTGTGCTTGTGATCTTGGGGAAAAAAAAAATTCTGCACTGTTTTCATTTCACACCTCTTACCAATCACACAAGAAATACCCAAGTACCAGAACAACCCTTTTGCCACACCTTCTTTATCCATGTATATCTCTAAGTAGAAAAGGAAGCACCAACACCTTTTACGATAGCTTCTTTGTACTACATACAGAGCAAAATTGAGTTCCTCATTTATCCAGACACATACAACAAATTCAAGCAACACAAACTCTAATACATGGTATAATAAAGATTGTCAGCACCAGAAACGCAGCTTGCTTAAGGAAAATTAAACGGTCACCATATGTTCAAGCATGTAATCCAGAGATCCAGTGATGTCTGGACGCGAGAGGCAATGAAAGATGAACTGCAGTCTTGCAAGAATGGCTGAAAACAGGGGAACTAAGCTGTGTGCTTTCAGCTAGTGAATGGGCCTCATTTTATCAGGAGAGCTAGAGAAAACAGTTTCAATTCTCCTAGCTAGGCACCCAGAGCCAGTAAGTTACAATCACAAGGAGCATTGCACAGTCAAGTTGCCAGAGAGCAAAGAAATACAGTGTTCCTTCAGTTACGTACTAACAAGTAGTATCTGGTAGTAGAGGCTGTCATGAGGCTATGTAAACAAGAGTCAATCCTACTTCTCTGCTTCAGAAGATACAATCCCAAGCAGCAGATGGGCCAGTCATCTGAGATTTTGTAACACAAGAGAGACCAACAGGCCAGCAAACTTACTTCTACAAAGTTTCCTGAATACACCTCTTCCAGTGTAACCTCCAGGTCCACAATGATGTCACTGCCCCGAGGAATGTTCCGGTCCTGTTGGCGAGGGCTACCCCCAAACATGAATCCAAAGTCCCCAAAAAAGCTGGAAAGAAGCACACCTGTTAGCTCAGAAAGGAATTCTGACCAAACAAGGCTTTGTTGAAGACAGCTTCCTAAAGCAGCAGCAACGGGTGCCTGAAAGAGATTTCTTTGCTTAAGAGCTGTCCTTGTGGGAAGACAACACTGGCTTCCATTTACTGCTCTCAGAGAAAGGAGTAACACAAGACAAATGAGAACAACACATGGAACATCTGTGTTTTTCTTCATATCTTTAACTGTCTCTTCAGATTGCTGCTTCCTGACTAGGTAAGAGACTTTAACACTGAATGTACCCACATCAAAGGCATGCACAAGCATCACAGAATTAAAGCTGTGTGTGGAATAACTTAAAGTGGCAAAACCTCCTTACTGTGAGAAGATGTCTCCATGAGAACTCTGGTGCCCATCCTTCAACCCCTCCTCACCATACGCATCGTACTGTTTCCTCTTCTCCTCATCTGACAGCACCTGGCAAAGGGACACAAAAGGACAAGGTGTTCACCCACAGCACACCTGGATGCTTACATGAAGTACAAGGAGGAGCCTTGCCAGAGCCCATAGCTGGGGGACAAGTAGCAGTGCTTTACAGTACAAAAACACTGGCTGTTTTTTGTACTTGGCAATACAAAAACTCGTCTGCTGTGCTGGGAAGTTAAACGTTTATTGGTTAAGTTCATAAAGGTTAGAATTAATTTATAAAAACGGCAGACAACACAGAGTATATAAAAAAATTGAGTTTGCTCTTAATGAGTTGAGAGAGATTCAGAAGGGAATAATTCAAAATCAATTCTTACAAAGCAGGAACTGCTCCTCCATGGAAAAAACAAACACATATTAGGCCCCTTGTTTCTCTGTGATTTAATCATGTGGAATACATTTATCTGACAAATATTTCATAACAATGAGCAATGATAGCATGTATGCCTACCAAGCTGAACCTGCCAGATACAATAACTCTGCACCAACTTCAACTCAGACTCCATTCCTAAGGGCAGCTAAATTCAGGAGGAATCTCAGTACTGAGGCAAAGCAACACATCCCACTAGGCAGCACTCAAGACTATAAAGCTTCAGTCTTAATTCTTAGGTATTGATCCTTGCTTTTGATCACTACTCCACACACTTCCAGTCAGATTTTGCCTTCTTCCCCTTTCTTGGCCTGTTAGTTATTTTTTGGAAGGCTCAAGTCGCCAGGTTAGCTATCAGGGAGAAGTGAAACAGGTAGAGAAGATGGCTCAATGATGGAAACCAGCCTCAAGTTGTAGTTAGTGATAAATGCAACAAAAAAGGTCAGAAGAAAAACAAAACAGTGACTTTAACAACTAGCTTCACCCTTCCAGGACTAAAGGAAAGAGCTCAGAGTTCCCCCTTCACCACCTAGGATGCACAATACAACACCCACTTGAGAAAACTGGGACAGGTTCCAAGATCCATAGTGGACTACAAACAATATTACAAGAAATAAAGGAATATAGAATACAAAATATTTGCTTTTCCATCCACCGTGCTTCCCTAGCAGGCTTCTGGATGTTCAAAAACACAGCACTCCAAATAGAGTAAAGAGAGTTCTTGTTTATGTAAGGTTGCCTCAAAAGCAATGCAATTCAGCAGATAAGCTGAAAAGCAAAATCAAGACAAACTCCAGCACCAAACCATCCCGAGACTAACAGCTGCAGCTGCTATATGAAGGAGCCACCTTTAACTGAAACACCTGTGCTTGCACCACACAGCTGAGGGGTTAAAATCAGGCTGTATAAGTGAAGGACTGAGCAGTTTAATTAACCTACTTTGCTCACACATTTTTTTCCACTCCCAAAGACCTCTCTCTAGGCAGTCAGCAAGACTGACCTTAAGCTGCAGCAAAGAGCCTGATGCTTTATGATAAGAACAAGACTAGTTTGGGGTAGATCACACAGCATTTGTTTTATCTGTGTTAGCAACAGAACTCCACAGTTTTTGCTGAACAAGTTGGGCTCTGCTGTATTTTATTATCACCTTGGTAAGGGAAAGGAAGGTAGACTGTCACCACTCATAAGAATTTTTGCTGCCTCTGCAACTATACCCACTACTGCTTTATGATTTTACGTCTGTTTCTTCCCCAGTATTTTTCTGTAGGGTCTTTCTTACAGAAATTCTAGATCCCACACCAAATAATTGTCTACATTCACCAACTTTGCTGTGAGAGCTAAGCCAATTTATTTAGGAATACAGAAGTCTGAACTAAAAGTAGTTCTGCTAAGATTAAAAAAAAAGTTAACATGCTTTTCTTCTGACCAAAGAGGAATACATTCAAGCTGTTTCTCACCTCACTTCCTCATTCATTTTATATTTTCATGTGAGAAGGAAGAAGCATCAGGGACATCAGCAGGTTCAGCCACAGCATCATTCTGGGCAGGAAGATACTCCCTTTCCCTTTCCTCCTGAAGATAACACTGGAATCCAGATTGTCTGATGGCCTGGCTCCTCAAAGCCAGCACAAACCTCCTACTTAAAACTGCCTGCCTGGAGCAGAGCTGCTCCTATGGATTTCTGTTGGACAGGATTCTCTTCCTCAAGAGCCTTCTTCTGCTCCATAGGGAGAAGCAGGAAGAAATCAGCAGCAACAGAAGGGGTCAGACTCTTTTCAGTGGTGTGTCAGTGACAGGACAAGGGGCAATGGGCAAAAACTGGAACACAGGAATTTCCATACAACCACAGGGAATAATCTCTTTACTGTGAAGGTGATAGGGCACTAGAACAAGCTGCTCAGACTGGTTGTTTAGTCTCCTTCCTCCTCTGGAGATATTCAAAACCCACCTGGATGCTTTCCTGCAGAACCTACTGTAGGGAACATGCTTTAATAGAGGTGCTGGACTAGATGATATCCAGAAGTCCCTTCCAACCCCTGTGAGTTGGTGACAGGAGGCAAAGGGACAGAGAACATGGAGGAAACACAGCCCATGTCCCACAGCAGCAGAATAAACAGACTTTGATTCACAAGTGGTGGGTAATAAAATAGATTATATGTGATTTACCTAACGTGCAACGCTAGAAGTGTTTACTATTACCTCAGTGTTACGCCTTAGCACAGATAGAACAGAATTCTTTACACATATGGGGCTCCAGCAACGATTTTTCACCCCTTCAGACATTTACTAGAAAGCAAGCCAACAGCCTTTCACTTCTTACCAGCCAAAACTTACAATCACACTCTACGCATACACGTGCCAACACTCACAGCTGATGCACGCCCATTTGGTACTCAAAGAGCTATTATTAAGATCAAACAGCTAAACGCCATGCTCCCCTGGCTAGGTGAACTGCAGTCCCCTACGGTCCTCCTACAAAGGGACTTCCCAGGTCACCTCCTCGTTGCCCCAACACCCACAGGGCAGTGCCTCACAGCCGGCCACCCCCAGCCCGGCCCCACCTCGTAGGCAGCCCCCAGGTCCTGGAACTTCTCCTGGGCCCTCGGGTCGTCGGGGTTCCTGTCGGGGTGCAGCTGCAGCGCCAGTTTGCGGTACGCCTTCTTGATGTCCTTGACAGAGGCGCCGCGGGACACCCCTAGGATCTTATAGAAATCCCTCCTGAGGGGCGAGAGAAGGGAGGCCGCGTCAGCGGGCTCAGCGCGGGCCGGTCGGCCGCAGGCCTAAGAGAAGGAGGATGGGGGAAAGGCGGCCCACCGGGGCGCACTCACCCGGCGGCGGCCTCCCCGCAGAGGCAGAGCAAGAGGAGGCAGAGGCGGCCGAGCCAGCCAGGGGCCATGGCCGGACCGACAACAGGCCGCCGCCCGCACTCCGTCCCTTGCACGCGAAGCCGGCGCCCGGGCCGCAGTCGCCAGCCAATGGGAGCGCGACCAGCCGTGACGGCCGGCCAATGGGTGAGCGAGCCAGCCCCGCGCGAACCGAGCTGACGGCCAATCGCCTGCGCACACTTCACCAACGCCTCGGGGCGGCGGCCCAATCGCATCGCAGGACATCGGGAGGGGACGCCGCCGGCCAATCGCGGGGCGCGTCGCTTCTTCCCGCCTCCGCGCCGGCTACGGTAGCCAATAGAGAGCGGCTCCAGAGGGGCAGACGGGAAGGGCCCTCTCGTTGGTTTGCGTGGTTGTCATGGCGGCGGCCGTGTCGCTATGGCCGCGGACGGAGGCCCTGCTGCTGGGCGCGCTGCCCGTGCCGCCTCCATCCCGCTTGGGCCCCCGCTACCTGCGGAAGATGGCGGCGTACGCTCGGGAGCGGGCGGCCGACGGCTGCTACCCGCGGCTGAGCTGGCCGCGCTGGCGGCATATCGCGTGTGGCAAGCTGCAGCTGGGCCGCGGCCTGGCCTGGCTTTACTTCGAGCGTTTCCACGACCTCCTTCCGCCGCCCGATCCGCCCCGCCGCCTCCAGCGCGCCGAGGCCGAGGCGGCGTGTGGCAGCGCCGAGGAGCTGGAGCTGGAGCGCGGCAAGGCAGGGCCCGGGGCCGGGGCGGGCTCGGGGCGGCCGGCAGCACCTAACGGCCTCTCCCCTCTCGGCAGCTCTCCGTGGACACGCTGCGCTTCCTGCTCTTCCTCTACGTGCAGCAGCTGAACAGGGCCTCCCTGCGGACGTCACTCATCGGCGAGGAATGGCCCAGGGCCAGGGCTGCCGGGCTGCCGGGCAGGGCCGCGGGGCAGAGCAAGGTAATGGGGTTGTGGGAAGGGGAGGCTGCCCTGCTGGGCCTTCTTGGGCAGGCCGAGCCGCTACCCCTCAGTGCGGACAAATTTCATGCAGTCACTGTAACTGTTGTTCATAAAACATCAGAAGCTGTATCCACGTAGTCTCGTATGCCCACGTATAGTCTCAAGCCGGGGGGCTGAGGGGACACTTCATAGCTCACAGAAAGCAAAGCAAGTTTAGGCTTATTCTCCCAGTTAGCAGCAGTAGGTGATGGCCTCAAGTTTCACCAGGGAGGGTTCAGTTTGGATATTTCTTCTCAGAAAGAGCAGTGAGCACAGCTGCCCGGGGAGGTGGGGCAGTCATGGTTCCTGGAGGTGTTCCAGAGCCGTGCGGATGTGGCACTGAGGGATGTGGTCAGTGGGCACAGTGGGATGGGCTTGGTAAATTGTGAAGCTTCTCTCTTGGTCTTTCTGGTTCTTCTTGTAAGAAGCATCAGACTCTGCACTTCCCTGTAGCCAAACAAAGTTTTTCCTGCACTGGAAACTGCTGTCCTATGGTTTGATGTAGAATAAAGGGATTGCTCCCTAGCAAAGCTACACCAAGTCATATTTCAGAGGGGCTGGAATACATCTGGCCACCTGTGGATCAGACATATGAAAATGTGAATGTCTCCTGTAAAGCATTATGAAAGAAGCAAAGTGAGGTGGATGTGGCCGGCTCTGTATTTGATAGTGAAATTGACAGCATTGTCATAAAGGCCGTCTGCAAGCCTCTGCAGATTTCTGTTGGGACTGTGCTGTTAGGAGCTGCACATGCTTGGGAATGTTCTCTGGAACAAGCTGAAATAATTGAAAAATGGACCGGGTGAGCTTATACTGAAAGATCTAACAAAGAAAGAGAGAAATGAGAGAAACTGATAAATGGCTGTGGGTCAGGTGGCACTGGAGCATCTAATGGAGTTGAAAAGATGATGTTTTCTTCCCGCTTTCTTCAGGTACAACTATTGCATGTAATTCTGAGCAGGAACAAGAGCTGTTCCTATGCTCCAGAGGGTCTCTGTTGCAGTGCTGGGATCTCCAGCTGCCGTTGAGATAGTATAGGTGTGTTATTCCTGCACCCAGCATAGTGAGGGCAATGTGTAATCACAGCCCAGTGTTAATTCTGCAGCTTGGCGGCCAGCGAAGCTTATCTTCATTGGTGCCAGCCACAGCTCCAATTTCCCACTTTTATTTGAACGGAGCCCTTTAAAATTTGAACTGATGCTTCTTTCACTGGTTGCTTGGTTTATTGGTCTGCTTGCTTGTGAAGGAATGACCCTCTGCTTTTTTTTATTATCTCTGGTTTCACATCAGAAACACTCAATCATAGCTGAAGGTCTGGAACAGATGCAGCGATCTTTCCAACAGACACGTAGCAAGACCTTGGCTGTCAGTTACTGATTTGTTTCCTCCCTTCAATGCTAGCAGCAGCTGGCTGAATTTGTGTGGGAAGGATTGTAGGAGTATCTACTTCTGCTTTCTAAAATGAAATATTTGATACTTGGAGTTAGAATGACACCACATTTCTTTTTTTGGCACACTTGTTGGTGAATCCAGCTTCCTTTCTATGTGTGAAAAGAGTAGAGAAGCAGGACTGAGTTTGACTTGCTTTCCTTCTTTTACAACAAGTTTAAGCAAGATTGTGTTGTACGGTCTTGGTGGAGCTCAGCTGTGTGAGAATTTACCTTGTTCTTGTTTTTCTGCCCCTTAGAACTGGAATGACCAGGACCATCTTGCCTTTGTGCTCATGCACCTCTCAGATATGCTGGAGCTGCTGATGGAGCCAGAGCAGCTTGGTGCCTCCTCACATGCCACCCACAACAGTTTGGTGTCTTATGAAGCCATCTGTGCCCTCAGCTTCCTCATTGAAGGGACTGTGAACAACTCGAGGACCATCCATCCTCTGCATGAGCTTGCCCTCTGGCAGCCCTGCCATGGGAAGAACGGCTACTCTAAGACCTCAAAAACCTTCTCCTTCCTCAAACTAGAGAGCTGGCTGCGCTCCTGCCTTATCATAAATCCTTTCGGAATGACTGCCTGCCTCAGGTCTGGGAAGAAGCTTGCATGGGCACAGCAAGGTATCTGCAGGTTTTACATTTATTCTTAGAAACAGATTTCCAGTCTCAGTTCCTCTTGGTGACCAGGCATCTGGCAGTGGCATTGGGATTGCCTGTTTCCTTCTGCTTTTAGTAAAGGGGTGAGTCTGGGAGAGTAGAGAGTGCTGCGTGATGCCCCTGTGTATTTTCTGGTCCTCAGGTTACTTTTGTGAGCAAGCATGCATGACTTTGCTTTCAAAGTCCCCTCTGAGTGAGGTCAGCTATCACAGCCATCATTGTTCAAATACAGCCAGACACAGAACAGAGATAATGTGATGTGCTTGTGGCAAAGCTGAGAGCTGATCAAGATTCTCATGCCTTGAATCACAGCTCTTCGCATGCAAGGGCATTGCAGAGGAGCAAAGGCACCCTACCCCTTACAGAGATGGGTGGCAGGACTCGTGCATGCTGATGCAGTGTCACTGTGCTGCCATGAAACTGTAGGCTGATTATTTCTGTGAGGGATTGCTGAGTGATGTGGACAGTGAGCCATCGTGTCTGTTTCTCTGTAGGAGACGTATATCCTTTTTTTTCTTTTTTTTTTCCTTCAGTTTAAATGCATTGCTTAACTTTATTTTGCAGTTGAAGGAATGACCAGAAGAGCAAAGATTGCCTGTAACACTCGTGTGGTGCCTGAGGTGTCCCCCATGGTGATAATGAGCCAGGTGTACAAACAGACTCTGGCCAAGAGCTCCGACACCTTGGTGGGTGCTCATGTCAGAATTCATCGCTGCAACGACTCCTTCATTTATCTCCTCTCTCCTCTTTGGTGAGGTTTTGTTCTCTCGAGGCTCAGCCAAATGTCCTTTCAGCATTTGTTCTGGTGCTGAGCTCTTGCTAAGCACTGACAGCGTTCTGGTTTCAGTCTTCCCTGCTCACTGCATCTTTGTTGTTCTGCAGCTCTGTGACCATTGAGAAGTGCCGGAATAGCACGTTTGTGCTTGGCCCTGTGGAGGCATCTGTTCACGTCCACAGCTGTGACCACATCAAAGTCATCACAGTTTGCCATTGCTTGTCCCTTTCCTCCACCACTGACTGTACTTTCCACATTCTGACGCCTACCCAGCCCCTTATCCTTGCGGGTAACCAAGCAGTCAGCTTTGCCCCTTTCCACACCCATTACCCCATGCTGGAAGACCACATGGCTCAGGTGGGGCTGGCCACTGTGCCCAACTACTGGGACAGCCCCATGCTTTTGTGCAAGGAGGGCAGTGATAGCAGCATCTTTCGCCTCCTGCCACCCATGGACTTCTACACCTTTGTGATCCCTTTTGAGATGGAAGGAGACACCACAGAGACGCCAGGGGGGCTTCCCCATGCCTATCAGAAGGCACTGAGTCAGCGAGAGCAGAAGGTACAGATCTGGCAGAAAATGGTGAAGGAGGCGTGCCTGACCAAGTGAGTGCTATATCCTCAAAGGCATCTGAACTGCTGAAGCTCAGCACAGTCGTACATTATTCAGATCAGAGATACTGATCCTTAGCATTATAGTGAGGGGAATAATGTTCACAATTGTAAATCTGAAGGAGGTGCTTTGTTGTGACTGCATTTTCCTAACCTGCAAAGTGGAAGGAAAGCATGCCTAGATGCTGCTGAGGGCCAAGGCAAGGTGTCATGATGGCTTCCCTCGTGCTGGGTACTATCTCCTTGCTGTCTTTGTTCTGCTTCCAGTGCTGCATGCTGACATGGGTGAGATCTGGGCACGTACCCTGAGCAACAGCTCCACCAATTATTGGCCTGCAGCTGATTGATCATTCTTAACCCCAGCCTTTACAGTGAAGCTTTAAATTATTGTCCCACCTGTTGTTGAGGTGAGCTAAGCATGTGCATGTGGACTATTAGAATACATCACCTCATGGACAGTACCTCTTGAAATTGCCTTTAAAATCCTCTGCTCGGCTTTGACTGTACAAGCTAGGCCTCTCCTAGCCTGTCTCATGTGCTGATACACATCTGTTTGCTTTCTCAACGCTATTTGCTGAGCTCTAAAGGAGTCCACCTTGTTTTCTTTGTCAGTGTGCATTGTTGAGCAGTCAGGTTTTAAAATCTGTCAGCTTCAGTTTTGCTGCTTCATCTTTGGTGAACCATTTTGGTGCAGCAATCTGAGGATCTTCCTTTACAAATACTGAATGGGGGTAGAAAACCAGGTATTTTGTTTTAAATACTTAAAGAGGTGAAAACCACTTTTGATCCCTCAAAAAAGCCCTATTTGAGCTCTCCGTATTTTCTTCCTGTTCTGTGCTCAGTCCATGTGTTACAGTGGGCATGTAACTGGGTGCTGAGAAGCAGTGATCTGAGAGGAGTTTAGTTTGTGGGACACACAGAATATGAAAACCTATTGAGTCAAACAGTCAGCACTTTCCATTGCACTGCAGAGCTGGAGTCCATTTGGTTGTTTTTAGAGCAGCCCCCTGAGCTTTCCCTGCCCCTTTCAGAACACCAGGTGCCTTCGTGCTGAGAGCAGAGGAACCTTTGAAAGTTTGAAAGAGCTCCAGAGTGGGAATGAGAAAGGATCCTTTGGGAGGATTTTGCTACAAGTGCAGGATGGCTGAGCAGTAGTGATCCAGTAGTGGTAACAGAGGTGTAAAAACTTTCAAACCTCTCAGCCCCTGCATCTTGAATGAAGAGCAGTGGAAAGTTTTAACTTCAGCTTTTGTGCTGGAGTCTTCCATTGTGTCTGTCGGTCTCACACACAGAGCTCCTTCTCTCCTCTGCCATTTCCCTGCCAGGGCTGCTGTTTTTTACCCTGTTTTTATGAAGGGTGTTTTACCTATCAAATTCCAACATTTAAAGAAATATTAGATGGTATAGATGATGCATTTAAGTTTAGCACCCTCTGCAGCAGTGACAGGAGGTGAGAGCTTGGTACTGGAGCTGTTTATTTCATAAAAGGGGGGAAAGTGTGCCAGAATTTGAGGCTTGTTGGAAAGAAGCTGGGCAGCTGGCAGTGTATAGAGTCTCTGTGCCCTGTGGGCAGGGAGACAACTAAACTGACAACCCAGAGCAAGCAGATTGTTGGACTTGGAGAAAGAAGAAAAGCTGCTTGTGTTTGAACAGGGAGGTGAAAGAGTAAGAAGACATCTTTCAAAAAGTTGAAGCTGTCTGAAGGAGGAAAGTGAGGGAAAAAGAATGTAAATCCTGTCAGGCTAAAGGTAAAAGCCCCATAAGGCAGGACCAGGAAGAGAGCTTGAGGAACAACTTGTAAAAGCGTAAAATCCTGCTTGCTCATTTTCTGAGCACATCAGAGAGAAAGCCTTTAAGGGTCTGTAGCAGATGGAGGTATATAATAAGCGCTTGGAGAAGATAAACTCTAAGAGAAGAAAGATGTGACTGCCTTTGTGTTCACATTCACTGGGGAGGATTTTAGGTTAGTTTCCAGCTTAGAAACCTGCTTTCTGGGGGATCTGTCAGTGAACGTTTCCAATGGAAGTGACAGTGCAAAGAAGAGTCTTTAACTTGAAGAAAGGGTATACCAGGCCCCTCTGAAGCTGAGTGACACAGAATTGTATGGGGATGGTTTGCTGCTTTTCCCAAGTATAGGAGCATCAAAACAAATTAGGGATGGGGTCAAAACAAAACCTCACAGTCGCTGCAGGATATTGGAAACATTCGGGTTTTATGTTGGTTCAGAAATGAATTGTGTAAGCTCATCAGAAAAAGAAAAAAAAAAGGAAGAAGAATATCTGTCAGGAGTTATTCAAGAATAGAAATTCAGGAGCTGAGCTGATCCCAGATGGGATGCTGCTCTGGAGGAATACTGCTACGTGCCTGTGCTTTTCTTGGGCATCTGACTGCTCTGCTCAGAGACAGAGGGCCTGAGCTAAATGATGCACCCTGTTACTGCTGCTCCTAGTGAAAACAAATAAGTTATTTCCCTGCAATGGAAATTACTTGAGGAGTGCTGTTTATATACACATTTTTTTTCCTGATCTCCATCCTCTCTCTTCAGATGCTGTCAGAACAAAATTTTATGTCTTCGGTGCTCGACCTCTCACTGCTTTTTCTACTTTTTTGGATGGTTCATCTGTGCTCTGACAGTAAAGTAGAGGAGGCCTTGGGGAGCACAGTGGCTGCTAGTAGAGTGGGGAAGCTTACATGCCTAACTGTGTTCTACCTTTGGGGTTAATTTTAACCACGTTCACTTGGAAAAACCTTTCTTTCCTGGGCACAGTTCTTGAACTAAGCCCAGCTCTTATGGTATCTGTAGAGGCTTGGTTTGGAAATGAAGTTTAAAAGTACAGAAAAGTGTGACTTCTGCATGCCTCTGTTCTGATCATCTTTTTGTTGCAGGGATCAAAGGAAGCAGTTCCAGATGCTGGTGGAAAGCAAGTTCTACGAATGGCTGATTCAGACAGGGAACCATCAGCAGCTGGATAGTCTCGTCCCTCCTGCTGTGGGCTCCAAGCAGGCAGCAGGATTGCATCGTGTTCCTCTGCACCAAAAGGAAAGGAAGGGTGAGTAGGAGGCATCTCTTTTGATTCTTCTATTCCTAGAGGAATTGTCTTGTGTTTGTGTGCACAGCATACGTAGAGGTGGAAGAAGCTGTTCAGTGGAGATTCTCCCAAGAGCCTTGCGTTTGGTTTTATTCTGCAGTCAGGACCTCTTTTTGGTTTGAGTCTGTTCTGCGTGTACTCTACACCTCCTTTGTGCAGGTGGCTTGTTGGGGACATCCTTGTGCACCTGTAAGGGCAGATAGGCATTCTGTGTGTGACCTGAATGAAAAAATAGAGTGGCCAACTTTTGAAAGATGTATGTTAATATCTGTGCTTACCTGTCTCACTCTTTGTTTAAGTGAATTGGGTGAGACTTCACATAATTGTTACTCTGCAGTCTCTCTCTCTTCCCAAGCAGAAGTGGTTTAGGAGCTGGAGGCAAACCCTTATCATTCTCTTCTGCTATTGTATGTTTCAAACTATGAGAAATGTTTCTATTCCCTTTTATTTTTCCCATTTTTCTTTACGTTGCTTTGTCTTTGATAGTGTTGGGCATAAAATCTGCACCTCTGCTTTGTTATAGAGTTGTGGGAACAAACAGCGCTGTCCTGAAAACCTTTCCCATTAGGACTTTGCGGCTGTCCTGACTGTACGTGCTCCGTGTGGATCTGATGCCTAGCCTCTGTGTGGATTTGGACATCTCTCTGGTTTAGGATTTGTAGTTGCTGCTTTCCCAGGAATGTACTGAAACTGTTCAGTTGGTATATGAGAAGGAAGGTGCGTGCTGCTGGAGGATGATGAGCAAGTACACGTGCCCCTTGCTGCAAGGAGGCTGGCGTCCTGGTTAGCATCCATGGTGTGTGAGTTTCCAGCAAAGGAGCCTTTCCTGGTGTACAGCTGGATGCAGGGCCTTGGCTGTCACATGTGTCTTTATTGTACAGGTCAGCTGCACTGTTCTTATAAATGAGAAAAACAAATGTTGGATTGTTTATGAATGAAATTCTATACATTTTTTTAACATGAAGATAGCACTTGAGCAATGTTGTTTTTATGGAATTACCTTTCTTGTTTATTTGATTTTGTTTGACAGATGTCAATAAAATAGAATTCTCAAGGTAAGCCTGACATAAGTTCTAGGGAATGAGTTTTACCTATACAATCAGTGTTAGGGGGTCACAGCACCTTCACTGCTTCAGTGAACTGGTCAGCTGAGAGGAAAGCACTCATTTCTTAATAGCAGTGGAGATGAAGACTTTGCAGCCTGTCTTAGTGCAGCAGTTTGTCACAAACACTATTTCCTACATTGTTATTTCTTACTAGACTATCAACTTGAGCCCCTTTCTCATTTTGTGTTGGTGGATCCTCTCTTGGGGAGATGTGCTCGCAGCTGAGGTCTCTCTTGAATTCTGGGGAGGCAACCCATTTGAATCAGGATAGAAGTTGGGATCAGGCACTGACTTGGGGTTAGGTGAATGCGTGTTTATCACTGCCAGCTGAAGATTTGGCATCTTTGGATGTTGTGCCTTAGAAAAGTGTTTTCACATGGCAATGCAAAGCTGAGCTGTTTATTATCTGAATGTGGGTCTTCCTCCAAACTTTCAGCATCTGTCCTCTGTCATCTTGGCTGTTCAGTGTCATTTCTTTATTGACACCTGTGCTCTGGGTCAGTTCTTAATGAGAGCAGAGTTATATTAATCTGCAGCTTTTGTTCTTTAGGACTGATGTCAGTTCTAGTTCCACCTCTGCTTTTAGTACTGTGTAAAGCTGTAAGATTTAATTCTAAGGCATTAGGCAATACAAGGGGAGTTTTTTCTATTTAGCCAGTGAGTGCAGTGGAGTTTGGAGATGTCCTGCTGAACCTGCTGGATTGCCTTTTAATATGAACTTGGTTCTGGTTGGACTCTAAAACATCTGTGGATGTTTTAGCTGGCAGTGAGAGCTGTGAACAGCAGTGCTGGAGGGCTCAGGACACCTAAATAGGAAAAGAATGAGGTGCTGCTGTGCCTCTATCTGACAGTCCCACCTCAGTGTAACTTCCTACAAGGTACAGCAGAGCTGTGTGGGCAGAGTCTGCTTGTCCTGGCATATTAGAAGTAAGGTCTGTGTGTTTCAGACACGGCTTTGTGCCCCTTTGTCTCGCTAAGCCCTTGGGATGCTGCAGTGAATAGCTGCAGAGGTGTTTGTTATAATGCAGTGGCTTGGGGAGAGGTGTGGGTATAGAGAAGCCAGCATTTCTCCCCTCCCTGCTCAGTGGGCCAGATGAGGCCAGAAGAAGCAATCCCTTGCTTGAATTGCAAGCACTGAGTAAGATTTTTTGAGTAGAATCTATCACTGGTAAATTTTGTCAGCTCTGCTGAGGGTACACTATAAAAATACACAGCGTCTTTGCTGCACGGATGTTTCTGCTGTGGGCTTCTGAAGTAGACCCTTTAAGCAGAGCCAGTTCTTTGCAACCCTGTACTCTACCCTGTGCATGTGCCCACCCTTTCCTAGCTGCACCCTTCATCGTGTGGGAACATTCTCCACTAAGTGCTTGGGTTTCTTCCTTACTGGTGAGGCTGGGCCTCATTTAGAGCTGACAGGGAACAATTCTTGTTTGACACACGTAAAAGGAAGAGAGCAGCCAAAATACCCCCTGCCCCCATCTTCCAGGACTCTGAATGGGGGCTGTGTGTTTTGAGTGCATTTTGGCAGAGTTTTGGTGTTCTGACTCAGCAGATGGTAACAAAGAGAGGATGGCGAAGCGTTCCTTTATTCCATAATCCTGTTTGCTTTTCTGGAAACGAGCTATAGCCTCAGAATCACTGACTCAATTTTTGGATCCTATTCTCATGACAAAGCGGCTGTCTGGTTTCAAACAAGCCCATTATAAAAAGGGTGCCTCGGTCCTGCCTGTTTTATAACAGGTCCTGATTTGCCTCCAGCACCAGGAGGTTTGGCTGGAACAGAAAATGTCCAGGGCTGGACCCAAGGTAAGCTTGTTTGCAGCCTGTACATGATATATACATGAGCCTGTTTCGTTATGTGCAGCAACGTCTGAGATGAGTTAAGTCACTGAGTGAGTGCAAATCTCATCTTTTCTTTGTGCCACACTCACGTGGCACATTGCAGGGAGAGGAGGAAAAGGCAGAGAAGACAATGAAACGCTATTTCCCACAACTTAGGCAAGGGATCTGCCCTAGAGAGAGCTCACTGCCCCTGTGCTGCTTTCTTAGATCTCAGTGGGTGCTGCTAGGTGTTGCTTACAGTTGCTGCTTGTGAGTCCTTCTAACACAGCTGCTGTTGGGAAGAAATGTGCTAAGTGCTGTTAGGTGGCTTTGCAGTCGTGTAAGGAAGATCTGCTGTGGCAAATCTGTTATCTGCCAGGTAAGCCCCACAGAAAAAGTTTGGACAGTGAGCAGTTAAGGGGATATCGCTGTGAGCAGAGCAGCTCAATGGCCTTACTGACGGGAGGCGATTTGCATCGGAGTAATGTGTGACTGAAACGAACTGATGGATCTGGAATTGAAATCTGCAGTTCACCTGTCATTGTCCCACGGGTGAAATCCGTCTGCCTCCTCTGTGCCCGCATCATTGAGGGGAGCTGAGAAGTCCGAGCAACTGGAGTGGAGTGAGGGTGTGTGCGAGGGGCAACACAGGAGGGCCAATTTAACAGGCAAATCGAGTTGCTGTGATAGGGCACATGTACCCTCAGATGCCTGGCTGGGCTGGTGGGGCACTCTGACCAACCAGCTATAACTGTGGCTAGCTTATTTTTTTTACAGAAAGCGTATGTATTAAAAAAAATAGCGAGGTTGTCCTAGATTTGAGTCTAATTCCAAGGCTGAGATGGCGGCCTTGAACTGTATTTTTAACAGCAGCGGCATTAAATCAATACAAGAAGCCAAGGTGCTGTAAGTGAAGTACAGCTAGCTGGGGTCAAGAGGTGGCTGTGTATCTTAATGCACTATGTTTGCTATGACTGGGAAAGCTATGACCGGGGGATACTGAGACTGCCAGCATTTCTGCTGTGCCTTAGCACTAGCTAAGTCTCCTCTGGGGACAGAGGGTGAAGAAGTCAGGCTGGTATGTGGGGAAAAATGGATTACAGGGTCCTGCGTGTTAGATGCTTAAATCACTGGGGCTGGGGAAACTTCTGCCCAGGGCAGCTGTGGGAATTAGCTGAGGCAGTCTCCAATGCTGCCTAACAACACAGGCAGCATGCATGGGGCTGATGGCCATCTAAGGAGGCTGGAAAAGGGCAAATGCCCGAGTCTGCATGGTGTTGAGTCTTGCACATCAGTTGTCCTTTCCCTGGAACATTTGAGTTTGGGAACTCATTTTTTTGCCATTACTCCTATTTCTCTCCATGTTGGAGGCAACAGGGGTTACAGATGAGCTCAGATTGTGGCTGCATGCTTTGGAGCAACTTCCTTCCAGTGGCAACACCAATAGTGCTTGTGGAGGAATGAGGAACCCCCTGCTTCCCTCCCCTACTGGTCTTTCAGGTCACCTTCTATGAAGACAAGAATTTCATGGGCCGTCGCTACGAGTGCGACGCTGACTGCCCTGATTTCCACACCTACCTGAACCGCTGCAACTCCATCCGGGTGGAGGGAGGTACCTGGGTGGCCTACGAGAGGCCCAACTATTTGGGGAACATGTATGTGCTGAGGCGGGGGGAGTACCCTGAATACCACCACTGGATGGGCCTCAACGACCGCCTCGGTTCCTGCAAAGCCGTCCAGATAGTAAGTGTGATGCTTCCCAGGGTGTCTTAGTTCACCAGTCTGCTGCTTCAGGGTACTTTGTAGTGTCATAGAATGGCTTGGGTTGAAAGGAACTTCAAAATCCGTCCACTTTCAACCCTCTGCCATGTGTGGGTGCACATCCCATCAGATCAAGTTGCTCAGAGCCTCATGCATCCTGGCCTTGAGCACCTCTAGGGATGGTGCTTGAAGGTGGCCCCCATCTTCTTGTGGTTCCTAAGAAGAGGACAGCAGTAGGTAGGTGGCTCCAAGTCCCAAAGCTGGGACAATGACCTTGGGGGTCATTATATCCTCCAGTCTGGCACGGTGGCAGCGTGGTGTTAGAGCTGAGCTCTGCTGCCCCAGTGTCAGTACCAGTGGTGTAGCTGATGCCTGGTGGGCATGGCATTGATGGGTCAATAGTTGGACTAGATGATCTTAGTGGTCTTTTCCAACCTTAATGATGCTATGATTTGTGCATTGCTGACATGGGTAGCACTACCATGATTTGCCATTGCATGGAGCAGGTCTTAAAGCTACAAGAGGCTTGCTTTTGTCTGTTGCAGGTTTGAGGTGTGTGTAAACAACTTAGCCTAGGGCAGGGCTTCTGAACTGCTGCAAGGGTTGGAGCAGGAGCACGTGGGAGGTTTAAGAGCAGTACAGCATCCTTTGCCAGCATGAAGAGTGGAGGTGATGCTGCATATTTACTGTGCTTGGATTCTCCTCCCATACATGGGGAGGTGGTATGGAGACTGGCTCCATGCAGGCGTTGGCTCAGAGCCCCCCAAGCAGTGACACAGAGCTGTGAGATCCTGCAGAGTTTGGCTGGGGCTGGTAGTGAGAGCGGGTGGAGGGGAGGTGGGGGGAGACCAAGTCCGGGCAGCCGCAGATTAAAACCACCACGGTGCCTTCAGGCAACGCAGCGCTCGAAATCACAGTGGAAAATAGCCGTGCTGCGTTTGCCTGTAATACAACCCAGCTGGGGTCAGCAGCTCATTAAACTCCTCATTGCCCAGAGGAGTGGGGAGCAGAGGGGTGCATCCCTCCTGATGCTTGCACTGAGTGGCTACAGACTTTGAGCAGGCAGCTTGCACGGGATAGAACCCAGCACGTGCTCATCTCTCCCCCACCCATCTGAAACTGGGGCTGTGGTGGGGGGTTTAGGCTGAATGTGCTCTTTGCGTGTGATGCTTGGTCAGGAATTACCCCACGCTGTATTTAGGGACTGATGTGAGCTATTCAGCACTGTGCCAGTGTGTTGGGGTGTTGGTGCCTGACCTGAGCTTGGCTGTCTTGCCCGGACACATCCCAAACCCCCTGCAATTCTCTCCCTTCTTCCTTCCAGCCAAGTGGAGCCCAGGGCCACATCCAATTGTTTGAGAAGGGGGATTTCGGTGGGCAGATGTTTGAAGCCAATGAAGATTGCCCTTCCATCCTGGAGGAGTGCCACTTCCGTGAGGTCCATGCCTGCCGGGTGCTGGAGGGCATCTGGGTGTTTTACGAGCACCCCAACTACCGGGGCAGGCAGTACCTGCTGCCCAAGGGCGAGTACCGGCAGCCAGTGGAGTGGGGAGCAGTGACCCCCGCTGTCCAGTCCTTCCGCAGCATTGCTGAGTGAATGGTGGGGAGCCAGGCCCCCAATAAAGCATTGAGTCACTCAGAAGCACTGTCCTGCTTGCTCCCCATGTGTGAACCCGTTGGCCAGGTGCATCCTTTGGGCAGAATGCCCTCCACCAGCTCCTGCTGCCTCCAGCTCTGGCTGTGGGACTGCAGTAGGCAGGGACTCTGGTTGCTGGGCATCCTGGCTGCATCAGAATGCCACTGGGTGTGGGGCAAGGGGGCCAGCCACCAAAAATAGGGCTGTTAGAAGGGGATGAAGAGGTTGGATGTGGACAGAGAATAGTGAACACCTCTCAAAACTGCCCTCTTTTTTGCTGCTGAATGATCCCAAAGAACTACAGAGGATGAGAAGGGGTCAGTTCCCTGGCCCTGGAGACAAACACTGAGCAGAAGGAGCCACCAGGCTCCCGGACATCCCATTTTGTAACACCGTTTTGCCCTGTGCCACTAGATGTCAGGCTGGTTGTGCCCATGCAGGAAGCAGTGATGTGAGGCACTCCTCGTGGGGACCACAGCCCGTTTGCATGTGGAGCAAAGGGGCTGCAGGCTAATGATGGCAGTGGAAACAGATCCCTTGCAGCCATGCTCCCCAGTCTCCCCGGTTGATGTATGAGGTTATTACGGAGCGAGGAGGCAGGCAAAGTGAAGCTTATCAACCCACAGCCCCCGGGAGCACAGCCCCCTGCAAAGGGCATTGTGTGTCCCCATCCTCCCCTTGTCCCCGCTTTGCTCTCTGTCACCTCTCTCCTTGCCTCTGAGGTTTAATCACACACTCCAGCATTTCCCAGCTCTGAGCGATTGGGGTGGGTGCACACCAGCAGTCCCCCAGCACCAACCAGCCCCACCAGCACCTCGATCAGCTCCCAGCAAAGCTCTCCAGCACCCTTCCAGGGCAGACTGCTTGAGCGTGGTGTGCACGTTGTTGGGTTTTGTTGCCGTTCCCATCATGGATGATTGATTCCTGCAGGTGGGTGTAGCAGCTGGTGAGTTTGGGTCCAGCAATTCCTGCTTCACCCCTACCATCACATTTCCTCCCTGTGTCCTTCCCGTGCGTCGCCCAAATACAATTATCCCAACCCTTCCCCTCCCCACCCTTCTGCCCACTGGTGAATTCCACATTGTGCCCCAAACGCTGGCAACCAAGGCGAACAGCAGGAAAATAGGCTAGTTGTGTGGGTTTTATTTTATTTTATTATTATTCCTGATTACTTTTTCCACTGGGGGCTCCCTCGTTGCGGGTGTCTCCGAGCAGCAGGAGTGCAGGCCAATCCAGCCCGGCCCGCTTGACGGCTAATTTCCATTTTTCAGTATCAGGGGGTCTGCTCCAGTAATTGGCATGCAGATTGAGTCTGATGGGCCTGTACGACATGAGAAAAGGCTCTGCTCGTTAGAATAAGCCAACCCCGGGCTGATGGATGGGGCAGAAGGAGGTCATTGCGAAAGAGAATACAGCAACGTGCGTGCACAAGATGGGAAATTTCCCCCCCTCCTTCCCCTGCTTTCTTTATCCGGCCAACTCTAATCTATCATATTTCATTGAGACAAATCCTGCTCCGTTTCTTTCTCCTTTTTTCCTCGAAGGGAAATGTGCTGGAACCTGCTCCTGGATTTAATAAGAAGATGGTGCGGTGGCTCCGGAATTAAAGCGGTGCCATGGTTCATTAGCAGCTGGGGAGCGCGCCGAGCTGGCCCAGATGTTAATTACACTTTGGGAATTAATTTCTATAAGGCACTCCTCTCTATCATCCCTAATCCAGCAGGCATGCCAGGACTTCTCAAAGTGGAAGCTGCAGGGTGGGCATCTGTCCCCTCCTCCATCTGTCCCTGTGTCTGTCCTGCTGCTATGTATCCCCCCCATTACTGTTCTTGGACCACAACTGGGCAACCCCGACTGTCCTCATGGGTGGTTCCAAGCCGTGCAGAGTAGATTGAGAGGCAGAGCCGAGCTGCTCCATGCCCTGTGTTAAATGCCTCATCTGCTTGGAGTTCCCCTGAAATTGCAGAGGGTGGCGGAGATGGAAACGCAGTGCCCAAGGGATCAGCTGTCCCTTTGACAGTGCCCAGCAGAGGGCAATAGAAGCAAATGGAAGAGACAAGACTTTGCAAGTGATGTGCAAGAGGAGCAGTTTGCAAGTCAGTGGCATGCAGGCAGGGCGATGTGCCAAGCAGCATGATGTGCAAGCTCAACCATGTGCAAGCAAAGTAACGTGCATGTGGAATGATGGGCAGGTAGAGGTAGGTGCTAGCACAGGTGTATGCACACAGAGCCATGTGCACATGGAAGCAGTGTACGAGTCGGGGCAAGGTGCAGGTGGAGCAGAGCACAGGGGGAACAATGCAAACAGGAGATGTGGGAGTGAAGCAGTGCTTGGGGAGGTGGGGCTTGGGAAAGCAATCAAAGCAAAGCAGAGCAATTGAGGGATATTTTCATAGAATCATAGTATTATTAAGGTTGGAAAAGACCTCTAAGATCATTAGGTCCTGCCACCAACCCGTCCCCACTGGCCGTGTCCCTTGGTCCTCCCTTGGTAGGACTTAAAGCAAATCAGTTCTCTGAGTGCAAACGATCGCTTTAGGTTTGGAGGGAGAAGGAGATCTTTGGGAGGAGAAGTGGTGTGGGCAGTGTTCCTGCTTGGATGCCCAGATCTGGCATTTTTGGGGGTAGGAAATCATCTCATTAGAATGACACTGATGTCACCATCTTGCATGTATCCTCATTCATTCTGCAACATGATCCATTACATTGGAATTATTATTACCTGTTCCAGCCTGAGTGAGTGGCAAACAGCTATTTCCTAATGGGGAAGTGTTATGGCATCTGATTAACGAACAATGTGTCATTAAGGGGGGAAAGCTTCAAAGGCTCCTAAAAAAGTGTTTCAAAGGACACAATGCAAGTGGAGCCCACCATATCTGGGGGCATGGTCAACATTTGTAACAAGGAATATACTGGGCCCAATGTAATTAACTAATTCTCAATCAAAGGAGTTTTAGAACTGAATGGTCAGGGAATTCAATTATGGGTTTCCTAATAAAGCACTGTGTGCCAAGGCAGGAGATATTTTCTCCTGGAAGATCAGGGTGCAGCTTCTCCTGTGGGGGCACCTCACACATCCCCAGGGCAACTGTTCCATGTGGTGTGACCCAGCACAGTCTCCCCATAGCTGATCTTTGTCACCCCATACCTGATTTTTCTCACCTCATACCTGATCTTTGCCATTCCAACAGCTCCTCTAAGCCAAGGCTGATGGATGGGGCTGGGGGATGCGGGTCCCTGCAGCCCATCCCTTAACACCTCCCAGTCTCCATCTGGAGACCCCAGCAAGGGAGGTTTCCCCCTCCACCTCCCCAAATCCAGCCTCCAGTTAAAAGCAATATTGTTCTCCATCTACGAAAGGAACCTCCTCCAATCCTCCAGTAGTTCCTCTTATTATAGAAAGTTGGTTTGCTCACTTTACAAAGGGAAATGTATTATGAATCTTCCCTTCATTCCCTTCCTTTTTTTTCTCCACGTTTAACAACCGATTTGTGTGTTGCATGAAAGTTACACAGTTCTTTAGATGCATTTGCTATTTTATTTTCTTTCATTCAAAAATATGTCAGTAATCTTTTTGTTAACATGAAAGATAAAGGATTAGTAATGCAAGATGCAGTTTTCTTGTAACCTTCTTGAAAGCAGACTATAGTTTCTTATCTGGCTCTAACATTCATTTTCCTGAAATGAAAAAAAAAAAAAAAAAAAAGGACTTTTAAAATGAAATAAACTATATTCGATTCAGAGGAGAAGCACTAGCGAAGAAATTTATTGCAGCTGACAGAAGGGAGAGCTGCACAGAAGTCCTTCTGCCGCAGCAGCCGGCACCTCTCGAACAGAACCACGTGTGCAGGGAATGCAGCTTCGGGGCAGAGCAGCATGGCCAACCCCTGTGTTCATCACTGACACATCACCACTTGGGTCTGGCAGTCATGGCAAGCTGTCACTTGCAAGGTGTCAGGCTCTAGGGCTGGTGGTGATGATTGCATCAAAGACATCCAGTTGGGGCATCCCAAAGTGGAGCTGGGCTTGTCTGGTTCCTTGGGTTACCCATCGCATCCCTTTTGGGTTTGGTTTTGGTTTGAAGATTGGCTTATGGGGTGTCCTGCACACCCTGGAGACTGCGGGGAGCAAGAGGAGGTGATTTCCTTAGCACTGGTGTCTCTTGTGAACCGTGTGTTCAAGGGAAGGTTGCTGTGGTGGTCATGAGTGTTGCCCAAACTCTCTGACGGCTGTGGGGCATCACAGTGCGTGCTGTGCCTGTGGTATTGAGCTCTCAGGTGCCTGCAAGCAGAGCTCTGATAGCAGGTAGAATCTGAAGAGAGGTGGATGAAAAGAAAACCTGATCATTGGAGCAGGAATGACAGTCTGGGACCGGAGGGGTGGAGACAAGAGCTATGGTGTGGGTTAGCAGCCAGCAGTGCTTGGAGGAACCATCGCAGCCAGGCATGCGGAGCACCCAGAGGCGGTGCTGCTGGCTGCATCTCCTGGGCTGTCTCTGCTGTATCTTCTGCTGATGGTTCATAGCACCCTGCTCTGCATAGTCCTGTGGTGGGACCAGATGGACCTGCTGTCATTTCTGACCCCAACCATTCTGGGATCATCTGCCAAGGGGAAACCTTACCTTGCACCGCTTTGTAGACACGGAGAATGGAAGCAAAGGTTCCAGCTTGCAGCATCCTCCTTGGGTGGAGAAACAGCAGCTGCAATAGCAGAGGAAATGCAGAGAGCCCAGGAGGAGCAGTGGCCCTGGGGCCCAAGGGTTAAATCATGACATAAAACGTCAGATATCTATGGCAATTAGCTAATGGGCCCTGAGCATGTTCAAGGTACTTTCCCCCATCACGTGCATTTGGTTTACACTGAGTTAGCATTACAGGGAGCTGTGCTTTCAAGTCTGTAACCTCGTTTGTTGTTTTGCTCTGGAGGAACTTGATATTTTCTGTCGCCGACAGAAATGCCCATTTCTTCTGCTCGTGACACAGCTTGCATCCTGCTCCCTGTGTAGGGCTTTGCAGTCGCTAAACAAAACAAAAGCTGTCGTCTTTGGGCTGAAATCTCTGTCTTTGGACAGTGATGAGTCTCTCGTCCTGTGCCAGCACATCCGTGCTTTCATTTGAGGAGAAGTGGGTTTTCATATCAAAGGGCCCCCCCCCCCATGACCCAGCCTTCCCTCTCCCCCCTCTGCCCCGGCACACGCGCTATTTTAATATTTCATATATTTCCTAAGCTTTTATGCCTCTAAAAGAGAAGTGAATTTGTGGAGAGTTGAGCTCTCCCGAGCTGTACTTCAGAGCTGGGAAGTAATTCAGGGTGAAGCCTGTATTAATCTCAGGTGAGAGAGATATTTAAATTCAGGCTACCAGTGTGAATATAAAATGGGGATCTCTTTACAAAAATTTCAAATTGTAATATGCAAAGCTTAAAGAAAAGAAACCCCAAGGGAACAGCTTTCTTCCGGAACATTTTGTTCCAACCATCATCTCTCTTTACCTTTTTTTTTTTTATTTCAGAAGCCCTCCCTTTGCCGTTTTGTATTTCTTTTTTTTTTTTTTTAAATTAAATCTCAGAGAGTTTTTAAAAATGAAATTCTCCATCGTGGGGAAACGGCAGTGGGGAGAAGGGGGAAAGAGGTGGGAACTGCTGCGGAAAATGGTGCGTGGACCCAAATCTGGGCTGTGGCAGAAGGAGTGGCACGGAGGGAAGGCGTGGGTCCCGCAGCCCTCGGCGTGTTTTTTCCTCTCCCCAACCCTATCTTCAAGTCAGATGCGTGGGGTGAAGGCGTTGCTGGATACCCCTGTGGTGCTCTGGGTGCAGCGGTGGGGATTGGAGCTGAAATCCCCTCTGGGAGGGAGGTTGAGGCAGAGCACGGTGCCCTTGCTGTTGCTGTCAGCTCATGGCACGCGTCCACCTGCTTTCTCCTTCTGCACTGATAACATGTTAATATCGATCTCTGATCCCAGGCAGCCTGTCTTTATGTGTTTCAGTGGGGAGGTGAATCGCCTTGGCGGTGCGCTCCTGCCGATGCTGCACGCCCCTCTGGCTCCCAGGTCAGGAGGAATGGTGACAGATGACACGCCATTATCAGCGCCGTCAATTAATTAAATTATACATTATGCTTATGAGAGTGATACACTGAGGCACTCTAGATTAAGTGTCTCAATTAAGTCTTTAATTTAGATTTAATAAGTAAGTTATTCTATGCTAATAAAAGATCAATTAGTTGTTAAAAGAGCATTGATCCAGGTACAATAAGTGTGTCAGGGCGACAACAAACCGGCGTCGAAGAGGTTGCATGAACAGCATGGGTACGATCAGGTATCTGATGTTTTTGGGGTACTTTGGGATGCTGCTGCTCTGATCCTTACAACCCCTTCTGCAGGACCCAGCTTTCCCCGTGCTATAAGGGACAGCTGGGTTGCGTGAGCCCTGACGTGCTGAATCCTTGGGGCTCAGTGTGAGTGCTCACTTCTCCTCCAAGTGATAACCTGTGGGAAGGAGCCAGTCCCTTCTCCCAAACTCATCCTGATGTGTGTGGTCGGTGATGTGAGCGATGCTCCCCCTGCTACCAGCCTGGTGCCTGTCCCACCTGTTCCTCCATCGCACTCTGCTGCTCTTCCCAGAAGGAGATTTTGGGTGAGCAGGGAGCACTCTGGAGCCCATGGCTGGGCTGGGGGTGGCAATAGCAATGAGGATGGGAATAGGGGTGAGGATGGGGCCGGGGGTGAGGGGGAAGCGCCGGGCTCCAGTGGAGCTGAGATTTCAGCTGAATATGGATGACATCATTATACGGGTGATCCTTTCAGCGACAGCGAGCCGGGTTTTAAAGTAGCGACCTACAGCATACAAATGATGGGTTTAAAGGAAATAAAAAAAGAGATGATTTGAATAGCATACATTTATAGAAGAAAAGCCTTCTTCCCCCCCAGCCCCCTCCATTTCTAATATCTTTCTACGGGGCAGGCGCTGTGCCTTGGAAAAGAAATTAAAACACTCCTCCTAAATACACTCCAGGCAGTAACAATGGCAAAGTTAAGAAGGTTACGAGACTTAGTTGTCCCAGCAACATGTCATCAAGTTGAAATGAGCAGGAAACACAGATAATGTAAGAAAGAGGAGGGGGGAGGAGAAGAATAAAACCACAGGAGGAAAAAATGCCAAGAGATTGAGAAAGAAAAGGGAAAACCCTTTTTATTTGCTGTTTCATTAGGATGAATCTGATTTTATAGTCTCTAAAAGAGGCTAAAATATAATCTCCTTTTGTGTAATGCGAGCGTTAGGAAAATGTGTCATCAGCAATTCTTCTGTACACTACAGCAATATTCAAAAAATTAGCAGGGATATTCAAGCCGAGCGACAAAGAAACACAAACAGAAGACTCACATTTCCAGCTCGAGCTGTCATTTAAGAACGTGTTCAACTTTTTATTAACCTCTCTGATTGTCCCTTATGGTTTCTGTCTGCCGCGGTGGAGGAACGCTGAGTTTCAGAGGGAAGAGAAAGCTGCTGGAGGGAGAGGCTGGGGATGTGGCTCTGGCTGCCTGCAAACCAAGGGCTCTCCCTGCTCCTTCAGCACGGTTTGTTTTGTACCAGGTGCTGGATGTGGGCATGCAGAGGGAGCACGCAGAGAAGTGGCAAACAAAGGGAAATTTGGGCCATAAACACAGAACTGTGTGGTCAGACATTGAGTAGTGATCCTTATTCAAGGCATCAGCCCAGTGCTGAAGCTCCACAGCGTGTTGGCATTGCTCTGCTTCCATCTCAGTGTCAGAACTGAGTGTCATGAGGACATACAACTTTTTGGGGCCTTGTATGGTGCTTATGGAGCCATGCCCTTCCTGCGGATGGTGGTTTTGGGGTGCCCCAGTGGGACGTGTGTCTTTGCATGGGCATCATGCCCATCTGTTGGGTATCCTGCCATGGGAGGAGGTTGTCCTCCTTGTGTGGGGTTCATGGGGGCGATTTGGGAATTCAAGCTTTGACCTCTTTGTAGCTGGAGAGTTTGGGACTGTGTGGGCAGGAGGGACTTAAGGCAGGGGACCAGCATCACCAAAGCTTCGTGTGATGTTGAGCTTTGATCCCTGCCTGGAGTCACCGGGCATTACTTTAATTTTAATAGTACTACATCCATCAAGCACTCAGCCTCCTTGCTGCAGGAGACTCAGGGCTCCAAGAAGCAAACTGCTTGCCCTACTCCCAAAGCAGAGCACTGGAGCAGTAGGCAGCTAGTTTGGTCAGTAGGGGACATTGTAATGGGAAGAAATGGGGCTGAGATGAGAAAAACTGATCACCTTCCCTCGGCAGAACAAGGGGCCAGCACCCTGCCTAGAGAGCTGGTGCCACGCTGATGTCAGTGAGTGACAACACCAGCGCTGTCTGTGCTTGGGGGGCATGGGCTTTGGGGTCCCACAGATCTCTTCTAGTTACATGTGTCTAAATGTAGGCATAGGAACACAGTTTTATGTACTGCTTTACAAAATGTCAGCCCAGGCGTTTGTTTGGTGTTGCTCCAAACTCATGGCATCCCTGGAGTCCCTCAGCCACGCTTCAGAACCTCAGCAGTACGACCTTCATGGGCTGAGATATTCAGGCAACTGCCTGCAATCATTCTGCTTTCTGATAAAAATCTCTATCCTCCCCACCCTTCTCTTCCACAAAGATATTTATTTGTTGTTCTTGTGTTTGTTTTTTTTTTCTTTTTTTTTTCTTTCTTTTTTTAATTGTCTCTTGCTGTGGCTTCTTGTTGTGGATTATATTTTGAAGCAAGGATTGATTTAGCTAATTGATGGAGAGCTTTGCCTGGGAGGATTTCATAATCCTTGCTATTTTATCTTTGCAATAATTGCTATGATTGTGATTATTTCAAAGGGCTGAGAAAAAGGAGACAACAGGAAAACAGGCTCACCCACTCCTATTTTGCAGCTTCTCCAGGCTCCTGGGTGGGCTCCTCCTCCACAGGGTGTTCTCTGGGGAAGAATAGCTCATAGAGGACATGCAGGAAATGCATGGGATGAGGCATCCCAAGGTCCTACAGCTGGATGTAAGGCTGCATTGGTGTTCACCATAGGATGTTGGACACAAGGCCACGCTGGTGTTCACCATGGGACACTGAACATGAAGCCACACTGGAGTTCATCGTGGGATGCTGGATGTGAAGCCACGCTGGTCTTCACCGGGGGATGATGGGCATGAGGCAGCAACGTTGTTCACCATGGGGCACCAGATGCACAACCACGCTGCTGTCGTTTGCCCGCTGGCCGCTGGAGGCTGCTGCTGTCTTTGCAGTCACTGACAGCTGCCTGCAGGCACTTACCTCGAGTTCTGCCCAGTGCAGACACGAGGGCGATGGAGGCTGCTTGGACCTCTTCCAGCAGCCCATGGGGCAGGAAGCATCCTCTTTTCTGGACAGGTCATGGCCATAGGATTAGAGACATCCTTGCTGTGATGTGAGAACCAGAGCACTACCAGGCAATGAACAGGTTCAGCAGGGCCCCGCATCCTCCCACTGGCTTTCCATAGGTCCAGGAGCTCCATTTAAGCCCTTAGGCTTGGATCAGGCTATATGCATGCTAGTCTTTCTTCTGATCTCTCTCTCTTGCTTGGGTTTTGGATTTACTATTATTTCTGCCCCCATTTCCCGGTGGGATCATTTTGGATTTGGTTCATCCCCACTGTTTGGTGGGCTCTGCTGGGTGCTCTGTTTGGGAGCTGTGGGATCATGCCTTGATGGGTGAGGGCGCTGCCTTGGCTCACCATGCCTTGTAAAGCATACTGCTGCCCACTGCACAGTACTAAACACAGGCTGGCTGCAGCAACACAAGCACGCAGCTTGGTGATGAGCCAACATCCGTTTTCCTTCACCCTCAACTCCCTCTACTTGTTCTTCTCATCACTTTGATGTTCCTTCACAAGGAATGTAATCTAGATAAGGTACGCTCTGAATACCACACTTGATTTAAAACTTAGGTGTGAAGTGAGCTCCAAGTTTGACATCCTACAGGGAGACTGCTGGTTACCCTGCGGCGAAGGAAATAAGTTCATTCATGCTTCTGTGTTCCAGCTGCTTTCTGTGCATGCATCATGCAAAAGCTGATGGTCCTGGTGGCATCTGACTGGCCTCCTGCCTTAAACCTGCTTTGTTTAGGAGATCAGACTGCACTGTAAAATGTTTGACAATGACCAAAGGTGTAATGAGGCTTGGTCTGCATGACCATCATTCCACTGTAATTGGAAAAAAGGTGCCCACGGGCAATGCAAGTCGTCTGAGTTTCCTGCTGTTGTTTGGAGAAGCAGGAAGGGAATGATGGGAATGAAGGGTTTTCTAGAATTTCAATGGGTGCAGTGATTGCACAGTAATAAATACTGGGTAACAACTATTTCAGACGGAGGGACACAAAAGAGAATGGAAAGAATGTTAGCTCATAAGGGCTGCTGCTAACTTGCCTTTCTCTTTTTGGCTGCTGGGATAATGCTTTTCCTAATAGGCCAGAATGGACAATCCCACTGAAAGATATCAGTGCCAGTGCAAGCTAAGGCTAAGGAAAGCACTTCTGAAATTCTCCAACAGTTATAACTTAGGTCCCCTTTGTCTGTTATCATTTGATCAAGCCCTGGGGATACATGGGAAAACCCCTTAAAATACACAGAGTCCACAGTATGGGATCTGAGAAGGTTTCAACAGCTGCAGACAATATTTCTTACCTTCTCCTAAGTGTTCAGATAGAGTCATTAAATCAGGTTGGAGAAGACCTCTAAGATCCCTGAGCCCAACCCCAGCCCATCCTCACCATGCCCACTGACTATGTCCTTCAGTGCCACATCTCCACAGTTCTTGACCAACAGCAGCAGGGAAGGAGGAGTGACTTCTGGGGCTCCCCCAGCCCCTCTGCAAGGCAGCACCATGCAGGGATTGTGGGCTCAGGACACAGGAGGGGGCCTTCATCAGCCTGAGGAGAATGGATTAGCTCCTGGCAGTGCTTACTGGGTCATCCCCTCCTGCTGCTGCTTCATGTTCACATTCCTGGTGCTAAATCCAGGGAAGGGAAGGCTGGTGATGTGGCTGAAGGAGCAGAGCTCAGCTTGATCAGCTCCTAAGCTGAAGTACTGTGTTTTTCCTAAACCTCCAAGGGCTGGAATGGCTTGAGGCAGTCCTGAATTTAAAACGTATCACCTGGGCAGTTGTATGTTAAAACTTGTACCTGGAAGACAGCATCAGTCTTAGCTTTGAGCCGTAATTATCAGGATGACCCCTGCAGTGAAAGCAGTGTTAGTACTAAGGAAAGTGGTTGAGACAACAGTCAGACAGATCCCATGGTTCTGCACGAGATGAGGCTAACAAACATGGCTCTAGCAAACAAAATGGGGCTTTGATACAACAGTGGGATGTGTTATGCCATGGTTTGACAAAATGCTTTGGGAAAAACCTCCAAAAAGTGATTTTTAGGGTATGGGGGATAAGAGTTGAAATGCCACCTGACTCAGAGGCAACCAGAGAGAGACTGAGGAAGAACAGTCAGGATGTGGGAAGGTAGTGGAGGCTTGTGCAGGAGCTCTGCCAAGGTCATGAGAGACTGCCTCCTTCCAGCATCTTGGGCAGAACCACTCCCAGTAAGAAAAAAATTGGCATTTGTGGCAGCTCTGTTTTCTTTTCCTGGCTATGAAAGAGAGCTTCTTTTCCCCTCAGTGGGACAAATTTGTATGCAAAATGACAAATACAGTTGACACTCTGTCTTTAGTTATCTAGGGAAATAGCTGAAAGAGATGGAGGACACCAAGGAAGAGAAATGTGGAGATCTGTTGGTGGCTAGAGTGAGACATATCACTGATTTACAACAACTTTGCATTCCCAGAAGCAGCAAAGTCTGGTGTCTTCTCCAGTATGAGAATTAGAGACACAAGATGACACTGGTAAGGAGACTTTTAAAATGCACAAAGGGGTTTGTTTCTTTGCATAGTGTGTATTTAAGCTGCTAGCTCTTTCGTTGTTGGGTGTGCTGTTGCTGTGTCTGTCCTGGTGACTTCTTACCAGCACTGAGGACTCATTCTCTGTGGTAATTGTAGGTTCTTTCCCTTACTCAATGAGGGATCACAGCTGGGCTACCATTATAAGCTCTTGTCCCATTCAACCCAAGTGATGAACAGCCATGGCACAGGTTGATGGTGCCATGTCTAACCACATGTCTGCTCTAGATCTTTTGTCTTTAGAGCAAAGAGGGAAAAATGTGATGCCTTCCCTGAAAATGCTTTGCTTTCCTAACCCTGTCTCAGAGCCTACTCTTTGTATACAGAACTTGCTGTTGGGAGTCATGAATCGATTCAAGTTGGAAAAGACCCCTAAAATCCTCAAGTCCAACCCCAGCCCACCCCACTGACCATGTCCCTCAGTGTCACATTTTCACAGCTCTAGAACACCTCCAGGGATGATGACAGCCCCACTTTCTTGAGCAGCTGTGCCAATGCCACGCCACTCTTTCTGAGAAGAAATGTTTTATAATATCCATATTATACACGTGAGTCCTCCATGTCTGTGCTGCTTCATCTTCTTGGTGTTTGCATCTGGCCCGCGTGGCATGAGTCATTTCCTGAAAGTCTCAGGTGTTTTCACAGCTGCTAGCATATCCCTCCTTCATGGTTAGGTGGTAGGAGCACCCTACACGTGATGGAGATGGGAACAGCATAGCTTGGAGGTGGCATCTCTGAGGGGAAGAAACAGCCCTTCCTTAATCCAACTGCTGTTCCTCAGTGCACAGAGCTCCCGATCGCCTTCTGGTTTTCATGTACTGGGGAAGGAGGGCAGCTGGGAGGGAATCTTATCATAGAATCATATCATAGATCCTGTTAGAGACCTTGTTGTCACAGTTGGGTGTCACCTTAGAGAAGGCAAAATGTCTCTTTCCAAGAAGTCTATGGAGGAAAAGAGTTCATTTATAAGACAAGGTACACGTCTCTGAGCCTAGAGAGTGTGGGGCTCCTATCCCAGCACCTAAATGGGAAACATTTGTTTGCATTTGGCTGTTGCTTCATTTGCCCAATCTCACATCATGTGCTGTAGCATCCAACCATCTCCCATCCTGAATAGGGACAGCTGGGTGTGCTCCACTGGAAAGCGCACCCTATGGAAAGAAGGGAGGAAGAGCAGCAGTGGGGATGACTGAAGATCCCTTCTCACCACCCCACCTGCACACACGGTGTGCACACACAGTCACTGCAGTAGCACTGTGCTCCTGCCAGCAGAAACTTGGAGAGAGGGGGGAGAGGGAGACAGCAGGCATACTTATCAAGTGGCTTGGACCGTAGCCGATTTGAAATATTACTAACCTTGCATTTTCAAATTTGATGCACAACAACCAAGATGCTAATACTTTCCTTAGTTTAGAAAAAAAAATCCTTTCACCCATCTCTTCTAGCCGAAGATTAGGAGAGAAGCTTTAAGAAGATTTAAAAAAAAAAAAAAATCAACTTCTGAGCAGCGGAAAAAATGGTTTGTGATTCAGGGGCTCCGGGCAATTCATCATGGAAATTGGGTTTCTTAGCCGACATCATGTGAATCCTTTCGGCCCTGTCAACTTTTTAATACATTACATTGAGAATGTAAATCGTGTTGGTGAGGGGGAAAGAAGAGGGGAAAAAAAAAAAAGAGAAAAAAAAGAGAGCTGCTTCATTTTGGGTTTAGAGGGGAGGCAGCTTGAGGCCTGTAATTCATATTAACTAAATAATGCTAAAAAAAAGCCACTCTCCAAATATACAGATATGTATATACACCTCGGGAAGGGAGGGGGAAGGGAAGAGAATGAGACAGACCAAAATTGAAATCATTTTATCCTTTTGAAGGGTGAGTATTTGAAAGGGGTTTGTTATGGATTTATTTTTCTTTTCTTTTTTTTTTTAATATTTTTTTATTTGAGTTTATTTTATCCCTTTCTCTGCTTGAGCTGGTTGTTCCGTCAATGAGGAAAGCAAAATAAATGTTTTGGAGGTGGAGGAAGATGGAGGCAACAGAAACAGAGGGAGGAAAAAAAGGAAAAGATCCCACACTATCCTTGCAGTGAGTTTTTGTGTGTGTTTGCATGCATGCTGTATCCTGGTGATCTCAGTTAACTCTTTCATGGAGGGTGAGAGCTGGTAGTGCTGTGAGAGCTGAGCCCAGCCTGGGTGTGCTCTGAGCCTTTGCTCTGAAGACCTCAGGAGGCTCAGAGCAAGCTCTATGCAGCACAAAGGCTCTGCATAAACCCCTGGACAGGGCTTAGCTGTGGTGGTGGCTCGCAGCTAGCTCAGATGTGGGAAATCCATTAGGGGATGCTTCCCTGTGCCTTCAATGCTCCCAGTTCCAGAACAATCTGGAAGAGGCACCTGGCCTCACAGAGAGGCCTTCTCTAGTTTTACCTTGTTGGATGGTACAACCTGGTGATGGAGAGAGATGTTTTATAACAACCATCTGTAGATGTCCCTATTCTTTGCATGAGATTTGCACCAGATGACCTTTAAAGTTCCCTTCCAACTCAAATGATTCTGTGATTCTGTGATTCATGTCTGAAGGATCTTCTGGAGGTTTCTATGCTGATGCTCTGCTCAGATCTCAGCAGGCCTCCATGTCCAAAACCCCTCTATAGGGAAGAAGACAGTGAAAGAAATTAGAAAGGAGTTGCATCAAGAAGGGTAAAAGCAAACAGAGCAAAGAATCGGTTGGCTTCAACATGGCCTATGAGCCTGTAAGGCTGTTCCCCTAGGAGAGAAAAAAGAGTGGGGATTGTGTCTGGAGCATGTCTAGAAAGATACAGAAAACAAGCTTGTTTGCTCTGAGGCAGTCTTCCAGAAAAACCTCTGAGAAATTAGGCCACTCCTAAGAGCAGCCATGCTGATGCTGTTGCTCAAAGCACAGTAGTCAGCTTGTGCTCAATGGTTCACCTCTCACACTGAGTTTTGGCTGTAAGAGGAAAGAGCTGGTTGAAAGCACCCAGGGAGGTGATGGAGTCACTGTGTCAAGAAGCATGGGGATGTGGCACTGAAGGACATGGTCAGTGGGCATGGCAATCAACAACTAGATCATCTGAGAGGTCTTTTCCAATCTTGATCTTTTGCAGTTCAGATTTGCAATGTGAAAACCAGTGGCAAACAGTGATCCCTCAATTGCTGAGTCTGTCAGGACTAATTGCTTTTGGATTTTAATGACCACCTCAGTACCTGGGTTAACTGTATATGTCGTGTTCTATAGGTGGCAAAAGGGCACAGCCAGCAAATGACAGATTCTCAGCTGACAACAACAGTATTAAAACCAAAGTAATTCTTTGCAGTGGGATCCAAGGAGCAGTGTACACACTCATTTGCAAAACTCTTGCAAAACCCCAACCTTGGTTGCAGAATGTAACTTCAAGGCTTGGCTGACTTTTAAACATGATATAATTAAGCATGCCTGATAGTGTGTTTAAGGAAAAAAAGCAGAAGTGCTTCTAATCCAGTGTTCTTGAGTCTCTTCAACATTCCCTGCATTCCTGCATAGTTGCATTCCTGCTTAGGTTCAGGAGCAGCACATGCTCCTAATGGGTAATCCCCAAATGACTCTTCCCTTGCAATATTACTCAATTCCCACAGCTGTTTGGCTCCTATTTAGGTATTTTAATGCATTGATCTATGTGTGCCTCCTGCATTGTTGGGTGCATTATTCCACTGATTTTAAAGCAAATTCTCACTCTACGTCTGCGTGTCCTAAACATACTTGGCGGTGTTTTTCCTTCTGTCTGTATAATTTTTGTGTTGCACTGACTGAGCAACTGCAAGAGAATTTAAGGAGACCTTCCCATTTTTGGGAAGGTCTCCTAAACTTTGCTGGACAAGTTGGAGTGTCCACATTTGGTTTCACTGGTGGCCAAAGGAAATGAGAGCAGACAGATATTTTTGAGAAATAAAAGCATTCTAGCTATACCATGAACATCTCAACTGGGAGTAACGTCGAGTCTTGAGTAACTGTTCCCATAGTCATGCAGACCAGTAAAATGAGACAGCTAAGCTGGAGGGCTTTGAGGTTTGTGCTTCTGATTGAGAAGAAATGACAGGTGAAGAAGAGAACTCCAGGAGAGTTATGAAAGGCACCAAATCCTAATAGCTTTTGGGCAGAAGTGGGGGGTTTGTGGAAGACCAAAGCATCTTCTGAGTTGAGATATTCTTGGAGCCAGCCCCAAGTATAAGCCATTTGTGACTTTTTTAAAGGTTTAACGTTCAGAAAATTCAGGAAAAAGAGTCATAGGAATTTGAAGCATGACGGCTGCTTTCAGCAGAAATTGAAAAGAAAGGAAAAGTCTGGCAGACCAGTTGTGTCCTGCTGCTTTTATTTATTTCCACTGAAACTTGCTGCATGCCAGCCCTCACGGTAATAACGTTAGCTCCAAGGGTAGCAAGGATTTGCATTTTGGCAGGATTTATTAAAGTTGGGTGTGATTTGTTATCATTTTCAGGAAACATCTGGACACTGCTTTCAGACACAGGGTCTGATTTTTGGGTGGTGCTGTGTGGAGCCAGGAGATGGACTCAATGCTCCTTACACGTCCCGTCTGACTCAGTGTATTTTATGATTCTATGATCGTTGCTTAATATTTAGAACCATAGAATCACTCAGGTTGGAAAAGACCTTAAAGTCCAACCATACTACCCTAACTCTAACAACCCTCCACAAAATCATGTCCCTGAGCAAATGTGTGCTGTAAATATGTCCCAGAAGCTGCATTTGGTCTTGGCTTGTGATGGGTTGAACATGAGGTAAACAGCAGCTCATTGGTAGCAAGAAGAAGGTAGCATTATCTCTAAAGCATCTCTCTCCAATTCTTCCCCCCTCCACACTGTTGTCCCCAAAAGTCTCCCTCATCTTTCCAGTTCTCATCAGTGGTGGTAGTGATCCCCATGTCCTGTCATGAGGCCTGGTGCAGGACAGTGGGCACTGTGTGTCACTGCTCAGTGGTCTTCCAAGCACTCAGGAAGGTCAATGAATAAATATAAAGCCTACATAAATCTTTGAACAAATGTGAATACTTGTTCAGGGTGGGACAGCAATGGGGAACTGGGCACCCTCCAGTGCTTAGCCCAGAGGGTTCAGACCAGCACGTGATGCCTTCTTTCATTTGCTTATTGTAGGCACTGTGAGTACAAGCATGGTTCTGAATATCTCATCAGGAATGATCACATTGAGAAAGCCCCGGCTTTAGAATTTTAATATTTTATCTTAGAGTTGATGAAACGATCACAACAGAGCATGATGTAATATGGGACGGGGGTTATTCTTTTGGGAAAAAGGCTCTTTTCATAACCTGAGTTGCTGAATTCTTCCTTTCTGAATGAGCAAAATGTGCGAGCTGGCCCGCTGTGTGTCAAGGAGATGAACTCCCAGACTAAGATGCATGATGACCCTTGAAATGAAGAGTCTTTGGCAAGCAGGTGTGATTGCATGGGCTGCTCTGGAGCTGTGAGCTAATTCAAGAAGGAAAACCACTGAGATTTCTGGTGATGGAAAAATTGTTACTGTGTTAGCACTTTTCAATTAAATTGCACGAAAACCATGAGCAGAGTTTCAAGGCTTAAGGGCAAAATGAAACATCGGTTTTAATACCTTAGGAAAAACATTTAGATTTTTTTTTTTCCTGTGTAAGATTTAGAGACGTGGAACATGTTCGGAGGCAGAATTAAAATAAAATTTTGAAATGGTGAAAATTTCACTGAAACAAGCTTTCCAGCTTTCCGCAGAACTTGAGTGGAGCTAAAAGGACAGAAGGCCTGCAAGTTGGAAATCAATTTAACTGCTCACTATAGACTAACAGTGATTTTGTACTTAGAGTGGTGAGGTTGGTAGGTGAAAGTAGAATATCTGTTGGTCTAATAGGCGTCCTACCTCAAAGCTTTTGTTAAAGTACTAGGAATTTTTAATAAAGACAAAGCCTTGAGGGACATTGAAGAATGATGGAGATGTGGCACTCAGGGACGTGCTCAGCAGGCATGGTGGGATGGCTTGGGGTTGGACTTGGGGATCTTAGAGGTCTTTTCCGACCTCAGTGAGTCTATGATATTTCCAAAACAAAAAGTAGCGATGTGCTGTAACCCATGGCTTGGTATTGTATTCATGTATTGTGTTCGAGTCCTGGTCATTGAAGTATATACTTTTAAATTCATAGCATGGTAAAAATCAAATAGACATCGTAGACAATCAGGATTGATGATATGATAAGTAACAGTGCAAACAGATTGTCTGGGCTGCTGAATTTATCTCCAGTAAGCTGGATGTAAGTCAAACAACGTATGTTTTGGAGCACACGGACACATTACCTCCACTAGTGAAGATGGCAAATCCATACTTGGAAGGGGGCATTCAGTTTGGTCTTCAACCTCTAAGAGGGAGGCCACGAGTGCATGAAAGCCAGGGTTACAGGGTGCATGCCTGCATGCAGTGTTCAGTGGGCTCAGGCTACCAAAAGAAAGCTCTGTAGGATGATTTGACTGTGGTATCTCAATGTCAGTGCAGACGTCCTGTGCTATGGGGATCTTTGCTCTAATAGACTCAGCACTTCTTGCTGAACTCTTATAACAGAGAGCCCAGAAGATGAGCACTTGATTGGACTAAAGTGTGATAAATTCCAGAGGAAAATAAGATGCTGGCAGTGAGAGCAATTAACTGCTGGAGCAACCTCTCACAAAGAGCATGAATCTGTCATGGCTCTGCGCCTCTCCTTCTGAACTAAATGGCTCTCTGAAAGGTTTGCTTAGGTTCCTCAAATGCCTTTTCCACTTAGAGCTGCTTCCCTAGACCCAGTCAGGGTAATCTCATGAATACACTGATCAGTGCGGAATCATTGATGGTGGTTGGTCAGGCCTGCCAGGAGTCCTTTCTTCCTGCTGGAAAGGTGTCCCCGTTGTGTTATAAATGTCCATGACATGAGGGCTGCTCCCAAGGCTGAGCACCAGCACCCTGAGTTTTTTATCTGGGGTTAAAACCTGGTGCTCAGGAGGAGACATTGCATCCCAGCCACGAGAAGTCACACTCCTCCCTTCCAGTGTCAGTGTTGGATTATGCATTGTGACCTGCACAATCTGAAAAAAGGGCTTTAAGTCTTTCATAAAACTGAATGGGTTTTCCGCAGTTGGGCCAAATCCTGCTGCTGCTAGAAGCCTGCTTTCACTTTCTGAACTTCATTCCTTCCCTGCAGCCAGAACAGGCTGGTGTAAGGGACTGCTGGCTGTGACACCATGAACATGGTGCAACAGCACGCAGAAGATGGGGAGACCGAAGATGTTCATACAGTAACAACTTGCTGGCCCTTTCTCTCCAGTTCTTTCGTTCCCACTCCCCACCAACTTGACTCCTTCACAATTGTTTCCTGTTTTTTCTTCCCTTCTTGTCTTCCCCACTGTCTCTCTGGCTGTATGTGTTGGCTTTCCTTGCCACAAATCAAACCTATTAGGAGCTCCAGAGGGACTCCTGCCAATGGCATCTCTTTGTGAACCCTCAGGCGTTTTTTTAATCTGCAGTGTTCCACATTATATTGCCATTGATTTAATAGTCTGCCATGAATTTTACTACCTGTCAAGCAGCACAATTATTTTGAATTCTATTGTGGGATAGCATAAGACCCAGCTCCAGCTCGCTTTACGCTTTTCACCTGAGGAACCCCTTGCTAAAGGGCACTTACCAATTCAGGATGTCATTTTGGGTGATTGTAGGGTGGCATTTTGTGTCATTGTTTTAATTTGGCGTTTGGGGGTTTGAATGGATTGGCAGCTGATGGATTAAAATCTCCCACCAACTTGAACTGGGAAATGACATGTGGGCGCTATTGCAGGGTGTTAGAAACCCAAACTGATGACTTTCTTCCCTCTCACTGCTCTGAAAAGAAAATCAGATGGGAAAAACATGCATCTTCACTGTTTGTTGGTTCATGCTTCATGGGCTGATCCTGAAGGCTTCCCAGGCAGGGTACTGGGACCCCTGCTCTGATGGGAGTGCTCAGTACCCACCAGCAGTGAGGCTGGATGCCTGTGCATGTATTCCTTGTGGGCGGGTGAATAGGAACTGAGAGATACTTTCTAAGAGCTCAGGTTGGCACTTGCCACTGTGCAGCAGATTTCTCACTTGGAACAATGAATGGATTACATCTGCTTAAAATAAAGAAAAGATTGGATAATTCAGGATGAATCAGCCTTTTGTATCCTTTCTTAAAGAGCTCTCTTTCCATTATCTTGCATGACCAGGATAAATTGTTATTCAGATGACAGGAATAACAGATTGAGTCCACACTATTCTTGGGTCTATACGCATGGAGAAGGACAGTAACAGCACATATGTACTCCATGAGTATATTTCAATATTGCAATGGGTCCCTCAGTGGACAATGAAGAATTATATGACTTGCCACAGGTCTCAGAGTGACTCTGAGCTGGGCCTGAGATCTGCTTAGCAATGGTTTAGTTTGGAATAGTAATATGGTGTTTTTTCCTATTGCAACAGCTTGTTTTTTTTCATGAGAGCCTCTGGTTGAGTTACAGTTTGATATCAGATTGGATATGAGGAAAAACTTCCCAGTAAGAGTAGTGATGCAGTGGCACAGGCTGCTCAGGATGGTGGTGGGGTCACTGTCCCTGGCGGTGCTCAAGAGCCATGGGGATGTGGCACTGAGGGACGTGGTCAGTAGGGATGGTGGGGTGGGTTGGGGTTGGACTTGGAGACTTTAGGGTCTTAAAGATTCTGTGATTCCATCTTTAATCAGGGCTTTTTGGGAGAAGTTGCTCCATCTACAGAGTAAGCCCAGCTATGCACAGATGTGTTTTACCATGAAAGAGCTGCTGGCCCCTGGGCATGAGCTGGGAGATGCTCTGACCCCACCATGGCAAGTGGCCATGCTGAGCAAGCCAAGCCTTGAGTTCAAGCCAACCTACTATTCCTTTGACCTGAGAGAGAAGGTGAAATCACTGTGACGGGCCTAGTTAATGATCTATATAGATTAGAGAGAAGAGAGGATATACTTCTGGGTGTCCTTAGCCTTGCAGTAGGGAAGGCTTGTCATCCCCTTTCAGGAAGCTGGTAGGATGGCATAGATACCTCATAGGTCTCCATCACACTTGGGCCTCATGTTTGACCCAATGAGGCTTTCTATTTTGAGGTGGGAAATTCATGGATTGCATAAAGCTCCTGGGGAAGTCAGAAACAGGATGAGGTGGCTCTGCTGATCGTATGCTGAGCCTCTGCAGGCAAATCTGTGGGATTGTGCCCAGGTCCCCTTGCCTCCCTCACAAGCATGGTGGTGATGAAGTTCACAATGCCCAGGGTTCTCCTCCCCCAACATTGTGACAAATACACATCGTGTTCTCTTTTGGAGATCACAGTCAGACAGAATAATTAGGTGGCAATACAATTTATTGCCTGCGGCCCTATAAAGCACAGGAAGCACTCTTTCAGCTTTCAGCTGGTATTTAATCAACAAATCATAACTTTTATCAAGCCTAAATGCAATGCTTCTGAGATACTAAATTTAAAGTGTGCCTGGAAACCAGGGTCATTTTTTGTTGGATTTACATATCGCAGCATCATGCAAACTGGGAATAGGATAACAGGGGGCCCAGATTATAGTTGTCTCCCAGGGAATGCTTTGGAGGATTCTTCCTTCCTGCTCTGAGACCTTCAGTACATCCCCAGGCAGTGCTGCAGGTGGTTTGGAGCAGTTGAGCCCTCAGCTGCTCTTGCAGACTGAGTAAGCCATGTTGCACAAGATTGCTTTGTGTTATGACAGTGTCTTCAGCTGCACATAAAGGTATCCTGGCAGAGTTGTCTTCTGCAGCACAGGTCCTTGGATGAGAAAAAGTGGTCATAGCCCTTCCAGGATGTAAATTGCTGACTGGATGGCATTGAGCTCTCCTGGGAAACCTGTAGCATGTGTCTGGGGGCATTTTTTACCTCCTTTGGCCTCTTCCCTACTGGCCTAGCCTGCCAGAAAGAGCAGTGGGGCACTGCACAGCTGCCCAGGGAAATGGTGGAGTCACTGTCCCTGGAGGTGTTCCAGAGCCATGGAGATGTGGCACTGAGGAACGTGGTCAGTGGGCATTGGACCTGGGCATCTTAGGGGTCTTTTCCAACCTCAATGATTCTGTAATTCTAATGTCTACCTGCCACAGGCTTCCCCAGGCTGAATGGTGGGACCTGTTTCCAGTTGTGATGGCTGGGGAGGATGGAGGCTGCTGGGTCTACAACAGCACTCCCAGGGCCCACAGCCAGCAACCACTTTGGATTTGACAGAAGCTCCAACTTTGCCAAATATTGGAGACTGACTTAAAATGCTAATGACAATATTTAAAACCCATGAAAATTCTGAAACAAGGATGTTATTAAAGTGGAATTAAGGACAAAAGAGTTGCTAATATCTTCAAGAAAAGGGAGAATAAGAACATTTGGGGTTTAAATGGTATTAGGATATTAGCTGAAATCTAGAAATAAGATTTATCTGTGGAACACTGCATCTGAGAAGGTTTCAGTTTACTGATGAGACACCTCTGAGTGGCACTGATTTGACTGTCAAGGGTCAGCACCTCTTGTGCTGTATGATTTTTCTGCTTCTGAATCTTAAGGTCTGGGAGAATGTTGCTCCCTAGGCATGTGGAGGTTTCAATGGGAAACATGGACATGTTTGTTTTGATGTTGTCTTCCCTCTCCTCTGTAAAGGGTCCCAGGTCGATAATTTTAGGGTTAGGGTTTCTACAATTAATGAAGGTTGGCTTTCTTTTTCACCTTATTGTAATGCTTACATTAGGAACTTCAGCAAGTTGAAGTTGTCCTCTAGGCTTGCATAGGGACTGATCCTCTGACACAGAGGTCTGGCCTGTGATATGGGGAGAGGCTGAGAGTGCAGGGATGGAGACCAGAGTCCTGGGAAGATCTGCATCTTCAGAGCTTTTCACCACTCACCATTTTCCTCCGAGGCTCTTACAGATGGATGGAGATCCAGCATATTTTCACTGTTTTACATGCTGCCCCCAATCCTTTCTCGCTTCTTTTCCTAATTTCTCGGTAATTAAAATTTCAGCACTGCTATAAATGCGTGCTCTGGGCTGTCATTGTTGAGCAGTGTGGCTAGCAAAGACCCAGCACAGCCATGGAGCAGGGCCATGGAGCTCCATGAAGCAGGCTTCCAATGAGTGCTGCTCCAGACCTTTCACATCAATCCGCAGACCCCTGGCAGCTGAGGGTGCTGCTGAGAGCCAGAAAACAATTTCAGCAGCCAGGTTTGTGGTGGGAGCTGATGAAATCTGTGTGCATAGCATTTGGGATCAAAGCACTATGATGGCACCCAAACACCTCTGGTTGTAGAGGTGCCCTGCTCCCCTGGGGAGCAGTGAAATGTCCTGTTTACCCTTTCCATATTCAAGCAGGATGTGTGAAGATGCAAGAGCACAGGGAACTGAGGTATGGTCTTAAATATAAGACTAAAATACGGTCCTCCCTCTGCCTGGGAGGTTACAGGTGGAAGGAGGCCAGAGAAACCCTGAGGCTCCTCCACAGCGTTGCTGGAGTGGCTCACAGTGGAGGATCCGTGCCCAGAGGCAAAGCGAAGTCACCTCCACATCTCATGGCTTGCTTTTCCAGCCCGTTGGAAGTGTTTCCTGGTGGATATCACTGGCAAATGCTCCTGTCATTCTATATATGTGTTAGCACATGGATGATGCTGAAACGGAGTTGTAATTATTGGTGGAGCTGGCAGTGGTGCCTATAATTAAGGTTGCCAGACATTTCCCATTAAAAGATTCTGTTTTCCAATGCTACGTCCTTGCCAATGCAGAACTGTTCAGGCTGAAATTTTCTGTTGCAGGCCTCTGGCTCAGGCTGGTCTTCGTATGTATGAATGTGTGTATGAGGAAAATAGAGCTCAGCCAGATCCAGGAATGTGATACAGAGAAAAAGCACTGTTTTATAGTTACTTAAGGAAAAAAAGAAAGTGACAACCACATTGTTGAGAAGGTCATGGCATACTGAGAAGCTCTGTCCACTGGAATAGAAATCATGGAATCGATTGAGTTGGAAGGAATCCTTAAAGGCCATGTGGTCCAACACCCTGCAATGAACAGGGACACCCACAGCTCCATCAGGTGCTCAGAGCCCATCCAGCCTGACCTTGGGTGTCTGCAAGGACTGGGCACCCACCACCAATCTGGGCAACCTGTGCCAGTGTCTCACCACCCTTACTGTAAAAAACATCTTCATACCCAATATAACTCTCCCCTGTTCTAGTTGGAAACCATTTCCTCTTGAATTGTAGGGCAAGGGGAAAGCTTTCTATACATACAGGCCTGCAGCTTGCTTGACTTCATTGAAGTTACTTTGACTTCATCAGCAAAGTATCTGGTGTTTGCCTGCCTTTTAAGAAATCTAATTATATAGAGACTCTAAGAATACACTGGAAGAGGCAGTCTTTTTTTTTTCTTTTCTTTGTTTGTATTCATTTATCTGCTCCATTGTCTTTCTTCAGCAAATTTAAATCATCAGTAAAGACCATACTGGAAGTGCATTTGAAATAGCACTGCTTAAAGTTCCCATCCCTGGTTCCTATGTGAGATATTTCAGAGATAATTCATGACTGAGGATGGATGTATGTATTCATTCACGCCGGGCTGCCTGTTCCAAACACAGTACCATTTGGGGAAAAAAAAAAGAAAAAATAAATTCAAATTTGGAGGAAAAAAAAGCAGTCTTTGCAAGGCTTACCCTGCAACAGTACAGCTTTTCTTTGAAAGATGCTGAGAAAAATCAATTTACCTTTAACGAGTCAGTCAGGGTACCAATCTCAGGCAAGATACAGTAAAACAGGCAATTTGAGGCCGGCTAAAGAAAAAATTGCAAAGTGACTGTGTAAGTGAATTTGCTAGTCATGCTCCCATAATTATTTGCAACTATAACATCTGATGTTGCAGTGCATTGGTCTCTCTCGCTGTCTTAATTGCACCGAGGTCAGCAAATCCTCCCATCTGCAGGAACTCTGCAAGGAGACTGTCCTGGAACTTCTCCCATCCTTCTCCACCAGCAGCACCTTGTCTCCTCCATCACTGTTACATGAACTTTTAGAGCACTGTGCAGGTTAAACTGCTGCCTGGCCAAACCAGCAGTTCTTAGAGCAGAAAGGCAATCAGTTTGCTGAGGCTGTGGGGAAGGAATGGTAGAAACCAGATGTCACGTGTTGATGACCTCAGTTATTTAAATGGAAAACATAAATGCTTCTTTTAGTACTTTGCTTCAGTAGCCTAAATTTAGATGTTTTCACATAAATTT